>NC_040095.1:33750000-35000000 GCF_003369695.1 Bos indicus x Bos taurus
TTTGTTAACTTAGTTTATTTCTGGTTAAGAGAATAAGTGATTTATATAATCGTTATTATTTTTAAAGGGATCTGTGTTGGTAAAACCATTTTTACAACACTTGATAGTTTGTAAGAGCCAGAATGTCTCAGTTTGGGTGTCAGAGCTCGCTTTTTCTAGGAAATTGCCACCTTCCTCTCCCCAATTTGAGAAACCCGAGATCCCAGGAGGTTTCTAGTACTCAGTCAGATAGATTCACATAGCTTTAATGAGAGTTTGGGAGATGAAAAACATGTAAGCAACCATCATCATCCACATGCATACGTCTGATTATGACAGGGTAGGTGTGATCCAAATGACATGAAGGTTTATGATGTCAGTTCTCTGGGCTAAGGTAGAGATAACAACTTACCTTTAGAGGAGTTGGGTAAATTATTCTTTTTTTCCTAGCTTTATTAGGTGGGGAGTAATTGACAAATATAAATTGTGTATTTTTAAGATGTACAACTTGATGTTTTTATATATGTGTCCATCCAGGTATGACCTAAATCAAATCCCTTATGATTATACAGTAGAAGTGAGAAATAGATTTAAGGGACTAGATCTGATAGAGAGAGTGCCTGATGAACTATGGACTGAGGTTCGTGACATTGTACAGGAGACAGGGATCAAGACCATCCCCATGGAAAAGAAATGCAAAAAGCAAAATGGCTGTCTGGGGAGGCCTTACAAATAGCTGTGAAAAGAAGAGAAGAGAAAAGCAAAGGAGAAAAGGAAAGATATAAACATCTGAATGCAGAGTTCCAAAGAATAGCAAGAGGAGATAAGAAAGCCTTCCTCAGCCATCAATGCAAAGAAATAGAGGAAAACAACAGAATGGGAAAGACTAGAGATCTGTTCAAGAAAATTAAAGATACCAAGGGAACATTTCATGCAAAGATCGGCTTGATAAAGGACAGAAATGGTATGGACCTAACAGAAGCAGAAGATATTAAGAGGTGGCAAGAATACACAGAAGAACTGTACAAAAAACATCTTCATGACCAAGATAATCACGATGGTGTGATCACTCACCTGGAGCCAGATATCCTGGAATGCGAAGTCAAGTGGGCCTCAGAAAGCATCACTACAAACAAAGCTAGTGGAGGTAATGAAATTCCAGTTGAGCTATTTCAAATCCTGAAAGATGATGCTGTGAAAGTGCTGCACTCAATATGCCAGCAAATTTGGAAAACTCACCAGTGGCCACAGGACTGGAAAAGGTCAGTTTTCATTGCAGTCCCACAGAAATGCAATGCCAAAGAATGCTCAAACTACCACACAATTGCACTCATCTCACATGCTAGTAAAGTAATGCTCAAAATTTTCCAAGCCAGACTTCAGCAATATGTGAACCGTGAACTTCCAGATGTTCAAGCTGGTTTTAGAAAAGGCAGAGGAACCAGAGATCAAATTGCCAACATCTGCTGGATCATTGAAAAAGCAAGGGAGTTCCAGAAAAACATCTATTTCTGCTTTATTGACTATGCCAAAGCCTTTGACTGTGTGGATCACAATAAACTGTGGAAAATTTTGAAAGAGATGGGAATACCAAGACCACCTGACCTGCCTCTTGAGAAACCTATAGGCAGGTCAGGAAGCAACAGTTAGAAGTGGACATGGAACAACAGACTAGTTCCAAATAGGAAAGGAGTACGTCAAGGCTGTATATTGCCACCCTGCTTATTTAACTTATGTGCAGAGGACATCATGAGAAATGCTGGGCTGGAAGAAGCACAAGCTGGAATCAAGGTTGCCGGGAAAAATATCAATAACCTCAGATATGCAGATGACACCACCCTTATGGCAGAAAGTGAAGAGGAACTAAAAAGCATCTTGATGAAAGTGAAAGTGGAGAGTGAACAAATTGGCTTAAAGCTCAACATTCAGAAAACGAAGATCATGGCATCCGGTCCCATCACTTCATGGGAAATAGATGGGGAAACAGTGGAAACAGCGTCAGACTTTATTTTTCTGGGCTCCAAAATCACTGCAGATTGTGTCTTCAGCCATGAAATTAAAAGATGCTTACTCCTTGGAAGGAAAGTTATGACCAACCTAGATAGCATATTCAAAAATTAGAGACATTACTTTGCCAACAAAGGTCCGTCTAGTCAAGGCTATGGTTTTTCCAGTAGTCATGTATGGATGTGAGAGTTGGACTGTGAAGAAAGCTGAGCGCCAAAGAATTGATGCTTTTGAACCATGGTGTTGGAGAAGACTCTTGAGATTCTCTTGGACTGCAAGGAGATCCAACCAGTCCATTCTGAAGGAGATCAGCCCTGGGATTTCTTTGGAAGGAATGATGCTGAAGCTGAAACTCCAGTACTTTGGCCACCTCATGCGAAGAGTTGACTCTGGAAAAGACTCTGATGCTGTGAGGGATTGGGGGCAGGAGGAGAAGGGGACAACAGAGGATGAGATGGCTGGATGGTGTCACTGACTTGATGGACATGAGTTTGGGTGATCTCTGGGAGTTGGTGATGGACAGGGAGGCCTGGCGTGCTGTGATTCATGGGGTTGCAGAGTCAGACACGACTGAGTGACTGAACTGAACTGAACTGAAGCAGCAACTGTTAGAGGGCAATACTCAGTTTTATATTTGCTTGAAATGTTTTTATGTCACACTCATTCTACCATGTGAGGATACACTGAGAAATCAGCAGTCTATAGCCCCAAATGAGGGCCCTCACCAGATCCTGATCATACCGGCACCCTCACCTTGGACTCCCAACTTCTAGAGCTGTGAGAAATAAATGTCTCTTGTTTTCAAGCTATCCAGTCTATGGTAATTAGTTATAGCAGCCTGTAGACTAAGTCAACAATTGATCCTTTTATCAACAGAATGAATGATGAAAATTCAAGATGGAAGAAGATGGATCGGTTGTTCCTTCTGAGAACTCTCAGTCTGGCACAGAGAGGAGACACATGTTGGCCTGATTTGCAGTGAAGCTGCTTTCTGTTGATGGCACTACTTTGGTTTTCTATAGAAGTACCTTTCCTCTGCAATCTCATCTTAGACTGATTACAACTTCCTCAATGCCTGCTATCCAGTGGCAGAAGAGAGCAAGTGTGTGATATCAGCAAGACTGATTTTCATGCCAAGGTGTCCATTAATTTTAAACCTCTGGTGACCTTGGGTGGTGTCTGGATGGTAAAACTGAGTTATTTACAGAATTGCAGTGATAATGATCACAGCATCTGCTTGGGAGCTCATCAGTACCTACACAGACTTTATTGTTTTTTTATGATTATCATCATGACCACAGAAGTTCAAGGAAAGGGGGAGTCCAGGGAAATTTCCTGAGGGCTCTGGTCTCTAGTCCTCCTTTAAGTGGTCAGCCATGCTCTCAACATCATGGTATAATAATTGTATCAGATTCCTTTTGTTTCATAAGTTCCAGCAAGTAAAACCAAGCTGTGAGTTGGAAGACTCTTTTTATTGCACATCTGTGTAGTGGTAGAGTTATTGACATGAGGGGTCTTGTGAAAGCCTCATTTTAGTGGCTTGTCTGATTGCTCATGTTATTACCCAAGTAGGAAGTGGCATTGCTTGAGTTTGTATGCAGGTCCTCTAACTGCAGTTCTCGTCATTTTTCCACTTCAACACAGGTTGGTTGGACTTTTTTCCTAATTTTTGACGATGCTTTAGCTACTAGAGGGGACCATCACAGATCTTGACCTCACACTTCTTGTAGGGTGGACGCAGCCATTGATCTGGGTCACCTTCCTTTGCATTGGTGTCACTGAGAATGCCACCTTTCAAATGCTGCTGCCCTGATATCTTCAGTTCTCTGATGGCTCTTTGTTAATGTATATTACTTTTAATGGTTCACGTCTGTCAGGTTAACAGGTTGATTTTAACTCTGAGAAAAAAGTCAAGAAACCTGGGCCTTTCCAGGTAACTGACAGGGCCCTCTTGTGTGATTCTGGAAAGGTTGCTTAAATCCTTTAAGGTCACTTTTCTCATTTATCTGAAGGAGGAGACCTCGATGAATAATTTTTAATTATAAGAACTCTTTTCTCCCTCAAGATGAAATCTGGCATAGAATTTGGTGAATCAAACTGATACAACTCAGTTTGCTCAGGTTGAAGTTGGGGCCCAGAGCATTGCCTTCTTAGCCTCCCTGTTTCTCCCATAAGTGGCTCCTGAAACACTGATGCAGATGAAGTAGATGATTGTCAAATTGCTTTATTAGTTGCTACACGGCTTTTCTTACTGCTTTCTGCCTAAGACTGGAGATTTTGAACTGTGTATCATTTGCAGGGAGCCTGACCCTGGAGCTGGATGCCTGATTTTGATTCCTAGCCCTACTTCCTGATTGGCCAGGTCACCTTTAGCCAATCACTTCATCTCCATGCATCTGTTTCTGCATCTTTAAATAAAGATAATAATAGTACCTGCTTTACAGGGTTGTTGCAAAACATTTAGAATACTGGCTGGCACTGTATAAATGGCAGCTATTATTCTTATCATCTCCAGGATCTAGCTGGGTTTTGTAGGGAGTGGAGGCTTAATAGTGACCATTAATTAACTGGTTTCTGCAGACCTGGGAGAGCTTTCAGTTATCGTGTGGTCCAATGTCTCATACATTTGCCTTTCTGGAGGCATTCCTGGGTTATCTGTTAAGATGCAGATTCCTAGACCTCACTGTAAGACTTACTGAACCAGTCTCCAGGGAAGCAGGATGGAAATCTGTAATTTTAACAAGTGTCCTGTGAGATAGTTATAGACAATTTGAGCAGTACTGTGGTGTTCAACTCATTTCATGGATTAGAAACCTGCATGCATGGGAGGAGAAACCACTGGCTCAAGTTCAGTTAGTGGTGGAACTGGGATTGGAACCCAGGTCCCTATCCCTGATCCAGGGTTATTCTCGCTCACCCTTTTGCTCTGTGATGGCTCTGCCATTTCTGACCAGGTGCCTGAGCTTGGCAGATTCAGCAGTTTCAGGACAGTGTTACCAAAGCAGCGTTTGATGGCAGGCACAAGTTACCTGCCAGAAGGGTACATGAGTTCTCTTCTTTAGGTGGATTTTGAGCTCTCTTGTTTACTCTTGACTTTGTGCTTCTGGGATAATGATTCTCTTGGAACCTGCGTGCCCTGAATGATCTCAAAGTCTGGTAATAGTTCTTGCTGTCCAGTTTTCACAGGAACAACAATACCAAGTACAAGTCAATGCCAAGATGGGGGAGTGGGCAGTTAGATTAAATGAAAATGCCAAAATACTGAGTACACTTAGCCAATTTGCATCATGTGAAACACTTTGAAGCCTGAGGACAGAAACCAAAAATATGTTTCTGTTCAGGGGCAGCTGACAGCACCAATTACCAGTGTTATTACTGTTATTATCATCATCATTACCATCATTCCTCTCATAAATTTGAAGGTAGGTAGCTGGACTCTGTCTTTTGGAGCAGTCCTGCAGGAAGGAAGGGCTGTGATGCATTTTAAACAAATAAGTGTGGGAGCATGTGTGGCCCCGTAACTCAGCCTCTCAGCTCAAACCACAGATCTTCGCTCTCCCACCCACAAATGTTCAGTTTTTATATCACAGTGATGCCAATTTTCCACACCCAGGCCTTGTTCTGGCAATAAAGAACCTTAAAAAAATGTGTGCAGTAAACAGATCCCCTTGGGGAAGTGTCCCCCTCTACAGGAGGAGGGAGGCTAGAAGGACAAAGCAGAGGGAACAAGAGGCAGATGCGGTGACAGGGGAAGTGCAATCCTTTATTCCTGAAGAGCAGGTTGAGCCCTTGAACTTGAAGAGATTTAGAGATGAAAAGATAAGATGTAACTGGAATCCAGGTTCTTAGGGGAAATGCCAGTTTTAAACTCTGCGGGTGGGATTGGACCTTGCTTCCTTAGAGGGAGGAGAAGAAATTCAATTGACTGTTTTAAAAAGAGAACAAAACAATTTATTTAGGTGTCCACTCTTATTCACTCAGACTAGTTTTGCTGCTTTGGATAACAAATCCAACTCCTCTTTTTATAGTAGAAGATGTTGGAGCCCAGGTGGAAATTCATAATTTTATTTTGGAGAAAGTCCTTGTCTCTCAGTGCTTGTCTTTTTTCCTAGGGCAGAGTTAAGTAGTGTGGGACATTCCCAGAGTGTCAAATAGGGGAGATTTCATTTGTCCTCCTAGCTAACCCTCTGTTCTCCAGCCATACTTTATTTTAAGCTTTAACAATTTATATTTCAATTGAGTAAACATTTGGCATGGTGTGTAAGTTATGAGAGGAATAAACTACAATACATACAGTTACCTGGTTTTTCTTAAATGATCCTGGACTGAGCAACCTTTTCCACATTGACAATGCAGGAATTACTAATGTTCTTGTTGATGACATTTAGACTCTAAAAGATTCCAAAATGCTTTCTTACTCTTTGAGCAATATCAAATTATATTCTTTCTAATTTTATTGTGGATTAGTAAGTATTTTGGGAGAAGGAAATGGCACCCCACTCCATGGGAGAATCCCATGGACAGAGGAGCCTGGTGGGCTGCAGACCATGGGGTTGCTAAGAGTCAGACACGACTGAGCAACTTCACTTTCACTTTTCACTTCCATGCATTGGAGAAGGAAATGGCAACCCACTCCAGTGTTCTTGCCTGGAGAATCCCAGGGACGGGGGAGCCTGGTGGGCTGCCGTCTATGGGGTCGAACAGAGTCAGACACGACTGAAGTGACTTAGCAGCAGCAGCAGCAGTAAGTATTTTGAAATGGATTGAAAATTGGAGAATCCATGTTAATCCCCTAATTCTTCAGATGCGTGTGTGTTTAGTTGCTAAGTCGTGTGTGATTCTTTGTGACTCTATGCACTGCAGCACGGTATGTTTCCCTGTCCTTCACTATCTCCCAGAGTTTGCTCAGATTCATGTACATTGAATCAGTGATGCTATCTAAACATCTCATTCTCTGCTGCCCTCTTCTTCTTTTACCTTGAGTCTTTCCCAGCATCAAACCAGTCAGTCCTAAAGGAAATCAACCCTGAATATTCACTGGAAAGATTGATGCTGAAGCTGAAGCTCCACTATTTTTGTCACCTGATGCAAAGAGCTGACTCATTGGAAAAGAGCCTGATGCTGGGAAAGGTTTTTCAGGTAAAGAAATGTAAATGCAGGGACTTCTCTGATGATCCAGTGGCTGACTCCATGCTCCCAATGCAGAGGGCCTGGGTTCAATCCCTGGTCAGGAAACTAGATCCCATATACCACAACTAAGAATTTGCATGGTACAACTGAAAAAAAAAAAAAAAAAAAAAGATCCCATGTGCTGCAACTAAGATCTGACACAGCCAAATACATAAATATTTAAAAAAGAAATGGAAATGCAAAATGATTAAGTGACTTGCTTTAAGTCACCCTGGTGAATAGCAGAGGTGATTACAGTTGGAATCTTTTGATTCATCTACATGTTCTAATCTTTTAAAACTCAAGTCAGTTCACAATGGTGTTTCTTTTTCAGCAGGTTTAACTTATGTTCTTCTACTGTGTGTTCAGCACTAGACTGTTTAATATGCTTAAGTGTGTGGTGTGTAAGTGTGTGTGTTTAAGAGCAGAAGAGATATAAGAAATGCTAATAGTCTCCCAAGTATAATACTTACAATGTAGTCAGGGATATGAGACCTACACAGGTAAAGCGATGGATGGCACAGCCCAGTGATGTTTCCCAAACTTTTATGTGCATGAAAATCACTGGGGATCTTGTTAAAATGCAGCTTCTGATTCTGTAGAGATGGAGTGAGTCCCAAGATTCTGCACATCTTACAGACTCTCAGGTGAAGCATATGCTATCAGAAGAAGTATACTTTGAATAATAAGGCCAGGCAGCAGATAATTAAGGGGCAGATTGTGTAGTATAATTATAAAACATGAAGGAGTGGAGAGTAATAAAGGGTAATCAGGGAAAGTTTCCTGGAATACATGGAATTTGAGCTCCCTCTTGAATTATTGTCTGGCTTTGAATTGGTAAAGGAATTAGACAAAGGGGTAAAGTAAGTTAAGGGTAAAGGCACAGGGGCAGGAATGAGTGAAATGTGCTTGTGAGTTGGTGAGGAAATAGTGTTGCCTGGATTGAAGGGGGTAAGGTGCCGTGATAGGCAGCCACTGAGACGGCCCCGTTGACTCCCGTTTCTGGCATTTATGCCCGTGTGTAACGCCCTCCATTACGTGTGGCCTTGAGTCTGGTGACTCACTTCTAAGGAAGAGAGCACAGCAGAAGTGATGGGGCTCCATCGCCAAGAGCCTGACTTCCGACCTGCTCTGTTGCACCATCACTTTCTCTGAAGGAAGCCAGCTGACAGGTGAGGACCTGCCCCGTGGCCCTGTGGCCCCCGTGGCAGGGAGCTGATGTGATGTCTCCGGTCAACAGCCAGCGAGCAACTGAGGTGTTGCAACAACCATGTGGGTGAGTCGGAAGCACATTCTTTCTGAGTCAAACCTAGATGGCTACAGTGTTGGCAAATGCCAAGAGGCTGAGCCAGAGGATGCCGCTAAGCCACTGCCAGAGTCCTGGCCCACACAAACTGTGAAATAATTATGTTTGCTGTTTTAAGATGCTAAATTTGGAGGTAGTTTGTTACACAGCCAGGGATAACTCATACAGTTGGATATAATTTTGAAGGGAGAAAGAGCTAGTGTGAAATCTAATTGTGGAGCAGAAAGGGATTTGAAAGACTGGTACAGCAGTTAGGATATGATGTGAAAAATGAGTTCTCTCTCACACACAGAGCTTTATGGAGATATAATTTGTACATCATATCATTCACTCATTTAAAGTGTGCAGCTCTGGTTTTTAGTATGTTCATAGAATTATGAAACTGTCACCACAATCCATTTTGGGATACTTTCATCATCCCTCAAAAAAGGTCATGTACTCGTCAGCAAACACACCCCGTTTCCTCCCTGACCTCCCAGTCTAAGGCAACCCCTAATCTCCTTTCTGTTTCTGTGAATTTTCCTATTCTGGACATTTCAGATGAATAGAATGATATAATAGTTGGCCTTTTTTTGTCTGGCTTCTTAGCATATTTTTAAGATTTCTCTGTGTTATATAGCATGTCAGTGTATTGTGACTTTTTCATTTTGAATAATATTACATTCTATGGATATTTACATTTTATTTATTCCTTGAGAAGTTCATGCTTGTTTGAGTCATTTCTACCTTTTTGGCTATTACAAATAATGTTGCTGTGAACTTTCTTCTAAAAGATTTTATGTGGACTGTGGGTTTTTTTTTTTTTTTTTTGGACCATGTTTTCATTTTTCTAGAGTATATGCCTACAAGTAGAATTCCTGGGTCATATCATAACTCCAACATTTTGAGGAACTGTCAAACAGTTTTCCAGAGTGGCTGCACTGTTTTACAAATACTCTAGAATTAATAATATGTAAGGATTCCAATTTCTTCACATTCTTGCCAACACTTGTTACTATCTGCCTTTTTAATTATACCTATCCTAAGGAAATGGCTACCCATTCCAGCATTCTTGCCTGGAGAATCCCGTGGACAGAGGAAGCTGGCAAGCTACAGTCCATGGAGTTGCAAAGAGTTGGACACAACCGAGTGGCTTTTGATGATCCAACAGATTTTGGCAATTTGATCTCTGGTTTGACTATGCCAAAACCTTTGACTGTGTGGATCACAACAAACTGTGGAAAATTCTGAAAGAGATGGGAATACCAGACCACCTGACCTGCCTCTTGAGAAATCTGTATGCAGTTTAGGAAGCAACAGTTTGAACTGGATATGGAACAGCAGACTGGTTCCAAATGGGGAAAGGAGTACGTCAAGGCTGTATATTGTCACCCTGCTTATTTAACTTATATGTAGAGTATCATGAGGAATGCTGGGCTGGATGAGGCACAAGCTGGAATCAAGATTGCCGGGAGAAACATCAATAACCTCAGATATGCAGATGACACCACCCTTATGGCAGAAAGTGAGAAGAACTAAAGGGCCTCTTGATGAAAGTGAAAAGAGGAGAGTGAAAAAGTTGGCTTAAAGCTCAACATTCAGAAAACTAAGATCATGGCATCTGGTCTCATCACTTCATGGGAAATAGACGGGGAAACAGTGGAAACAGTGGCTGACTTTACTTTTTGGGGCTCCAAAATCAATGCAGATGGTGACTGCGGCCATGAAATTAAAAGACGCTTACTCCTTGAAAGAAAAGCTATGACCAACCTAGACAGCATATTAAAAAGCAGAGACATTATTTTGCCAACAAAGGTCCATCTAGTCAAGGCTATGGTTTTTCCAGTAGTCATGTATGGATGTGAGAGTTGGACTATGAAGAAAGCTGAGTGCTAAAGAATTGATGCTTTTGAACTGTGGTGTTGGAGAAGACTCTTGAGAGTCCCTTGGACTGCAAAGAGATCCAAACAGTCCATCCTAAAAGAGATCAGTCCTCAGTATTCATTGGAAAGACTGATGCTGAAGCTGAAGCTCAGCTTTTTAAAGTACTTTGGCCACCTGATGGGAAGAGCTGACTCACTGGAAAAGACCCTGATGCTGGAAAAGATTGAAGGCAAGAGGAGAAGGGGACGACAGAGGATGAGATGGTTGGATGGCATCACTGACTCAGTGGACATGAGTTTGGGTAAACTCCGGGAGTTTGTGATGGACAGGGAGGCCTGGCATGCTGTAGGCCATGGAGTCGCAAAGAGTAGGACGTGACTGAGCCACTGAACTGACTGACTGAACTGAGCGGCTTTCACAGTGTGTGTGAAGTAGAATGTCATTGTGATTTTGATTTGCATTTTTCTAATGACTGATGCCCAAGCATCTTTTCATGTGCATATTTACCATTTGTATGGATTCCTCAGAGAAATATCTATTTAACTCCTTTGTTCATTTTTAAATTGTGTTGTTTTTATTATTGAGTAGTAAGGGTCCTTTATATATTCTAGATACAAATCTCATCATATTTACGATTTATAAAAATATTCTCCCACTCTGTGGATTGTCTTTTGAAGGCATCCTTCAAAGCACATAGGTGCTAATAAGTCTTGTCTGACTTTGTGCGACCTTAAGGACTGCAGCCCGTCAGGCTCCTCTGTCCTTGGGATTCTCCAGGCAGGAATACTGGAATGAATTACTGTGCCTTCCTCCAGGGAATCTTCCCCACCCAGGGATTGAACCTGTGTGTCTTAAGTCTCTTGTATTGGTGGGCGGGTGGGTTCTTTACCACTAGTACCACCTGAGAAGCCCCTTTCAAAGCCCAATTAAAACACCTGGTTTTAATTTTGATGAAGCCTAATTTATCTCTTTTTTTCCTAGTCACTTATATTTGGGCACTGTATCTGAGAAAGCTTTGCCTTGCCCAAGGTCACTAAGATTTAACCCAATCTCTTCTAGGATCTTTGTAGCTTTAGCTCTTATATTTACATATAATATACATTTGGAGTTAAGTTTTGTATATGGTATAAGGAAGAGGTTCAACTTTGTTCTTTTACATGTGGTCTTCACTTTCACTTTTCACTTTCATGCTTTGGAGAAGGAAATGGCAACCCACTCCAGTGTTCTTGCCTGGAGAATCCCAGGGATGGGGGAGCCTGGTGGGCTACCGTCTCTGGGGTCCCACAGAGTTGTACATGACTGAAGCGACTTAGCAGCAGCAGCAGCAGCAGCACACAGCTATCCCAGCACTATTTCTTGAAAAGACTTTTCCCAATTGAATTGTCTTATGTTCTTTTTGACAATCAATTGACTGTAAATGTGAGGATTTATTTTTAACAATTTTATTAAACTGTTAATTTTAATGATTCATTTTATTCTTAATTTAATTTTATTAATTTTATTCCATTGATCTATATGTCTAAGCTTATGCCAGTGCTGCACTGTCTCATTTACATTCAGTTCAGTTCAGTTCAGTCGCTCAGTCGTGTCTGACTCTTTGCGACCTCATGGCCTACAGCACGCCAGGCCTCCCTGTCCATCACCAACTCCCGGAGTTCACTCAGACTCACGTCCCTCGAGTCAGTGATGCCATCCAGCCATCTCATCCTCTGTCGTCCCCTTCTCCTCCTGCCCCCAATTCCTCCCAGCATTAGAGTCTTTTCCAATGAGTCAGCTCTTCTCATGAGGTGGCCAAAGTATTGGAGTTTCAGCTTTATCATCATTCCTTCCAAAGAACACCCAGGACTGATCTCCTTCAGAATGGACTGGTTGGATCTCCTTGCAGTCCAAGGGACTCTCAAAGAGTCTTCTCCAACACCACGGTTCAAAAGCATCAATTCTTCGGTGCTCAGCTTCCTTCACAATCCAACTCTCACATCCATACATGACTACTGGAAAACCGTAGCCTTGACTAGACGGAACTTTGTTGGCAAAGTAATGTCTCTGCTTTTGAATATGCTATCTAGGTTGGTCATAACTTCCCCTCCTAGGAGTAAGCATCTTTTAATTTCATGGCTGCAATCACCATCTGCAGTGATTTTGGAGCCCCCCAAAATAAAGTCTGACACTTTTCCCACTGTTTTCCCATCTATTTCTCATGAAGTGATGGGACCAGATGCCATGATCTTAGTTTTCTGAATGTTGAACTTTAAGCCAACTTTTTCACTCTCCTCTTTTACTTTCATCAAGAGGCTTTTTAGTTCCTCTTCACTTTCTGCCATAAGGGTGGTGTTATCTGCATATCTGAGGTGATATTTCTCCTGGCAATCTTGATTCCAGCTTGTGCTTCTTCCAGCCCAGGGTTTCTCATGATGTCCTCTGCATATAAGTTAAATAAGCAGGGTGACAATATACAGCCTTGACGTACTCCTTTTCCTATTTGGAACCAGTCTGTTGTTCCATGTCCAGTTCTAACTGTTGCTTCCTAACCTGCATATAGGTTTCTCAAGAGGCCGGTCAGGTGGTTTGGTATTCCCATCTCTTGAAGAATTTTCCACAGTTTATTGTGATCCACACAATCAAAGGCTTTGGCATAGTCAATAAAGCAGAAATAGCTTTGTGGAAATCTTTGAAATCAAGATGTGTGAATTCTCCTATTTTTTTCTTCTTTTTCTCAAGCTTGTCTTGACTGTCCTGTCCTTTGCATTTTTATATGAATTTACAGATTCACTCATCAAATTTTGCAAAAATTCAGCTGGGGTTTTGGGAGAGAATGTGTTGATTCTGTACATCAGTTGGGGAATATTGCCATCTTAAAGATAGTTAGTCTTTTACCCATGAATATAGCCATCTTTGCATTTATTTAGATATTTTAAATTTCTTCATCTATGTTTAATAATTTTCAGAGTACAAGTTTTACACTTATGTATAAGTAAGTACATATACTTACTTATGGCTAAGTATTTCAGTACAAGTTTACACTTATGTATAAGTAAGTACATATACTTACTTATGGCTAAGTATTTTATTCTACTTATTACTGTTATTTTCTTAATTTCATTTTTGATTGCTCATTGCTGTTATATAGAAACACATTGATTTTTGTATATTATTCTTGTACCCAATAACATTATATACTCATTTATTAGCTTTAACAGTTGTTTAATGGATTTCTTAGGATATTGCATGTATACAGTCATCTCATCCACACATGGAGACTGATTCTCTTTTTCCTGTCTGATCTATGTGCCTTTTATTCCTCTTGTTTACGTAGTTGCTCTGGCTAGAACTTCCAGTACCACACTGAGTAGAAGCAGCAAGGGTTGATATTATTTTCTTAGTTCTGATCTTAGGAGGAAGGTATTCAGTCTTTCATCTTTAAAGATAATGTTAGCTGTGGGTTTTTTTTATTTGTTTGTTTAGTAAGTGCCTTTTATCAGATTGAGGAAATTCCTTCTATGCCTAGTTTGTTGAGTGTTTTTATCATGGAAAGTGTGTTAGTTTTTTCTGGTTCTGTCGATCATTTGGGTTTTGTCCTTTTTTTTTTTTTTTCAATTGATATGAAGTATTACATTGAGTTTTGAATGTTAAACCAACCTTGCATTCCTGAAACAAATTCCTCTTGGTCACGTATCATCCTTTTTATACATTGCTGGGTTTGGTTGATATTATTCTATTGAGACTTTTCGAGACTATATAAGTAGAATATATAGGTCTATAGTTTTCTTGCAGTGTCTTTGTCTGGTTTGTTACCAAGATGACAACTCATATAATTAGTTGGGAACTGTTTCTTCCTCTTTTTTTGGAGGAGTAGAATTTGTGAAAAATTGTTATTAATTAAAAAAATCTTGAGTAGAATTCACCACCGAAGCCATCTGTGTCTAAGTTTTTCTTTGTGGGAAGTTTTAAAGTAATTAATGCAACTTCTTTAATTATAGAGGTCTGTTTAGAATTTCTATTTCTTTTTTTTGAGTCAGTTTTAGTAGTTTGTGTCTTTCTAAGAATTTGCCCATTTTTAAAATATTTGTCCATTTTTAAAAATTATATAATGAATTCATAGTATTCCCTTATAATCTTTTTGAATATTTTGACATCAGTGGTGATATTTCCTCTTTCATTCCTGATTTTAGTAATTTGAGACTTCTCTCTTTTTTTTTTTTCTGGTCGGTTAGCCCAAAGTTTTGCTAACATTGTCCTTTCAAAAGACCACATTTTGGTCTTGTGATTTTTCTCTTTTGCTTTTCTCTTCCCTATTTCATTAATTTCTAGTGTAATGCTTATCATTTCCTACCTTCTGCATGCTTTGCCTTGATGTGATCTACTTTTTTCAGTATCTTAAGATGAAAGGCAAGTTACTGATTTGAGATTAAAAAAAAATATATAGACATTGCTGCTGCTGCCGCTGCTAAGTAGCTTCAGTTGTGTCCGACTCTGTGCGACCCCATAGACGGTAGCCTACCAGGCTCCCCTATCCCTGGGATTCTCCAGGCAAGAACCCTGGAGTGGGTTACCATTTCTTTCTCCAATGCATGAAAGTGAAAAGTGAAAGTGAAGTTGCTCAGTCGTGTCCGACTCTTAGCGACCCCATGGACTATAGCCTACCAGGCTCCTCCGCCCATGGGGTTTTCCAGGCAAGAGTACTGGAGTGGGTTGCCATTGCCTTCTCCGATATAGACATTACTAACTATAAATATTCTTCTAAGCCTTGCTTTATTTGCATGCCATGTTTTAGTATGTTATGCTTTTATTTTCATTCATCTGAAAGATTTTAATTTCTCTTTTTTCTTCTTTGATCCACTGATTATTTAAAAAGGTATTATTTAATGTGCACATATATGCAAGTGTTCTAAATTCCTCTGTTATTGATTTATATTGATTATTTCATTCCTTTATTCTAGTTGGCAGACACACTTTGTATGATTTCATTTAGAAAATTTATTGAGGCTTGTTTTATCATCTAGCATATAGTGGATCCTAAAGAAATCTTTGTGTGTGCTTGGGCAGAATACACACCCTACAGGTGCTGGTTAGAGCATTCTATACGTGTCTGTCAGGGCTTAGTTGTTTCATAGTGTTGTCCAATACTATTTCTTTTTTGATCTTCTCTCTAATATTTCTGTCCTTCTGGAAAGAAATAACAAATGCTGTTGAGTCATTTATTCCCCCTTAAGTTCTGTCAGTTTTTGCATATTTTGGGGGTTCTATTGTTAAATGCATATGTTTATAATTGCTGTGTTTCTGATAGATTGACCATTTTATTATTATAAAATATCTTTATTCTCTAGTAATTTTTTTGTTTGTCTTAGCATCTAGTTTGGCTGATAGTAATGTAGCTACTCCAGCTTTCTTGTGGTTGTTTTTTGCATCATGTATCTTTCTCTCTCCTTTTACTTTCAGAATTTTTTATCTTTGAATCTATAGTGTGTTTTCTGCAGAGCAAATAGTTGGGCCTTGTTTTTAATCCAGTCTGACAATCTCTGACTTTGATTAAGCTGCTTAATTCATTTACATTTAATGCTATTATTGACATAGTTGGAGTTGCATTTGCTATTTTGCTATTATTTATTTTCTATATAGCTCCTGTTTCTCTGTTCCTCCTTTACTGCCTTCTTTTGCATTAAATAGTTTCTAGTGTAACATTTTGGAGAAGGCAATGGCACCCCACTCCAGTACTCTTGCCTGGAAAACCCCATGGATGGAGGAGCCTGGTGGGCTGCAGTCCATGGGGTCTCGAAGAGTCAGACACGACTCAGCGACTTCACTTTCACTTTTCACTTTCATGCATTGGAGAAGGAAATGGCAACCCACTCCAGTGTTCTTGCCTGGAGAATCCCAGGGACGGGGGAGCCTGGAGGGCTGCCGTCTATGGGGTCGCACAGAGTTGGACACGACTGAAGTGACTTAGCAGCAGCAGCAGCAGCAGCAGCAGCAGTGTAACATTTTGATTCCATTAAAGAGTTTTTCCCACTATTTTGGTTAGTAATTAAGGTTAATAATTAAAAAGAAGGAGCCCTTATGTGTGCTTTGAACTTTCAAACTTTCCTCTTCACCTTGAATAAGATTGATTTTGTTAAAGTCATTCCTAGTGGCAGAAGTGTTTCCGTGATTGAATCTGATTCTTGATCTACTGATAACTGGTTAATTTACACAATTAGGGCTTTTTCCCCACGTGGAGACTATCCAGTCATGATTGCTTCTCACATTTTTCCTCGGGGAGAAAAATCTATATTTATATTAATGGCTTCAAAGTGGTCACAAGACAATTGACTGCTATTTGCCCTTTTTAATTTATAGCTATTTACCCTTCAGTTTGTTTCTCAAAAACAGTTCTTGGCATAATATCATCAACGAAAGCCCAGTTTTTCAGATCTAGGCAGCTGCTAAGCTTTGGATCTGTGAATTTTGCGTGCGTGCATGCTAAGTTACTTCAGTTGTGTCTGACTCTTTGCAACTCTGTAGGCTGTAGCCTGCCAGGCACCTCTGTCCATGGGATTCTCCAGGCAAGAATACTGGAAAGATGCCCTTCTCTAGGGGATCTTCCTGACCCAAGGATTGAACCCATGTCTCTTACGGCTCCTTCTTTGGCACGTGGATTCTTTACCACTAGTGCCACCTGGTAAGCCCCTGTGAATTTTACCATCCTGTACATTCAGGATTGACTATGGAGACTGGTTAAGAAGCTTTGTATTTAAAAGGAATGTATTTAAAAAAGCTACTTTTTCATGAAGTAGCTCATCAGTTCAGTTCAGTCACTCAGTTGTGTCTGACTCTTTGCAACCCCATGAATCACAGCACACCAGGCCTCCCTGTCCATCACCAACTCTCGGAGTTCACTCAAACTCATGTCCATCGAGTTGGTGATGCCATCCAGCCATCTCATCCTCTGTCATCCCCTTTTCCTCCTGCCCCCAATCCCTCCCAGCATCAGAGTCTTTTCAGTGAGTCAGCTCTTCGCATGAGGTGGCCAAAGTATTGGAGTTTCAGCTTTAGCAGCTATCAGTCCTTCCAATGAACACCCAAGACTGATTTCCTTTAGAATGGACTGGTTGGATCTCCTTGCAGTCCAAGGGACTCTCAAGTAGCTCATAGTTGGTGGTATATCATTCATATGAACTTTCAGATTTGGTTTCTGTGGCTATTTCCTTTTCCACAGGCTCTATTCTGCTCCCTCAACCCTCTCACCATTGCAGATTCTGCTTTGGTCTCTGATGAATTCTCTATTAAACCCAAGAGCATTGTGCTTTTATAGAAGCAAGTAACTTAAAGAAAATTAAGCCATTTTGAAATTCCAAACTTTAATAATAGCAATGAAAAGCCTTTGGAAATATTACTCATTTCTACTTAAAACATCCCTGGGAAGTGAGTCAGTGTTTTATTTTTCTCTGTTGGGTGTTCTTAGCTAGGGACCATCAAAAGAAGTCATAGCAAGGTTAAGTCATTTGTATAAAACCCTGGGTGAAGAAGCTAGAGTGAAAATCCAGGTCCTTGTATCCTGACGCTTTGTCTCTGGGTCATTTTTCTCCCTAAAACAGCATTCTGTTCCCAAAATAATACCAGCAGTTGACTTGATACTTGTTTGCATGATACAAACAAGAGAGAAAAAGTTTACATTGTCCTAAATGGGTTGATAAGTGACCACATGAATGAGAGGTGCGGGTGGGAGAGGTAATTCTTCCTTCTGGGATGAAGTCAGAACTCTGCATCATGCTTCTGGCTTTTCAGTGTTGGGCATTGCTCACGTCCCTTCATATCTCTGGTGGATAATCTCCACATGTGAGGCGGAGCTCATCATAAATGGTTGTAAGGAGGCTTTGTCAGGAATGCTTTATTGTTGTCATATCAACTGGGCTTGTAGTTGAAGGCTGGAGGTGGGAAAAAGCCACAGAATTCACTCATCAACCTGACCATGGACTGTCCAGTCTTGACTCTGTGCCCTCACACACCCACATGCAAATTCTCTGCTTTATACTCTCATTTATAAAAAAAGAGTTTCCTTGATTCTAAGATGGTATACACTTTAAGATGTCATCAATTGCATCATTAAGGAGAAGCTTCTATGTCAAATATATTTACGTATGGAAAGAGGGATCCCAATTTTAGAAATATTCATATGGAAAGCATGTATCCTAGAAGCAAGGACATGAGGTATTTGCTTAAAACTTCTCCACCATTTTCTCTTTTCTATTCAAATCTACCTTCTCAACTGTCCTAAGAATGGAATATGAAGAGTCTTGTTTATTTGGTCCCTAATAACTAGCAGGGCCATGGGTAATCTGTGCTGGCAGTCCTCAATTCAAGAGGTGGTATTTTCTGGGTATCCATAGCATGTGCCACTTTACAGTTATGTATTTCCCTGCATTTCAACCCAGAAAATTCTAAGTTCTGTAAAGATAAACAAAAGACAAAGACAAAAGCCCTAAATGCTCCACTAAACCTTAGAGTAAATGAAATATTCATTTACTAGATAAATAGTAAGATGAGCTCATTTGTTTTGTATGTTTCTATTTGATACCCTTTCAATGAGAGAATTTTCCTTCCATTTACTAGATCTTCAAAGAGATATAGTAATGCCAAGAGATGATGCAAGAAACTATGTCATGGAAGGTTAACATAGGCTACAAAGCTGTGGTGTCTCTGACCTCTGACTGTTTTTGGGGTAGTTTTTTTTTTTTTTTGCTTTTTAAATGACAGCTGATATTATTATGTTCCCGTGGTGTCACATTGCTCAATTTCAGTTGCTTGCTTCTGGTTAAGATGTTTGGTTTTGTTACAGCAAATGAAAACAAAACCCATACCATGTATTTGGTGAGAACAGTAGGATGTGGGGAGAGTACTCTGTACATCTAAATGTCATGCACATTGGGGTAAGAAAATATATTGGTTCTGCAGTGTGTTGTTGATTAAAGATGTCATTATGTGGTCTTTCAAATCCCTTCTGCTATGGTTCTCATCTGAAGTAGAGTGTACGTAGAGCTTTTTTCAGTTAGACATACTACATTCCCCTCCAGAGATTCTGACACAGGGGTTTAAAGGGCTGTTTTAGACAGCAAACACAGGTGCAAGTTATATGAAAGAGTTCTGAGTGTAATTTTGACACTCTTTCTGTCTTGTCTTATTCTTGATAGAAAAACTAATAATCTACACTATAAAGTAGAATTTCCACAATGAAATATTCTTGGTATGAAACAAAGGGTTGTTCTCTGACACTTTCTGTGCTGTTATTAGGTTTTATCTTACACTCCGAACACTCGTTCCCCTTGTAGTCCTGCATTACGTATGGACCCTATTGCTCCATACTCTCTTTGGCTGGAATGAAGCCTATCTCTTCCAGGCAATTTCTTTATCATCTTTCTCCATGAACTAAGTCCATGCCTAAATCTACTGATTCTATTTCCTTGTCTGGGTAGTATTTTAATATTTCAAAATCATTTTTAATATTTAAAGGTCAGCACTGGGTTAACCTCTTTCGTGAAACTTTCCTCAACTTTTCTTCAAGGAAATGTTTTTCTGCTGTGATTTCTCTAGCATTTATTGTTTTCATCTCACATTTGGCTTTTACTGATTTATTTTTTCCCAGTCGTTTCTTCTGGATTTTCAACGGTCTTTCACATTCCTAGATAGCATATAAAATATAGTATATTGCTTTGTAAACTTGATAATGCTTAAGATACTATTTAGCACATAAAAATTAATAGTAATATCCTAGTAATGATAGGGTATTACCTAGTAATTCAAGATTAATTTGAATTGTGCTTTTTCCTCAGATTTTGATTTTATAGTAGTTTTCTCATTGAAAGTTTTCATCCACTAGCATGGATAAGTATGAGCCTGAGATATGTTTGACTATCAACAAGCTAGCATCATTATAGTATTTTGTCTCATGAATAATGTTAAGTACCTGAGTATGCATGAAATTAAACTCTGTGTAAATTACTCAGAAGACAAAATTTCTACCCCCTAGAAAATTATATTTATGTTAACATTGCCTCTAATAAGCATAACCTTTTTTTAGAAGTGCCAAAGTTTATAATAAATATTGATATTTTCTTATATAATAGTTGTGGAAAGCCACAAAATAATTTTACTGTGCAAGTATAGTAAACATATTCAGGCACTCACTGGTGATATACAGTCTATGAATATATTTTAGAAAATGTCTGCTGAAAACCTTTAATTAAAACTACTGATTTACGACAGGAAGCATAAGATGAAGAAATAGAGCAGAAAGAAGGCCTTGGAACAAAAATTGGTTTGTAAAATATTCAGAAAAATATCATAACTACATTTCCTTATTGATGGGACAGCAATGTTTTTCTTTCTTTTATTACAAGAATGACACATTTTACTGTTAAATTTATAACATTTCCTTCATTTCGATATCACTTGCTTACCTATGATTAGTATTCATCATTATTATTCAGCACACTTACTGTTGTAACTCATATTCAGTCTCTGCTTAGAGTTTGAGAACACAAGAGAAACTTGATGAAAATATGGTTGACTCTTTTTAATACCAGTCACTAAGAAAATTAAAGCGTAAAGGGCAAGTTGGTTATCTTCCAGCTCTACCCTTGCCTCTGGGCGCAATCATGCAAAGACTGGTTTTGGAAGAAAAGTTTATTGCCTGCTTCCAGTTGCTTATGAGATTTAAAACTTTTTAACTTGCCTTCTCAGGATTGTCAGGAAAAGGAAGCTGCTTTTTCTCAACATAAAAATGTGTATTTCAAGAGTGAGAGGTAAATGTTCAAGTGATGAAGAGAAACCACTTACCTTGGTTTGTTAGAGAAAACCTGTCAGGTTTTCTCATTGTGCTTTGGGACTTTTTTGTTGTTCAGTTGCTGAGTCATGTTTGACTCTGCAGCCTCACAGACTGCAGCAGCCAGGCTTTGCTGTCCTCCACTATCTCCTGGAATTTTCTCAGATTTATCTCCATTGAATCAGGGATGCTGTCTAACCATCTCATCCTCTGCTACCCCCTTCTCCTTTTGCCTTCAGTCTTTCCCAACATCAGGGTCTATTTAATGTGTCAGTTGTTCACATCAGGTGGGCAAAGTATTGGAGCCTCAACTTCATCATCAATCCTTCCTATGAATGTTCAGGGTGAATTTCATTTAGGATTGGCTAGTTTGATCTCCATGTGGTTCAAGGGACTCTCAAGAGTCTTCTCCAACACCACAGTTCAAAAGCATCTATTCTTCAGTGCTCAGCCTTTTTATGGTCCAACTCTCCCATCCATACATCACTAATGGAAAACTATAGCTTTGACTATATGGACCTTTGTCAGCAAAGTGATGTCTTTGCTTCCAGCTGTCTGAGTGGGGAAGGTACCCTGGAGAAGGAAATGGCAACCCACTACAGTATTCTTGCCTGGAAAACTCCATGGACAGAGAAGCGTGGTGGGCTGCAGTCCATGGGGTCTCAAAGAGTTGGGCATGACTTAGTGACTAAACAACAACAGCAGCAACAGGTTCTATTCCCTAACAGCAGACCTGTTAGAGAATAGAACCTGTTGTATTATCATCACTTTAGACTCTACACATGGACATCACCAGATGGTCAGCACTGAAATCCAGATTGATTATATTCTTTGCAGCCAAAGACGGAGAAGCTCTGTATAGTCAGCAAAACAAGACTGGGAGTTGACTGTGGCTCAGATCATGAACTCCTTATTGCCAAATTCAGACTTAAATTGAAGAAAGTAGGGAAGCTCACTAGACTATTGACCATTCAGGTATGACCTAAAATCACATCCCTAACAATTATACAGTGGAAGTGAGAAATAGATTTAAGAGACTAAATCTGATAGACAGAGTGCCTGATGAACTATGAACGGAGGTTCATGACATTGTAGATGAGACAGGGAGCAAGACCATCCCCAAGAAAAAGAAATGCAAAAAAGCAAAATGGCTGTCTGAGGAGGCTTTACAAATAGCCATGAAAAGAAGAGAAGCAGAAAACAAAGGAGAAAAGGAAAGATATACCCATTTGAATGCAGAATTCCAAAGAATAGCAAGGAGAGATAGAAAGCCTTCCTCAGTGATCAATGCAAAGAAATAGAGGAAAACAATAGAATGAGAAACACTAGAGATCTCTTCCAAAAAAAAAAAAAAAAAGAGAGATAAAAAGGTAACATTTCATGCAAAGATGGGCTCAATAAAGGACAGAAATGGTATGGACCTAACAGAAGCAGAAGATATTAAGAAGAGGTGTCAAGAATACACAGAAGAACTGTACAAAAAAGATCTTTGTGACCCAGATAATCACAATGATGTGATCAATCACCTACAGCCAGACATCCTGGAATGTGAAGTCAAGTGGGCCTGAGGAAACATCACTGCAAACAAAGCTAGTGGAGGTGATGGAATTCCAGTTGAGCTATTTCAAATCCTAAAAGATGATGCTGTGAAAATGCTGCACTCAATATGCCAGCAAATTTGGAAAACTCAGCAATGGCCACAGGACTGGAAAAGATCAGTTTTCATTCCAATCCCTAAGAAAGGCAATGCCAAAGAATGCTCAAACTACCGCACAATTGCACTCATCTCACACACTAGTAATGCTCAAAATTCTCCAAGCCAGATTTCAACAATATGTGAACCATGAACTTCCTGATGTTCAAGTTTGCTTTTAGAAAAGGCAGAGGAACCAGAGATCAAATTGCCAACATCCGTTGGATCATCGGAAAAGCAAGAGAGTTCCAGAAAAACATCTACTTTTGCTTTATTGACTACGCCAAAGTCTCTGAGTGTGTGGATCACAACAAATTGTGGAAAATTCTGAAAGAAATGGGAATACCAGACCACCTGACCTGCCTCCTGAGAAATCTGTATGCAGGTCAAGAAGCAACAGTTAGAAGTGGACATGGAACAACAGACTGGTTCCAAATAGGCAAAGGAGTATGTCAAGTGTGTATATTGTCATCATGCTTATTTAACTTACATGCAGATTACATCATGAGAAATGTTGGGCTGGGTGAAGCACAAGCTGGAATCAAGATTGCCGGGAGAAATATTAATAACCTCAGATATGCAGATGACACCACCCTTATGGCAGAAAGTGAAGAAGAGCTAAAGAACGTCTTGATGAAAGTGAAAGAGGAGAGTGAACAAGTTGACTTAAAGCTCAACATTCAGAAAACAAAGATCATGGCATCCGGTCCCATCACTTCATGGGAAATAGACGGGGAAACAGTGGAAACAGTATCAGACTCTATTTTTTGGGGCTCCAAAATCACTGCAGATGGTGACTGCAGGCATGAAATTAAAAGACGCTTACTCCTTGGAAGGAAAGTTATGACTAACCTAGACAGCATATTGAAAAGCAGAGACATTACTTTGCCAACAAAGGTCCGTCTAGTCAAGGCTATAGTTTTTCCAGTAGTCATGTATGGATGTGAGAGTTGGACTATAAAGAAAGCTGAGCACTGAAGAATTGATTATTTTTGAACTGTGGTGTTGGAGAAGACTTTTGAGAGTCCTTTGGACTGCAAGGAGATCCAACAAGTCCATCCTAAAGGAGATCAGTCCTGGGTGTTCATTGGAAGGACTGATGCTGAAGCTGAAACTCCAATGCTTTGGCCACCTGTGAAGAGCTGACTCATTTGAAAAGACCTTGATGTGGAAAAGGTTGTAAGGCAGGAGGAGAAGGGGTCCACAGAGGATGAGATGGTTGGATGGCATCATTGACTCAATGGACATGAGTTTGAGTAAACTCTGGGAGTTGGTGATGGACAGGGAGGTCTGGCTTCCTGTAGTCCATGGGGTTGCAAAAAGTCAGACACGACTGAGTGACTGAACTGAACTTAGACCTTAATGTCATGGGACATGGGACATTTACACTTTACCTAATTAAACTTCGTGATGGCATCTGCTGTTTCAGTTGCTTCAGATAGACAGACTCCTCAACAGTAGCTTGATCTTTTCCCCTTCACTCTATTATTTTCCCATATGAATTAGAAATGATTTTATGCTTCTGCTTTGCTTCTGTTCTTCCTCTCAGTACCTTTATTCCCAGTCCTTTTTTTTTTTTTTTTTTAACTGTGAGAATGTCATCATTTCTCTGTGTTCTCTGAAGTGCTAATCAAGGATTAATCAATCTTCCCTATTGAGTTAGGTTTAGCCATTTTATTCTGCTTTTGTGTCCTGTGCAGGGAGTATGAAATAACATTGTTCTGGGAAAGATTTATGGCTAAGTTTCTTCTTCTTTGGGTTCAGTGACCCCTTTGAGAATATAACAAATGTTGTTGCTCCTCTATCCATCACAGAACACAAATGAAAATTTTGACATGCTATTTCATTCGCTGCATTGACTCCATATACTTCTCAGCTCTGTTCCTAGACATCAGATTATGAAACCTGTAGCCTTTGGCTATAAAGGGTTTTATTTTTCTTCTGTCACATTTGTTTCGAAGATGGACATGTGGGCAGCAGTTGGTTAAGGTAGGCAAAAAGAGAGAAGTCTATACGAGTATCTTTATGCCTGTGATGAAATAATAGTGGCCTCTAGGAAAGGGGGTGGATTAATCACTCAAAATAGATTTTGTTTACATATTTGTGTTTTGGTGTGATTCACTTCAATGATAATGAAGACTCTGAAGACCATATATGTGTTTCACAGAAGCATGTTATATCAAACATCAGTTCTGGATATTCAAAAATTTAAATCTCATAATTAATGTGATACATGAAAAGTGATATGATGTTCAGCTTATAGTACCTTATATATTATATTATATATATAACATATATTAAGTATCTTGGTAAACAATCAATTTATGGGCAAAATAATACTAGATCTTGAAATATAAATATATATTCATACAATAAAGTTAACTTATGGTCTAATTTGAGTTTTGAAAAACTCTCATCCAGAGGGCAGTCACTGGAAAATAGGCTCAGAAGTTCCTTCAAAGCAGAGAGCTCTGTCTCTGAGAGAACATGATCCTGAAGGGAGAACCATGGGTTAGGAGTCAGTAGCTGCTGTAGACTCTAACTGATTGCCACTATCAACATAGGGTGACCAACTTCTTGTGGTTTTACAGGACTTTCCCAGTTTTTACACTGGGAACTCCTTTCCTTTCCCCCTGTCTGTCCCATACCTGGGCAGACTGAGATGATTGGTCATCATTAGATACATGATCTTGAATCAGACTCCGAATTCTCCTGGGCTTCAGTTTTTTCTTGTATAAAATGAAGAGGACGGATTAGAAGGCTAAGGATCCTTGCAAGCCCCACAAATGATTTTATCCTCCAGTCATTTTCTCTCCTTTCTCTCTTCTTTAGATAGCCATGGAAAATCTTGGTGATTCATTCCTTATTTATCTTTGACCTCCACTTTTAATTTATAGCAGTGGTTGCTAACCTTTCTGCTACCAGAAGCTGGCTTTGGGGAAGACAGTTTTTCTGTGGACAGAATGGGGGATGGGTTTCAGAATAATTGAAGCACAGTAGGGTTTGCAAAGCAAAAACAATACCCAGCTGTGGATGTGATTGGTAATAGAAGCAAGGTCCGATGCTGTAAAGAGCAGTATTGCATAGGAACCTGGAATGTCAGGTCCATGAATCAAGGCAAATTGGAAGTGGTCAAACAGGAGATGGCAAGGGTGAACGTCGACATTCTAGGAATCAGCGAACTAAAATGGACTGGAATGGGTGAATTTAACTCAGATGACCATTATATCTACTACTGCGGGCAGGAATCCCTCAGAAGAAATGGAGTAGCCATCATGGTCAACAAAAGAGTCCGAAAGGCAGTACTTGGATGCAATCTCAAAAATGACAGAATGATCTCTGTTCGTTTCCAAGGCGAACCATTCAATATCACAGTAATCCAAGTCTATGCTCCAACCAGTAATGCTGAAGAAGCTGAAGTTGAACGGTTCTATGAAGACCTACAAGACCTTTTAGAACTAACACCCAAAAAAGATGTCCTTTTCATTATAGGGGACTGGAATGCAAAAGTAGGAAGTTAAGAAACACCTGGAATAACAGGCAAATTTGGCCTTGGAATACGGAATGAAGCAGGGCAAAGACTAATAGAGTTTTGCCAAGAGAACGCACTGGTCATAGCAAACACCCTCTTCCAACAACACAAGAGAAGAGTCTACACATGGACATCACCAGATGGTCAACACCAAAATCAGATTGATTATATTCTTTGCAGCCAAAAATGGAGAAACTCTGTACAGTCAACAAAAACAAGACCAGGAGCTGACTGTGGCTCAGATCATGAACTCCTTATTGCCAAATTCAGACTTAAATTGAAGAAAGTAGGGAAAACCACTAGACCATTCAGGTATGACCTAAATCAAATCCCTTATGATTATACAATGGAAGTGAGAAATAGATTTAAGGGCCTAGATCTGATAGATAGAGTGCCTGATGAACTATGGACTGAGGTTCGTGACGTTGTACAGGAGACAGGGATCAAGACCATCCCCATGGAAAAGAAATGCAAAAAAGAAAAATGGCTGTGTGGGAAGGCCTTACAAATAGCTGTGAAAAGAAGAGAAGCAAAAAGCAAAGGAGAAAAGGAAAGATATAAGCATCTGAATGCAGAGTTCCAAAGAATAGCAAGAGGAGATAAGAAAGACTTCCTCAGTGATCAATGCAAAGAAATAGAGGAAAACAATAGAATGGGAAAGACTAGAGATCTCTTCAAGAAAATTAGAGATACCAAAGGAACATTCCATGCAAAGATGGGCTCGAAAAAGGACAGAAATGGTATGGACCTAACAGAAGCAGAAGATATTAAGAAGAGGTGGCAAGAATACACAGAAGAACTGTACAAAAAAGATCTTCATGACCAAGATAATCACGATGGTGTGATCACTCACCTAGAGCCAGGCATCCTGGAATGTGAAGTCAAGTGGGCCTTAGAAAGCATCACTACGAACAAAGCTAGTGGAGGTGATGGAATTCCAGTTGAGCTATTTCAAATCCTGAAAGATGATGCTGTGAAAGTGCTGCACTCACTATGCCAGCAAATTTGGAAAACTCAGCAGTGGCCACAGGACTGGAAAGAGTCAGTTTTCATTCCAATCCCAAAGAAAGGCAATGCCAAAGAGTGCTCAAACTGCTGCACAATTGCATTCATCTCACATGCTAGTAAAGTAATGCTCAAAATTCTCCAAGCCAGACTTCAGCAATATGTGAACCATGAGCTTCCAGATGTTCAAGCTGGTTTTAGAAAAGGCAGAGGAACCAGAGATCAAATTGCCAACATCCGCTGGCTCATCGAAAAAGCAAGAGAGTTCCAGAAAAACATCTATTTCTGCTTTATTGACTATGCCAAAGCCTTTGACTGTGTGCATCACAATAAATTGTGGAAAATTCTGAAAGAGATGGGAATACTAGACCACCTGACCTGCCTCTTGAGAAACCTATATGCAGGTCAGGAAGCAACAGTTAGAAGTGGACATGGAACAACAGACTGGTTCCAAATAGGAAAAGGAGTACGTCAAGGCTGTATATTGTCACCCTGCTTATTTAACTTCTATGCAGAGTACATGAGAAACGCTGGGCTGGAAGAAGCACAAGCTGGCACCAAGATTGCCGGGAAAAATATCAATAACCTCAGATATGCAGATGACACCATCCTTATGGCAGAAAGTGAAGAGGAACTAAAAAGCCTCTTGATGAAAGTGAAAGTGGAGAATGAACAAGTTGGCTTAAAGCTCAACATTCAGAAAACGAAGATCATGGCATCTGGTCCCATCACTTCATGGGAAATAGATGGGGAAACAGTGGAAACACTGGCAGACTTTAATTTTTTGGGCTCCAAAATCACTGCAGATGGTGACTGCAGCCATGAAATTAAAAGACGCTTACTCCGCAGAAGCAAAGTTATGACCAACCTAGATAGCATATTCAAAAGCAGAGATGTTACTTTGCCAACAAAGGTCCATCTAGTCAAGGCTATGGTTTTCCAGTGGTCATGTATGGATGTGAGAGTTGGACTGTGAAGAAAGCTGAGTGCCAAAGAAGTGATGCTTTTGAACTCTGTGTTGGAGAAGACTCTTGAGAGTTCCTTGGACTACAAGGAGATCCAACCAGTACATTCTGAAGGAGATCAGCCCTGGGATTTCTTTGGAAGGAATGATGCTAAAGCTGAAACTCCAGAACTTTGGCCACCTCAAGTGAAGAGTTGACTCATTGGAAAAGACTCTGATGCTGTGAGGGATTGGGGGCAGGAGGAGAAGGGGACAACAGAGGATGAGATGGCTGGATGGCATCACTGACTTGATGGACATGAGTCTGAGTGAACTCCGGGAGATGGTGATGGACAGGGAGGCCTGGCGTGCTGCGATTCATGGGGTCGCAGAGTCGGACACGACTGAGTGCCTGAACTGAACTGAGTGTTTGCACTCCTCGGTTTTGGTCAGTTCAGTCGCCCAGTTGTATCCGACTTTTTGCGACCCCATGGACTGCAGCACGCCAGGCTTCCCTGTCCATCACCAACTCCCAGAGCTTTCTAAAACTCATGTCCATCAAGTCAGTGATGTCATCTAACCATCTCATCCTTTGTCATCCCCTTCTCCTGCCTTTAGTCTTTCCCAGCATCAGGGTCTTTTCCAGTGAATTGACTCTTTGCATCAGGTGGCCAAAGTATTGGAGTTTCAGCTTCAGCATCAGTCCTTCCAATGAATATTCAGGTTCATTTCCTTCAGGATCAACCGGTTTGATCTCCTTGCAGTCCAAGGGACTCTTAGGAATCTTCTCCAGAATGATAATTTGAAAGCATCAATTCTTTGGTGCTCAGCCTTCTTTATGGTCCAACTTTCACATCTGTACATGACTGCTGGAAAAGTCAAAGCTTTTACCATATGAACCTTTATCAGCAAACTGTCTTTGCTTTTAAATATGCTGTCTAGGTTTGTCATAGCTTTTCTTCCAAGGAGCAAGCATCTTTTAATTTCATGACTGAAGTCGCAGTCTGCAGTGATATTGGAGCCCCCCAAAATAACATCTGTCACTGTTTCCATTTTTTCCCAGCTAGTGATGGGCAGTGGCTGTATATACAAGTAAAGCCTCAAATGCTCACACACTGCTCCCCTCTTTCTCTGTGGCCTGCTTCCTAACAGGCCACCGACCAGAACCAGTCTGTGGCCTGATTTATAACACATCAGTTCAGCACAAGGCTTAATCTCCTTTAGTGAGCCAAACACAATTCTTGCAGACTTTTAGAATTCAAGATACAGAAT
Organism: Bos indicus x Bos taurus; assembly: GCF_003369695.1. Lineage (NCBI taxonomy): Eukaryota > Metazoa > Chordata > Mammalia > Artiodactyla > Bovidae > Bos > Bos indicus x Bos taurus. The sequence goes on from NC_040095.1 coordinate 33,779,565, forward strand.
TAAGTTAGAATCCTTAATAGAAAAGATTGTGAAATCTGTAATTCACTCTAGTCTATGTCATCTGCTTACACAAACTCAAATTGCCTGCATATTCTGAACTGAGAGACTAGGAGGGGGAGTTGCAGAGGGAAGCTTTCAGAGGTAGCAGTGTGTGTGTGCTAAGTCACTTCAGTCATGTCCGACTCTTTGCAACCCCACAGACGGTAGCCCTCCAGGTTCCTCTGTCCATGGGATTTCCCAGGCAAAAATACTAGAGTTGGTTGCCATTTCCTTCACCATCAGAGGTAGCAGAGAACTGGGTAAATTTCTAATGTTTGTTGAGCATTGAGTTGGTGTTTTTTAAGCTTTATTGAGTTATATTTCACATGCCATACAATTTAAGATATAGAATTCAATGGTTTTTAGTCTATTCGCAGACATATGCAAGCATCTCAGTTCTCAGTTCAGTCACTCAGTCGTGTCCGACTCTTTGCGACCCCATGAATCGCAGCACGCCAGGCCTCCCTGTCCATCACCAACTCCCGGAGTTCACTCAGACTCATGTCCATCGAGTCAGTGATGCCATCCAGCCATCTCATCCTCCTATCGTCCCTTCACTTTTAAAACATCTCATTACCTGGGAAAGGAACCCTGTATTTTTTAGCTAGTACTGCCCTATCCTTCTTACAGTCTGTACTGACAGTCCTCTGCTTTCTGTCTAGATATGGTTATTCTGGATATTTCATGTAAGTGGAATCATATACTATGCATTTTTATGTGACTGGCTTCTTTTATGCAGCAGAATGTTTTCAAGATATACTGATAGCATGTATTATACTTTACTTTTATGGATGAATGATATTCCATTGTACAGATATGCCACATTCAGTTTGTACAGTAAGTACCCTAGATACGAACCTTCAAGTTTTGAACTTTGAGACATACAAATGTGCATTCACATGCCCAGTCGTGGAAGTTCATGTGTCTGCAGTACATTGTCATATGCATGCATCTGCTATGAGGGGTGCCTTTATGTACCTTACTGTACAGTACTGTGTAGAGTACAGTGGTTCAGTATCTTTATTTCAAAGCCCAGGATGTCCAGAAGCCAGCAGAAAAGCAGTGGTGGTGTAGCTGGTACTGCTGAGAAGAGACTCACAGTGCAGGAAATGGCCAAGGGATTTTCTTTCTTCGAGGAGGCACTGTTACTTTTTGAGGCTCAAGACTTGACCATAGAATGATACACAAAGGTTGCAGCAGCCATTCTGAATGCAACCCAGTGCAGCTGTGTTATCTATGATGAGAAAAAAAAAAAAAAAAGAGCTACTACCCAGACATCACTGGATTGTTTTTTTAATAGGGTAGATAGAATTGAATCTAGCAAGGAATCAGAGCCTGTGCCATTGACCGCAGTGTGAGTGATGCTGCTGCTTGCCCTCCATCTCCTACTGCCGATTACCTTCAGTTCTACCATCTTGCATTGCCTTTCCCTCCTCCAGTCAGTGGTTCCTCCTGTCTGTTCACACGAACCCGCCCCTGTGTGCTACCTGCTGTACTGTGCTACTGCACTTTTCAATGTACCGTACTGCAAGATTAAAAATGTTTTCTTTCTATTTTCTATATTTTAATGTATTATTTGCGTGAAAAGTGTTATAAACCTATTACGGTGTAGTACTACACAGCCAATTGTGTTAGTTGGGTACCAAGCCTAACTTTGTCCGACTTTCAAACACATTGGACTGGGAACAGAATGTGCTCTTGGAACAGAACTTGTTTGTTTGTAATGGGCGTACTGTATATTCATTAGGTGATGGACATTTGGATTTTCTGGGCTCTTTAGAGTAATGCTGTCATGTACATTTATGTGAAACTTTTTGTATGGGCCTGTGTTTTCGTGTCTTTTGTATACCTTGGAGTGGAATTCTGGGTCAAATGGTAACTCAGTTTAACCATTTAACTGCTTGCTTGTGTGTTTGTGCCTGTGCTCAGTCTCTCAGTCCTGTCTGATTCTTTGTGGCCCCATGGACTGAGGCCTGACAGGCTCCTCTGTCCTTAGAACTTTCCAGAGAAGAATACTGGAGCAGTGTGCCATTTCCTACTCCAGAGGATCTTCCTCACCCAGGGATTGAACTCACATCTTTTGTGTCTCCTGCTTTGGCAGCCAGGTTCTTTACCACCAGCGCCACCTGGGAAGCCCTTTTAACCATCTGCTCTGCTGCTGCTGCTAAGTCACTTCAGTCGTATCCAACTCTGTGCGACCCCATGGACTGCAGCCCACCGGGCTCCTCCAACCATGGGATTTTCCAGGCAAGAGTACTGGAGTGGGTTGCCATTGCCTTCTCTGTTTAACCAGCTGAAAAGCTGCCAAGTTGTTACCCAAAGTGGCTGCCTTTGAATAACAAAGTGGCTACCTATGGTTAACCTCCCATATTCTTATACAAGTATGGAGGTGCTAATTTCTCCACATCTGTGCCAATTCTTGTTTTTGTCAGACTGTTTGATTTTAGCTACCTGAGTAGATATAAAGTATAGATCATTGTGAGTTTGATTTGGGTTTCCCTAATGACAGGCTTCTTTGGTGGCTCAGAAGGCAAAGAATCTGCCTGCAATGCGGGAGACCCTAGTTCAATCTTCCACTGTTGGGAAGATCCCCTGGAGAAGGGCATGGCAACCCACTCCAGTATTCTTGCCTGGAAAAGTCCATAGACAGAGAAGCTTGGTGGGCTACAGTCCTTGGCATCACAAAGAGTCAGACACGACTGAGTGACTAAGACACACAAAGACTAATATGTGGCGCTAGTGGTAAAGAACCCGCTTGCCAATGCAGGAGACATAAGCTGCTGCTGCTGCTACTGCTGCTAAGTTGCTTCAGTCGTGTCCGACTCTGTGCAACCCCATAGACGGCAGCCCACCAGGCTCCCCCGTCCCTGGGATTCTCCAGGCAAGAACACTGGAGTGGGTTGCCATTTCCTCCTCCAATGCATGAAAGTGAAAAGTCAAAGTGAAGTCGCTCAGTCGTGTTTGACTCTTAGCAGTGACCCCATGGACTGCAGCCTACCAGGCTCCTCTGTCTATGGGATTTTCCAGGCAAGAGTACTGGAGTGGGGTGCCATTGCCTTCTCCAAGGAGACATAAGAGGGTGGATCAAACCCATGTTTGACCCATCCTGGGTCAGGAAGATCCCCTGGAGGAGGGCATGGCAACCCACTTTAGCATTCTTGCCTGGAGAATCCCTTGGACAGAGGAGCCTGGTGGGTTATGATCCACAGAGTCACAAAGAGTTGGACACAACTGAAGCGACTTACCATGCATGCCTGCAATGACTAATATGACCCTGATGCTGGGAAAGATTGAGGGCAGAAGGAGAGAGTGCAGCAGAGGATGAGATGGTTGGATGGCATCACTGACTCGATAGACATGAGTGTCAGCAAACTGTGGGAGATAGTGAAGGACAGGGAAGTGTGACGTGCTGCAGTCCATGGGGTTGCAAAGAGTTGGACATGACTGAGAACTGAACACATACAACACAATGATTAATAATGTTGAGCATTTTTCATATGCTTATTAGCAACTCATATATGGTTTTTTAAAAATGTCAGTTCAGATCCTTTACCCATTCTAAAATTGTGTTATTTGTCTTTCATTATTAAGTTGTGAGGATACTTTCCCTGGAGAACGGATGGCAACTCACTCCAATATTCTTGCCTGAAGAATCCCATGGAGAGTGGAACCTGGCAGGCTACAGTCCACGGGGTCACAGAGTCGGACACAACTTGAACGACTACACTACTCCTAAGGGTACTTTATGTATTCTAGATGCAAATCTTATAAGTAGTTTTCAAAAACGTTCTCCCATTCCATGGTTGTATTTGCACTTTCTTGATGGTGTCCTTGCCTTGTTCCTGATGCTAGGGGGAAAGCATCCAGTCCTTCATCACTAAGGATGATGCTAGCTTTCGGGTTTCCATAGATACACTTTATGAGGTTGAAGAAGTTTGCTTCTATCTTTAGTTGGATTTTTAAAAAATCATTAAAAGATCTTGGATTTGTCAAATGCTTTTTCCACTTTATTGAAAAGATCATATGATTTTTGTTTTTTATTCTACTGATACGTAATCAGTTAATTACATTAATTGATTTCAGGTGTTAATCTAACCTTGGACTCCTGGGATAAACGTTACTTAGTAGCTGGATTTGGTTTGCTGTTTTGCTGAGGATTTTGGCATCCACATTCATAAGAGAGATAACTCTGTAGTTTTCTTTTCTTATGATCTTTTTGCCTGGTTTTGTCGTTCACTATATTATCCTCATAAAGAAAGTTGGGGAGTGTTCTTTCCTTTTCTAATTTTGAAAAGTTTGTGAAGAATTGGTGTTAATTATTTGATAAATGCTTGGCGGAATTTATTGGTCGAGCCGTCTAGGCCTGGGTTTTTCTTTGTGGATAGTTTTATGATTACTGATTCAATCTCACAGATCTATTCAGATTGTATCTTTTTTCTTGAGTCGATATTGTAGTTTGGTTTTTCTATGAGTTTGTCTATTTTTTATAGATTACCTAATTTATTGGCATACAGTTGTTCAGAGTATTCCTTTACAATCCTTTTTATTCCTGTAAAGTCCTTAGTAATATCTCCTCTTTCATTTCCAGTTCTAGTAATTTCAGTATTATTTCTAGTAATTTGAGTATCAATCTAATTACCTATTTGTCAATTTTGTTGATTTTCAAAGTACCCATTTTTTTGTTTCCTTGATTTTATACAATTTTAATTGTACATTTTATTTATTTCCCTCATAAATAAATTTATCTTGCTTTAGGTTTAATTTACTCTTCTTTTTTGATGACTTTAGGTTGAAGGTTTGCTTTTAATTTGAAATCTTTCTTTTTTTAAAAAATGTGGGCATTTAAAACTATAGATTTTCCTCTAAGCACATTTTAAATTGAACCCCATATTTTGGTATATCTTCATTTTTTTGTTCATCTCAAAATATTTTAAAATTTCTCTTTTGATTTTTTTCTTTCACTTATTTGTTTTTGAGGAGCATGTTATTTATTTTCCACAGGTTTTTGAGTTTCCCAGATTTCTTTTTGTTTCTGATTTCTAAGTTTATTCTATTGTGGTTGGAGAGAATACTTTGGATGATTTCAATACATTAAAATGTGCCAAGATTTGTTTTATAGTCTAGCATATGTTTTATTCTGGAGAATATATATTGAGAAGAATATATATTCTGCCTTTGTTTGGTGCTTCCCTCATAGCTCAGTTGGTAAAGAATCTGCCTGCAATTCAGGAGACCCTGGTTCAATTCCTGGGTCTGGAAGATCTGCTGGAGAAAGGATAGGCTATGCACTCCAGTATTCTTGGGTTTCCCTTGGCTCAGCTGGTAAAAAATTCACCTTCAACATGGGATACTTGGATTTGATCTCTGGGTTGGGAAGACCTCCCAGAGAAGGGAAAGGCTACCCACTCCAGTATTCTGGCCTGGAGAATTCCATGGACCATATAGTCCATGGGGTTGCAAAGAGTCAGACACGACTGAGTGACCTTCACTTTCACTTTTCCTTTGGTGGAGTATTTTATACATGTCTATTATGTCTTGTTGGTTTTCAGTGTTAATTTAAGTCTTGGATTTCTATGTTGTTTCTCTGTTTTTTTCTGTTACTTATTGGAAGTGGTATATTGAAGTCTCCAACTATTCTTTTTGTGGCATTGAATTTTGAATTTGCAGTGGCAAGCTAAGCCTGTTCATTTTGGGGAGTTAGGGAGTTAGATAATATTAAGATTTTCAGTTCTGTCTGTATTGCTATATCTTTGACTAGAGGACTCTTTCATTTAGGCCACTCTTAACTTCACTTTGAAAGCTCATTTGCAAATATAATCATCATGATAAAGTTTACAACCCCAAATTTGTTGTGTCTTATTGCCTAGGGTTTTAAGTATGAAGAGGAATAATTTTTAATTGAAATATAAGAAGCATCTTTATCACAAAAAAGTGATAAAGTGAATGGTAACATTGTCCTTACTCAGATCCAAAGGAGGAGATGATAATAAAATAGTAATTCTTTGATATTGGATTAATGATCACTCAAGAAGAAAGTGTCTGTAAATGAAATCTTTAAAAGTTTGAAAATATTATTTTATTCATTTCCTCCCTCTTACCTATAGAACAAAGCATTACAAAACTGTGTCTATGTTTTGTGTTTTGAGGTAGAGAAGTTTTTTTTTTTTTCTTTTGTAGTTATAAACTAATTACAGAAAAGGAAACTTAGTTTTATTGTGGACCATTCAGAGTATTTTAATCCCTTTCCTTTAATTTTTAAGATCTATGTGTACTGTAAGTGTGTTTACTGGGCACACTCATACTCCTAAGCCATCTATTATCTTTGAAAATTTTTCCTATTTCCTCCCTCTGTTAAGAAGGTCTAGGTAGTTAAGAGATTGGGAGTTAATGTGTGAGATGAATCTGTCCTCTTTTGACTGAATGTGACAGATCTGATTAGGTAAATTAGTATTCTAGGTCATGGAATTCATTGGCATGATTGTTTTATTACATCTTTAAAAGATAGATGTTTAAACAACTTGTTGAGATAGTCTTATAGTTGATGAGACTATAAATAAAATATAAAACATCTCGATTTCTAAATTCAAATGAACATTGCCTTTTTTAAAGAGTAACCTCAATATATAAGGGAGTGCTACAGTTGCTAATTTCGGAAACTCCCATTTTGATACTGCCTTCTGAAGGAAATTTCTGGGGAAATCACTCATGTGAGTGATGATTGCATCTTGTTCTTGATCTCAAAATAAATCACTCAGCTTAATTGATTTATTAGACCTACATCTGAAGAGTTTTGAATATTTCCCCATTTAATACATACCCTGTTCCCACATCAGATGAAAGTCTTATCAGCTGTCCTTTATTATAGTTTATAGTGAATTAATATCCTGAGACTGAGTGGATGGACGTTTATTTCAGTATTCTAAAGAGTAATTGAAAGCAGGGGCATATACAAGCCTGAATCATTGTACAGAATTTTAAAAATAATATTCTTTCCAACCACATTTATTATAAACATACAGTGTGCCAGCTACCATGGGCTGGCCAAGGAACCTAACCACCATTCACAGCCCTGTTTCTATTGCAATTTGTATCGAGGTTCAAAACACTAATCCACAGACTTTTAGAACACAGTTTGCTCAAAAACTAGAGGTAGCCTGCACTTTTTCCTGCCAGATTAGATGTTTAACTTTTGTGGCTACAAATCTCATGAAACAACACGGCTGCCTTGAAGCTTTTCCATAGTTTCTATTACTGGGCATACAATGTATTTCAAAACAGTAGAGATGTTAGGATGAAGTCAGCAGCACCACAGAGAAGGGGAATTCATATCATGATAGTGAACAGATAGAAGCACAATTTAATCATAGGATGTTTTGGGCTTCTCATACAGTTATTATTTGATGTTCTCTTGCTTTGTATTGTTCCTTTGGGACCTCAAGGATTAAGGTGGACTTTCTGTTTCCCAGGAGAACTAATGTTGGTAACCAAAAAGTGGATTTCATCCTGAATGGTTAGCGGTTACTTTATTTATATTTCAGTATAAAGTCTACTCTGGAAAAGTGTTAGGGATTCCTCCCAATAGTTTAGGTCTTCCCTGCCTGTAGTACTCTAGGGAGTATGTTGGAGGCAGAGGGTAAGGGAGGGGTGATATTTAACAAATCAGTTCTATGTGGTATATCCTTTCACTAATCAATTCTGTGTGGTGCATTCCTAAAATCTCATGTGATTGTTGAGAGCCTGTGAGGGCCAGGGAGCCATGGCAAAATGGATCCAGTTAGAGCCCCCATTAATCTTAATCATTCCACTCTGTCCACCCTGTTCTATTTGCTTTCTTGTTCTTACACCCCACCCCCCACCCCAGTCAGTAAAGAATCTGCCTGCAATGCTGGAGACCTGGGTTCGATTCCTGGGTCAGGAAGATCCCCTGAAGAAGGAAATGGCAACCCACTCTGGTATTCTTGCCTGGAGAATCCCATAGACAGAGGAGCCTGGCAGGTTACAGTCCGTGGGATCGAAAGAGTCGGACACGACTTAGTGCACTGTCTCTGTCTCATAAAGTATAGATTTAAAAATTGTGAAGTTCAATTTTATAAACAACTCAAATTTGTATTTTATGTCCGATATTTGGTGCTTTCATAGCAATTCTGTAAATAGGCAGGGCTGGGCATGAAGTGTGCCCGGAAGAGGGTGGGAGGAGGCAGTAGTAACAGATGCTTTGTTATTGTTTTAGCATGGACTTCCCTGTCTAGCCCTGCCTCCCACTCTTCCTTGTGTTACCTTTATGTTTCCAGGATCTCCTTGGAGATAACCAATGTGGCTGGATGTGAATTGAGGGGGCAGGGTATTTTTTGCCCTAAACTTTGCCAAGACCTAGCTGGGTGCCAGAAGAGAAAATTTGCTCTGTCCAAGGAAGTTGTGTGGTTGGAAAGCTGTGGGAGGGTGTTAACAACATCTAGTTTATTTTCTGCCAATCTCCCCTACTCTGGCTCATAAGTTTTTCTTTTTCCAAAGTATCTCTGTGCTTCTGTTCATAAAATTTGCATTACATAATGTTAAAGGAACTTAAAAGATAATTAAATTCTGCAAATGAAGATCAGCAGCATGATCAGAACCCTTAAAGGTAGAACTATGAGGAGAATCCAGATGTCCTCTATCCAGTATATCTTTATATTCACAACAGCCCATAGTAGCCTCTTTTCTGGCTTCCTATACCCTGTTTTGCATAGCTGGTAGGTCTCAGTTGATTGAAGTTCTAAGACATTCTCCTCCTTTCACAAACACACACATGCAAACATTTTGTTAGCCATTGAAATGGTTTCATTATCAAACTAGGTTTGTTTGGATGATGTACAGCAAATCAAACACTGACACACTGAAGCAGAAGAGAAGGGATTTATTCATGAAGTAATCAAGTGAACAAATCTCAGCTCCACCTTCCTGAAGGCAAGGGGCTTAAGATATTTACGGGATAAAGGAGCAGAGTGGTTTTAGGGTGATTGGGGAGAGGTGACTGGAGGTAGGGAAAAGGACAGGTAATTGGTGTTCTGTGCAGGTGTGTCTGTTATATGCTTCTTTACGGGATGAACGTTCAAAAATGAAGGTGCTTAGCATGATTCAAGAATGGAATTCTTGGCCCTCTGACATCAAGTGGTCATTCATCAGACATTTGCACAGGTCCAGTTTTGGGGACAATGGTCCCATCCAGTCTTAGCTGGCTCGTACAGAACAGAAACCAACTCCAAGCTCTTGGAACACAGTTTAAGACCCCGGTTGCTTTAGTGGCCCATAGTCAGAGATGTTATCCGTAAAGGTGGTTGAGGAGTCAAAATATAATTAAGGCAAGCTTGGTCAGTGAAGGCAAGTTACAAGTGGAAAGATATTTAACAACTGTACCCTTACCAGCCATTCTGTAAGACAAACTCAGGAATTTATGTTAGTTATCAGTTTCCATTAACCTTGTGAGGCATGGTTTCAAGATGAGTTTTTTAACCCTATGGGGGCATGGCTTCAGTTTCTTCTCAGAGACCCATATTGGCCTGCCTCCTTGAAAGCCTTCCCTGAAATAACCCTTTTCAAATGTCAACCTACTCCAGTATTCTTGCCTGGAGAATTCTATGGACAGAGGAACCTGGTGGGCTACAAAGAGTCAAACACGACTGAGCGACTAACACACTGCTGCTGTGGACTTGTTGACCTTCAGCTGGGTTTCAACATTTTATCTGTAATATAGATTAGGTAGTGGTTTTGTATGTGGGAAAATGAATTCTCATGGCAAGGAATCCAGTCCTATAGATTTCACAATTTTGCTTGGGGCCTGGTTTAGTTACATTCTGCTGCTTGTGGACAAAAAAAAGAGTACCAAAGAAAATTTGAAATATAACCCAGTTGCACATTGGATAAGCTTACTGGGGCCATGACAGCCCTAGCAACTGTCCATGGTGAAAATGACAGGAATGTGATCTGTCTTACAGAGCAGACAGAAAGGTGTGTGTTCCCTAAGTCTTATTCATTTACCACCTAACTTTATGTGGATATCTAGGTTTTTATAATTCCCCTCAGTTGAAATATTCAGCATTGGAAATCACTAAACTTAGAAACATGCTTATTATGTTTAAGAATCCAAGGAGACATCATTATAAGGCATAGTATTGTTGAGAAGGAACCTGATGTTAACATTGTTAGATCAACCTCTGGAAGGAATGAAAATAACAATTTTTTGTTTTCCCCACAAGATCACCAGCTGATAATGGAAGAAGCCAAACCTGGTTCGATGGCTAGTTTCTGTTGGGAATGCTTTCAGAGAGGCAAAAATTTTAGAAATTAAAGAGAATAGCTAAATAATAAGAAAATCCCTTCTAATACTCCCTCTCCCTGCCATACTCAGGGATCCCAAATAAACAGAAAATGAATTTTTCAAAGTGAATTCCAAAGGAATTTAATCAGAGTGAAGAAACCTCAGAATGGAGTGAGGGAAGAGGAGTTATTTAAAAGGATGAAATTCTTTTTTAAAAGGGTCATAGAGGAATAAGGTCAGAATAGGGCTCTGTCAGGCTTAAAGCAGTCATGTGGTCCTTAGTTAATGTTTTAAAATCATATATTGAAAGAATATTATTTAGAATATCTTAAGTTAAATAAAGTCTATCTTTAAAACTTTGTTTTTTTCTTTACTTTCTTTACTAGAAAATTTTTTTTAATTAATTTATTTTAATTGGAGGCTAATTACTTTACAACACTGTGGTAGTTTTGCCATACATTGACATGAATCAGAAAATTTTAAAATAGTACTTGTGGTTAACATTTGTGGCTCGCAGTATGTTCCCAGTGGTAAGATGCTGAGCGGAACTCTTCAGAGCCGTGCATTCTTGGGCAGGTTATTCTACTTTCTGGGCTTCAGCACAAACATCCCTGAAAAGCAGGGAATAAAAGTGACCTGCCAGAACTGCTTCTTGAATACTTTGCTAATGTTTTTCTAGTTTATAAACTTACATTTTTACAAATTTCTCTGGTAGATGTTTGAGAATTGAAAGCTTTTACGAACCACTGTTTCATAGTATCATATATTTTCTACCACTTAAGGTCCCACAACTTGAGCTAATTCACAATGTCTAAATATAGCTCCTTACTTGCGACAGGTAAATAGAGGAGTGTACCCCAGTATCTTGGGAAACCCAAGGGTGGAGAGTGTAGGGCAAGGGTCACAGAATGAGTCAGGGCCTGGGCTAGGATTAGCATCTCCGTGACTCATGGTGGCATTCTAACCGCCAGACAATTCTCTTGAGAAATACTGAGGGTGATGGCCTGTTCCCCACCAGGGTACCGAGGACTGCTGAGTCAGTGTTTGTCACGCTGACTGTGCAAGTGTTAAAAGCAGGGTGGGAGCAGCCCAGTTGGTGGATGTTAGCCTGTGGTCCTGGGTTGTCTCTATGGACTGTTGTGGAGGATACATCACTGGTTTGGTACAAGAAAGAGTGTGAGGAGAACTCACTGATGTTACTGTTTTAGGGAAACATGGAGGAAATCCCATAGCAGAAGTGAAAATGTTACTTCCTACTTCTTAAAAAAAAAAAACAAATTGTCTTTAAAAAATTATTTATTTATTTGGCTGCACTGGGTCTTAGTCGTGGCATGTGGGATCTAGTTCCTAAACCAGGGATCAAACCTAGGCCTCCAGCATTGGGAGGGCAGCATCTTAGCCGCGGAACCATCAGGGAAGTTCCCTTCCTACTTTTAACAATATTTGTATTATGAAGCTTAGCATGATCTGGCAGGAGTTAGAAGGATTGTATAGATTCAGTCATACGCCAGAAGCTGTTTGTGAAGAAGCGTTGTCACCTGACCAAGGTAGCTACACCTTATACAATTTATTTATTTTTTTGATTGTGCTGGCTCTTGGTTACTCCCTGGCCTTTTCTCTCCTTGTTGGGGAGCAGGGGCTCTAGAGTGTGCAGGCTTCAGTAGTTGTGGCTCCTGGGCTCTAGAGCACAGGCTCAGTAACTGTGGCACGTGGGCTTAGTTGCCTCGAGGCATGTGGCATCTTTCCTGACCAGGGATCGAACCCGTGTCTCTTGTACTGGCAGACGGATTCTTTACCACTGAGCCATCAGGGAAGCCCTCCTTAATACTTACGTACAGTTTTCTTGTGGGATTGATCAGTGTTTCAGTTGTGTGTCAGCATCCATGTCTCCAGCTACTCTGAGCTTTTCGAGGAAGGTACTGTGTATTTTTCTGTTTCTCCAATGCTAAACGGTGTCTGCTACCTGGAGAGTAGTTATAAAGGTCTGATATGCTAAGTAGGTCTTATTTAGGTATAGAAGGCAGAAAGAGGAAAAAGAACTCATGGTGTACAGAGGCTTCTAGTGAAAGAGACTTGTAGATAGGAAATCTTAACTTCATAATTTGAAATTTCAAAGCTCCTCCCTGTTCTTTGAACTGAAAAGGGTAGAAGGAAGATGACTTTAAAAATTTTGAATGTACAAACCTAAGTTTGAAATTTAGCTTAAGGTAGACAGTTGAGGACTAAAACAGTATGGGTAAGAAAGGAACAGAACCGAGATGTTAGAGACTGGCAGCTATTGGAAGTAATCATGCATGTGAGAGTTGAACCATAAAAAAGTCAGAGTGCTGAAGAATTGATGCTTTCAAATCGTGGTGCTGAAGAAGACTCTTGAGAATCCCTTGCACAGCAAGGAGATAAACCAGTCACTTCTAAACGAGGTGAATGAGCCCTGAATACTCACTGGAAGGACTGATGGTGAAGCGGAAGTTCCAATAGTTTGGCCACCTGATGTGAAGTGTCAACTCATTGGAAAAGACCCTGATCCTGGGAAAGATTGAAGGTAAAAGGAGAAAAGGGCAGCAGTGGCTGAGATGGTTGGATGGCATCACTGATTTAATAGACACAAACTTGGGCAAACTGGTAGATGGTGAGGGATAGGAAGGCCTTAGCGTTGCAAAGAGCTGGACATGACTTGGCTACTGAACAACAATAGACTGGCAGTTAGAAAAGGTGAGGAGAATGGTCTGTGGAAGGTGAGACTGAGGAGAAGGTACAGAGTGGATGAGAGAGGAATAAGCCAGAGAAAAATTATTTATTGCAGGAAATGGCTAGTGGCTTTTTTAAACATTGAGTCTCATATTTAAAGTTTTTGTGTCATATATATATATATACACACAGTTTTGAACTGTGTTGTAGTATCTGTCCACAACCACCCAAAATTTAGTAAAAGTTTGTAGCACACAACTTGGTCAGTAGTGCTTTGAAGTAAAGAAACTGAAACAGTGTTCAGCCAGAAATGGGAGGGTGAAATCTTTCAAAAGTAGCCACTACAGGAAGGAAGATCCAATATGGAACTTAGAAACAAGTTATGTTTCTAAGTATGAATTATGAAAACATATATAAGCAATATTACATGCAATATGTTTTATTTTTAAAGGATAAATTCTTATAATTCTAGAAAAGGAATGTATCAAGCTCAATAATTTTTCAGTTTTTTGAGGTGTCTGTTGTGTCTGACTCTTTGCAACTGCATGGACTATGGCCTGCTAGTCTCCTGTGTCCATGGGATTTTTCATGCAAAAATATTGGAGTGGGTTGCCATCTCCTTCTCCAAGGGATCTTCCTGATCCAGGGGTTGAACCCAAGTGTCCTGCATTGGCAGGTGGGTTCTTCACCACTGAGCCACCTGGGAAGCCCAAATAGTTTTTTAATTTGTCCATAACTGGTTTTGGTAATCATAGCAGGCATTTGATGAGCACCTGTTCTTTGCTGAATATTGTTCCAAGTATACAGATGTAGACAATCATTTAATCCACTAACAAACTGGAGACTTTAAGACACAGAAATATTAAGTGATTGCCAAACATGTTTAATTCTCACAACACTGCAGCAGGAACCATTTTATCCCCATTTTGCAGATCAGCAATCTGAGGCACAGGAAGTTAACTAACTTGGCTTGATCACACAGATCCTCAAAGTGGAACTGAGATTTGGGACCCAGGACCTTTGGTTCAATTGTCTTCACAAATATTTTCAAACACTTCATAAACATTTACTGAGCTAAGCACTCTTAAATGCTCATGCTCGTGCTCAGTCGTGTCCAACTCTTTGCGACCCCAGGGACTGTAGTCCACCAAACTCCTCTGTCCATGGGATTCTTCAGGCAAGAATACTGGAGTGGGTCGCCATACCCTCCTCCAGGGGATTTGCCTGACCCAGCAATTGAACCTGCATCTCCTACATCTCCTACATTGCAGGTAGAGTCTTTACTACTGAGCCACGGGGGAAGGCTTTAAGAAATAGAGGTAAAAAGATATATGAAAAAAAAAAAGCATTTCTTCAAAATGCTCAAATTCCCATTTGGGGGAGGAATGTGTGTGTGTGTGTGTATGCGTGTGCATGTGTGCATGTATGGGGGAAGGGGTGAAATAAGACATAGTTGATATCTCCAAGATACTCTTATTTTCATTAGGGGAGAGCAAATGAGGATGAAAGCTTTCCTTGTAGTTACACCTAACACCTGAATAAAGCTTAGAGGATTTATGAAGGGAACATTCATTATTTAATTTTTTTTTTAAGTCAGCTTTTTGACTGTTCTGGTGATTTTTTGAGGGGACATCAATGCAATTAAGAATTTGAGGACTAAGTATCTGTCTGAGATTTAAGTCAATCTCAATATTAAGATTGTCTTAATGTTAACCACATCTCCTGCTAAACCGTGTGCTCCTGCTAAACTTTGTCTTCACGTGGGGTCGCCCCCTGCTGACCATCCACAGTGGGCACAAATTCCATTGAAATCAGCTCTAATTCCAAGGGAATTACCTGCTGGAGATGATGGCTGTTGGCATAATTGAAGTCTCGAGTCAGGCACTACTTGATGGTATAATTTGTGATTGAAATAAGGGATGGTATTAAACATTAAAAAATTATTATTCAGGTTTAAAAAGTAAAAGTGCTTGACAAGTCATAATATATTTGCATATTTTTTGTTTTGTTTTTTGATCCAGAGGAAATTTCCCTTTTCATGTTTTCTTTTCTAATCCTTGTTTCCAAAGACAATTAAGCACTTTTGGATGAAGATATCTAAGTTTCATTCTAAGTTTTGTTTTAAATATAATTTTAATTATATGTGTGTGATTCTGTTTTCCTTCACACTCTGTATCACTTCGAATTGAGTTACTGTTAGGAGTTACATCTGGCAGTGGCTTAGATCAACAGAAATTTATTTTGTGTTTTCCACACACACACATACACATACACAAACACAAATAAATCTGGGGGATGATAGTCCAGGGACCCAGGCTGATTCTATTCTGCTCTTGCTTGCCAACTCATGGTTACAAGATGGCTGCTGCACCTTCAAATCCACATACACGTTCCAGGCAAATGGATGAAGTGTAAAGGGTTCAAGGGGAACGCTGGCCCAATCTCCGTCTTAAAGGACTATCTCTACAGCTCCACTCAGCAGTTTCTGTCTACATCTCATTGCCTAGATCTCACGTGGCCATCTCTAGCACATGCATACTGCTATCCCAAATAGAATTGGGGTTCTCTTAGTAAGTAAGAAGGAGCTCTGATATCGAGTAGACTATCAGCAGTGTTTACACTCTCTCACTCTTCCTCCTCAAACATCAAATATTTGTAGAACTGTAAAGTATTTAGTTAGAGAAATCTGAGATAATGCAGACCAATGTTACCTTCTCATGTTATAGATAAAGTCACCAAAGACCAGAAATATTCCGGTCTATATTTAGAATCAGGGAAGAGAGAAATGGGAAACTTATTTTTTATATTGCTTATGGTGGGTATCACACTGTACTTCTTTGCATATGTTTGAGCATAAATCACTTGAATTGTTTGAATGTATTGTATATTGTATTTATTACTTGAATTTATTGCACATTATATGATTTGTTGGTGTACCCATTTATTTATTATGTTTATTGTATTATATTTACTTGTTTTATATTGCATTATTTTTGTATATTGTATTTATTTCTTAAATTGCATTTTGTATAAAATATATGCATTTTGAATTTATTTAGATTTATTACTTCTGTTTATTTTATAATTTTTTATATGTTGGAGTGTAAATAGCTTGAATGAAGAACTGCCAAATATATTTTTGTGTCTCCCTCAGTAAATACCCCCACATTCACTGGAGAGACATCTTTAAATATTATTTGAATTTATTGTATCATGAATATCATTCATAAAATGTTAGAGGGGAGAAAGAAGGGAATTTATATTTAAAAGGAATCAATTCAAAAAGTAGAAGAAACATAGCAATATAAAAATATTAGTTAGAAAACATACTTCAATGTTCAGGAAGGTATCTCCTGTGGGACTGAAGTTTCATTTGTACTACATACTGTTTCATGAAAACCCTGATGAATAAATAGGGAATGAAACATCACATTAGATTTTTTTTTTTTTTTTGAGAAATCTTTGCTGCTTCAGACTGCTGGTTGCGTGCCATTGTGGTTGATACATATGTCCAACCAACTTCTCTCAGGTTTTGTGTTTTGTTTGTTCTCCAATTTTATTAATCTTATTAGTCTTGGGGTTTTCTTTCTTTTCTTTGAATCTTCCAGCAGTAAGGAGGACCAGCATTTTCCCCAACAGCAACTGTCCTGACTTTTCTTTTTGAAAACTAGTCTACTTTGAGAAGGTCCCATTGGGCTAATTGTGTTCTTGATCGGCATTTTTTTTTTTTATCCTCACTTTTCATGTCTCTTTTCCCAGGGGTGCTTCCCACTGGCATCATGGGAACTCAGGTTTGTAAATCAGACCCCTTAGGAAATATCTCTTTATTTGATTTCCCAGTTGCTCTACAACCATTTTGCACAAGCTCAGGGGTCTCATGTTCTAGATGTTCCTCAGGACGTCACTGGTCTTAAATATACATACTGGATTTTTTAGCATTGATTTTATTCTACCTGTGCGAAAAGCCTCTTAGGTAGACAAAGGCTGTGCTTTTTATTGTTTAACTATGCTGCATTGGAAAGCATCTTTCAGTGAAGTAATGAAATTTTTTTCTTCCTTTAGGGGAAAAGTATGTGTCTTTCTCTTAATACATAATTAATTATTCTGATATCAGAGACATAAAGAGTTGGTAAACTATTTCCCTGAGAATTATCAAGGATTAAGTCACCAAAAGAGAATCTGAGGAAATTAACAGTTACCACCCAAGGTCAGGCAAGGCTTCAGTAACTGGCTTCAAGATATGTCAGTTATCTCCAACTTTTGAATGAGCTAAGAGTGGGAACACGCTCTAATGGAAAAAAGGTATTTAGTGGGCATCCCCAAAGGAAAGATGGCTTCAAAAGAAGGAGAGACTTGGTAGTTAGACAGACTTGAGGCAGGATGCCATCAAGGCTACATAGCACCAGCTTGCAGCAGTAGGCAAAAGAGCCTGTGTCATAAAAGATATAATCAGCCCAAACCTGCTCCGGTACATGTGCTTCAGGCAGTAAGCACGACAAGGTAGTCCTGGAGTCCAGGAATGGTTATTTCCAAGAGAGACAGAAAAGATAACTGTGGAGTAGTCACAGTTCAGACAGAATCTTTGGGGGAGGGGGGAGTAAGAACCGGGTTTGTGTAGTAGGTGAAGTATATACCACAGTTAGAAATGATCATCTCAGAGGTATTAAGAAATAGAATTTCAGAGGTGTTGAGACCCCAACTGGAGCTGGAAAAATGCCTTTCTTTAGCTTACAGACCAAGTATATTTCACAAGTAGATTCTCTTCTTATGTCCCTGTGCTTTATTCCCTCCTCTTTTTATATTATACATTTGTTAGCAAAAGGTTTTTTTTTAAAAATCATCTCAGAAGAAATCAAGATGCATATGTGTTGAGGATGATGGGTGGTTGCTTGTGTTTATGAATTTGTATTTGGAGATGGTGGTGGAAGACTGTCATTAGGCATGGAAGAAAAGGAGAGTGCAAGAAAATAAAGCATCTGGAAACATAGGGTAAAGAGAGAAAGAATTCAGACCGACTTACCTGTAGTGACCTGAAGATAATTTTCATTCTGCTGTTGGACAGCTCTGATGGTTAGACAGATTCTCTCAGGTTATCTCTTCTTACTGAGTTCAGTTTTGCCTTCAGGAACAATAAAGCAAATAAATTCCTTGATTAGTAAGACAACTTCTCAAATTCAAAGCAAAGATTTATCTTTGCCACAATTTTGAGGGATCAAAGAATGTGTTCACAATCCAAAAACTTCTATAGAAAAAACTATTGATGGAAACAGTCACCATACGCTTACTTATTTTATTAATCAAATCATATACTGTATACATTTCCAAACAATGCCTTTTCAGTGCTCTTAGAATTATCAGCTTAATTTAATGCTCATAAGCAGTTGTTGAATTTCTCTTTTCTGCCTTTTAAACTCAAAGGATGAAACAGTTTTAAGTGGAAATATCTATAATTCTAAGTACGAGAGTCTCTTGGTATTGAACCATAAAGATTTTGCCTTGTTTCCTCTTTCAGGAAGGATTCTTCCATTCAAGGGTGGAATGGAGATTGAAAGTTAAACTCAATCCAGACAGGGAACAAACCAACAAACCACATAAAAACGAAAAGAAAATATTTAGCTCACAGGGCAGTGGACACGCACACAGCTTGCACGCACACAACTGTGCACACACATATACATAGTCCTCTGTCACTCTGACCTCACTCCTCAGCAAATATTGTTTTTACTTGGTGAAATTTTTGGTTTGTTAGTATGATGGATGAGAAGGGCATGGCAACCCACTGCAGTGTTCCTGCCTGAAGAATTCCTATGGTCAGAGGAGCCTGGTGGGCTGCAATCTATGGGGTCGCAGGGAGTTGGACATGACTGAGCGGCTAAGTGCAGCACAGCACAGCATGATGGGTACTAGACATGGACTTGAATTAACAAAATTGAACAAAAATCGTGAAGACACTCTCCACTTTCACATAAGCCGATTCTAAGAGAAAGTGAACTCTATAGACTCTTCTATAGGATAATGCTTAAGGCTTAGTCTCTAAACAACTGTATGTTGAGCTGTTACTGACAAGGATTTCTGGTTGGTTCGTCAGAGTACTAGAACCCTGTCTTTGGAATGTTATGTCCACCCTACAAAAACCTGTTATGGAAGGTGATGGTTTGACACCAAGGAGGACAGAGAGCTAAGACTTTGAGGTAGCAGAGAAGTTTGAATCAACTCCTTTGTTCTAGCTTGTTAATGAAGTTAGTCAACAGAACGGCAGAATTGGGCACACGACTTGATTTCTTTCTAACCTGGTGGAGAGGTTGAGGAATAGTAGCTGGTACATATGTACCTTGAGCTTTTTAGCAACTAACATTATCTACCAGAAAGAATCTAAGAACTGGGCATGATCAAAATGATGGGTCAATTTGCCATTGAGAGAGCACTGCATCTTGTAGTCACTTTGGAATTCTCAGAAAACTCAGGTTGCTGTGGACAACCAAAGGAAGAAGGGTTGAGGGGTGAAAGAGCAAGCGTAGTTGGTCAGCTGTGCCGTCCTCTGCCTGGCTGACGTGATGATCTTTCCCGAAGGGCATGTGGGGACAGACGACCAAAGTTCTTAGTCACTCCCAGTGGGGGCCTGCTCCATGTGGTGAACATCTCCAGTGAGGGATTTTTATGTCCCTTTGGATTAGCCACATGGGTCAAGGGCAAGAGGGAAGCCTGTGTCATTTCCCTGCTCCTTTGCCTTGGCGAGGCAGTGTGTGTGGTCATTTGGGCAGAGCGTTTAGTGAAAGTGGGGACCGTGGAATGAGTCCTCCCAGCTGGATGGAGAGGCACACCAGAAGGGTGATGCTCTGGGCCTCATCAGGGACTCTAAGTGGCTATGTTTTTTTGTTACTCTTTTGTGACTGGCTCCTCTCTTGGAACAGCTTTGAGATAGCTGTATCACTGACATAAACTAAATAAACACAAATAATTTTTCCCCCTTTGAATCTGCTTTATCTTCAGTGATGGGTTGATATCATCAGACAAGTCACTTCCCAAGTGCCTTTTGGGCTTTTGTCTCAGAAAGGAAGATGAATAGCTCAGGGTAATGGGACAAGAAATTTTTGCTTTAGGGGAATCCAAATAAGTGTCAGTGGTTACCTAACTTTGAAGCCATGTATGTGGCCTGCTTTTTCAGCTCATCCTCCGTCTCTTGGCAGCCACAACTGGAGCCAATGGTGAGCAACATGAAGAGGGTCAAGGTCATTGCCACCTGGAGGCAGATACATCAGCCTGGTGTTCCTCATATAATTGGTCTGCACCAGGGGACATGCTGAGAGAGAGGCACGAAGTTTTCTGGAAAAAGCCCATGATGTCTGGGAAACTGGAAACTAAGACATTAAAACATGAAAAAATTTTTATCTTTGCAACTATCCACAATTTATAATCTAGGTCAATTTTTGTGGGCAATACAAGTTTCTTTGAAGATAAAAAGCAGGGTTTGGTGTGTGTAGTTATCAGTGGTTGTTATAACATGTTTGGGGTTTGGGTGTGTAAGTTCTTGAAATGACCATGTTCCCTTTACCTGCCAGTCGGGTCATAAATGGTTCTATGTTTTGCATCTGTGGCTATTTCTGGAGTTAGACTGGATTTGAAGACAGATATGGAGAAGGAATGGAGAAGGCAATGGCAACCCACTCCAGTACTCTTGCCTGGAAAATCCCATGGACGGAGGAGCCTGGGGGGCTGCAGTCCGTGGGGTCGCACAGAGTTGGACACGACTGAAGAGACTTAGCAGCAGCAGCATGGAGGAGGAAATGGCAACCCACTCCAGTGTTCTTGCCTGGAGAATCCAGGGACGGGGGATCCTGATGGGCTGCCATCTGTGAGGTCGCACAGAGTTGGACTCGACTGAAGTGACTTAGCAGCAGCAGCAGCAGCAGCATGGGTGAGTTGGTAATAATTATTTCTCTAATGGAAGTGATGTTTTCATTTTCTCTCTTGCAGAATCATAGACAGTCCTTGTTTTCAGTTGTGAAATAATGTATGCGATTGTGGTATATTTTCTTTTGTCTCCTTCCGCTTAAGGGAGACTAAGTGCTGATACTTAACAGAAAGTGGAAGGAGCCGAATAAACAAGTCAGGGGGAAATGCTTGATTTCTACCTTCCAACCCTTAGGTGTAGAATTACAATGTGGCTGATCTTTGATGTATGGAGATGGGCAAGGGCATTAGAATGTTAGTAAATTTTACCTCTAGGTGATCAGCTAAGAAAAATTCAATACATTTCCAGAAGCATTCTGTGTGTTTCTAGGTCTGTAACGCTCAGTTCATTCATTCATTCAGTAGATATCTATTGTGTCAACAGATATTTATTACATGCTGGGATTACTGTGGTGAACAGGATGAAGGGTAGACCTTCAGTGTGCTGCAGGAGAGAAAGCAAACAAGTGAACATATGAACAATATAAAATATAATTTCAGGTAAGGTGAGAGACATGAGGAGAAGCAGGTGGAAACCTGAATGACGTGCAGGAGACAACCTGATGAAAACCCAGGAGACAGAGGGAGTGTGGATGGGAGGAAACCGAGGAGAGAGGGACAGGGGCGAGATCCTGGAGGACTTTGATCTCGGCTGGCAGGGCAGCCTGGTAAGGATTTGCACCTGGAAGTGAATCGCCTGACTTATGGCTTCGGGGGCTGACTCAGGTGCATCATCTCTTGTATGTTTTGCTGGCTCTCAGTCAGTCCTAGAAGAAAATCATTTTATCCTTAAAACGATGATTGAGTGGTCTCATGTTCCTTTTCCTAAAGCGATGACAACCCCAGTATTCCAGAATTTTAAGTTTGTAATATTTACATTGGAATGGGGCTTGAAAAAGGAACAGTCAGGGCAGTTGTGAAGTAGGATATTGACCCAACTGTTAATAACTGATGGAAAAAGAGGGTGTAATTGAAATGCCAAGGAGATAATTATTCTTAATTGATTTGCTTGCAACATATCTGTGTTCTGACTTTTTGATAATACCAGGGATGTGTGGGGTTTTCAACTGTCTATCAGATATCCGAGGTGGTACTGTTCAGTGGGTTGGAGGAGAGGCTTAAGAGGTTGGCAGACTGAAGCTCATCTCTGTCTTTGCTATCTGCTTAACTGCAGTAAATTTCTGAATAACTTCAAGTGAGGCAGAATGATAGTATTCCTTTTAAGGGGTTGTGTGAGCATTAAATGAGATAATGCATAGGAATTATTCCTTATGTAACAAGTTCTCAGTGAATGTTATTTATTGTTTTTACTAAAGAAATACCAACCATGGAATGTTTTTAAATTTCATATATGATAAATAGATTAAGGCATATATTACATGGACAGAATTATGAGTCTCAGAATATGGTAGCATCCACTATTGGAGTGACATTATATATCATATATAATTATATGTGAAAATAAATATATACTTATGTTTATAATACATAATGTATAAATATGTACATGCTATATATTATATGTAACATAAAAGTCTAATCTACATTATATAGGGTATCCTAGACAAGAGGCAGACTCAAGGGGGCTGATAGTTGTTGAGAATGCCAAGTCTGGGGCAGGTTTTATGGTTTAAGGGTGGAAACAGGGTATTTGTGGCGATAGATGAGGTTGGAGGTGTGAGGCAAAGAAAAGGAGCTGAATCAGACAAAAGCTGTAAATGAAATGAACAGGTTGAGGGTGGATTGGGGGAAAAGCCATGGCTGCCAATGGGTTTGTTATTCTTTTGGAACATGAATAGATTATGTTATGTTTAAAAAGTCTTCTTTTGGACTTTTTAAGATACTATCACCTCAGTCTTTTTTTAAGTGTCATTTTCAACAAAGTTCACAAAAGACTGTTTTAAAAAATGTGAACTTTATTTGTGAGATTTAAAAATCTAACTCTCGGGTAAAACAGAATTATCCTATGATATTTTGTGCCCAATTTGCCAAATACACTTACTCTGCAAAATATGAAAATATTTGTTTTATAACCATATATGTGTACTTCAATGTACTGCTGGCTTTTGGAAATGTCTGTGACTTAAAATAGCTGCTTAAAAATAGATTTAGTTTGTATTCATCCTTGGTCCTAACCAGTAGCATAAAATCTTTTTTCCCTAGAGGCTGTAATTTTTCTTTTTCACCCAAGGCACATAGCATTTCAAATAATTCAATATATAAAGTAGAAACAATAATTCTGGAAACATCCCTCATTGAAAGTGATGAAAGATTTTTCCTGGGTTTCTGCTAGATATTCCCAGTGGTGTGTGGTGCCTCTCTGAAGTCAAATTTAAAAACCCAAATCTCTTCACCCTTTGTAAATCTCATAATCCTCATAGCATAGATGAGGGAAAAGCTCCATTTTGTGAGTGAATTCAGTATTCCATTCTTTCTTATGTTTCCCTTCCCTTCCTCCCACCCCTTGTTTATTTTTCTTCCTTTTTTTCTCTTCTGGATGACTGACTGCAGGAGAGGTTGGTTTCTTTAGAAGCCCAGAAGGACTGCAATCCTAGGCCGTGAGGTAGGGCACCTGGAGATGAGCACCACTGGAGGCCTGAATGGGAAGGAGCAGAATGACTGAGATGATGCTCTGAGCATTCTCATCGCTGGAGGGACCCTCGTCGTCACTGTCCTCAACAACCACGGGATGGAACCAATGTGTGGCCTGGATGCCTGTGGGAGCAGTAGCCAGCCAGCATGTCAGCCACTGTGACACTTGCCGGTGGCTGAGAAAGACTCAGGAACTTGAAGAATGTGTGTGGGACTACATTTATCTTGAATTTTCTGCATCCTCATATACCTTTTGGCTTCTCCAGTGGCTCAGTGGTAAAGAATCTGCGTGCAATGCAGGAGACGTGGATTTGATCCTTGGGTCGTGAAGATCCCGTGGAGGAGGAAATAGCAACCCGCTCCAGTATTCTTGCCATGGACAGAGGAGCCTGGTGAGCTACAGTTCATGGGGTTGCAAAGAGTCTGAAGTGACTGAGCAACTGAGTGCACATGTGCACAGATACACACATACACACACACACACACACAGAACACACACACACACACACCACACACACACCCCTTTCTCAGACCTTCAACAGCTAACTTCAGCTCTTAGCATTGCAGTAGACCTAAGCCCAGTGCGGCTTCCAGGATGAGGCAGATATTTCCATAGTTTAATTTTCATGGTGAGATATTTCCGTGGCAAATTCAGTTGAATCGTGAATCTAACCACCAAGCGATTATTGTCTCTTGCCACCCTGTTCTATTCCCCATCCCCCGCCCCCATTTCTCAGTTTCTCATCTCTTTCACTTTATGTTATGTGATTCAGAAAGGAAAAAACAAGAGCTGGTCCTCACTGTACAGAGGGAGTCAGGCTATGATGTGAGACATGAGCTCAAGTCCCTCTGTGACACTTGTTCTAAATCACATGTGCTGATTAGACTCCCACGTTGCATCTTGTTTTTGAAGAGAGTGACCCTAATTGACCCAGACTTTCAATGGCAAGTAATATTTTATCCAGACACTGAACTGTATAAAGGAAGAAGGGTTATGGGAGGACAGGGAGACACAATGGCCCAGCATGGAGTCAGCATCATGTTTATGCTTCAGTTGCTTTTTCCACTAAGCAGTTGAGAATTCTGTCTGGATCAAGTGAAAGGAGGAGATGGGACATAGGAAAAATATTTGCAGGGAATTTGAGAAACTTTTCTGCTGAATAAGATTAAGAGTTAATCATTGTATGGTTTATAATAGGGAAATAATTATTCTATATCATTTTTGAGATTTTAGAAAAAATACCCTAAGCCTAATTTCAACAATAAATTAATCCACTGGTCCAAGTGTTTATCCATTACTCACTCTCTGCTCAGTACTACGATTGTCAGGAATGTGACCATGTTGGCCATGATCCCTAACCTAATTATAAGAACGGAGACTAGAAATGTTTATAAGGTTAGAAAAACTAAAATAATTTAAATTATTCCCCTGAGACTCTGGGTGTAGGACTGGAAAGTAAATCAGTCATTGGCGAACACATATCAAGACTCAAATCCTATGCCTGAATGGTCTTTGAGAAGGACAATTTCAAGATCTTAGGTCCTCACTGAAATATTTATTTTGTACATGAAGTAGATAAGGAGACAGAGTGTGGAGTTTCTTTTTGAACTTTCTTTTACCAGCCTTGGTATGTGGATGACATAGTTATTGTTAAGGAGCATGTAGTATAGTTCAGATTTAAGTGATAGGACAGACAAAATATAATTTGTGGGATGAATAGAAGCATTTAATTGTGTCTAAAGCACCTCTTTAGGGGGCTGGGATGTCAGATGAAATGCTCACAGTCACCACTTCTGCGTTTCCTTTGGTACAAAGATCTGTGGGTGGAGAAGGGAAGGAGGTTGCTCACCCGGTAGCCTGGGTGAGGCCGCCAACGGCTGATCTTTCAGATTACATTGTTGGCACTGCTCTGGCAAGTCTGCAACTTAATTTCAGTGAAGCAAAATAAATATGAGCAAACCTCCAGGCAAATGAACATAACGCCAGAGGCAGTATACAGTAGGGAAAACAAAATGGGATTTGGTAATATGGCAGCCTTAAGTGGGACTCTGTGCTCATCACTCATAAACTTAGCCTGTTTTTTTTTTTTTTTTTAAATTAATTGCTTATTTTTGGCTGTGCTGAGTCCTTGTTGCTGCATGCAGTCCTCTAGTTGCAGTACACAAAATTTACCACTGCAGAAGTCCTGAGCAGGCTATTGATACACCTGCTTCTTTCACTACAAATCCCTGAAAGGTAGATATTTTGTCATTTAAAAAGTGTTTTTATGATGACAAATATAATCAATATTCATGGTAGAAAAATAGAAGAACAAATAGAAAATCAAAATTACCCTTTATTCAAATATCATAGCCCTTAACATTTTGTAACATCTTTTCAGGTTTTTCCTTTTGTGTGTGTATGTGTTGCTGTGCTTAGTCATTCAGTCGTGTCCAACTCTTTGCAACCCCGTGGACTATAGCCCATCAGGCTCCTCTGTCCATGGGGATTCTCCAGGCAAGAATACTGGAGTGGGTAGCCAGGCCCTTTGCCAGGGGATCTTTCTGACCTAGAAATTGAACTGGGGGTCTCCTGCATTGCAGACAGATTCTTTACCAGCTGAGCTACATCTTTTCAGATTTTTCTCTTTGTGTGTGTGTGTAGTTAATCAAAATTGTTATTTCATGACCATGTCTTATTGGTTCTTTTTATTCTTTGTGCTTGGTTTAATGAATGCACAAGTGAATAAATGGCCTCAAACTTCTTGGTGTTGAGAACCTTCCTAGAGAAAATAAGAACAGTGACAGGAATGATGACATCTAGAGTTCTGAGGATTGAATGAGATACTGGCTCTGTAGTGCCCATTCATTGCCACTGAAGCTCTTACTGTTATTTTATTTCTCACTGAAAAGAGAGAGAGATGCTAAATACTCTGCTTCAGGGAATTTGAAATTATTCATGATGGTCTTTAGTTACAGTTTGGAATCAGGCAATAAGTCTAATACAAGATGTTTATTACTCCCAGAGTATGGGAATGGATTGTGACTCCAAATGTAGGCCTGGTGTTGTACGGCAAAGGGTGTCACTGAAGTCAGAAACAGGGAAGATTGTAGTTGGTTTCAGAGTGCTCTGAGAGTGGTAACTTTGTTCTCAAGCCGTTTTTCAAGTAAGACACAGTTCGCTCTCTGATAATACCAGGTCTGTGATTCAAGCTCCATCATGTTAAGATTCCCAAGTGTCCTTTTCTTCCTTGGAAGCATCTTTTCTACAGGTCTCTTTCTAAAGAGCTGTTGTGGGCCTGGATTGTGGGGGTGAAGGCGGGGCATAGGAAATACCTTTAGTGAAGCCGTGCTCAGAGAGTCCTCTAATCCTCGAGCCTCCCTCTCTCGTTGGTTCCCTTCCTCTCTAGGGTTGGAGCTGTAGCTGGGCAGCTAACATGTATCGTGGTATCAAAAGTCAACTGTTTTCCACATATGATACTAAGACCAAAAGAGATTATATGAGCTTCCCTTTTAAAAAACTTTTTATTTTGTATTGGGGTATAGCCAATTAACAATGTTGTGATAGTTTCAGGTGAACAGACCTTTATACATATACATGTATCCATTCTCCCCCAAACTCCTCTCCCATCCAGGCTGCCACATGCCATTGAGCAGAATTCCCTGTGCTGTATAGTAGGTCTGTGCTGGTTATCTATTTAAAATATAGCAGTGTTTATGTGTCCATCCCAAACTCTCTTAACTGTTCCTTCCCCCTGACCTTTCCCCTGAAATTATGTGAACTTCTTAATTAACTTCACATAGCTGATTGGTGGCATTATTGGGTTTAGAACTAAAGGTTCTTAAGAAGCCATAAAATGTGTAAGAAAGAACACATTTTGGAGTCAGGCTGCTTTAGTCTGAAACCTGGTTCTGCTAAAGGTCCTTCAGGACCTCAGAATCTCTTTGAACTTCATTATCTGTAAAATCAGAATAAAATACCTAATTTATATTTGTTTCTTTGTGCCAATATAATGAATTACCTTAAACATAGTGTGTTAAATCAACAAAAATTATTTTCTCACAGTCAGTTCTAGAGGCCAGAAGTCCAGAATTAAGGCGCCAGTGAAGCCCTGCTCCCTCTGAAGTTTCTAAGGAAGGATCCTTCCTTGTATCTTGAAAGTATCTTGGGGTGATTGTCAGCAGTCCTTGGGGTCGCTTGGCATATAGCTGTATTCTTCCAATTTCTGCCTCTGTCATCACATATTCTTTTCGCCAGAGTAGAGTGGTGTCTGTGTCTTCATAGGATCTTTCTATAAGGACATTGGTCATTGGATTTAGGGTTCAGTCTGATCCAGTATGGCCTCATCTTAACTAATTACATCTGTGAAGACTGTTGCCAGTCACATTCTGAAGTTCTGGGTGGATGTAATATTTTGGAGGAATACTATTTGGGCTTCTCTGGCAGCTCAGATGGTAAAGAATCTGCCTGCAATGCAGGAGAACCCCCTTGGATCCCTGGATTGGGAAGATCCCCTGGAGAAGTAAATGGCACCCCCCTCCAGTATTCTTGCCTAGAGAATCCCATGGACAGAGGAGCTTGGTGGGCTATAGTCCCTGGAGTTGCAAAGAGTCGGACATGAGTTAGCAACTAAACAACAATTTAATTCAGTATACCAGAGGAAATAGCACTGCTGCAAGGATTAAATAATAAACTCTCTGTAAACTATCTAGCATGGTTGCCAGCATATAGTAGTGCTCAGCAAATCCAGTTCTCTTCCTTCCTTTCCTTTGTAACCTGCAGCCCCATAATATCCCCACTTGGCCGCTTAGAACTCTTCCAGATCCTGAACTCATTTTTTTCCTACTCAGTGAGAATCTTTCTGAAGTTATTTTCTGATGTTCACAACCTTCTTCAATGACTGGTTATAATTTTTTTGTGCATTTGTCCTTCCATTCAGATTCTGTTTGTTTGCAGCTTTCCTAGTTTTAGTTTTCAAAAAGTTTTACCATTCATATACTTGGAGAAAAAAAACAACAGCAAAGTACTACAGAATATAGTGTTAGCAATGGGATTTTTTCCTTATTTAATTAGCAAAAATAAAGAAACATTCAGTTTTGACAAGGATACTGTAAAAAAGTGAACTAATAATAACTTTGTTGGAGGTCAGTTAACTCGCATAATCTTTTCCAAAAGTCAATAAAAATATACCTTTGCTTTATAAATCTTAGGACTAGGTGTCTGTTCTAAAGTAATTTGAAATACAGAAAACACAACAAATACTCATCAAAACATGATTTATAATAGAAAAGCATTGGAAGCAGCTTAAATTCCTAATAGTAGAGGTAGTTTAGATAAACCAAGTTTTGCCCATTTGAAGAAACATTACAAAATTATTAAAATAAGCATAGCTATCATAATAGATATCTATGATCTATTAAGTGAAAAGATTAATAATTGCATTCTTATTCAGTTATAATAAGCATATGGTATAATGCCAAAATGATCTAAATTTTTTTCTCTTGTAACTTTCCTATAATTTAAAAAATATTGGTAATTTAAAAGTGAAACCACTAATATAAGGAGATAATCCGTAGAGTTGGGTAAGAAGTGCTGTAAATGTCCCAGCCATGTATTGGGAGCTAGGTAGGGGATATGATGCTTGTGGCATTAGGGGAGACAAGTTGGAGGCAGGTGTCATTTATCAAATAGCTTAGGACAAATCGTATCATGGGAAGAGTAATCAGTCTGGTGATTCCTACCTACATTGCCAGTAAACTGGGCTCATGAGTGATGGGGCCAGTTACTAACACCTGACCATAGATAACCTTATCCACGAAGTAGAATTCATTTGGGTGGATATTAATTATTGGAGGGATGGTGTAACACCACCTGCATCAAGAGAAATCTAGAAAGTTAAAACAAAGATAATAACAAATTGCAAAACTTTGTTGGTTTGGTTTCCATTTTATTCACATTTCTGGTCAATACATAACAGGCTTTTATTTCCCCCCTGACAAGTGAAAAAAATGAAAACTATGTGTTGGGATAGAGGGTTTAAGTACTCTCAGTGGGTTTAAAGATTATTAAATGTTACCGTGGCCTTTGAGTACAGGTTTCATAAAGATGATCTGGCTTTAATGACTCATCTTTCTGATACTGGTAAAGTCAAAGAAATCATTGCTTATTTTCTCCATTTTATTGCCTCATGTATTAATAATTAACTTTACTCATTTGTTTGGAAAATATTTATTGATTCTTTTTACAGTCTTAGACTTGATTTCTTGTGAAATAGGATATATCATGAGTGAACTTTCTGGATTTCTATTTACTGAGTTCACTATTAAGATAATTTTAAACTTCAAAAATAAGGAAGAGAAATACATCATTAAGTTTAAATTCCATTGTATATTCTCAAAAAAGTGGTTTTCAAAATGTCATTGTGTGCAGGAATCACCTGGGAAGCTTGTTGAAAGTGCTAGTTCCTAGGCCCTAACCCCAGAGACTAGAGGTATGGTCTGAACATCTACATTTGAAACAAGGAAAGCAGAAGATTCTGATGCAACTGGGCTGCTGTTCATCCTCTGAAAAATGAGAGACAGCCAATTGAGGACATGTGTCCAATACCAATTTCCTTAAATATTTGGGGTTGAATGTTAATCTATCACAATAAAAACAAAACAAAACAAATCCAATAAAAATGAAAAAAAAAAAAAAAGAAATATTTGGCACTGCCTACCAAGACATGGTTTTTCTTTTCCTTCTTTGGAGATATGTAAGAAAAACCTACACCAAGCTGTAGATGATGTCAGCCTTTCTATTCCTAGCACATATTTGACACGTAACCCTTTATTTCACAATAAACATGCTGAGGCAATGTTCTTTTTGTTTTTAGAGCTGATGATTGCCAGTTAATTATATTACATATTGAAGGAAAATTAATAAAGTATGCATGCAGCCACAGCTAGCATTTTCAATATTATTATCATATATGAGTACATTTCAAGCACTCTAATATTAGAATCAAAATTCTGATAATGGAATGTTTATTGTGAAAACCACATGTAATTCTGTTGCTAAGAATGGATTTTAAGATTCATTCATCTGAATGAATGTGGTGTCTGAGCTATGAAATAACAATGCTTTTCTGTTAATGAGTCACTTTCTTCAGTACATCGGTCTTCTGTATTTTTCTTTCTTGATTTAGTTAAAAAAAATCTTAAAATGATGTACAGGTCAGCTAAGCCTGGCCTTTCTTCAAAGTTGATTTTACCTTCTGAGTTATTGAACATAATAAAATGAATATAGGTTCTAAATTAAAAATGTGCTAAGTCAATGCTTCTTAAACTTTCATATGCATAAGAATTACATACTACCTAACATGTTCATTAATATTCAGATTTATAGCCCTCCATAAATTCACGTGGCCCTCCATGTGAATTCATTAAATCTCAAGTGAGGCCTTGGAATTTACATTTTAACAAACACCCTGGTACTCTTGATGCTGATGGCCTTCCTTCCATACTTTGAAGAATCACTCTAAGGAATTTTATGAAACAGCTTAAGGGAGTTTATTTCCAGTAACCTATGCTTTAAAACCATTGAAGGAACTTATTTTGAACCTTCTTTAGGGATAATGAGAGTTTGGCAATACAAAAGGAGCCTTGCAGTAGCATAGATTTTGCATTTGGATGGCCACTAGAAAAAGTACATCATCATGTTTCTTTTTGGAAAACCATGTTTTGTAACACTTGGCCTTTGGTGAGACTGGAAATTAGTAGGATATCCAAAATGATGATGGTGAGAGAACCAAAGGAGTGACAAAGTGTGACAGTGGTGAGTGGTAATTATGCTACTCCAAGCTTCTTACATGTATTAACTTATTTAACCTTACAACTATTCCATAAAGGAGATGTTTTTATTTTGCTAGTTTTACAAATGGGGAAATCGAAGCAGTTAAAAAGTTCAGTAATTTGGTCTTTTCATAGCTTGTGAGAAGCAGAGCTAGGATGGATGAGAAGCTGAGCAGTCTAACACAGGATCTGGGTCTCTACCACTGCACTGGGCCACCAGTAAAGGACTGGTTCTCTGGGAATCTTATTTATGTTTTGACTTTTTGTATGAAGTGGTTTTTATATAAAGAGCTTTTTTTAAAAAAATTATTTTAATTGGAGGCTAATTAATTTAGCCTCCAATTTGTAGTGGTTTTTGCCAAACATCAACATGAATCAGCCATGGGCACACATGTGTTCCCCAAACAGAAACCCCTCCCACCTCTCTCCCCATCCCATCTCCCTGAGTCATCCCAGTGCACCAGCCCTGAGCACCCTGTCTCATGCATTGAACCTGGATCAGCAATCTGCTTCACATATTGATAATATACACGTTTCAACGCTACCCTCTCAAATCATTCCAGCCTCGCCTTCTCCCACAGAGTCCAAAAGACTGTTCTTTACATCTGTGTCTCTTTTGCTGTCTTGCATATAGGGTCATCATTACCATCTTTCTAAATTCCTTATATATATGCGTTAGTATACTGTATTGGTGTTTTTCTTTCTGACTTACTTCACTCTGTATAATAGGTTCTGGTTTCATCCACCTCATTAGAACTGATTCAAATGCATTCTTTTTAATGGCTGAGTAATATTCCATTGTGTATATGTACCACAGCTTTCTGATCCATTTGTCTGCCGATGGACATCTAGGTTGCTTCCATGTCCTGACTATTGTAAACAGTGCTGCGATGAACATTGGGGAACTCGTGTCTCTTTCAATTCTGGTTTCCTCAGTGTGTGTTCCCAGCAGTGGGATTGCTAGGTTGTATGGCAGTTCTATTTCCAGTTTTTAAGGAATCTCCACACTGTTCTCCATAGTGGCTGTACTAGTTTGCATGCCCACCAACAGTGTAAGAGGGTTCCTTTTTCTCTGCACCCTCTCCAGCATTTATTATTTGTAGACTTTTTGATAGCAGCCATTCTGACTGGCGTGAGATGGTACCTCATTGTGGTTTTGATTTGCATTTCTCTGGAGCAACAGTTATAACTAGACATGAACAACAGACTGGTTCCAATTACGTCAAGGCTGTGTATTGTCACCCTGCTTATTTAACTTATAGGCAGATTACATCATGAGAAATGCTGGGCTGGAGGAATCAAGATTGCCAGGAGAAATGTCAATAACCTCAGATATGCAGATGACACCACCCTTATGGCAGAAAGTGAAGAACTAAAGAGCCTCTTGATGAAAGTGAAAGAGGAGAATGAAAAAGTTGGCTTAAAGCACAACATTCAGAAAACTAAGACCACCGCGTCTGGTCCCATCATTTCATGGCAGATAGATGGGGAAACAGTGGAAACAATGGCTGACTTTGTTTTTCTAGGCTCCAAAATCACTGCAGATGGTGATTGCAGCCATGAAATTAAAAGATGCTTACTCCTTGGAAAGAAAGTTATGACCAACCTAGATAGCATATTGAAAAGCAGAGACATTACTTTGCCAACAAAGGTCCGTCTAGTCAAGGCTATGGTTTTTCCAGTGGTCATGTATGGATGTGAGAGTTGCACTATAAAGAAAGCTGAGCACTGAAGAATTGATGCATTTGAACTGTGGTGTTGGAGAAGACTCTTGAGAGTCCCTTGGACTTCAAGGAGATACAACCAGTCTGTTCTAAAGGAGATCAGTCCTGGGTGTTCACTGGAAGGACTGATGTTGAAGCTGAAACTCCAATACTTTGGCCACCTGATGGGAAGAGCTGACTCATTGGAAAAGACCCTGGTGCTGGGAAAGATTGAGGGCAGGAGGAGAAGGGGACAACAGAGGATGAGATGGTTAGATGGCATCATCGACTCGATGGACATGGGTTTGGGTGGACTCTGGGAGTTGGTGATGGACAGGGAAGCCTGGTGTGCTGCGGTTCATGGGGTCACAAGAGTTGTACATGACTGAGCTACTGAATTGAACTGATAATGGGTGATGCTGAGCATCTTTTCATGTGTTTGTTAGCCATCTGTATGTCTTCTTTGGAGAAATGTCTTTTTAGTTCTTTGGCCCATTTTTTGATTGGGTTGTTTATTTTTCTGAAGTTGAGCTGCAGGAGTTGCTTGTATATTTTTGAGATTAATTCTTTGTCAGTTGCTTCATTTGCTATTATTTTCTCCCATTCTGAAGGCTGTCTTTTCACCTTGCTTATAGTTTCCTTCTTTGTGCAAAAGCGTTTAAGTTTAATTAGGTCCCATTTGTTTATTTTTGCTTTTATTTCCATTACTCTGGGAGGTGGGTCATAGAGGATCCTTCTGTGATTTATGTCAGAGAGTGTTTTGCCTATGTTTTCCTCTAGGAGTTTTATAGTTTTTGGTCTTAAATTTAGATCTTTAATCCATGTTCGAGTCTATTTTTGTGTATGGTGTTAGAAAGCATTCTAGTTTCATTCTTTTACAGGTGGTTGACCGGTTTTCCCAGCACCACTTGTTTAAGAGATTGTCTTTTCTCCATTGTATATTCTTGCCTCTTTTGTCGAAGATAAGGTGTCCATAGGTGCATGGATTTATCTTTGAGCTTTCTATTTTGTTCCATTGATCTATGTTTCTGTCTTTGTGCCAGTACCATCCTGTCTTGATGACTGTAGCTTTGTAGTAAAGCCTGAAGTCAGGCAGGTTGATT
Organism: Bos indicus x Bos taurus; assembly: GCF_003369695.1. NCBI lineage: Eukaryota > Metazoa > Chordata > Mammalia > Artiodactyla > Bovidae > Bos > Bos indicus x Bos taurus. The sequence goes on from NC_040095.1 coordinate 33,813,746, forward strand.
CCTCCAGTTCCATTCTTCTTTCTCAAGATTGCTTGTATTTCCATACAAATTATGAAATTATTTGTTCTAGTTCTCTGAAAAATACCATTGGTAGCTTGATAAGCATTGCATTGAATCTATATATTGCTTTGGGTAGTGTACTCATTTTCACTATATTGATTCTTCTGATCCATGAACATGGTCTATTTCTCCATCTATTTGTGTCATCTTTGATTTCTTTCATCAGTGTTTTATAGTTTTCTATATATAGGTATTTTGTTTCTTTAGGTAGATTTATTCCTAAGTATTTTATTCTTTTCATTGCAATGGTGAATGGAATTGTTCCCTTAATTTCTCTTTTTGTTTTCTCATTGTTAGTGTATAGGAATGCAAGGGATTTCTGTGTGTTAATTTTATATACTGCAACTTTACTATATTCATTGATTAGCTCTAGTAATTTTCTGGTGGAGTCTAGGGTTTTCTATGTACAATATCATGCCATCTGCAAACAATGAGAGTTTTACTTCTTCTTTTCCAATCTGGATTCCTTTTATTTATTTTTCTTCTCTGATTGCTGTGGCTAAAACTTCCAAATCTATGTTGAATAGTAGTGGTGAGAGTGGGCACCCTCATTTTGTTCCTGACTTTAGGGGAAATGCTTTCAATTTTTCACCAGTGAGGATAATGTTTGCTGTGAGTTTATCATTTATGGCTTTTATTATGTTGAGGTATGTTTCTTCTATTCCTGGTTTCTGGAGGTTTTTTTAATCATAAATGGATGTTGAATTTTTCAAATGCTTTCTCTGCATCTATTGAGATAATCATATAATTTTTATCTTTCAATTTGTTAATGTGGTGTATCACACTGATTTGTGGATATTAAAGAATCCTTGCATCCCTGGGATAAAGCCCATTTGGTTATGATGTGTGATCTTTTTAATAGGTTGTTGGATTCTGTTTGCTAGAATTTTGTTAAGGATATTTTCATCTATGTTCATCAGTGATATTGGCCTGTAGTTTTCTTTTTCTGTGGCATCTTTGTCTAGTTTTGGTATTAGGGTGATGGTGGCCTCATAGAATGAGTTTGGAAGTTTACCTTCCTCTGCAATTTTCTGGAAGAGTTTGAGTAGGATAGGTGTTAGCTCTTCTTTAAATTTTTGGTAGAATTCAGCTGTGAAGCCATCTGGTCCTGGGCTTTTGTTTGCTAGAAGATTTCTGATTACAGTTTCGATTTCTGTGCTTGTAATGGGTCTGTTAAGATTTTCTATTTCTTCCTGGTGCAGAGTTGGAAAGTTATATTTTTCTAAGAATTTGTCCATGTCTTCCAAGTTGTCCATTTTATCGGCATATAGTTGCTGATAATAGTCTCTTATGATCCTTTGTATTTCTGTGTTGTCTGTTATGATTTCTCGATTTTCATTTCTAATTTTGTTGATTTGATTCTTCTCCCTTTTTCTCTTGATGAGTCTGGCTAATGGTTTGTCTATTTTATATAAAGAGTTTTATAGAAATACGAATTCTTACTCAGGCAAAGTCATGAACTGTGTGCGAGTTAGAGCTTTTTGATCTATAGTTGTTAAGATTTCTAGAGCAGATCAACATGAGAGAAAAATGAAAGTACTGGCAAAGGCATTTACTTAAGTAGTCATTTTCTGGAACATTCCCTGTCAGAAGTAATAGCTCTAATGTTTTCACTGATGTGAAGTTGCTCAGTCGTGTCTGACTCTTTGCGATCCCATGGACTGTATCCTACCAGGCTCCTCCATCCCTGGAATTTTCCAGGGAAGAGTATTGGAGTGGGTTGCCATTTCCTTCTCCAGGGATCTTCCTGATCCAGGGATCAAACCCAAGTCTCACGCATTGCAGGCAGATGCTTTACCATCTGAGCCACCAGGGGAGCCTGTTTTGAGTTTTTAACTTACTTTAGAGTCTTTAAGGATCATTTAGCTCTACAATAAATGTTTCTTCAGTGAATGAATGAAGAATTGAGTGGATTCTTCATATGCAAAGGGATGTTCTATAGGCCAATCAAGACAATAATTTGCATAAACACCCTTAGAATTGTGAAGAGGACTTTAGAAGTAAAATCTAGAGAGTTTAGACCGCATAGTTGTGGTCCAGTTTCAGCCTCCAGGGAAGGGACAATGGGAAGACTGGGTCCACATGCCTAGGTGGGATGAGCTATGTCCCTAGGCCTCAGCCTGAGGGAGGATCTAGGAGTGGAAGATGGTTTCCCAAGCAGCATGGATCTGCATTGCACCAGTGGGTTCTGTATTAGTATGCTATTGCTGCTGTAACAAATTACCGCAAACTCAGTGGCTTAAAACTGAAATAAATTTATAATGTTCAGCTCTGTAGGTCAGATGCAGATCTCTCTGGACTAAAGTTAAAGTGTCAGCAGAGCTGTCTTCATTTTTGGAATCTCTTGGAGAGAAACTGCTTCCTTGCAGTTTCCTGCTTTTAGCAGCTGCCTGTATTCCTTGGTTTATGTCCCTCTTTCTCCATGAGTTGTTTTCGCATTGTATCATTCTGATTTCTTCTTCTGTTTTCATCTTCCACTTTTAAGAATGCTTCATGCATATGCTGGACCCACTCAGATAATGGAAGATGGTCTTTCTAAGGTCAGTTTATTAGCAACTTCAACTGTCTGCAACTTTAAAGTCCTCTTTGCTATGTGGTTGTTGTTCAGTCACCAAGTCATGTCCAACTCTTTCCAACCCCATGGACTGCAACATGCCAGGCCTCCCTGCCCCTCACCATCTCCCAGAGTTTGCCCAAGTTCATGTCCATTGAATTGGTGATGCCATCCAACCATCTCATTCTCTGTCACCTTCTTCTCTTTCTGCTTTTGATCTTTTACAGCATCAGGGTCTTCTCCAGTGAGTCGGCTCTTCGCATCAGGTGACCAAAGTATTAGAGCTTCAGCTTCACCATCAGTCCTTCTAATGAGTATTCAGGGTTAATTTCCTTTGGAATTGACTAGTTTAATCTCCTTGCTGTCTGAGGGACTCTCAAGAGTCTCCTCCAGCACCGCAGGTTGAAAGCATCAATTCTTCAGCACTCAGCCTTCTTTATAGTCCAACTCTCACTCTGTACATGACTACTGAAAAGATGATAACTTTGGTACCAGGGAGTAGGAGATGGACATAGATATTTTGGGGAGAGGTGAATGGGGAAAAGAAGCATATTCCAAGACATGGTGCTTGATCATCCAAGGCTATTGTTTGACCTGAAAGGAAAGCCTCCTCCTCTTGTTCTTGGCAGCTTCAGATACTGGAAGAACAGTGATGGTGGAAGGATGGTGAACTGGTTGGCAAAGTGAAGAGGGAAGTGGTGGTATCATACCTAGAAGGGCTGAAGGATCCTTGTTGGGTGAGGACTCACCTTTTAGGCATCAGTGTCATGGAGTTGTTTCTGATGTTTGTAGGGAAGAAAGGTATGAACAGTTTTTCTCTTAGTAAGGGAAAAAACCAAGCTTCTCACCAGGTCAGACAGAGAGGGATGGGTGGGGAGGAACATTTATAGCGTTGGAATCCCAACTAAAAGAGATGGAGCCAAGTATGAGCCATAGGTGTTTTTGATTGAAACTGAGCCTCCCTCCCTGCCTCCCTTCCTTCCTTATTTTCTTCCTTCTAGATCTCAAATTTGTGCTGTCTGTGTGTTTGGGGAAACAATGATTACATAAGCTGTTCTTATCTAAGCAAGTTATCTATCCGTAAGGTTACAGTTAGGCTTATTCTAACATAAAACACTAATATAAAAGCAAAACTTTATGCACATTATCATTTAAAAAATCTTATTACATGCTGTCAGTAATAGCTAAAGCATTAAGTGAAAAAATAAAGCATGATTTGCAGCGTCAGGAAGGTGTTCTGGAGTCTACTTAAAAAAATGATTCTGTTGATTATTGGAGGCCTTTGTTTTTATAAGTTAAGCAAAATGGAAGTGGTTAATTTGGACTCAGGAGAAGAATCATATGACTTTCCAATCGAAAAGAAACATACAAAAAAAAAAAAAAGAAAAGAAACATACATTAGACTTCTATTTGCTATCATATAAATCATGCAAAATGCTGCCTGTATATCATTCTAAGACTTCATTTATTTTTTTCTCTCCAAAGCAGACCAGACTTATCTTAGGTTGGTTTGGGTTTACATGCTTACCTCATTTTTGTTGTTTGGGTGTCTACATACACAGAATGATGGAAACAGTCGGGGACTTGCTTGACACGAAGCCACCAGCTATTGGAAAGCGTGCTTTGAATGAAGGCATCCTAGGCCCCATGAGGGGAAGAGGAAGCCACAAAGAGCATCAGAATGTGAAAATGTAGGTCACAGCTGCTACCCTTGCGGGGAGAACATACTTTCATGCCGCTGAAAGCATGGGAAGGAGGCAGGAAGGATATGCACCAGGACACACATCATTCTCAACTACAAAGGGTAGAAGTGTGTGTATCTTTGGCTTTCTTTCTCTCTCTCAATAGAGATAGCTCTTTCGCATGATCATACTTGGAGGACACAGTGGGTGGGCTAGCTGGAGATGGGGTGGCATGGGCAATAGGCTTCCTGTGATGAGCTACTCTGTAGATTTTAAATTTTTCCAATGACTTTTAAGGCTCTTTGCATAAACACAAAGCAAAAACAAAACCGTAAATAGGCAAAACCTCAAACCTTTAGCAAGTCTCTGGCCCAAACAAGCTTATTTCAGTGTAAAGTGGAATGGCAACATTTAAAGGAAAGGTGGGGCTCTTTGGGAGAAAGGGAGGGTGGGATGATTTGAGAGAATAGCATTGAAACATGTATATTGTCCTATGTGACATACATAACCAGTCTAGGTTTGATGCATGAGGCAGGGTGCTCAGGGCTGGTGTACTTGGATGACCCTGAGGGACGGGATGGGGTTAGGGAGGGTCAGGATGGGAAACACATTGTACACCCATGGCTGATTCATGTGAATGTATGGCAAAAACCACCACAATATTGTAAGCTAATTTACCTCCAATTAAAATAAATAAATAGAGGAAAGGTGGGTGGCAACCTGGTGAAGAAAACTCAAAAATAGTCATTCAGTAAGAAGAATGTCTTAAATTCTCTTTTTTATCTACCTTTGTGCTTCCAATTTGTCTGGCTCTAGGTGTCTTAAGTATATGTGTAAGTATATGTGTAACTCTGTGTAAGGACACTGGGCGTTTTGCAAAGTGGGGAGATTTTTTTCATACGTATGGCACTTTATCCAAATCCCACTTGGCTCTTTGAGTGCTTCTTGGCTGAAGCTAACACAGCCCCAGGTGCCTGTGCTGATGTGCTCTCCCCCCGTCGGTCTCTATGGTTCCAGCCCTTTTTGGCCAATGTCTCCTCTCCTCTGGGGTTTTGATGCTTCCCAGAGCTCCTCCCTGATAAACCATCTGAGCCTGCTTTTCCAGGTGGTTTATGCCCTTATGCATGGGAGAAATCAGAAATAGAAAGGAGATCTTTGTATCCATGGCAATCCAAAACAGTAAATGCTTCTGATAGTGCTAACCCTTCATGTATTTATTTTGCAAATTCTACCTGCTTTAGGCCCATCTGATCAAATTTAAAAAGCAAAGGTTGGCCATCTATTGCTTGAACATCAGGTCTAGCCCTCTGCCTATTTTGTACAGCTTGGGAACTAAGAATTATTTCTACATTTTCAAGCGGCTGAAAAAAGTCAAAAGAAGAATAATAATTTAAGGCACATGGACATTATATGACATTTAGATTTTAGTGTTCCCCCCCACCATAAAAGTCATATTGGAACTCAGTTGCTCTCTTCTGCTTATATATTATCTAAAGCTTCTTTTTGCATTATTTTGACAAAGTTGACCAGCAAAGCCTGAGGCATTTACTATCTGGGTCTTTACAGAAAAAGTTTGCCAACTCCTTATTTAGACCAATTAAAAAATTTAAATATTAGATTGTCTACCAGAGAGCAAGAATTTCTAGGGCAGAGATATTTAAATCGTTTTTATGACCTTGGTGGTTAACACAATGACTTACATGTGCTAGTCACTCTATGGATATTTGTTGCAAAGATTTACAATAATCCAGCTTAGTTACAACTTTGAGAACCATACCTATTACATGACATCTGTTTTGGGAAGCCTTGCCGATGGACAAGGAAAGGAAAAGAAAGTGAAAGTTGCTCAATTGTGTCCGACTCTGCGACTCCATGGACTGTAGCCTGTCAGGTTCTTCTGTCCATGGAATTCTCCAGGCAAGAATACTGGAGTGGGTAGCCATTCCCTTCTCCAGGGGATCTTCCCAACCCAGAGGTCGAGCCCAGGTCTCCTGCATTGCAGGCAGATTCTTTACTATTTGAGCCACCAGGGAAGCCCCCAGTGGGCAAGACATACCTATCTTTTCTCTCTGGCTTTTCTCTTCCTTGCATGTTATGGCCCATAGTCAGATTGTAATCTGCTGTTTACTTGGTGGCTAAAATTTAGAACATATCAAGTTTTCTGTAATGGGAGGTTTTGTTTTCAGAATTATTACTCTTCCCAGAGGCTGTGTATGTGTTATCTACTGCTGAATGCAAACTGACCTTAAAACCTATTGATTTAAAAGAAGAACATTTTGTTATATTGCTTCATTTTGGTGGGTAGGGATTCAGGTGAACCTTAGCTGGGTGATTCGTCTGCTTCACATGGCAGCCATCGGAGTTAGTGATATTCAGCTTGTGTCCAGTCCACTCTATTGGGTCACATGCCTATTGCCTTGGTGGGGATGGCTGGAAAGTGGGGTGCAACCGGGCCCTGTCCCTCTGTGTGTAGTCTCAGGGTCTCTCCAGCAGGGTAGTCAGAGTGCTCGGCACTCATAGAGACTAAGGTAGAAACTTCCATCCTCTTTGACTTGAGTTCCAGAGTTTCAGTCCTGCCATGCTCTCTTCAGCTGGTAGTAATTACCAGCCAACCCAGATTCAGGGGGAAAGAAAAGAGACCCTATCTCTCAAAGAGAAGAATATCAAAGGATTTCTGGCCATCTTCTATCTTCCATGGACTGCTTCTAGTTTGATAATTAACTTTTTATTAATTCCGACTAACTACAATAGCTCCCGTCTAGTCATCCTCACATATGATCTTTCTCCAGGTGTTTTTCCTGGTCTCTGAGCTCTGGAGGTGTCTAGATAAGGAGGAGACCTACCCAGACCAGGCAGAGCTTTGAGGGCCTGGCTGAAGTACACTGAGTACCTTCTTCAGAAAGTGATTCAGCCCCAAAACAGCCTGTCTGCCTCCTACAAACCTCAGATAGGAGCTAGGAGGTCTGCAGGGTCACTGTGAACCCCAGCTGTCAGGGAAGGAAGCCCTAAAGTACATTCCCATATACTTAATGACATCTTACGTCATACAGTTTGGAAGATACGCCAGTTTCTTTTCTTCATTCACTGGAAAGAAAAATCAGCGCTGCCTCTCCCTGCATGGGGATAGGTAGCTAAAGAATACACAAGCCAAGATAATGTCAGCTCAGGACCTGGTTTTCCTCCTCTCTGCCATCTTCTGTTCTTGGGCATGTTGCTTGCATGCTGTTCTTATTTTCTCTAAAGAAATAAGGCCAAGTTTTCTGAAGATGCCTTCATTTAGGCTAGTTTTCCAAACTGAAGATGAAAAATTAGAGTTGTAACCATCTAAAAGGATGCCTTCTACATATGACTGTACAGGAGAGAGAACAATCTTAGCATTTTTTCCAATGGAAATAACTTTTGAATGATTTTCTTGGCTTGTGTTACAGAGATTTTGAGAGAAAATCCATGTATTCACAACACAAAACAGGTGTGATTAACATACAGGATATAAATATTATTTAAATACACCAAAACTTTATGGAGATGGAAGGCCTTTCAAAGAGTTGTGTTTCTCCATCTATTACAACAATTTATCTGCTGTGTTTTGATGAGTTATGAGGCCAGCAAGGTGCTAGCCCTATGTGGTTCACCAGCTGAAGGACAATTTCACGCCCTTCTGCTGCCCTGGGTCTGGTTTGGCAACTGTATTTCCTTTTCTTGCAGCCCTAGGCCACACCCTTGTCAGAGCATTGCTTTCTCTTTGTGCACTGAGTGGGTATTTTTTTCTCCCTCGATGGCTAGGGGCTGGAAGCCTTTCTGCACGTTTCCTATGGTGGTCAGGACTGTTTGTACTCAGAAAGTGTGGCCCACGTGGGGCAGCCTGAGCATGTGGTCTGTTGAGTTGGGGGGTGGAGGAGTGGGGACAGGCGACAGTACTTCCTTGTTCTTTAAAAAGCCACATAGGGTTGTGGGCTTGGCAGTAAATTTTCTGCGGGCAATGAGAAACTCTCAACGTTTTCACACAAAGATAGGATCTATCTTGGTGATAAAACCAGGATCTCATATACATCTTTTTCTTTCCTTTATGGTGCAGATATACAGGGCAGGGGTGGGGGGATGCGTACTCCTTATGTTGAAGCAGTGACTCAAAACCAAAGAAACCAATCTTTAGTTCCTATCTATATTGTTGTGTGTGTGCGAGTGTGTTTGGAGAACTTTGAACATTCATTTGAGTTTGTACTTTTTGTGTCTTGTCTGGGATCACACAGATTCATATCTTTGTGAAGAGTCCGCATGCTGGCTACAGGAGACCCTGGTTCAATCCCTGAGTTGGGAAGATCCCCTGGAGAAGGAAATGGCAACCCACCCCAGTATTCTTGCCTGGAGAATCCCATGGACAGAGGACTCTGGCAGGCTACAGTCCATGGGGTCACAAAGTGTCAGACATGACTGAGTGACTGAGCATGCATGCACGCATTAATAGAGATACTACAAACCTTGGAAAAATGCTGTATAGTATTGTGGGGATTGAAACTACTGGAAACTCTTCTTCAGAGACTTCAAAAATATCTGTGTTAGGACCTGGAGTGGAGAGGGATTTTGGTATTCGTCATGAAGTAATTTCCTATGAAGCATCTTTTTTCCCCCTTTGTTTCTTCACAGCAGAATTGATAATTATAGGGAAATATCTTGATATTTGTTTTTTATAGTCTTTAAGTTCTTTTTCTTTAAAAAGTAATTTGGTTTCTGCCACCGGTGGGTTTTCCTCACTAACCTGCTGTTGAATTATTTGAAATCCGTATCACTAACCTTCAGTGTGGAGACTTTGGAAATCCCCTCTGACTTCCTTTCTTGCCAAATTCTTCTCTGGTTGCCTGCCCACAATGTTTTTTTCCTAATCTGGCCAGCCATCTCTGACTTATTTTAGCACATGCAGTGTTTCAGTTTGACACAGTAGCACATTGCACAGATTTAAAAAGAAGCTTTCCAGTGGAACGGTGGCCACGAGTTGCCTCGATGATGAACAATTAAAGTTCTTTGGATGTGGGAAGAAGGCTCTGGGGAGTGTAAATTCCTTTTGTGGGGCGTCATTGGCTTGGTGACTAATTTGAAGCATGTTAGCACCACAAGGGAGTTTTATCCAAATTTATGGTTTTGCAGGATTCATTGACAAGGTAGTTTAAAGAGCCCAGCCCTCAATGGTATCTGTGAAACTTTTCAGGTATAACTCTACCCTCTCCACAGTTCAAAAATATTTTTGAAATTTTAGCATGTATAAATTCATTCTAATTCTTAATTGGAACATCTGATCCTGGCTTCTTATTTTGTGGTTAAGATGATGAAGGAAACCAATTCATATTTTTTGAGCATATGCTAGATGACAGACAAGAATTAAGTATTGGTTGGCCAAAAAGTTTATTTGGGCTCTCTGTAAGATCTTATGGAAAACTACCCTAACAAACTTTTTGGTCAACCCAGTACTTTATTCTGGCCATACAGGTGCCAAGGAGAGAAAAACCCAGGTTGTCACTGAGACTGTTGAAACCTAGTGGAGAAGGAGGCTGGCTGAGCAATGAATGACAAGCGTGGGTCAAGCGATGGAAGAGACATGGCCGGTTGCAGCCTGCTCACTAACAACATCCCCTGCCTCACCATCCAAATCTGTGACTTCCCCTTATTTTTGTTGGTCACTTTGTTTCTTGGTGTCTCCTCAGCATTTCTGAGACAGATTTCCTTTGTTCATGAATATCTCCTTCCTGCTTTTTCCAGAATCCTGACTTTGGTACCTGCCTTTCTCAGGTAATCTGGTTGTATTCCTGATTGTTCATTTTATTTGAAAATTAAATTTGCAAGGCCTTTGAGTTAGGTTGAGTGCTATGAGGCAAATATTGCTCTTGATTGGCTTCTTGTGGTCTCTGCTTTCCACCACCCCAAACCACCATATCTGTACTCAACTTAGGCCTCAAGTCCTACCAGAGCTTTGCTGTCCACTGGCGGCCCAAGAATGTGTGTGCTTAGTCGCTTCAGTCACTCTTTGCAACTCCATGGACTATAGCCTGCCAGGCTCCTTTGTCCATGGGATTATCCAGGCAAGAATACTGCAGTGGCCAAAATATAAACTTCAGAAAACATTGAAAATAAACTTTTCTCCTTTTTTTTACAAATTACATCAAACACTTAAAACATTTGGGAACATTAAACATTACATTCAGAGAATACATCCTGGTGTTACCCATTACGCAATTTAGATAAATTTAGTATTTTATATGTACTTGGTCATTAATTCTTCTTAAATTCAGTGATTATAATGATTCAGTTGTATGAGGTTAAACAAATCTTCTATACATAGACCCTAGTTATTTTCAAATAAATTTTTTTAGATAACTTTTTCCAGCAGGGAAATTATAAAAATGTATGTGAGTTATACGGAAGACTTGATTAGAAGACTGTGTACAGATAAAAGGCAGTTTTCTTCTCTGCTGATAAGGCCTAAGATAATAGGTATGACAGGGACGTATGCATTCTAATCAGTGACTTCTGGACACGCAAAGTACAAGGTTCAAAAGTTGACTCTTTGTCAATGTACCATCATATTTTAGGATTGCATTTCCTTGAGTCACAGAAAGGTGAAAAAAGTTTTTTTTTTTTTGCTTATGCAAATGATGTTTCTGATCTGACCAGGAGCCACATGGGAACATTCATGATACAATGCATGAGATAACTTATTATAAAATGTAAGCCTTGACTCAGAATAAACTTGATCTAAGAACATAAACACAATCTAGCTGGTCTAAGTCCAGCCTATCAGGTTCTCTTTGGGATCTAAAATCAGTGATAGCTTTTTGGCCTTTAGAACTTGATGTCTAGTTCTGAGGAAGGACACATAGTCAGAATGATTACTGCTCTTTTTCAGGTTCAGGTATGAAGACAGAATTAAATGTATTTCCTTGTCAGTGTTCCATGTTTAACCTTTAAATTCCATATTATTAAAAAAATAAATTATGTCTTATATTCTACCCACTTCCAAAAAGAATTTGAAGCAGAACACCAAAGTATTATCCATGCGCAGCCTCATATTGACCTCGGTGTCCTTCCTTGTAGATAAAGGCAGAGTATACCCCAGACCATGTCTCTTTCTAATACCACCTTACATAAGGGCTTCCCTGGTGGTTCAGATGGTAAAGAGTCTTCCTGCAGCACGGGAGACCCAGGTTCGATCCCTAGGTTGGGAAGATCTCCTGGAGAAGGAAATGCCAATTCACTCCAGTATTCTTGCCTGGAAAATCCCATGGGCAGAGGAGCCTGCCAGGCTACAGTCCATGTGGACACAACTGAGCCATTTCACTTTCTTTCTTCTCTTCTTTAACCTTACATAAGGAATACAGAAAAGCTTGAATCTTTTTTCTTACATGGAATTGTGCCAAACTACGCCAACTCTATTCAGGTAGGAAAGCCTTATTTCCTCAATTTATTTTCTCCAGCACCACAGAACCATGTAGATCAGTGGTTTCTGTGATAGTTCCTAGTCCTCATTCTTTCTGGCTCTGCTCCTGAATGGGCAGAATGGTTATCTGATGGAATGGGCATCAGTGTTAGTATCTGTATCCTGTGGTGTCACGTGCTTTGTAGTTGGGCAAAGTTCACTAAATTCATTAATTTTTGTTGACTACGTTCAGAGTGACAATTTTAAGCCTGGAAAGCCCCAGATGTTTAGACTTTGATTGACAGACACTTTGATGGCTTCAGGAATGCTGAGCACACTACCCACAGTGTCCTGCCAGAAGCTGTTCTCCCTGGATACCACCTACTCCATGGCCTCTGAAACATTGAGCTCTTATTATTAACCTTCCTTTAGGGCAATAGAAGACTTGGGTCACAGGTCCAAGCTAAGATTGTCACTTTGAGAATTTTGTGCCTACCCAGACATGCCAATTTCTTTTTGTGTATGTGTGGTTTCAGACATTTTATTGGGACTCACATAAGAAGTATTAAAATTTTACATTTTGACTCAGTACATACACACATAACCAAATCAAAGATCAAAGTTTCATAGAACAATAATTACCTTTTTTTAAAAAAGCTTGCAGTACACTCTGATAGAATCTGTCCTGTACCATTTTTTAAAAGCCTTGGCTGTGACAACTTGACTTCATAGCCTATTAATGAATTGTAATGCATAGTTTGGGGAGAAAACAACAACAACAACTGAGCTAGTGGAAGAAACAAAGAAGTCTCTGGGCTTCGAGCCAGACATACCAACGTCATTCTCATTGCACCAGTCCACCATGTGGGACCTCAGACTCCTTGCTTTGCAAAATTCCCAATTTGGAGCATTTAAGGTACCTTGTGAATTTAGCAATGCATTCTCTTCTCCTTACATGCTTTCTTCTTTGCCTAAAATTCTTAGTTTCCCTGTGGTAATTCATACTTGTATTACTTTGTTAAAAACGTAAAACCATGGCTTACCTTTAAATACCTGAAGGTTAAAACCACCTCTGATCTTTATCTAGTGAAAACCTCCTGTTGTTTTTGCCTTTTCTTTACATTTTCTCCTGTCTTATTTCCTAAGTTTTTTCCCACCAGTAACTTTAAAGGTCTCCATATATACCTTACAGAAGAAATGCCGGAGAATCACAAATTCCTACCACCTTGCCAGAGCAGGGGCAAGATTTAAAAATATGAGTTGCTTTTCTCTGGCCCTGTTGTTCCCTAACCCATGGAAGAGTCCTTTGATCTTTAACTCTGGAACAAAGTTGCCTTTGGGTTTCAGTCAGTTTCCTAAATGGTTGGAGAACAGGACTTCAGCTTTAGGGAGTTTGCCATCTCTGGGGAAGTAAATTGAATAAAGCATTTCACATCAGGAGTCTACTAAAATTGTCAGCTCTGTAAATGCAAATTCATCTCTTTAGTTCTGTAATACAATTGCTCTAAAAAACATAAAAATAAAAACACATTAAGAACAAGGAACAATTCCATCGCCTTATTATAATGGAGCACTAGTGTGGATTCCATTCTGGTTTCTGCACAGGCAGCACTGTATTTGGAAGCCAATATCTCTTATTAGTGTTTCAATACTGAACATAATTTTAATTTCAAAATTTGATTTTAATCTTAAGAATAAAAATTAAAGCTCTACGTGTATAATGCATATATATTATTTATGTCCAGATGTTCAAGCTGGTTTTAGAAAAGGAAGAGGAACCAGAGATCCAATTGCCAACATCCGCTGGATTATCGAAAAAGCAAGAAGAGTTCCAGATAAAAACATCTATTTCTGCTTTATAGACTATGCCAAAGCCTTTGACTGTGTGGATCACAATAAACTGTGGAAAACTCTGAAACAGATGGGCATACCAGACCACCTGACCTGCCTCTTGAGAAACCTGTATGCAGGTCAGGAAGCAACAGTTAGAACTGGACATGGAACAATAGACTGGTTCCAAATAGGAAAAGGAGTTCGTCAAGGCTGTATATTGTCACCCTGCTTATTTAACTTATGTGCAGAGGACATCATGAGAAACGCTGGGCTGGAGGAAGCACAAGCTGGAATCAAGATTGCTAGGAGAAATATCAATAACCTCAGATATGCAGATGATACCACCCCTATGGCAGAAAGTGAAGAAGAACTAAAGAGCCTATTGATGAAAGAGAAAGAGGAGAGAGAAAAAGTTGGCTTAAAGCTCAACATTCAGAAAACTAAGACCATGGCATCTGGTCCCATCACTTCATGGCAAATAGATGGGGAAACAGTGTCAGACTTTATTTTTGGGGGCTCCAAAATCACTGCAGATGTTGATTGCAGCCATGAAATTAAAAGACGCTTACTCCATGGAAGAAAAGTTATGACCAACCTCGACAGCATGTTGAAAAGCAGAGACATTACTTTGCCAACAAAGGTCCGTCTAGTCAAGGCTATGGTTTTTCCAGTAGTCATGAATGGATGTGAGAGTTGGACTGTGAAGAAGGCTGAGCGCTGAAGAATTGATGCTTTTGAACTGTGGTGTTGGAGAAGACTGTTGAGAGTCCCTTGGACTGGGAGGAGATCTAACCAGTCCATCCTAAAGGAGATAAGTTCTGGGTGTTCATTGGAAGGACTGATGTTGGAGCTGAAACTCCAGTACTGTGGCCACGTGATGCGAAGAGCTGACTCATTAGAAAAGACCCTGATGCTGGGAAAGATTGAGGGCAGGAGGAAAAGGGGATGACAGAGGATGAGATGGTGGGATGGCATCACTGACTCTGTGGACATGGGTTTGGGTGGACTCTAGGAGTTGGTGATGGACATGGAGGCCTGGCGTGCTGCGGTTCATGGGTCGCAAAGGGTCAGACATGAGTGAGAGACTGGACTGAACTGAACTGAACATATAAATCATGCACATATGATCATATATATATTAATATAATTTTAGTCCCTACAACATCATTAAAAAAATTGTCCTATCAATGGAGTTGTCATTATCATCCTCATTAAATATTTGTGAAACATCTCCATATGCATAGTGGCAGGTATTTAAGCATGATGAGAAAATGAAAAGAAATGTATAATTATGATGTGTGTCCTCAGGGGCCTTGAACCTGAGTTGTGCAGACAGATACATTATTTATGAAACTGTGAATAGCTGTCCACATAGGATACTGTGAGCACCAAATGTCTGGATGAGACTGTAGGTAATGTTGACATTCATTCATGTCTACAGAGGTGGGGACAGAAGAAGATCCTAAAGCACTCAGGTCCGAGCCAGGCACATGGATGGGGAGAAACTGCCTGAGATGTTCTCTTCTTTCCAGATAAGCAAGAAGACATGCATGATGTGTGATGTGGAGGAAAGGCAAGTAACCTAGGAAAAGGACTTGTGGCTGCAAGTTGAGTGACCTCGGGTAAGTCATTTAACATCTTGGCATCTCAGCTGCTCTGTCTATAAAATGCTGCTGCTGCTAAGTCGCTTCAGTCGTGTCTGACTCTGTGCCACCCCATGGACTGCAGGCCTACCAAGCTCCTCCGTCCATAGGATTGCCCACTCCAGGCAAGAGTACTGGAGTGGGTTGCCATTGCCTTCTCTGCTCTGTAAAATGAGGGCTGGTTTATTCCTTGAAACCAAAGGACAAGTTTTGAAATGAAAAGTTAATAGGAAAAGTCTAAGCAATTAGTTTATGGGAAATGAATTATACAGATTGCTTCTTGCTTGGTAATGAAACCATCAAAAGATCATCATTCTAAGATACTGTCTGTAATCACGGTGGGAGGGTAAGCTTGGTAAAAGGCCATAACATATGTGCTATGAAATGTGGTGAGATAGAATGCATAAAACCACATCAGATTAATAAGGTCAGGCCTTGGGTAGTTGGGGAAATGTTTGAGAGTTTAACAAAGTGACAGAACCTACAGTTTAAGCTTATGATTTATTTATCTTCTGAATGTGCAAAGCTCGTGTTCTTATTATGATACAGCGAGTCCCTCTAACTATAGCTTTTAGGCTAAACAATGTGATGGCTTTTAAATTACATGAGAGATTTGAGTGTGTTGAGTGTCAGTAATGACTGTTCTCAGAGTTACATTAAACATCCCTGATTTCCTTAGTAGTCAGCTAGAATCTAATTCAAAATTTTGAGTCTTGGAGAAAATAGAAATGGACCACGATGGTCACAGCAGAAGTGAAAGGAGGCGGTGCTCACCCAGGCTTACAGGTTTCAGGCCTTTAGGGAATTAGAGGTGATCTGCAAATTTACCTGGGAGGAGGAAATGGGTATGTGACAAGAACCTTGGAAGAGACACAAGTATGAGTCATGACCATTAATCAACTCGGTGGGAACCTAAAAAATGTGCTTTATAAAACTGAAGGATCTCAATTCTCCTTTAAAGGTAAAGGGAAGTGTAACAAGGATCCTGACACTGGGGACAGTGTGACTAAGTTGTGAGTTCACAACTTCAGTTCCTGTGGAAGAGTTTGCCTTGCTCCCCACCTCTGTCCCCACCCCAGCACACACATATTCTAGACAAGTTCAGTGAAACTTTTTATTTTTCTCTATGATGGGAGTAATTGTCTGAGGCTGAGAAAATAAACTACCTTCAGACTGTCTTCAAATGCTCAAAAAGGGATGCCAATATGAAGTTAGGTCAAAACTCTGCACTAATTAGGGAATTTTAATGAAAACAGCATTGAGCTCATTCTTTAGCCCATCAGATTGGGAAAGAATAATCCTGTATCAGATGGCCTTGATGCCTTGCCCATGTCCCCGTGGCTGACCCTAGAGTTTGCTGCAGATACTTCATAAACATGCCAACATCTTCCTGTGTCTTGATTTCAGAGGGCATTCTTCTGGACACAGGAGAGGCCTCTTCGCTGCATATGTCGATTGGGCAGTAACTGAAAAATAATGCCTGTGAGTGATCCTCAGCCATTGAAGGCTGGTGGATAAATAGTTTCTTGCCTTTCATTGAGATAATTCTAAGTTGTGTTCTATGCAATCCCTCAGAAGGCCTTCACAATGATTGAGACCCACTTGTTGACAGAGGTGGGTGATGAACTCATCTCAGATTTCCTGAAATTGTCTCAGTTTTAGCATAGAAAGTCCTGTGTCCTGGGAACTCCTAAGTCCTTAGGGATAACTGACTACTGTAGAAGTAACTGGCTAGTCAGTGTACTCTTTATTGTTTTTTTTCCCTTCCCTGTCTCACTTCCTCATTTTCTCACTGATTTCTGGGATCATCTCCTAAGTAAACTACTGCATATGTGGAATTATGTAGTTTTTTTCAATACCTTTCATCTGCAGTGATTCTGAGTTGTTAGTTAGGAGCCCAGTTTTTACACAATACTGTCTGTCCATAGCATCTAACACAGTGTGTGAAGCAGAGTTCATATTCAGTAAACATTAGCCAAATGAATGGACCCCATATCATTAACCAAGTAGTTTTAATAGACATTATGTGCTGCTGCTTGTCAATGTTGGCCTATTTGTTCCTCTTGAGTTTCCACAGATATCTGCCAGTCACATCAATCAAGTCATAGGTCATTAGGAGTGGTTTTACAAAAATGATGTATTATTGAAATCTTTTACATGTTTTGATCATCTTTCTGTTCTCATCCCAACATGGGAGTTTTTAAAAACAGAAATGGAATAATGACAAAAATCAATACCTGAGTAGTATTATCTAGACAAAGTGCTTTGCTGCACATTTTTTTCTGTTAATCCTCAGAGCAGCCTTGTCATTTTATATATTTATTCCTAGTTTACAGTCAAGGCTTAGTGTTTGTTCATAATCACACAGCCAAGCAGGGGCCATGTTTCTCACCAACCCTCCCTCCCCCATGTCTTTTTCGTTGCATTTTGGGCTTCACTGAAACTAGCCAGCAGATTCTCCCTGAAACTCACTCTCCCTCATAGAATTCTATGGAAAGCAAATTCTGGAGACAAAAACACCTGGTTCACGATGGGTTGCCTTTTGGGGATAGTTTTTGCAGCGTTTTTTTTCAAGACTATTAAATCCTCTCGACAGTAACGTTGTTTGCTGTAGTTTTCTCGTAAGTCAATGCTGTACTTGCTCTTAAACACTTGAGAGATTGCAGATCACTGTCATTCAGTATCATTTAATTTCCTGAATAAAGAAAGAAAAAATATACAGGGGGTTTAGGTATACATTTATAGTTGGGTTTAATTTCCTGTTTGCCTTTGTAATTGTGGTTTTCCTTATTTTGCTTATGAAAACTATAATGAGTGTTTGAAATAGATTTGGTTCATGTGGATTTTCTCATCTTAAATGAGCTAGCAATTGTATATAAGACAATAGTGTCAGCAGATAATTTCCCTTGTTAATAGCATTTTAGATTATTTCTACCCTTAAATTTGGTCTCAACACATGTTTACACTGATATATATGAGATGGAAGGAGAATGTACAGGTAACATCCCCTGAGTTTTTTTTTTTGCTGCCAGTGCTGATTGTGAAGTTTAAGAAAAATTAAAATGGTAAAGAATGTTTCAGATGTTAATATCTTAATGAATTTATTTTATTTTTCAATTTTAAAAGTAATATGCACTTTTTTTTTTTAAAAAAAAGAAAGGCATTCTCCTTTGTAGCCCCTTCTGTACCATTGCTACCACTTCCACCCCTAAGCCATCTGCCTCCCCAGTGGTAACGATGCTAATAGTTTGAGGGGTGTGTGTGTATGTGTATTTCCAGAAAGAGAGGGGAAAATAACAGATACAGAACACAATACTCATGCCTTTTTAATTTAATTTTTTTGCTCACTTGTATATCATCATCTTTCCTACCAGAAAATATAGCTCAAACTAATGCTTTTTTAAATGACTTTTTAAACAGCTTCACAGTGTTTCATAAATGCTTATAGTGTAATTTAGTCATTCTCTTTTTTACAGATATTTTGACAGATATTTTCAACATTTGTCTATTATGTAGTATTCTGCAGAGAATATCCTCATATTTCTCTCTTTGTGCTCCTAGGTGGATTACTGTAAAGTTCTAGAAGAATGCCTTATTCACAGGATATGTCTTTTAAAAATGTTGATAGCCTATTAATTACCCTAAAAAGATCTGTGAAGTGTGTGTTCTTACCACAAACGTATAAGTGTGGTCATTTCTTTACACCCTCACAAGCATGAATATTATTAAATGGCTTTTCTCGGTTTCCTGTGAAAACAGGTCCTGAGACAAATATGTGCAGATGAAAAAAACAACCAAAGCTTTGAAAAAAAATCGTAATTCCTGTAGAACACTGAGAGTTGAAATCAGTCAGTGTTTTCCTACTAAAAGCCCTTCAATTGCATTTTTTAAAACATGGAATATATTCAAGCCATAAAATCAGAGACTCTTTCTTTCAGCTCTTTAGTTCTATGTGTTATTACCTTCAACTTCAGGTAATAGGGAAGGTTTCACAGAGGAGGACTTCTGACTTAGTCTTTGAAGAATGTTCGAGATTTCTCTAGGAGAGAATGGGGACATGGCTTTTTCAGGCAGTGAGAAGTATGCAGTTTCTCTGGAAAGTAGTCACGTGTGGAAGGTTAAAAGAGGTATTGAAACTGGAAGTTCATAATCACATGTTATCACTAGCCAAACGTTATGCCCAGTCTCAACATTATGCCAGCATTAAATAAAGTTGGATATATGGGAAGATCTGATTCTGCTTATTCTTAGTTGATCTCTAACAAACCGGGGTGAATGAAGAATAACTGATAGGTCTTCCTAACCCATGAATTCTGACTTCGAATCTATTGCAATGCCTGAAATTTCCATCATTAAGATTATGGCTTCAGTTTAAGACATAGAGGACACTGTTTTCAAGATGTTCGTGAAATTGGTGAAGATGATTAGGTCAGTGACAAAGAGGGTAACACTTTATTTAAAATAGATAAACAACAAGGACCTACTGTGTAGCAAAGGAAACTGCTCAACATTCTATAAGAACTAAATGGGAAAAGAATTTGAAAAAGAATAGATACATGAATATATATAACTGAATCATTTTACTGTACACCTGTAACTAACATAACATTGTTAATCAACTATACTGTAACCTAAAATAAAGATAAAAATGATTTTAATATAATTGGTGAATATGATTGAGTCAGTGACAAAGAGGATAACCCTTAACTATGAGTTCACTTACTGCAGTTAAGTTGGAAGATTGTAGAGGTTTCTTAGATATTAAAGAGAAAAGTGGGAATGGGCTGAAGCAGTGTTCCCTGGCCTGTAATTCCTGAATTCTCATTGGAGTCTAAGAACTTTAGGGTCCATTGGAATAATGATGTGAATGATCATAGTATCAATGACTTCAGTAGTGCTAAAGCAATAAAAGAAATGGCAAAAAATTATAATTTGTTGAGTGTATATGTGGCCTTACATCTTAACTCCTTCTTAACTCATTTAATCCTCATGACACCCTGTGGGGTTGATTTTATTATTCTCACCTTACAGCTGAGGGAACTGAGACTTGCAGAGGTTAAGCAATTTGTTGGAAGATCACAAATCTAGTAAACTAGACTCTGAGCTTCTGTTAGTATGAATCCAAAACCCATGACCCAAGGATACCAGGTTACCAGGGTGGCAACCAAAACAAACATTGCTGACATCACACCTTTATGTACATTCAGGCCTGGGTGCAGAAGAGGATCAGCCTGAGCAAAGGGCAAGTGGTGGAAGAGCCGTGGCTCTGGGCCCTTCGGTGGCTGTTGGTTGTGGACGAGCTTATGGGTATCTGGGAACACCCTGACTCTGTCCCAGTTTTCTCTCCCTTTGGAGTTCCTGGGGTGGGTTATGATCTGCTGCAATGCTTTTCCTGGTCTTCGTTCCCTGCTTATGTTTGTTCTGAAAGCTTGCCCATCCTTGCCAGTGGATTTGCCATGTCTAAACAACAGGACAGAAGAAGAGACTCTGAAATGGTGCTAATCAGGGCATTTTACAGACAGGTATATTTCAGTCTATACTGTGCTACATGTCTCCTGTCGCAATTCTAAGTTGTTCAGTGTGGTGGAAATAGAAAATTGCTCCTTTATTATCTATAATCTATATATACAGTACTTGAAACAAATGAAATCCTATCTCTGTTTTTCTAAATAACTCACATTTTTGGCCCTTATCTGCAGGCCCTATTTCCAAACCTTTAATTACATGTCTATCTTATTCCTAGAATGCTTGTTATAAATGGAAATTCCTGGGTCTTCTCAGGCATGCTCAGGGGGGTAGGACCCTGGGAATATGTAGTTTTTATAGGGTTCCCAGGTGATATGCACTGAAGGGTTTTTTTTTTCCCCCTGTGGGGTTTTTTTTTTTTTTTGGCACTGAAGATTTTGAGAGTCATGAGAATAGTGAGATTGACCTTCTTTCACAGATGATTTTAACAAGCATTTCCAGCTGCTCCATAGAGTAGCTTTGCTTTAGATATTAGTTGGTCATCTTACCTAAGGAGTTATATGTTTCCCTTCATTTTTGGTTATCCACAGACAAAATACAGATAGTAGTCTTACCAACACATAACACGAGCCCTCAGATATTATATGCACAGTGCTGTTATTGAAAGAACAACTACATATTTGGAATATGTTCCTCTCTTTTCAGGGAGAAAGAGCTGAAGGTCAATTAGTCTCTCTCCATTTGGAGCTCATTCATGTCAACTACTCTTTGCCTCATCACTGGGCATTTATCTTTTTATAATAGCCAATATACTGTTAATATTGGAGTATTTTTTATATGATATTCAGATAGCCACACCTGAGCTTTATTTTAATTCTTCTTCTGACAGTTCTTAGAATAGAGCCAATTTTTTTAAAGATTCATATTTGTAAAGTTTTTGCTTCAAGCCAGTTCTCTTTTGGGCATGGAATTATTTCCATACATTTCCAGCATCACTGGGAATAAACTCGGGAAGTTGGAAAAAAAAAAGCTGGATTCATACACGTGGTCCTTCAGCTCTCTGTATAGGAAGGCCCCCTCAAAACATCACAGAGTAGAGGGTCAGTAGGACCAATTCTATGAAAACTTTGTATTTTGATGATGCTACGTAGTCTTGGTTTAAAGAGACTCAGAACTTGATGGCTTTAATTTCTGTGTTCCAAGCACCAATAATAATTCAAACTGCAGCAGTGGTCCTGGGGATGTTTATCCAAACCTGCTGGTCCAAGGTTTGCGAGATCATGGTGTACTGAGGCTCCAGCCTGCATAGGTTAAAGATCAGGCCAAAAGGTACCCAAGAGGTCAGGAAAGATGACTCTACTTCCTGTTACTGTTTTTTCCTTCACTTAAAAAGACTCTTTTTTTTTTTTTTTTTTCCCTCAGCTTGTTTCTACTTTGATAGTTATCTTTGGCTTGATAATTTGAAGATCTAATCAATTGTTTTACATTGAACATAGCTTGTGCATTCTGAGCAGGCATGAAGGACTCATTAAGGTGCCTTATAAGAGTTCTCCACTGTGGATTCAGGGATAGTTTGTTGTCTAGGCACTGGTAAGGAGAGAAGGAAACCAAGGCAGCCATGGCCAGCAAGGCTCTTGGGTCTAGAGGCTTTCACTGTTCTTGAAACCATTCTCAGAATCATTTCGCCACTTCTGCACATGGCATTGTCCTAAGGACATACACTGTCCATGCCCCTGTTGGATAAAGTTGGAGATGAGGGCTCAGTTGTGGGATCTTCTTTCTTTGGACACCAAAAGGATTGCTAGAATGAGAACTAACTTACTCAGAACTTAACTCATGAGGGGAATGGAGGCATAATCCTTTTAGATGGGAGCATCAGCATAGGTGAAAGAGGATGTTCAGAAAGACCTCACGAAACCTCTAGAGGGCCATGCAGCATGCATGTTAAGTTGCTTCACTAGTGTCTGACTCTGTGCGACCTTATGGAATGTAACCCACCAGGCTTCTCTGTCCATCTGTTCATGGGATTCTCCCAGCAAGAATACGGCAAGAATACATTTCCTCCTCCAGGGAATATTTCCAAACCAGGAATCAAAACTGTGTCTCTTACATCTCCTGAATTGGCAGGTGGGTTCTTTACTGCTAGTGCCACCTGGGAAGCCGCCATATAGCATGCTGCTGCTGCTAAGTCGCTTCAGTTGTGTCCGACTCTGTGCGACCCCATAGACGGCAGCCCACCAGGCTACCCCGTCCCTGGGATTCTCCAGGCAAGAACACTGGAGTGGGTTGCCATTTCCTTCTCCAATGCATGAGAGTGAAAAATGAAAGTGAAGTCTCCCAGTCGTGTCTGACTCTTAGCGACCCCGTGGACTGTAGCCCACCAGGCTCCTCCATCCATGGGATTTTCCAGGCAAGAGTACTGGAGTGGGGTGCCATTGCCTTCTCTGCCATATAGCATAGGTGAACTAAATAGTGACATATGATTATATTTGAATTCATTTAAACAGGAGCCTAGTAAGAAGGACAATAATACATTAAAAAGCCATAGGATTGCACTCTGTCTCTTCAGGCCAGTGATAGCCATCGGTACCACGTTTGTTTTTTTTGTTGCATTGGGTCTTCATTGCTACATGTGGTCTTTCCCTAGTTGCCACGAGCTGGGGGCAACTCTTTAGTTTCACTGCACAGGCTTCTAATTTCAGGGGCTTCTATTGTTTCAGGGCACAGGCTCTACACATAGACTTAAGTAATTGCAGCACTACGGCTCAGTGATTGTGGTGCTCAGGCTCAGTTGCTCTGCACCATAAAGAATCTTCCCAGACTAGGGATCAAACCCGCGTTCGCCTGCATTGGCAGGGGGATCCCTATCTATCCACTGTCCCACCAGGGAAGTCCACACCACATTCTTCTTTGCTCAGAATACCGTTTGCTAGTCATGGCCAAGGTTATTGAACTCTCACCATGTGGTAGTCTTCTTAAGCCTCACAGCAATCTCTAGTGGTAGTTTACTTCTATAGTCTCCCTTGTACAGATGAGGAAATTGAAGCTGAGAATATTAACTCTTGTAAGATCACACAACCAGCAGGGATGGGTCTGATTCTGACCCAGGCTATCCCACTTTAGACTCTATGCTCCAGTCTGCAATGTGTCTCCTTAGGCAGGAAAACTGGGGAAACATGCAAGCAAATAAATGTGAATGAGTAGGGCTGAATTGTTTTCATGGGATTATTTGAGAAACTGGTTGACTGCCATGATTTCAGAGCTGGTAGATAGAAATTTAGGGCCCTAAAAGATAAAGAACCTTTCCAGAATTCTTTATTTGCAGCTGGCGAAAGTAAGTTGCTTTGCCACATATTGCCCATTGCTTAACTTTCCAGAACTAAATGAATAGGCAATATTTATTCACTCGATTTCCTGAAGACTAAAATGATCCAAGATGTTTTGTTATCCCATATTATTTGGTATTTTGCTAACTACCACCTAATCTGTTGTGTATTTTGTGTTGGCCCTGAGTATTATCTATTTGGGTAAGAAATGTGGTAGGAATAAATGAACTTTACTACTGAGATGTCCTACTGCCCACATAGGAGAATGTCATCTATGACTATATCATGATTGTTTCCTCAGTGGATGAATAAATATTCTTTAGACTCATAACTCCATTTATTCATCCCTTCTCATTCTACGTACTTATCATTGGTTTGCCTTTCCTTGATCATGTATTTCCTGTTTAGCCATGATGAAATTACTGCCTGTATTTCCTATTCAACCCTTGAAACTTAGATTTAATCTGTTAGAACAGTGTTTACATTTCCTGGTTGTTTTTCTCCTTCAGTTAACCCTGGATAATTATATATTTAGCCTTTGCCCAATGGAGAGGGTTGTGTGACATCTACCCCAGCTAAACTTGAAAGTTTTTATTTTCATTTCCTTACCTACCCATTGCTTTCAAAACAGATTTGGTCTGGACTTTCTTTCCTAAATTCTAAGCTGGATAATATATCAAAATGTCATTCATCTTTGAACTCAAGAGGCTCGAAACCCTACTTGGCAAGTGCTTAATAAATGTTTGGTAAATGAATGAGTGCAAGGTGGATTAAAGATTAGATTCTTCAGGTAAAGCACTTCATATACAACTACCAGAGGGAACTTGCCTGTTCTTCAGTGTTTTGTTGTGCCTTGGAGGTCTACCATGGCACTGCATTCCGTATATTGTTTTATGATGTTGATTTGCATGGGTCTGTATTGTGCACTAGAGTTGTGTATCTGGTTATGTTTGGCAAATAGGAGGGATCTTTAAAGCACTTTCAGTGGCTAAAAGTTGTCATATTTGCATGACAACTCTTGTTAGCTTCCTTTATTTTTTTTGAGACCTGATCAGAGACTAGATTGTCATATCTCACATAGTTGAATTTTATACAACTTCTCTTTTCATGCATATAATTTGGTAATTTCTCTGTGCAAGTGGGAGAGCCAGCTTTATAGTTACTTGTATATAAGTGTATATAAGTGGGACAATTTTGAATATATATTTAGGAAATGTTGCTCATAAGAATAGAACTAAATCTCATGGATTTTACTGTCTGACACTTTTGAGCAATATTCAGGGGAAAAGTTAACCAAAATAGTTGACTGAATTGATTAATGAATTTTAATATAAATGTGCAGCTTATAGACACAACTTGACAGATCTAAAATTAATATACTAAGGTTGAAAAAATCTCTGCAGCAATAATTTCAGTGACTTATCCTTCCTTGACTAGAATCTTCTACATGGTTCTATGAAGGAAGTTAGTGTTCTTTCAGTATATATGAAAGTCACTCAGTTGTGTCTGGTTCTTTGTGATCCCATGGAATTCTCCAGGCCAGAATACTGGAGTGGGTAGTCTTTCCTTTCTCCAAGGGATCTTCCCAACCCAGGGATCTAACCTGGGTCTCCCGCACTGCAGGCAGATTCTATACCAGCTGAGCCACAAGGGAAGCCCAAGAATACTGGAGTGGGTAGCCTATCCCTTCCCCAGGGGATCTTCCCGGCCCAGGAATCGAACTGGGTCTCCTGCCTTGCAGGTGGATTCTTTACCAACTGAGCTATCAAGGAAGCCTCCCTTTATCAGGGAAGCCCCCATGATAAAGTATCAGCATATAAGTGGGATTTATTTGTTCAGTGTTTATTGCTGTGCAAACCATTAGTAATGAGTTATAAAGATAATGGGCATGTTTTGTCAGTGGCTACTGAGCACTCAAGCTGCATCCTGGGTCCATGCAGATAAAATATTTTCTTCTATGTCTCTATGTTAATCTTGCACAGGATAAAAACTTTGGAATTAAGTACTCAAATAAACAGCTTCCATGCCAGCTGGAGTATAAAAAATATTGCCTGGGAATGTGAAATCTGAATTTTAGATTCTTTTCTGTACTAACAAGCTATATGATCTTTAGAACACTTTTTCACCTCAGACCTCCATTTACTTACCTGTTAAGTTAAAATAAAGGTTGAACTAAATAACCTCTCATGATGCTTCTAGCATGGACATGCAATGAGTCAAACCTAATTTACTTATATCCCTGAGTCTGGAAAAGTATTATCTTCTTGAGCAATGGAAAATTGAGCTACTCTTTATGTAGCAAAAGTGAACCTGAGGCTCTGCATTGCCTTTAATCCAATCAGTACACCCTGGACACTGGTTCCTGGGAGCATAAAAGATAAAGTAGTGAATAATGGTGCAATAACCGAAGCAGTGTGATTAATGCTCAGTTACTAAGTTCCAGGCAGTATGCTGTTTTCAGGTATTTTCTTATTTGTTCTCACCATAATCCTGGGAGGTAGAATTTTACTTGTGAGAAAATTGAGGGCCAGAGCATTTATTAGTAATAGTTTGCTGAAGAGCTTGAGCCCGGTAATTGTCTGAACCAATATTCAAGTCCAAATTTTGCTTCATTGTAACATCCAATCTTGATCTCTAAGTTCCACCACCTCTATATGCAAAACTCACTCTCCTGATACTTAACAAATAGTTACTGTAAGGCACCAGATACCAGGCACTGTTCTAGAAAAGTTGATGGGGATAGATTACAAAACAGACAAAAAGTTTCCTTTATGCAGCTTACATTCTGGCAAGAGAAGATAGTATCAGCAGATGTACTAAACAAATGTGTTACATGGCATTTTAGTAGGTGGTTAAGCCTGTGAAAAAGAAATCAAGCTGGCTGAAGGGAGGCGGAAATGTGTGTGAATGGCATGAGGGTGGGTTGCACTTTTGGTTTGGGTGATAAGGGTGGACATCTTTGGGATGATAAATTTTGATCCAGGACCTGAGGTGGGTGAGGAAATTGATTAAATGAATAACTGTTAGAAGAGCATTCTGGGAGGAGAGAATAGCAGGGTGCTCAGTGGAGAATGTGCCTGGGTTTAGCAGTTGGGTTATTTATGACAGAGGAAATAACCACAATAAAGAGAATATTGAGAACCTAATTTAGACACTTCCATTCCTGCTCATGGTTATTTATATTATAAGCAGGTTGACTTTTTTTTTCTTTCTTACCAGTATGTTCCATCCTGCTTACCCAGCAGTCTACTTGAAAAATCTCTTTCCCACGAGAGGTTTTTCAGTCTACATTTTACTTTGCTCTAATGTAGCAGTTCTCAAAACTTTCTGATCTCCAGACATTTTATACTCTTAAAAGTTGTTGAGGACTCAGAGCTATTGTTTACATGGACTATATATATTGACATATACTATATTAGAAATTAAAACATAAATGAAAAATATTGATTTGTTTAAAATAATAAACCTGTTGCATGTTAGTATAACGTTAGTATAACGTGTGTGCTCAGTCACTTAGTATAGTTCAGTTCAGTTCAGTTGCTCAGTTGTGTCCGACTCTTTGCGACCCCATGGACTGCAGCATGCCTGGTATCCCTGTCCATCACCAACTCCCAAACTTGCTTCAACTCATGTCCATAAAGTCGGTGATGCCATCCAAACATCTCATCCTCTATTGTCTCCTTCTCCTCCTGCCTTCAACCTTTTCTAGTATCAGGGTCTTTTCCAGTGAGTCAGTTCTTTGCATTAGGTGGCCAAAGTATTGGAGCTTCTGCTTCAGCACCAGTCCTTCCAATGAGTATTCAGGACTGATTTCTTTTAGGATAGAAATACTTCAACTTTAACATGGATCTAAGTCACCTGGGGATTGTGTTAAAATGCAGATTTCAGTTTCTTCCGTCCAGAGAGGGACCTGGGATTCTGTATTTCTTCCCAACTCCCAGGTGATGTTGCTGATGTTGATCTGCAGACCACACATTGAGTTGCAAGGATCTAGGTGTTAGATTGGGCTTCCTAAAGATGGGTTGACTCTGCACTTAGAGCTAATACAGCTCTACCCAGCACAGGCATGCCTGCTAAACCGTGTATCATCAGATGATTAGGGACAGATAGAACCTTAAATAAAAACAGGGGCGGTGCCGGGCTCTCAGAGCAATCAAGGGGCCCTTATTAACCACCTGTTATGATGCTCAGTCTTTACCCAACCCTTTGCCTAAAACCTTTGGTGGCTTCCTAATGACCTAAAAACACAATTCAAACTTTTACCCTGCTTCATGAGACCCTTAATATCCTCTGTGGATGTCTTTCATCTTGACTTTGATCATTTCTCCTCATTCCCTGTGGCACAGTCACAGTGACAGCATTTCAGCTCCAGAAGGTCCTTGAATTCTTATTTTATTTGGTGATGGCCTGTCTAGTAGCTTTTCTCGTTGTTTGCTTGGACTGCAGTAAAGATACAGGCTCCAAACAGAATTTTGTAAATAATTTGATGAAGCAATAAAGTTGTAGGAAACAGGAAATATCTGTGTGTGTGCTCCATTGCTCAGGTGTCCGACTCTTTGCGACCCCATGGGCTATAGCCCACCAGGCTCCTCTGTCCGTGAATTTTCCAAGCAAGAATATGGAAGTGGGTTGCCATTCCCTTATCCAGGGTATCTTCCTGACCCAGGGATCAAACCTGAGTCTCCTGAATTGGCAGGCAGATTCTTTGCCAGTGAACCACCTGAAAAAAAACACCTGTTTGGTCAACAAATGTTTCTTGCATACCTACGAAGTACCAGGCAATTATTTTAGGCATTTAGGTCCTGTCAATGAACACAACAGGGATTTCTACCTTCATGGAGCATAGACTCCTGAATGAGAGGCAAACAGTAAACAGTAAAAAGACTAAGTGAATCAGGTAGTGCTGGTTGGATGTAGTGTATGCTATGGAAAAGCAGAAGAGCAGAGCAAAGGTGTTGAGAAATAGGGGTCCAGAAGGGAGAGAGGAGATGACAGCTGAGCAAAGACTGGAGGATGTGAGACATTATCTCACTCAGATGATACTGGTGCAAGGGTCTTCATGCCTGGCATGTGGGAAGCACAGGCAGGAGGCCCATTAGACAGGCCATCACTAATGAAAATAAGAATTCAAGGACCTTCTGGAGCTGAAATGCTGTCACTGTGAGTGTGCCACGGTGAATGAGGAGAGATGATCAAAATCAGGATCAAGGCCATGGTGATTGGAGCATAGAAAGTGGGCAAAGTGTCCAGCAGGTAAATGTGTATGTGTGTAGGGCAATCTATTTTAGATTTATATATATATATGAATTTTGGATGGGGAAGATCTCCTGGAGAAGGAAATTACAACCCACTCTGGTATTTTTGCCTGGAGAATCCCATGGACAGAGGAACCTGGCAGACTACAGTCCATGGGGTTGCAGAGTTGGATATGACTGGGCAACTTTCACACATTTCAAAAGTTAATTATTGAGGTACATGTGTCTCTTTCCCTTCTGGTTTCCTCAGTGTGTATGCCCAGCAGTGGGATTGCTGTTTATAATAGCCAGGACATGGAAGCAACCTAGATGTCCATCAGCAGATGAATGGATAAGAAAGCTATGGTACATATACACAATGGAGTATTACTTAGCCATTAAAAAGAATACATTTGAATCAGTTCTAATGAGGTGGATGAAACTGGAGCCTATTATACAGAGTGAAGTAAGCCAGAAGGAAAAACATAAATACAGTATACTAATGCATATATATGGAATTTAGAAAGATGGTAACAATAACCCTGTATACGAGACAGCAAAAGAGACACTGATGTATAGAACAGTCTTATGGACTCTGTGGGAGAGGGAGAGGGTGGGAAGATTTGGGAGAATGACATTGAAACATGTAAAATATCATGTAAGAAACAAGTTGCCAGTCCAGGTTCGATGCACGATACTGGATGCTTGGGGCTAGTGCACTGGGACGACCCAGAGGGATGGTATGGGGAGGGAGGAGGGAGGAGGGTTCAGGATGGGGAACACATATATACCTGTGGCGGATTCATTTCGATATTTGGCAAAACTAATACAATTATGTAAAATTTAAAAATAAAATAAAATTAAAAAAAACAAACAAAAGCAAAAAAAAAAAAAGTTAATTATTGAATAGGGAACCATTAAATGTTTCAAGCTTGTTTTCCCTGGCTTACGCTTTCTTAGAAATATTAGGAAGAAAGATGTTTCAATCTTTAAAATTTTATAATCTGCAAAAATTTAAAGTGATTTAAATTGTGTACTGACAGAAATTGAAGAGTGAAGTGAAAGAGGTTTTGCTAAGATGACCCAGTCACCGATATTTTTGTTTCCTGCTTGCAAAGCAGGGCAGAAAGAATCTAAATGAATATTTAACATATTTACTCACTTCCCCTCCCTCAAAGAGCGGCTTCTGTCTTGGCAGAATGGAGAAGTACTTTGATAGAGCCTTAGGTTTCAGTCAAGGGGGAGTTGCCCTCTCTGATGCAGGAGGCTACTGCCCTAGTCTGCTGGGGATCTCTGCTGTGTCTGTGTGGTGGGCCATCCAGAGAGAAGAAATGCCCAGTGCTATGTTGAATGGTACACAAATGCTCCTTAGGACACTGAACCAGCAGCTTAAGCATCACCTGGAAACTTGATAGAAATGCAGATTCTCAGGTCTGGGGCTAAGGGGCAGTGGGTGCTAGCAGCCCACAGCATTTAAAAATGAATGTATGGCAAAACCAATACAATATTGTAAAGTAATTAACCTCTAATTAAAATTTAAAAAAAAGAAAAAAAAATGAATGAGGTTTCTATCCTTCCCTCTAGAACAGAGGTTCTCAACTCTGGCTATGCATTGGAAACCCTAAAGAATTTTAAAAAGCAAAACAAAATGAACAACCATGTGATGGCCTCTGTACCAGAGATTCCAATTTAGTTAGTCTAGGGATAGGCCAAGGGCAAAGGCAGTTGTATTTTCAATTCACCCTGAGTGATTCTAACATGCAGGATCACTATGGTAGACCATATTTTTCTCAACCTCAACACTACTGACATTTTGAACTGGATAATTCTTTGTTGTGGGGAACTGTGCTATGAATTACGGGATGTTTAGCAGGGTCCCTGGCCTTTATATAGGAGATGTCCATAAAACCCCTGCTCTGTCTGATTTGTGACAACCAAAAATGTCTCTAGACATTGCCAGATGTCCCCAGGTAGGCACCATGGTCCTAGTTATGAACTGTTGCTCCATAGGAACAGTTCTCAACGTTTAGTGAAGAACTGCCAGTAAAATTATAATGCTCGTCTCATGTGTCATTCAAAAGTTTTTAGTACCCACATGAAAATAAGCAAAATAAAACCTTACACCCATCAGTATGGCTGTCATTAAAGAGATTGCACATAACAAATATTGGTAAGGATATGGAGAAAAGAAACCCTATACACTGTTGGTGGGAATGTAAATTGGTACAGTCACTATGGAGAACAGTATGAAGGTTCCTAAAAAAACTAAAAATAGAACTACCATATGACCAGCAATTCCACTGTGAGCATGTACCCAAAGAAAACAAAAATACTAATTTGAAAAGATATAGGCACCCACTGTTCATAGCAGCATTATTTGCAATAGCCAAGATATAAAAGCAACCTAAGTGTCCATCAGCAGATAAATGGATAAATAAGTGATATATATATGTATATACATATATATATATATATAGGCATGCACACACACACACATATATACTACACACACACACATATACACCATGGAATATTACTTGGTCATGAAAAAATTATGAAATTTTGCGATTAATGACAACATTGATCTGGAGGAGATTATGCTTAGTGAAATAAGTCAGACAGAAAAAGACAAATACTATATATTATCACTTACATGTGGAATCTAAAAAATGAATGAATATAATAAACAGAAACAGACTCACAGATATAGAGAACAAACTAATGGTTACTATTGGGGAGAGAGATGAGGGAAGGGGCAAGATAGGGGTAGGAGATTAAGAGGTAGAAACTGCTGTGTATGAAATAAATAAGCTACAAGGACATAGTGTACAGCTCAAGAACATAGTCAGTATTTTATGATAATTTTAAATAGTCGGTCAGTCGTGTCTGACTTTTTTGACCCATGGAGTGTAGCCTGCCAGGCTCCTATATCCATGGAATTCTCCAGGCAAGAATACTGGAGTGAGTTGCCATTCCCTTCTCCAGGGGATCTTCCTGACCCAGGGATTAAACCTGTCCTCCTATATTGCAGGCAGATTCTTTACCATCTGAGCCATCAGGGAAGCCCTAAATGGAGTGTAATCTATAAAAATTTTGAATTACCAAGTTGTACATCTAAAATTAATATAACATTGTAAATCAACTATAGCTAAATTAAAAAATTTAGTAGCCACATGAAAATAAATAAATATAAAGTGAAATTAATATTAATAACATTCCTGTTAAATGTTAATATTAATAACATTCTTAATAATATATTGTTAATACAATAATATTAATAATATTAATAACATTCCTGTTAAAATTCAGGTTCCAGTTTAATTGGTCAAGGGCAGGACCAGGGATTATGCATATCTTACAAGATCCAAGTTCTGCTGCTGGTCTACTAACCACTAGCCAGGTGATGCAGCTTCAGCATCACCTAGAAACTTGTTAGAAACACAAATTCTCAGGCCACATCCTATATAGTTAATTTAATCCAATATATTCAAAATAGTATTTCAACATGTATTTAGTGTAAGAATTATTAATAAGAAGTTTTACGTTCTATTTTAAGTCCTTGAGATCTGGTGTGTGATGTACACTTAACACGTATTTCAACTCAGACTAGCTGCATTGAGTGTTCAGTAGCCTCAAAAGGTGGCCAGTGGCTACTGTGTTGGGGGTTAGTGTGCATTAGTATTACTTGAAGGGTTGGTTCAAATATCAACTGCTAGCCTCAGCCCCAGAACTTCTGTCTCAGTAAATTTAAGGTGGGGCCTGAGAATTTGTGTTTCTAACAAGTTTCTAGGTGATGCTGAAGCTGCTAATCTGGTGACCACACTTAGAGAATAACCCATAAAGAGAAACCCTAATGCCTTTATTCAAGAACGTGGTTTGTGGACCAGCAGCAGACCTTAGAATTTGTAAAACATGCATAATCCCTGGTCCCACCCTTGACCAACTAAACTGGAGCCTGCATTTTAACAGGAATGTACATTAAAGTTAGAACAGGAGGCTGCCCACAGTAAAGCCTCCCTTCACTGTGCCATGCTCTTCTGCAGGGGATCTTCCCAGCCCAGGGATCGAACCCAGGCCTCCCACATTGCAGGTGGATTCTTTACTGTCTGAGCCACCAGGGAAGTCCAATGGTGAGTCGCTATTACAGTGGCCTGTTTGTTTCCTTCTTAGAACTTTTCTCAGTTCTTTTCTTTATTTTCCCACTTGACTCAATACAGGGCATTTTTTTCCTACTAATCATTCTCCATCAAAGAACAAATACGATGTTTTGCACATCATAGGCATTTAAATATCTATGGGATTAACAATCCTATAAAAGGAGAGAAGGCTGGAGACAGTGATTAGGTGTATTCTTTGGCTTTAGAAATTTAAAGAGGAATGTGTTTGGAGATGAGTTGAATACTGGGATTCAGAAGCTAATTGCTGCCTAGAAGGTAAAATGATCCTTCCTGCCTGTGTCCAAGTAGTGTGGGCAACTCACATTAGAAATGCCTTATTGGGAAGCTTGTCAGATTCTTCTTCCTGGCAAGGTGGGGCCACATTCTCTTCCTTTTAGAGGAGTGGAAATGCTCTACCTGTTTGTGATGTCACACAGCACGTAGGAGGCGTTCCTGGGACATCCTTCAGGACTGCAAGTGCCTCTGGGGTATCCCTGATCACCTGGACTTCCTCGCACTCTGCTGCCAGTTTGCATTCCAAAGGCATCACATTCAAACTGACTCAGTTCTAAATCATCAGAGGCCCAGTTGCAGAGTGGAAATTTGGTTTCCAAAGGGATGTTACTGATGTTATAGTGCCTGGCTAATATATGTGTGTGTGTGTATATATATATATGTTTTTACATATAAAAATACTCTCTTTACTCTTGGATCAGTTTCATTTTTTTAATATGCTTTTAATAATCAAAAATAGTTTCTCCATACTTCTTTTGGGTAAAAACAATTAACCTCTTCTCCTCCTCTGTTGGGATTTAGTATTGTGTGAATTAACCATAGGCTTTAACTTTGTATCTCTGTGTGCACAAACAACTTATATGTATACACACAGAAAAATGAAGTAATTCAGTGTTTACTTTCAGAGGAGGGCAAAAATAATAATAAAAAAGCAGAAATGAACAATTTCATAATATTCTTTGCAATCTACTTCATTACCTCTTTTCTCACTCAGCTCCCTTTTCCTCATGCCAACCTTTTGAAAAAATTAAGACTGTGGAAGAGTGAAATGTATATTCTGTGTTTTGTGTATGGATTTTATTTTATTTATTTATTTTTTTGTGTGTGTGTATGGATTTTAAATGGTGTTGACCAAAGTAATTATAGTAGGGCAGTGATTGCTTAGGGAGTATGGAGTGTTAGCTGGCTGAAATGACATCAAAACCTTCTTTGTTAATCTCACTGTGCTAAAGATGTACTGTGATGTTTTGTAGTTGAAGAGTGCATAATTTTAAGTGTGTAATTTGTTGTTTGTTTTCAATTTCAAACTATTTTTCTCTTAAATCTAAAAGGGGCTGATGGGGGAAGGTATGTACCATGTAATCACAGACACAACATAAGTGAATGCTTCATAGGTGAGGCTTGTCTATGATTATGATAAAAAGAACTGATCTCTGAAACATGTATCAATAGATGAGAAAGTGTAGGTAAGATTTGCTCCAATTCACTCCATGAACTTGGCAATCTTGGAAACAGGCCATGACTCCAGACTTCTTCATAGTTTAATGGAAATACCTTTGCTTATGAAGCTTCTGTTACAAGTTACCTGATACAGCTCCAACAATCAGATCAGTAATTCTGCTCTGGTGCATTTGCTCTGACAGCCGTTTAGCCATTTAGCCACTCATCTCGGGAAACACCTTTGCTCTGGTTCTTTGGGTCAGTGTGCCAACCTCCTGACTGGTCTATGCTGTAGGCTAATCGGTGAGCATATGTCCTATTGGCCAGTCATGGTGTAGCTTCAAAAGTGAAGTACAATTAAATAAATTTATATTAAAAAAAAAAGTGAAGTACTGTACTGGAGCAAGGGCTGGTGGTTATGCAGAGAAATAGAGAAGGAAAATAAAAGAGTCTTGTGGAATTACAAAGCAGGAAGTCAGCACACTAGTTACGAAGGGTGTTAGGAGAGGAGAATAAAGACTAAATTGAACCAAGGGCTAAAAACTCAGATGCTGATAGTGTTTAGTAAAAAATTATGGTAAAGGCAATGTTATTTGAGACTGTGCTGCCTTCATCCCCGTGGTAATCCTCCAAGACCCAACACAGATACTCCGCCCATTAAGTAAATGAGGAAGCTGAGGCAGGAGATATATAATGACATAACTGGTTCACTTAGGGCTGGGGATGAAGCGAGAACCAGAATTTTGATTCTGAATTTTATTTGGAAGCTCAGGGATCTCAGGAATCTCGTCTATAGTGTAATGGTCATTGAGTAACTGTCAGTATTTAGGAGCAAACATTGGGCTTCCCTGGTGGCTCAGATGGTAAAGAATCCACGGCAATGCAGGAGACTTGGGTTCAATCCCTGGGTTGGGAAGATCCCCTGGAGAAGGGAACGGCAGTCCACTCCAGTATTCTGGCCTGGAGAATTCCGTCCGTGCACAGAGGAGCCTGGCGGGCTACAGTCCACGGGGTCGCAAAGAGTCTGACACGACTGAGTGACTTTGACTTTTCACTCAAAAACATTCCCAAGAAAACACTCTTAACAGGAGAGTTGTGATGTGCAACATTTGTCCATCTCTTGCTGCCCTTTCAAAACAGGACAGTATAAACTGACTTCCTGGTTTAGGTCTTAGCTGCCTTTAAAAAAAAAATTATTTTATTTTTGGCTGTGCTGGGTTTTCATTACTGTGTGGGCTTTCTCTAGTTGCCGTGAGAGGGGGCTACTCTCAAATTGCAGTGCCGGGCCTTCTTATAGAGGTGGTTTCTCTTGTTGCGGAGCACGGACTCTAGGCATATGGGCTTCAGTAGTGGCGCACAGTCTTAGCTGCCCTGTGGAATGTGGGGTCTTCCCGGAGCAGGGATTGAACCAGTGTTCCCTGCATTGCAAGGCAGATCTTAACTGGACCACCAGGGAAACCCCTTGCTGCTGCTGCTGCTGCTAAGTCGTTTCAGTTGTGTCCGACTCTGTGCGACCCCATAGACAACAGCCCACCAGGCTCCCCTGTCCCTGGGATTCTCCAGGCAAGAACACTGGAGTGGGTTGCCATTTCCTTCTCCAATGCATGAAAGTGAAAAGTGAAAGTGAAGTCGCTCAGTCGTGTCCGACTCTTCGCAACCCCATGGACTGCAGCCTACCAGGCTCCTCCATCCATGGGATTTTCCAGGCAAGAGTACTGGAGTGGGGTGCCATCGCCTTCTCCAATGGAAACCCCTTAGCTGCCTGTTATTTGAAATCATCAGTACACAGTTTTCATTGTGAAGGGAAATAGGCCTGATTGCTTCATGCAAGTACTTTGCAATTTAACTGCTTTGTGAATTTGTCTTCTGTATCTGCTGGCATGTTTTTAAAAAAAAAAATTTTTTTTAATTGACGGAGAATTACTTTACAGAATTTTATTGTTTTATGTCAAACATCTGTTGATATCTTTTTAACTATCTGGTGTCTGGCAACCATAGAGACTTAAATATATTTCTTTTATTAATAAGACAGTTGCTATTACTTTTTCTTCAGTTTTCAAAATACTCTGTAAGCAATGATTTGGGGAAAAGACCAAATCTGTTAGTGGCGAAATTAGTCTATGATCAGGCTGAGAGCAAAGTGGACACTGTCACATATATGTGTTTGAAGGATGTGTCTTTGGTAAAAGAGATTAATGTGTTTGAAGCTTCTATAAAATGGTTTGCTCTCTAGGTTGTGTATTTTGTTACACAGGTATTTTTTGTTCTGGTTATCAGTAATTGGGGAAATGCTTACAGGGCTAAACCTGTAAAGTTTTGATCATATTGGGTGATGAGAATAAGAACAAATGGCAGCAGACCTTTAGCATATGCTGACTGGCTCAGACGTACAGTCCACCCAGTCTGCTTATAACATTTACCCCAGGCCACCCTGCAGGCATCTGGTCTTCATCCTTCAGTCAGACTTCAAGGTAAAGGATGATTCCCAAGGGTCCTTAATTTCTCCATTCACAATCTATCAATAGATTCATCTTAAGCCAACTGATGTTTTTGGCCTGATGTTTTCAGCACCTCTAGGGGTAATAAGATCTGGGCTTTTACCACCTTTTAACTAAAGCAGTATTTTACAATTGAACTGACAGTTTTATTTGATTGGATTCTTTAGGCAATTCGGTCTCAATCTAACCTGGTTACAGAGCTTATGAGTCTGGTTCTGTGAGGGAGGCATTAGCAGACCCACCCAGCTAGTTGTGACTCCCAGGTAAAAGAATTTCTGAAGGAATGCAGTGTGTGTGTGTGTGTGTGTGTGTGTGTGTGTGTGTGTGTACTTGTGCTCTCCACCTGTAGGTCTTTATGTGGTAGTTATAAATAGGTACATAGATGCTGTTTTAGTCATGGACATGTTACATAAACTTAACAAACATAAAGCTGAATACCTAACTGTCATTAAATAATATTCTTTCTGGGCTTCCTGGTAGGTTAACTGGTAAAGAATCTGCCTGCAATCCAGGAGACCCTGGTTTGATCCTTGGGTTGGGAAGATTCCCTGGAGAAGGGATGGGCTACCCTATCCAGTATTCTTGGGTTTCCCTGGTGGCTAAAGGATCTTCCTGTAATACAGGAGACCCAGGTTTGATCCCTGGGTCAGGAAGGTCCCCCGAAAGAAGGGAAGGGCAACTCACTCCAGTATTCTTGCCTGAAGAATCCCAAGGACAGAGGTGCCTGACAGGCTACAGACCCCAGATATCTGGGGTTGCAAAGAGTTGGACATGACTAAGTGATTAAGCACGGCACAATGTTCTTCCCATGACCACACCTTGTAGAAGCCTAATATAGCACAGCTTCATAAAGAAATAGTTACCAGATTATGTCTTTAAGTGACTCATCACTTTTTGCTCACTTTTGAGGACGAAGTTTAAAGAAGTTTCTTAAAGAAACTTAAAGTGAGGGCAATTTGCTAATCTCATGGTAATTAAGAAAAATACAATTGATTGGCAGGCTCAAACTTTAGCATCTCAAATATGTTTGTAGGCAGTATAGCATGTAACGTTGACTCAGTCTTGTGTTTTACCTAAACTGTTAGAAGCAGAAAATAAGAGAGTTACATGACTGGGAAGTATTTGCCATGAGTCATTTGTAGTAACGGTAATGACACAGATGTGCTCTTCTATGAGGTAATATTGGTGATGGGGGAGAGTGTGCATATTCTCTCCTGTGTCCCCAATTCCATTGCATAGTGTGGAATTTCCTAAACTCACATGATTTTCAGTATCATTTGGGGTATTTATTGGGCTTCCCTGGTGGCTCAGATGGTAAAGAATCCACCTGCAATGTGGGAGACCTGGGTTTGATCCCTGGGTTGAGAAGATCCCCTGGAGGAGGGCATGTCAATCCACTCCACTATTCTTGCCTGGAGAATTCCCATGAAAAGAAGAGCCTGGAAGGCTACAGTCCATGGGGTCGCAAAGAGCTGGACACGGCTGAGCAACTAAGCACAGTACAGGGGTATTTATCACATCTTTGGGCCTCCCCACAGAAAAAAGAACTGAAATTTTCAGTAGTAGGATCTGGGGATTTTTTTTTTTTTTAATTAAGAATCTCAGATTATTCTGATTGTTCAGGGAATTTTTACCTTGATGGATACTGTAAGTACCTCCTTGGCTGTCTTTAATTACAGTCAGAATTTTCATATTTTAATTTTTTTTACCTTATTTATTTTTTCCTCTTTTAAAGTTTCATTGAGAAATAATTGATATATATCACATAATATTTTCAAGTACATCGATCTTAGTTTTGTCTGTAAGGTCAGTAGGGCAAGAATTGCTACCATAGATATGGTGCTATCAAAGCTAACAATTCTTAAAGTTTTGTTTGATAACAGTACCAGTACTCTTGCCTGGAAAATCCCATGGACGGAGGAGCCTGGTAGGCTGCAGTCCATGGGTTCGCAAAGAGTCGGACACGACTACGCAACTTCACTTTCACTCTTCACTTTCATGCATTGGAGAAGGAAATGGCAACCCACTCCAGTGTTCTTGCCTGGAGAATCCTAGGGATGGGGGAGCCTGGTGGGCTGCCGTCTATGGGGTCGAACAGAGTCAGACACGACTGAAGCAACTTAGCAGCAGCAGTTAAAGGTTTTGAGGTGGGAATTCCCTGGTTGTCCAGTGGTTAGGACTCTGCACTTCCATTGCAGGGTCATGAGTTCGATTCCTTGTAGAGGACTAAGATCCTGCATGCTGCAATGCAGCCAAAAAACAAAGAGAACAATTTGAGGAGTGATGAGGGCTGGTTAACTGTTTCTCAGAAAGGATAAGGCCAAAATGTAATGAAACTGATGATTGTCTGTGATATATATGGACACTTGCTAGAAAATTAGGCACAAAATGGGTCTTAAAGCCTGATAAAACTCCAGTACTACTATCTGGGACTATCTTTGGAGGCTCTGTAAGCACACTTCATAAGAAAGAAATACTTGAGGCACTTGTAGCAACATTCAGATGTTGGATTTTGTGTCCTTCTAAACTATTGGTACTGTTCCTTGGAACTTGGGGTAAAGGCCCCAGTGGATTCTCACATACTATTAAGGCAAAGATAGAGAGTATCTCTAAAATATTTTAGCCAATCCACATGTCTTAAATGCTGTTGATTTCACCAGTGAGGTTTTTCAATTCTAGTATTGTTCTTGCTAATTTTCAAGTCACTAGAAATGCCTTTTGTAATTTTCTAAATATGCTGCTTCTTTGCCTGGATGACTTTTATGCTATGCTACTGGGCAACTCCTATTTATTCCTTAAAGTGTCAGTTCAAGCACCATCTCTTTTTTGAAGTATTTTCAGGTCCTTTAGGACTTTGCTTCTCACAGTCTGTTCCATGGACCAGCATAATCAGCGTCACTTGGGAGCTTGTTAGAAATGCAGATTCTACATCCCTTTCAAGACTTACTGACACAGAGTCTTCATTTTAACAGGATTCCTGGTACATTGGAAGCACAATAAAGATTCATAAACACTATTCTAGAAGTTCGGTGCCCCTCAGTTTTGTCTCCTAATATAGCATAAAACTGATCATGGCTCTATTACTTACCACATTGAATTGCATAATTAATTTTTGCCCATTCTTCCAGTTCAGTCATCAACTGTTACTCATTTCTGCACTCCTAATCACCTGGCACTTCTTGAATGTTTAATTCATGTTGAGTGAGTGAATAAGCAGACTTGCCCATAGCAAAATTAGTTGTTCAGAGCTCCATGCAGAATTTTTTAGATTTCATTTGACATTTCTTCTAACACACTCAAAGTCAGAATGAATAGAAGACCAGCTTTCTAGGGCTATAGTTGGGAAAGAAGTGGATGCTGGACA
Source organism: Bos indicus x Bos taurus (assembly GCF_003369695.1). NCBI lineage: Eukaryota > Metazoa > Chordata > Mammalia > Artiodactyla > Bovidae > Bos > Bos indicus x Bos taurus. Next base: position 33,854,423 of record NC_040095.1, read on the forward strand.
TAGGAGCCAGGTAGGTTTCTATCCCAACCCACCCAAGAGATGAGAGACATTTCTAGCTGTAGAAATGGCTAACTGTAACATAGATTTTCATTGAGACTTCTGTCTTAACTATATAATTTTGCTAAAACCCATATCCCACTTTTATTTTTAGACTCACTGAGATAAATGGTAGAATCAGTGTCTAGTGTTCTGAGTGGGGCAGGAAGGCATTGAGACATAGTAGGCAGCAAGCACATATCCTGAATTTAAAATCGTTTTTAAGTGGGAGGATAGATTCACAAAATCTAACCTGAAGTTTATATTAGGAAATTAGTGTAAGGCAGGGAAGAGTGGTAATAGAGGTCTTATAAAAATAAAGACTGGTCTAAATCCAGGGCTCTGGGCACTTAACACCTGGGCAGTACTGGTTTTACATCTTTCTCTCTCATCTTTCATCTTTCATCTTTCATCTTTCATCTCTTTGGGGGTTAACTAAAGGCCTAATACTTTGGCCACCTGATGCAAAGAACTGACTCATTGGAAAAGACCCTGATGCTGGGCAAGATTGAATGCAGGAGAGAAGGGGACGACAGAGGATGAGATGGTTGGATCACATCACCGACTTGATGGACATGAGTTTGAGCAAGCTTTGGGAGTTGGTGATAGACAAGGGAAGCCTGGCGTGCTGCAGTCCGTGGGGTCACAAGGAGTTGGACACGACTGAGCGACTGAGCTGAACTGAAAGGCCTCGTGGGGTTTCCCAGGTGGTGCTACTGGTAAAGAATCCGTCTGCCAGTGCAGGAAACCTGAGAGATGCAGGTTTGATCCCTGGGTCAGGAAGATTCTCTGTAGAAGGGCTTGGCAACCCACTCCAGTATTCTTGCCTGGAGAATCCCATGGACAGAGGACCCTGGCATGCTACAGTCTATAGGATCACACAGAGTCGGACACAATGGATGTGACTTAGCTTGCAAAGGCCTAATAGTGGCTAACGGTGGACAGAGGGCTTGGGGTTGGTGTTACCACAGTAGTGCAGAACAGTTTTGGTACCTCCCCAGAATTCAGTGGAATGAGGTAGAATAATGTCTGGCCTATAATTTAGAAGAAAATATTTTTCTCTATGTACTTTGGTTGGTCCTTAAGAGCAGTTATTACAACTCTGGGTTGGCGGTGGGGGATATAGAGTAGGGAAGGAGTTTCAAAGCTAGTCAAGGCCTTTGGCCTAAGGCAGGAGATTGACAATAGATTGCCTAGGGAAGCCAGCAGGTGATACATAAATTGAAACTGGGGTAGAGCATGGGATGCCATGAAGAGCAAATGCCTTGTTTGAAGGGTCAGCCCCGACCGGTAGTGTCATGTGGGAATCTGGACTTCTGTCCCCTGAGTGCTTTGGGTCCCTTTTTGTCCCTTTAAAAACCATAGATACGTGGATAGAAACAAAAGCACTGGAAACAATAAGCTGTTTAGGCCTTGTCATAGCTGACATGAAATCAATCATTTTACTCTCACCACCTTCTAACTCACCAAGATCAAAAGCAAACAAGCATAAGTGAAACCAAATGAAAGATGAAGAAGACATCCATCTCCATAGATGGCATTGATTGCCTACTAAGTTATTCAGTTAAGAAATCTGGTAGTCTTTTTTTACTTTTTTTTTTCTCCCTCAGACTTTACATTTTATGACTATTCAGGGCCAATTGAAATTTTACCCATTAAACACCCACAGTTCATATCCTTCTTTCTCCATCTCTGTGGCCACGTTGAGTTCAGTCCCTCAGTCGTGTCTGACTCTTTGTGACCCCATGGACTGCAACACACCAGGCTTTCCTGTCCATCACCAACTCCCGGAACTTGCTCATACCCATGTGCATCGAGTCGGTGATGCCATCCAACTATCTCATGCTCTTCTCCTCCTTTAGGTCCTATTATATTTTGCCTGGATTATTTCAAAGGTTTCCCTTTGGGTCTTTCTAACTGATTTCATGAGGAAACAACACAAACAGACTATATACGTTTTCTTCCAGGATTAGGTTGGTGGCTAGGGCCTGTGTCTGAATACACAGGTGGGGCTAACCCTAACCCTTTTCACCTGGGATGGACTAGGCACGAGACTAGAATGTTTTAGGCAGCAGGTGGATCTGCTGGAGTAATTCCCAATACCATAATTAGAACAAAGGAGGACACACATCAGAGCTAGCTGGGAAGTCTCTTCTTCTAATTTCCATAGGTTGGCATTGACCGTATATCCATGTAATTAGGAAAGTAAGGTCACAAACTAGTCAAGTTTCTGAAAAATTGCACGAGAATGTGATGAAATGGATTAGGTGATGATTGCTTTGCACCGTGTGTGTCACCAGCCCCAGTGGGCTATTAGAAAGTTAAATGTCCATTTGGTAGGTGGCTTTCAGATCCGTAGATCAAATAACTGCTTTTAGGTAAAACATGAGACTGGAGAGAAAGTGATCTTCTCAAGGTTAGGCTTCCTCTGGAAGTTGGAAAGTTAACCTGCAAAGTACCTTCTGGAAGTCTACATTTTCCAGCTCTGATTTAGAGTCATCCCAGCAGGACTACAGTCACAGACACCAATTTTCCTAATGCTAATTTGAAGGGAAATGAATGATTACAAAACTATTAACTGGATTCTATCAAAGATTTAAAAAAAAGAAGGACTCAGTTGGGAAATGTCCTCTAACTTGTCTTTAGCCAGAAGGCATTATAATTAGACTGCTAGCTTACTATCTATGAGATCTCAGAGAAGCTACTTATTCATCATAGCCCTTCATCCCCTTATCTGTACAATGGGAAAGTAACATCACCTACCCCAAATCTTGTGGTAAAAATTAATAAGGACATACATAAATACCTTAGCAAAATGGTCAGCATACTTCATTATACTCATTCCTCAATGAAAGTTTATCTCTACCTCTCTGGTGGCTCAGATGGTAGAGAATCCACATGCAGTGCAGGAGACCTGGGTTCATTTCCTGGCTCTGGAAGATACACTGGAGGCAGGAATGGTTACCCACTCAAGTATTCTTGCCTGGAGAATTCTATGGACAGAGGAGTAAGTTTTTGAGGACCTGGGGCATGGCGCAGATGGTAAAGAACCTGTGTGCAATGCAGGAGACCTAGGTTCAATCCCTGGGTTGGGAAGATCCCTTGGAGAAGAAAATGGCAACTCACTCCAGTATCCTTGCCTGGAGAATCTCATGGGCAGAGGAGCCCAGTCCGTGGGGTCACAAAGAGTCAGACATGACTTAGTGACTAACCCTTTCACCTTTTACCCACCTGTATTGATGTAAAGTTATTTTTAAACATACAGTCATTCCTTTATATTCACAGAGGATTGATTTCCAATACCAAATGCTGAAATTTGCAGATGCTTAAGGTTTTTTTTTTTTTTTTTTAACATAAAATGGCTAAAAGCTTTTGTCTCACTCACCTCGTTTAGCCAGAAAGTTTCCCTGCCACAGGTAACTCATGTCACCAGTTTCTTGAATATCTTACTAGACAAAAATTGATGCATCTGCCAACAAAAACAAAATGGCATTTCCCCCCGATTGCTTTAGAAAGTGTTTTTATATCTAGATTTTCCATCTATACTGATACAAAGAATTATTATTGTTTTTGTAGAGACCTGAGGTCCTTGCCACTTTGATATGTATATGTTTATTGTAGTTTTTCTAAGACCTTACCTAAAATTTATCTTACATCCAGGCTGTAGCACTATGAGACATATTTTATGGCTCTAGTATTTGTGCCAAACATTACCTTGTTTTATATTGAATTTCTATGGCAGTTCAATATGGTTAAGCCCAGATGACAAAGAACTTTCTGTGCTTAATTAAATTGACTGGTACATGTGCACCCTGATGTAAATATATTTTCCTTACAAAGAATATTCTGCCCTTTGCAAGACATAGGAAGTCTGAAATTAGCTCTGGTTTTTTTAATGAGTTTCAAAAACTGGTCCCTGAAATAAGGCAGCAAAATACCATGGTGGAATTGGGTTCTGAAAGAATATTTTTTAGGAACATCCTTCTTCTTTATTCACTCTTTCTAGACTATGTGTGATTTTTCCAAACTATAAAGAGTAACTGACTATTGAGAAGTTAATGGCAAACTCTAACCAGGACAGCTTCCAAAAAAGTCTTAGGAGATTGGGAAAACCTAATTGTTCCTTTGAATCACACACCCTTCACAGGGCCACAGTCACTCTGCTAGCAGATTTTGCTGTAGCAATATGAAACTGTATAGGTGCCCTACCTAGACTGCATTGCCAGCTGGTGCACTTCCTGCTCCAACACCCTGGGTACATTAAGTGCTGCAGTTTGCTGCTGCGTGCTTCTCTAGAGAAGTGCCCTGAGTCAAATAGGAACTATGTCATGGGAGGTTATATTCCCAGCCCTAAGGAGCAGTTCTCAGCGAGTGAGGAACTGACAGAGGGATTTCTTTTTTTTAAAAATTATTGTAATCGGAGGATAATTACTTTACAGTATTGTGGTATTTTTTTCCTATACATCAACATGAATTGACCATAGGTATATATATATGTCCCCCCCATCCTGAACCCCCTTCCTCCCTCCCTCCCTACCCTATCTGTCTAGGTTGTCACAGGGCACCAGCTTTGGGTGCCCTGCTTCATGCATCAAACTTGCACTGGTCATCTATTTTACATATGGTAATGTGTGTGTTTCTGTGCCGTTCTCTCAAATCATTCCACCCTTGCTTTCTCCCACTGAGTCCAAAAGTCTGTTCCTTATGCCTGTGTCTCTTTTTCTGCCCTGCACGTAGGATCGTCAGTACCATCCTTCTAGATTCCATCTATATGCTTTAATAGACAGTGTTTGTCTTTCTCTTTCTGACTTACTTCACTCTGTATAATAGGCTCTAGGTTCATTCCCCTCATTAGAACTGACTCAAATGTCTCCTTTTTTATAGCTGAGTAATATTCCATTGTGTATATGTATCACAATTTCCTTATCCATTCATCTGCCGATGGACATCTAGGTTGCTTCCATGTCCTAGCTATTGTAAATAGTGCTGCAGTGAACTTTGGGGTACATGTGACACAGGTATTCTTAAACCCAGTCCTCTTACCCAAAGGTGGAATAACTTTGAACCACTCAGGCTCCAGCACTTGCTGTGGGATCAGGCTGAAGCTAGACTCCAGCTGAACCCTTATCAGTGTTTAAACATGGAGAGAAAGCTTGAGAGGATGAAGGTGGGGAGAAGGGAGCAGATGTTAGAGACCTCACTTAGAATAGGATGGTTCTACAACCAACATGACAAAGATCTACTGAGAACGAATGAATGCTCCTTGCCCAGTCTGCTTCAACTCCAATCTTCTGAAGTTGATCCTAGCAAGGCCCACTGCATTAGTCATAGTGGGCACTGTCCACAGAAATTGTTCTTTACACCATAAGACTCTTGATGATTTTCCTGTACACATATGACTCAAGTTCAGTGATGAAATTAAAATACTGTTTTTTCTCTTCATTTCACTTTTGTCTAAAATTCAGTAAGAAGAATTGAAAGAAGGGGTCACCAGCAGCAATAGGAAGACAGGGCACCTGTTTTCTTCCTAATTTTTCTTTTAAGGTCCTCACTTCCTGTTCACAAGCAGACTAGTCCCTGTGCTTTAGTCCAAGCTATTTATATGCTCTGTTTTTTTAAAGCCATAACATCTGGAACCATGGGAAGGAAGTGCAGGTAAACAAGCTTTAAGCAACTTGATCAAATACACATAATTTGGCATAGCTTTAGAAACAGCCTGTTTCCTGACTCCCCACGTGTGCCCTCAGGATGCTGAAAGAGGGAGGGCAAATATTTTTAGCATTTAATGCCTAAATAGAAAAAAAGACATTCAATATGGGATTCATTTATCAGTTGAAAAGGAATCAAAGTCATAAGATCATCTCCAATTCAAATACCGAGAAATGCTGGGTATAATACAACAATCATTCTTTAAAATGCATGGCTGAACTTATAAGAAGATAGAATATGAAGAAATTATTAGAAAAATATCCATATAAGAAAAATAGTACTGTGCCTCCTCTAATCTCTCCTGGAGGACAGGTTAAGAAACGTGGAGGAAAGAAAAGATCTAACATACATATGTCAAGACAGTATAAGAGGGGATGGAAGAGATGGAATATTTAATAGCCAGGCTTGATTGTAAGAAGTATATGTAATTAAAAGGAACATACCTATGATAAGCACAAAGAAACATTGAAAATCAAATATATATATATATATATACATATATATATTTCAGACAAGTGTTAAAAAAAGTATCAGTTGAAATCTATAATATTTTTAGAGAAATATCTATAATATTTTATTATAAAAATCTATAATATTTTTAGAGAAAATAAACTTTAAGGCAAAAGCATTATTAAGGGTTAAAGTGATTACTTCATAATGATGAAATATATATTTCAACAAAAGAATATAACAATATTAATCTGTAGGCATCCAATGACATAAAATTAAAATATATAAAACAAAAATCAACAAAAGTGCAAGGAAAAATTGACAGAATCTTCAGAAATGTCTCAGAGATCTTATGTAATGCAATTTAGAGAGGCTTTGAGGACTTGAACATCTGATTTTTATAAATAATAAGACTTAGATATAGAAAGAGATAAAGAAAATATGAGAGAGGAAAATTTATAGATCGGTCTCATTCATGAACAGAGATTTAAAAATCCCAAATAAAGTATTCATAAATAAAAATAGGAATGTGTATGTTATACATTATGTGCATGTGTATGTGTATGCCTGGAGAATTCCGTGGACAGAGGAGCCTGTCAGGCTACAATCTATGGGGTCCCCAAGAGTCGCACATGACTGAGTGACTAACACTTTCACATATATGTATGTTAATATACACATATACATACTCAACCATCCAGGTAAGACTAGTGGAGTGGGTTGCCATGCCCTCCTGCAGGGGATCTTCCCAACCCAGGGATTTAACCTGAAGGAGGGCATGGCAACCCACTCCAGTATTCCCGCCTGGAGAATCCCCATGGACAGAGGAGCCTGGTGGGCTACAGACCATGGAGTTGCAAAGAGTTGGACATGACTGAGCACAGCACACATAAACATATACATTATATATAAATATAAAATAATACACATATACTTAAATACCTATTGACCAAGTTAGATTTATCCACAAGTTCTAAAACAAAAATTATTGACTTCCCCAATGGATCAGCAGGTAAAGAATCTTCCTGCAATGCATGAGATACAGGAGATGCAGGTTCCATCCCTGGGTTGGGAAGATCCCCTGTAGAAGGAAATGGCAACCCACTCCAGTATTCTTGCCTGGGAAATCCCATAGACAGAGGAACCTGACAGGTTACAGTCCAAAGGGTCACAAAGAGTTAGACAGGACTGAGCACATAAGCACACACAAACTATATTATTTCTGATGACACATCAGAAGCATTCCCCTGAAAATTAGGAGTAAAATAATAGTGTTTGCCAATAATGTATGATTTCATCTCTATATCATAGGTCTTAGCCTGTGTCCAAGGAAGGAAAAAAATAACATTTGCAAGGACTGAAAAGAAATAAAACAATGTTTTTTATAACATACAATTGTCCACATAAAAAATTCAAGAGTATCTTTTAAAATCTAATTGCTGGATTTGTACAAGAAAATCATTTCCAGGACTATACACGAACCATGTGCACTTATGAATTAACTGGCTGGAGTTGATCATTATTCACTCCCTGGAGCTGTAGCAAAGCAGCCCTTACTGCAGATCAAGGGGACTCATTACTATCAGAACACAAAAGCAGGTTCTGTTAATAGGGAAATGGGCTAGACAGTGTGTTGGGCAGACAAAAAACAGTGTCTGCTATACTTTTCAAAAATTATCTGTGTAGATAATCAAGTTTTATGTGTTTTTTGTGTGCTTGAAAAGATGCTTAATCTCTAATTGTTGGTTGTAGATATTCTATGCACTCAGAGAATGAATCATATATGTCCATTCTATAAAATTTCTAAATTTTGAGGTTCAACCTCATGCAGTGCTAACTTCTGGAGTGCTTGATCTATTCAGTTTCTAAGAGTTAGAACATCTAATGCTAAAACATCGATAGTGTAGTTTATCAATTAAATTTGCATTTACTATGTATTGTGTTTACTGAAATACTTGGATGTATTCCTACCATTTTTTCCCCATTTTTTCATTGTTGTTGCTTTATGCCTTTTTACTTTCTTGTTTCTGTTTTATCCTTCACATTTTGGGAAATTGCACAGTCTACTACTTCAGTGATTCTCTTAAATTTTTAGTATATATACTTAACCAAAGTTTGAAGTTAAATAAGTGTCTTTATTTTTCTCCAAAATAATACAAAGATTTTAGAATGATTACATTCCAATGCAGAAGATGAGGTTAGATCCCTGGGTCAGGAAGATCCCCTGGAGAAGAAAATGGCAACCTACTCCAGTATTCTTGCCTGGGAAATACCATGCACAGAGGAGCCTGGAAGACAGTCCATGGGGTCACAAAGAATCAGACATGACTGAGTGGCTAAACAACAAACAACAAGTCTCTCTTCTCTCTGGACTTCCCAGGTGGCTCAGTTAGTAAAGAATCCACCTGCAATGCAGGAGACATGAGTTCGATCCCTGGGTTGGGAAGATCCGCTGGAGGAGGAAATGGCAGCCCAATCCAGTATTCTTGCTGGGATAATCACATGAACAGAGGACTCTGGCGGGCTATAGTCCGTGGGGTCTCAAAGAGTAGGATATTACTGAGCAACAGAGCACACAGTATCTACTCTTCTATAGTCTATGTTATATAGTACTTTATTTCCAACTCGTTGTTTTAACCCTCTTATTTCAAATTAATAATTTTAACCATCAGTTTTTATTAAGATTTACTAATTTTATTTTTCAAATTATAATTTTATTTCCTCACTGTTGCTTCTTGTAGATTATTTCTTTATTAGAGGTTCAATTTCCTTTTTGCAGAAGTGTTCTTCCACTAATTCTTTTAGCTAGAGTCTGAAAAGAGAGCTTCTTTTCTCCCTTGAACCAGAAGTTTACTTTTCGACTTTTGAATGATTGTTTAGTTGGAAATACAGCTTGAGATTGACAGTTATTTTTCTCTTGGCACACTTTACTAGTTGTCTCTTTGACTTCTTGTTGGTGTGAAATCTCTTGTACATCTAATTTTTGTGTCCATTTTTGTTGTCTTTAAGATTTCCTTTACTGCAGTTTCTTTTAGTATTTGATATTTTGCACCTATTTATTTATACTTATTTTATTAGTCATGTTTCTATATAAGAAAATTTATCAGCCATGATCTCTTTGAATATTTTAACTTCACTATTATCTATATGCTCTCCTTGAAAAACTTGAGCTTGAGTTTTTCTTCTCTTGTTCTGCTTCTTAATCTTTCATGTTTTACATCTTGTTATTTTCTTCTGATATATATTTGACAATTTTCTTACATGTATTTTCTAGTTTGCTCTTTCTGTGTTCAGCTGGAAGTCAGCTATTTTACCTGTCCTAGGTTAAACTTTTCTGTGTGTGCAAACGTGTGTATGTGATATGTATTATTCACACAGAAAGGTATGCCAACCATGTATAGCAATAACATAAAATACATGTACTCTCCACCCAGGTAACAAAATCAAATATTACGAATACCTTAAACTCCTGTGTGCCTCTCTCCAGTAATCTACCAACCACCAGGTACCATTGCCCTGAATTTTTGTTAGCTATATATATATTAGTTCTGGAGAAGCAGAACTGATAGGATGTATATGTATAAATATATATAGAAGAACTGGCTTATGCTTATGTGATTATGGAGGCTGACAAGTTCAAAATCTGTAGCATAGGTGAGCAGACCAGAGACCCAAGGAGTAACCTGTGTTGCAGGTCAAGTTTGATGGCTCTCAGGATGGAGACCCAGGGAAGAGTTACTGTTTAAGTGCAAAGTGAGTCAGCTAGCAGAATTCTTTCTTGCTCATCTCAGGTCAGTATTTTGTTTTATTCAGGCTTTCAATGGGTTAAATGAGGCCTATTCACATTATTGAGGGTATTCAAAGTCTACTGTTCATCTCATCAACAAAAATATCCTTATGGAAACATTCAGAATAATGTTTGATTAAGTATCTGGGCACTGTGGTCCAGCCAAGTGGACACTTAAAACTAAGCATCACAGGTCTACCCCTTGTCAACCTGGCATCCAGACACATCTCCTTAAACTACACTTAATCTCCAAATAAAGATGGTAGCAATTATACCTAACATGAAAATGCTGTTCTGTACACAACTGAAAATGCATTAACACTTTCCTCGTAAGAGGATACATAATTCCTATGTGATATTTACCGTTTTCCTTTACATTCTGTAAGTTAAAAATGATGATTTAAAGTTAATAATATTAAATGATATCATGGAAAGTCAATATATTTTTGTTACATGGTTAAGAAATAAAAGAGGAAAACTAACACACAAACATATTCATAACAAAAAAAGGATGATATACTTATTACAGTTATAGTCTTAATTTCATAACTGGTCATGTGGTCGTAGCTGGTATTTAGTACTACCTTCTACAGTTCATGGGGTCGTAAAGAGTCAGACACGACTGAGTGACTTCATTTCACTTCACTTCTTTCACTACCCACTCCATATTCCCATTCCCCTCAGTAAACACCTCAACTGATCATAAATCTTAACTTGGCAGGATGATCTCAACTTCATTCCTGAAGGATCTTTCTGGATTAGGTTGTCATGTTTTTCCACTGACTTTAATCATGGGTTCTCCTGTATTCTGGACATAACAAATTCTTCCTTATCTCCACTATACAGTATCAATCCAAGTTTTCCTTGGTAAGCAAGAGTATTCATTCCAGCCAGTAGAGTAATTCTTTTCTTTGCCTGTTGATTTAGGAATGAGGAGTCCAAAGCGGCTGCTTGGCAGTCTTAACTTCTAGTTTAATGGAATCATTGTGTTTCCTGGTGGGAGCATTTTCCTCCCTTTGGAAGTAAGATCTCTGAGCCAGCAGAACATAAAGTTGTGGGGAACAGGAGGCAAAACTTTTGTTGTTGGGTCACTAGAGGTATTAGTGAATGATACCCCTTCCATTTCCACCCCTTGATTCCTGATCCATGAATTTTTGTTATGGAAGAAACAGAACCATATACTGGATACTGATTCAGAGCATATGTCACTTCCTGGAGAACCTTTCCCCCCACTCTGAAAAGAACTCCCACTTAGCTGTTACAGTAACTAAGTTTTCAAAAGGCCATTCCAGTCCTAACCATAGCAATCAGAGAGGAAAAAGAAATAAAAGTAATCCAAATTGGAAAGGAAGAAATAAAATTGTTACTGTTTGCAGATGACATCATACTTTACATAGAAAGCCCTCCGAGATACACCAGAAAACTGCTAGAGCTCATCAATGAATTTGGTAAAGTTGTAGGATAGAAAATTAATATATAGAATTGTTGGATACATCCTCTAATAGCTTCAGAGAGTGAATGCATGGGAAAAATGATTTGAGATCCTACCATTTTTATTCTATCATCATATTTAATTGTGCCTTTTCATGTAGAAGGTTAGGATAGAAAACAGAGCTCAGGAAATAGATTAGTATGCCAGCAGTCTCTTTTCTTCTCGCTCTTCATAAATTTCATTTCAGAAGACCTTGAGCATTCGAGGTATTAATTTATAAATCACCATAAGTTTCTTGCAATTGTATGGACTTGTTTGGGAAACAAGTCCTTTAACTTGTGCTTGCATTCATTTAAAGTCTGTTGGAAATTTTTAATCAAGTTATTCAATGACTGAAGCACAAAAACTTGGTTTGAAATTGTTTAGTTGATTGCAATTAAAATGAACCTTGAAAATAGGAAGGCAGTAGCCTTTTTTTCTACAAAAACAAGTGAGGTATTGAGTAAAGTAAATGATGAGAGCTTGAATGCTGTTTTAATTTTTTGTTTGTTTGGTTTTTATTTTTATTTTTTATTTTTTAACTTTACAATATTGTATTGGTTTTGCCAAATATCGAAATGAATCCACCACAGGTATACACGTGTTCCCCATCCTGAACCCTCCTCCCTCCTGCCTCCCCGTACCATCCCTCTGGGTTGTCCCAGTGCACCAGCCCCAAGCATCCAGTATCATGCATCGAACCTGGACTGGCGACTTGTTTCATATATGATATTATACATACTTCAATGCCATTCTCCCAAATCATCCCACCCTCTCCCTCTCCCACAGAGTCCAAAAGACTGTTCTATACATCAGTGTCTCTTTTGCTGTCTTGTATACAGGGTTATTGTTACCATCTTTCTAAATTCCATATATATGCATTAGTATACTGTATTGGTGTTTTTCTTTCTGGCTTACTTCAGTCTGTATAATAGGCTCCAGGTTCATCCACCTCATTAGAACTGATTCAAATGTATTCTTTTTAATGGCTGAGTAATACTCCATTGTGTATATGTACCACAGCTTTCTTATCCATTCATCTTTTGATTTCAATCACTTGGATTTATAGGAAGACTTTTGATGGAGTTCCTAGTTTGACTTTGATAAATTTATTCTTATTATTTTTTACCAGAATGGGATATATTGAGAAGGATTTAAATTTTGTAGCCTTTAAATTTAAATTAGTCATGGAGAGAATTTAGTTGATGAATTTTATTTTGCAAAACTATTTTCTAAGTAATATACTCTGAAAATATTTGGATGGAAATAATCACAAAATGCAGAAGATAAAAATTAATGTTACTCTTAAGTTACTGGATACTTCAGTACCTCTAGGGAAAGCAGTTTTTCAGTTCAAAATATGGCCCAGAGAGAAAAGCCAACAAAAGCCGTCAACATTTTCAAGTTTAGTAACCCTTAAATATAGAATAATGAGATCAATTTTATGAAAACAAAACTACATGATCATAGCAAAAGAAAACACTCTTTAAAAGCACTAATGAGGAGGAGATAAGATGGTAGAGGAGTAGGACGGGGAGAACACTTTCTCCCCCACAAATTCATCAAAAGAACATTTAAACGCTGAGTAAATCCCACAAAACAACTTCTGAATGCCGGCAGAGGACATCGGGCACCCAGAAAAGCAACCCAAGTCTTCGAAAGGAGGTAGGAAAAAATATAAAAGACAAAAAAAGAGACGAAAGAGGGAGGGATGGAGTTCCGTCCTGGGAAGGGAGTCTTAAAAAGAGAGAAGTTTCCAAACACCAGGAAACCTTCTCACTGCCGAATCTGTGCTGAGCCTTGGACACACAGAAGGCAACATAAAGGGAGGAAAAATAAATAAACAATTAAAACCTGCAGATTGCCAGCCCTAGGGTAACTCCCCCAGCGGAGAAGCAGCGCAGACGCCTACACACGCCACTAGCAAGTGGGGGCTGGGCAGGGAGGTGCCGCACGGGCTGCACCGCTTAGAGTAAGGATCTGGCCTGAATACCCCAAGCGCTATCTGAGCGAAATAATTTGGGCTAGCAAACCAGACTGTGGGATATCTACCACGCAAAAAGCCAGCCCTAACCTAAGACACCGCCAGCCCTGCACACGGAACAAAGGACTGAACAGAGATAGCCGGCTGCAGACCGTCCCCCTCTGGTGACAGGCAGCCAGAACCTGAGGGGGCAATCGCAGCCCCAGAGAGACATTATCTATAAAACTGTAAGCAGGCTTTTTTGCTAACTAAAACTTCTTGGAGGTCTGGACGGTCAACATCCGCCCGGGAAGGTGAGCCGGTTGTACACCTAGATAACCGGGCTGCGGGGAGGTGATAAGTCGCAGCACTGGGGCTCGCCAAACACATCATCTGAGCTGCTCGGACCTGGGAAGGGCACAAAATGCAGGCCCAACCGAGTCTGCGCCTCTGAGGACTACCTGAGTGCCTGAACCTGAGTGGCTTGGACCTGGGAGGTGCAAGCAGCCCAGGGCCGGCCACGGATGGTTCCTGGCGGGGCAACCGAGAGCCTGAGCAGTGTGGGCAGGGAGGCTACACGCGCCGTGAGTGGGGGCAGACCCAGTGTGGTTGAGGCACTGCGAGCACACGCCAGTGTTATTTGTTTGCAGCCTCCCTCCCTCCCCACAGTGCGACCGAAAAAGTGAGCCTAAAAAAAAAAAAAAAAAGAAGTGTCCACCACTGTCCCCTTTGTGTCAGGGCGGAAACCAGACACTGAAGAGACCAGCAAACAGAAGAAGCTATAACAGAGGGAACCGCCTTGGAAGCTACAGGCAATAGATTAAACCCTGTGGTTAGTACCGATTACATAGGAAGGAGCCTATAGATCTTGAGAAATATAAGTTGGACCAAGGAACTAGCCGAAAATGAACTGACCCCACAATACTCACAACAAAACCAGAAAAAGTCCTAGATATATTTTTACTATTTTTACGATCATTCTTTCTTTTTTTTTTAATTAAAAAAATTTTTTAAGTCCTCTATTATTCCTTTAATTTTCACTTTTATAACTATTACTTTGCAAAAAAAAAAGACCCTATTTTTTTAAAGCAAACTTCATATATATATATATATATATATATATATTTATAATTTTTGTGACCTTGTTTTTTTTTCTTTTCTTCTTTTCTTTAACATTGTATTTTTGAAATTCCAATCTCTACTCTAGATTTTTAATTTTAGCTTTTTGGTATTTGTTATCAATTTTGTACCTATATATATATATATATATTTGTAATTTTTGCGACTTTTTTTTTTCTCTCTCTTTCTTTCTCTTCTTCTTTTATATAACCTTGTATATCTGAAATTCCAAACTCTACTCTAGATTTTTAATTTATGCTTTTTGGTATTTGTTATCAATTTTGTACCTATATTTTCTTTATAATTTTTGCGACTTTGTTTTTTTTTTTTCCCTCTCTTTCTTTTCCTTTTTCTTTTCTTTAACATTGTATTTTTGAAATTCCAAACTCTACTCTAGATTTTTAATTTTTGCTTTTATGTATTTGTTACCAATTTTGTACCTTTAAGAACCCAATCTTCAGTACCCATATTTCACTAGGGAGCGAGATTACTGGCTTGACTGCTCTCTCTCCCTTTGGACTCTCCTTTTTCTCCACCGGGTCGCCTGTGTCTCCTCCCTAACCCCTCTCTACTCTACCCAACTCTGTGAATTTCTGTGTGTTCCAGACAGTGGAGAACACTTAGGGAACTGATTACTGGCTGGATCTGTCTCCCTCCTTTTCATTTTCCCCTTTTATCCTCCTGGCCACCTCTGTCTCCTTCCTCCTTCTTCTCTTCTCTGTATAACTCCGTGAACATCTCCGAGCGGTCCAGTTGTGGAGTGCACATAAGGAAGTGATTACTGGCTAGCCCAGTCTCTCCTCTATTGATTCCACCTCATCTCATTCGGGTCACCTCTAACACCCTCCTCCCTCTTCTCTTCTCCATGTAACGCTGTGAACCTCTCTGGGTGACCCTCACAGTGGAGATACTTTTCATCTTTAACGTAGATGTTTTATCAATGGTGCTGTATAGAAGGAGAAGTTTTGAAACTACTGTAAAAATAAGACCGATAACTGGAAGCAGGAGGCTTAAGTCCAAATCCTGACTCTAGGGAACTCCTGACTCCAGGGATCATTAATTGACAGGAGCTCATCAAATGCCTCCACACATACACTGAAACCAAGTACCACCCAAGAGCCAACAAGTTCCAGGGCAAGACATACCAAGCAAATTCTCCAGCAACACAGGAACACAACCCTGAGCTCCAAGATACAGGCTGCCCAAAGTCACCCCAAAACTGTAGACATCTCATAATTCATTATTGGACACTTCATTGCACACCAGAGAGAAGAAATCCAGCCCCACCCACGAGAACACCAACGCAAGCTTCCCTAACCAAGAAACCTTGACAAGCCACGTGTACAAACCCACACACAGTGAGGAAAAGCCACAATAAAGAGAACTCCACAAACTGCCAGAATACAGAAAGGACACCCCAAACTCAGCAATTTAAACAAGATGAAGAGACAGAGGAATACCCAGCAGATAAAGGAACAGGATAAATGCCCACCAAACCAAACAAAAGAGGAAGAGATAAGGAATCTACCTGATAAAGAATTCCGAATAATGATAGTGAAATTGATCCAAAATCTTGAAATCAAAATGGAATCACAGATAAATAGCCTGGAGACAAGGATTGAGAAGATGCAAGAAAGGTTTAACAAGGACCTAGAAGAAATAAAAGAGAGTCAATATATAATGAATAATGCAATAAATGAAATAAAAAACACTCTGGAAGCAACAAATAGTAGAATAACAGAGGCAGAACATAGGATAAGTAAATTAGAAGATAGAATGGCAGAAATAAATGAATCAGAGTGGAAAAAAGAAAAACAAATTAAAAGAAATGAGGACAATCTCAGAGACCTCCAGGACAATATTAAATGCTACAACATTTGAATCATAGGGGTCCCAGAAGAAGAAGAAGACAAAAAGAAAGACCATGAGAAAATACTTGAGGAGATAATAGTTGAAAATTTCCCTAAAATGGGGAAGGAAATGATCACTCGAGTCCAAGAAACCCAGAGAGTCCCAAACAGGATAAACCCAAGGCGAAACACCCCAAGACACATATTAATCAAATTAACAAAGATCAAACACAAAGAACAAATATTAAAAGCAGCAAGGGAAAAACAACAAATAACACACAAGGGAATTCCCATAAGGATAACAGCTGATCTTTCAATGGAAACTCTTCAAGCCAGGAGGGAATGGCAAGACATACTTAAAGTGATGAAAGAAAATAACCTACAGCCCAGATTATTGTACCCAGCAAGGATCTCATTCAAATATGAAGGAGAAATCAAAAGCTTTACAGACAAGCAAAAGCTGAGAGAATTCAGCACCACCAAACCAGCTCTCCAACAAATACTAAAGGATATTCTTTAGACAGGAAACACAAAAAAGGTGTATAAATTTGACCCCGAAACAATAAAGTAAATGGCAACGGGATCATACTTATCAATAATTACCTTAAACGTAAATGGGTTGAATGCCCCAACCAAAAGACAAAGACTGGCTGAATGGATACAAAAACAAGACCCCTACATATGTTGTCTACAAGAGACCCACCTCAAAACAGGGGACACATACAGACTGAAAGTAAAGGGCTCGAAAGAGATTTTCTATGCAAATAGGGACCAAAAGAAAGCAGGAGTAGCAATACTCATATCAGATAAAATAGACTTCAAAACAAAGGCTGTGAAAAGAGACAAAGACGGTCACTACATAGTGATCAAAGGATCAATCCAAGAAGAAGATATAACAATTATAAATATATATGCACCCAACACGGGAGCACCGCAATGTGTAAGACAAATGCTAACAAGTATGAAAGGAGAAATTAACAATAACACAATAATAGTGGGAGACTTTAATACCCCACTCACACCTATGGATAGATCAACTAAACAGAAAATTAACAAGGAAACAGAAATATTAAATGATACAATAGACCAGTTAGACCTAATTGATATCTATAGGACATTTCATCCCAAAACAATGAATTTCACCTTTTTCTCAAGCGCACATGGAACGTTCTCCAGGATAGAGCACATCCTGGGCCATAAATCTAGCCTTGGTAAATTCAAAAAATTGAAATCATTCCAAGCATCTTTTCTGACCACAATGCAGTAAGATTAGATCTCAATTACAGGAGAAAAACTATTAAAAATTCCAACATATGGAGGCTGAACAACACGCTGCTGAATAACCAACAAATCACAGAATAAATCAAAAAAGAAATCAAAATTTGCATAGAAACGAATGAAAATGAAAATACAACAACCCAAAACCTGTGGGACACTGTAAAAGCAGTCCTAAGGGGAAAGTTCATAGCAATACAGGCATACCTCAAGAAACAAGAAAAAAGTCAAATAAATAACCTAATTCTACACCTAAAGCAACTAGAAAAGGAAGAAATGAAGAACCCCAGGGTTAGTAGAAGGAAAGAAATCTTAAAAATTAGGGCAGAAATAAATACAAAAGAGACCATAGCAAAAATCAACAAAGCCAAAAGCTGGTTCTTTGAAAGGATAAATAAAATTGACAAACCATTAGCCAGACTCATCAAGAAACAAAGGGAGAAAAATCAAATCAATAAAATTAGAAATGAAAATGGAGAGATCACAACAGACAACACAGAAATACAAAGGATCATAAGAGACTACTATCAACAATTATATGCCAATAAAATGGACAACGTGGAATGGACAAATTCTTAGAAAAGTACAACTTTCCCAAACTGGACCAGGAAGAAATTGAAAATCTTAACAGACCCATCACAAGCATGGAAATTGAAACTGTAATCAAAAATCTTCCAGCAAACAAAAGCCCAGGTCCAGACGGCTTCACAGCTGAATTCTACCAAAAATTTAGAGAGGAGCTAACACCTATCCTGCTCAAACTCTTCCAGAAAATTGCAGAGGAAGGTAAACTTCCAAACTCATTCTATGAGGCCACCATCACCCTAATACCAAAACCTGACAAAGATCCCACAAAAAAATAAAACTACAGGCCAATGTCACTGATGAACATAGATGCAAAAATCCTTAACAAAATTCTAGCAATCAGAATCCAACAACACATTAAAAAGATCATACACCATGACCAAGTGGGCTTTATCCCAGGGATGCAAGGATTCTTCAATATCTGCAAATCAATCAATGTAATACATCACATTAACAAATTGAAAAATAAAAACTATATGATTATCTCAATAGATGCAGAAAAAGCCTTTGACAAAATTCAACATCCATTTATGATAAAAGCTCTCCAGAAAGCAGGAATAGAAGGAACATACCTCAACATAATAAAAGCTATATATGACAAACCCACAGCAAACATTATCCTCAATGGTGAAAAATTGAAAGCATTTCCTTTAAAGTCAGGAACAAGACAAGGGTGCCCACTTTCACCATTACTATTCAACATAGTTTTGGAAGTTTTGGCCACAGCAGTCAGAGCATAAAAAGAAATAAAAGGAATCCAAATTGGAAAAGAAGAAGTAAAACTCTCACTATTTGCAGATGACATGATCCTTTACATAGAAAACCCTAAAGACTCCACCAGAAAATTACTAGAACTAATCAATGATTATAGTAAAATATAAAATATAGGATATAAAATCAACACACAGAAATCCCTTGCATTCCTACACACTAATAATGAGAAAACAGAAAGAGAAATTAAGTAAACAATTCCATTCACCATTGCAACGGAAAGAATAAAATACTTAGGAATATATCTACCTAAAGAAACTAAAGACCAATATATAGAAAACTATAAAACACTGGTGAAAGAAATCAAAGAGGACACTAATAGATGGAGAAACATACCATGTTCATGGATTGGAAGAATCAATATAGTGAAAATGAGTATACTACCCAAAGCAATTTATAGATTCAATGCAATCCCTATCAAGCTACCAATGGTATTCTTCACAGAGCTGGAACAAATAATTTCACAATTTGTATGGAAATACAAAAAACCTCGAATAGCCAAAGCTATCTTGAGAAAGAAGAAAGGAACTGGAGGAATCAACCTACCTGACTTCAGGCTGTACTATAAAGCCACAGTCATCAAGACAGTATGGTACTGGCACAAAGACAGAAATATAGATCAATGGAACAAAATAGAAAGCCCAGAGATACATCCACACACATATGGACACCTTATCTTTGACAAAGGAGGCAAGAATATACAATGGATTAAAGACAATCTCTTAAACAAGTGGTGCTGGGAAAACTGGTCAACCACTTGTAAAAGAATGAAACTAGAGCACTTTCTAACACCATACACAAAAATAAACTCAAAATGGATTAAAGATCTAAACATAAGACCAGAAACTATAAAACTCCTAGAGGAGAACATAGGCAAAACACTCTCCGATATATATCACAGCAGGATCCTCTATGACCCACCTCCCAGAATATTGGAACTAAAAGCAAAAATAAACAAATGGGACCTAATTAAACTTAAAAGCTTCTGCACAACAAAGGAAACTATAAGCAAGGTGAAAAGACAGCCTTCAGAATGGGAGAAAATAATAGCAAATGAAGCAACTGACAAACAACTAATCTCAAAAATATACAAGCAACTCCTGCAGCTCAACTCCAGAAAAATAAATGACCCAATCAAAAAATAGGCCAAAGAAATAAATAGACATTTCTCCAAAGAAGACATACAGATCGCTAACAAACACATGAAAAGATGCTCAACATCACTCATTATCAGAGAAATGCAAATCAAAACCACTATGAGGTACCATTTCACACCAGTCAGAATGGCTGTGATCCAAAAGTCTACAAGTAATAAATGCTGGAGAGGGTGTGGAGAAAAGGGAACCCTCTTACACTGTTGGTGGGAATGCAAACTAGTACAGCCACTGTGGAGAACAGTGTGGAGATTCCTTAAAAAACTGGAAATAGAACTGCCTTATGATCCAGCAATCCCACTACTGGGCATACATACTGAGGAAACCAGAATTGAAAGAGACACATGTACCCCAATGTTCATCGCAGCACTGTTTATAATAGCCAGGACATGGAAGCAACCTAGATGTCCATCAGCAGATGAATGGATAAGAAAGCAGTGGTACATATACACAATGGAGTATTACTCAGCCATTAAAAAGAATACATTTGAATCAGTTCTAATGAGGTGGATGAACCTGGAGCCTATTATACAGAGTGAAGTAAGCCAGAAAGAAAAACACCAATACATTATACTAATGCATATGTATGGAATTTAGAAAGATGGTAACAATAACCCTGTGTACGAGACAGCAAAAGAGATACTGATGTATAGAACAGTCTTTTGGACTTTGTGGGAGAGGGAGAGGGTGGGATGATTTGGGAGAATGGCATTGAAATACGTATAATATCATATATGGAATGAGTCGCCAGTCCAGGTTCGATGCATGATACTGGATGCTTGGGGCTGGTGCACTGGGACGACCCAGAGGGATGGTATGGGGAGGGAGGAGGGAGGAGGGATCAGGATGGGAACACATGAATACCTGTGGTGGATTCATTTTGATATTTGGCAAAATCAATACAATATTGTAAAGTTTAAAAATAAAATAAAATTAAAAAAAATAAAAGCTGTAAACTAAAAAATATATATATATAAAAAAATAAAAGCACAAATGACACATTATTAGAGATAGCTTAGAAAATTGCTATTGTAAATGAATATGTACCAAAAATAGTTGTTCTGCTTATTATTTAATTTTTAAATTAATATTTAAAAATCAATATAAAGGAGTTATCTGGGGACTTCCCTGATGATCCAGTGGTTAAGAATCTGCCTGCTAGTGCAGGGGGCACAGGTTCTATCCCTGGTCTGGGAAGATCCCACATGTCGTGAGGCAACTAAGCTAAGGCATCACTGCTACTGAGGCCTGTGCACCTAGAGCCTGTGCTCTGTAACAGGAGAAGCCACTGCAATGAGGAGCCCGTGCACTGCAACTGGAGAGTAGCTCTCGCTTGCTGCCACTAGAGAAAGCCCACGTGCAGCAGTAAAAAGCACAGTCAATAAACACATAAATAAAATATAAAAAATTTTTAAAAAGAAGTTATTTTGTTTGAAATTTATAAACACATGCTACTTTTCTTAGAGGCAATTTTATTTTTGAAGTTAGTTTTTGAATTAGAACTGTCAGTGAAGTAACCAGTTTGTCAGTAAAGAAATTTATTAAAATTGTCTAATTTTAAAGTATCCTTTTTAGATGATAGGTGGATTATAATGTCACTTTACTTACATTGTATGTGACCTGTTTTTCATATTCAGATGTTTGTCGAATCTTTATCCCTTTCTTTTTCTCCTTTGTTCCGAGTTATAGTGATATATGTTGGTGAGACTCTTGGGCCCCTTTCAGTCTGGAAACTTGCATCCTTATTTTGGAGTGATATTTCTTGTAATAGCTCATTAAAATGTTCATTTCTTCAATTTGCATGTGTTCTCTCTTTCTGTATTTTCTATTCCTTTTTCTTAGACCTATTAGATGATTCTCTAATTTTCTTATCTTTTTGGTTTTTTCATTTCTTTTTGTTCTACTTTCTGAAATATTTCCTTTACTTTATCTTCCACTGTATCATTGAGTGTTTCATCTTCATTGTAATTAAAAAAATTTCCCAAAGCTCTCTTCTTGGCACATGAATAGATGCTCAGCATCTATATTCGTAAGAAAAATGCAAATCAAAACCACAATGAGATAATTACTTCACACCTGTCAGAATGGCTATCATCACAAAGACCACAAATAGCAAATGTTGGCAAGGATGTGGAGAAAAAGGAACCCTGTACAATGCTGGTGGAAATGTAAATTAGTACAGCCACTATGGAAAACAATATGGGGGTTCCTCAAAAAACTAAAAATGGAACTATAATACCATATTATCCATCAATCCTGTTCCTGGGTATATATCTGAAGAAAATGAAAAGATACATATATACTAATATTCGTAGCAACCTTGTTTACAATAGCCAAAATATGGAAGTAACCTAACCTAAGTGTCCATCAGTATACAAAGGGATAAAGAAGATTTAGTGTTTATATATACAATGGACTATAATTCACCCATAATAAAGAATGAAATAATGGATGTAACTAGAGATTATCATATTAAGTGAAGTAAGTCAGAAAGAGAAAGCCAAATAACATATGATGTTACTTTACTCATAGTTCCAGAGTTACTGAGTATGTGAGTTCCAGAATCTTCTGGGATTCTGTGGTGGAATGGACTTGATCTTAGTTTTTCTGACTGCCAATTTTGTTTTCATACTTCTCAGATCTCCTAAGTCATTTACACTGGTCCTGCTTTCCAGCTTTTAAAATTCTCTCACTGTTGTCTCCCCTGTTGCTCACTTCATCTTTGTGGATTAAATATTTTTTCCCTATGTTTGGTAGGAGTCAGTAAAATTATTTGAATGTATTCAATCTGCTGAAGCTGAAGCTCCGATACTTTGGCCACCTGATTTGAAGAGCTGACTTACTAGAAAAGACCTGACTCATTGGAAAAGACCCTGATGCTGGGAAAGATTGAAGACGAAAGAAGTAGGCTGCAGAAGATGAGATGGTTGGATGGCATCACTGACTCAGTGGACATGAATCTGAGCAAACTCCTGGAGACAGTGAAGAACAGGAAAGCCTGGCATGCTGATACCCATAGGGTCGCAAAGAGTTGGACCTGACTGAACAACAATAACAAATTCAGTCTGCCATCATAACCTTTATATAGGTACTTTATTATGTTCTTCTTAAGGCTATTTTTTATAATGATTTTATCTTGGTTTATCATTATATTAATAATATTATTTTCTTTAATCATTTCACATATGCTGATTTTCTAACTTTTTCACATTATAGAAACCCTCAAATTGCTGAAGTAAGACTTTTTATCAAGGTGAAACTATTTTCCTCTGTGGTTTGTATTTTTTTTTTTGACTGTGAGCCTTTCTCATCATTCAACACACCTCTTCCCCACCCGCATTCCTGTGGGAATTGTATGTCTTGTTCATGGCAGAAATGTTGGATAATAGTCTGGCATTTCCATCTGTATCTCACCTGCTCCACATGAAGTTATGTTAATTTCCTAGCTTGAGGCTTCTTGCATTTCATAAATCATGTAAATTCTGATTCAGTATGCTTGTGTTTTGGAGGCATGGATCTTATTTTCTCATGGTAGAATTACTTGCATTCAGAGAGCTTCCTTATGGGTTGACCAGGCTGCTAGTGCTTCTTGCACTGAGAGGGCTGTTCTTCTAGGCTCCTGGATATAGGCAGGGTAGCCTATAGTTTCAGTTGCTACTTTGTAAGGACTCAATCTTGTGTCTCAGATTAACTTTCCCAGAGCAGCGCTGAGGTGAAGATCCATGGTAAAGTAATTTATTAGCAGGTGTTCCCAGAAAAGATAGGGGTTTGGAAAAACAAGACTGGAAAAGGAATTTTGTCAGGCAAGGGCATAGTATCAAGCAGAGTCCCAGCCAGGCAACGTGCTCTCAGGTTTGAAGGGCAAATTTGAAGTTTACATCTTAAGAGTCCTCCTCATCAGATGGGGTGGAGCTAGAGTATTCATTATATATGCCAGTTGTTATTTAAGTCTTCCCCCCAGAGGGATGTAAATCCCTGGGGAGTTTCTGCCTTACTTGAGCTCTCAGAGAGATTCCAGCAGCCCGAGGCCAACTTCCTGCCAACAAAACACAGGTACTGACTATTGGCGTGAGAGTGCAGGGGGCAGCTGGGCACAGGGTGGTAAAGAATCCCAAGAAATGTGGATGAAGGAGCACTGCCAGTGCCTGTCGCATTCTTTGTCAGTCCCTGCCTGGGGATAAACCACAGCCTCAGCTTGTTACCCTTTGCTCCTCCTTCACAATGCTGCCCTGGCATGGAGGAGAGCTTTCTTTCTCTCTTTACTGGTACCTGGACATTTCCTTTCTTTTATATATATATAAATATAGAACAGGGTGGTTTCCTCTGTTTTATGTTCTTGAAGCAGAAAAGTGTGTCCCCTTGGGTGTATTCTATCATGGTGTAGACCTACGTCTAGTATGGATCTCCCAGACAAACAAAAAATGATCAGTTTCACTGTGTAAAAGCGATGACACGGATGAAGAAAAGAAATAATTTAAATTCTTCTAGAAATTGCATGCTAGAAAGTCCTAAAAGGAATTGTGGAATATGGTGATTTGGCTTTTAGCCAATGTGTTTATTCTCTGTTGTTTAGCATAGTTCAAGATGGATTGATTTGAAATTAGGTGCTAATCATATAAAATTGAAAACTGGGATTTTTTTTTTTTGCAAAAATTATCTCCTTGAACTTTACATTTCATTTTATTAGTAACATTTTCAGGACATAAAAAAGATGTTTTACCGAATATTATTTAATTAAAGAGTATAGTAAAACTTAATAAAAAGACTGTATCTCAGGTGATAGCCAATTTATATTACCTCCTGTGATCTATGATCTATTCCTTTACTTCCTAAGATGTCATAGCACCTGAAAGACATGGGAAGATAATGTACAAATTAAATCTAGAGTCTTATTACTGTAGCATGACTTGTCTCATACAGCATTTGATCTGATTTGTGAGGATATGCAGGAAGAAATGCTTTATATGTGTATGTGTTTTAAACAGATTTGAATGGATCTTGTAGTCACTGACTATTTCATCTCTGGACACTTAGGGCTTAAAAGGAAGGGTGATTTTCTGAGAATACTTTTAAATGTGTACCTCTCTATAATAGGAAAACAAAATGAAAAAAGTAAACGAATGGACAAGCTTGTAATGGACATGACCTCTGGAGTCAGACCTGTCAGAGCTTCTTGCTTTGTAGTTCTAGTGTTGCTACCTTTCTCAAGTTCCATAACTCTCGTTAAGCTGCAGGTGCCTCATCTATAAAGTATGTGTGATAATCATACCCACTTGTTGGAGCGTGGTGAAGACCAGGTGGCATAAAGATGAATTGTGCCTATCACATGCCCAGCCCTTGACTAGAGCTCAATAAATGATAGTGACTATGATTATTGCATCATTGATGTCAGACTAAAAATTAGGGCCTATGTAGGGTGCATCTTTCTGTTAGCTACTTGAAAATCAAATAATTTAAAATCCATACAGTATAGTAATGACAAATTTGAGTAACAAAGCCTTCCTTCCTTCTTCAAAATTATGTGTTAGATTCTGATTCAGAGTAATATTAAAACACTGCCCTTCTCATCTCAATCATATGTATTATTAAATCAGGAAATACGATATTTCTTAAATCCCAATGCAACTTCATAAAAATTCACAGAAGCCTCTCCAGACTAAAGATCAGTTTCAGCTTGTTCTTTTTGAGAAAACGTGGTACTTGCATGTTAAAACAAAACTACTTCCTCTCTTTCAAGAATAGCAAAAGCAAATCATTTCCTAATTCCAGACACCATGGCGCTCTTCGAATTTCATCTATTAATTCACTATAAACCTCAGCTAAGGCACATACTTAGGTTATCATTATAAAATGAATCATAGACTAAGGCAAACAAGCCAACAGACACACAAACAAACATAACCAGAGGATTTGCATTGCAAAATAGAACTGATGATTTTCTGAGATAAACTGGGCTAAAAACATGTTCATGTCTCAAATCATAGACATGTCCTGCCAGGACTGGGTTAATAATCTTGGTGGATTTTATTATATAAAAGTTAACAATAGACAGGCCTGTGCTTGTCTGTCAGCTTAGGGTAAGTTTTAAAGTCATCTTCCTAAAGAACATTTGAAAGTCAAGTGGCAACTACATGTTTTTCCTCGCAAATAGACATATGTTCATAATTTTACTATGAAAAATAGATACCAGAGACTTGCACCAAATAAAAATTTGCTTCCTAAACAATTTATAATATTAATATTTCTGGCTTTCTTAAATCCCCCAAATGAGACTTTGTTAGAAACAATATAAAACTGATGATAAACAAGGTCAAATTGATCTTATCAGATGACACTGATTAAGAAACTGATCTTATTTGGCCTGAAAGAAGCCAAACCAGTCATATTTTCAGGGTTCAAGCTTTCTGCACTCACACTGGAAAAGTATACAAATCCTCAATTTTCTAGAAATCAGTACATTTGGACTCTTGTTGATTAGGGATCATTCCTGAATCTATCATTCCATAATATAGAGATACTAATCTGATGGACTTTTGTGAGGATCAAATAAAATGATATATTTGGAGTTCCTACACAACTGAATAGGTACCTGGTGATGAGGTTCTCATGTTCCCTTGACTCTAAGACAGTGTTGGAAATTTCAACAGAATGACATAGAGTCATGAATAAGACAAGGTAGAAACTGCTAATGTGCTTAATATCTGGTACAGACAATAAAGACAGAGGGGACCCTGGGGCTGCCGTAAGTCATATGTTTATAATGAGCCATGGCCTAGCACTTTGGTGGGGCTGATGTTAGAAGGAAGGGAATTTATTATAACTTCAATATTCAGTGTATTTTATAGCACTTTACCTCTTTGAAAAATGGTGATAATGAATATGACAAATCTTATGGTTTCAGAATACTTGGCATTTCAGTGTACTCTGAGTGCTTCATGATGTTGAAAATGAAAAAAATGACATAGTTTAATAAACTATGACATAGTTTATTTATGAAGGCACTGGCACCCCACTCCAGTACTCTTGCCTAGAAAATCCCATGGATGGAGGAGCCTGGTAGGCTGTAGTCCATGGGGTCGCTAAGAGTCGGACACGACTGATCGACTTCGCTTTCACTTTTCACTTTCTGCATTGGAGAAGGACATGGCAACCCACTCCAGTGTTCTTGCCTGGAGAATCCCAGGGACGGGGGGAGCCTGGTGGGCTGCCGTCTATGGGATCGCACAGAGTCGGACACGACTGAAGTAACTTAGCAGTTTATTTATATATTTCAATTTAATCATATCCTGCATTTCTTTCTTAGAAATTTCTGGCTAAGATTGATTTGTCTTTGGTACATGTAGAATTTAGTGGACTGAGTCAGTTCAGTAGCTCAGTCATGTCTGACTCTTTGCAACCCCATGGACTGCAGCCTGCCAGGCTTCTCTATCCATGATCAACCCTTGGAGGTTGCTCAAATTCATGTCCATCAAGTCAGTGATGCCATTCAACCATCTCATCCCCTTTCGTCCCCTTCTCCTCCTGCCTTCAATCTTTCCAAGCATCAGGGTCTTTTCCAACGAGTCAGTTCTTTGCATCAGGTGGCCAAAGTATTGGAGTTTCAGCTTCAGCATCAGTCCTTCCAATGAATATTCAGGACTGGTTTCCTTTAGGATAAAGTAGTGGACTGAGTATGACATGGTAAATGTGAATTAGCAGTTTTATTAAAGAAAATCTCTAAGTTGTACTCATTAATTCTCAAAATAAGTTTGTTCTGAATCTTTTACAAATTGATACTGCACTCTTGATAATTAGGATTTTAAGGGAGCACAAATGATCAAGTTATAGTGAAATGTTTCACTGTAAGTGCTATTGGAAAGCTCTGACAGGAAAACTACAGTTCTCAGGGGTAGGTTTTTTATTTTTTAATTTTTAATGTGAATTACCTATTTCATCTTTTTTGGCAGTATTTGAAATTTGTTATAACTTGCTGATATAAAACAAAATCCAGGTGGAATCATGAGAGACACCACTCAAATTTAGAATTAGCCTGAAGAGTCACTTGTCTGTACATTCCATTGGAAATTTCCTGAATTTAGGAAGCATTGTGTGTGCGTGCATGCTCAGTTATGTCCGACTCTCTGCGACTCCTTGGACTGCAGCCCACCAGGCTCCTCTCTCCATGGAATTCTCCAGGCAGGAATACTGAAGTGGGTGGCCATTTCCTCCTCCAGGGGATCTTTCCGACCCAGGGATCGAACCTGCGTCTCCCGCATCTCCTGCATTGGGAAGTGGATTCTTTACCACCTTGCACCTGGGGATGGAAGCATTCTAGCAGAGTGCAAAAAGCACTAGCTCAGGAACTGAGGAGAGAGGTATCCAAAATACTGGTCCACCAGTGAGGACTGTTACCCTTGTGCAAGTAATTTAAATCCTTAGGTCTTGGATATATCGTTAGTGAGAAACAGAGATACAGTAATAACAGCAAAAAGCCAACTACACTCATTTTATGGAGCAATTATAAACATGTATTTATTTAACATCTAATGTTAAGGTGGTCATTGAGTGCCTTCTGTTTGTCAGGCACCATGCTGGACACTATCCACATGGCAGTGATTGTCCCTTGATTTTTCTTCAGGCTGGATCTGTGCTGTCCTAGAGCCTGAGAGACAGATGGCACCCACTCAGATACAAACAGGAATACATGTAGAATCACTTCTCAGGGAGGTTCCACAAAGGATACTATGATTCTGGAGCTAGAGTGACTTGTCATGTTGGATGATACTTCATTGAGTAAATGGCTTTTGAGCTTCAATTTAAAGGATGAGCAAAGGGTGAGGAATCAAGAGAGGTCCCAGTAGAAAGAAGAGCAAGTACTGAAAGGAGGCCAGTGAAGCTAAAGCAGAAAGAGTGAGGAGCAACTTGCTGTCAATTGACACTTGAACAGATAAAGGGCTTTGTAAGCAATATTAAGGATTTGGCTCTAAAGCTTCAAAAATGAAAAGTCACTGAAGGGTTTTAATCTGTGAGGTGACAAAATCAGATTTTGTGGGTACAGAGTGGGAGAATAGCTCATAAAGGGCAAACTAACAGGAAGCTACTGGGTAGTCTAGATGTGTGAGTGATTGCCTTGACTGGGATATCATGGGGTTGTGGAGAGAAATGAAATAATTCAAGAGATTTTTAGGGTGGATTTAGAATAGAGGTGAATGAGAGAGCGCTGTCAAGCCTGACTCTTCTATTACTGGGTTTCTGAATGGCTGGATGGTGATGTCTTTTGAGAAGGAAATCACTGCAAGGGAGAAAGAAAAACTCAGCTTTTAATAACATTACATTTGAAATGTTTTGGACATTCAAATGCAGGTGTCAAGAAGAATTTGAATTTTAGAAACAATCTTGTCATTTTGTTATTTCTTCTACTTGTGTCCTCTACTGTTTTTTCAGTCTTTACTTATCAGCCTTTTAAACATTTAAAAGACTTCCCCAGTTTTGTGTTCAGAAAACCCTAAAAAAATAAAAGTGAACTCTTTTGCACTTTGAGCCATTCCTTACTTCACAGTAAAATTTCTGGGAGTTGTATTCATTGTTTCCATTTTCTTAACTGCTAGTCACACCTAACACTTACTAGTCTTTTGACCTTGCTTCCAACAAACCACTTTGCCAAATGACATGGCTCCTCTTTTATTTGACTTGTCAGCATACTCTGTGCTTGTTGCTTTGAAATTCAAATCAGTATGTATGACTGCTTATCTAACTTGATGCCTTTAAAGCATCTCAAACTCAATTCATCTAAACCCAAATTCTTGATCATCTTCCTCCAAATTTGAAGGGTCCACAGTTCACTCAGCTGCACAAGTCAGAAACCTGCAGTTTATTCTTGTCATTTTTTATTCCTTTTCTCACACTCATCCTGTGTTCAATCATTGTAGTCTTGTCATTTCTAACTTCTAAATATGTATTTGTGTATGTGTTAAGTCGCTTCAGTCATGTCCGACTCTCTGCGATCCTACGGACTGTAGCCTTCCAGGCCCTTCTGTCCATGGGATTCTCCAGGCAAAAATACTGGAGTCAGGTGCCATTTCTTCCTCCAGGGGATCTTCCCAACCCAGGGATTGAACCCACGTCTCTTATGCCTCCTGCATTAACAGACATGTTCTTTATAACTAGTGCTACCTGGGAAGCCAAATATGTATCTGTTTCTCTTCATTTCTGCTGCCATCACTCTAGTCGAAGGTTTTCAACTTTGGCACTGTTGACGTTAGAGAACTGGGTAATTCTTTGTGGTGTGGGGCCGTCCTGTGCACTGAGGGTGTTGAACAGTATCCCTGGCCTGTATCAACTATATGCCAGTGGTAACACCATCACTACCTACGACAACCAAAAATGTCTCCAGAAATTCAGCATGTACTCATGCTGTAAGACTGCCCTGATTTGAAAACCACTGCTTTGTCTAAGTCACCATCCTTTCTTTCTTGGTCTGTTAGAGGCTAACTGATTTCCTATTCCTATTCTATGTGATTCCTTTGAGTCACTTTTCATCTATTGCTGCAGTGATGAAAAAATCCCAGTAACTCATAAACCTGTTTATGTCCTTCCTTTGCTCCCAGAACTTCAGTGTTTTTGCACTGCTCTTAGAGTAAAAGCCAAATCCGGACATGACCTGTAAGGCATGACTCAGTCTTCCTCTGCCCTTTCATAAGCCTCGTTTCATGTTCTGTCCTCCAGCTCTGCCCATCTTTCTGTTTACTCTGTCTCAAGTCCTTCGCACAGGCTGCTCCCTTGTCCTTTGTTCCCCTTTCTCTGTCTTCTCAGTATCAGTTTGGCTTTGCTCCTGTTTATTTGTCCTTCAAAACTCCCTCTGTTGTATGCTACTAATCCTCCTTAGTGTTAGTCTTTTTTCATAGAAGTAGACTTCTCCTTGGGGGTTTCCAGGGTGGCTCTGTGATAAAGAATCTGCTGCCAGTGCAGGAGACATAAGAGATGTGAGTTCAATCCCTGGGTCAGGAAGATACCTTAGAGGAGGAAATGGCTACTCACTCCAGTATCTTTGGGAAATCCCATGGACAGAGGTCCCTGGTGGGCTACAGTCCAAGGGTCACAAGAAGTCAGACATGACTGAGCAACAGCACAGCATAAGCAGACTTCTGCGTAGTCTTCTTCGCAACATGTGTGGATATACATAATCATGTAATTGAGCGCATAATGTTCATATTCACCTCTATGAGCATAGGGACCGTCTTCTTTGGGTTCAGCAATGTATCTCCATGGCTTAGGAAGGTGCATTACTTACCGCGGCACTCATCAAACAGTGGTTGAATGGATGAATTCATAAATAATTAAATATGGATATGAGGTATATAGATGAATTACCAACTTTCTCTGATAGGAATGTATTTTTCTTGTGGTTGAATTTTGAACATTAGATGTAGGATGTTAGTTTCTGGTTTACTAAAAGTAAATTGCTATCTACCTCATGCTGTAAAAATATGATCTATTTTAACATACTTTGAGTTTTTAGGTTTAGGTATGCTGTACAACATTTCTTCCTTTTTATTCCTGTCAGCCTCTAGAGGGGATCTCTAGCCTGGATTTGGAAGGATATGTAAATTTGGCTCATGAGATAAAAACTGGTACAGTGAACTATGAGATATATGCTTCTTGCCCACAAATGTCTCAAAAATCTGTGTATCGCTATTGATACACTGCAATAAAAGTACCTGCCCTCTGGGAGTTGGCAGAAAAGAATTTAGTATTTAATGAAAGTTTGGCTCAATAAATCATATTTTCCAAATCAGAGAATAAAACATTAACAGGAAGAAATTTGGACAACTAATCCGTGAACTTGTAGACATGAGGACTTGGCTTGAAATTACCTTTAATTACATAAGCATCTTGGGAATATGGCTAGTGAAAAGGGATACAGTGAGGAACTTGAACAATTTTATGTATTGAAATGTTTCTAGTTATTAATATAATAATCAACACTTACCCATCTTCTGAACTATTCAGGCAAAGTCTAAGCATATTTTTTCCCCTTTTCCATGAAAGTAGAGAGAAAGCCATAGATAAAGAGAAAGCAGATGTTTAATTTTTGTAATAAACAGCCGTAATCTGGAGTTGGTTAGCTTCATGACTATCCATCTTAAGGAAACATATTTTCCAGCAAAGCTGTCAAAGTTCTTGAAACTATTTTGGGAACTCTACAGGGTATTTTGTCATAACCCTATAATGTCCGGTTGTTATAAGTTTCTGTCTTCACTGCAGCCTGGTGTCATTAGGCAGATGATACCATCCATACAGAGGTACTGTTGAGTGTAGTAATTAACTGATGTTTTAATTTTCTCTGTAGTGTGAGAAACAGAATACTTTGATGTGATACCTCAACAAATAATACCAATGTACTGGCATATTCCTTCTCTTTTTTTTTTATTGTAAAAGCACAAAACTGAAGACAGATTGCCTCCCAAAAAATACCTATGCCTCTCACTATTCTAATAAAACAAATTTCATATTTACATGAAAAAATATACTCCATATTTATATACATAGTTGCACACTATTTCATGACGGTTCTATTCCACTTCATCAAATCAATGTTCAATATTTAATTAGTTATTCTCCACTTATTTAGCTTACGTGTTACCTTGTATTTGTATTTGTTTATGTCTCTTACCCAGTTTGGGGAAGTTCCATTTATTATCTCTTCAAATATTTTTCTGCCCCAAATTCTCCTTTTCCTTCTGGGACTCTGATGACACCAATGTTAGCTTTTTTGGTTTATATCCTTGAGAGACTGTTCACTAAAAGGAAAATCTTTTTAATTCTTGGTTGTTCAGATAATTTTATTGATGCATATTTAAGTTTATTAATTTTGTTCCTCTTTTACTGACGTATTTTACTAAGCCCATTCAGTGAGTTTTTAGTTTGGTTGGAATTTTTTTTTGTTCTAAAATTTCCATTTGGTTTTAAAAGATATAGCTTATACTTAAGATTTTTTAAAGCCTATCATGTAATAAATTATACACCCAAACTTACTAAAGTTCTGATCTGGTTGTATCTATAAAATTTATGGACTTCAATAAAATGTAAGCTTTAATAGGCTACTGTTAGATGTAGAAGTTAATTTATGTCCAGTACAGAAGACTTATTTTGTAATGTGATGTAATAGAAATATAAGTAAGATTCCTAAAACTTAGCATTGAGAAATGATCAGAAGAAATACTGGAATTCTATTTTCCAGTAACCCACGGAGGTGTCTCTTAGGGCTGCTTGTCTATGAAAACAAATTGAAGAAAAAATAGAAGGTGAAAATTTGCCATAATTTTTTGGACAGCAGATAGACTAAAATGTGATGGATATGATTTGTTATGAGAGTTTTTTTTATTTTTACTTTTTTATTGAACTATTATTGACATGCCGTATTCTATTAGTTTCAGGTGTAAAGCATAGTAATTCAATATTTTTCTATATTATGAAATGATCACCATGGTAAGTCTAGTTACAACCTGTCACCATACAGAGTTATTGCAGTATTATTGACTGTATTCCTTATGCTTTACATACACTTTTACATACATTACATTCTGTGACTTATTTTATAGCTGAAAGGTTATGCTTCTTAATGTCCCTTACCTATTTCACTCATCCTCCACCTCCCTCCCCACTGATGATCACTGGTTTGTTCTTATATCTGTGAGTGTGTCTCTGTTTTGTTTTGCTTGTTCATTTGTTTTGCTTTTTAGATTTCACATATAAATAAAGTCATTTGGCATTTGTCTTTCTTGGTCTGACTTATTTCACTTAGCTTAATACCCTCTAGATCCATCTGTGTTGTCACAAATGGCAAAATTTCATTCTTTTTTATGGCTGAGTAGTAGTCCATTATATGTATATATGTATATAACACACACATTATGTATATATACACACACATCTTTATTCATTCATCTGTTGATGATCACTTAGGTTGCTTTCATCCTGAGAGGATTTTAAAAATAGCAAACACAACCCAATTATCTTGATTTCAGATCCTTCTTTTCCCCTCTTTTTTTCCACCAATACTATTGAGGACCTACTTTAAATAAGCCAGCCATAGGGCATACAGAGAGTTAAATACAACATGCCTTTTAAAAGTCTATTTGGAAAGTGTACAACCAGACAGAGAAATGGAGTTCAGTATAATAATTATTATAGTGAAGGTAGGTACATGTGTGTTGTGGGAGGAAAGAGAGAAAAGTGCAGAATCGGCTTGAGAAAGTTGAATCAGGCATGGTAGAGAATGCATTTCTGCTAAACAGATGTAATTTTGGTATGTTCAGGGAATGTGCCTGTAATTCTTCATAAAATCAGAGCAATTCTGTCTGTGTATACATGGATCATGACTGTTGTATTGGTCAAGTTTCAGTTGCAGAAACCAGAAACTCTCTGAGTTTGCTTAAATAGAAAAAGGTGTAACACAGGGAACTGGGTGCTTTCCATTTTATTAGACGAGCTAGAATACAGGCTCTGGGCCAAGCTTCCAGGAATAAATCTCTGACAAACACCATAGAACTGGCTTGTCAAGGGGGTTGCATTCTGCACCGTGACCGGCATGGGGGAGACTTCTCCTTCAGCTTGGGAATCAGCCCAACTGCTGTTGCCAGCACACAGAGCCTCAGCAGCAGTCCAGGGATCAGGAAGTCACCACCACAATTATTGGCTCTAAAAATCACAACCCCGTCATCCATGCCAACAAAGTGGATTCACTCTCTTAACAGCCATGTAATGGACCAATTAATCAGTACAACTTCTCTTACTGCTGTAGTAGAAATCCAGCTACCTCTGCCACAGAATTGCCAGCAAAAATACTTGAAACAGCAGATGAGTGGTCTCTATCACATTCTGCTACCCACGTCTAAGTCACATCAGGGTGTAAATCATATTTGGAAATTTAGCTTCAGGAGAATCTGAGAAACGTTATTTTAATTTCCTATTTTTGCCTTATTGAAGGGTACATCTTAAATGGTTGACAGGTTTTTGAATCAGTTACTCTGCAATACCTACCCCTCACAGTATCTATGTTAGATGATAGAAAGATGAATGTGCAGATGCACAGAATTATTCTTTCTGTGACTATTGATACCTTCAGTGTAATCGCTTTCACTTATAATGTACTGTTTTTGATGATGTCTCTTTCTCAATACTGGTGTAGACTCTTATCTTGGATTTGTATCCAGAACTTGTGTTTTTTCATTGAGTAGTTCCCATTATGATGAATATTTTGAAATATTTTGAAATTATGATGAATCTGTTGAGTTTGAATACTGGAAATAATACTAAGTAATGGTGAATAAGATAAATTCATACTGGGTAATACTATTTAGATTGAAAACATTCACACAAAAAATATACTTTCAGGAACTTCTCTGGTGATCCACTGGTTGAGAATCTGCCTAGCAATGCAGGGAACATGGGTTCAATCCCTGGTCAGGGAACTAAGATCCTGCATGACACAACAACAACTGGACACAGCCAAATAAATATTTAGAAAATTATATACAATACACCTTTAGCCAAAACATTGTCATGGTGAGAAAAATATAACCTGCAGTGCCTCAATCATTAACTTAAGATATTTATCAAACATTTAATACATGCGATGGCTGTGCCATGTTTTATTTATTTATTTATTTTAAATTTTATTTTATTTTTAAACTTTACAATATTGTATTAGTTTTGCCAAATATCAAAATGAATTGTGCTTTGCTTTGTAGCTCTTTCATAACATGCTTTCCTGGGTGCTGTCTTATTTTGTGTGAATAACCAGCTTATTTGTCAAAAATAAACTGAGACCTGGAGATTTATTGTTAAGAATGCCAACCAAAATGAATAGTTCCATTGGATATTTTTATTTTATGAAGTTAATTTTATATGACCAATACCATTTGTAATCCAAAACTGAACACTTCTTGTCTTTACTTGTGATTTTTGACATATATTATTTCTGAGTTGTGTTAGAAATTAGAAAATTCTGACTTAAGATCTTATTACTTTCTTGTGAATTATATGAAAAATATCGTATTCTGTCACTAGTGGTTCAGTTCAGTTCAGTCGCTCAGTCATGTCCAACTCTTTGTGACCCCATGGACTGTAGCACGCCAGGCCTCCCTGTCCATCACCAACTCCCAGAGTTTACTCAGACTTATGTCCATTGAGTCCGTGATGCCATCCAACCATCTCATCCTCTGTCGTCCCCTTCTCTTCCCACCTTTAGTCTTTCCCAGCATCAGGGTCTCCTCAAATGAGTCAGTTCTTTGCATCAGGTGGCCAAAGTATTGGAGTTTCAGCTTCAGCATCAGTCCTTCCAATGAATATTCAGGACTGATTTCCTTTAGGATGGACTGGTTGGATCTCCTTGCAGTCCAAGGGACTCTCAAGAGTCTTCTCCAGTGCCACAGTTCAAAAGCATCAATTCTTCAGCGCTCTTATCTTTAAATGTGGAACAGCTTCCTTGGAAAGATTTATATAAAGGATACCTTACATTTTATTTTCCTCAAAATGCATTGAACAACATATTTCATTCAACAACAAATCTACTTTTTAAAGCACACATAAAACATGTTATCATTTTAGAGTTACACTCACATTTAATTATAACAAAGCTGCTGCTGTTGCATATATAATTTTAATTGTTATATATGATAAAGATTTTATATTTTGTTGAATCCATCTATATTTTTTCACTACTGTTACTTGTTCTATATTATTATTTACCTGTTCTACAAAAGGGACAAAATAATAATGTTTTTTCTATATTTTGATAAATTCTAACTTTTCCTAAGCAAATATTTAAAAAATGAATTTATCTGCATACTATTTCTGATTTTCTTACTGGTAACATATCCTATTTCTGATTTTTTTTTTTTACTTTATATATATATATGTATATATATATATATTTAAAACTGAGGAGATTGTTATAAATCTAGCTAAGCAATTTGTAAGCCTGTCTTTTCTTGCTATAAAGCACCAAAAAAAAAAGAAGGAAGAAAAATCTCTATGTTTATCTTTCAAGTCACTCATCTATTCATCTTATTTATCCTTTGATCACATTTTTTCTTGTTTACTTTTGTGGTGCTTTGGATGATCCTAGGTATCATAAAGAACAGATGAATATAAAATAGACTATAGAAATCTATCATCTAAATGGAAACCAGTGAAAGCAAAACAAAGAAACCAAGATCTATTGTCAGTAATACTGCATTGCATATTTGAAAGTTGTTAAGAGAGTAGATCCTAAAAGAAAAAGAAAGCCAGGTGTTTTATGCAACTGGTATACATTATATAAGGGAAAATACATACCTGGCCCCTTTACAAACTTTACACGAAGTTAAGTAAAATAAGATTAGCGGAGGTGATTAAATGAAGATCCATACAATACAGATAATGACCAGGGCCCAACTAGTGTCCTGAACAAGTCCTTTCTTAACATGCAACCATTAGCCAGCTAGAAAGTAGTGATATGATGGGAAAGTGAACTTTTTTCTGTCCTGTTCTCACTTATGAATTGCAATTTCAATCCTGGTCAGTGAGGGTAGCTTTTTGGTTGTTTATGTAGTGACCTTCTTAAGAGCTTGCTCAAGGTTCCTGTAGTTCTACATGTCTGGGGTCACACAGCCTAATCCTAGAGTTTTTGATGGGCTCAGTTCCCAGTGAAGTAGGGTTTAAGCACCATAGTGCCTGAGCTCAGCATTCTATTAATAACAAACACTTGTTTACTGTCTCCTACGTGCCTGCCACTGTGCTAAACACTAATACATAGATACCACTGATGCCTCACAACAAACCTATGACGGTACCATCATCTGCATTTTATAGTTCTGGAAACTGAAGCCAGAGAGGGTAAGTGACTTTGCCGCAGTCAAACAGCTGCTGAGTCCCGGAGTCAGGAGTTGAATCTAGGCAGGCTGGGTTCAAAGTCTAAACTCTGACGGATTCACCAAATGCCTCTTGTGGACTATGTGGCTTCCACATTTGGCAACTTCTTTGGTTCTTGCTCTTAACTTTTGCCCTTATTATAGCTGTGTTCTAGTAGTCATTACTACATGTATTAGTAATAATTTCTGTTTTGTTATTCAAAATAAGAAATTTCCTTATGAAAGAAGCTTGGTAACTTAAATACATAGATCACCTGGTCCTCATGAAAATCATATAAGGATCCATTCTACTCAGATGAGAAACTGTGACCTAGGTTGTGCTGTATGCAAGGTTTTGCAAACAAGAACCTATAAAGATAAGACTTGAACCCAGGTCTTCTGACAGCATATACAGGACTTAATGACCACACTGTGTCTCCTGCCTTTAGGGTAGCTTTCAGGTTTTCTTCCTGAAGACCTGCCTTTACCCATGGCTGCTGCTGCTGCTGCTGCTAAGTCGCTTCAGTCATGTCCGACTCTGTGCGACCCCAGAGACAGCAGCCCACCAGGCTTCCCGGTCCCTGGGATTCTCCAGGCAAGAACACTGGAGTGGGTCGCCATTTCCTTCTCCAATGCATGAAAGTGAAAAGTGAAAGTGAAGTCGCTCAGTTGTTCTCGACTCTTAGCGACCCCATGGACTGCAGCCTACCAGGCTCCTCTGTCCATGGATTTTCCAGGCCAGAGTACTGGAGTGGGGTGCCATCGCCTTCTCCGTTACCCATGGCAGTCCTCCCCAAAATCATTAACTCAGAATTCATTGCAACATAGTGCAAGAGATGTGTCTGGACAGCAGCAAGGGGTCATTTTGTTTCACCTATTATTCCTCCTTGCCATCTTGGCCACTCTATCCCCTTCCTGCTTATTCTCGGCTTGTTCTGGCCTTCCCATGGTTTGTAAGAAACTTGATTGATTAGTTATAATTAGTATTATTGTTACTTAGAAAAGGCCCCCAACCTTTTGTTGCAAAGCTTATTCCTGTTGATCCCAGGAACAAGAAGTCTATAACAGCATTCAGAGCTTGCCAGGTTGTTACTGGGTTTTACGATCCATTATTCTTTTCCCGATGAGGACTTTCTACATCAAAAGTTTATTTCTAATAAATCAGATTCACTTTTTTTTTCACTTCCTTAGAGATCCAATTTTTAACAATTAACATTTATTTCAGAGCAAAATATAACAATGTTGAACATTATCAGGTTTAAAAACCTGACAACTTCTGCAACATGGTAGTTAACTTACAGCTGCTGAAGTTTCTTGTGTTACAGGAAAATCACTCAACAACTTATGCTGAATGAAGAATGTAAGAGAGGGTAGATGGTCATCAAATATTGCATATACCCAAGAAACCATGCAAAGAATGAGCACAAAGGTATGGCTAGTCATTGTCCACACACATAAAAAGCATGAGATCTTAAGTACATAAAAAACCATGACCTTTGGTGGTCAACTTTATGAGTAAACTCTTTTCACACAGATTCAGTCCAGTTTAGCAACTCTGCTGTATTTTGCTCAGACCACATATGACAAGTTGTGAAAATTTTTCAGTAGCTCAGAAAGAACCACGGACACTCAGGGAGGCCTGAGAAAATAGAAATCTAAACAATGAATAAAAATAATTGGTAAAGTTTGCAGAGATATGAGTTGTTAACTAAAAATACACATCTGATGGTGTTCCATTGGCACTTCTTTCTTTGTGTTGCTTCAGAGCATCTGTTATAATAACTAAAATTAAGAGATTATAACATTTGCTTCCAAGGTGTACTTTGGGACTGATGATAAAACACCATGCCTTTCACTGGTGTATCATTGTATCATATTCAATTAAAGTACACTGTGAAAATATACCTTCAGTAAAATGTTCATGACCACTGGGTATAGAAGGCAGGGTAAGATAGAAACACAGCCAGATGTCAACTTCATCCCAGCTATTTAAATTCTTCACATATGCACTCATATCTTACATAAATAGAGTCAGCTTTTCTTTTTTTTATATCATAAACTTTTATTCTTTTGTATAACATGTGAGTTCCTTCTATCAGTTGCAGATCCAGTCTTTTGACTGATAATCTTTTTGTCCTCAAGTTTGTTTTCTACTTATTGATAAAACTTGTCTTCCATCTTCAGTTCTTATCAAAATCATTTCTATTATCTTCTGTTTTCCAATATTTTTTCCCTATTTTCTTTAGTCCTTCTCTCTGTCAATCAGTATCTGACTTAAAATTCAACAAATAAAAATCACTAGCTTCCTACTCAGGGTTAGTAGATTGTCTCACAGATCACCTTAGTCACAAAGAAAATCAGCAACCAAAAAAAAAAGTGAGTTTTTTGTGAGTTTGTGATATTCTAAATACTTTTAATTTTCTAGAAATTAATTCAACAGATACTTTGTTTACATCTGATTCTCTCAGACAAACTCGTTTATAAAAAATTTCCCTGAAAAAGTGAAAGAAAGTGTTGGTCACTCAGTTGTGTCTGACTCTTTGTGACCGCATGGACTGTAGCCCGCCAGGCTCCTCTGTCCATGGAATTCTCCAGGCAAGAATACTGGAGCAGGTTGCCATTTCCTTCTCCAGAGGATCTTCCAACTCAGGGGTTGAACCTGGACCTCCTGCTTTGCAGGTGGATACTTTACAACAAATTTCTCTTCCCTAAATAGCCTGTAAGGA
Source organism: Bos indicus x Bos taurus (assembly GCF_003369695.1). Classification (NCBI taxonomy): domain Eukaryota; kingdom Metazoa; phylum Chordata; class Mammalia; order Artiodactyla; family Bovidae; genus Bos; species Bos indicus x Bos taurus. The sequence goes on from NC_040095.1 coordinate 33,895,192, forward strand.
GATTGTCCTTTTTTTTTTGGTTGCTGATTTTCTTTGTGGCTACGATGATCCATGAGACAGTCTACTAACCCTGAGTAGGAAGCTAGTGATTTTTATTACTCAGCATAGTTCATAATTTTTCAATGACTTCAGTGTACTTCATTTGAAATTTGAAAACTAGTTCCAGTTTACCTCATGAAAGCTGACCATCCCATAACTGTTGTGAAATAAGCCTCAGACTGAGTTTACCAATTGCAGTTTTATTATAGATTGAGTCTCTGTATGATTGCATGCCTTCAAACAGTCAGTTGCTAAGATACTTTGTCAAACAATTCAGCAGTTCAATAGGGGAAAATAGTGTGGCTTTTGCCAAGTCATTCCAGTTAAAACAGGTGAACTGTAATAAAAATAACTAAGATTATGGGTCAGTGAACTCTTAACCTCTAAAATAATGTGGAAAATTGTGATCTGTGCATATATGCATTTTCTGGACAGGGGATTTATTACCATACTTAGGTTTCTATTACCTTGCACTATACCAGGCATATTGATGAAACTGAATAAATTTTATGTAAATGAATTGCAAATGAAATAAGAATTCTACAAATGGTCCCCTCATTAGTAAAAAAAAAAAAAAAAGTTTAAGAATAATCAGAGCCACATTTTTTTTTTTTCCTTTGAATGTTCCCTCTCCACAGATCTCTTTAGTTTCTCCTTCTTGGTGTTCCTAGAAGATGGATGTTAAACGTTCTGAGTTTATTTTTAATATTTCTTGACTCTTCTTTCATACTTTCCAATTTTTGTTCCTTTATGATATGTTATAGAAAATTTATCAATTCAGTCTTCTGTCTTATGGGTTCAACTTGTGTCTTTTCTACTATTAATTTTATTTAAGCCTTGGATTTTAACTTCAACACCATTTTCCTGTGATATTTATTATTTTTCTTACTAGCTTGACTTTACTTCTTAGACTTGATGGCTTCTTTTTGCTTACCCATCTCCAAGAGATTCCAGTGGTTTCTGGTCCACTGAGGTTCCTTTTCTTAATTTTAAATGTAGTTATGAATTGAAGAGGAAAAGATGATTTTCTATAATTTTCATAAACCTGAGATGATCAAAGCTGAGGGAGATGAGACATAGTGTGTGTCCATCATCTATAAGTAGAAGTTCTCGCGTTTTTCTTAAGTCTGTTCAAGGTTGAAGGCCACTCATTTAAAAGCATGGGGTTTCTCCTGATGTTGACAAAATTATATAGAAATGTTGTAAGGTAAAAAATAAAGGAAAAAATCCAATGAATTAAAAACTAAGTTATCCACAATTCTACTATTAAAAATTGTTAATATGAGAAAGAGACACATGTACCCCAATGTTCACTGCAGCACTGTTTACAATAGCTAGGGCATTGAAGCAACCCAGATGTCCATTGGCCAACAAATGGATAAGGAAGTTGTGGTACATATACACAATGGAATATTACTCAGCTGTAAAAAGTCAGTTCTAATGAGATGGATGAAACTGGAGCCTATTATACAGATTGAAGTAAGTCAGAAAGAGAAACACCAATACAGTGTATTAATGCATATATGTGGAATTTAGAAAGATGGTAACAATGACCCTATTTGCAAAGCAGCAAGAGAGACATGGATGTAAAGAACAGACTTTTGGACTCTGGGAGAAAAAGAGGTGGGATGATTTGAGAGACTAGCACCAAAACATGTATATTACCATATGCAAAATAAATGACCGGTGCAAGTTCGATGCATGAAGCAGGACACTCAAAGCCAGTGTTCTGGGGCAACCCAGAGGGATGGGGTGGGGAAGGAGGCAAGAGGGGGGTTCAGGATGTGGGGACACATGTACACGGATGGCTGAGTCATGTCGATGTATGGCAAAAACCGCCACAATATTGTAAAGTATTTAGCCTCTAATTAAAATTAATTAATTAAAAAATTGCTACTAATACTGTTTGTATGCACACTTTTTCATTTATGAAGAGTTTCCTGTCTCTTGCTTATTCAGCTGTGGGGATGAAGGGGTGGAGGAGTGGCAGATATATAGAAACTGGCTAACACACTTTAGGGTTAAATTAATAGGGGCATTTGTCATTTGACTTGAAAGGAGACAGTGTTCTCTTTAGCAATGAAATTTATGCTCTTAGAGTTGAGGGTGGGGCGAGAAGGATACATAGCACTGGAATGTGCTCTCAGAAGGAAGCTGACTTTCTCAAGTAGGTTTTTAGGTAGAGGTTTAGAATGCTATTTGAATCAGTTTTGTAACTAGTCTAATCATAATTGTCTTACCTGCATGTCTTAGTCAGCTTGGGCTACAGTAACAAAATACCATAGACAGGGTGGCTGAAACCACGAATGTTGATTTCTCACAAATCTGGGTGCTGGGACGTCGAGGATCAAGGTGCTAGAAGGGTCAGTTCCTGGTGTGAATCCTCTTCCTGGCTTGCAGATGGCCACTGTCTCTCTGTGTGCTCGCTTGGCCTCTTTGTCATAGCGCTGAGGATGAGAGAGCTCTAGGGTCTCTCCTTATATGGGCCCCAGACCCATCATGAAGGCACCACTGTCATGACTGCACCCACCTACTTACCTCCCGAAGGGATTAGGACTTCCAACATGTGAATTTTTCTGGGGAAATGGTGGTGGAATGCAAACATTAATTCCTTAACACTGAGCTATTGTTACATTATTGTTTCTCAGTTAACTTCAGAATCATGGTTCAAATAAATTCAATAGGTATCTTGCTTTGGTAAAGAATCTGCCTGCCATGCAGAAGACACAGGAGACCCGGGTTCGATACCTGGGTGGGGAAGATCCCCTGGAGAAGGACATGGCAACCCACTCCAGTGTTCTTGCCTGGAGAATCCCATGGACAGAGGAGCCTGGCAACCTACAGTCCATGGGGTTACAAAGAGTCGGACACGACTGAAGCGACTGAGCATTCACGTGTTGCTTTTTAGTTTAAGGAGACTAAAGAGTTTCAGCTATCTTTACCAACTGAGTTGGCTTCAGAGCTGTCCAAAGTAGAAGCAGAAAAATCCAGCTCCTGGGCCCCAGGGCGCGTTTCTAGAACTTTGGCCATTATGAGAATGATTCAGTTCAGTGAATCAGCTCCTTTCTGTGATTTTAATTAATGACAGCCAGCCCTGGGAGAAAGGTGGCAGCGTTGTACAGAGCAATGAGTCTCTCATCTGGGTGCTTCACTGTACAGGGAGGAAAACAAACGTAAATATTTCTCATCGGTAGCAAAATCATGCCTTTGTCTTTATCAAGTGCTAAATTATTCACATAAAGTTGAAAATGAGTCACACATAACATTCTGTGGGCTTTCTGCCTTCTGTTCTTCCTGTTTAGAGAAGGAAGATGAGTTTGGAAATCTAAGTTCTCTGTTGTCAAGTGAAATGAGAGAGGAAATTAAGAGCAAAGACTGTTTCCTACAAACTCAGCTACACGATGGCAGAGGGTATCCAACTTTTGTTTGAGGATGCGGGGAGGGGCCCTTGGTTATGAGGAGTTTCACGGCCATTTTTAAGAATCTTACCTTCTCAGAAAGAGTAAAGGAATCCTGCCCCTTTTCTGAGACTCTATCTGAAAACACCAGAGAGTAAACATAAAGCTTTGGATAATAGAAGCTACTTTTAGGAATAAATGTGTGCATAGATTTATCTATCTATCCAGGCTAAGTATAATGAAATACTTTTTTTTTTTTTTTTTTCTGTTAGAGTCTGCAGTGTTTTCATTGTACTTTTGCTTTTCTTTAAAAACGCATTTTAAATTAGGAGACCTGCTTCTAAACTGTTTTATTTCTACTTTGTCTACTCAATGATTCTATGGGATCTAGAGAAACTTTTTGATACTGTTCAAAAAATAATCCTCTCTAGACTGTAATCTCCATTCTTTCCATTGTTTGGAAGTAGGTATAGTATTTGTTTATTGATTGATTGACTAGTTTGAAAAGTATATTGAGCACATACTCACATGTCAGAAATTGTACCAGTCTAGGGCAGAGAAATGAGCAAGAGAGATAGTCCCTTCTTTTAATGAGTTTTAAGTTCAGTTATAATTATATCAATTCTATTAATTTATATTTTTTAGGTCATATAGCTTTAATCTGGAGAAGGCGATGGCACCCCACTCCAGTACTCTTGCCTGGAAAATCCCATGGACAGAGGAGCCTCGTGGGCTGCAGTCCATGGGGTCGTGAAGAGTCGGACATGACTGAGCAACTTCACTTTCACTTTTCGCTTTCATGCATCGGAGAAGGAAATGGCAACCCACTCCAGTGTTCTTGCCTGGAGAATCCCAGGGACGGGGGAGCCTGGTGGGCTGCCGTCTATGGGGTCGCACAGAGTTGGACACGACTGAAGCGACTTAGCAGCAGCAGCAGCAGCTTTAATCTCTTTAGTATTTTGAAACAAGACTATTTTGTTTCAAAAGTACTTAAAACTTTCAAGATGCAAGACATGTAGATGAAATTAGTTGCAATGGCTGCATTAGGATTTGAGCAATAATGCCCATAAAGGTGATCAGTTGTGGTTGGAAAGTGTTGCATTCAGAGGGAGGGTGATGAGGATAAAGAACACCACCTAAGAATCAGAATATTATTTGCATTTATCTTTGGAATGCATATGGTACTTTTTTTAAAGGTAGCAGCTTATTCTCATTAGAGACATATGCCTTGAGTCAGCGATTATTACTATATTTTTCATTTATTATTTTGATTATGTTACGTGTGTATATTCTGGAAATCCATGGTACCAGGGATATCTACCTAAAACTTTGAATATGAAAAAATAATTTTTCTGGAAAGAGTAAGATGGTGGAACTCTTGTTACTTTCTCATCATGTAAGTGAATTATAGGGCTGTTCGTTCAGTCTACCAACCTTGGTGCCATGTCCTTGGTCCTTACTTCTTTGCTCATAGCTAACAAGGCAGGTCTAGAGTACAAGGTGACTGCAGTCTTCCCTTCCCAAATTCAGAGACTGGCCAGTGACCTATTTTGAGGTCTGGTGTAAAAAAAAATGTATAGGCCAATCTGACTTTGTCTTGTTTAGACCAAATTAGGAAATGCAGAGAGAAGTGGAAGTCATATTAAAGGACATATAGAGGGAATTAGACTATCTGGGTGAGGTCTTAAGTCAAGGTCAAGCTGGAGTTAAGAATAGACTATTAAAGGAAAAACAATAAAATGTGTGAAGGTGGGGAAAAAAATCAAGAAATCAGTGATGGGATAGAAAAGGGCAAACAAAAATATTAGTGACATGTTACTTCAGGGTAGCCACAAAATCTGGAAACAGATAATATTGTTTCATCATGCATTAAGATGTAATACCAATAAACCATTCATTGTATTTTTACTGCTTCTGTAGACCTGGTGTCCGGGCTGCAGGTGGAGATTCTGCAGCCTGGCTCTACTGTGGATCCCACTCTAGTTGTTAGACTTCTCTTGAATTTCTGTGTAGTTGTATTTGTACTGCACCTTGTCACTATCACCATCATTACTCTATTACTTGGATAACTAAAGTGAGTCTCCTCTCCCGGGCAACCAGAACATGCTACGTGAACCTCTTTGCGGGTAAAGCCCATTTCCTAACAAAACTGATATACTTTCTTTGGGTTTTCTTTGTTCTTTCTTTTCTAGTCATCTGTAAAATATGTTGGCTTCTGGAATTTTCAAAACTTGCATTATCTTAATGCTGTACTTTGATTAGTGCTTTTATCCCCATGTAAATATTTCTATCACATTATAAACTGCAGTGTTTGATTTAAACCATTGATTTGTATGTGCAGCACAGAAAACAAACTATTCAGTTTACTTCTATCTAATAATAACTCTAATATCACCCTTGCCAAAACCTCCATTAAAGACATATGCCTTGACTCATTGATTCCAATGATAGGGAAAAGCACTGTTTCCCAGCAGCTGGAGATTTGATGTTGCTTTGGAAGGGAAAAAAAGGAAAAAAAGGACACCAAAATATTTATATAGCTTGAAAACTCTAGAAAGCCCTCATTAATAAGTTGGATTCAAGGATTGCTAGTAGAATAGGATCAGGAGTTCTTAAAAGGGTGAAACCTGGCTGAATTTCATGTGGTGCTCCTAGTTATCAGGAAACCCCAGTGGGCCTGGCACCAAGGCGATGCCTGTGGTGGAGCCAAGCTGACCTCAGGAATCTGGTCTCCTACTTGATATGGAAGCGGGCTGTAGGGGTGATCAGCCTGCCAGTGAGTTGGTCTGTTGGGGAGTGGGGAATGAAGCACAAGCATGGTGCCTTGTATGCATTCCTGCCCTGCGACCTTTGAGAGCAATACTTCCGGTCAGCACTAAGGACATTGGGCAAACAAGAGGAAGAACACAGAGGGAGAGTTACAGTCAGAGACACTGCCTAGCCCAAACCTGCATTTCCCAACTCCATTTTTTTGGGGGGGTGGTCACAAAAGCAATTATTTTAAAAAAGCAATAATTTTTTAAAAAGGTACTAACCCTATACCTTTGTTTTCATTCTCTTCTGAATTACTTTAGATCATTTGAAGGGAGACTGGAGATCCTGTCCATCACCAAAATTAAGCACCAAAACTAAGTTTTTAGGTTTTGCTTTGTCTTAAGGTTTTGCTTTTTTTTTTTTTTTAAACTTTACATAATTGTATTAGTTTTGCCAAATATCAAAATGAATCCGCCACAGGTATACATGTGTTCCCCATCCTGAACCCTCTTCCCTCCTCCCTCCCCATACCATCCCTCTGGGTCGTCCCAGTGCACTAGCCCCAAGCATCCAGTATCGTGCATCGAACCTGGACTGGCAACTCGTTTCTTACATGATATTTTACATGTTTCAATGTCATTCTCCCAAATCTTCCCACCCTCTCCCTCTCCCACAGAGTCCATAAGACTGTTCTATAGGTTTTGCTTTGTCTTAAGGTTTTGCTTTGTTTTTACCAGTATGAGAAGGGACTCCTGTTGTACTGATGTCTAGAGTGCCAGATACTGTCTGCTCTGTTATGTATTTAAAAAAAAAATATTTTTGACTAACAGTATGGAGAGTTGTCAGTAAAACTTTTGTCAAAGGATGAACTGAAAAAGCACGCAGAGTAAAGATGGTGGGATGAGGCAATCCCATAGTCAAAGTTGGAGGAAGTGACATGCTAGGTTTTAGGGTCATGAGGAATAAGGAAGAGATCTATTTGGGTTTGTAAAGCTATGAGTTGAGTCAGAAAGAGAGGAAGTGTGGGAGCTGTGTGGGAGCAATATCTCTAGGCAAAAAGTAGACCTTGAATAGCCAGGTGCTGACTTCAGCACTGGCTGCTGACTAAAAGAGGGCAAGTGGTGTCATGTTGTGTACCAGTGGGTGCCAGAACAGCTCTGAGGACTCATCCCAAAAGAAGTGTAAGCTACATATTTTTTTTTTTTTGGTTGAGGATGGCAGGACATCTGTACACCTGTGGCTGATTCATGTCAATGTATGGTGAAAACCACTGCAATATTGTAAAGGAATTAGCATCCGATTAAAATAAATAGCTAAATTATTTTTAAAGTCACACACTTCTTTCACCAGCATACACTCATTATTTTAGGGAAAGATATATAAATTATTGAATTTAGTTAAGCATTAAATTAGCTCAGGCATTTTGTCTCTTTTTCTGCCAGCCAGTGTATGCAGCTCAGGAGAAAGGCATTCAGTTCAGTTCAGTTCAGTCGCTCAATCGTGTCCAGCTCTTCGAGACCCCATGAATCACAGCACGCTAGACCTCCCTGTCCATCACCAATTCCCAGAGTTCACTCAGACTCACGTCCATCGAGTCAGTGATGCCATCCAGCCATCTCATCCTCTGTCGTCCTCTTCTCCTCCTGCCCCCAGTTCCTCCCAGCATCAGAGTCTTTTCCAATGAGTCAACTCTTCGCATGAGGTGGCCAAAGTATTGGAGTTTCAGCTTTAGCATCATTCCTTCCAAAGAAACCCCAGGGCTGATCTCCTTCAGAATGGACTGGTTGGATCTCCTTGCAGTCCAAGGGACTCTCAAGAGTCTTCTCCAACACCACATCAATTCTTCGGCACTCAACTTTCTTCACAGTCCAACTCTCACATCCATACATGACCACTGGAAAAACCATAGCCTTGACTAGATAGACCTTTGTTGGCAAAGTAATGTCTCTGCTTTTTAATATGCTATCTAGGTTGGTCATAACTTTTCTTCTGCGGAGTAAGCGTCTTTTAATTTCATGGCTGCAGTCACCATCTGCAGTGATTTTGGAGCCCAAAAAAATAAAGTCTGACACTGTTTCCACTGTTTCCCCATCTATTTCCCATGAAGTGATGGGACTGGATACCATGATCATCGTTTTCTGAATGTTGAGTTTTAAGCCAACTTTTTCACTCTCCTCTTTCACCTTCATCAAGAGGCTTTTTAGTTCCTCTTCACTTTCTGCCATAAGGGTAGTGTCATCTGCATATCTGAGGTTACTGACATTTCTCCCGGCAATCTTGATTCCAGCCTGTGCTTCTTCCAGCCCAGCATTTCTCATGATGTACTCTGCATATAAGTTAAATAAGCTGGGTGACAATATACAGCCTTGATGTACTCCTTTTCCTATTTGGAGTTGCTCCATGTCCAGTTCTAACTGTTGTTTCCCGACCTGCATACAGATTTCTCAAGAGGCAGGTCAGGTGGTCTGGTATTCCCATCTCTTTCAGTATTTTCCACAGTTTTTTGTGATCCACACAGTCAAAGGCTTTGGCATAGTCAATAAAGCAGAAATAGATGTTTTTCTGGAACTCCCTTGCTTTTTCCATGATCTAGCTGATGTTTACAATTTGGTCTCTGGTTCCTCTGCCTTTTCTAAAACCAGCTTGAACATCAGGAAGTTCATGGTTCACGTATTGCTGAAGCCTGGCTTGGAGAATTTTGAGCATTACTTTACTAGCATGTGAGATGAGTGCAATTGTGCGGTAGTTTGAGCATTCTTTGGCATTGCCTTTCTTTGGGATTGGAAGAAAACTGACCTTTTCCAGTCCTGTGGCCACTGCTGAGTTTTCCAAATTTGCTGGCATATTGAGTGCAGCACTTTCATAGCATCATCTTCCAGGATTTGAAATAGCTCCACTGGAATTCCATCACCTCCACTACCTTTGTTCGTAGTGATGCTTTCTAAGGCCCACTTGACTTCACATTCCAGGATGTCTGGCTCTAGGTCAGTGATCACACCATCGTGATTATCTGGGTCGTGAAGATCTTTTTTGTACAGTTCTTCTGTGTATTCTTGCCATCTCTTCTTAATATCTTCTGCTTCTGTTAGGTCCATACCATTTCTGTCCTTTATCGAGCCCATCTTTGCATGAAATGTTCCCTTGGTATCTCTAATTCCTTTTGTGTCTAAGGGCATTATGTAAAGAAAAATTAAGAAATTAAATTTTCTATGTACCATCTAAACTGTGGCATGACTTAACTTTTGCAGCTTCCCTACATGTAAAGAAAGACTTTGCTACGTGTAAGAATAAAATATTTTAGAAAATATGCTTTAGTTTGGGGAGATGTATTTACATGAGGATGTGCAAAAAAGCTCCATAAACTAGGTCCCTGTGCTACAGGTACTTTTCCTTACTTTTCTCTCCACCTCACTGGTATATGCTAGAATTTTGATGTTTATTGTTAGATTTTGCTTCTTCAATGAGGATATCAGGGAGCCTAAGTCATTTTTGGACTTATTATCCTTATTATTTTGGAGTTTTATCCATGTCCTCTTGTTTTCCATCTTGCCTGGTCCTTGCCAGAAATCCCTGGTTGCCTGGTGTAAGAAAACATCATAATTATCTCATTAATATTTGGTCCTGGCCCTCCTGCTGACCAGATTATTATTGTTGAGAATTCAAAGGAAGAGAACAGAAATGTACTAAAAAGGAATAAATTGGTCCTCAAATTATAGTTCTAGGAAGCTGTACGGGGACAACAGCTTGCTGCTAGTGAAATAAGAGACCATGTAAAATTTAGATTTATATGAATTTAACTACACTCTAGTCTTTTGGAAGGCAGAGACCATGCTCTAAGCACTGCCTTCAGCACCTTATCTGTAGCAGGCTGTCACATTTGTTGACTATATAAAGGTTAAGCAAATTTCAAAATATATTGCTCCCCCTCCCCATTTTCTGTCCTCCCTGAATTCACTTACTGCTTCCCAGAATGTTTCCTAAGTGAAAAGTGATGTGTAATGGATATGCCCAAATGAACTGTTGTAACTCCGGAGATAAATTCTTACTTTGCTGTCTACCATCCAGAGGATGATGATAATGGTTTTTAAGCTCTATTGGTCATGGCATAATCGATACACTTGCTGACTGCTTACGTATGGTATTTGACACTCATGATTATTCTCATAATTATGACACTCATAATTTTTCCCTACCCACCATTCTTTTCCTGGGCTTTATGTGGGACTGTAATGGATAAAACTGATTCCAGTGGTAAAACTACCTCTGACCAAGGTAATAAGAACCCAGAGAAATAATATTTGCAACTTCCAAATTAAAGCTAGTATTTCTGGTCACTATGACTTCAAGATGTAGTCTAAAGCAGCTGTGACTCTTACAATACCTCTCTGAGTTACAAGCCAGCTCAGAAAAGAGATTCTTTTCCACTGGCTATAATATCATTAGACTGATGATGTGTATCTATATTCCTATTGATGATGAATTCTCTAAATTAGTACAATGAATATCAATAGAGCATGATTTTTCTGTCCTAGCTCACATAGACTAAATTTTTTGATGTATTCTGTCTAATGAACCTGGAAGCTTTCATGAATGGAGGCAAATCTGTTATTTCATTGCTTACACTCAAAGATGCAAATTCCAGAAATAGTGAAGAGAACAGTCCATAGAAGTCCTGCAGAGCAACTCTAAATGTTGAACTGTAGTTGGATCGGAATAATATACAGCCATAGTCCTCTGAATTATTCATGGGGAATAGATGGCTGGGTGACTTTAGAACTCTGATTCAGCACTTTTAATCTGGTAAGATAATTGGAACACTCTAGTTTTTCTCTTGTCATATCCACTATTTGTAAAATTATAAGAGCACTTATTTATTTGTAGAAAATGCCATAACATAGCCCAAGTGCCATTTTAAAATCTAATTAAATTGAGACTTGATTATTTTGTTTACCAGCTGGAAGCAAGCACTGTGAGGAGTCGTGTGTGTGTGTGTGTGTGTGTGTGTGTATTCTTGATTGTGTGTTCATTCTTGATTGCTGGATCATCTCTGTATGTGGCTACAAAAGGGTGTGGTCACTTGGTAGAGGAGCAGCCCTTGAAGATGAATTTCTCATGAAAGCTTTTTGAACAGTCATTAATTTTCCTGAAGAAAAAGCAGAGAATACCATAAATGAAATGTGTAATTTCTGGTTTTCCATCGACTCTTGAAATGTCAGAGCTAATGGAGTGTAGTTAGGAATGAAAATACAGTGCATTGAATTGGATATGAAATTTGTCAGCAGGCTGCTGCTTTTTGCTGTTAGTTCAGCCATAAAGAATGACATATACTCAGAGTCATTTAGTTTCCTGCAGCAGATTCCTGGTACACAAAATACCCTGGGTTTGATGGAGGGCTTGTTGGAAAATTCTTTAAGCCAATTCCCTCTTCCATCAACGTGTTGTTTCATCACGGTCTTTTTCAGATCAACTAAGGACTAAGGAAACTATTCTCTGATATAATAATGAGGAAAGAACATTGACTTCCTGGATTCTAAATTGTAAGAATGTTGTTAAGCCAAAGTACATAATTTCTAGAGAACTCAATAAGTACTTTTACTTTTTCATGGTGATGTTGCCTCCCAGTCATTTTAAGGTCCAGTTGCCAAAGCACAGATTTATTTTAAGGTAATCAATGAATAGGAAAGAAATAAATCACTTGTCCTCTTTCATGGCAAACTTTCCTGGCCCTTTTTTCTCATTCTCTGATTAACCCATTATATATTGCCTTTTTTTTTTTTTTTTTTCCCTTCTGAATCTTTGGCATTTTCTCTTTTGGCTTTTTTTTCCCACTCTATATTCTCTCCCTAGGCAATCTTAACTACTGTCATCACTTCAGCCATCCTGAATGATTTGAAAACTATAACTAGTCCCAGTGGTTTCTTGTAGTCCAGGCCTCAAGAATGATATCAATGGCAGTGACAATACTCATTGTGTCCCTACTGTGTTCACAGTAACTGGGTTATCAAATGTAAATTCATAATTTCATTTAACGCTTACAACCACCACTGGTGAGGTCAATGCTAATATCACCCCCATTTTACAGAGGAGGAAACTAAAATTTGTTAGATTTTGTTAGATTAACTCTGAAACTAAGGCATTAGTAAACTAAAAATAAAAAAGGCATTTTAAAGATATTCTTAAATGAAGTACATGAATAACAGACTTGGGTGATTCCATTTTCTGGGTCATCATTTGTAAGAGAGACATATTACAGCAGTATTAACACTTTGAAATGAGATTATTGTAATAGGAAAAAGAAAAAGTGGTTCGTTAACTCTCCCTTTCAATTTTGATAAAAAACTAGAGCTATGCAGAATTATGATATTCAACTCACAGGTCAGACTCTCAACTTCAGAGTATCTTATTAACCATCTTTGGTAATGAAAGGAAATGTCTTTACTCCTGATGAATGATCAGAGGGTAGATATCCTATCCTGAATGTTTCACATATGAAACTTTTATAATTCACCTCTCTAAAGGGAAATCTTGCAGTTACTCTTATTGTATCTTTTAAAATTGAGGTATAGTTGACATATAACATTGTATTAGCTTCAGGTGTACAGCATAATGATTTGATACATTGTGTGTGTATCATGAAATGATTATCAGAGTAATGGTTACTATCAGTCAATGACATAATAATTACATAATAATTACAGTTATTTTCTTGTGTTACTGAATCTAAATCTGCTTCTGAGCACTCAACTACTAGCTAATCTAAAAGATGAAGAGAATCATAGACTTTTAGATCAGAAAGACACTTAGAGACTACTTAAAATTTTAATCCTCTCCCTTTACAGATGAAGGAAATAAAGCTGAATTGCCCAAGGTCCCTCAGTTGGAAGTATATTAGGAACTTGTACCAATTCTCACCCCAGAAACATTCTCACCTTGCTACACTGGTCTTGGATTATTCCTTCTTAAACATCAAAAGGAGCAGAACCAGACTCTGACTTCAGATGACTAGAATGGCTTTACTATTAAATGTCTCAAGTTATAAGGTTAAGTAGGAGTTCCCATAAATAATGTGATTAATACTTTTTGTGACCATGTGCTTTGTCTCTTCATAATTGGGATGTGAACATAGCTAAGGAGACCTTGTTCTTATAAATGCTATGGAACAGCTGCACAGTATCATCCTGACTCTTGAAAGTTTACGAAGTAAAGCAAACTGCCGAAATAGCCTTAACTTTATTTAGTTTATGAGAATTATTTTTGACTAATTGTATATTTTGATCAAGATTAGTAATATTTCTTAGTTTAGATTTCTGAGCTGAGTCTGCTATTTTACAATCACTTTTATAAATGGTGGTGCTCAGTTCTTTGTGCAGCTCATTACTCATGGGATTATGGAGAGCTGTTTGATATGTCCAGCTTAAATTCAATGTATTCCTTCAGTGTTCTTCAAGGAAGCACCAAGCACCCTGAAGGATGCATTAAAACATGCTTTCAGATGCATGAACGTCATTTCCAGCTCAACAGACTTCATGGAATATCCACAAGATAGGTACTTCAGAGAATTTTGTTGTTGTTTAGCTGCTAAGTTGTGTTAGTGATCCCATGGACTGTAGCTTGCCAGGCTTCTCTGTCCATGGGATTTCCCAGGCAATAATACTGGAATGGGTTGCCATTTCCTTCTCCAGGAGATAGTCTTCATCCAGGGATCCAACCCACGTCTCCCACATCTCTTGGTCTCTTGCATTGGCAGGCAGATTCTTTACCACCGAGCTACCAGGGAAACCCTCAGAAACTTTAGCACAGTTGATTCTACCATGAGGACACGGTGGCCAGGGCTGGCAGTGATCCCATAGTAAGTTTAAGTGAACTTAAAAAGGGCTAGCTCATACCAAATTTAAGCACTGAAGTTTGTAGGGGATGTTGTCATGCACAGTCCTGATCCCCTGTAATGAAGGATTTGTTGGGAGTGCTCTCAGCAGACAGACATCCTTCAGTGTCAACCACTCCAGAGATTCCTTGCCCAAGGTCGTACTGTTTCCAAAATGACCTATGTCTAGTGGAACGTAAAAGTCTGATGATCTTGGTTAAATTCAGGACAACTCAGAAGGTCCATTCTATCTGCAGAGTTCCCCCATGGCATTGACCAAGGGTTGTTTGGGCTGTCATTATAGTCTGACTTCCTGTTTTGTCCATTTTTACTTCCATTCCCTCCTTCCCCAAATATTGATCCCAAGGGCACTCTTAAATAAACATTTCACATGCAAAACTTTGTCTCAGTCTACTTTCCAGGAAACTGAACCTAAAACATAAATATTTGCCTTTTTCCTACTAGCTGAAATGTACTGTCCAATATTGTTTTCCATTTGCAAGTTGGGCAATGCTGTACATAGAAAAATATGTTTGGAAAAGTCAGTGTTTTTTAGGAGGATGGAAAGTAGTGCAGAAGCGGGAAGGATGTTGCCTCTGTATTTTATTAAAGCAGGTATTCCCCCTACTCTAGTGCAGAAAGAGGATGTCTTGGCCAGGCTTCAGTCAGTTACAAGCTCACTTCAGGGGCAAGGGACTCTAAATATGTTTGAATGGAAGTAATTTCTTCAATTTTTTTCCAACTTGTTACTAGGGAAGTAGGTGGCTTCAGGTGATACAAGTGGGAAATTGATCAGTGATCAGGTTCTACCTTGCAGTCCTGCTAGAATGCTTTGATTAGTGGTTCTTGTGACTCAACTGGTAAAGAGTCTGCCTGCCATGCTGGAGACCTGGCCCTAAAGAGACCTGCCTGCCATGCATTGGGAAGATCCCCTGGAGAAGGGAAAGGCCACCCACTCCAGTATTCTGGCGTAGAGAATTTCATGGACTGTATAGTCCGTGGGGTCACAAAGAGTTGAACTCAACTGAGCGACTTTCACTTTCAAGATAGATACTTCCCACTGGTAACCAGTGGGTTCCCTGGTGGCTCCACACTAAAGAATCTACCTGCAATGCAGGGAACATGGGTTCAGTCCCCAGGTTGGGAAGATCCCCTGGAGAAGGAAATCGTTACCCACTCCAGTATTCTTACCTGGAAAATCCCATGGATAGAGGAGCCTGGCTGGTTACAGTCCACAGGGTTGCGTAAAAGAGTCAGACATGACTTACTGACTAAACAACAACTAGTAACGAATAGTTTGTTCTCTATATCTGTGATTCAGCTTCTTTTTTGTTATATTTATTAGTTTTTTAGGTGTTACATGTAATATCATACTTTGCCTTTCTCTGTCTGGCTTACTTCACTTAACTTCAGATCAGATCAGATCAGATCAGTTGCTCAGTCATGTCCGACTCTTTGCGACCCCATGAATCGTAGCACGCCAGGCCTCCCTGTCCATCACCAACTCCCGGAGTTCGCTGAGACTCACGTCCATCAAGTCGGTGATGCCATCCAGCCATCTCATCCTCTGTCGTCCTCTTCTCCTCTTGCCCCCAATCCCTCCCAGCATCAGAGTCTTTTCCAATGAGTCAACTCTTCTCATGAGGTGGCCAAAGTACTGGAGTTTCAGCTTTAGCATCATTCCTTCCAAAGAAATCCCAGGGCTGATCTCCTTCAGAGTGGACTGGTTGGATCTCCTTGCAGTCCAAGGGACTCTCAAGAGTCTTCTCCAACACCACAGTTCAAAAGCATCAATTCTTCGGCGCTCAGCCTTCTTCACAGTCCAACTCTCACATCCATACATGACCGCAGGAAAAACCATAGCCTTGACTAGATGAACCTTTGTTGGCAAAGTAATGTCTCTGCTTTTGAATATGCTATCTAGGTTAGTCATAACTTTCCTTCCAAGGAGTAAGCATCTTTTAATTTCATGGCTGCAGTCACCATCTGCAGTGATTTTGGAGCCCAGAAAAATAAAGTGTGACACTGTTTCCACTGTTTCCCCATCTATTTCCCATCCATGTTGCCTCAAATGGCAGAATTTCATTCTTCTTCTTTTTTTTTTTTCTTTCATATTTTTTAATTTGGTAAAGGAGTTGTGGGATTTAAACCTTTTCCTAACCCCAAAGTCTTTTCCAGCTGCCATACTTATGGTGCTCTGGTAATTTTTGGCAAACCTGAGGAGTGGACAGCCAAGACACACTGCTGTGACTGGTCTTTTCCTTCTGCAAATGTGGGACTGAGGAAGGTGAATTCCTGCAATTGCTTCCGCTCACAAATCAGGTCAGCAAAATACCTGGAATGAGAACAAACTGTCCTTGCCTTCTCACCTTCTTCTTTTAGAAGGGAAGTCGACTTACGCATTTTCAGAGCTCAGTCTGACTGGGCATACCAGAAGCTGGTAAATCCCCCTGCTTCTCCCAGGTGGGAAATACACTGACAGTTCTTAGATGTTAATATTCTTTCTGAGAATTTGCTTCGGGCCCTGTGATTTTAGCCCCTAGCCGTTCATGTCTTGTTTTACTTTCTAGAGTTTTATCTTAGCACAGACACACCAATAAAACTCTTAAATAACAGAAAACTCAAGGAAATGGCAATACAGATTAAAGGTATTTCCCAGAATCTCACATGCCAGTGGGAAGGAGGCTCCAAGTCCCTTAGTTACGGTATCTAGAAAAAGAATATCCCATGGAAATAATTTCAGCTTCCATACTTATAAGACCCATTTACTGTGACTTCTTTAGCAGTTGTGCTGGAACACTGTGAGGCAATGCATTTTGATTAGTAGCAAAGTTCTGTGAATAGCTTATTAGAATTTTTTCTGCAGATTTTGACATGTCTTTTGTAGGTATATAGACTTACTACATGAATATCTTCAAACATTGGTATGCTGACCCTGACACCTAAATAATGCAGGCTTGCATGATAATTTCCATCTAACCGAATCTCTTAAACCTGGTGATCATATAGCACCGTTTCCCTGGTCAGGGGACTGAAAACAGAGCAACATCTTTTAATTCTCCTCATCTCTCTTTCTCCTTAGGTAACCAAATACTGTGCTTTGTTGCTTTTCCCCTTCAGCGTTTCTCTAATGCTGCATTTCCCAAATTGAGTGCATGGAATGCTAGCATGTTTACAGGCTTTCCAGAGGATCAAACCAGTTTGGAAAATGATGCATTAAGAAAAGTTAACATGTTTCTTTAATGGAAAGGCTCTCTGGACTTTAATATATTTGTGTGCATTTCAAATGTCAAAATTGTAATGCAAAATATGGCATTTCTAAATCCCTCTGGCTCACCAATTATATAAATATTAATGATAACATCGATACTAATGAATATTCAAAGATATTCATTAGTAAATACTAGTGTTCTAGTTTGGGAAATACTGCTTAAATCTACTCTCTTCATTTCCTTGACTCTCTTCATTTCCTTCATTTTTCTATGCAGATCCAACCATCTCACTCAAGAGTCTTGTAATGTAGGGGTCCCCAACCCCCAGAACCAGACTGCATAGCAGGTGGTAAACAACAGGCAAGTGAGCGAATAAACTTTCTATTTATTTTTAAGATTCATCTCAAACATTTGTAACACAAATCCTATCTGAGCCTAACCTGTCCCAGTGTGACTTGCCTTCTCTCCCTTTAAGCATACAAGGTGTTATTAATTTTGAGTATTTGATCTTACTAGATACACATTACAAAAGAAGCTCAAAATCAAACATTAGAAAATATAAATCACCCATAATCCTACCAGCTCAGAACGACTGTAGTTAAAACTTGCCATATATCTTTGTAGTAATATATATCAATGTCTTTGTCTATGCCTATCTCTATCTATTTATATCCATATCTATACACAAATACAACAAACTCCCCTCCCCTCACCTCATCTGCAAGCAAACAGAGATTGTACTTTGCTGTTTTGTCAGTTGATGAATATTTTCTATGGCAAAAACAAAATCCTGAAGGAAGATTGGAGTATTGTGCTGTTTAACAAATGCATTTAAGATTTGATAAATATAAATGACTGCAAATGGTTTAAAATGCACTAGAGAGAGTAGCTTTGTAATAATATGTATAGGAAAGACTTAAAAGCTTTAGTTCATAGGAAGCATATATTCAAAAGTATAAAAGTTTTAAGTAACTATCAGAAAGTCAATGGGAAATATCAGTTCAATTCAGTTGCTCAGTCACGTCTGACTCTTTGCGACCCCATTGACTGCAACACACCACGCCTCCCTGTCCATCACACCAGGCCTCCCTGTCCATCACCAACTCCTGGAGCTTGCTCAGACTCATTTCCATCGAGTTGGTGATGCCATTCAACCATCTCATCCTCTGTCATCCCCTCTCCTCCTGCCTTCAATCTTTCCCAGCATCAAG
The DNA here is from genome assembly GCF_003369695.1 of Bos indicus x Bos taurus. Taxonomy (NCBI): domain Eukaryota; kingdom Metazoa; phylum Chordata; class Mammalia; order Artiodactyla; family Bovidae; genus Bos; species Bos indicus x Bos taurus. Next base: position 33,913,670 of record NC_040095.1, read on the forward strand.
GTCTTTTCCAATGAATCAGTTCTTCACGTCATGTGGCCAAAGTAGTGGAGTGTCAGCTTCAGCATCAATCCTTCCAATGGATATTCAGGACTGATTTCCTTTAGGATTGACTGGTTTGATCTCCTTGCAGTCCAAGGGACTCTAGTATCTAATAAAAGAGAAGTCTCTGTATCACTTGAATCTGCTTTGTCAAAATATACACACAATGAAGTGTTTAATTCAGCACATGTGCATGCTAAGTCACTTCAGTCATGTCTGACTCTTTGTGACCTCATGTACTGTAGCCCTCTAGGCTTCTCTGTCCATGGGATTCTCCAAGCAAGAATACTGGAGTCAGTATTCCATGTAATACATGGAATACATGCCCTCCTCCAGGGCATCTTCCGGACCCACAGATTGAACCTGTGTCTTCTACAGCTCCTGCATTGCAGGCAGATTCTTACTGCTGAGCCACCAGGGAAACTGTGTTTAATGCTGGACCCCAGCAATTCAAGAGACATGAACCAAGTCAAAATGCATTCATAGGGTAGTGTTCAGATTGGTGAAGGAAAAAACATAGGTGAAAGAGCCATTCAGGGCAAAGAACACTCCAGGGACATTTCTAATTTCTGAAGGATTGTGTTGTAAAAGAGACAGTAGGCTTGCTCTGAGTGTTCTCAAGAAATAGAAATTGAACAAAATATGTGAAAAAGGCAGGATCTCAGCTTTCTGGTCTAATACACAGAATGTACCATTAAAATGTAACCACGTGATTTGCAATACAATGACTCTCATATTTCACATTATACTGAATACCAAAACCAAATGACACATTTCTTCTAACATCTTGAAGATACAATACAGTAGTCCCTCCTTATCCTTGGTTTTGTTTTCTGTGGTTTCAGTTACCCAGTCAACTGTGGTCCAAAAATATTAAATGGAAAATTCCAAAAATAAACAATTCATAAGTTTTAAATTGCACACCATCCTGAGTAGCATGATGAAATCTTGTGCAGTCCTGCTGCATCCTGCCTGGCTGTGAATCATCCCTTTGTCCAGCCTGTTCTCACTGTATAGGCTACCAGTCTGAGGGTGTAGAAAAAAGCACTGCATATGTATACATAGAATTTGGTACTCTCTATGGTTTCAGACATCCATTGGGGGTCTTGGAATGTATACCTGTGCTTAACAGCGTTGTGTTGTCTCTTCAGTCATGTATGACTGTTTGTGACCCCATGGACTGTAGCCTGCCAGACTCTTCTGTCCATGGAATTCTCCAGACAATCATCCTGAAGTGATTTGCCATTTCCTCCTCCAGGGGATGGATCTTCCTGACTCAGGAACTGAACCCATGTCTCTTATGTTTCCTGCTATTTCAAAATATTATTTTCTATTTTAATGATTTTTAAATTAATAGCTGATGTAGGATACTGGATGCTTGGGGCTGGTGTACTGGGACGACCCAGAGGGATGGTATGGGGAGGGAGGAGGGAGGAGGGTTCGGAATGGGGAACACATGTATACCTGTGGCGGATTCATTTTGATATATGGCAAAACCAATACAATATTGTAGAAAAAGAAGAACATAAATAAAAAAAGAAGAAAATAATAAATAAATTAATAGCTGAAACTTCAGTTTTTCAAAATAATTGTGCCAAGTACATACACTTTTACATGCCAAAAGAGAACATTCCTGTTGCTCCATGTCATTGCCAAAATTTGACATTGATAGTCCTTTGTTTTTAGCCATTTAGGAAGGTTTTTATTGAAAGTGGTTATTATTTGCATTTTTTGAGCATCTTTTCATGTATTTCTTACACATTTGGATTTCTGTTTTTTGAAGGGCCCATTGAAATGTCTTCCCCATTTTTCTTAAGCACCATGTTTTTCATATTGAAATATTTATATATTTTGGATACAAGATGCTTGTCAGTTATTGAATTAAAACATCACTTCTCACTCTGTAGTTTGCATTTTTAGTCTCTTTATGCTGTCTTTCCAGGAAGAGAAGTTCTAAAATTTAGTAAAATTATATTATTCTCTTTTAAAAACTGTGTCTTATTTCAGAAATATTTGTCTATCCCAAAGTTGTAAAGATATTTTCTTATAATAATGGTTTGAAACTTTATTCACATGTACAGATTTTCCTATTTATTCCACATAAAGCTAATTTTTGTGATTTGAGTAAGGGGTCAAAATAAAAATAAGAATTTTGACCTCTTCCATCAAAGTAAGTGAGTATCCAAACCAGTCAATCCTAAAGGAAATCAACCTTGAATATTCATTGGAAAGACTGATGCTGAAGCTGAAGTTCCAATACTTTGACCACCTGATATTAAGAGCTGATTCATTGGAAAAGACCCTGATGCTGGAAAAAAATTGAAGGCAGGAGAAGAAGGGGATGTCAGAGGATGAGATGGTTGGATGGTATCACTGACTCAATGGACATGAGTTTGAGCAAACTCTGAGAGATGGTGAAGGACAGGGAAGCCTAGTGTACAAACCTCCATGGGGTTGCAAATAGTCAGACATGACTTAGTGAATGAACAACAATAGATATCAAATTTACCCAGCAGTTATTAAAAAGATGGTCATTCCCCCAGTACTCTACGTAACATCTTTAATATAAATCAAGTATCAACAAATATGTAACTGCTGTGTTTAGATATTGTGTTCTGTTCCTCACCTAGTTTTGGCCAAGAGTACATAGTCTTACTAACTGTGGCTTTATGGTTAGATTGACATCTGGTAGAGCAAACCACCTACCCTATTCTTCAAGAATAACTTGGCTATTTTTGGTTACTGTATTTCCATATATGTTTTAGGATCTGCTTGTCATGTTTTACAGACAAAAAACTGTTGGGAATTTTATTAACATGACAGTAAACCTGGAAATTCAGTTAAAATGATTGATGAGTTTTGTATAATTCTATCCATAAAATAATGGATCTCTCTGTTTATTTGATATCTCTCATTATTTTATAGTTTTCTGATTAGAGATCTAGGCAGGAAGGATTTAAAGCAAACTTTCCTCTGATTATTGACTTGGTCTATTCTTATAAACATAATAACTAGACTTCCAGACAAATAGAGTAATGGCAATTGCTAGAGAAGGAGTCCTTACTTATGGAATGATTAGAGCAGGATGTCTCTGATTTAATGTTACTTGTAAACAAACTTACAGTTTATGGATTTATAAGACATGGCTCCTTGGAGAATGTCAATGAAACTATAAAACTCCCCAGGTTATAAAATGAGATGTTTCATGACTTGGTGAAACCTCATATAAAATGTCCCCACTGGGTTGCCATTTCCTTCTCCAGTGCATGAAAGTGAAAAGTGAAAGTGAAGTCGCTCAGTCGTGTCTGACTCTAGCGACCCCATGGACTGCAGCCTACCAGGCTCCTCCGTCCATGGGATTTTCCAGGCAAGAGTACTGGAGTGGGGTGCCATTGCCTTCTCTGACAGATTTAATGTAATCCCTATCAAAATTCCAATGGCATTTTTCACAGAAATAGAACAAGCCATTTCCTTCTCCAGGGGATCTTTTCGACCCAGGGATCAAACCCATATTTTCCACATTGCAGGCAGATGCTTTACCTTCTGAGCCACCAGTGGTAACCATAATAATAACACATTTCTGGAACTTTACTGGTCTTTGACCTCTTGCAATGCTGTTCTTTTCTGGATGAAGTTTTACTGCCATGAAAAAGATTTTTAAAATAATCAATTTACTTTTTACATCAATATCCAAATTGTGAATTAAAGAAGGAAAATCATTGTACATTACAAGAAAAAACATTTATAAAGTTTCACATCCACTCATGATTTTTCAAAAAAAATCATAAACTATGAGCAAACAAGAAACAGATAATCTTATTAATCTGGCACAGAGGACTACAAAAGAGCCTACAGCTAACATCATAATTAATGATGAAATACTTAAATGCTTTTCTTCTTAAACTGAGTTCATAATAATGTTCTGGAGTCCATAATTAACATACAAGATCAAAAATATAAATTAATAAAAGGCACAAATAAGGGAAAGTAAGAAATGAAATGATCAAAATCCTAAGATAGCATGGTAGAATATATAGAATATTTAGAAACAAACTAAAACTTAAAATTTGCATTAAAATTGCATAAATTATTATGTACCAAGTAATATATTTAACAACATATTTGTAATAACTTTTGGCTTAATACAAAGTATACACTGTCAAATCAAACTCATATATACCATAACTTCTGTTCTTTAGTAAGCTTTGCTAATAATAGCAAGGGCTTCCCTGGTGGCTCAAGTCAGTAAAGAATCTGACTGCAATGCAGGAGACCTAGGTTCGATCCCTGGGATGGGAAGATCCCCTGAAGCAGGGTATGGCAACCCACTCCAGTATTCTTGCCTGGAGAGTCCCCACAAGGCTCCAGTCCATGGAGTCTCAAAGAACAGGACACGACTGAGTGATGAAGCACACACAATAATATCAAAGGGCTTCCCAGGTGGTGCTAATGGTAAAGAATCCACCTGCCAATGTAGGAGATGCAAGAGACCCAGGTTTGATTCCTGGGTCGGGAGCCTACTGGCAATCAAGAGGCACCAGCAAAGCTGGAAAAGGCCTGAAGTATTCTATGTGGCCCCCCAAGTCCTTCCTTCCCGCATCAAACAGGATTTTTAGGTCCTAAATAATAGATGAAATTTCTAATGAGATTTGTAGGTCACTTCATACAGTGGGGCGGAGAGGGCAATGGCACCCCACTCCAGTACTCTTGCCTGGAAAATCCCATGGACGGAGGAGCCTGGTGGGCTGCAGTCCATGGGGTCACTAAGAGTCGGACACGACTGAGTGACTTCACTTTCACTTTATAACTGTCTTAGTAACACAAATTTTACAAATTTTGAAGGGAAACTGGGAAAGAAATAGAGGTAGCAGAACAGAATGTTCTTGCATTCTACTGCTTCTGTCTCCACTCTCAGCAGCCTCTGGTTGACTATAAAGAACAACATTTCTTGTTTTTAGTCTGAAACTTCTAAGGTATAAGTAACCCTTTAGTCATGGTAACAACCTCAGTTAGTCTCTCACAAGATGAGGTGAGCAAGTTTTAAAATAAATACTGTACCAAAGGGTCAAAGATTTCCACAGAGGGAGTAAATAATTATGAGAGTGGGTGTGTTTGGGAACTACTGAATTCTGTACTATATGACTTTTTACTGCTTGCATTAAAGGCGTGGCAGCTCCAGGACTGAGGTTACTGAGGTTATTAACTGCTCACAATTGTGGATGTGGAAATGAAAGCTCAGAAAGGTTAAGGGACTAGTAACAGTTGCACATATGATCAGTGTGGTGGGGTCATCACTGCAGCTCATGACTGTGATCCACTGCATATTGTGCCAGAGTGCAACCCCAAGTAGGAAGCCCTGAAATCCACAAGACGGGGGATTTCCTATGAGAGGTCTTCATTTAGACAAGCATAATGAAAGCAGATATTCTATAAGAACTCTAGGAGAAGAGCAGACGTTTTTAAAGGCCTGACAATTCCCATTGCCTTTAGAAAGGCATCAGCCAAGCTGCAACTAGCAGTGTGAGATGCTTTGTTTGTTTCCTGGGGTGTCTGGATAATTACATGATCAGTCCTGACAAGTTCCCTCAGTTTACCCTTGAATAAGAGATGAGAGTTCCCTCATTTTGATTCCTTCTCTGGTTGGGGAATGCAGACTCTCCCAGAGATACTGAGATTCTCAAGTCACCAGTAAACTGTTTGACTCTCCTACCTGCGGCCTTTTGTGTTAGGAAAAAAATATTCTTAGGCAACTTGTGAGGTTGGTCCTCTGTTCTTTGTGTTTGTCCCTGGCCATTCCTTGTGGTTGTGACTGTCAGATGAGTCAGCAGGGACCCTGCAGGGAAAGCTGGAGAGCCTCCATGCCGTCACTGCTGTGTCACCTGAGGTCCTGGGTTCTCTGTGCCTCCTCTCTGAGAACCTCTTCTACGAGTCAAGATTCTGGGTCTCAGGGGGAGAAGCGCTGCAGCCAGAGTGCAGAAAAATGGATACTTTCCTCTTTACGGGCTGAATTATGTCTCCTCCATATCTTACGTTGGAGTTCTAGCCCCGAGTACCTCAGTTTGTGACTGTATTTGAAGATAGGGCCTCTAAAGAGATGACCAAGTTAAAAGGAGGCGGTTAGTGTGGAGCTTCATCCAATCGGACCACTACCCTTAAAAGAAGAGGACATTTGGACATGGGGAGGTGCCAGGTTGGGGGCACACTCACAGGAAAAAGGCCATGTGAGGACAAAGTAAGAAGACAAGTCAAAGAGAGAGGCCTCAGAAAAATCTAAACCTGCTAACACCTTAACTTGGACTTCCATCCTCCAGAACTGTGAAAGTGTTAATTACTCAGTTGTGTCAGACTCTTTTCCACCCCACAGACTGTAGCCTGCCAGGCTCCTCTGACCATGGGATTCTTCAGGTAAGAATACTGGAGTGAGTTGCCATTCCCTTCTCTAGAAGATCTTCCCAACCCAGGGATCGAATCCCAGTCTTCTGCATTGCAAACAGATTCTTTACTCTCTGAGCCACCAGAGAAGCCCACCAGAATTGTGAGGAAATAAATTTCTGTTGTTTAAACCACCTGGACTGTGTTATTTTGTTATGGCAGCTCTAGTGAACAAATACACCCTCTGATCTTCATTCTCTGCGTATTTTACTCTATTACTTCATACATTTCTCTCTCCCTTCACCCCTCCCTTTCCTCCTAACTTCCTCCTTCCATCCCTTCCTTCCAGCTGTGTCTGTAAAGCACCTACTTTGTGCAGGCCCTGTCCTAGGAGTTAGAGGGGTGTCTGTTCATTCTTGATGCCTGCCACATTGCTAGAGTTTACATTGCCATCGCATCCATTATGTGCTATGGCCAGACCCACTCTGGGAAATACTGATGTTGGCTGTAGCTTCTTCCTTTTGTGAAATTTCTGGTCTGGTTATCTGTGGGAGAGATGACGTTGGATTCTTTTATTTCTTCTTTCCTATCGCGGAGGGCAGAATCCACTCCAAGTGTATTAATGGAAGAGGTACTTACAGTGAAAATCCCAGTGCCACAAACCTTCTCTTTCCCACTGTCGGGGTTTTACTCCTGCCTTCTTTCTCAAATGGGTAACTGGAAAAAGCCAGCCCCACATCTATCCAGGTTCCAAGAAACCAACTGTAAGCCACTAATTTATTTTTTATTTTACTGAAATATAAATAAATTGATGTACAATTTTGTGTTAATTTTTGCTGCACAGCAAAGTGATTCAATTATACATGTAGATATTCTTTCTCATGTTCTTTTCCATTATGGTTTATCACAGGATATTGAATATAGTTCCCAGTGCTAAACAGTAGGACCTTGTTGTTTATCTACCCTACATATAATAGTTTGCCTCTAAGCCACCTATTTCTAAGAGACCTGGGGAAAGTTGAGAGGTGAAGAGAAAATGACCATCACCCTATTGTTGCTGCTCCATGGACAATTTCCAGTGCCTGCTCACAGCTTCCAAGTCATCCAGTTTTCTGGGCACCTGAAAAATATCCCCTTCCTTTAATCATCACCAGCAACCCGGGCCACTCTCCCAGTCTTAGGGCCCTTCAGTCATGACCTCCTGCAGCTCTCTTGGAATCCCAGCGCAGTAGAGGAGCCACCAAGCTCTCAGTTGGTTCTGGGCTGATGGATTTCACACTTTACAAAGGCTATTATGAAATACTATCTAAATACTTGCTTAACCTGTTTCTTTCCATTAGAAGTTTACATTAGCATCAGGGGTTCTTAGCATGAATTTTGTAAGTTAACTTCAGGAATGCATAGCCCTCAGAATCATGTGCAACAGTGCTTAGGAAGGCTCATTTTTTTTCCCCCAGGAGAAGATTCATATTATGAAATAAGTTCAGAAGTTACCACAACACTATGAATTGTTGATTTTTATTGCATAGATTTGACTTAAGCGGATAACTCTGTACCTGTTTCTGTTCTTCTGCTCAAGTCATATGTGATCCAGAGTCCACTTCACAAAGCGGACTTTGATAGAAACACATGTGGAGCTGCCACACTTGAGTTTCGTGTTTGGGTATGGCCACATATGTTTAAAATCATTAATAGAACAAAGGCTATAAATATTTCTTTTGGTGTGTGTTATTTTTAAATGGTTCCCATGGATTGCCAAATGGTCCCTTGACGAATTTTAGTTTTATATAAAAAAAAAAGGCAGTGTTTTGTTACCAGTGTCTTTGATATGACTCCAGGCCTGTTATACTAAGATGAAGCATTTGAGAGATTCATTCTGGGTGAGGCTGACTCATTTTTTTGTAAGAATTTTTAGGGTATTTTCCAATTTTCAAGTTTCTGTTTTTTTTTTTTTTTTCTTTTCTATCATTCTCTGCTTATATAGCAACTGACTGAGTAGATTTTTTAGGAATTTTTTTAAAAAGATATGTATTTGTTAATTTCTTGTTTTTTTCATGTGTATCAACTACAGAATTCAAATTATTTTAAAACCAAAACAAACACTGATTGCACAGCCCTATAAATTATTTTGTTTTACCGTAATGGTTCTGAGCACTTTCAACTTGTTTAAATAAAACTAGCAATAGTCATTTGGGTGTAGCAAGTGGCATTGAGAAAATTCCAGATGGTAGTTAGGACTTTGGGTAGCATTCATCAAAAAGGATTCTTCAAATTTTGTTGAGAGAGCTTCAAATGGAACATAAGATTATTTAACCAGACTTTGGATCAGAACTACTGGCATCATTTATGGATCTATGATACTTTTTTTTGTTTGTTTGTTTGATTCCAAGGGTAAATGATTACATTAATATGGCTATGGCTATGATAAATAATCTGATAAATGTAAAAGAGATCAGAATATAATTCAATTTCAGTCATCTCTCAAATTCAGAAGTACGTTTTGGTCTTCTTATATAAAATAGGAAGAAATTGAGATGGGTAAGGCAAGTAGAGTAGGGAATAGTCTGATTTGTATTCTTCATTTTATAGTAAGTCCTTTTTCTTTCCTAGTCTATAAGTATCCATTAGTTGAGGCACTGAGCAATCTCTTAAGGGAAGGAACACAAAGGGAATTGTTAAAGGGATGACCATTCTTGCCCTCATCTAGAATTAATCTTCCCAGAGAGTGTGTTAAAATAAGCAGCCCCAGAGAGTATGCTTAAATAATCAACCACTCTCTGTTGAGTTCTGTAAAAAGAGAAATAATATTATCTGAATGGAGCCTCTTTTTATAACTGTGAATTATGGCTGGGAAGTGGATGAGAAAGAGAGGTGGGGAGAAGGACTGTGGAGGAAACCTGCTGCTAGGCTCCTCCTAGCAAGAACAGCAGAGCTGCAGGTTGGAGGCTGTCACCCAGCCCTTCAGCTCAGCCAACCAACCCTTCCGTGAGAATATCATTAGGCCTTCCTGTTTCTTTACTTAAATAGCAGAATCCAGGTATGCTTACATCATGTCCGGTTTTCTCTACTACTTGCCTAACCCTCATCTCTTATCTGTTTCTAGGATCTTCTTTTCCAGCCCTTAATTCTGACTCCAAATTCTTACCAGTTTCTCCTCCCTGCTGCATTCATCACTTACCGGGAAAGTCTTGTAAAAACTTTGGGGGGACATTTGGGATTTGGGCAGCAAGACTGCCAACAGAGTGAGATTGTGTCAGTGTTCTCCCTGCTACGTGATGACAGATGCAAGCCACCCCACGAAGTGTGTGACATTAACACAAACAAACAAAGGCCAAAGAGAACAAGAGCTTCCATACAGATGGGCTGGCTCTATGAACACAGTCTGAGCTGGGCCAAGTTAGCTGGCCTTTAGATTGACTTGATTTGTGTTCAGGAAGCCTTCTATCTTAACAGAAGAAAACACAAAGAGATTCTGTTTTCATCTTGTGTTTATACGGATTTTATTTTTTAATGTCGAAATAAGACTCGTTGAAAGTTCCCATGGAAAGACTCTCTTGCTTTAATGCTTATTTGATGTTTAGTACTGTGAAAAAACCAAGAAGGCATCAATTTTAGATATTTGAATACTTATCAAAGGTGGCCCATGTAAGGTGAGGATAAACAGTTGCTGACTTGGCACAATTTAGGAGAATTGGCAAAATTATTTATGTTCATCAGAAGTCACTGAATGTAATAACTTGGGCCTTGGGGTTTTGGATTCTAAGGAGAGTGTAGAGGCTGATATATGGGGCAGCTCCAGCCAAGCTCACGTTATAGTTTTTTTTTTTTTTTTTAAGTTGTCTGTTGCTGGAAGAAAATGGCTCTTTCTCTGAAGGGTATGTGTAAGGTAGGGCTTAGATGATTCATTTCAAAAGTATAACGATCAGTTTCCACATGGTTTATCTTACTTCCTGGAAGGGTTACATTTTTGTAGAAGAAAGTAGATGAGGATCTAAAGGTGTGTGCTACAAACCCAATCGAGGAAGGAAGCAAAGATGCTTACTCTAGGTTTCACAGATTTAAAGTTTGAATCCACATCAAAGGGGCTGAAAGGAGAAAATTAATCAAGATAAGATAAGCATGTTGTGTAGCCACGATGCCAGCAGCACCAGAAAATGAGGAACGATTCTAAGTGATATCTTGGCAGGGGAAGAAATGGCTTCAGTGGGAGTCAAACAGAAGAGACTGGATCTGCTGTTAGATAGCCTGGAAGTGAAGCTTGGCTCTCTCCCTCCTAACTAAGAGTTTGGGCAGGTTGCTTTAACCTCTGTGAGTCTGTTTCATTCTCTGTGAAACTGGGGTCACCATCTCCCTTTTAGAGATGGGGAATGAAGCAAAACAACATGTGACAAGGAGACATCACTCATTCTCAGTAAAGACTTTGTTTCTGATCCTTAGCAGTAAGACTGTGTCCTTAGGTGGACACATCACATTTGAGAAATAATGAAAAATTCTTCTGAAATATTCTAGGTTAGCAAGACACTAACTTCCAAGATTGGCTTTGTAAATTCCAATGTGTTCTCCTTGCCTCTTGCCACTGGAAGAGGTGAGCCAGCAACAGTTTTTGCCAGTGTCCAGTGTTCAGGCACAGAGAGTTCCTGGTAAGGGCCCAGGGCCTCAAAGTGTCCAGAAAGATCTGGAAGTCATTTCGCCATCTTGCCAGGATCTCTTGGGCATCCCAGGATCCTATTCTCTCTCCTGTTCTGTGCATTCATCAAGTCCAGTACATAGGAAATTCTGTTTTGTGATTTCATCTGAGGTGGCAGAGTTCTGAAGAACTGTATTTTAGGCCATGCACTGTTCAGTATGGGTGAGTCACATGTGACGATGCAATGACAATACATGACATTCCATTCATGTCTATAGTGACTTCCTGTGCACTGCAAGGTTTTTAGAACCAGAATATTTAAGTGGCACTTTCTAAAGTTCCTTGTATCTTAGACATGAATTGGACTGTAGCTTCCTGTACTCCTAAATCAATTTACCTGTGGTGCAGATGGTAAAGAATCTGCTTGCAATGCACGAGACCTCAGTTTGATCCCTGAGTCGGGGATATTCTTGCCTGGAGAATCCCACGGACAGACCATGGGGTTGCAAAGAGTTGTACATGACTGAGTGACTAACACACACTCACACAAATAATGTATGCCAGGTGTTACTGATTCATTGCAAATAGGATATATGATTTGCACAATGAGATTTTGCTGCCTGGATCACATGGTTTTAAAATGTGGAGTAAGTTTTCTAAGAGTAGAGGATTTAGCAAGTATGAGGGGGTGGAGTTTTCATTTTTAGGTATCCCTTCTCCAAGGATGAGGGAAGTGGTTGGTACTGACATGTTTTATTGCTAATGGACATTGCATTTCCAGAACACTTCTTCCTTAGGCTAAAGCACTGCATCTGATTAGTTGTACTTGGCCTTCTCAACTTGTAATTTCCCTTTGACCAAATCATTACTGACCTCAAGAGGAGGAGTTAAACTGAGTTCCTCCATTTCATGTGGAACAAAGACCAGTGAAGAGGAGATCCCTTTTCTATTAACTTAAATTTCAGTCTCTCTTGGCACCAAATTCTCATCTACACTTCAAGACATCCCTGACCTTCTGGGATAAGGGCAGGGAAGCTTCTGTCTTCTCCCTTTACTTCTTTCTCACTTCTTTTTTCTTTGCTTCTATGGTTTGGGGAGCCCAGGCTTCCCAGGTGGCGCTAATGGTAAAGAATTCATCTGCCGGTGCAGGAGACATAAGAGATGTGGGTTCAATCCTGAGTTGGGAAGAACCCTTGGGGAAGGAAATGGCAACCCACTCCAATATTCTTGTCTGGATAATCCCATGGACAGAGGAGCTGGTGGGCTACAGTCCATAGGGTTGCAAAGAGTCCAATGTGACCAAAGTGACTTAGCATGCATGGTGGACTGAAATAGCATCCCCCACAAAAGATATGTTCACGTCCTAATCCCTAGAACTTTTGTATATGACCTTGTTTGGGAAAAGGGTCTTGGCAGATGTAATTAAACTCAGCATCTTAAGAGGAGGAGCTTATATTGGATTATTCCAGTGAACCTGAAGCACCATCACAAGTATCCTCAGAAGAGACTAGGCCATGAAAAGACACTCAGAGAAAGAAGGAGGCAGTGTGGCCACAGGGCAGAGACTGGGGCGATGCAGCCGTAAGACAGTGATTGCTAAGAGCCACCAGAAGCTCTGAGAAGGAAGGAAGAGTTTTTCTAAGAGCCTTTGGAGGGAGTGTGGCCTTGCTGACTCCTTGATTTCTGTCTTTTGGCTTCCAGAACTGGACAAGAATGAATATCTGTTGTTTTAAGCCACCCACTTTGAGGTGATTTGTTACACCAGCCACAGGACACTGCTGCATAAGGCTTCCTTTTGAGTTTCCTTTTTGACCCCTTTCAATTCCTCTGGTGGACAGAATGCCTGATGAACTATGGACAGAGGTTCATGACACTGTACAAGAGACAGGGATCAAGACCATCCCCAAGAAAAAGAAATGCAAAAAGGCAAAATGGCTGTTTGAGGAAGACTTACAAATAGCTGAGAAAAGAAGAGAATCGAAAAGCAAAGGAGAAAAGGAAAGATATACTCATTTGAATGCAGAGTTCCAAAGAATAGCAAGGAGAGATAAGAAAGCCTGACTCAGGGATCAATGCAAAGAAATAGAGGAAAATAATAGAATAGGAAAGACGAGAGATCTCTTCAAGAAAATTAGAGATACCAAGGGAACATTTCATGCAAAGATGGGCTCAATAAAGGACAGAAATGGTATTGACCTAACAGAAGCAGAAGATATTAAGAAGAGGTGGCAAGAATACACAGAAGAACTGTACAAAAAAGATCTTCATGACCAAGATAGTCATGATGGTGTGATCACTCACCTAGAGCCAGACATCCTGGAATGTGAAGTCAAGTGGGCCTTAGGAAGTATCACTATGAACAAAGCTAGTGAAGGTGATGGAATCCCAGTTGACCTATTTTAAATCCTGAAAGATGATGCTGTGAAAGTGCTATACTCACTATGCCAGCAAATTTGGAAAACTCAGCAGTAGCCACAGGACTGGAAAAGGTCAGTTTTCATTCCAATCACAAAGAAAGGCAATGCCAAAGAATGCTCAAACTACCGCACAATTGCACTCATCTCACACGCTAGTAAAGTAATGCTTAAAATTCGCCAAGCCAGGCTTCAGCAATACGTGAACCATGAACTTCCTGATGTTCAAGCTGGTTTTAGAAAAGGCAGAGGAACCAGAGATCAAATTGCCGACATTGGCTGGATCATCGAAAAAGCAAGAGAATTCCAGTAAAACATCTATTTCTGCTTTATTGACTATGCCAAAGCCTTTGACTGTGTGGATCACAATAAACTGTGGAAAATTCTTCAAGAGATGGGAATACCAGACCACCTGACCTGCCTCTTGAGACACCTATATGCAGGTCAGGAAGCAACAGTTAGAACTGGACATGGAACAACAGACTAGTTCCGAATAGGAAAAGGAGTACGTCAAGGCTGTATATTGTCACCCTGCTTATTTAACTTACATGCAGAGTACCTCATGAGAAACGCTGGGCTGGAAGAAGCACAAGCTGGAATCAAGATTGCCGGGAGAAATATCAATAACCTCAGATATGCAGATGACACCACCCTTATGGCAGAAAGTGAAGAGGAACTCAAAAGCCTCTTAATGAAAGTGAAAGTGGAGAGTGTAAAAGTTGGTTTAAAATTCAACATTCAGAAAACGAAGATCATGGCATCTGGTCCCATCACTTCATGGGAAATAGATGGGGAAACAGTGGAAACAGTGTCAGACTTTAGTTTTCTGGGCTCCAAAATCACTGCAGATGGTGACTGCAGCCATGAAATTAAAAGGCACGTACTCCTTGGAAGAAAAGTTATGACCAACCTAGACAGCACATTGAAAAGCAGAGTCATTACTTTGTCAACAAAGGTCTGTGTAGACCAGTCAAGGTTATGGTTTTTCCAGTGGTCATGTATGGATGTGAGAATTGGACTATAAAGAGGGCTGAGCACAGAAAAATTGATGCTTTTGAACTGTGATGTTGGAGAAGACTCTTGAGAGTCCCTTGGACTTCAAGGAGATCCAACCAGTCCATCCTAAGGGAAATCACTCCTGGGTGTTCACTGGAAGGACTGATGTTAAAGCTGAAACTCCAGTATTTTGGCCACCTGATGCAAAGAGCTGACTCATTTGAAAAGACCCTGATGCTGGGAAAGATTGAGGGCAGGAGGAGAAGGGGATGACAGAGGATGAGATGCTTGGATGGCATCATTGAGTCAATGGACATGAGTTTGGATAAACTCCAGTAGTTGATGATGGACAGGGAGGCCTGGCATGCTGTGGTTCATGGGATCACAAAAGTCAGACAGGACTGAGCAACTGAACTGAATTGAACTGAATTCCTCTATCCTTAAGTGCACTTGTCCATTATGCCTTCCATCAAATTATCTCAGCCTCTCTCTGTGTGTGTCTCCCTCTCATTGTCACATTACTGTCAAGACAAATCATATACTGATAAATACTGCATCAGGTTCTGATGTATTGTTGTTGTTCAATTGCTCATTTGGTCTGACTCTGCAATCCCATGGACTGCAGAACGCCAGGCTTCCCTGTCCTTCACCATCTCCTGGAGCTTACTCAAACCCATGTCCATTGAGTCAGTGATGTTAACTAACCATCTTATCCTCTGTCATCCCCTTCTCCTCCTGCCCTCAGGCTTTCACAGCCTCAGGGTCTTTTTTAATGAGTCTGCTCTTTGCATCAGGTAGCCAAAGTATTGGAGTTTCAGCTTCAGCATCAGTCCTTTCAATGAATATTCAGGGTTGATTTCCTTTAGGATTGACTTGGTTTGATCTTCTTGCAGTCCAGAGACTCTCAAGAGTCTTCTCCAATACCAGACTTCTGCAAAGTTGATTTGACTGTTAAACCAAATTAACTATGTTTTAAAGTTTGATGGAGGGTTCAGGATGGGGAACACATGTATACCTGTGGCGGATTCATTTCAATATTTGGCAAAACCAATACAATATTGTAAAGTTTAAAAATAAAATAAAATTAAAAAAATAATAATCACACATTAAAAAAAAAAAAGAAAAGAACTGGGAAAAAAAATGAAGTTTGATGGACATACCAATCAATTGGTAATTTTGTTAAAAATTTGTATCCCTGAGCTCTACCTGCTTTTATTGGTCTGGAATGGGACCTTGGAACCTACTTCTTAAACAAGACCCTGAGAGAATCTTGGATAGATGGCCATAGAGCCATGCTTTGGAGAACACTGAAGGAAGGCAGGACTCCCTTAGTCCGCAATCACAAACTGATGTAGAGTGGTATGGAGCTGTCAGTCCAGAAGCCCATCACAGTCTAGTAAGTTCTGCCATTGCAGGAGACATAGGAGACACGGGCTCGATCCCTGGGTCAGCAAGATCCCCTGGAGGAGGGCAGGGTGATTCACTCTAATATTCTTACCTGGAGAATCACATGGACAGATTAGCCTGGCAGGCTACAGTCCATAGGGTTACAAAGAGTCAGACGAGACTGAGATGACTTAGCACACATTAGAATACTGAAGCCCAGGCCTCTGTGAAGGTGTAGGTAACATCAAAAGGATTTCAATTTACATTTAACAATGCACAGTGGGCAACTGGTGGCTCAGATGGTAAAGAATTTGCCTGCAATGCAGGAGACCTGAGTTTGATCCCTGGGTTGGGAAGATCCCCTGGAGGAGGGCATGGCAACCCACTGCAGTATTCTTGCCTGGAGAATCCCATGGACAGAGGAGCCTGGCAGGCTACAGTCCATGGGTTGGAAAAGAGCCAAACACGACTGAGTGACTGAGCACAGCACAGCACAGTAGGCAATGCAGGGACGCTTGAGTGTTTCCTTAGCACTGAATTCAAAGCCGAGAGGGAATAGTATGTCGTTTTCCAGTAGATCCCTCTTTGCCAGTGGTTGGGAGAGAGACCTGAACAGAGCTGCTTGGACCAGTTTTTGGTTCTGCCTCCAGACTGTGCCTGGAGAAGGAAATGGCAACCCACTCCAGTGTTCTTGCCTGGAGAATCCCATGGACGGAGAAGCCTGGTAGGCTGCAGTCCATGGGGTCGCACAGAGTCGGACACGACTGAAGCGACTTGGCAGCAGCAGCAGCCAGACTGTGCCACTCTGGGGAGAGATGACTTTGTCAATTTTGCCGCACAATGGGGCACTCCTCCCCATCTATTTTGTTTGAGAACTCTGAAGAAAAGATTGGCTGTGGAATTCTGAATGGGCTCTGGCTAGATGCAAACCCTCAGCACATCTGAGACAAAGCAGAGGCTGAAGAAGGTCATCAGTTTGTGCATCGTCTGCCGCTTATGGCCGTGATGCATGGGTAGCTTTTTTTTTTTTTTTAGTTTCTTTCTTGATCATCTTCTTTGATAAGTGGAATACAAATTCTCTCATGAATTGGAAACGGTGATTAGGTAAGCATCCTATAAGGACCCCATTACATCTTGTCTTTCTGCTCTCTGGATGCCTGTAGCTCATCTTTCCTTTATGTCCTCCCTGCCTGCTCATAGCACTCCTGTTTGATTCCTGGATGATACAGTCTTGACCGGCCCTTCCATCGTTCTGTACACATGGCTGAAGCTGTGCCCTTAGCTCAGGGTTTATGGCTTTCACAGCAACAGCCTAATTACACAGCAGCTTCTTTATTAATTGATTTAGAACCCTGGTCTCTTAAAAGTTGAACCTTTAAGAGTGATGTTTTCTACCTACTATGGAGCAGTGGTTCTTCACATCTTAGCTGAAGAGTTTGTTATAACAGAGATCACAGGGCCCTTTTCCCCAAGGTTTCTGCTCCTGATTCTATTAGGATTTTCATTTTTAATAAGTTTCCAGCTGCTACTGCTGACCCAGAGAACACCCTTGGAGAACCACTGCTTTAGAGAATGTGGCCTTTTTTTTTTAGTTTTATATTATATGATAAAAAGTATACATTTTTTATTTTTTGAGAGATTAAAGGATGTCTTTGCAACCCAAGTACCATACTTGACACTTGGTTAGTAAGCCGAGCAAATGTGAAAACCACTTCTGTAAATGTTATGATGCTTTAAAAAGAGTCAACCACAATGGAGTGCTCAGCTGTGAAACTTGGTAGGCGAGCTTATGTGTGACAGTTAGCTCTCAAACTCGTGCTTTCTGACTTACAAATTTCCCAACAGGCATTCTTTTAATCCCTTATTATTCGTCCTGATCATGCTTCTCTTAGTTTCATCCTCAGAGAGATGTCTTCAGTATCTCATGCTGAAAAAGTCTCATGACTTTGGGAAAAAATTAAAGATAGCTTCCGTCCTGCCCACTCCCTGTTGTAAAGTACATTAGTATGAGGTTGTAATGGATGCGGTGAACCATTGTTTTAGTTTCATGGCCCTTGAGGCTTTTCAGGTTAACATTACATGCTATTTCCTAGTATCTTAAGAGATTGCAAAACTTTGACATTTGAAAGCCCTCTCTCTTTGAAAGAGAAAAACATATTTTAAGCTGGGAAAATATACCTTCATTTAGATAGGTGGAGTAGAATTGCATGAATTTATAAGTTCTGGTGAATCTATTACAGGGGCTTCACACAGGTCTCATAAGTTCGGGACTAATACTTTGAAGTCCTCGTTCCTTACTTAACTTGACAGGACAAGCCTAATCTGCTGGACAAGCCTGTATGCTCGACTTTAACTGTGTCTGCATAATAGATCAGATGGTGTGAGATTTCGTCTTTTTCCTGAACTTCTCTTGACCCTACTGCTGTTGCCACTTATTGTTCAATGTCTAACTTTACTTTCTTTGCATATGGGAGGCTTGCCGGACCAGCTACTGCACACACTAACTTCATAAAGATATGTTTGTGAATTTTCAGTTGTTCTTTTTCCCCTGTTGTTTGACTAAGACAATCAGATCATGAAACTAAAACAAATTAAAGACAATAAGCAGAACAGATGGCAGAGAAAGACTAATGTAGTTATTAACAAATAGAAAAGACGCAAGATTGTTTAAAAAAGACAATTTTATGGAATAAGTTGTGAAAACAGCCACTCAAGAAATTGCCACCTGTGTACTCAGAACTAATAAAACTGTTCCTGGGCTGTTTTTCATTGAAAAGATGAAAGAAAGAGATTGCAAAAAAAAAAAAAAGAAAGCTGTGTACGAATGACTGCTATAGGACAAATCGCCTGGCATTCTAAGTTCAGAAGAAATGTACCAGAGAAATGTTTTAAACAACTGGAGTCTCTTCTCCTTGCCCTCTCTCAGATCTTTTATACCCCAGGGTAATGCTAACACAAATTTCAGAATGGTAGTGTAGGGTTCTTGTTTTCTTTCCCTTTATAAAAAATAATTTGTAATTAGGGAGATTTCTTTGTTTAGTACAATCTGTCCAGCCAATAACTTACTTGTGCCAAAAGTAGCCTGACATTCCTTGGGCCTTGTAATAGGGAGTAGTAATTAGAACTGGATGAATCCTATTTAACATAGTGGTCTGATGTCAGGCCCACACCCTTGCTCTTCAAATTGAGAGAACAATTAAACTGGTACAAAAATAGCTTCTCTTAAAAGATTTGTTCCCTGGGCTTGACATTTTGGTGTTTTGGTTCTTTTGATGTTTAGCATCAAATACGGAAGAGTAAGTAACAATGGGAATCTTTCTGAGAACACCATATGAGCATGGTGATTTATAAAATTATTGTGCTCAGTCTCTCAGTCATGTCCAACTCTTTGCAGCCCCATGGACTGTAGCCTACTCCTCTGTCCGTGGAATTTTTCAGGCAAGAATACTGGAGTGGGTTACTATTTCCTACTCCAGGGGATCTTCTTGACCCAGGGATTAAGCCCATGTCTCTTGGATCTCTTGCATTAGCAGGCAGATTCTTTACCACTTCACTACCTGGGAAGGCCTAATTTATGAAATAGAAGCTGCCAAATGTCCAGGAGTAGTCTCCAAGTTAGTCTCTTGGACTACATTCCAACATTATGACCGTAGTCTGTTAACTAGTGGTCTGAACTGGGGAAGGTTCATTTCATCAAATGTGAAGGCCATCTTTACATTTAGCAGTGGTTAGACAGTTGGCTAACAGAAAGATTTAAACTCTGTATGCATTTGTATATGTATCTGTACGCATCAGATCAGATCAGATCAGATCAGTCGCTCAGTCGTGTCCAACTCTTTGCGACCCCATGAATCACAGCACGCCAGGCCTCCCTGGCCATCACCAACTCCCGGAGTTCACTCAGACTCACGTCCATCGAGTCTGTGATGCCATCCAGCCATCTCATCCATGTAACTTAAAAATAACAGTTACAAATGACAGTGTATTTGAGAAAGTCTTCAGAGTAAAACACCTGTAGAATTTAAAAAGTACATAAAAATAAAATGCCAGAGCTAAAAGTGCCTTAGAAGTCTCTTTCTCTCCACCTCAACCTGGCATGATAAATAGAAAAAAGTGATGTCAAGGAAGGGGAAATGGTTTGTTTAAGATCCAGTAGCTTTCCTGCCACTTCCTGGTTAGATCCCCAGTGAAATTTCAATGACTTTCACTCACTGCCAGCCCTTTAGCTGGTGGGAACCTGCTGTATAGTGTGGGGAGCTCAGCTTGGTGCTCTGTGGTGACCTAAAGGATTGGGGTGGGGATGTGTGGGAGGGAGCTTCAGGAGAGAGGGGATATATGTGTACATATGGCCGATTCACTTTGTCATACAGGAGAAGCTAACACAACACTGTAAAGCAACTATACTCTAATTAAATAAAGTGAGGAAGTAAAGAGGGCTGAGAGTCAGACTGGAGAGTACAAATGAAGACCATTAGCTGCTGCAGAAAGAGCTTTGTTTATCAGGAGGAACTCACGAGGTAGTGGCAAGACTACCCTACCCATCTGGACTACAGAGACAGTCCGTGCTCTGTCCAGGGGGGCAGTGCTCTTTTATCTCATCCTCAATAGTTTCTTGTTCTCATTTATCAAAGTATCTGATGCTTTTTTTCCCCTCCCTGAGTCAGAAATGTCCACTCCCATTTAAAGTGTGTTTTTTTTTTTTGTTTGTTTGGGGAGGGGAGGGAGTTTGACCACAGCTCAGAGGGTAAGGAATCTACCTGCAATTCAGGAGACACAGGAGACACGGGTTGGATCCCTTAGTGGGGAAGATCCCCGGAGAAGGAAATGGCAACCCACTCCAGTATTCTTGCCTGGGAAATACCATAGATAGAGATGCCTGGCAGGTTACAACCTAGTCCATGGGGTCGCAAAGAATTGGACACAACTGAGCACGAGGCACATTGCATGTCTGAGACTAGATAATAAAATACTTTCATAAGGGTCAAAATGTAAAGTTAAACCTATCTTATGATGCAGAGGGGAATTCTCTCTGCTTTTCCAAGAGTGAGATGGAGGGAGGAGTCATGGAAACCAATACATGTACAAAAAATTTGTAAAAGACATCAGAGAACCGTCTGAACCTATGGTTTCTTGCAGTATTTTTCTCAGGCTTTGAGACCTTTGAGAATTTTTTTTTTCCTCATCATATGTAAGAAAATAAGGATAGTCTTCTAGGACAGAGAACAATATGTCTTTTCTACAACATTAGATTAAGCAGGCTGACAGGGGATCAAAGCATTTCTTACTAGGACATAGATTGATGATAAAGTTTTCTAGCAATATTTGGGATTCTTGAGAAAAGTAGTTGTTTCTGGCTCCAAAAAATCTAACTGAATTTCCATCTGAATTTGAACTAAGGTCATGATAACCCAGTATCATCCTGGAAAGAACGAAGTTACTTCTTCAAGCAGCTTTTGTTTGAAAAGCTTTGAATAAATTAAGAATACTAGATAATATATTAGTATAGAATAGTAAATAGTAATTATAGTAATATAATATAATAGTAAATAGTTATTTTAGTTATCCTAAAAAATTTAGAGGACATGGAATTTTCTGAAAGAGGAAATTTAGGAAATGAATGGAATTAAGTGTTTTCATTTATAAAGAACTATAATACTGTTCAGTGGTAGAATGATAATAACTGTGCAGATGAAACAAATTTGGAAAATTTTAGTATGCTGGCAAGTGATTAATTAAATTAATCTTGATAAAGGAAATGGGCAAAACTGCAGTAAATAAGAATAAATTATTTTTCTGGGATTACAGTCCACTGACTCCAAGCATCTGGGAATATCTTCCAGTAAGAGTTCACAAAAAGTCTGCATGCAGAGCAATTGAAGTTATAATAGAAACTCTCATTTAGTTGGCACTTGCTGTGGACCGAGTTCCGGGTTAGGGTTTTACAAGTGGTACCTAATGTGATCCTTATGGCAATCCAGTGAATCAGATGTTTTTACTCATGTCTTACAGATACAGGAAGTGGAGGTTTAAAAAGGTTAAGTAACATGTCTGAGATTTTAGAGCAAAAAGTGAACTAGCATTTTAAACTATATCTAACTCCACATCTTTTACTTTAATCACTGGATTGCTTTTTCTGCATCCATTGCTTCCTTTAATTGTCACTTAGGAAAGTTCAATCTAAACATCTATCAGGAATCTCTGCGGATCTTGGAAATAAAATCAATTCTCCTTTTTTAATTTGAGTTTTTTAGTTTTAGTTTATTCAGTTCAGTCTGATGGTTATTTATCAAAACATTGTAATTCCAAAAATTAGACTGAGATTTTGAATCAATTTAAATTAGATGGAATTTTACATATTGTATGTGAAAATATGCATAGCTTACCATTTAAAAAAATGTTATCTGTCTAAATTTTAGCATTTTATAGTATAAGCATATTTGTTTGATGTTACTCTTTTTAAAAACATGTCTGCTTTTCAGCTAGATTTAGTGTTTGCTAGCATAAGCGTATTTATATTAGATTAGCATTCCGTTGGATTCAAAATATTTGCTTTTTGCTTCAGTGGATGCCTGTTAGTCACATAAAAATCTGTTTTTGACATTTGCTATTTAACAAGTCCATTATTTGGCACCTAGTATCTTAAAAATGACCGCTTCAAGAACTGACTATGACTTGAGTAGTTCTTCTGAACAGATGAGGTTATTATATGCCCTGTAACTGGCTCAAAGCTTGTATTTTATTTACAAGGTGACAGTTGACACATTTGATTAATGTCAGTCTGAAGAGAAAATTGCTGGCACCTGAAAAATGTAAGCCAAAAATCAAAGAGAGGCACTGCTTTTTATATGTCCCATGAGGATACAGCTTAAGCAAAAGGGTTCTCATTTGGCTCTGGTGATGTAGTTCATGGTTCACTTCTAAAACCGAGACAGTCCTACCCAACTGTCCATTCTTTTTTTTTTTTTTTTTTAATTTTATTTTTAAACTTTACAAAATTGTATTAGTTTTGCCAAATATCGAAATGAATCTGCCACAGGTATACACGTGTTCCCATCCTGAACCCTCCTCCCTCCTCCCTCCCCATACCATCCCTCTGGGTCGTCCCAGTGCACCAGCCCCAAGCATCCAGTACCGTGCATTGAACCTGGACTGGCAACTCGTTTCATACATGATATTATACATGTTTCGATGCCAACTGTCCATTCTTTATGAAATATGTTACAAATTTGCAAAGTCATTGCCTACTCAGGCACATTCGTAGGTGGAGAATCACACAAGTGTATCATAATGGAATAAATCTTAGGAAGATAAGTGCTGATTTTGGGGGTCCAGAGCAAAGGGTATTTTCCTGGTGGCTCAGTAGTAAAGAATCTGCTTGCAATGCTGGAGACACGCAGAAGACATAGGTTTGATTGTGCTTGGGAAGACCTCCTAGAGTAGGAAATAGCAATCTGCTCCAGTATTCTTGTCTGGAAAATTCTATGGACTGAGGAACCTAGTGGATTACGATCCATGGGGTCACAAAGAGCCAAACATGACTGCTCATGCACGCACGAGCAAAGGGTGCTGTCTCCTCATGGTATTCGGGAAAGGAAATCGATTCGGGAAAGGATTACAAATAAGGTGGTATTTCTCTGGGTTTTAAGGCTTTCATGAAACACCAGAAAGCAAGGCCACTATTCATCAGAGGGATTTGCTATTGAGAAACTTGAATTGATAGCTACTTTTCTTTTAGTTTTCTAGTGGAAATTAACCTTTATTTGTTCTTTCCAAATAGAGGACATTTTTGTCTGCTTTTTCCCTACACATCCCCACAAATACCCAGGCCTTGGCTCTTAGGCGTCTGTCATTATAGAGACATCCTAAAGTCCTAGGAGTCAAATGAAGATCAGGTAATGTGGACAATCTTCCAGAGGCAACGTTTCCTCTTTGCATGGAACTAGCCTCAGAAGACACCATCATGCAGGTGAGAATCATATTCAATCCATTGACAACAGTTTAGTTCTCTGTTAGGTCATTGAACATTCCTTAAGTCATTTCCTATTCCAAACCAGGCTACCTGCCTAGAAAATAATCAAGTTGTGCCAAACTGTAATTTACCTCCTTAGTCTTTTGAGTCTCAGTGGGTTTTCAGGGATCAAAGCAAGGAAGCTAGTGTGGACACCAAAGTGAAGTGAAAGTCGCTTAGTTGTGTCCAACTCTTTGCGACCCCATGGACTATACAGTCCATGGAATTCTCCAGGCCAGAATACTGGAGTGGGTAGCCTTTTCATTCTCCAGGGGATCTTCCCAACCCAGGGATCGAACCAGGTCTGCCACATTGCATGTAGATTCTTTACCAACTAAGCCACAAGGGAAGCCCAAGAATACTGGAGTGGGTAGCCTATCCCTTCTCCAGAGGATCTTCCTGACCCAGGAATTGAACCAGGGTCTCCTGCATTGCAGGCAGATTCTTTACCAGCTGAACTATGAGGGAAACACTGTAGTGTGAGCACTAGCTTACTGTATTTGCTTGGCTTGGCATCAAAGCCAAATGATGACTATATGCCTCTTCTCCCCCTCCACTGCCCAGGGAGATCTTGTCGGCACCCACTATATTCATCTCCTAGATTTGCAGGGCATGTTAAATTCTGGACTACGATTTGAAAGGGAGACCACTCTTATCTCACTAACCATAAACTTTTTCTTTTTTTTTTTTTTGAGAAATTGAAAGAATTATACTGCTTGGGGGAGTCAGACAGTTGTTGGTACCCTATGATACACTTACAATTTGACATTTTCTAAGAGGGAGAAACATTTTACCATTGGGCCAACTTTCTCTGAGTGGAACCACTCTAAGAGATTTTGGAAGCAATTGAGATTTACCTCATAACTGTGGCTCTTCATCTTGTTTCTACTTTGATACATACGTTGATATTGAGTTGGCCAAAAAATTCATTCAGGTTTTTTCCACACAATCTTTCTTAAAAATCTAAACAAGCTTTTTGGCTAACCCAATATGTGACATATTCTCATGAGTAAATATAGATTTGAAAGTTGAATTGCTACTTACTTGAAAGGGGTTTTTGGATCATGCCCAAATCATGTGCTCTAGGCTCTATCCCTTTTTCAAAACTCGTGTCTCAGTATCCCAGGTGAGGAGAACTGAATGTCAAACAGTAAAGATTTGGCTTTGCCTCCCTCATGTTTCTGGCTAATCTAAAGATCTAGGACACACATCCAATGATGTGGGCAAAGGGGTCAAGGCGGGGAGTGAGTAGGGGTCAGTGTGTTTTCTGCTTGCAGTGAAATTTCATCTCACGTCTTCATTAAGGACATTGTCACTTTCTATTAGATATTAACCACTGGAGTTCCTCAAATCTCATTTGTAGGCCTTTTTCTTTCTTACTTTGCACTCTTATCTTAAGAAATCTTACCCTCATCCATGACTTCAGTGACCATGTATCTGTATTCTGATGACTCCCAGAATTGTTTTTCTAGCCTAGACCAATTTTCTAACCTTTATCCTTATGTTTAGGTATGTCCCAAATGTAAGGGTTAACTTGTCACTTTCCCCTAAATCCAATGTACTTACCTGGTTCACTTACAGATATGTATTAATTGTATAATATTTCTGTCCAGGTTTATTTATATCATCAGAACCTTTATTCAAGTTGCCATTTTCCCCTGTTGGTTCAGGGGTAAAGAACACACCTGCCAATGCAGGAGGCATGGGTTTTATCCCTGGGTTGGGAAGATCCTTTGGAGAAGGAAATGGAAACCCACTCCAGTATTCTTGCCTAGGAAATCCCATGTACAGAGGAACCTGGCAGGCTACAGTCCATGCATGGGGTTGCAAAGAGTTGGACATGACTTAGAGACTGAGCATGCAGGCATGGACAACTGTGACTGTTATCTCAATATTGTCACCAAGTACATATTTAGTTGTTAGTCACTCATATGTTTAGCAGGATGTGCAGTGGGACTTTTCTGATTGTTTTGGAATTTTTGCCAAAGCAAGGAGATTAGATGAAAGATACTCCTTAATTCTAATGTGCTACTGGTTATCTCTATAATTGTTAGACAATCCACTGCATGATACCATCTGGCTTAGAGAAAAAAACTTGAACTCCAGTTTATTAAGGAAATTCAAAGATGAACAGAGTATTTCTAGAACCCAGACACCCTCAGCATGAGAATATTTTTGTTAATTTTTGGAATTTATAAGCTCTCAGTTTATTCAATCAGGCAGTGATAACAACAGATTATTAAACAACATCATGGCTGTTTGAGAGCTAATTTTGTTTACTTACCTCTCTTCTTTGACTCTTGCCATTCCCTTTGACTATAGGCTTTATCCTCTACTTGGAGTAAATGTTTTACTGCTTTTCTAGCTTCTGAATTTCTAGACACATTTTTATAGAGATTGGCATGTCTTTGGAGGCAAAATTCTGCAGCCTTTCTTTATGTTGAAGTTATTACACCTTACAAAAATGATGTCAAGTATTAACCTTCTGCCCACAATATGTATGTGGTCATGAAAGCAACTAGT
This sequence comes from Bos indicus x Bos taurus, assembly GCF_003369695.1. Classification (NCBI taxonomy): domain Eukaryota; kingdom Metazoa; phylum Chordata; class Mammalia; order Artiodactyla; family Bovidae; genus Bos; species Bos indicus x Bos taurus. The sequence goes on from NC_040095.1 coordinate 33,940,035, forward strand.
GAGGATAGATTCCTCTTGAGATTTCAGTATCTCTCTATATGATCTATCTTTGGTACTTTGACTGTAGGAAGCACCAACTCAGTTTGTTTTCCAGTAAACTATAATTCCCCGGAATTATTCAACAATTGTACAGTTTTAAAAGTTATGTGGAAATGCATCCTTTGTGTGTTAATGGCACTTTTGTTGTGGTTACTGATTGTTTGACTACATCAACCCATTCTTATATCATCCATCTTTCCAGCATGGCCTCTGCAGAGAAGCTATGTTCTCAGTTCCATAAACTCACCTAAATAGAAGAGAAAAATTAGATACACTGAGCAAGGACAAGAGGATTGGAATTTAATTCTGTTTTTCTTTAAATAGCCTGATTTTTTTGATCTTCTCTGCTAAGCCAAATGGTGCTTCCCAAATGCGCAGTGGTAAAGAATCCACTTGCCAGTGTGGGAGATGCAAGAAACATGAGTTCAATCCCTGGATCACGAAGATCCCTCAGAGAAGGAAATGGGAACCCACTCCAGTATTATTGCCTGGAAAATTCCATGGACAGAGAAGCCTGGTGGGCTATAGTCCACGGGTTGGCAAAGAGTCAGATGTGACTGAGCACGCACACACTAAGCCAAATGGCATTTGGTACATAAATTTTTCAAAAGTACAAGTACAGTTTTTTCAAAAAGTACAAGTATGAAAGACATCTGCAGATGTGGGAGGTTATAAATGACTGTACATGTAATTTTTTCAAACCATTTTTCAAATTGTTCATAAATTGTACTAAAATACAGTGTATTTTCCTGAAATATATTACATTTGAGAGGATCTGTTTGAAGAATTGGACCATGGAAAGTGCATTGCAAAGAGATAAGTATATGTCAAGTGTTGTTGTGACTATATAAAAGTTTTGTTTGAAGCACACAGAAATTAAAACAGTTATTTTTGTTTTTCATGATACTCACAGGGTGGCTTTAAGTCTCAGAACATGATAGGAGGAAAACAAGAGAAGGTACTGGTACATTTCACAGCAACAAGTGTTGTGTGAGTAAGATGCATCAAATCACACTCACTTAAGGTAACTCAGAGATAAGTCATATTTATATTTTCAGCAAATGATTTATTTTTAAGATGTCTCATTATTTAAAAGTGCCAGTTGAAATCAGAGTACTGAATTTTTAAGACAATGAAAATCATTCTATCAGTTAGGTTTTATTCCTTTTGAAGAAAGAACTATATAGGTAATTTCTATTAATAATTAAAAAGGCATTTATGTCCATGTTTTTTGTAGCTCCAAAGAGATTGTACTTCAAACACAATCTTTATAAACTGTGCAGCTAATGCCAGGTGTACAGTTAGGTATTATTTAGAGATTTCAGCCACATAATCAATCAGAAGAATAATTCCTATCTAGAAGGGGAGGAAAACTCTTTTATCAGTTGTCAAATAAATTCTGGGTGGGAAGTGTGTTTATTAAATTGATTCATTTGGATAATTGGGGGCTTTAAAGTTGATTCATAGGATGTTAGTGAAAATGACAGGTCAAAGACTTTTGAAAATACTTTCCTTCAGAAAAGCAATGAGAAAACTTGCAAAAATTGTCAGAATTAAAGTTTTCAGAATGCTGGAAATTAATAAGAGGCAATATGAGTACAATAATTCAAGAAAAGTGGCTGAATCTTAGTAAGAACAGAGTGCTCTGTGATATTTTAATTTATTGTAATCCCATCTTCTAGTCTCCAGCTTTGTGGCAGCTTTGAAGATCATCACTATGCAATCACAGTGAAACCAGCAGCCTGACAGCAACTGGAAGGGTTATAAATGGGTAAAAGTTCCTTCAACAACCATTTTCCAGAGCATTGCCATTATTTGTCCTGTTCGGTGGCTCACCAGGAGATCCTACCAGCAAGACTGTCATTTGAGCTCAGTTAGAGATCACCAGAGCAGAACAGGCCTCTTCTCTGTGGGTGTTTGTCAGAAACAGTTGCCTTAATTGCATAGCTGTCTAATGCAGGGAATAACTGTTGGGGCCAACAATATACCAGCCATAAAACTATAGAGGAAAATCGGGGAAATAAAATTTCCACAGGGGCTTTGAAAAATGCTAACATATTCCTGAGGCTTCCCAGGTGACTCAGTGGTGAAGAATCTGCCTGCCAATGCAGGAGACATGGGTTCAACCCCTGGGTCAGGAAGAACTCCTGGAGAAGGAAATGGCAACCCTCTCCAGTATTTTTGCCTGGGAAATCCCATGGACAGAGGAGCCTGATGGACTACAGTCCATGAGGTCACAAAAGATTTGGACACAACTTGGCAACTAAACAACAGCAACAACATATTAACATATTCCAGGGAGTCTATAAGGCCATGTACATGCATAGGGATGTGAGGATGCTCAGTAAAGACCCAAGAAGGCCCTAAGTTTTCACCTCTGGTTCTTTTTGACATCCTGTACAAGTAGGAAGTGAAGGCTAAGACAGAGTTGTCAACAGCCTAGCTAAGTATTATGAAGTATTACTGGAACTTAGTGAGAATCAGAGCCATAAAGAAAGGGTCACCCAGGAAGAGCTTTAACCTCCCATCAGCCAAATCTAGCTGAAAGCCAGGTGGTAAGAGGATCCAGGATGGGTTCAAACCTAAGACAGAAGAAGAGATAGGTCTAGCTATTGCCAAAGGGCATTTTTGAATTAAGAGGAAATGGTGACAAGGCTTCTTTTGGAAGATTGTTAGGCTCCTGGGGGAAATAATCAAAGCACTCAGAGAAACAAAGTGATTAGTGGTTGTCAGAGACTGAAGGGCAGTGAGAAGACGGCTGCAAATGGACACATGAACTTTTGGGGATAAGGGAAGTATTTTGTATCTTGACTGTGGCATTGGTTAAATAATTGTTATTTTTCAAAACCCTTTCAACTGTACACTTTAAACTGGTAAATTTTTTGTATAGCACTGCAGATGGTAATTGCAGCCATGAAATTAAAAGACACTTACTCCTTGGAAGGAAAGTTATGACCAACCTAGGTAGCATATTAAAAAGCAGAGATATTACTTTGCCAACAAAGGTCCGTCTAGTCAAGGCTATGGTTTTTCCTGTGGTCATGTATGGATGTGAGAGTTGGACTGTGAAGAAATCTGAGCGCCGAAGAATTGATGCTTTTGAACTGTGGTGTTGGAGAAGACTCTTGAGAGTTCCTTGGACTGCAAGGAGATCCAACCAGTCTATTCTATAGCAGATCACTCCTGGGTGTTCTTTGGAAGGAATGATGCTAAAGCTGAAACTCCAGTACTTTGGCCACCTCATGCGAAGAGATGACTCATTGGAAAAGACTCTGATGCTGGGAGGGATTGGGGGCAGGAGGAGAAGGGGACGACAGAGGATGAGATGGCTGGATGGCATCACTGACTCGATGGATGTAAGTTTGAGTGAACTCCGGGAGTTGGTGATGGACAGGGAGGCCTGGTGTGCTGCGATTCATGGGGTCGCAGAGTCAGACATGACTGAATGACTGAACTGAACTGAACTGAACTGACGCCTCAATCACCTGCACTTGAAGAAACAAATGCCTGGCTCATCTGGTAAAGAATCCTCCTACAATGTGGGAGACCTGGGTTCAACCCCTGGGTTGGGAAGATTCTCCTGCAGATGGGAATGGCTACCTGCTCCAGTATTCTGGCCTGGAGAATTCTATGGACTGTATAGTCCATGGGGTTGCAAAGAGTTGGACACAACTGAGTGACTTTTGATTTCACTTTTCTAAATAATAAGACAAAGACTAATAGTGGGTCTAAAAATGGACAAGAAAACAAAAAGGCAATTTATAGAAGAGACACTTTTAATAGTTCCCCCTTACAAAAACAAGAGAGTACTCAAACCCTAGAATAATCAGTAATATTTGACTTTATACAAGGTAACATTTCATATTCTATTGACAACAATTTTTAATGTGTAAAATGAGGAAAAATTAGAACCTCAGGGTAGGAATGTAATTTCAGGGGGGGAAAAAACCACTTAGAATATAAGAGGATCTTGAAAATAATATATATGCACTCCATATGACCCAGAAATTTCATTTCTAGGCATTTATATGGAAAATTCCCTAAATAGGAAATGTGTATAGGGAGCTTGTATCAGCAGTTTTTCTACCTGTACTTTTCTGAATCTGTAAAAGATCTTTGTAAGACTGGTTTACTTTCATCAATGTTAGTACAAACCTTGATTCTACTATAAGGCCTTCCATAACTATCCAGTCTAAATTAGAACATCCTCCCACTTAGCAGGAGAGAGATGACCTTTTCTACTTCCTCGTCTAAACAGGACCTCCATCAAAACCTGGCATATTAGACATTCAGATATTTAATGAGTAATAATATTGCTTGTTAAAGCAAAATACTGGAAACAAATTAAATGTACATCAATACTGGATACTATTATGTCAGATATAAAAAAACTATAAATTAAAGAGTATGCACTTGGTAAAACACATAGTGGTCAGTGAAATAAATCAAATTGGTAAATTGTATAGTTAGTATTAAATCATTTAATGTAAAGACAGCATCCTCTAGACACTTAAAGTGTGTTCTGAGAATCAGTGTGGATTTGTGAACTGTTTCTTATGGCTCATTACAAAAAAATCAGAAATGCTTTTAAAAATGTATGGCTGTTCAATATTGCCACAACATCTGAGGATGCACTCAGTGGATTTGCCTCATTGAACCTCAAAGTTAGAGATTCGTTTAGTGTGGTTGAACTCACTAATGAATTGTTTGTGGCTTAAGCTGCATATCAGCCACCTGACCATGGCATCAGACATGGTCTGCAACAGATTGTGGAAAACACAAAATTCAAAACTAAAACATTTAACCCTTCATTATATATAGATACACATAACTTTCAGACAGTATTCTATATTGTTAATGCTTATGCCTATGTATGAGAAGTATGCTGCTGCTGCTGCTAAGTCGTTTCGGTCGTGTCTGACTCTTCATGACCCCATGGACTGTAGCCCACCAGGCTCCTCCGTCCATGGGATTTATGAACCCTGGAAAAATACAGACACTGAATTCATGATAGTGGTTGTAGGTTTGTGAGGAGAGATAGAAGACGGAGACTAGGAAATTAAAATAAATGAGGTTTTTATCTTTATCTAGAATGCTTTAATATACTTATTAAAATAATGATAAGGCAATGTGACAGGTAGTTATTAATTCTGAGTGTACAGTATTTATTTTTGTTAATATTATGATTTATACTTTTATGCCTTTTTCTCAAAATAAAACTAATAAAAAAGAAAGGAATTCTTCTAAATTAAAACAGGAAGTCAATTAACTCCAAGAAGAATGTCCTCAATAAGAGGAATGAAATGGATCCCAGCAATGGAAAAATGAACTAAAGAGCTGGACAGCATTCTGCTTCATAGCTCACAAAGGGGAGAAAAAGCCAATTAGTTTCTAGGTGAAAATCAAAAGCTCCATGAGAAATAAATGGTTCAGATTTCAAGAAAATGATCATATGGTTTTACAGATCTAATGCAGTTTAAAGAAAGAGCCCTGGCTTCCTAGTATGTTAGGAATATCTTTACATGGCACAAAGATTGTGACATTTAACACAAGGAGGATAAAAGGTTATCCTAAAGGATAACTTTTGCTGGGTTCTGTAGTAAATATTTACACAGTCATGATAATGGGAATACCATTGTTTTTCAATGTTTAAAGTCCTATGAAACAAACATGGATCATTTAAATATGGTGATAGAGTAGAATGTAGACATTATCCATAGGCAATATAAGAGTAGAAATATAACTTGTCCTTTCCGTAACTTAGTCAAACATATGGGTAGTCCAATAATTTCATGAAGGATTTAGAGAATTAAATTGAATGTCATTTGACTATACACACTGTAGCTTTACTGTGTGGATATAATTTGAAAATAATTCAGTATAATATTAGAAAAAAGTAGATTAGCTGAATCCATTGAAAAATACCTGAGAGGAAGATTAGAGACTGAAATAAGATCTGAATTAATTAATTTGTAAATTGAACCTATGGTAATTGGGCTGAAGACAACCCTATCTGGAGGCCATGGTCTAAGAACCTCTGTTGATGTAGTGTCTATAGAGTAAGGCTTGTTTGTTCCTCATAATCTTGAGAAAAATCAACCAGCATGTGTGTGCTCTATATTTAAGGCCCCAAAATCTCTTTTTGTGAAAAACATTTAGTCAAGTAAGAAATGTCCTCTACATTAATGTAAGAATTTAAGGCCAAATTGCTCAAGATCACTTTTTTAAGTGGCTAATGAATTTGGTCCTGGGAAATTTTTTATTTTTTTAAATTTTATTTTGACTGCACTCGGTCTTCATTGCAGAACAGGCTCTTTGTTGTGGTTCTGTGAGCTCAGTTGTCCTTTGGCATGTGAGATCTTGGTTCCCTGAATAGGAATTGAACCCATGTCCCCTACATTGGAATGTGGATTATTTACCACTGGACTATCAGGGAAGTCCCAGTCCTGGGAAGGTTTAACATTAAAGATGGAGATAATGAGATAAATTGAGTCATTTTATTGGTATTGTTAAGCAAGTTTGAAAATATTCTGTTCATTAGTTATTTCAATTCATACTTATACTTTAAGAGAATTAAATTGGAAAGGTATTGTTTGATGACTCTTCATTGATAGTCCTTAAAAATAAAATTGATATATTTAGTTAATTTAAAACTGTTTAGGGGAATTTAATTTGTCAAAAGGCAATAGTTCAGTTCAGTCACTCAGTCGTGTCCGCCTCTTTGTGACCCCAGGGACTGCAGCACACCAGGCTTCCTGGTCGTATCACCAACTCCCGGAGCCTGATCAAATTCAAGTCCATCGAATCGGTGATGCCCTCCAACCCTCTCATCCTCTGTTATCCCCTTCTCCTCCTGCCTTCAATCTTTCCCAGCATCAGGGTCTTTTCCAATGAGTCAGTTCTTCACCTCAGGTGGCCAAAGTATTGGAGCTTCAGCTTCAGCATCAGTCTTTCCAATGAATATTCAGGACCGATTTCCTTTAGGATTGACTGTTCGAATCTCCTTGCAGTCCAGGGGACTCTCAAGAGTCTTCTCCAACCCCAGTTCAAAAGCATCAATTCTTTGGCACTCAGCTTTCTTTATGGTCCAACTGTCACATCCATACATGACTTCTGGAAAAACCATATATTTGACTAGATGGACCTGTGTTGGCAAAGTAATGCCTCTGCTTTTTAATATGTTGTCTAGGTTGGTCATACTTTTCTTCCAAGAAGCAAGTGTCTTTTAGTTTTATGGCTGCAGTCACCATCTGCAGTGATTTTGGAGCCCAAGAAACTAAAGTCTGTCACTGTTTCCATTGTTTCCCACCTATTTGCCATGAAGTGATGGGACCAGATACCATGATCTTAGTTTTTTGAATGCTGAGTTTCAAGCCAGCAGTGGAAATAGCCTTCTTTAAAAATTGTTAGAATAGCCAGATTTATAAATGTAATGATGTAATCCACATATCGCGTTAAAAAAATCCATTAAGAACTGAACATTTTAATTTTTGATAAATAAAGTACCACTTATCAAAAATCTACAGTGGTTGTGTACAATAGCAATCATCAAGGATATAAAAAAGCACATTGATAAAAACATATGTTTGATGCAAGATAGAAGGGGAGTAGGGGATGAGAAAGAAAAGTAGAAGTACTGATTTTTGTAAAATATATTGAAACATTAAAAATATCACAAAAAATGTTTGGAGAAAAATACTCCCCTGTGTAAAGGGGAGAGAATGTGAAATAAACATTTAAACATAAGTCCAAATATAAAAACTATTTCTGATTCTGCTAATGGCATACTAGGTAATTTGGAACAGTCTGTCTACTGAGGACAGTGGGAAAATTCATTTAAAGTAACTGAAATGTAACAAGATATGAGAATCACCAGGCCAGGGAGAATAAAGGATTTGCACATTAGCATATTTTTCTCCTATGGATGATTCCTGATTTTGTGATGGGCAGATATAACAAGCCTCAATAGCATTTTTGACAGTGAGGTTAATAAGAGATAAATTGGGGTATAGGTTTGCCAAGTGGGAGTAAACCCTGGTGAGTTCATTTACATTGGGTTGAGAGTCCAAATATTGCTGCATCAAAGGAGTAAGGGGAAACAATAGTCTTGCAAATATAGACAAGTAAGCCGGTGGAATAGAATAGACAGCTTAGAAACAGACCAGTGTTCAAGGACATCTGATTTATGGCAAAGGCATAAAGGATCAGTCTTAACAAGTGATACTGAGAAAATTGGATATGCATAAGGGAAAAAAATGCAGATCAGTCTGTTTCTTACCTCATACCATGTGCATGTGTGTGTGTATGCTCAGTCATGTCTTGACTCTTTTGTGACCCCATAGGCGCCCATGACGCCTCTGTCCATGGAATTTTCCAGTCAACAATACTGGAGTGGATTGCCATGTCCTCCACCAGAGAATCTTCCTGACTCAGGGATCAGACTTACAACTCTTGCATCTCTTGCATTGGCAGGCAGATTCTTTACCACTGTGCCACCTGGAAAGCCCTGTACTATATACAAAAATAAACTACAAATGGGTAAATTTAAATCTCAATGTGAAAAGTAAACCAAAATTCTAGAATATAAGATACTATTTTCATGAATTTGTGTTGGAAAATACTTAAGTAAAATACAAAGCACTGTCCTTAATGGATAAGATTGATACATTTGCCTACATTAGAAACAAGAGCTGTAAATCAGGAGATATTAAATTGAAAAATCAAGATAGAGAATTGCAGAAAATATTTACAACACATATAATTGACAAAATGTCATATCTAATACATAACGTGTCTTTATTTGGATTTATCCTGAAGTGGAGCCTGACAAAAGGATTTGAATATACCTAGTTTATTTGTGCAGTAGTCCTAAGAAGCACTTGTAAGTTGTAAGTATCTGAGGAAATGAAACAGGGAAGAGAGGCAATACATACACATTAACGAGCAGATTACTGCAGTTTTGCTCTATCTCCATCACCATTCTTTCATCTGAGTCCTTGAATTTACAAAGTAGGAAGACTGAATGGAATTGCAGTGTCAGCAACTTATACTTCAGAATTCTGCCAATCCATCAAGTGCAAATAAAACATATGAGATATAGATCAAGAAGAAATGAAAGGAAAAAAACCAGAAAAACAGACATTTCTGTTTTGAAAATCAGTTTTACTGGGTAAAGTTATCTGATTGAGGGCAGGAGGAGAAGTGGGCAACAGAGGATGAGATGATTGGAGAGCACCACCAGTTCAATGAACATGAGTTTGAGAAAACTCTGGGAGATAATGGAGGACAGGGAGGCCTGGTGTGCTATAGTCCATGGCATTAGAAAGAACTGGATACAAATTAGCGACTGAACCACAGCACCTATAGCAAAGATATCTTGGTTGCTTGGTAGAGACAGTAACTCTGAAAGGTGATGTATAATCCATTTCCTTAAATTCACTTTTAATTATTAACCACACACATGCCTTAGAACTACTAACATACCTTAGAACTACTAACAATAACATTACTGTTGGACATCAAGCAAATTTAATGTCTGCCTCCAGATTTGGGGGAAAGTTTCTTCTGGATTTATAATTATTATAAACGATTTTTGCTGTGAATGTTATGACTTGCTGCAGTATTGATGGTCTAAGGCTATCTATTGGGAATGCTTCTTTATTGTTACCCTAGACGTATTTTCTGCCATTTCAAACCATTCCTAACAAGGGTTTTACATGAAGTCAAGTATCATAAAGAATGGTAGGTATTAAACATTAAATAGTTAAAACACTGAGCATTAGAGAGCTGTAGGGTAGCACAGAGTTGGACATGACTGATGCAACTTAGCAGCAGCAGCAGGGTAGCAGGTATAGTAATAGACATAAGCAGGGAGATTTTCTTTCTAATACACTGTTATAAACATGTAGTCAAATAGTATGGGAGGTTACTGAGTGTTTTATTTTCTTTGTAGCAATTGCAGTCTTCCATTCTTGTGTGAAGCCACAAGAACACAGGACTGATGCAGAGAATACTGCTGTGGGTGTCTGATGATCTGTGGTGTGACTCAAGCCCAGAGTCTAATATAAGTTTAGTCCATAGGCACAACCGGATTCCCTTTAACATTGGCAAAAGGGACTGTCTTTGTGAATTATGTAGTGATTTCCAACCTGTTGAAAGAACTTTATAAAAGAAATTACTGAAAAAGTATCAGTTTGAGGTGCCATTGTTTAAATGCCCTGCTGCTGCTGCTAAGTCGCTTCAGTTGTGTCCGACTCTGTGCGACTCCAGAGATGGCAGCCCACCAAGCTCCCCTGTCCCTGGGATTCTCCAGGCAAGAACACTGGAGTGGGTTGCCATTTCCTTCTCCAATGCATGAAAGTGAAAAGTAAAAGTGAAGTCGCTCAGTCCTGTCCAACTCTTAGGGACCCCATGGACTGCAGCCCACCAGGCTCTTTCGTCCATGGGATTTTCCAGGCAAGAGTACTGGAGTGGGGTGCCATTGCCTTAAGGAACTGAATATTCTGCAGACATTACTACTGAAAAAAGTATTGTGAATGGCTTTGAAGTGAGTCACGTGTGTGTCTGTATCATTAGCCAATTAGCAGAAACTACTTCTTATGTGCCTGGGCACAGTGAATCTTAGTTAAAGAATGATGAGTCTACTGCAAAGATTAGCTGTTCCAAAATAAATTTCCCAAATGGGCCTGTGAGCCCCAGCTGGAGCAACATGACAATCTCACTTTATTGTGAAATAATATCCTATTAATTGGGAACTGAAGCAAAAATAGGTGAATGGTCATCCAACCATCTCCAAGCTAAACATATTGAATAAATCAGTAGCCTAGCTTGTCCAAAATACATTTGTTTTAAAAAATATTTTACTTTTAAAAAGTTGTCAGGAATTTAAGGCACAACCCATGAGCAGGATGCAGTGGGACAAACATCAGAAGGTCTGGTTCTCAGAGCAAAGTCTAGCCACAAGCTGATGAGTGACTCTCGCAAACTGTTTTTCTCTGATAAGCTTTAGCTTTCAATAGGAGTTTCATTGCACCATGTAACTTTTAAGATCCCATTCATCTCTCAAATCCTATTAAAGTATATGATATGAAATTGCAATATTTGACTGATTTTATCTTCAGAAGTCCTATGTCACGTGGTTCAACCTAAATTATCATGATCTTGAGAGGATTTATGGATACCTACAAAAATCTCCTTCGAGGCTTTTTGACATGAAACATTGAATATTCTACCTTATGCTTACAAATAACCAAGCGAAAGATGTTGTGTGCCCCTGGCCTGGAGAGCCAAACTTTTGACAGCAAAGTAAGGGTTTATTGCAGGGTACCAAGCAAGGGAGACAAGCCTGGTCTCTCAGTTAATGGTTTTCAAAAGGGGATGAACAAAGAGTCAGGGATTAATCGCCATCACGTGACGTTTCTTAACTGTAGTTTCAGGAGTCAGGATGTCTATGATTTATGGTGGTCCATGATGGTCTGTGAGTTCTTGTCCTGGAGAAACCACCTGAATTTTTCCTTTAATGATGCTATTGACAACAGTGATGTTAGTCATCTGACTCTGGTTGAGTAGTGTTCAGTTAGCATGGGATTGAGATCACAGGTGACAAGAAAGGGAATAAAGTCATGGATAGAGGAGTTAATCGGAGAAGGCAATGGCACCCCACTCCAGTACTCTTGCCTGGAAAGTCCCATGGACAGAGGAGCCTGGTGGGCTGCAGGCCATGGGGTCGCTAAGAGTCGGACAGGACTGAGCAACTTCACTTTCACTTTTCACTTTCATACATTGGAGAAGGAAATGGCAACCCACTCCAGTGTTCTTGCCTGGAGAATCCCAGGGACAGAGGAGCCCAGTGGGCTGCCGTCTCTGGGGTCGCACAGAGTCGGACATGACTGAATTGACTTAGCAGCAGCAGCAGAGGAGTTAATCATAAACTCAGCAGGGGAGCTCAGTTTTAGGGGCACTGAGCTTCGTGTCCCAATCATGTGTTAATTTTCCTCAGATCTTTGGGGGAAAGAGGTGATGACCACTCTGGCTACTTCCTGCTGAAACAGGGCGTAGTTCTGTCTCAGTTTTCTTCATGGAAATTCTGTACATCATGTGACAAATATTCCTGAGTTTCAGGTTTGGGATTTGAGTTTTACATGATTAAGATCTCAGTCTCTTGGTACAGTATTTTGGTGCAACAGCTAAAAGGACATTCTGTAGTCAGGTGCCCAATTCGAAGTAGGAAGAACAATGATAACCTGTGCTTTAATAAACCTTGGAAAATAGATCTTATTCTTTGGGGAATTCAGGAGAAAGTCCTGAAAACAAGCATGTATCTGGCACTTCTGGGGAGAGTTGTGGCCAAGTAACCAGCTGCCTGGTTCTGTCTAAGGAGGTTTTAACTTCTAATGTGGTATTAATATATACATAATGGGGCGATTGGTCACAGTGTATATGTCTCCTTTTTCTGCTGAAATCTAGTAAAAAAAATTTTTTTATTGTCTAGTACTATTCTGGCCAAAAGAATATAGTGCCTTCTGTGGGGAGGGTACAGTTTGAACTATTTCATTTGTTATTACTCCTAAAGTTAGAAAAAATTTGATTGTTAGAAGAGGAGACCTTAGGACCATAAGGTGAGATTTGACAACTGCTAGAAGCTTTTCTTTTTTTAATGGCTGAGTGTGTCCTTGAGTCTGATACAGTTCAGAAAACTCAAGTTCTTAGTAATACAGAAACATATCTGCAGCTGTGTCCACAATGGCCACCTAGCTGTATTTTGGATGCCTGAATCAGTTACTCTATTTTGATTTTTTAAATGCATTCTTTTCCTTAATGGTTAAAGCATATGTGCAATGCTTTTCTGACAGGCCACAGAACAGGTCATTTTGGTTATCATAAAGTTTAAGTCAGATGGTGCATAATCCGGAATGATTTCCTCATACCTTAAAATGTGATGGAGAAGGCAATGGCATCCCACTCCAGTACTCTTGCCTGGAAAATCCCATGGACGGAGGAGCCTGGAAGGCTGCAGTCCACGGGGTCGCTGAGGGTCGGACACGACTGAGCGACTTCACTTTCACTTTTCGCTTTCCTGCATTGGAGAAGGAAATGGCAACCCACTCCAGTGTTCTTGCCTGGAGAATCCCAGGGACGGGGGAGCCTGGTGCGCTGCTGTCTATGGGGTTACACAGAGTCGGACACAACTGAAGTGACTTAGCAGCAGCAGCAAAATGTAAACATTTCTTCTATCAGTTCCTGTTTTATTTGCCTGTCTTTCAAAAGAAAGTATTGATGATGCCCTTTAAGGTTAGTGTGGTCACCAAGGGTTCATGTCCCTTGGTGCTAGAACTCATGCGTGTGTGTGTGTGTGTGTGCTTAGTTACCCACTTTGGGGGAAAACTAACCAGACATAGTGAATAAGCTCTATGAGCTGTGCTAATGGGGAAACATTTCATAGGCTATACAATTGATCAGACATACTGAACTGTCACACAAACCTTGTACTTGTGCTTTTATCAGTAGACTTAAAGCGAGCAGTGATGCCTGAGTAGTTATACTCTGTAACTACTTCACTGGACAATTTTCTTCTCATCCTGAACATTATGGGCAACAGTATGGTTAGGGATAAACCAAAGCTTTCTATTCTGATAGGGAGGTAAGCTTTTGTTAAATAATTCTATTGAATTAGTAGAATGATTCTTACAGTCTTGGTCCGAATTCCGAGATCAGTTGTCTACAACTGCTGTCTTCTTCTCCTGGTGTGGGTGTTGCTTGGGGTCAGAATTTTTTTTTTTTTAATTGATCTGTTCAGTGCAGAGGCCCTTGTTAAGTGTGAAATGTGAATTCAAGAATCAATTTCCATATTATCATATGTGAAACGGATTGCCAGTCCAGGTTCAATGCAGGATACAGGAAGCTTGGGGCTGGTGCACTGGGATGACCCAGAGGAATGGGATGGGGAGGGAGGTTGCAGGGGGGTTCAGGATGGGGAACACGTGTACACCGTGGTAGATCCATGTCAGTGCATGGCAAAACCACTACAATATTATAAAGTAATTAGCCTCCCATTGAAATCAATAAATTTATATTAAAAAAACAAAACAAAACAAGAATCAATTTCCTTCAGTTTTACTGAGCATGCCATAGTGAAAAGTGCCTGATCGAGGTCCTTTCATCTAGAATAAAGAGAGGGTCTTTTAAATGATGTCATTTTCAGTACAAATGATAACCTAATTGTGGGTCATGGGGTATCTGATCTTCATCCAAAGATAGATAAGCCACAGAAGCAAACTTAGAATGTCTTTTTATTAATTTAACTTTATATTAATGTAACATAGCAATAAGGAGCATTACAGGAAGTAGGCAATAAGTACAAGACCTCAGTAGATACAAAACCTCAAAAACAATTAGCACTAAAACTCAACTTCCACTGAAACATAATCTTTTTCTAATATTTAGTTTACTTACAAAAAGTTCATTATATCAAGTTATTTTAAACTTATTTTTATTGTACCTAAGTTTAGAAATCAAATAAGATCTTACATCTGCTGAAAATTTGTCAGCAAGAAAAATAAATTTGAAGAGTTGGCTTTAAGCAACCTATTTCCCAAACTTATTGTCATGATTAGGATTATGTGCTGAACTTGCCTGGCCTTAATTTGTAAAGCCACAGAAAACATCCAACAGTTTGAAATCTTGTAATTATAAAACTAGGATTTCACTCATTTATTTTGTATGATTAGGTAGATTTATATTTATATATTCAACAAACATCAAGTATCTAATTTGAAGCAAACACTTTTATGTATTGGGGATCACAGTGGTAAATGAGGGAATATGTATCTAATCTTCATGATGCTTGTATGCCAGAGGATGGAGCTAGATCACAAAGGTGTGAACAAGGAAATAAGCAAGACCACTATAGTCTGTATAAGTATGGGAAGAAAGCGAAGAGAGAGGACCTAGCAAAGGCCATCTAGGATTGAGTGGACATAAACAAGAGACAACTCACTGAGGAGGAGAAATTTAAGCTGGGGCCTGATGAAGGCTGATCAGTCATCTGTTGAGGAGTTAAAAGATACTCTTTTCAAGTAGAGGGAATGACGAGACGGAGAGGGCTTGTATCATTCAAGGACTAAAGGAATTCAGTGTGGCTGGAGTACCAAGAGTAAAGGGTAGAGAGAAATGTGCATATACTGAGGTGTGCTTTCAAGATAAGACTCGTGGATCTAGGTGAGACGGACAAGTAATGGAGACTCACTCTGAGTGGTACCTCTCTCCAAGTAGAAGTCTTGAGCCAATGGACAATAATCAGTACCTAAATCCAGTATCTTGCCTCCAATTCTGTCTATTCATCTCTGCCTGAACTTAGTTATACTTTTCTTCATGTGGGTTGCAATATTTTCTCCCTTGAGTAAAGCAGGAAAATGATTTTATTTTTCTCTGTGGATGTTCTCTAGGAGAAAGTTCAGTTTATAAAACTGGAGATGTGGGTATCACTTGAAAACAAGCCTTCTTAAGACAGTGCTGGAAAAATACTATTCACTCTATGGTAATTAAAAAATCCAGGCTACCATAGCCAAGTAGGTGCTTGGGTAACTTTACCCAAAGCATCTTCCTTGACATTAATTTCAGTTCAGTTCAGTCGCTCAGTCATGTCCGACTCTTTGCAACCCCATGGACTGCTGCACGCCAGGCTTCCCTGTCCATCAGCAGCTCCCGGAGTTTACTCAAACTCATGTCCATTGAGTCAGTGATGACATCCAGCCATCTCATCCTCTGTTGTCCCCTTCTCCTCCCGCCTTCAGTCTTTCTCAGCATCAGGGTCTTTTCCAATGAGTCAATTCTTCGCATCAGGTGGACAAAGTATTGGAGTTTCAGCTTCAGCATCAGTCCTTCCAATGAATATTTAGAACTGATTTCCTTAAAGATGGACTGCTTTCCTTAAAGATCTCCTTGCTGTCCAAGGGACTCTCAAGAGTCTTCAGTAATTAATTTTTCATCACACTTAAGGCCTGGCTTCTTTGGCTTGATACATGTAAACAGTCAAATAACTAGCATTCTCTAGTTCCGTCCTTACCAAACCACTTTCAAAGTATTTCTTGGTCTCCCATTTATAATGGCTAATAGGAAAATAATGTGTTGGCTAGAGGATTATAATGCTTTGTCCCCTGAGTAGTTTGTTCATAAAGGAATATATCAAATTTACTCATCTGCCTTGAGCTGGTTGACAAAGAGTCTGTCCCTGAGAGATGGACCTGTTTCTGTCTGCTTACAAAATATTTCTGTGGCTAGGTGGTTGGTGGATAACATGACAGTGTCACAATGGTAATGAAGGTATTTAGAAGAAAATTGAATAACAATCATTTATAATGCACAACTATTTTTATTCAGTAACTCTGTTAAATTGAAAGAAAGGTACATATGTAAATATATATATATATATATATATATACACACATACATACATACATAATTTCAGTCAGTGCTCATTATTCATGTATTTCACATTTGTAAATTCACCTACTCATTATATTGATCTGTAACCCCAAACCAATACATGGGGCAATGTTTCAGTCATTCACCACCATGTGCAAAGGGACAAAATTTCCAATTGGAGTTAAACAAAATATGCTCTGCCTCCTTTTTTCAGCTCTCATACTGCAAACAAGTATCCTTCCATGATCTAGTTAGTATCATGATTTGCATTTTTGTACAAAGGAGAATACATATCAAGGTGTTATGATATGTTTAGGTATGAGATGTTCTCCATTAGTGGAAGCTAAGCCCATACTCCCACAAAATCAGAAGCCACTGGGAAAGCCAAGTACTGCAGTAGACTTAGTGTAAGTTTTAGCCAGGATCCTGTTTTCATTTTCATGGGCAAGTGTCATTTTATTTTTTAGATTCTGTCATTGTTTGGCTTTCTGCTTTATTCCTCTCATCCTCTGATTTTGGAACTGATCTAGCCAAGTGTATCTGATTGCCTGCTGCTGCCTCACATACCACAGATTTTTTTTTTTTTTCCCTTGGCTGCTGTGTTTAGCTTTTGTTATGCCCTCAACTTGAAATGCTTTGCTCCCTTAATATGCACAAAGCTGAATTATTTTCTCTAATTCCCACTTTCCTGCCTCCAGACAGCTGTAATCTCTCACTTCTTTAAATACTTAATGACAGTCTTTCTTCTCTGTGGCACTGCTGTGTTGTCCATTTGATTTTGATGATTTGGTTATTTGTCCCACTCATTTTCGTATTTTTCACCTTGCTTGACTCAATGCCTTAAGCATGTTAAATTTATGTTTATAGAATAAAAGTATTTAGTCCAGTGGTTTTCAATTTTAAGTCACAAACCATGTATAATTATGACTGATGAGTGTTGTTGTATGGTAGAAACCAACACATTGTAAAGCTATTTTCCTCCAATTAAAAACAAATCTGATGAAAGTGTCTCAGCAAAAAAGAGCAAGTTAAAGTTCTACTACATTTCCAGGTATTTGCAGTTTCTATCCCATCACTACTACCTCCCCAAGTCCATAAATGTAAAAAGCGTGATTTATT
Organism: Bos indicus x Bos taurus; assembly: GCF_003369695.1. Taxonomy (NCBI): domain Eukaryota; kingdom Metazoa; phylum Chordata; class Mammalia; order Artiodactyla; family Bovidae; genus Bos; species Bos indicus x Bos taurus. Next base: position 33,957,615 of record NC_040095.1, read on the forward strand.
TCAAAATCTTCAGAATGACTATGTTGAAGCCCAGTGACTGCGTTGAAGCCCACAGAAGTCAAGTAATTTGTCCTTGGCTAATGGAAAAGCCTGGAGTAGAGCTGAAGTTCAATGATTTTCAGGCTAGAGGTCTCTTTCAATGTGGTTGCCTTGATCTGGATCATAAGAATATACTCTTATTGTCTCCAAATGAGGAGACAGGCACCTCAAGCACAGGCTGGTAATGTTCTGGTGGATATTTCTGATATCAAGAGGCAAGTAAGTGCTTAAAGAGTCAGATGGAAAACAGTGGACAGAGAAGCAGAAAATTGGTTAGAAGCCCAGACTCACCCTTTACCGTTTATGGGTCTCTAGTTCAACCAAATGTTCTGGGAAATCAAGAGGCTAATGACTGCAGGGAATCTACATGTGTTCCTGGTTCTGCATGTTCTACATGTGGAGGCCCATGATCAAATATTCATCCATCTGGCTTTATCCTGAGGTAGGAAGTTGTGTAGAGTCTCAAAATCTCAGAGGCAGAGTCTTGAATGCTTTTTTGTGTCACAAGTGCTGATTCATTTCTAATTTCTTTGGAGGAACCTCTTAAACTCTGATAAAACCTGATTCCTGTGTAGAAATATGATAAAGATCAGTTCTCTTGAAATATTCATGTTGCAAGAAGCCCTGAGACTTTATTTCTAAAGCTGGACTGTGTTTTGCAGTTCTTAAGCCAGTAGCAAGACTGAATTCACTATTCTGCCTTAACTGGTTTATCAAGTGACCCTTGATTCCCACCATCACCAATTCTAAGAGACAGATCAGGAACTTGTTTTCCTTTTCAGACTTTGAACTGAAGACATGGCTTAAGCTTTCTCAAGAAGTTGCATTTCTAATGTCACCAGTATCACCCATTTAAGTGGTTTCCAGATTACTGACTCACAAAAATAGCAAGATAATAATTTTTCACAGGGGAAATTTATTATGCAACAATACATGACCATGACTAATACAATAATATATACCCACATGCTCATACTTAAACAAGAGGTTCTGGGTTGTTGGCCTTGCCAACTCTTTCACCTCAGTGAACTCTTCTAAGAATACCAGGAGTCAGGAATCATCAGGGCCATCTGTGAAGCTGGCTGCCAGAGGAGTGAAGATCAGGAGGCAAAAACAAAGCCTTTGCTTTAGGTCTTAATGTCTCATCTAAAGGCCCAGGCAGAGAAGGCAATGGCACCCCACTCCAGTACTCTTGCCTGGAAAATCCCATGGATGGAGGAGCCTGGTAGGTTGCAGTCCATGGGGTCGCTAAGAGTCGGACAGGACTGAGTGACTTCACTTTCACTTCTCACTTTCATGTATTGGAGAAGGAAATGGCAACCCACTCCAGTGTTCTTGCCTGGAGAATCTCAGGGACGGGGGAGCCTGGTGGGCTGCCGTCTCTGGGGTCGCACAGAGTCGGACACGACTGATGCGACTTAGCAGCAGCAGCAGCAAAGGCCCATGCTCTCTGCAAGAAATAGGCTTTACCAGTTTACCTTAAACTAAAAGAGGCAGTCCTTGAGAAGACACTTGAACTCTTAAGACAAACAGACTGCCACTAGCTATACAAGTTCTTTGTCACATGCCCAATTCAGGGCCATTCTTTAATTGAAATTCACATGTGCTCAATGCAAACACTGTCCTAAACATGGATTGGCAGATTTTTCTGTAGCCTGCTCTTTAGAAAGAGAAAGTGTAAGACTTGAAGCAGTGTTCCAAAGTATAGCAGAAGATGTTTCATTATGGCCGTGCAAAGAAGACATAGCCGTTTGAAATGATGCTTTTCTCTTATAGCAAAAGTATCAATTTACAAAAGAGAAAAGTTAAAGAAAATAGTGTGCATATGTCATTAACATGTACATTTGAAAGTGATATCAAAGGTCATCTAACTTAATATAACTTTAAATGTATTTAATTTTAAAATTCTTTTTTCTTTTTTTAATATAAATTTATTTATTTTAATTGGAGTTTAATTACTTTACAATATTGTATTGGTTTTGCCATATATCAACATGAATCCACCACAGGTATACATGTGTTCCCCATTCCGAACCCCCCTCCCTCCTCGTACCATCCCTCTATGATCCACCTCCCAGAATATTGGAAATAAAAGCAAAAATAAACAAATGGGACCTAATTAAACTTAAAAGCTTCTGCACAACAAAGGAAACTATAAGCAAGGTGGAAAGACAGCCTTCAGAATGGGAGAAAATAATAGCAAATGAAGCAACTGACAAACAACTAATCTCAAAAATATACAAGCAACTCCTGCAGCTCAATTCCAGAAAAATAAATGACCCAATCAAAGAATGGGCCAAAGAACTAAATAGACATTTCTCCATAGAAGACATACAGATGGCTAACAAACACATGAAAAGATGCTCAACATCACTCATTATCAGAGAAATGCAAATCAAAACCACTATGAGGTACCATTTCACGCCAGTCAGAATGGCTGCGATCCAAAGGTCTACAAGCAATAAATGCTGGAGAGGGTGTGGAGAAAAGGGAACCCTCTTACACTGTTGGTGGGAATGCAAACTAGTACAGCCACTATGGAGAACAGTGTGGAGATTCCTTAAAAAACTGGAAATAGAAATGCCTTATGATCCAGCAATCCCACTGCTGGGCATACACACCGAGGAAACCAGAATTGAAAGAGACACGTGTACCCCAATGTTCATCGCAGCACTGTTTATAATAGCCAGGACATGGAAGCAACCTAGATGCCCATCAGCAGATGAATGGATAAGAAAGCAGTGGTACATATACAAATGGAGTATTACTCAGCCATTAAAAAGAAAACATTTGCGTCAGTTCTAATGAGGTGGATGAAACTGGAGCCGATTATACAGAGTGAAGTAAGCCAGAAAGAAAAACACCAATACAGTATACTAACACATATATATGGAATTTAGAAAGATGGTAACAATAATCCTGTATGCGAGACAGCAAAAGAGACACAGATGTATAGAACAGTCTTTAAATTCTTGACTGTTAATTGATATGCAATACAATTATCTCTTTGTGGTATAATGTTTCATGGATTTTGACAATTGTATATAATCATGTATCCACCACCATAGTTATGGAATAGAACAGTTTCATCATTTCAAAAATTACCTTTTGCTTCCTCTTTATAGTTAACATTTTGTCTATCCTCTAAACCCTGGCAGCCACTGATCTTTTCTGTGTCCCTGTAGTTTTGCCTTTCCCAGAAAGTCACATAAATAAAATCACAAGATATGCAAACCAGTTCCCACAGGATAACTGGTTTCTTCTACTTTGCAAAACACATTTGAGATTCTTTCATTTATTTACTAAATCAGTAATTTGCTCCTTTTTGTTACTGAATAGGGTTTTATTTTATGGATGTACTATAAGTACATCTAGTTGAAGAACATCTGGATGTTTCTAATTTTTGATGATTTTAATGAAACAGCTGTAAACATTTGTGAACAGGCATTATGTGAAGATAAGGTTTTATGAAATGGGCTGGCTGAGTCAGTGCTAAGTGTATGTTTAACTTTATAATAAGTCGCTCATGTCCCAGGTGGCTGTATCATTTTTCATTCCTTAAGGGGATGCATGAGAGTTCCAGTTGCTCCTTATCCTCATTATCACTTGTTATTGTCAAGTGATTTTTTTAGTCATTCTAATATGTATGATGTCTCATTGTGGTTTTAATTTACATTTAATTTGCCTTTTCTAGTGATTAATGATGCTGAGCATCTTCTCAAGTGTATATTGGGCCATTCCAATACCTGTGTAGATCTTTTGCCTACTCTCTTATTGGGTTGTTTGTTTTCTTGTTGAACTTGAGTGTTCTTTGTGTATTCTGGATTTAACAACTTTGTCAGACATGTGATTTGCAAATTAGTTTTTCCTGGTGTGTGACCTGTCTTTTCATTCTCTTAATATTACCTTTTGTGGAGCAAACATTTTTTGGTAAAGCTTAATTTATTAAATTTTTAATAGATTGTGCTTTTATCGTATTTTAAAAATGTTTGTATAACCAAAAGTCACCAAGAAATTTTCCTATGTTTTCATCTAGAAGTCATGTGATTTTATGATTTTAGATTTAGTATAGCCCATTTAGAATTTATTTGTGTAAAAAGTGTGAGATAGAAGACAAGGCTTAACCTCACTTTACAAATGAATAAGCTAAAGAATGGTCTTCAGAAAAAAAAAATATTGACTTGCTAAAATTACAAGATTTTTACCAGTAGTACCAGGCTGGGTACTCCTGGTCTTCTGACCCCCACTGCATCTCATTGTTACTCAAGTAACTTTTAGTTTGACTTTTCCCTAATTTTGTTCCTGTTATCTTTCTGAGTTTCAGGATGCTTCTGTCCAGAGCTTTGGGAAACTTATGTTTTTATCATTTGTACTATAGGCAGAGATGAATAGTTGCTGGCCAAATGTTGGAGGCCCATATATTGTGTCAAAACCACTCTTTGTTGATCAGATATTGCCATAATAATGCTGCATAACAAACCGATTTTTAAAAAATGGTGCCTTATAGTGTTTTTTCTTTCTTTTCTTCTTCTTTTTTTTTTATTTTTGAGTATTTAAACAACAGACATTTATTTCTTACAGCTCTGGAAATGAGAAGTACAAAATCAAAGTGTCGGCATGGTAGGCTTAATCCTGAGGTGTCTCTTCTTGATTTGCAGGCAAGTACCACCTCAAGAATCTATGGGTCAGCTGGAGTTCACTCATCTAGACTTTATTCAGGTAGGCAACTTGGCTTTAGACTGTGGATTGGATGGATTTATTTCAGGTTGTGGGTTGGGTTCGGAGAAGGTGATGGCACTCAACTCCAGTACTCTTGCCTGGAAAATCCCATGAATGGAGGAGCCTGGTAGGCTGCAGTCCACGAGGTCGTGAGGAGTCGGACATGACTGAGCGGCTTCACTTTCACTTTTCACTTTGATGCATTGGAGAAGGAAATGGCAACCCACTCCAGTGTTCTTGCCTGGAGAATCCCAAGGATGGGGGAGCCTGGTGGGCTGCCGTCTATGGGGTCACACAGAGTCGGACACGACTGAAGCAACTTAGCAGGAGCAGCAGCAGTGGGTTGGGTTTGTTCAGAGAAAAAGCCAATTCTGACTCCATGTTGGAAACTGTTTCTTTGACTTGCTTTCTCTTGTGAAAGTGTTAGTCTCTTAGTTGTGTCTGACTCTTTGCGACCCATGGACTGTAGTCTGTCAAGCTCCTTTGTCTGTTGGATATTCCAGGTAAGAATACTGGAGTGAATTCCAGGGGGTCTACCCAACCCAGGGATTGAACTCAGGTCTCCTGCATTGCAGATGGATTCTTTACCATTGGAACTTAACAGCTAAGAAAAGAAAAAGCTAAAGGCAAAGGAAAAAAGGAAAGATATACCCATTTGAATGCAGAGTTCCAAAGAATAGCAAGGAGAGATAAGAAAGCCGAATTTAGAAAGATGGTAACAAAAACCCTGTATACGAGACAGCAAAAGAGACACTGATGTATAGATCAGTCTTTTGGATTCTGTGGGAGAGGGAGAGGGTGGGATTTGGGAGAATGGCATTGAAATACATATAATATCATATATGGAATGAGTCACCAGTCCAGGTTCGATGCACGATACTGGATGCTTGGGGCTGGTGCACTGGGACGACCCAGAGGGATGGTATGGGGAGGGAGGAGGGAGGAGGGTTCAGGATGGGGAACACATGTATACCTGTGGTGGATTAATTTTGATGTTTGGCAAAACCAATACAATATTGTGAAGTTTAAAAATAAAATGAAATTAAAAAAAAAAAGAAAGCCTTCCTCAGTGATCAATGCAAAGAAATAGAGGAAAACAATAGAATAGGAAAGACTAGAGATCTCTTCAAGAAAATTAGAGATACCAAGAGAGCTTTTCATGCAAAGATGGGCATAATAAAGGGCAGAAATAGTATGGACCTAACAGAAACAGAAGATATTAAGAAGAGGTGGCAAGAATACACAGAAGAACTATACAAAAAAGATTTTCATGACCCAGGTAATCACAATGGTGTGATCACTCACCTAGAGCCAGACATCCTGGAATACAAAGTCAAGTGGGCCTTAGAAAGCATCACTACGAATAAAGGTAGTGGGGGTGATGGAATTCCAGTTGAGCTATTTCAAATCCTAAAAGATGATGCTATGAAAGTGCTGAACTCAATATGCCAGAAAATATGGAAAACTCAACAGTGGCCACAAGATTGGAAACAGTCAGTTTTCATTTCAATCCCAAAGAAAGGCTATGCCAAAGAATGTTCAAACTACTGCACAATTGCACTTATCTCATATGCTAGCAAAGTAATGCTCAAAATTCTCCAAGCCAGGCTTCAACAGTATGTGAACCATGAACTTCCTGATGTTTAAGCTGGGTTTAGAAAAGGCAGAAGGATAAGAGATCAAATTGCCAACATTTTATGGATCATTGAAAAAGCAAGAGAGTTCCAGAAAAACATCTACTTCTGTTTTATTGACTACTCCAGAGCCTTTGACTGTGTGGATCACAATAAACGGTGGAAAATTCTGAAAGAGATGGAAATACCAGACCACCTGACCTGCCTCTTGAGAAATCTGTATGCAGAAGCAACATTTCAAGAAGAAACAGTTAGAACTGGACATAGAACAACAGACTGGTTCCAAATAGGGAAAGTAGTACATCAAGGCTGTATATTGTCACCCTGCTCATTTAATTTATATGCAGAGTACATCATGTGAAATGCCAGGCTGGAGGAAGCTCAAGCTGGAATCAAGATTGCCAGGAGAAATATCAACAACCTCAAATGTGCAGATGACACCACCCTTATGAAGAAAGCAAAGAAACTAAAGAGCCTCTTGATGAAAAAGAAAGAAGAGAGTGAAAAGTTGGTTTAAAACTCAACATTCATAAACCTAAGATCATGGCATCCAGTCCCACCACTTCATGGCAAATAAATGGGGAAACAGTAGAAACAGTGACAGACATTATTTGTTTATTTTTCATTTTTGGGCTCCAAAATCACTGCAGATGGTGATTGCAGCCATGAAATTAAACGACTCTTGTTCCTTGGAAGAAAAGCTGTAACCAACCCAGACAGCATATTAAAAAGCAGAGACATTACTTTGCCAACAAAGGCCCATTTAGTCAAAACTATGGTTTATCCAGTAGTCATGTATGGATGTGAGAGTTGGAATATAAATAAAGCTGAGCACCCAAAACTGATGCTTTTGAACTGTGGTGTTGGAGAAGACTCTTGAGAGTCCCTTGGACTGCAAGGAGATCCAACCAGTCCATCCTAAAGGACATCAGTCCTGAATATTCATTGGAAGGACTGATGCAGAAGCTAAAACTCCAATACTTTGGCCACTTGATGTGAAGAACTGACTCATTTGAAATGACCCTGATGCTGGGAAAGATTGAGGCAGGAGGAGAAGGGGACAACAGAGGATGAGATGATTGGATGGCATCACCAACACAATGGACATGAGTTTGAGTAAGCTCCACGAGTTGGTGATGGACAGGGAAGCCTGGCTTCCTGTAGTCCATGGGGTCACAAAGAGGCAGACACAACTGAGTGACTGAACTGAAGCAGATCTATTGAGGAAGTTTATGTAGAAACTCAATCCTGAAGTCATTGGTTTCTGAGAACAGTCATCATGCTTGTATGGGACTTCTGCACTCATTTAGGTGCTTCAAAGTTTATATAATTTAGGTTGGAAATCGTTACTTCTTTGGGGGAGTTTTTATTCTTCTCAGAGCTATGCTGTTTAAGAATACAGATTAAATGTAAGTAGAAGACAACAGAATGTAGAACCAGAAGCAGTTTAAACTACTATCCTCACTTCAAAGATCAGAAATCTGAGGTCCAGGAAGATTAAATAATTTTTTGAAGAGTAGAAAAAGTTGGTGACCTATTTAGGTCTAGAATCCGGAATTTTTCATATTCATTGTCAAAAGTTGAAAAGAGTACTCACAATCAGAATGTATTGAAGGAGAGGCAGTTCCACAGTTATTTTTCCAATTGGAATTGATGTTATTGCAGCTGAGGCAAGCTGTCTACACTGGAAGAGGATTTCATGTTATGTGAAAGTGGAAAGAATGTGATCTGAATGTTGAGACATATTTGAAGAACTCACAGAGTCAGTCACTGAATGAGAATTTTATTATCTGTAGTCATACTTTTGTCTGATAGCTAAACTTTATCCCTGGGATACAACTTACAGAAACATCACCTTTTATCACAACAATAACAGAAAGAAGTTGTGATATTTCAGTGTTTTGTTACAGGAGACAGACATATTGTTCTGGCCATATTGTGTTCTGGTTTATAGGATGCTTGTTATTAGCCTAGGGTGCTATTGATTTCTTTATCATATTACCAACACGTTGGTCCTTCTTTCTCCCCTATTTCCATTAACTGTGGGCCCCACATGAAGGACTAGAGAAAAAAAAAATTTCAAAGTAACTTCATTCTAAGAAAGGTACTGCACTACCCTCCTTTAGCTGAGTTGGATTTCATTCTGAATAACTCCAACCCAAGCAGAAGATTACAAATAAAATAAGAACTGATGTACTCAAGGTGGAAAATCAAAAGCATTATATGCTCCACACAATTCTGGGATCTCTATAGTTTCATCCATATATCTTGATGAGTAATTCATTCAGTCTTGTAGCTGACCATTCACAATCTGCTTTTTTAAAAGAAGATTATTTTTAATTGGAGGATAATTGCTCTTCAATGTTGTGTTGGTTTCTGCTGTACAACAGCATGAATCAGTGATAACTATACATATATCCCCTCCCTCCTAACCCTCTTTCCCACCCCTCCTCCCCTTTCACCCCTCTAATAGCACAAGGACCTCAGCCTGGTTCTCTGTCACAATCTGTTTTTTTAAAAAGCACAAGTTCTTCAGATCACATTTTCATTGCTCCATTTTCCTAAAGAGGGAATTTATGAATGTGCATGTGAATTAGTTATTTTCACTTAGCATGTTTCTTAACATTTCCCCTGATGATCTTCTTAAATTAGAAATCAAAAACTTATGTCGACTAAAAAAGATGCACAACTTGAGAGTTGCAAGTTAAGTTTTATTTGGGGTAAAGTGAGGACTGCAGCTTGAGAGGCAGCATCTCAAATAGCTCTCAGAAACTGCTCCTAAGCGGCAGTGGGGGAAGGTCAATATATAAGGTTTTGGTGAAGGCAGAGTTCAATACCATTAAGCACTTATTTTACAAAAGGTGTTTTTTTTTTGTTGTTGTTGTTGTTAGTCATGAGGATCTGATGTCACCATAAAGGGATTTAGTGCTTCTCTAGATATGAGGAGATGCAAGGATTGAGGTCATAAAATCTATTCCTAATAACATCCAATTATCTAAAGACCTGTCCCACCAGATTCCCCAGAGCACAGAGTGCCTCAGTCCACCTGAACTCCCTCAGGGATTGTTGAAAGTCAATAGCCATAGCAGCATGGGGTTCAATCTCCATAGAGGCAGATGGTAAATGCCTTTGATGTTCAGTAGTTGACAATGCTCTTGGAAAGTGCCAATTTGTAGTTGACACTTAGTTTTCTCCTTTATTCATCTGAGGTAAAAATTATAACATATATTGAAGTCAGAGAGCTTGTTCAAACTCATATCCATCGAGTCGGTGATGCCATCCAACCATCTCATCCTCTGTTGTCCCTTCTCCTCCTGCCTCAATCTTTCCCAGCATCAGGGTCTCCTCCAGTGAGTCATTTCTTTGCACCAGGTCAAAGTATTGGAGATTCAGCTTCAGCATCAGTCCTTCCAATGAATATTCAGGGCTCATTTCCTTTAGGATGGACTGGTTGGATCTCCTTGCAGTCCCAGGGACTCTCAAGAGTCTTCTCCAACACCACAGTTCAAAAACATCAATTATTCAGTGCTCAGTTTTCTTTATAGTCCAACTCTCACATCCATACATGACTACTGGAAAAACCGTAGCTTTGACTAGATGGACCTTTGTTGGCAAAGTAATGTCTCTGCTTATTAATATGCTGTAGGTTGGTCATAGCTTTTCTTCCATGGAACAAGCATCTTTGCTTCAGGCAAACTGAGAGTTTAATCAAGACTTAACTTGGTAAATCAACAAAGGCTTCTAGATGTGGATTTTAAATAATTTTCCAGAATACCAGACGGATATGGAATTGTGAGAATAGAAAGAACTAGGATGAGAGCCCCAACAAAAATACACACACATATGAAACAAAACTCAAGGAAATAGAGTGATTCGGATTTTCAACAAAAGAATTATTTTACTAACAGTAAAGTTCCCATTCTTCAATTTCCTACTGTCTTTAACTATCTTAGTAATAGCATCTAAATGTCGTGTTGGTTAAGCTGAAATAAACACAAAGTTGTTTGGGAACACGTGAGTATAAACCACAGGATGATTCATTTATATTTACATATGGGATTTCACTCATCACAGCAGGGTTTTGAGATTTACCAGAAATGTTTGGATGTTTTATAGTTTTTGGCTACTGTAATTAAAAAAAAAATGTTTCTGCTTTTAGCAAGGGATGGGCGCTGTCTACATGTTTCTTTGAAAAAGTACTAACTCAATCATCATTGCTATGTACTCCACTAAAGGAAACATGTCCTGAACTCTAGTAAGATAAGCACCATGTAGTTTTGCAGAATTAGAATGCCAACAGGAAAGTTAGCCTGGCATTTCCTATACTGAAGTGGTTGGTTTAGGACTCTAAAGGTTAAGGTAGAGATCATTTCCTCCTCCATGGGATCTTCCTGACCCAGAGGTTGAACCTGTGGCTTCTGCATTGGCAGGCAGATTCTTTATCACTGAGCCACCAGGGAAGCCCCAAAATAGAGGTCACTTGAATTTAAATATCTTTACTCAAAAGTCAACCTAAAAGGCAATATATAACCCAAAGAGATCTAGGAAAATTATTGCACTGTCCTGTTTAAGACCTATGGTTAGTAAATGGAATTCCAAAAGTCACAAAGTTCAGACACTATCATGGTGTTTACCACTGAAAGAACACCACCAGAGTATCTCAGAGCCACAAAATACATCAGGGATTCTGTTCAGAGCTAATAACATTACTCTAAGTTCTTTTCAGCTAATGCAATTTATCAGCTTCTCTTTATCTGTCATGGAATATAAATAGGAACTACTAACCTAGGGAATTAGCTTTCCATTTTCTGAAAGCACAAAAGAGAATTTAACAGAAGTGACACTGTTCTTCAGATGGAGTGAAGAGGAGAAACTGGCTTCTGTGCAGTCCCAGTGCTGATGCTGCTGCGGCTAAGTCACTTCAGTCATGTCCGACTCTGTGCGACCCCAAAGACGGCAGCCCACCAGGCTCCCCTATCCCTGGATTCTTCCAGGCAATAACACTGGAGTGGGTTGCCATTTCCTTCTCCAGTGCATGAAAGTGAAAAGTGAAAGTGCAGTCGCTCCGTCGTGTCCAACTCTTAGCGACCCCATGGACTGCAGCCCACCAGGCTCCTCTGTCCATGGGACTTTCCAGGCAAGAGTACTGGAGTGGGGTGTCATTGCTTTCTCCGAGTGCTGCAGACCTTGCCTTAGCCCTATTCTCTGCTTCCTGAGTCAGATTTCTGGGAGGGTGGGGGACCATAAGCAGTTCAGGCTCCCTGGCCAACATGTGGACAGAAGAAATCTGTTTGATGGGAAGGATGGTGGGAAGCAGCAATGCCCAGATCTACCTCAGAGTTTAATAGTCCACTGTTAGGAGCTAGGATTTTTCTTTTCCAAATTCTGTGATAGTACTATATGATAAAACATTTTGCCATGATGGAAGAAATATTCTACAGCGGCACTGTTCAGTAGGGTAGTCACTAGTCACATATGACTATTGAACACTTGAAATGTGTGACTGAGGAAATGACTTTTATATTATATTTAATTTTAACTAATAAAATTTAAATGTCCATATTTGGCTAATGCTTACCATATTGAAACATACAGAATTTTTATATCACTTGACATCCATATGATACTGACTGAAACTTACTGTAATGGAGGCTGAAACATTGTTCTCTGTATTAAAAACACTAGTGAAATAACAAGATTTGTAAAATGACCTGGGCATTGATATAAAAAGAGTATTTATTTGGGGAGCAAAGCCTTGCCAGATAAAGACAACTCCAAGAACAGATCTCAAACATTAGTTCATTAATTTGATATTTATTGAGAGCTCATTAAGCAGGATGCAGTTGGTTATGTGTTAGGAAAACAAAGATGAATACATTATGCTTTTAGTAAGGTCACAATCTAGTGGGATAAAGAGACAGATGAGATATTTAAAATATAATATGATAAGTACTAGGACGGAGGAATGAACTGTAGCTAAGGCATCATCACTGACTTATGAGCCAGGCTGCTCAAATCATCCTTTGTTTAATTGTTTCTGACATACGGAGTTATAATGCAGGGTGTTAGGTACTGTGAGTGATGAATGAGAATATCTCTGCCTTAAGAAATTCTAGTCTAGTTTTTTTTTTTTTTTTTTTTTACTAACTATCCACTTGTCTTCCCCCAAATATAGGGAAGTCTTAGATTTTGAAAATAGCAGTACTGTATAAGGTGCTTGCATTTCCTAGTTCTAAGTAAAACTGGTTCTGGTTATTGGGTCCTCTGTGATTGACATACATTCTTAAAGAACAGTTTGCTGCTGCTCCAGATCAAAGTTTGTTTGGTTCATCACCCATGGAGTGAGCCCTGTGTTCGGTCTTACGTACTGTTTGCTGACCTGTTTGTGAAGTGTCCAGCAAGACACAGGAGTGAGGGTGTGTAAGACAGGCTGAGCACAATGTAGCTGGCGCTTTGGTGGTCCAAGACCCATGCCCTCACTCACCTCTGCAGGTATGGGTCACCGCTGCAGGATGACAATCTAAGCTCAGGGACCAGTCCACTCTTCTGCCCAGAGTCTTCTCTGAAGCTGTGGAGCACACTCTCAGCACATGAGAGGGTGTTAGTGTCCTTAGGAACTACTCTTCAAGAATAGTAGACAGAAATCAGTGTCTAAATGCCCTGGAGCCAATCCACACATGGACATTTCTGAGAAATATTGTGTTCCCTTCTTCAAGGTCCTGGAACATTTTCTGAAAAGCAAAACCAAAAAAAAAAAAAAAAGAAGAAGAAGAAAAGAAAAGAATAAAACTACGTGAAACACAAACAAAAGCCAAACAAAACCACAGAGGACTCCCATTTCTTATAGCAGTAGCCTTGACAACACATCCTTATCTTGATTTTGCTTCTTTCCATCTCTTTCTCTCTCCATGGTTCCTCAACCCTGCTTTTTCCTTTTTGAGATCACCTCACAAACAGTCAGTACTCAAGTCCTTTTCTGTGAGGTGAGTAGGTTAACAGTTAATCCCTGGTTGGCAGTTAGGTTTTTGTGTGTGTTTGTGTGAGATCTATGCTTAGAATGACATGTTAAAATAACATGTGAATAGCTGTGAATCTCAAAATATATCCTGAATTCTTTCATTTTTCAGTGTTCTAGAGTGTTCATTGTTCTTCCCCAGGTCCATCACATTTTTTAAAGAGCAAAATCTCCCTCATTGTAAATACCCTCTATCTGCATTGACAGCGTTTGAAGCCTTATTAGGTGCTTGTCTTTGGAAACCAAAGAAAAAGTAAGTTAATATGATTCATCATGATTTTTTCTGTTCATAAGAAGATCAGGCCAGAAAGGAAAACAGCAAAAACTCACCTTTGTGGTACCTTTTATACTTGCATAAAATGTTTTCACTCTTTCATTTTGAAAAACATAATAGTTCTCTCTTTCATGCTTTCTCTTTCTCTTTTTCTTACTTTCTTTTTTTGAGACTGTTATTCTGGCATTTTAGTATTGTTGCTGCTTTCCAGCAATTATAATAATCTCTTTTCTTTTAAAATTTTTCGTGACTTCCGCAGAGGTAGATGACCATGTTTCAACTTACTAATAGCACCTGCATGCCATGTTTCAGAAACTCTGACATGGCCTCTCTTTTTTCTCCATTGGTGTTCCATTTGCTTTTCAACAAGTAAGCATATTAAGTGAGACTGATGTGATTCTCGCCTTCTGAGGAGGATGACAAAATATAGTCTGTTACATTTTTCTGCCTTTTTTGTTCAGTAGCTCAATAATTTATTTACTTCTATGGAACTTGAAATTTGAATTTCAAAATAAAATTTTCTTGGTCAACATCAAGAGTTATTACTGAGATAAAAATGATGAGGGTAGCATAAAGTCTGGACCATCCACAAAGGCATAAAATATGTGTACTTCAAACAGCAAATAATCCACACACCTTTATTTCCTCTTCAAAAGTCGTACTTTACTGAAATGCTTCATATATCGTCATTTGTAGATTGGCTTTTAACCGATTCTTTTAATCATGTTCAATGTTTTTCCCTATGAAAACTAAATAATTGATTTTATGACTTATTTTCCTCATTCTTTTATGCATTTTAATATGCAGAAATCCTGTGGCTTAAAAAATAAGCATAGTGAAAAACTGCACTTAAGGAAGTGGCATGCCAGTTTTATAACTATGCAGATATGATCTAGGTGTTAAGTCCTGATCTTGATATTAATTTCAGAGAAAGAAAATGATGTGTAAGACTCAAACAAATGACAGCTTAAGGAAATTCAGCAAGAGCTCTTTCTTAGTAAAACTTTCTGAAGTGAAGTGAAGTGAAGTGAAGTAACTCAGTCGTGTCTGACTCTTTGAGACCCCATGGACTGTAGCCCACCAGGCTCCTTGGTCCATGGGATTTCCCAGGCAGGGATACTGGAGTGGGTTGCCATTTCCTTCTCCAGAGGATCTTCCCAACCCAGGGATCGAACCCAGGTCTCCCGCATTGTGGGCAGACGCTTTACCGTCTGAGCTACCAGGGAAGCCCCAAAACTTTCTGAGACAGAATCAAAGAAAAGAAGAAAGAACTCTACATTCATTCATTGGAAATTGTTTTTCAGGTTATGAGATAACATGGTATAAATTATATAAGCGTTCCTGAAATTCTGAAATCCCATCAGCAGAGATAATAATCTTTAAGTCTTTTATTTATACAGCATTAGGACATTTAATATTTTTATATGCTGTCATTTTTGCTTAACATTAGATACAGCATAAACTTTTCATGCTATTATTCCTATCATATAGAACTTAAATATTATATTCTTTAAAAATAGCAATATTTTAAAATATGCTGTTATTATTTTTATTATATGATCTTTAAAAACATCACTTTCTATATCTGCATAATGCTCCATGCTATGGTTCTATCATATTTCCTTATGTCCTTCCCTGAATAAACATTAGGATAGCTTCGTCTTTCCTTCCTTCCATTTTTTTAAATTAGTAATTCCATTGCATTACATACATAATTTTAATTGTGACACATTTTTACATAAATGTGTGCATCTCAAATTGCATCATTAGGAAGGATTTCTGGTAGTGGCCTTCAGGAGACAAAGGGCAGAACTTCCTATGGTAGTTGGTGTGACAGTGTGAAATAACTCCAGAAACCTATCAGGGCTCATGCCACTGCAGCTTCACCACTATTCATTATAATCTTTGCTAACGTTATAGCATTGCCAATTTGTTAGGGTACTCCTTTAATCATTGGGCGATTTGCATCTCGTTGATTACTAAGGAGGTTTTTAATATTTTTTCATATTTCTTATGTCTTCAAGTTTCTGTTTCTGTGATTTTTTATTTATCCTTTCAGTCCATTTATCTGTGAGACTCTTAATATACCTCTTGCTGATTCAAAGCTCTGTTATAGTTCTAAGGGAACTGGTAAAACATTTTCACCATGTGTCATAATTTCTCATTCTGATTTTAGCTTTTTTAATTCCTTATTGCTATGAGTGATATTTTGTGTTATAGCCCTTTTTAAACCTAGGGTGTTTTGATACTCCCTAATTGAGAAGAAATCAGCAATTTCTAGTTACGGTAAAAGAATTACGACGGACTGGGCTTACTAACTGTAGTAGCATTAAAGGGTATAGACAACTATACACAGAGTGGGATAAGGCGAATTCTAGGTCTTCTAAATCACCTCTGTTCCTTTGTTGTAGCAGTTTCTAAGAAACTTAAGCAGATCCTGCAGTTCATGAAAGTAAACTATAATATCAGGGATGAGTAGGTCAAGCAAGTACTGCTTTAGTATAGAGACTGACTCATCAGTTCCAAATGTGTATCTTATCTTTTTAAACTAAGAAAATATGATCATTACTTTTTTCATTTATTCAAACTCTTTTGAGTGCTTTGGATACAAAGTCTTTTAGGAATTCTCCATAAAGTGCTGGTTTTGAGAATTGATTTGAGCTGTAAGTGTATCTGTTATACTAGTTATCAGATGCTGTGTAAAATACTATCCAAAACTTGGCAGGTTGAAATAAAAGTATTATCTCATAGCTTCATGCAGCAGGAATCTTAAGATGGCCTACATAGCTGGTTGCTCCAAGGCCTCTCATGTGGTCGCAGTCAGCAGCTGGCCAAGTCTAGAGTCATTTCTAAGTTCAGTTGAGGGAGGATTTTATTCCAGAATCACTCACATAGACCTCTTGACAGACATGATTCATGAAATAGCAACTGCTTCCTACAGGAGAAGCTGTCCAAGAGAAAAAAAGGGAGAGCACCAACTTCTGGGATCTCATGCCTGATGATCTGAGATGGAGCTGATGTAATAATAATAGAAATAGAGTGCACAATAAATTAATCACTTGAATCATCCCGAAACCATTCCCCCATCCCAGTATGTGGAAAAATTGTCCTCCACAAAGCCAGTCCCTGGTGCCAACATGGTTGGGGACTGCCAAAGAAGCTGTGGTCTTTTATAACCTAATTATTGGAAATCCCCATATGTGTGCTATATTCTATTCATTAGTAGCTACTCAGTCATTCCAGCTAAATTAAAAAGCATGAAAGTGAGGTGGTGGGAATTATTATGGGAGGTCATCTGAGTGGTTGCTTGTCTTATCTAAATTGAGCTCCATCTACAGATTGATTCACACACACAGTAATAATTACCTAAAATCATGTGATTTATACTTGATAAGTATCTCATAAAATTTGATAAACTGTTTTGATGTTAAATTGTTTGCGTAGATTTGGGGCATTTAGATCTCATCACTCTATATTAAATTACATTTGGCCTTGCTAAATGGAGAACATTTCTTGAGATACTTGGGGAGAACATTTCTTGAGATACTTGGTAACTTTTCTGACTAAACACAGTGGAGAAACAATCCAAGATCACTTAGACTTCAGGTTTATTATCTCTTTTCCTGTTAGAGGGGACTTGAATAACATGATTCGGAGTTTGTAATAAAATGTCCCATAGAAAGTCATGAAGTACAATGTGTTTATTTTTGTGAAAATAATAGCCACTTAGGCAAATTCAAGATGTATGTTCTTTTCCTAGCCTCTTTATTAAAAACAAGTGTCAAAAGAGCTGGCTTGAAGGTTGGAGAAGGAAGAGGGTAGGGGGGCAGATATGTTAAAATACCTCATGAAGCAGTGATGCAGATGTGTCTCTGGGAGATGGTGGGACTGCTCACAGGAACACAGGGTAACAAGGAAAAGTCTCATCACTTTGAGAACTGGCTAATTGTTTTATTACCTAGTTTGATTGGGTTTGACGGGGAGAACGGCAGGAATTCACAGAAGTCTTTTGGGAGTTTAGACACTTTGAGAAACTCCAAATGGGAATTGTATGGAGCCTTCTAACTGAGGATGGGAGAGAGTGTGCGATAGGCTGAATAATAATCCACAGAAGATGGTCCACAGAAGATGGATCCAACTGATGCCTGAATCACTTGCAACCTGTGATTCGTTACTTTACAGGGCAAAAGAGACTTTGCAGATTTAATGAAAGTTACAGACTTAAAAATAGAGAATTGTTTTGAATTTTTTCAGGTGAGGCCAATCTAAAATAAATCCTTAAAAACACAGAACTTTCTTTTATTGAGTTGGAAAGAGATGCAACAGAAAAGGAAATCAGAGAGCTTCTAAGCATGAGAAGGACTCGGTGTGCTCTTCCTTGTTCTGAGAGGTAGGGCCCCATGTGGGAGGATGAGAAAGAGGCCTCCAAGAGCTGAAGGTAGCCCCCAGCTGACAGTCAGCAAGGAAACAGTACTTCAGTCCTACAGTTGAAAAGAACTGGGTTCTACCAACAATCTCTGTGGGCTTGGAAGCAGATTCTTCTCCTGATGGCCCAGTAAAGGACAACCCCCGGCGACATGTTGCTTTTAGACTGGTGAGGCCATTGTGCTCAAATTCTACAGATCTGTGAGACAGTTAAGTGGATGCACTTTTAAGCTGCTACATTTGTGGCAAATTGTTATGACAACAATAGAAAACTAGAGTGAGAAGGGCAAACAAATGCTTTGAAGTTTTTCAAGAGAAGTCAGGAGCAAAGCAGGTAGTGCTGGTGGTAAAGAACCCACCTGCCAGTGCAGGAGATGCAAGAGATGGGGGTTCAGTCCCTGGGCTGGGAAGATTCTCTAGAGGAGGAAATGGCAACTCATTCCAATATTCTTGGCTGGAAAATTCCATGGACAAGGGAGCCTGGCGGGCTACAGTCCATGGGGCTGCAAAGAGTCGGACCTGACTGAATGACTGAGCATACCCAGTGCAGGAGCAAAGAAAAGCACCTGTTTAAGGGTGGTAGGTGAAATTCTTCTTAGGGTAGTAGAGTGTGAGGGAAGGAGGGAATCTAAGGTGTTTACAAATTTCCATCTACCTAAGAATTTCAGTGTGCATAGCAAACAACGTTAGAGATGCCCACATAAGGAACGGCTTCATCCACCAGGCAGTGAAAGGCCAATTTTCTGAAATGAGCAGGCTGCTCATGGAGCCTGGTTTATACTGGCCTTTTGCCTTCTCATTGATTTGGGAGAGTTTCAGCCCAGCCCAGCCGTCAGGCCCCTATAAGGATATTGAGAGCAGCTGGGAAGAGATGAGATGAAGAAAGAGTTGACATTTAGATAATACAAGAGGGTAGGAATAGGAGACATTAAAGAGAACAAGAATAAACTTCATCAATTAACACCCATAAAAGTAGGGTCAAGAGCATGAAAACAGACTCATCATAGGGGTACAAATCATGAGACAAGCAGAAAACATTCAATGAAATAAAGTAAAAACCAAAAAACCCTCCACCCTCTATTAAAGCAGCAGGTGCTTCAAATTAGTGATATAACAAGCAGATTCCTTAGCAAGATGAGAATTCTTCTCTGTCAATGTGCTTTGTGTTTAATGGTACATCCACAAAGAAATTTTGTCCATAAGAATCGGATTAGGCTGGAATTTGTCTCTAATATTGGCAGGGGAACCTGGAAGTTTCTATTGCAATGATCCTACAGTGTGTAGGCTGCTGAAGACAAGTGACTCAATACTGCTTCTATTTGAAATGTTTCTCCTGAAAACTTGTTTCATTATCTTATGGACATTGTGAATCTTGTAACAATCATACTTAATAAGGCTTGAATTGTGCTGATTTCTTCATGTACTTATTTCTGTTTTGTGTTATTTTGAGCTCTTGGCCATGAATTTCAGATTCCTTTTTAAAATGAGACTAAGAGGTGACACAGTGGTAAAGAATCTGCCTGCTAATGCAGGAGATATAGCGACGCAAGTTCGATTCCTGGGGCAGGAAGATCACCTGGAGTAGGAAGTGGCAACCTGCTCCAGTATTCTTGCCTGGAAAATTCCATGGACAGAGGAGCCTGGCAGGATACAGTCCACGGGGTTGCAAAGAGTCAGACATGACTGAGCACAACACAAGCTGCAAAGAGAAAAGAGTAAATGACAAGCAAAAAGAATGAAAACAAATACAAATATTTGTGTTCCTGAACAAAGGGCTGGGCACAGCCTTTATCTATGTCTGCTGCTTTAGATGAAACAGGAAAAAGTCTGTAAGAATTCCTGGTAACACAGCCATTTGTGAATGTTCAGCATCAGTGACTGGTTTGGAAACTTCAGCTGTGGTGTTTCCACTCCTTTGGGTGACTGGATTCTTATTTGCTCATCTGGAGAATGTCTTGCTTGACAAACCAGCTGCCCATATGGGCTTCTTTCCCATGTTCTCCTGGATTTTGAAAATGCTCTAACCTCTGTAGCAAATGAGCCACATTAGGCACTCCACAAACACTCATGTGTTGATGGAGTTCTCCCTTTTTTGAAATCTACACAATTAACATAGGGTAACACTAGTGAAAATAGCAATAATATTCCTTTTATGGCCCTTTTGTAGCCTATGACATACTTTCAAATGCATTATTTTGTTGGACTCAAACATACTTAGAATGATATATGTTTAACAATTTATACATCTTGATCAAAGGCAATGACATTTCCAGCCAAATGTGTTTGTATGTCTTCAGTTCAGTTCAGTTCACTTCAGTCGCTCAGTCGTGTCCAACTCTTTGTGACCCCATGAGTTGCAGCATGCCAGGCCTCCCTGTCCATCACCAACTCCCGGAGTTCACCCAGACTCACGTCCATCGAGTCAGAGATGCCATACAGCCATCTCATCCTCTGTCGTCACCTTCTCCTGCCCCCAATCCCTCCCAGCATCAGAGTCTTTTCCAATGAGTCAACTCTTCGCATGAGGTGGCCAAAGTACTGGAGTTTCAGCTTTAGCATCATTCCTTCCAAAGAAATCCCAGGGCTCATCTCCTTCAGAATGGACTGGTTGGATCTCCTTGCAGTCCAAGGGACTCTCAAGAGTTTTCTCCAACACCACAGTTCAAAAACATCAGTTCTTCGGCGCTCAGCCTTCTTCACAGTCCAACTCTCACATCCATACATGACCACAGGAAAAACCATAGCCTTGACTAGATGAACCTTTGTTGGCAAAGTAATGTCTCTGCTTTTCAATATGCTATCTAGGTTGGTCATAACTTTCCTTCCAAGGAGTAAGCGTCTTTTAATTTCATGGCTGCAATCACCATCTGCAGTAATTTTGGAGCCCAAAAAAATAAAGTCTGACACTGTTTCCACTGTTTCCCCACCTATTTCCCATGAAGTGATGAGACCGGATGCCATGATCTTTGTTTTCTCAATGTTGAGCTTTAAGCCAACTTTTTCACTCTCCTCTTTCACTTTCATCAAGAGGCTTTTTAGTTCCTCTTCACTTTCTGCCATAAGGGTGGTGTCATCTGCATGTCTGAGGTTATTGATATGTCTCCCGGTGATCTTGATTCCAGCTTGTGTTTCTTCCAGTCCAGTGTTTCTCATGATGTATTCTGCATAGAAGTTAAATAAGCAGGGTGATAATATACAGCCTTGACGTACTCCTTTTCCTATTTGGAACCAGTCTGTTGTTCCATGTCCAGTTCACAAACCCTAAATTCCAGTTTTGTTTTTTTTTTTCAGTTTTCCTTTCCTTTTACAGTTTCCTAGCTTTCATACTTTCTTCATTCATTCACTAATTTATTTATTAATTAAAAATGCATTTATTTATTTGGTTGTGTCAAGTCTTGGTTGTTGCATGAAGGACCTTTGTTGCGACATGCAAGCTTTGCTTCAGTTGTGCTGCACAGGCTCAGTAATTGCAACGTGTAGGCTTAGTTCCCCAGCCAGGGATCGAATCCACATCCCCTGCACTGGCCGGTGAATTCTTAACCACTGAACCATGGGAAGTCCCTTTATTTATTAGCTTAGTCACTCGTTCATTTATTTCTTCTTTGAATTTTTTGATGAAAAAAGTTGTCGTGCCTTAACATTCGAGGGGCAATGCTCTTCTACCTCTTTCACTTCCCGCTTCTTGGATTTGTAAAGAGACTGTGCAGAAATCTTTTCTCTGTTCTCTCCTGTTTGTTGTGGAAGCTTGGCCTGGCTTCTGTCCTATCACAAGCCAATGACTGAGCCTAAAAAGGGCCTACACAGACGCAAGAAGCTTCATGAGCAAATTCATTCTTTCTTGGTATTTATGTCATTTCCCTCCAGTTCTGCTGATTTGCGTCAGAACAATACAAGGGTGAAATTGAACTCTAATTTAGGAGGGAAGAGTGGGAAGAAATCAGGACATTTCCACGAGGTATTCTAGTGAGTTCTGCCAGCACTTACTGGAAAACTCTGCTTTTAGAAATTTAGGCTCATAGGTAGTGATTTATAAGGTCGAATAATATCTTGAGATATTAATTGGTACCCCCTCACCATAGCTCCTTTTGTTTTGTGACTTGTTCATACCTGGGAAACTGTGACATTCTATATATATGCCTCAGGGAGTAAATTACACGCAGAAAGCAGAGAACATAAATAGTTTGAAATATGGCTTCAAAAACACCCTGATTTCAAAACATGAGACAAATGACAGAGAAGAATATAATGACTGGCACCCAGAGCAGAGGAATTTTTCCTGACTAGGAGAAAGAAGAAAATTAAAATCAGAGAATAAGCTAGACAGAGTTGAGTCACCCTATGAACTTTCTGCCTGGTGTTGAATCCAGGGTTGGACAAAATATATAGGAAACACACAAAATGTCACACTAGATTCAGAATGACCTGTGAAAAATCTATTTGTATCCTTGTTAGTAAATGAAGTCAGAGGGCTGCTAAAACTTGTAGAAGTTGGCATCAACATTTACAGAAGTGTTTCATAGAAGCACTCGAGTAAACAGTTTTACAGAATGTCTAGGCATACAAACCTGAGGAAACTTCATAGAATTTTCCCATGCTCTTTTGGTTCAGGGAACAACCAAGTGTTTTCAGTATGCCTGAGCGAGTTTTAACGTAACTGACATATTATAGAATCAGATCCAGAGAGGCCTTGGGATGGAGTGAGGAAGATGCTACCGATGTGTAGACCCATGAACAAAGGAGCCAGTGGATATCTGGTGATGACAGAGGATCAGATTTCCGTCCCCATTTCCATTGCCTCAGTGCAGAATCAGTGCTTCTCCTTCCAACTTGGGTGCAACTCCAAGGAAAAGATGGAACTGACTTGAATGAGATGACCCAGAATTGACAAGATTAAGTTGCTACCACAGAGTGCAAAGTGAACATAAAAAAAAGGATTTTACATTTCTTGTATCCTGAGTTTGTGGGTTTAATGTCAAAGTCATCTCATATGTTGAGAAAAATGCCATTTAAAGCTGTGGCACTGGAACTCCTCACTAAAGGTGATTGAATGAGTATATGAGCTTATCCCTTGATTCCCTCAGAGGGAAAAGGAAAATATATTTGTTGTAGCTTTAGAGTCTGAACACATGGTCTCAACACTCAACTGTTATAGTTCCTTGCTTGCGGACTTTAGAGTTTTGTGAGTTGTTCAGAACTCATAGGATGAAGAGCTGCCCTGTGTGTCAGTACCTGTGCTATCTTGGTATTTGGGCAATGAAGGGCCACTTTAATTCAGTTTTTAGGAAGCATCATCTAATCTGGAAAATGAGTAAGATTTGTTTAGGTAAGAACAGAGGTGTTGGGAGTGAGATGGTATCCATAGTAGAAAGCAGAGCTTTTACAGAGAGTTGGGAAGTAGGAAGCTGTAGATGTCATTCAGTCAGACTGGACTTTAGATGGCAAGGCAGTAGGAGATGGTCAAGGGGTAGTGTTAGGAAAGCAAGCACGAGCAAAGGGAGAAAGCTTGTGTTCCATACTGAGGAGATCAGCTTTACTTGAGGGCAGTGAGGAGGCACTTTAGCATTTTAATCAGAGGAATTCATCAGGCTATTCAGTGGATAGTGGAGAAGAGGGAATCTGGCCTGGATATTAGGGAGACCATGTAGGGGAGGTTGGAGTGATCTGGGAAAGCCTTGTGATTGCCTGAATTAGGAAACTAACAGTAGGAATGAAGAGCAATTGACAGATCTGTAAGATATTCAGATCTCTTGATATAATAAAATATCCTGATTAAATTAATAAACAAGATCTCTTCTGTGTCATTTCTTGGTTCTATAAGCCTCTTCCTCTTGATGTTGCACTTGGGGATTTTACTTGCTTCATGGGGTTCTTTGGGTTTGTATTCTCAAACTGTTCCTACTGCCTCTGGTCTCAAGACTAGGTGATGCAGTAGCAGAAGGTCTGTGTTGTTCTGAAACCCAAGGTTACATAGATATTCAACTTAAACCTTGATCTCCTAACCTGAGTATTGGTTCTATCATACTGAAAGAAATAAACATATATAAAATATGAAATATATATATATATATATATATATTTGTGAACACCTAGAGACTCTTCCAGAGAAGGCAATGGCACCCGACTCCAGTACTCTTGCCTGGAAAATCCCATGGACAGAGGAGCCTGGTGGGCTGCAGTCCATGGGGTCGCTAGAGTTGGACACGACTGAGCGACTTCACTTTCACTTTTCACTTTCATGCGTTGGAGAAGGAAATGGCAACCCACTCCAGTGTTCTTGCCTGGAGAATCCCAGGGACAGGGGAGCCTGGTGGGCCTCCATCTACGGGGTTGCACAGAGTCGGACACGACTGAAGCAACTTAGCAGCAGCAGAGACTCTTCCAGTTTTTACTAGAGTATATGTATTAGAGTGGATCCTAGAATCCAAGTGTTGTCATAAATGTTCCTGGAAGCAGATAACACTAAAAACCCACATAATTGGAAATACAGTGAGCACAGTTTACTCATTCTATTCTGGTGTCCTTAGACGAGAAGAGAAACTGTAGGGGAGTGAGCCCCTTGGGATTGGAGGGAGATTTTAGTTGCCCAGCAACATGACTCAGAAGTAAAGTTAAGCTTTCCAAGTGTACCTGTGACTTAAATGTGAGCATGATACAGAGACTCAGGGGAGAGAAAAGGAAATGGAAAATTAGATCTCTGGTCGAATATTTAATAAAATGCAATTTTCAAAAGGAAGATATAAAATGCTTACAAAATCTCAAAGTATAAAACCAGAGAAGTCACAATTACCCAAGTGACATGGTTTGAGTATAAATGGAAGTGTAGGGATGATATTCTCCCTATTTAGTGAATAGGATGTGTATTGAATGAATAATGTATTTTTACACCAGATGGAGGGGCACTTCTTATAAAGATTTCAGGGAAATGACTATGCTGTGAGTTACTGGGCATGTGCTGGCACTGTGTTCTCTCGGTAGTGTGAAACCACATTGAGCTAGTGATGTGAGTCATCCTACGAGATAACTGATCATTTCAAGACCTCATGCCACAGAAGCAATGGCAGACAAGATTGTTTCTAAGTCAGTGGTCCGTGAATGGGTCGGGATGCTCCAACTACAATATGAAAGATGCTTTATTAGCTGTGTACATTAAAACCTCAACTAGAATAGCTAGGAAATGGGGCAAATTGTTAACTGGTATTTTGTGGGCAGCTGTGGCTAACGTGGAAAACCCCTTTTTGCTTTAAAGCTGGTATTCAAAATGTTTTCTCAAATGCATTAAATCATTCTCCTCACTTTGAAGCCTGCAGATTAAACACAGAGCACTATAGTACAGAAGCTTGGGAGGCTAGACAGAATGTGTTCTCATCCCCGGGACTTATGCTGAAAACTCCCTTGTTTATGAATCTCTGAATAGAGTACGTTTTCTCACTTTCTCATATCCTTCCCGGAGAAGGAAATGGCACCCCATTCCAGTACTCTTGCCTGGAAAATCCCATGAACAGAGGAGCCTGGTAGACTGCAGTCCATGGGGTCGCAAGAGTCGGATACGACTGAGGGACTTCACTTTCACTTTCCTGCATTGGAGAAGGAAACGGCAACCCACTCCAGCGTTCTTGCCTGGAGAATCCCAGGGACGGGGGAGCCTGGTGGGCTGCTGTCTATGGGGTCGCACAGAGTTGGACATGACTGAAGTTGACTTAGCAGCAGCAGCATATCCTTCCTTGTAAAAAGTTAAATACTAAAAATACTTCTCATAGTTAAAAGATCCAGCAGTTTACATGTGTGCCGTTTAGGTTCAGTTCACTGAGATTTTATTATTTCAATACATATTTTGAAATGCTTGCAATTGTTTCACAACTCTGATGTGTAGGGTTGCTTTTTTAAAATTCTTTATTTTGTTTTATTATTTTTTAACTCTCTGGTTTGCAGTTTTAGGCTAATAATTTGCTGTACTGTCCTAGACTCACCAACCAGGTGATTAAATGAGAGTTAAAAGCAGGTGATTAGTAAGAGTTAAAAGTAGTATGTTTGTTCATGTGATTACACAATAAAAATAACATTATGACGCTTTGTTAAAATATCTAAGGATAAACATAAAAGAGGCTACACTTAAACAGAGTAAATTGAGTCCAAGATTTAGAGAAGTGCTGCAACTGATAACTTATTCAAGGTCAACTTTTAAAGCTGTCACTTGGCCTTTTCTTCTCAGACTTAAGCAGAAACAGCATATACTAATGTATTTCCTGCCAGTGAAAGTAGAGGGGGAGGAGATACTTAGTTCACATATGAAACATGTTTATGTGTCTCTTCGGCTTCTAAACTTGTAATAATTCAATTATTATACATTTATATTTTCAACTTGTTTCCCCATTGCATACTTAATATTTAATGGAAAGTATAACTGGAGAACTGTTTTGCTCTGATGGTGATTTTTCATTCAAATCCTTTTAAACACGTCCTACCTGAAAATTTCTGTGCAAGGTTCTAGTTTCAGTAGACCATTTCTCGGCTAGTTGTAGCTAATCTAAAAGCAGAAGCAAAAACAAAACTGGGAGACATTTAAGCTAGAATATCAGAGGAGGTTGATGTTATTAAGCTTGTACTGTAGATCTAGTGTGATTCACTCTAGAAACATTCATGTGGGCAACTCAAAAGTAGTGACATTGAATTAAGGAAGCAAAAGCTAGGCTGAGATAGAGAAAAAGAAGTTTGAGGGCAGCGGATTCTTGCCCATATTTCTTGACCATTATTCCATATGTTTGTACATTGTTGACTCTTCCAAACTCACCTCAGAGCCATTTCCATGAAGAAACTATCAGAGAAAAACATCCTCAGAGCACATCTCTTCCCATATGATCACTAAATCAATATATACACTTAATGAGGATGCCATAAGAGGTTGTCTTTCTGATTTGAAGTCTCAAAATCGCTTTGCTGTGGAGGTCCCAATGAAAGCAGACTTGGGTGGGTAGAGGAGGCTCATCTAGACCAACGTAAAGGAGTTCAGAGAAGTTCACTGAGGCTGAAGAACTTGGCTCAGGGATTCCTCCCCCCTAAGGAGACAATGGAGGGCAGAGTTCTATAAAAAGAAAGAAGAGTAAAGAGGCTTTTTGGAGGTTTTCCCAAGTAAGAACTGCGGCAAGTTTATGTCATTTCTTTGTGATTTCAGCACCACCACCAAAGAGAAGTGATTCACCATGAGATAATAACATTTCTGGCGTCCACACTTCCACAAAATACCTGAGGCACAGGAGTTCTTGGGAGAAAGAATTTACCAGAGAAGTGGTTAAACAGCAATGAGGTAAATGGGGCAAAGGCTAAGAAGGGCTTAAGGAATACCAGGGATCTCTGTCTCTCTTCTCTGCTTGATGAACTCCCATTTATCCATTGGGTCTCTGTGTCCTTTAAGAGGTCATTCCTGACCCTCGGCATAATGATGGATGCTTGGTCCAGGTGCTCCTAGGGCATCCTGGGCTTACATCTGTTTAGCACCTTTCCCTTTGTGTGTAACTTTGTCTCTACCAATAAACTGAGTGCTTCTTGATGACATGGGATATACTTTTATTTACCATTTATCTCCAGGAAAGATCACAGTGCCTAGTGCATAGTAGAGGCTTAATAAGTACTTGTTAACTGAACAAACCACTCAAGCAAAATGAGATCATTCTACCCATGACGGCACACAAACTTAATATCACATGTCTGCATTGGTTGATAGTGGCTCCCCAAAAGGAGGGAATGGGAAGGACCTTGAAGGTGCAACAGAGCTCATTGGTAAATAGAATCTGCATCAAGTAGTGATGTCTGAGGTGTTGCACCTGCTCAAAAGCTTATCTTTGATTTTGTTTACTATGAACAAAGTAATGTCTTGAAGAAATGCTAGCCTTAGATTCCATGACATAATTGGTTACAGTGAGCATAAAACCTAAAGTGGACATGATATTCAGAAAACTGAAAATCAAATTTAAAAAGGCAGTAATGACAGTGACGGCAAATAAAACTAAAACTCAAAGGGGACGGGAAGACTTCTAGTTGTCCTGGTGGCAGCCCATGATTGTGCTCTCGACTTTCAACTAAAGATGTATGAAGTCACACACACTTATGCACATGCATGCCCACATGTGGACTCACACCAAAACGTATAGCAATGTTGAAAACTACAAAGCAGACCACAGGCCCAACTCATAGTATTTGAGGGGTAACAGCTTTGATGGATTTGACACAGAAAACAAGTCAGAAAAAAAAAAAAATGGACCTGAGGGACAGCATGAGGTGGCTTTGGCTCAAGTCCAGTCTTTCCTGAGGGAAGCTCAGGCAGCTGACTCCTGAACTGCCAAGAGCCCTGCTCTGTTCTCCCCAAATAACCTGACCACATGAGCTGTTCTCTTTTAATGCCTATTTGGAGACTTTACATTGAGTAAATATGGTAGAGGGAAAAGGATGTAAAGAAGAGATGTCTGTGTACTCATTCCAGGAACCTGTAAATATATTACCTATGGTAAAGAGGACATTGCAGATGTGATTAAATAAAGCATCTTAAGATGGAAAGATTTTCCTGAATTATCCTTTGAGCCCAGTGTAACCACAAGGTCTTCATATGTGAAAGAGGGAGGCTGGAGAATCAGAACCAGGGAAAGAGATGTGACCAGGGGTCAGAGGTTACAGTAATAGAGGGCTGTGAGCCAGTGAATGCAGGCAATACCTAAAAGCTATAAAAGGAAAGGAAATGGATTCTGTCTTAGAGCCTTCAGGAGTGCAGCCCTACTGACTGATTTGAGCCTGGATTTGAGTCTCCTGAGATCCACTGTACACCTCTGACCTCCAGAACTGTACAATAAATCTGTGTTGTTTTAAGCCACTAAGTTTGTGGCAATCTGTTACAGCGGCAGGAGGAAACTAATACTATACCCCATTGATGTTACTATTATTATTTTTCACAACCACAAATAATTGGGAAAGGCTTACCTGACTAAGGCAATTACACAAAACTAAATAAGTGCAGATTACAAAGTGCATAGCTTTAATTATACTTTTCTCTGAATGCTGCAAATGTTTATACCAAAGCAAAAACGATGACAAAACTTATAATAAATATTCCAGTCTTCCTGCTTTACTTTTGAAAAAAAAAATGTATTTTCAAATGTTTGAAAAATAAATGAAACATGCAAAATACCCTCAATTCCCACATTTAAGCAGAAAATGGCCATTAGTGAGCTTGTGGTTATGCTGTTTGAATATTTTCTCTTTCTCACTAAGAACCTTCTCGTTCCCACGAGAACCCAGAGACACCCAAGTCACGTGGTGTTTTTTCCTGTAATATTTTGTCCTGTACAAACAATAGGATGCCAATTATCCAGCCTTAACATGACAAACAATAAGAAACTATGACAATTTTATTTTTGGTGAAATGATCCTATGAAATTAGAAGTTTGGAAAGAACCACATGCCTAAAAATCATCCTGTTTATCTTCTTTTTTTTTTTTTTCCCAGAGGGTTTGTCCCCACACCATCACATGCACCCAAGAAATAGTTTTTTGCTTTAAAAGGCAATGCTATAATCTTATTCAGAAATTCTGTTTTTCCTCCACTCTCCTTACCTTCCTATATTCACATAATTTTTTTTTTACATAGACCCAACTCAGCCTGCATGATGCAAGAGTTTAAAAATAGTTGCTTCACTGTATCTTAAGACAGTTTCCTCTTTATCAGTCCTCAAAGAAGAAATAACACTGGCATCTTTTCTCCTTCTTCTCTTGTAGATACATATAAAGGGCTACAAAATATATGGTAGTTAGGGCAAACAGTGGGCTTCTCTGATGGCTCAGCAGTAAAAAATCCGCCCTCCAATTCAAGAAATGTGGGTTCGACCATAGGTCAATAAGATCCCCTAGAGAAGGAAATGGCAACCCATTCCAGTGCTCTTGCCTGGGAAATCCCATGGACAGAGGAGCCTGGAGGGCTACAGTCCATGGGGACCCAAGAGTAGAACACAACTTAGTCACTGAACCACCGCCACCAGGGGAGGGCAGGTAGTTGATGGAACTGTATTGTAAGTAGAGGGATTTCATCTATCCTTTAATGTTAGATTTTCCTCATTTATTTTCAGTCAGTCACTGTGACTATTCTGCATAATATTTCTAATATATATACATATGTATATATACAGAGACACAAACATATGTGGGTATGCGCATGTATATGTTCTAATAATGCTTCTATTTCCTTGAAAATGATTTGGACTTCAAATCTGTGGCCTGGGAAGTTATCAGTGAAAACTAAGATGATAGCAAAAGGGTTCTCCTGAACCTTTTTGGAGTCAATTTGAATAAGCTTCCATTAATTGGAGCACCAAAGTGTTACAAATAAAATGAGCTAGATATATCAAATGTTTCAAATCCATGAATTCATGATGCTACTTCAAATATAAATGGCCACTGTTGAAAGATGCTGGTAAACCAAGTTATTATTTTGAAAACTTGTAAATAAAGAAAAAAAGTTGTTTATCTTGTCTTTTCTATGTGAACTGTGCCTCAGGGTAGCCAATTAGTGGTGAGTTGATTCTCTCTCTATTGACTTATTTCTGTTAGAATGTACAGTTCTTTTTCTAAGAAAACATTTTCCAGTTCTCAAATTTTCCAGTTTGATGCATATTTTTGTGAATGTAATATTAATCACAGTTATTTTTTTTTTAAAACTGTTTCTGGTAATTCTAATATCTAAAACACCTGTGAGTATTTTTAGTTTTGGTCATGTTTCTTGGCATATTGTCCAACATTGTGTTTGAAAAGTTGCTGCTCTTCCTTTTGAAAGGAGACACCCTATTAATTTGACTAATTATCAACTGATCACCCTGTATTACTCACTCAGTTTACTTCTGTTTTTCCCCGGCTAGGGTGCGACCCTCTGGGGTTCAGATCAAGAATCTCAAGTCTGGGAAGACCCAGAACTCCATTTTTTGGGTCTCCCTAGCCTTGTAAGAATGCTGAAAGTACTACTTGGCTTTCCCCCTGCATTCACTTGGATTCTTGGATTCTTGCCCTGCATGTGTAAAGATGTGGCACCTGACTCAAGGGGAAAACCAGCAAAGAGTGTTGAACTGACTGCTTTTCTTGTTTTCTCTTTGCCCAAGAATCTCAGCTTCTCAAGTCCTGGTTGTTTTAGCAGGTTTAAATTCCAACTTTTTTTTCCCAGTCCAAGGAGATTCCAATCTCTGTTCCCTTGTCTACCCCTTAGTAAGGGTCACTACCTACTTTTACATAAGTTCTCAGACTCTCACTTTTGAAGTAGAAGAACTGGCATATGCTGTCAAAGAAGTAGCAGCATGAAGAATGTTAAGCTTCCCTCAGTGAGCTTCCTTCCTAGGGGTCCTGACCCTTCAAGTCCTGCCTGCCCCCAAAACTCCCGAACAACTTCAAGCATCAGAGGTGTATCTCATCCGTCTTTTCTAGTCCTTGGTAAGCTGAACTGTTTTGTTACAAGCTCCTCTGTTATAGCTGCAAGCAGAGGTTCTCACTGGATACTGGCTGATACTAAGGAATTATTCTTGATTATTTTAAGTCTATAATGGTATTATGATTATGTATGTTTTGAAAAGCATCCCTATCTTTTAAAGATAAAATATTGAAATGTTTGAAATACATAATAATGTTTTCTTCAAAACCACGATGAGGAGAATGAGTAGGTAAAGGATGTAGATTTGCTTTGAATTCATAACAGATGTAGATTTGCCTGAATTCATTGTTTAAGCTGAGTAATGGGCATATGGGAATAGGTCACATTATTGTTTCTACCTTTTGAATATGCTTAAAAATTCCTATAATTTTGTATATCCTGAAAATTTCCTATAATTACAAAACATAATGAATAAATAACATGTGATCTTTATACTTTTGGTTTCCTTTCAACAGACATGAACTTATCCTTTGGGAAATAGACTAACTTCTGTTTTAAAAAAAAAAGCTGTCCCATATTGAAAATAAAGAAATAGACTTTTTTAATACAGAGGCAAACCACTGACTGCCTCTGTATTAAATAGGCTGACTCCATTACCTTAGCTGAACTCAAAGGGAATTTATGACCAAAAGAATAATATGTTGACGACATGGAGAGCAGTGTGCAGTGGACCTTAGGAGAGTGTGCACGCATGCATGCACACACATACACACACACACACCCCTGCATCCAGTAGGCAGTCCAGGCAGAGCAGAAACAGCACAGGGCTGAGCTCCAGCTCTAGTTTACTGATGGCTCTTATAGGTCACAGGGCTTCCCTGGTAGCTAAGTTGGTAAAGAATCCACCTGCAATGCAGGAGACCCTGGTTCAATTCCTGAGTTGGGAAGATGCCCTGGAGAAGGGATAGGCTACTCATTCCAGTATTCTTGGGCTTCCACTGTGGTTCAACTGGTAAAAGAATCCGCCTGCAATGCAGGAGACCTGGGTTCGACCCCTGGATTGGGAAGATTCCCTGGAGAAGGGAAAAGCTACCCACTCCAGTGTTCTGGCCTGGAGAATTCCATGGACTGTGCAGTCCATGGGATTACAGAGTCAGAAACGACTGAGCGACTTTCACTCACTTTCTCATAGGTCACACAGTGGATCAGGAAAGAAGATAGCAAGGGGTGTGGGTCCTGCCCTAGATCATTTTACAATTTAGTCACAATTAAAGATTATAATTAGTTTATGAAATTACACTTAGAAAAATTATGATGTTGGTTTCATTTCTTATCAATGAAGGGCTTCCCTGATGACTAAGATGGTAAAGAATTTGCTTGCAATGCAGGAGATCTGGGTTCAATCCCTGGGTTGGAAAGATCCCCTGGAGAAGGAAATTGCAACCCACTCCAATATTCTTGCCTGGAGAATCCCATGGACAGAAGAGCCTGGTGGAGTGCAGTCCATGGGGTCGCAAAGAGTTGGGACTCAACTGAGCAACTAACTCTTTCACTTCACTATGGCATTGCTTTCATTTCTTATCAATAAACTGTCTTACTTTTCTGAACTTTCCTGTGGGATTTCAAATATTAAAAACTATACCAAAAAGGAGATACTCAGTGCAAATCTTGGTGGATTCTCCTTCTCCAAGTCTTCACTGTGTAGTATCCAAATATTAATAAAACTAGATCAAAACCAATGTCAAGGAACTCTCGTGAAATCAGGATGAGCTGTTAAGATGTGTCTTTTGTCACTGCTTGCTTCCTTCAGTTTCTGCTCATCCACCTAGCAGCAGTGGCTGGCATGAAGCCACCTGAGGGCTGTGCTGGGGCAATTGTCCTGGTTTACTGTATTTTAGGATGGATGTACCTGTCATTCTCCCATCTCACAGGGAAACTCAGGATTTTGGCAGAAATGTTTTGAAGTTGTATGGATTCTTTTCACCAGATAGAAATTACTAAAGTGTGGAAAGTTGTTGAGGTTACCTACAAGTTTCTGGTTTTTTTTTAATTGCCTCTTTTTTGTTTTCTATTCTATTTAGTTTTATTATTTTTGTATACATGTGTGTGTGCTAAGTTGCTTCAGTTTGTCCAACTCGTTGTGACCCTATGGACTGTAGCCCACCAGGGTCCTCTGTCCATGGGATTCTCCAGCTATGAATAATGAAGTGGGTTGCCACGTTGTCCTCCAGGGGATCTTCCTGACTCAGTCTCTTATGGTCGCCTGCACTGGCAGGCGAAGTCTTTACCACTAACGCTACCTGGGAAGCCCCCATTTTGTGTAAGGTTGGTACTAAAAATATCATGTAGTATGCAACAGATTGTAGAGTAAGTGCAAAGCCAGCTATTTTTGTAGTCACATTTCAAATGGGGATTATCATAATTCAAAACTGAGATGAGTGTAGTGGGTTTAGCTAGTATTTTAAAGCTTCAAAATGAAAAGTTGCAGGAGCTAATTGAAAATATATTATGAGTTGTTGACTTTCTCAAGGCAGCTCTACTTCCAGTAAGTGGTAACTAATAACTAGCAAAATGTGAGTTTCTAACTTCCCATATATATATATATATATAAAATACATAGTAGTTTGAATAATTTTTACATTCTATGACAAAGTTACACAAAAGAGCAGTGTGGAAAAAAGCCCACTGACTGTTAAAATAGAATATACAACTAGTAATTCTTATGACTTAGAAGATGATGCTTTTGGTATATCTTTGGAAATAACTGAAGGTATCCAGAAGACAACAATCTTTGGTACTTAGATGTCAGAGGCTCTGATTTTACTGTAAAAGCTGCCACTACAAGTGGTGTAATCTTAATCAACTGGGTGCATTCTCTGTACCTCCATTTTCTTATCTGCAAAGTAAGTTAGATGAAATCTCCTCTAAAGTTTTATTTTAGCTTCAAATTCTATGATGTTACAATGTGTCATCAGTTATTCTAATGAAATAACTGTATGTTTCCTATAACTAGAAAACAGTCCTACAGAATGATATAGATTTTTGCAGAAGAATTAAGGTAAATAAAATTATGAAGCAAAAGATATTAAGAAGAGGTTTTTGAAAAAGATCCTCAAACCCAGATAATCACAATGGTGTGATCACTCACCTAGAGCCAGACATCCTGGAATGCAAAGTCAAGTGGGCCTTAGGAAGCATCACTGCAAACAAAGCTAGTGGCGGTGATGGGATTCCAGTTGAGCTATTTCAGATCCTAAAAGATGATACTGTGAATGCCTGTGGTGGATTCATTTCGATATATGGCAGAACCAATACAATATTGTAAAATTTAAAAATAAAATAAAATTTAAAAAAATGCTAGCAAATTTGGAAAGCTCAGCAGTGGCCACAGGACAGGAAAAGGTCAGTTTTCATTACAATCCCAAGAAAGGCAATGCCAAAGAATGATCAAACTACCGCACAATTGCACTCATCTCACACACTGTAAAGTAATGCTCAAAATTCTCCAAGCCAGGCTTCACCAGTACGTGTACCAGGAACTTCTAGATGCTCAAGCTGGTTTTAAAAAAGGCAGAGGAACCAGAGATCAAATTGCCAACATCTGTTGGATCATCGAAAAAGCAAGAGAGTTCCCAGTAAAACATCTATTTCTGCTTTATTGACTATGCCAAAGCCTTTGACTGTGTGCATCACAATAAACTGTGGAAAATTCTTCTAGAGATGGGAATACCAGACCACCTGACCTGCTTCTTGAGAAACCTGTATGCAGGTCAGGAAGCAACAGTTAGAACTGGACATGGAACAACAGACTGGTTCCAAATAGGAAAAGGAGTACGTCAAGGCTGTATATTGTCACCCTGCTTATTTAACTTATATGCAGAGTATATCACGAGAAACGCTGGACTGGAAGAAACACAAGCTGGAATCAAGATTGCTGGGAGAAATATCAATAACCTCAGATATGCAGATGACACTACCCTTATGGTAGAAAGTGAAGAAGAACTAAAGAGCCTCTTGAATAAAGTGAAAGAGGAGAGTTAAAAAGTTGGCTTAAAACTTAACATTTAGAAAACTAAGATCATGGCATCCAGTCCCATCACTTCATGGGAAATAGATGGGGAAACAGTGGAAATGGTGGCAGACTTTATTCTTTGGGCTCCAAAATCACTGCAGGTGGTACTGCAGCCATGAAATAAAAAGACACTTGCTCCTTGGAAGAAAAGTTATGACTAACCTAGACAACATATTAAAAAGCAGAGACATTACTTTGCTGACAAAGGTCCATCTAGTCAAGGCTATGGTTTTTCCAATACTCATTTATGGATGTGAGAGTTGGACTGCAAAGAAAGCTGAGTGCCTAAGAATTGATGCTTTTGAACTGTGGTGTTGGAGAAGACTCTTGAGAGTCCCTTGGACTGCAAGGATATCTAACCAGTCCATCCTAAAGGAAATCAGTCCTGAATATTCATTGGAAGGACTGATGTTGAAGCTGAAACTCCAATACTTTAGCCACCTGATGTGAAGAACTGATTCATTTGTAAAGACCCTGATGCTGGGAAAGATTGAAGGCAGGAGGAGAAGGGGACGACAGAGGATGAGATGATTGGATGACATCACTGACTCAATGGACTTGAGTTTTGAGTAAACTCTGGTAGTTGGTGATCGACAGGGAGGCCTGGCGTTCTTCAGTCCATGGCATTGCAAAGAGTCAGACATGACTGAGCAACTGAACTGACTAAACTGACCAGTTACAGTTCTTGTTCAGCACTAATAATAACAAATGAAAAAAGATCTCATCTATACTATATGATGACCATATGCTTGATACTGGGTTACATGCTTTACATACTTCTTTTACTTCATTCCATTAATATTCTATTATTATTCCTATTTTACAGATAAAAATACCAAGAAAAGAAAGGATTTGTAAATTATCTATCATCACTCAGCTAGTATGTGGTAAAGCTGGAATTTGAACTATAGTTGATTTTCTCTAGATCCTGTGCTCAGTAGCCATGATCCTTCACGGCCACCCTATAGTATTTTTGTATCTATGGCCTTTTATTTTTTTCTTATTTCATGAATCTTTAACACATGGTTTTGTCTAAAATATCATTTTTTTATTTTATTTTATTTTTAAACTTTACAATATTGTATTAGTTTTGCCAAATATCGAAATGAATCCACCACAGGTATCTAATTAAAGTATTTTCAGTGTGCTTTAAGATTTATAAAATGCTGTTGTACTCTCTTCTGTCCTGTAGTCAAGGCAGTACTGAAATTGAGAGTGGATATTCATTCTTCTTATTTTTTTTAATATGATCAGGTAGAAACAGAGAAATTATTCAGTTGCCTAATGAATAGATTCTGGAGCTGGGGTTCCACTTTTTAAATTTGATCTACTCATTGCTTTTTCCTATGGTACTGCTTGTAAACACAAGAGTTTCTACAGCAAGGAGGAGAAACATAAACATGAAATTCATAAAAGAATTATATAATTGCCTTTCTTACCTGTTAGTGCATTTGAATTTTAGGACAGTTTCAATTAAGTTGAAAGAAATGAGATTCTTTCTTTTGATTTCAGAGATCAATTTAACTGCATTGATTATCTTCAGGGACATTTAAATGTGCTCTGCAGACCATGATGATGCAATGGTACTTATGTATTTTGTTTTTCATTATCTGTTTCTGTAAAATGGAAGAGTAGGAGACCAAGAAGGTTGATTCTGACAAATATGTCACAGGCAGTAACATATGATACCCAAATAACAGACCAGCTAAATAAATGGCATTGTCAGTTGATAGAAAGAATTGATCAGTGAGGCAAAGCTCCAGAGTTCCAGATCTAGGAGCCCCTGTTGAACTACTATAAACTGGAGCCCTTGTTGAACTACTATGGACTGTCTGTTTAGTTGAATATTCCAGAGTAAGTAGCTCAATCACGCAGACGCTTCCCACTTGCTTTCTTCTTGTAGTAGGGTCATTGTTTAATAACTTACAGAAGGCTCACAATATGCTAGTCACTTTGCTGATGGGAAGGGCTTCAAAGACTTAAAAATAATCTAATCCTTGATCCAGAGGACTGTTTAGTCATCATAGAAGACAATCAAGATAGGAGAAGTCTTAAAAGTTCCAGAAAGCTTTCTTCCAAATGACAAAATTGAAAGCATAATGTACTTAAATGTTTTGAGAGTGTATTGAAGCACTTTGCGAAGACCTTGAATAAGAATTTAAAAAACATACAAACCTTGTACGCAAACTTCAGACAATTATTCTACTCAGTTTTTCTAGGAAATTAAAACTGCTCTAAAAAGTAAAATAACTTGAAAAAATTAAGACAAATATAATTTATGGAGAAAAATATATTATGCAAGAAAAGAAAGATAATCACTTTGTACTACCCGACACAGCTCTGACTAGCATTTCAATGACGTAGTAATGCAGAAAGTGAATACTTACTATTCCAAAATTGGAAAATAAATGTATTGGAAAGGTGAAGAGACAGTAAGTATGTGTCTGTATAATAAGGAAATGTACAGTTCTATTAAACATGTATTTATTTATTTTAAAAAATTATTAAAACATTTTTTTAAAAACATTAAAATTTATATAATAAGGCTTTTTAAAGTATCTTTAGCATGTACTCCCCTTTGAGATGTTCTCTACTGCTTGCATTTTCTGTCCATGCAATGCTGTTAACTAGAATTGTAATATGTTTTGAACGTGGACATTGAGGAGTATAATAAAACATCGTTGCTCAGTTGCTAAGTTGTAAACTCAGGGAGATAATGAAGGGCAGGGAAGCCTGATGTGCTGCAGTTCATGGGGTCCCAAAGAGTTGGACATGAAAAAATAAAACATTGAGCTCCTGACAATTAAATCTTTTAAGGTTTTTGACTAGGTTTTTGACTGTGAAAAAATATGATAAAATATATAATATTTTGTTAAGACTGACTATCCAAAAGCAAGTAACAGTGTATTAATGCAGTTGTTTCTCAGTATCTGCTGGAGATTGGTTCTAGGATATCCAT
The DNA here is from genome assembly GCF_003369695.1 of Bos indicus x Bos taurus. NCBI lineage: Eukaryota > Metazoa > Chordata > Mammalia > Artiodactyla > Bovidae > Bos > Bos indicus x Bos taurus. The sequence goes on from NC_040095.1 coordinate 33,996,144, forward strand.
TGGAAGCCAAAATCCTTGAATGCTCAAGTCCCTTATGTTAAGTGGATTGTATTTTCATATAGCCTATGCACACCCTCCCACATACCTTAAGTCATTTCTAGATAACTTATAATACCTATAGTATAGTGTTAGTGGCTCAGTTGTGTCTGACTCTTTGTGACCCCATGGACTATAGCCTGCCAGGCTCCTCTGTCCATGGATTTCCCAGCAAGAATACTGGAGTGGGTTGCCATTCCCTTCTCCATGGGATCTTCTTGACCAAGGGACTGAACCCGTCTCCTGCATTTGCAGGCAGATTCTTTACCATCTCAGCTACCAGGGAAGTCCTTTATATTACCTAATACGATGTAAATGATGTGTGTGAATGCATGCTCAGTCACTCAGTTGTGTCTGACTCTGTGATCTCATGGACTGTAGCCTGCCAGACTCCTCTATCCTTGGAATTTCCCAGGCAAGAATACTGGAGTGGGTTGCCATTTCAAATAGTTATAAATACAATATAAATGTTATGTAAATAGTTGTGGAAGCACACAGCAAATTCAGTTTTGCTTTTTGGAACTTTCTAGATTTCTTTTTTCAAAGATCATTTTTGATCTACAGTTGGTTGGATACTGAAGGCCAAGTGTATTACTATTATTTTCCAGGATGCTTTTGAATTAAAGAAGGTAATTTCCCTTATTATATAAAAAGTTTGGGCCAGTTGCTTGATTAGGTCTGGCTCAAAAAAAACACACAAAAAATTTGGTTCTACCCATGAATAACAATGATAATAAGAATTATGAGATACATACTATGTAAGAGGTTCCCACAGAGTGTCCTGAAAACCCAGAAGAGAATGAAAATCTCTCCCAGTGTTAGGTGATGAAGGAAGATTAAATGGAGCATGTGATTTGCATGGAGTTTGTGCCCATACAATGAATATAGAAAGTATTATATTATCTTCCATACCTTTGTGACATTGCCTCCTCTAATCTACCTGCTTTCACATGTTTTATTTTTGCTGTTTTGCTTTTTCACTTTGATGTATTACGTATAGATTCCATTTATTCTGCCTTTTAGCATTTATTGTCCTTCCTGGAACTATAGTCTGAGTCCTTTACTAATCCCAAAATATTTAGTCATCATCCTTTCAAATATAGTCTTCCTACTGCTGCCATGGGAAACTCCAATAGACATATTTTAAACTCTTCCTTCTTATCTTCCATGCTTTTAGTTTGAAAATTTCACTTTGTCCCTTCTGGTTTCAATGCAGAAGTTTTATTTCAATTTATTTGTATCAATTTGTTACCGCTGCATAGCAAACCACCCCAAAACTCAGTGGCTTAGAACAACAAGCATGTATTATTGTTCATGAACCAGGTCAGCAGACTGATCTTCTGGGCTTGACTGGGCTCACTTACACATTACAAGCATCTGTGGGTTGGCTTTGTGGCTTTGCTGATTTTGCTGGTTTCAGCCAAAATGTCTGGGGCCTCATCTGGGGTGAGTCAGTTCTGCTCCAGGTATCTCTCCTTCTCCAGTAGGCAAGGCCATGAATGTTTGTGTTGTGGTGACAGGGTTACAATAGAACAAGCAGAACACAAGGCCTATTCAGCCCTGGACTAACATGAGCACATTATCAGGTTTCATTATTACTTTTGGAAGCCCTTGGCATCTTGTCCTTTGTGGATCTCATGTCATAAAAAAGTATTAAAAACTGTATTTTATAACTGCCTTGGAATAAAGATGAATGTAATCTAGACTGGACTCATTACTATTACTATATATTCACTATTTGATTTCTGTTTATTCTGGTTTTAAAAGAAACTAAGATTAAACACTTTTATGAGCCTCTAAAAGTATTGTGGACTCAGCACTGTGACCACCAAAACTAATGGATAAATCAGGCCTGCACACCATTACTTCTGCACAAGCCCAGCCTGTAAGACTGGGGAAATACACTCCACCATTTGGTGAGACGATCTGCAAGTTATATCACAGAGGGTGTTGTAAATTATAGGGAGGGATGAAGCATTAAGACCATTTCATAATCAATTTACCACATCAATTCTCTCTTTCTGTAAATTTAATCTATCTAGTTCATCTGCTTTTTTTGTTTCTCACTTGATGTTTTGTTTCCCCAAATATTTGTAGCATATTTATTCTGTACTTTGATTCTGATACTTATAATGCCTAAAGTGCTTTCAAATTTAATTTTCAAATCTAGTTTTCGTTTCTGCTAGCGCTTCGTCTTCAGGGCTTTTTTTTTTTTTTTGGGAGGAAGCATAATTTGGCAACTTTAGTTTGATATATTCTACTTTGCTTTGTAAGATACTTAAGATATTAAGCTTAGAATTATGTGAAGCTTATTTCTTGCTTTGGAGTTGTTTTTTTTTGTTTTGTTTACACATTTTTTTCTTTTTATTGAAGTATAGTTGATTTACAATGTTGTGTTAGTTTTAGGCGTATAGAAAGTGATTCAGATATATACAAAAAAGAATATCTATCTATAAATACATAGTTATTCTTTTTCAGATTCTTTTCCCTTGTAGGTTATTACAAAATATTGAGTGTAGTTCTCTGTGTTATAAGTAGATCCTTGCTGATTGTCTATTTTATGTACAGTAGTGTGTATATGTTAATCCCAAACTCCTAATTTATCTGTCCCCCACCCCCCAATTTGGGTTACACATTGACTAAGTGGGTAATGTGCTTTCAATGGCCAATTCGCAAGAATGCAGTTAATTCTCAGGGAAGATGATTTTTCCTCACCTGAGCTGAGGCAGAGGGTTAAGTTTCTTTGACATCTTTTTTTTTTTCTTCCAGAAGCAGGTAATTTTTCCTTTAGATTACCTAAAGGGTCCAAGGCCTTTTCCCCACTTTTCCTGAATAATTCTATGAAATAGAGCACTAGATTTTTATTATTGACAAATACTCCTTAGGTTAACCCATCTTTTCTGAGCTTGCCCACCGCTATAGTTTAAGCTTTTTTTTTTGTCCACAGGACAGTTTGTTTCCTGTAAGCTTGACTTAGAAAAAAAAACAAAAAAAAGGCAAAACAAAAACTTTGTTGTACTGTTTCTATCATTTTTGGTATTCTATAATTGGATGTTTTAAACACATATAGTCTTCTGCAATGCTTTAAATAAAATTCAGCCTTAAATACTTTAAAACATATAAGCAAATTAAAATTAATGAACAAATAAATTCTATAGCTGCAAGGTGGAATTAAATAATAGAAAGTAGAGTGGAGCCGAAAGAAACTATTGCTAGGAACTCAGGTTAAAATTCTCCTTGACTTCTTTGCAGACCTTGGTATCTCTTCTCTCCTGCTGTTTTAGTCTTTTCACACATATTGGGGTGGTCAGTATCCCCATTTCTTCCATATACCTGCCTCTATTATAGCTCAGTCTGCTTCCCCTGTGTGTTGTAGTTTGGGGATATATTATGGGGAACCCATATCTAAAAGATTATACCTATATCTTTTCCCAGAATTTTATTTTACTCTATATTGATAAGAAATTTAAAATTGGTAAGAAAAGTTCTTTTTCTTTGCTTGTGATTGAAAATGGATTAATGTACATCTAGAGGAAAAATTTGAATTTAAATCCTTTTTTTGGACATTAATTACAGATGCTTTCAAGGTAATTCATATTTTGAAGGTTCTTGCTTTATTAACATCTCAAAACCTTTCTTATATATATATTAAGGTCATATTATATAACATTAAAGTACTTTGTGAATTCTGATGTTAAGTAACAAGAAGAAAATATTACTATTTACCATCACCTATTCAATTCAACAGAGATACAACTATAAAAACAATAACAAAAATAATACAACAAAAAATGACCCTTACTGTCAGGTTTTCACTTTGCAGTGCAGAACATAAGATGTAAACTCACAGATGGGTAGTCGTGTGCTAGGTGTACATTAGGACCAGAGGATGATGTCTGGTGCTGGCATGGAGTGGAGAATAGTCACATTGCTCCAACTGGGAGGTGATGGAAGTTTTCACCAAGTGATAATACCAGAGCAAAATCCTTTTAGGAAAGAAGGGATTCCCCAGGCAGATGATTTTAGAAAGGCATAGTCGATTTAACAAAGATTTTATGGAATAACAGTGTCTTAAAAACTTAGCATCGAAGAATAAAACATTTATTTTTCAGTCCGGATGAACCTATTTGAGCACCACGAAAGATACGCAGAGTAGAGGACACATGTGTGGACACGGAGGTGGGGGAGAAGGGGAGAGTGCAACGAATTGGGAGGTTAAGATTGACATATACACACTACCATATAAAATATATGGCTAATGGGAAATTGCTGTATAGCACAGGGAGCTCATCTGGCTGCTCTGTGATGGCCTAAATGGGTGGGGTTGTGGGAGTCGGGTGGGAGGGAGGTCTAAGAGGGAGGGAATATATGCATACATATAACTGATTCGCTTCATTGTACAGCAGAAACTAACATAGCATTGTAAGGCAATTACACTCCAAATAAAAAGGCATAAAACAAAGACCTCCAGAGCAAAACCAGCAACAACAAAAAAAGCAAGTCTAACCCATTAACTTACCAGGCAAGAGAACACAGAACAGTGAAAAGTTCAATTCACTGAGTCATTTGCTGAAGGAGAAAACCAGGGGTCTTGATATGCTAGAGAGAGGAGTACGTAATTACATTAAGCATAGAAATGAGAGGGCAGGGTAAGTCCATACATGTGTGTACACTTGGTTAAAATAGTCTCATATTTCATTTTTCCAGAAAGTGTCTGCAATTAGGTTCCATAAAGATCTGCCATCCAGGTCACTCAAAGTTCAGGGAAACTTCGGTTGTTTAGAGCCAGCTGCGATAAAATACAACAGTCAGTTTTGATATCTCCTAGGCAAGTGCTGCTGGAAGTGGAACATTTTTATTCACATTGGCTTGAGGCAGATGTCATATATAAAGGAGTTGAAACTGTGCTGCTAGACTCTGCCTTATAGCTCAGAATGTGGTCTGTGGACCGAGCATAGTGTTAGTTATTTGGGTCCTTGCTGAGGTACAGATTCTTAGATAAACTCCCCCGCACCCCCCAACACCAATTCAGAACTGAGTCAGAACCTGCATTTTAGTAGGGTTCTCAGGTTTTTCATATGCACCTTAAGAAGAAACAGCAGCTTTATAACAGGGTTCAGGAATAGTGGTTCTCCAACTTTGATGAGTAACAAAATCAACTGGAGAGACAGAGTTGCAGACTCACTGGAGTAGAATAGGCTTCAGATCAGTTCAGTTTAGTCACTTAGTCATGTCCAACTCTTTGTGACCCCATGGACTACAGCACACTAGGCCTCCCTGTCCATCACCAACTCTCAGGGTTTAGTTTACTCAAACTCATGTCCATTAAGTCGGTGATGCCATCCAGCCATCTCATCCTCTGTCATCCCCTTTTCCTCCCACCTTTAATCTTTCCCAGCATCAGGGTCTTTTCAACTGAGTCAGTTCTTCGCATCAGGTGGCCAAAGTATTGGAGTTTCAGCTTCAGCATCAGTCCTTCCAATGAATTTTCAGGACTGATCTTCTTTAGGATGGACTGGTTGGATCTCCTTGCAGTCTAAGGAATTCTCAAGAGTCTTCTCCAACACCACAATTCAAAAGCACCAATTCTTCAGCACTCAGCTTTCTTTGCAGTCCAACTCTCACATCCATACATGACTACTGGAAAAACTATAGCTTTGACTAGATGGACCTTTGCGGGCAAAGTAATGTCTCTGCTTTTTAATATGCTGTTAGTCATAACTTTCCTCCCAAGGAGTAATCGTCTTTTAATTTCATGGCTGCAATCACCATCTGCAGTGATTTTGGAGCCCAGAAAACTAAATTCTGACACTGTTTCCCCATCTATTTGCCATGAAGTGATGGGACTGAATGCCATGATCTTAGTGTTCTGAATGTTGAACTTTAAGCCAACTTTTTCACTCTCCTCTTTCACTTTCTTCAAGAGGCTCTTTAGTTCTTCTTCTAAAGGTGGTGTCATCTGCATATCTGAGGTTATTGATATTTCTCCTGGCAATCTTGATTCCAGCTTGTGCTTCATCCAGCCCAGGGTTTCTCATGATGTACTCTGCACAGAAGTTAAATAAGCAGGGTGACAATATACAGCCTTGACGTACTCCTTTCCCTATTTGGAACCAGTCTGTTCCATGTCCAGTTCTAACTGTTGCTTCCTGACCTGCATACAGAATTCTCAAGAGGCAGGTCAGGTGGTCTGGTATTCCCATCTCTTTCAGAATTTTCCACAGTTCGTTGTGATCCAACGACCTTTGTATTTTTACAAGATTCCCTAGGAGATTCTGATACTGACCAAAGCTAAAGAACCATAATTTTTGAACATGGTTTTCTTATTCATGATCTGTAAGCTCAAAATTTGCACACATTAAAGAGCTGATTTCTCCTGCCTGCCAATGCAGGGGACATGGGTTCGATCTCAGCTCTGGAAAGATTCCATATGCTGTGGGCCAGCTGAGCCCATGCACCACAACTACTGAGCCTGTGTGCTGCAAATACTGAAGTCTGCACACCCTAGAACCTGTGAAACAGAGAAGCCACCGAAATGAGAAGCCCTTACACAGCAATGAAGAGCAGACCCTGCTCACCTCAACCAGAAGAAGCCCACTCACAACGACAATCAAAGAAGACCCAGCACAGTCAAAAATAAAATGAATAAATAAAAAATAGTAAAAAGAGATATATTCTCTTCAAATCTGGTTGTATTACAGAATCAAACCGTATGTGCTGTTTTCACTGGAATTCATCCAATACAATTACAATCATGAGGATTTTATGACACCTGGAATTTCAGTAACCTGAAGGCATATTTAGCACATGGTACGATCATTTATTTTTTTCATATATAAAAAAAATACTGTATCTGTGAGAACATTCCAGTGAGGATTATCTACTAAGAAACAGAAATTCCCAGGTCTTTGTTAATGGTGGAAAGAGCTCTGATAACTATTTACTGGAGCAGGGAAAAGACTAAAGTTTAGCTTATATTTAGGAAATTTCTCCAGGTGTTATGTATCAAGTCATAATATTTCTTTATTTAACAAATTAGAAACTTCCTCTTTCAGTTGATAAAAGATGGCTTTTGTTTTCCAGGTTTCTTTTACAAAAAGGTGAATTTTGGTGTGTCATACTTAAAATCCTAACCAAAAACTGACAAGTTTTCTTCCCACCAACTTCTCTCTGGGGCACCCTGATGTCGGCATCAGGAAGAGTGAGGTCATGTGCTTTGAATAAACCCAAATGCCATCAAATATAGGAAATCATTTGGCATTTCCTTTACTGGATACAAAACCTTACCTTTATTAGTCATTTAATTATGAGTTCAGAAATGAATTTGTGATGTGGAAGAACAATATTCATTAATAATTAGGGAAATGAGCAATGCACAAAATTTTCTAATAGGTCCAACCCTTCTTTTTCCTGCATGGTAAATGTCTGTGAAGGAAATATGCTTTAATAAGATAAGAGGTTTCAGTAGAGGCATATTTATTACTTCTCCCTCAGTAGAGTCAACATGAGACTGCAACTGTTTTAAGAAATACATTTACTCCTAGATCATTATCATTACATACTGCTTAGAGCATAAAGTCCTCAGCTTGCTTTTGAAAGCATTATGACAAAGACCCTCATTTTTCACTTGAGGAAAAGGTGAGGCCAAACAGAGGAACCTAACAGTTTACAGATCTGAAAGTCAAAGATAGTTTTTCTGGCTTTTAATGCAAAGATTGCTTCAATAAACCTTTGAGCATTTGCTTTTATTTAAAGACATTTGTAAAAAGAAGCTAGGATATTCTGAAGAAGAATAAAAAGCTTTAAACGTGTGTAAAATTGGGAATTCAGTAATTCCACTTCAAGGCCTGTATCCTAAAGAACAACTCAGTAATATGTATAACTATACTTGCAACAGCAGCAACATACTTGTAGAACAATATTTATTGCAATGCTGTGAAACAGTTTAAGAAAGCTGGATTATGTTAAATGGTGAACAATTAAGAAGGAAATTGAGCTTTCTTCTATATGTAAGTTCACATATAATTTTTTTTTTCCGTTGTTGTTCAGTCACTAAGTCATGTTCAATTCTGTGTAACCCCATGGACTACAGCATGCCAGGCTTCCCTGTCCTTTACTTCCTCTCTGAGTTTGCTCAAACTCAGGTTCATTGAATCAATGATGCCATCCAACCATCTCATCCTCATTCGCCCCCTTCTCCTTCTGCCCTCAATCTCTTTCCCAGCATCAGGGTCCTTTCCAGTGAATTGGCTCTTCAAATCAGGTGGCCAAAGTATTGGAGCTTCATCTTCAGCAGCAGTCTTTCCAGTAAATAGTCAGGGTTGATTTAATTTAGGATTGACTGGTTTGATCTCCTTGCTGTTCAAGGGGCTCTCAAGAGTCTTCTCCAACACCACAGTTCGAAAGCATCAATTCTTTGGCACTCAGCTTCCTTTATGCTCCCACACTCACATCTATACATGACTACTGGAAAAACCATAGCTTTGACTAGATGGACCTTTGTCGGCAGAGACCTTTGTCTCTGCTTTTTAATATGTTGTCTAGGTTTATCATAGCTTTTCTTCCAAGGAGCGTGTTTTAATTTCATGGCTACAGTCACCCTCCACAGTGATTTTGGAGCCCAAGAAAAAGAAATCTGTTACTATTTTCACTTTTTCCCCAACTGTTTGCCATAAAATGATGGGACCAGATGCCATTTTTTGAATGTTGAGTTTTAAGGCAGGTTTTTCACTCTCTTCTTTCACCTTCATCAAGAGGCTCTTTAGTTCTTCACTTTCTTCCATTAAAGTGGTATCATCTGCATATCTAAGGTTGTTTATATTTCCCCTGGAAATCTTGATTCCAGCTTGTGCTTCATCCAGTCCGGCGTTTTGCATGTTGTACTCTGCATACAGCGCAAATGCGGGTGGCTGCGACGGCGCACAAGCACAGCCGAGAAGAGCTACCCCATGTCCGAGATCAGGGGTAGAAGCCAGGAGGACCCCATGCCCGAGGGGTGGCGGCCAAGAGGAGCTACCCCACATCCGAGGTCAGGGGCAGCGGCGGAGAGTGCCAGGCTGCGACGGCGCAGGAACCGCCGAGAGGAGCCACCCCACGTCCAAGGTCAGGGGCGGTGGCTGGGAGGAGCTACCTTGCGTCTGAGGTCAGGGGCGGCGGCTGGGAGGAGCTACCCCACTTCGAGGTCACCAGCAGCGGCCGAGAGGAGCAACCCCACCTCCAAGGAGCAGTGGCTGTGGGGGCACAGGAGGGCCTAGAGGAGATACTCCACGTTCAAGGTCAGGAGGGGCGGCAGTGAGGAGATACCCCTCATCCAAGGTAAGGAGCAATGGCTGCGCTTTGCTGGAGCAGCCGTGAAGAGATACCCCACGTCCAAGGTAAGAGAAACCCAAGTAAGACCATAGGTATTGCAAGAGGGCATCAGAGGGCAGACACACTGAAACCATACTCACAGAAAACTAGTCAATCTAATCACACTAGGACCACAGCCTTATCTAACTCAATGAAACTAAGCCATGCCCTGTGGGGCCACCCAAGATGGGAGGGTCATGGTGGAGAGGTCTGACAGAATGTGGTCCACTGGAGAAGGGAATGGCAGACCACTTCAGTATTCTTGCCTTGAGAACCCCACGAACAGTATGAAAAGGCAAAATGATAGGATACTGAAAGAGGAACTCCCCAGGTCGGTAGGTGCCCAATACACTACTGGAGATCAGTGGAGAAATAACTCCAGAAAGAATGAAGGGATGGAGCCAAAGTAAAAACAATACCCAGTTGTGGATGTGACTGGTGATAGAAGCAAATTCCGATGCTGTAAAGAACAATATTGCATAGGAACCTGGAATGTCAGGTCCGTGAATCAAGGCAAATTGGAAGTAGTCAAACAGGAGATGGCAAGAGTGAACGTCGACATTCTAGGAATCAGCGAACTAAAATGGACTGGAATGGGTGAATTTAACTCAGATGACCATTATATCTACTACTGCAGGCAGGAATCCCTTAGAAGAAATGGAGTAGCCATCATGGTCAACAAAGAGTCCGCACAGAGTCAGACAGGATTGAGCGACTGAACTGAACTGAACTCTGCATAAAAGGTAAATAAGCAGGATGACACTATACAACCTTTACATATTCTTTCCCCAATTTTGAACCAGTCCATTGTTCCCTGTCAGATTATAACCGTTGCTTCTTGACCTACATACAAGTTTCTCAGGACATGGGTAAAGTCTGGTTCTGGTACTCCCATTTCTCTAACAATTTTCCACAGTTTGTTGTGATCCAGACAATCAAAGGCTTTAGTGTAGTCAATGAAACAAAAGTATATGTTTTTCTTGAATTCCCTTGCTTTTCCTATGATCCAGCAGATGTTGGCAATTTGGTCTCTGGTTCCTCTGCCTTTTCTAATCCAGCTTGTACATCTGGAAGTCCTCAGTTGACATAATGCTGAAGCCTAGCTTAAAGAACGTTGAGCATTACCTTGCTAGTATGTGACATAAGTGCAGTTCGTTTCAGTTCAGTTCAGTTCAGTTGCTCAGTCATGTCCAGCTCTTTGTGACCCCATGAATCGCAGCACGCCAGGCCTCCCTGTCCATCACCAACTGCCGGAGTTCACCCAGACTCAGGTCCATCGAGTTGGTGATGCCATCCAGCCATCTTATCCTCTGTCGTCCCCTTTTCCTCCTGCCCCCAATCCCTCCCAGCATCAGAGTCTTTTCCAATGAGTCAACTCTTCGCATGAGGCGGCCAAAGTACTGGAGTTTCAGCTTTAGCATCATTCCTTCCAAAGAAATCCCAGGGCTGATCTTCTTTAGAATGGACTGGTTGGATCTCCTTGCAGTCGAAGGGACTCTCAAGAGTCTTCTCCAACACCACAGTTCAAAAGCATCAATTCTTCAGTGCTCAGCTTTCTTCACAGTCCAACTCTCACATCCATATATGACCACTGGAAAAACCATAGCCTTGACTAGACGGACTTTTGTTGGCAAAGTAATGTCTCTGCTTTTCAATATGCTATCTAGGTTGGTCATAACTTTCCTTCCAAGGAGTAAGCATCTTTTAATTTCATGGCTGCAGTCACCATCTGCAGTGATTTTGGAGCCCAGAAAAATTAAGTCTGACAGTTTCCACTGTTTCCCCATCTATTTCGCATGAAGTGATGGGACCAGATGCCATGATCTTCGTTTTCTGAATGTTGAGCTTTAAGCCAACTTTTTCAGTCTCCTCTTTCACTTTCATCAAGAGGCTTTTTAGTTCCTCTTCACTTTCTGCCATAAGGGTGGTGTCATCTGCATGTCTGAGGTTATTGATATTTCTCCTGGAAATCTTGATTCCAGCTTGTGCTTCTTCCAACCCAGCATTTCTCATGATGTACTCTGCACAGAAGTTAAATAAGTAGGGTGACAGTATACAGCCTTGACGTACCCCTTTTCCTATTTGGAACCAATCTGTTGTTCCATGTCCAGTTCTAACTGTTGCCTCCTGACCTGCATATAGGTTTCTCAAGAGGCAAGTCAGGTCGTCTGGAATTCCCATTTCTTGAAGAATTTTCCACAGTTTATTGTGATCCACACAGTCAAAGGCTTTGGCATAGTCAATAAAGCAGAAATAGATGTTTTTCTGGAACTCTCTTGCTTTTTCAAAGATCCAGTGGATGTTGGCAATTTGATCTCTGGTTCCTCTGCCTTTTCTAAAACCAGCTTGAACATCTGGAAGCCTGATGTATCCATGGGGTCACATGAAGCCTGGCTTTGAGAATTTTGAGCATTACTTTACTAGCGTGTGAGATGAGTGCAATTGTATGGTAGTTTGAGCATTCTTTGGCATTGCCTTTCTTTGGGATTGAAATGAAAACTGACCTTTTCCAGTCCTGTAGCCACTGCTGAGTTTTTCAAATTTGCTGGCATATTGAGTGCAGCACTTTCACAGCATTCATCCTGGAATGTGAAGTCAAGTGGGCCTTAGAAAGCATCACTATGAACAAAGCTAGTGGACGTGATGGAATTCCAGTTGAGCTATTTCAAATCCTGAGAGATGATGCTGTGACATAAGTGCAGTTGTATGCAATTTGAACATTCTTTGGCATTGCCTTTTGTCATTAATGATTTAAGGTCAGAACATTCATTTTGAAGAACTTGCAACAATACATCTCACATCTGAGGAATAAAGCTGCAAAGCTTAGAAATATTGTTGAAAAGCAGAAGCCATCTTAAACCTACAGATTTCTGGTTGTTTTTGGAATCTTGACTCTTTGAGGGTTTGCAGATAGTGTTTTCAGAAAAACTAGTCTGAATCTCTGGGGATAAGATGGTTCATTAAATGTCCAATTTTTGTGAATATTAGTAAAGTATTCAGAGCAACTTACATATTCAAATGTGGGGCATTAAGCTGGCCTTACTATTCAGTGGCATGGTGCATGCACGCTCAGTCACTCAGTAGTGTTTGACTCTTTGAGACCCCGTGGACTGTAGGCCTCCAGGCTCCTCTCTCTAAAAATTCTCCAGGCAAGAATACTGGAGTGGGTTGCCATTTCCTACTGCAGGAAATCTTCCCGACCAAGAATTCCTACATAATCTGTGCCTCGTGCATTAGCAGGCGGGTTCTTTACCATGGCGCCACCTCCGTGGCACAGTGCTAGCCATTAAAATTCTTTCAGAGTAATGTTTTAAGAACCTGAGAACATAGTCACAGTGAAATTCTAGGTTTGAAAGGATGTTAAAAATAGTATGTTCAGCATAATCTAAAATTTATGCCATATGTCTAGATACCTACAAAGAAAGATAAAAAGGTATATATGCAAATGCTTACAGTGATTATCTATGGGTGGTACAAGTAGAGAATTTTTTATGTGTTTATTGAAAGGAAGAATGTCATATTCATTGTTTAGTGCTGGTATAACAGATTACCACATATTAAGCTGCTTAAAAAATTTAGCATCTCACAGTTCCATAGAAGTCCAGTGGGCCCAGCTGATTTCTCTGCTCTGGGTCTCATCAGGCCAAAATCAAGGTGTGTGCCAGCCTGGGCTCTTACCTGAAGTCTCTGGAGGAAAATGCTTTTCTAGGTTCTTTTACATTGTTGAAAGAATTCCGCTGCATGTGATTTTAAGATCAAAGCCCCCTATTTTCTTGCTAGCTGTCACTAGAGGTAGTTCTTCCCAGTTTCTAGAGCCTGTCAGAATTTTATGGCTCATAGCCCCCTTCATTTTCAAAGTCCACAACAGTGGGTGAAAACTCTCTCATGCTTTGCATCTCTTCTGCCTTTTGTCTGTAAGGCTTTTCTCTGACTGAATTCAGCTAGAAAAGTTTCTCTGCTTCTAAGATCTTGGAAGGGTTAATTTAAGATTTTCTAAAGTTCCACCAATTAGCAACCTTAGTTTTATCTTCAACGTCTCTTTTCCAGTTTAGCATGACATATTCAGAGGATCTGTGGATTAGGGAGAAATATCTTGGGCCAGAGATTCTCTGGACTGCAACAGATAGTATAATGTTAATGGCATGAGCTTTGAAGATGGATAACAGACAAACGTTGTATTCCAAAGCTGGCACGCAATATATGTTGACTTTGGGGAAGTTAATTCATTTGCCTTCCAATTATCTCATGTATAAAACGGGGATCATAATTATGCTTATTTCAATGAGCATTTATGAAGATTATATGAGATACTACATAAAGAAAGCTGAGCACTGAAGAACTGATGCTTTTGAACTGTGGTGTTGTAGAAGACTCCTGAGAGTCCATTGGACTGCAAGGAGATCCAACCAGTCAATCCTAAAGAAAATCAGTCCTGAATATTCATTGGAAGGACTGATGCTGAAGCTGAAGCTACAATACTTTGGCCACCTGATGTGAAGAACTGACTCATTGGGAAAGATCCCAATGCTGGGAAAGATTGAAGGCAGGAGGAGATGGGGACGACAGAGGATGAGATGGTTTAATGGCATCACCAACTCAATGGACATGAGTGTGTGCAAGCTCTAGGAGTTGGTGATGGACAGTGAAGCCTGATGTATCCATGGGGTCACAAAGAGTCGGACATAACTGAGTGACTGAACTAAACTGAATATTAAAAGCATAAGGTGCAATTTGCAATAAAGATTAACCATGATGTTTTCATTATTCTCAATACATTTCTGTGTTTTCTGCAATGAACATGTGTTAATAAGAAAAACAATACAAATTATTTTGGAAGCAAGACGTTTAATCCTGTTCATATGGTTATGTCTGTTGGTGGATATATACTTTCTCATTTTTAAAACATTTGTCTGTAGCACTTACTAACTGAATATTTAATTTTAAACATATATCTTGAAATGTGTATCTATTTATTTACTATATTCTCCAAGTACTATAGCACTCTCAGTATTGTTCCCCGATGTTCCTCAGTGTTTCTGGCACTTAGTAGGTGCTTTATAAATATATGTTAAGTAAATGAATTATTTTTAGTACAACCATGCAAGAGTCTAATTAAAAGTACTTTGGATCACTTAGAAATTTTCCTTTTACATACATTCCTGAGATAGAAAAAGGCAGAACAATAAAAGTCTTTTTTGAAAATTTAAATTTTCACTTGTCTAAAATATTCTTCCATATTAATATATTTAAAATGTAATTGTTCTCATAGAACCTCTCGTCAAATTCAGAGCAGATAATTGTATACAATAATAATGTGATCACGGTGCTAGATTTTAACCCACAAAGCTTGACTCTGATTTCAATTATGAAAACTATTATATATCCAAGGGATATATCCACTGAGATTCATTTACTTTCATTAATGAGAAACTCATAAAGACATGCTAGAGGCAGGGAGACAGAGGAGAAATGATGAAGAAGGATGTGCTATGAAGGAGGAAGGAAGCTACCACTGAACAGAGGAGGAAGAAATAATAGAACCAAAAGATTGCAGGCTCATCTTTATGCCTCTGGAACAGCTCTTTTTTTAAAGTGCTCATGAGTTAAAATTTGGAAATCTTAGTACCTACACAAACCCACTGTGATAAATGAACCAAGAACCCAATAAGGGACAGATAATAAGACTTTGGTTTTGGTGGGATTAAGAGATCACAGGGGGAATGCAAATGCCCTCTGTTAAGACTCCTGTATGTGTTCTTTCAGGTTGGTTAACAGTAGGGAACAAGCCTGGAATAGCCAAAGATTCTATTCTATGAGGTAGGTTATTATGGAAAATGTGTGACTAATGCACATTTAGTGAGCCAAATTACACTTAGGCTGCTAACAACTTGGCTAATGTGTCTACTCTGTGTGTGTCTAACATGTGATGAGGATGTTGTATTATAAGCTTTAACTCAATCTGTATTAGGTCATTAGGTCAAAGAATCATGAAAATAAATTAGTTAATGAATACCTTGTTGTGGTTCATTGCATCAGACATGAAAACCCATAATTACAATACAAAGAAAAAAATTCTAAGTTTTGTTAAAAATAACCCTGGTGTATAGCATAAGAAACTTCTGTTTTTTAAAAGAACAGCATGAATCTGAACTCTATCATCTTTACTGGACTAGCATTTTCAAACTTCGTATATTTTATGAGTAAATAGTTTTTATCAAAAGCCATTTTTTCCCAGTAGTCATGTATGGATGTGAGAGTTGTACCATAAAGAAGTTTGAGAACCAAAAAATTGATGCTTTTGAGTTGTGGTGCTGGGGTTCCTTGGACAGCAAGGAGATCAAACCAATCAATCTTAAAGGAATCCTAAGGAAAAGCAACCCTGTGTGTTCATTGGAAGGATTGATGCTGAAGCTCCAGTAATTTGGCCACCTGATGCAAAGAGCTGACTCATTAGAAAAGACCCCGATGCTGGAAAAGACTGAAGGCAAGAGGAGAAGGGGTTGACAGAGGATGAGACGATTGGATAGCATTATTGACTCAGTGGACATGAGTTTGAATGAACTCCAGGAGATAGTGGAGGACAGGGAGATCTGCCATGCTGCACTCCATGGAGTCACAGAGTCAGACATGACTTAGCAACTGAACAACAACAATCCAAATATTAAAAATAACTGAAATAAAATGGAATACAGATTACATTAGTATTGAATTAAAAATTTTTTCTCTCTCTTTTTATTTTTTGTCATGTCAAAGGAATATCTAACTGCCATGATCGTGAATGTTTCAAATTGCTCCAGAAGACCAAGGGTCCTTATCCTGAGGCTATGGAAAACTGAGTCATACGCCTGAATGGAAAAAAATGGCATCACTAGTTGTACTAAAATTAAATGAAAATTTAGCACTGCCTTCCATTATGATTGCAGGCAACAAACTTCTGTAGTATTAGCAGTATTTGTGACTTTGTCACCAATAAATAAGATATTTTATATCATATTATTATTGTTGCAGATATATAAAAATATTGTTTAACTCAGCAGTACAAAATTATAATAGTTACTGTAATTGCCCCTAGATCCTGGTATTTAATGTGACCATTAGAAGCACATATATTACTGTATCATGATTTGTAACATTTTGATAACCCTTCTAATACATTAGGTTCCTTTGTTATATTGTTTGCTTTATTTTTATATTGATAAAAATAATTTTTTGAGAAAGTAATCATATAGTCACCAGACTGCCCAAGAACCCAGGGTAGGAAGAAAGAGAAGGGGATGAGGAAGAAAGAAATAAAGGAAGGAAAGAAAGAACCCGTGAGTGGGCTATTAACATGCTAAAGGTAGTAGCTATAAGTTTTTCTCTGTCTCCAGAATTTAGTGCCTAGAACATAGTTTGTTCTAAAAAAAAAAATCCTTGTTGGATGACTTCTGCCTATGAAAACAAGCCTGAAGCAATAAGCTCTGACTTAGTGGAAAGATTTGTCATGAGGTAATGTTTGAATGGACTCTTGTAAAGTGAGTAGGTAGAGGATGTAGTAAATAGTTTGTGCACACCAATCAGTAGAAAGCATGACTGCTGTGGGAAAAAATTAATTTTATGTAGATGAAGGATTTATCTGAAGATAGAATATAATGTGCATATAAGGTAATATTATCATGGCTTTAGTTAGGTAAGGATTTCTTAAGATGCAAAAAGTAATAAGGGTAAAGTAAATTTTGGGAAATTTGATTATATTAAATATAGCCATTTATTTCCATCAAAGTTATTATAGAAAGCGGAAATAAAAAAACAAAGCATAGTGGGGGGGCATTATTTTCAACACATGTAACTAAAGGGTAAATAATGAGAATATATGAAGAGTTTCTGGAATTTATTATAAGGAAAAGTCAACCAGTACCAAAAAAGAGGCAATCCATTCGTCCAAAAGTAAAATGAGAATGAGATTTGAATAGGAAGTTCACATGAAACAAACAGGGATTTTTGTTGTTCAGTCACTAAGCTGCGTCTGACTCTTTGCGACCCCATGGACTGCATTCAGCACACCAGGCTTCTCTGTCTGTCACTATGTCCTGGAGATTCCTCAGATTCACGTCCACTGAGTTGATGATGCTGTCTAACCGTCTTATCCACCGCCACCCTCTTCTCCTTTGTTTTCAGTCTTTTGCAGCATTATGGTCTTTCCCAAACACAGATTGCCAATAAACGAATGAAAAGATACTGAACCTCATCAGTAAGGAGAGAAATGTAAATTAAAATCAAACTGACATACAGACTTATACCAGTTTGCCAAAAATTAAAAGTTTGCCAGTACTAAGTATGGGTAAGGGCCATGAACACTGAGAACTCAGCCACTGCTGCTGAAAGTGAAAACCAGTGCAATCGCCTTTGGGAAGTCGTTTGACATTTTCTATTCAAGTTTTTGAGAAATAGGAGATTTGCAGTGTTTTATTCTTTAGTCTGAATAGGGCAGGCAAAAATAGGGAATGTTGGTAAAAAGTACTAAGATGGAGTTCATGTACGATGTAGAAAGCTGCAAAGAGCATAACTCCTCATTTTATGACATGGGAAGGCCAGATAATCTACAAAGCAGCATCCTTTTTGAATCCAGTTAAGAGCTAAAGTCAAAGGGCAATCAACTAGCCTGAAATCTGAGGAAAGATAGATAGTTTCAAGGAGAAAGCGAATGCAAACAATTGCTTACCTAAAGCATAACATAGAAGGAAGAGACACCAAATAGCATACAAACACATAAGAAAGAAAAACTGTAATAAATATGAAATGTTATGATTTGATAAATCTCATTTGTACATGAATTTTCATTATGTTTTCTCTATGCTATGTGAAATATTTCATTAGTTTTTTTTATTCATTTTTATTTTTTAATTTTATTTTATTTTTAAACTTTACAATATTGTATTACTTTTGCCAAATATCGAAATGAATCCACCACAGGTATACATGTGTTCCCCATCCTGAACCCTCCTCCCTCCTCCCTCCCCATACCATCCCTCTGGGTCGTCCCAGTGCACCAGTCCCAAGCATCCAGTATCGTGCATCAAACCTGGACTGGCAACTCGTTTCATACATGATATTATACATGTTTCAATGCCATTCTCCCAAATCTTCCCACCCTCTCCCTCTCCAACAGAGTCCATAAGACTGTTCTATACATCAGTGTCTCTTTTGCTGTCTTGTACACAGGGTTATTGTTACCATCTTTCTAAATTCCATATATATGCGTTAGTATACTGTATTGGTGTTTGTCCTTCTGGCTTACTTCACTCTGTATAATAGGCTCCAGTTTCATCCACCTCATTAGAACTGATTCAAATGTATTCTTTTTAATGGCTGAGTAATACTCCATTGTGTATATGTACCACAGCTTTCTTATCCATTCATCTGCTGATGGACATATAGGTTGCTTCCATGTCCTGGCTATTATAAACAGTGCTGCAGTGAACATTGGGGTGGAGCTTGAGGTGTTATGAGAACTGCATTTGAGTTTTAATTCCCAGAGTATTGGGTACAAGAGAAGGGAGACCAGGTATCTTATGTAGTGAAAGAGTCTTTGATGTAAAATCAGTGAAACCAGGTCTGTCTTTCAAAAACTTAATTCTGTTAACGACGTGGCCAAAGAGACCAATGCCAAGTCAAACCTGTGCTGAATTTGTGACAGGCATTCAATCGCCAGTTTACAATTCATGTTCATTTCTCCTGATGAGGTTGCACTTATGGCCTGATTTACTAGGCTTTGTATTTGGGCAGAACTATCTTAGAATTTCAGTTATGCCACTTTCTAAGAATGTCGCTTTAGGGCAATCACTGTACACAGTAGTTTTTTTTCATCTTTAAGATAGTATACTGAATGTTAACTCGTAAGTTGCTCCAAAGATTAAATGAGATAATGGATATAAGACTATGGCCATTCTGATACATAGAATACATATATCAAATCTTAGTTCCCTTCGTTTTTCTTTTGTAAAGAACCAAAGAACCATATACAGCCTAGTGCCAAGATAACCTCTCCATTTGATAGACTCTGAGTGAAGAGGAACTAAAAAGCCTCTTGATGAAAGTGAAAGAGGAGACTGAAAAAGTTGGCTTAAAACTCAACATTCAGAAAACTAAGATCATGGCATCTGGTCCCATCACTTCATGGGAAATAGATGGGGAAACAGTGGAAACTGTCAGACTTTATTTTTGGGGGCTCCAAAATCACTGCAGATGGTGACTGCAGCCATGAAATTAAAAGACGCTTACTCCTTGGAAGGAAAGTTATGACCAACCTAGATAGCATATTGAAAAGCAGAGACATTTACTTTGCCAACAAAGGTCTGTCTAGTCAAGGCTATGGTTTTTCCAGTGGTCATGTATGGATGTGAGAGTTGGACTGTGAAGAAAGCTGAGCACTGAAGAATTGATGCTTTTGAACTGTGGTGTTGGAGAAGAGTCTTGAGAGTCCCTTGGACTGCAAGGAGATCCAACCAGTCCATTCTAAAGGAGATCAGCCCTGGGTGTTCTTTGGAAGGAATGATGCTGAAGTTGAAACTCCAGTACATTGGCCACCTCATGCGAAGAGTTACTTATTGGAAAAGACTCTGATGCTGGGAGGGATTGGGGGCAGGAGGAAAAGGGGATGACAGATGATGAGATGGCTGGATGGCATCGCTGACTCGATGGACGTGAGTCTGGGTGAACTCTGGGAGTTGGTGATGGACAGGGAGGCCTGGCGTGCTGTGATTCATGGGGTCGCAAAGAGTGGGACATGACTGAGGGACTGAACTGAACTGAACTGAACTGAAGGCTTTCCTGGAGTATCAAGAAAGAGAAGAACTTTATTTTTCCTTCTGCCTCTTTCTTATTAATAAATTTGATTTTATCTTCTTGTATCAGTTAGTTTTTGCTACTTAACAGTTGTTGCTTAACAAACATTTTTGCTGCTCCAAAACTTGATCTCTTAAGATAACAATTCTTTATTTAGCTGATATTTCTATGCAGCAGCAATTTGGACTGGGTCTAGTGGGGCCATTCTTTATCTGTGACCACTCATGCTTCTTCATGCAGATGACAGTTCATGTCCTTATAGTCTAGCTTTGTCTCTGCTGGCTGGGATGACAGCTAGCGGGATGAGGGTACCTGAACGACGTGTCTCTCAACAGCCATTAGACCCTCCAGGCTTGTCCACATGGTGGCAGCTTCAGGGTTTCCAGGATCAACAATAGAGAGGGAAGCCCAGTGTAGAGTATTTTGGATGTCTCTGCAGTGGGCTTGCTCACATATCATCTGACACAGGAGGTTGCTTAGTTAACACAGACTCAAGGGGTGAGAAACAGATTCCACCTTTTGATTGGAGCTGCCGCAGTGTCACATAACAAGAGTAGATGTAGAAAGGGAAAGATTTACGATCATTTTCACAATCTACCACACTGTTGAAAACAAAGAAAGCAATTTTCTTCTTTCTACTACTTCACAGATAGATCCATTTTAATCCTTTGGGTCTGTGTGTGCTGTGTGTGCTCAGCTGCTCAATCACGTCTAACTCTTTGCAACTCTATGGACTGTAGCACGCCAGGCTCCTCTGTCCGTGGAACTTTTCAGGCCAGAAGACTGGGGTGGATTGCCATTTCTTCAGGGGATCTATCGGACCCGAGGATTGAACCTGAATCTCTTGCATCTCCTACATTGGCAGGAAGATTCTTTACCACTGAGCCCCCTGAGAAGCCCTTCTTTGTTTGAGTCTAGCAGGCACCCCACTCCAGTACTCTTGCCTGGAAAACCCATGGACGGAGGAGCCTGGAAGGCTGCAGTCCATGGGGTTGCTGAGGGTTGGACACGACTGATCAACTTCACTTTCACTTTTCACTTTCATGCATTGGAGAAGGAAATGGCAACCCACTCCAGTGTTCTTGCCTGGAGAACCCCAGGGACAGGGGAGCCTGGTGGGCTGCCGTCCATTGGGTCGCACAGAGTCGGACACGACTGAAGCGACTTAGCAGCAGCAGCAATAGTCTTGTAATAGGATTTTCCCTGGATGATTAAGAAACATGCTTCATAAGGAGAAGCTATTGACTGTTATATGTCTTGTGAGTAGTATTATTCATTGTCAGTAGAGTACTGGGGAATCTTTCTGCTTTCATGCTTTGGTGCTTGGAAACTGAGGTTCTAGAATAACATTTGAACTAAAAAAAAAAAATTCTTTTCCTGGAGCTCTATTTGTTCAAATCCTTAAACTGCAAATTAACTTATTATAAAACCAACCATATTGCAGATTTTGTGCTCATCATGAATAAAATTAGTACTTTACAAAACCTAATATATATTCTTTAAGAAAAGAGAGAATGGGTTTAACCTTGGAGGAATGGGAGATGCTAAAATCTCTCCAAGAAGAAAAGCAATGAAATTGTTCTAATGACCTGGATATGTGTATTTATTTCTTAGCCTATTAGATAATAGGGAGAATAGGATATTTAACAAATCAGTGTTTTAAATGAGTAAAAACAATGTATATTTCATATTCTTAGCTAATCCAGTATACTGGATTCTATCTGTTCTTCAGTAATTTATGAAACCTAAATTGAATTGTTCCAGTATTGGGGAAGAGAAATTGAGTTACCTAAAACTAGAAATTATTTGCCTGAATGACTCTTTTTTTTTTTTTTTTAATGGCCCGAACCTGAAAGAGAAATGGAACATTTTGAGAAAATTTGTCCCCAAAGTACCATTTCTTAAATGAAATTATGTAACTCAATTTACTTTATGGCAGTCACTGTGGCTAATATTGGACCTGATTTTAATTTTATGTGGATTAAAGAATTTAACTTTTCCCCGATGTATTTTTGAATGACTTTATTCACAGGCCATATCCTTTTTCACATTATCTGAGTTTTATTCTCTCTGACAGCCAAAACTGTACATGATTTTTCACAGATCTTGCTATTTTCCTTTTTAGTTACTTTTTATTTCACTGGAAAAGAACAGCAGATAATTTTCAAGTAGCTGCCGAAATTCAGCTGTTTAGACCACAGGGGAAAATGTACTTGCCTCATGTGCTGTCACTCATTTTCCCTTTCTTTTCTTATATAACTCTGAGTTTTCTTCTTAAATACATTTGGTTAAAATTTAGTAGAATTCAGTCTTTGTGTGTTGGATGCTGCAGTAAGTACCATGAACTACACATTGTACAATATAACAGACCTAGGAAGTCAAAAGATTAATCCTTGAAAACTACTTAATGTAAAGAGATTATAATACCTAGAATTGGGGAATCAAAGCCGTAACTGTTTGTCCATCATCAAATCTGTTATTCAAACTGCTACTCCAAACTGGATTGATATCAGAATGACCTGAGAAACTTTGAACACTACTTAGTTTCCCGAGTTTCATATCCAGAGATTATGATTCAGTATGTCATCATCAAGGCTGGGGACTTTAGTCATTTTTCCCAAAGCTCCCAAGATAATTTTGATGCTACTGGCCTAGTACTGATTTCAGGAAAGGCAACAGGGGACCACTCATCTTAGATTAAATATGATAGATGCAGCTTTAATGTGTCTATTATTGTGGTGACTGTCCTTCTTTACTCAAAAGAAAAAAAATAAATTGTTTTTAACCTTTGTTTCTAAAGCCCAAATCTGTCCTAGTTAATCTCTGTGAATGCTGCTGATTTGTGAGCCAGTAACAATTCAGTGGTTGCACAATTCTTGAGAAAAAAAGTTCTGAGTTGCTAATCATTGGATTTTCTTTCTTCATAACTTAAAAGAATTCACCTCCCCCTTGTTCTGTAATTATTTGTGACGAGCCTGGGAAAAGAATTCCAAGAAAATGATAATATCAGGGAGGTTCAAAGACAAGGATCATGTTCCAATAATTCAGTGAATGGGACTGTGAAAACTGAAGGAGCTAGCTAGGATCAGGTCTTGAAATTTAGAAGAGCAGTGGTTGAGAGTATGTGCATGCCAAGTCACTTCAGTCGTGTCCAACTCTTTGTGACCCTATGGACTGTAGCCTGCCAGCCACTTCTGTCCATGGGTTTCTCCAGGCAAGAATACTGGAGTGAGTTGCCATTTTCTTCTCCAGGGGATCTTCCCAACCCAGGGATCAAACCCACATCTCTTATGTCTCCTGCATTGACACTGGGAAACCCTTCTTGAGAGTATCAAGGAACAAATGAAGTTTAGAGTATTCATTTCTCTGGTAGCCACTTATGGGCCAACTCTAACTTGTTGCTTGTACAAGGTGAGCAAAGGCAAGACCAAGGACAGTACGAAAGCAACTCAGCAATAAAGTTTCATGCAGTTGGAGTTCTGCTTTGAGAACTTGCAATCCAGTGCTTGTAATAAGAGTAATTGTTCCTATATTTGCTTTATATTTAAAGTTTTCAAATCCTTTACACAGCTAATACCCACAAAAAGTCTATGAGGCAGAAACAATCTCTTCCTTTCATAAACCTGAAATGGAGGCTCATAGAAGTTACACAATTTTTCTGAGCTCACATGACTAATAAGTTGGGATTTGAATAAGAAAAATGACTTCTAAATAAGGTGTCTTTTTCATCTTAGTTTTTTTTTTCTTAGACTGTATCTGTCATATAACACTTAAAAGTTCACCTTAAGAATAGTTTCTGTCTGGTTTGACCAATACATAATCTTGAACTCTGGGAAAATCTATACAAGTCCTTCACAAAATGTCTTTGTCATGGTTTTCTGTCACCTGCCAATCCCACTTGCTCAGCCTCTGGTCTCTGATCTTGAGCCGCCAACTCTGTTTCTTTAGAGTACCATCACTTGCGGACCATTTAGTCAGTTCTCAACTGTTGGCCTTCTCCTCTGCAACTTTCACAGGTCTCTTATTTTCATACTCTGTAGTCTGAAGGCTTGGGTGGCTCCCACCTCAGTGTCTGGACTTAGCCCAAGGGCTCAATCTCTTGCACAAATATAAAAACACTTTCAAGTGATGTACCAAATGTATCTTTCCCTGAAGCTCATTACAAATAATCTGAAAATGCCATATCAGGGATTCTTTTCTTATTTCATTAAGAAGAAAACAGTCTCGAGTAATATCCTTTTAAGTAGAGGAAGGAGAAGACTGATGCATTTACAGAGCTCCACCAGCTCAGCTAGATCAGTAAAAATTAGAATTGATGGCTTATTTGAATTTCTTGTTTTGATAGTTAGGATGGCTAAGATGCTTAGGAGTTTTAGATTCACAGGCTCAGCAGAAATCTGCAAACTGCAAACTGTCCTGCCTGACACAGGAAATTTACCACTGAATTTTCATACTGAAAGAGATCTCAGGGGTAATTTAGGTAAATCCCGTCATTGTATGGGTGAAGAAAATTCCAAGATCACAAACTTACATATTAAATTCAGGTCAATGATTCTGTGATAAAGATATTATTTAGTGTCCTAAATATTCATGGCATTCCCCATAACTGACCCCAGCTCTTCACAGTTCTTCATACTTATGGCTAGGATAAAATTCTTTTGTTTCCAAGTGAAGGATGTGGGTTAAGCAGGTTTGGAATTCTGGAGCTGGAAGAACAAGGAGTGGGTTTAGAACAAAGGACGGGGATATGATCAGCAGAATGGCTTGCCCATCTAAACTTGGTCTTGAGGAGGAGAATTTAACCTGGCAATGCACTGGTAATTAAGGGTCTAAGCACACGCAGAACAGAGCAGAGATTTAAAATTTTGAAACTTCACCAAAATCAAAGACATCTCCAAACAGTGAAGCATAGTAGTTAAGGATATTGATTCTGGAGACAGACAGCCTAAGTCTGAATTCTGACTGTCACAATAGCGATGGAAAAAAACTGCTATTTCTGTGATTCCTTTTCCCCACTAATTTCAGACACAAGATAATAATAGTACTGAATCCAAACACTTACTATGAGGATAAGTGGAACACTTTTTTGTGCTGGGAAGATAGAAAACACTATAAATGATTGCTGATAAATACTCTGCTAACATATGTACTAAGATGTTCACTGCAATAGATTTATATAATTAAAGAATTGCAAACAATAAAAAATCATTTATGAGGAGCTAGTGAAACAATACCCATACAAAGGAACATATTGCTGTTAAGGAACATGAAGTGGATCCATAGATACCACCTTTGATACATATAAGTAAATATTAAAGAAAAAACAGGATGATAAAAAATTTGTTGGAATATTTCAAAATATATGTTATGTGTGTGTGTGTCTCAAAGATCTTGGTGTCTTAACACCAATCTGTTGAGTGATTTCCTGTGAGGACTGCTATAGTGGCAGGGATGGCCGTGGCACAGAGGAAACATGGGAAAAACTTCTTTTCCTTTATTCACTTCTGTAATGTTTAAATTATTTTTGACTAGAAAGCATATTTTTAAAAGCAGTATAAATATAGTAAGATCTGGGGTGAAAAGAACACAGTCATGAATAGGGTAAAATCATAAAGTATTAGAGGCAAGAGGCTGATAACTATATGAGTTCCTCTGTAATTAAAAAAAAAACAAAACTTGAACATTAACTGTAACCCATGTGTGTGTGTGTGTGTGTATGAGTGTCGCTCAGTCGTGTCCAACTCTTTGTGACTCCATGGACTGTAGCTCACTAGGCTTCTCTGTCCATGGAATTCTCCAGGCAAGAATACTAAAGTGGGGTTGCCATTCCCTTCTCCAGGGAATATTCCTGACCCAGGGATTGAACCTTGGTCTCTCACATTGCAGGCAAATTCTTTACCATCTGAGCCACTAGGGAAGCCCCAACTGTTACCCCTAATATCTCCAAAAAATTAACCTTGGAAGCTTACTCACTCCCTTCTTTAGGGAAAAAGTGGATTTGTGTTTCTTTCAGGTTACATGAGTATTTAAGTGACATTAAATAATGAAGCCATACAGAGTTGAAGCCAGAAAGAGAAAAACAAATATTGGATATTAACACATATGTATGGAATCTAGAAAAATGATACTGATGAACCTCTTTACGGGGTAGGGACAGAGACAGAGACGCAGAGAACAGGTGTGTGGACACAGCAGGGAGTGAGACGGTAGGATGAATTGGGAGATTGGAATTGACATATATATGCTACCATGTGCAAAATAGAGAGCTAGTGGGAACCTGCTGTGTAGTGCAGGGAACTCAGCTGTGTGCTCTGTGGTGACCTAGGTGGGTGGGATGGAGGATGGTGGTGAAAAGGAGATCCAAGAAGCAGGGGATGTATGTATACATATAGCTGATACACTTTGTTGTACAGCAGAAACCAACAACATTGTAAAGCAATTATACTCCATTAACAAAAAAGAGTAATGTTCCTCTTTATATACCAGGGAATACATTATGTAAAGGGGAAGAAACCTGCCTCTTATCTCTGTACAGTGCGTATGTTAAATGGCTTCTTTCACACCTTCTGAAATAGTGACAGGGCTAGATCCATTTACTAAGCCCTGGATATATTTCTCCAGGAAACTATTACCCAACAGGAGTCTGATATTATGATGATTTACTGATAAGTTCAATTCTGCAAATTAGTGGAGCATAACATATGTAGGACCGAAATCTTTGGTGGTGAGTTATGAGTGATGCAGTAAGAACCTGTGATTTGCGCAGGGAAAAGAATCTGGTGGCAAACTGGTTAGGGGGTTGCAGGGCTTTGAAAACTGGAACATAATTGAGTCCCCAAACATTGCAGACTAAGTAAACAATTCACTTGTTTATAATTATTTATGAACAGTCTAACCTCAGCTGTCCTCTTTGGTAATGCTTCCTGCGTCAGTTTGAAGCACATCTTGTGATGGATTAAAGAAGTATGTCTGAAAAGATAAACCAGGAGCGTGGTTTGATAGAATCATTCTTGCCCTGAATTTACCTTGTCTCCTAAATATTAGTGATGTTAAAAAAAAATAGATTAAGGAAAAAATGTGGAGGCAGAGAAAAGAAAGCTTTAGTTCTCCTCTTTCATATTGATTTATTTATTGATTATATTTAATTTTGTTTAACAAGTACATACAATACTTGTTGTTGTTCAGTTGCTTAATCATGTCCGACTCTTTGTGACCCCGTGGACTGCAGCACACCATGCTTCCCTGTCCTCCACCATCTCCTGGAGCTTGCTCAAACTCATGTGCATTGAGTCAGTGATGCCATCCAACCATCTCATCCTCTTGTCGTCCCCTTCCCCTCCTGCCTTCAATCTTTCCCAACATCAGGGTCTTTCTAATGAGTCAGCTGTTTGCATCAGGTGACCAAAGTACTGGAGCTTCAGCTTCAGCATCAGTCCTTTCAAGGAACATTCAGGATTGATCTCCTTTAGGATGGACTGGTTTGATCTCCTTGCAGTCCAAGGGACTCTCAAGAGTCTTCTCCAACACCACAGTTCAAAAGCATCAATTCTTACTTTTGCATTTATCAATGTTGGGAAGCTATGGTTTTCAAAATGTAGATAATTATACATTGTGAGCAAATGACCCACTCATTCTCAAGTTTAAATTAATCAACCTGCTGATTATAACTAATTCCTTAATCTTGCTTTTAAGGGCATAGATGACAGTTTAAAATCACTCACACTTTGTCTGTCAGTGGCCTTGATCATCTTTCCTGTTCAACCTATGGGTGACAGTACTGCCTCCCTTTTTACTCTTCTCACATTATTCTTCCACTATTAATTTCATGAAAAAATTATATATAGGGTTTATAAGAAATTATAAAATCAAGGAATCTCATCAAAATGTGAATATAGGAGATAGGCACATATGCAGTACTTTGTTTAAACATAATGTGGTTTAACATAGATCAATAGATAAACTTTATATTAAAATGATTTTTATTGGCTTATAATCATTTTGCATGAATTAGAATCTCTGTAGTAACTCAGCTTATTCAAATATGGCCGATTCAAGCTCAATATTTATTATTTATAGTTCACTTAAAAAGTAAGCACAAGCCTAAATATTTTATTACCATTATCATAGTGTAGACATCCTCTTGGTGTACATCCCATCCTTGTATTTTGCTTTGACATCCCTGTTTCATTCTGTAGAGCTGAGATGAGAGTTTGATTGGGAATAAACTTGGATCCTGAGTGACAGCACAGTCTCCCCTATACCCCACATATTTAGATATTTAACATAGTTATTAATGAGTATTTTGAGAAAGATTTACCCAGGGCATAGAGTATTAGTCTCCTCCTTCTGCTCTTCCTTTTTAGACATGTTCTAGTTCTACTGTGTCAAATTGGCCAAAATGTGAGGGGGCTTTATAGAGGAGTTTGGGAACTCTTAAGGTGCTGTATCAGCTTCCTTTAAATAGTTAACAAACAAAAGGAGAAAAAACTTTGTTCTCAGGAAAACATGGGATTTTGAATGCCTATGTGTAGAAATGACTTCCCAACTTCATACTCAATATTGGCTATGTTACTGTTTATACTCTCTGAAAGTGCAATGGATTTTAAGCCCTAATACACAGAATCAGTATTTTGCTTTTTAATTTCAGTTTTAAATTTAACAATATTAAAAAAATTCTATTATTTAAAAATTAGCCTTTCAGACTTCTGTAAATCTTCATGGTCTAAAATCAAATTTAAAAAGTTTAATTCTTAGAATCATGATGCTGAGATTATGATCCAAAAATTATTTAATAGATTAAATTATAACATAAGTTGTAATTGCTTATTGTAGAACTTAAAATAATACTGTTATAATAGAAACGATATGACAAAATGTACACAGTATATCAGGGTTGGAAAACTTTTTTTATAAATGGTCAAATAGTACATATTTTAAGCTTTACAGGCTATGTGGTCTCCACTGTAGCTATTCTACTTCTGTAGCAGAAAAATAGCTGTAGACAATGCATAAACGACTGAGCATGGCTTTGTTATCATTAAACTTTATCTACAAACACAGATGACAAGCAAGATTTGCCCATCTTCCAAAGGTTCTCTGTATTGGGATACATTATTATATTAAAAAAACTCACCATATGTTGGTATTGGGATACATAGAGATGTGTTAAAATATGAACAATGGTTATCATTGGTGAAATCATCTTTTGTGATATTATACATATATCAAGGTACAAAGATAAAATTATTTAAAAGTAAAAAAAATAGTATTAGGAAGCAATTTAAAAACTAAAAATTTTAATAAGTGCGTGTCTGTGTGCTCAGTTGCTCAGTCATGTCCAACTCTTTGTGGCCCCACGGACCTTAGCCAGCCAGGCTCCTCTGCCCACAGAATTTTCCAGGCAAGAATACTGGATTGGGGTGCCATTTCCTTCTCCACGGGAATCTTCCTGACCCAGGGATCAAAAATCTCTTAGGTCTCTTTTTCTATGGATTAGCCACATAAGATGTACCCTGTGCCCCCAGGCCTAATGTTAACTTTGAAAATCTTGCCTGAAAGTCACTGGGAAGTGTGGGGCGTTTGAGCACTTTCTGCCTGTTCTCCTTGCTTGGTGCCCTGAAATAAATCCTGTAATTTACTTCACCAAAACCCTTGTCAGTAGATTGGCTTTGCTGCATGTTAGGTGAGCTGATCCAAGTTTAGTTCAGTAGCCATGACATGAAAATCTGTTCACTTTGTGTTTTCTTAATTAGTTTGGCTTCTAGTTTCTGACTGGTTGTCTTAAAATATAGATTGTATTATTATTTAGGTAGGCAAGGCCAGCAGGTCAGGAGTGACAACCATTAAAAAAGATGGTTTGTTAAACTCACAGACTCAGAGAGAAGGGGGATATGCCATGCCTTCGGGAGCTACACAGGGGAGCAACGGGATCTGCCGAGAGGTATGTGTGTAGGGGGAAGCATTTGGTTACAGCCTTTATTGTGGTTTCCAAAGGAAGGAAGGAGGCAAGAAAACAGGCTGAGGTTGGATAGTTGGAATAATTTCTGAGTGAACAGCACAAGGACTATCCCTAGTGGCCTGGTACCTGGCCTAACCGGGAAGGTAGACAGTGGCTGCGTGTGAGAACTGAGTAAGGAAGGAGTGGATATGGACTCTGGCTTGGTTTACCTGAAAGACATGCTCCAGATAAGTAATTTGCCATCTCCAGATATTAAATAGTCCTGGAAAGGGGAATCTGTTCAGAGTCAGCAAGACCCCAAGATATGAAAGCATGAGAAAATAAAAGGCATCATTAATACAGTGGTATCCTAGGGATTTTGACAAACATGTTGGTTACAAATGAGTTAATAAGGTAGGACCATTTGAAGAGAAATTGGTCAGTATTTTATTTTTAAATAGTCTATGACAAATGTACTGAGAACCAAGTTATTGGTTTTCTATTTTGAATAGTCTGTTCTTCTTTCACATTATCTGTGAAAGGATAATATCTCAACTGATGCTATATTCAGGTTCTGTGACATAGTAGCTCATGGCATAAATGTACTAAGTGTACCAGGAGTATTTAGGTCGAAGGTCTGCTATGCACAGTGTAGAATTTATCACAATGCCTGAATTTTGAAATTTGTACACTGAGAGTAAGTATAGCTTTCCTGGTTGCCTAGTGAGGGTTATTTGTGAGAGTCAAATCAAGTAAGCACTTGGAAGTCTCAATAATTACAAAAACAGCATAACAGTTATTGGCTTTGACCTTTTCATCACTTTTGTGTA
Source organism: Bos indicus x Bos taurus (assembly GCF_003369695.1). NCBI lineage: Eukaryota > Metazoa > Chordata > Mammalia > Artiodactyla > Bovidae > Bos > Bos indicus x Bos taurus. Next base: position 34,027,119 of record NC_040095.1, read on the forward strand.
CATGCCTACTGGATATCCCCATAAGCATATCTGATTAGTGCCTAAAAGTTAACAAGTCCAGGTTTTTTTCCCCTCAAAAAAAAAAAGGAATTTACATCTTCTCCTTAATTGCATCATCAGTTCTTCCAAACACTCAGGTCAGACACTTGGGCAAAATCTTTATATTTTCAGCTCTCTCTGACCCTTCACATACCAATCACTTGTCTAGTTCATTTGACTGTATATTACTGTTATCTTTGGGTTTTATCTCTTCCTCTTCACCTCTACCTGAGGTCACATGCATGCTAAGTCGCCTCAGTCATGTCCGACTCTTTGCCACCCTATGGACCGTAGCCCACCAAGCTCCTCTGTCCACAGGTTCTCCAAGAATACTGGAGTGGGTTGCCATGCCCTCCTCCAGGGGATCTTCCTGGCCCAGGGTTTCCAACCCATGTCCCATACATCTCCTGCATTGGCAGGCAAGTTCTTCACCGCCTGAGAAGCCCCTACCAGAGGTCACGTCATTACAATTCTCCCTTAGCCTGTGATAGCCAACTTCTTAGTCAGTCACTTAGTTCTAATTTCTTACCCACTACTTCTCACATGTATTATTCTCAACCAGGGAGACTTTGCTTACCTACTGGTGATATTTCTTTGTCTCTGGGCCATATGGTGCTTAGCTATCATTTTCCCTATTTCTTTTTTTTTCCCCCATATAATATGGTATTATAAGAAATTCTTGGGAAAACTCAGGAAAAACCCTGAATACATGTATTAAATTGTGGCCATCATTCTCTGTAAGTCAGCCACAATGGGGGATGATGAATAATGTATGCAAATATTCTCCTTGAATGCTTGCTTCTTTAATATACTTAGAAGTTACTCCCTTTGTTCAGAGTCTGATGGAATTTCTCTGGGCAAGAGCTGGGAATTTCCCTGGGCAATTTCTTCTGAGATTAGCTTTAGGGGAGTCTGTGCTCAAATTTCATTTTTAGTTACTCTTGGCCCAGGCTAGCTTCTGTAACTAGGAAAGTACCCCTTTCCCACTTGCTGGGATGAAGGATGAATCAAGCCCTTTGTCTCTTGTATAAGTGCCCAGGGACCATCATCAACATTTCCAGTCTCCATTATTATTTTTGATCCACCATCACAGAAATGGGCAATGCTACACTGAGGCCCTGGACCTGTCTGAAAATTGATGTTATTACCCTCAGGCTGAGAAATGAAAACAGTGTGAGTATTAGGGTATTTCTGACAAGTAAATGGGATATGAAACCTTTTGACTAGTGATAACCTAAAGCTGAACGCTGAAGAATTGATGCTTTTGAACTGTGGTATGGGAGAAGACTCTTGAGAGTCCCTTGGACTGCAAGGAGATCCAACCAGTCCATTCTGAAGAAGATCAGCCCTGGGATTTCTTTGGAGGGAATGATGCTAAAGCTGAAACTCCAGTACTTTGGCCACCTCATGTGAAGAGTTGACTCCTTGGAAAAGACTGATGCTGGGAGGGATTGGGGGCAGGAGGAGAAGGGGACGACAGAAGATGAGATGGCTGGATGGCATCACTGACTTGATGGACATGAGTCTGAGTGAACTCCTGGAGATGGTGATAGGACAGGGAGGCCTGGTGTGCTGCGATTCATGGGGTCACAAAGAGTCGGACACGACTGAGCAACTGAACTGAACTGAACCTAAGACAATTAAACAGCCAGTTATTTTACCAGCAAAAATGATTTGTTTGGGCTCAGTGAAGAATTGCAATTCAGTACATGCAACTATGGATGAATGACATACAAGTCCTGGAAATCAAGGGTCCTCAACCCCTGGACCGCAGACTGCTACTGGCCCATGGCTAGGAACTGGGCCGCACAGCAGGAGGTAAACAGTGAGTGAGCAAGCAGAGCTTCATATGTATTTACAGCCACTCCCCACTGCTCACAGTACCACCTGAGCTCTGCCTCCTGTCACATCAGTGGCAGCATAATAAATGTGATGTGCTTGATTCATCCTGAACTCATCCCCCTATCCGTGAAAAAATTGTCTTCCATGAAACTAGTGCCTGACCAAAAAGGTTGGGGATTGCTGCTATAAAAGAGAGGAGTAATCAGAGAAGGCAATGGCACCCCACTCCAGTACTCTTGCCTGGAAAATCCCATGGATGGAGGAGCCTGGTGGGCTAAGTCCAGTCCATGGGGTCGCTAAGAGTCGGACACGACTGAGCGACTTCACTTTCACTTTTCACTTTCATGCATTGGAGAAGGAAATGGCAACCCACTCCAGTGTTCTTGCCTGGAGAATCCCAGGGATGGGGGAGCCTGGTGGGCTGCCGTCCATGGGGTCGCACAGTCGGACACGACTGAAGCGACTTAGCAGCAGCAGCAGCAGCAGCAGCAGTATAAACAAAAAGTTCAGAGGCGGAAACTAGGAGTTCAAAGTGGCTTTTCATTGGCTGAGTTGTGATAGTCTCTCTTTGGATCATCTATTTCCAGGGAGCTCAGGGAGAAAATCTTTCTCCTAGTTGTACTGGTATCATTTCCTGCCAGAGTGCAAAATCTGTCTCTTCTTGTTGGGATCTGCATTGTCATAGAATGGTACTCTTCTGGCCTCCTGACTCCATTTTAGTGAGGGTTCCTTTTATTATTAGTAATTCCTGCTTTTGGTATTTTGAGAAAGTGTGAAAATGTTAGTTGCTCAGTCATGTCCGACTTTTTGCAACCCCCACGTACTGTAGTCCACAAGGCTCTTCTGTCCATGTAATTCTCCAGGCAAGAATATTGGAGCCGGTAGCCATTCTTTTCTCCAGGGGATCTTCCCAACCCAGGGATTGAACCCAGGTCTCCTACATTTCAGGCATATTCTTTACCACCTGAGCCACCAGGGAAGCCCTTGGTACTTTGAGATTTCTATCTTATTGTGCCTATAATGTAATGATGTAGCCAAGAGGAGAGCACTTAAATTTGGAATGCTTTTAATTTTATGTAGACAGATATGAATTATATACATATATAATTCATATTATATGTAAATATATACTAATTTTATATATAAATATAATGTACACACTTATATAAGGACTAAAAGCTCAAGCTCTGAAGACCTATTTCTTGGATTCAAATTCTGTCTGATGGGCTATTAATCCTTGGCAAATTCGTTAACCTCTGAGCAATGCAGTTTTTTCATCTGTAAAATGGGGGAATAGTGAAGACTCAATGAGTTCACAGACATAAAAAATGGAGACAGAGCAGTTGGATTATGGGCAGTCAATAGATCTTTAATATTAAACATGAGAAAGAGGAGGAAGAAGAGGAAAAGAAATTATCTTATTTGTGGGTGGATGACAGACATACTGAAAAGCAGAGATCATGTCTTAAACACATTTATGGCCTTGAAAGATTTAGCTGATAAGGGATACTCAGTGTTGTTTAAGAATATAGGTGAATAAATAACAATTTGGGGACTACCAAATTATAGTTAGCTGTAGCTGATGCTTTGCTTACATTGCAGTGGATTCATTAGTAACTTTTGGTGTCATTAAAACTTAATAAAGATCTAAAAATGTGACTTCCCAGACTTCTGGGCACATAAAGAATTTGCCTGTGGTAGTGGAGGATCTGGAGTGAGAAATATATCATTATGACCTTTCCTGTCATAATGATATATTTCCTCTAGTTTCCTGCACATTGTACATATATCTGACTTAAATAAATTCAGTATCAAACTCTGTAGTCTGATAGACCCAGCCCTCTCTCATACTCCCTAAATCTTGAGGAATGTGCATCGAGATTTTGGAGTAGATACCAGGTTTGAATCTGGAGTGACTATAGGGAATGTTTTCATGGACTGCTCAACACAGAGGAAGTTAATCTGATAAACTATTTGTTCTTAGGTATTTGGGAATAATATGTTATCCCTTGGGAAAGCACTTGCAGTTCGAGGACCGATGAGTACTAGGGGTCTCCTAGGCTTTTCATTCATCCAGTTTTCACCAAACTGTGTGCCAATGTTGAACATTGAAAGGTTAATAAAAATGGTCCTTGACTTCCAAAGAACCTACACAAACAAACGATTGTTACATTTTAGACATGAATAGAGTAAGTATTTTGGTTGATTTTTCAACTAAATAATTGATTCTTCATTGGAAGCCTCAAATTACACATTGTAACTATTGCCACACATACTGGAACACTATTCTAGAATCTAAGATAGCTCTGGAAGGTAGAATGTAAAGAAATAATGATCTATCCAGGGATTCATCACACACTGTTACAAACAAACCTCCTTAAATATGTTTTTAATTTTATTCTCTTACCCAGAGCTATTCATACTGATTTTGCTCAGCTTTTATTTAGATCTACAAGCTACCAGGTTTTATATGCTTATGATTACTTGGAGCTTGTAGGAAGCAAATCTTTTCATGTGTGGCCTAAAATAATGTCTGAAAACAATATTTTTAAATGAAATAGTAATCATAAAATACTATTTTTTGCTCATTACCAAATTAATATGTTCTCATTGTAGGGAAGGTAGATAACATTAAAAGATAAAGAAAATAGTAGTCTGTCATCATCCATAAAACAAACTGCAAATATTTTGACCCATTCCTTCTAGTATTTGTGTAATTGTGAGCATAATTTCATATATGAATATTAACATCAGAATACATAACTATTAAATTATTATATATTTTTGTTTTGACCTAATTTTTGTGGTACTATTAAACTATCACTGGTTTTTCTTTTTTTTTTTTTTTTTAATTTTTGCCTGAGACGAAGGAAGCCTCTAACAGCTAGCCGCGCCTGGAGCCGTTTAATACTGCCTCGTCTTATCACTGGTTTTTCATAGCACTTTTGAATGTGTTCTTCAGTTGCTCTGCTGCTGCTACTGCTGCTAAGTCACTTCAGTCGTGTCCGACTCTGTGCGACCCAATGGACGGCAGCCCACCAGGCTCCCCCATCCCTGGGATTCTCCAGGCAAGAACACTGGAGTGGGTTGCCATTTCCTTCTCCAATGCATGAAAGTGAAAAGTGAAAGTGAAGTCGCTCAGTCGTGTCCGACTCTAGCGACCCCATGGACTGCAGCCCACCAGGCTCCTCTGTCCATGGGATTTTCCAGGCAAAAGTACTGGAGTGGGGTGCCATTGCCCTCTCTGCTTCAGATGCTCAGTCGTGTCCAATTCTTTGCAGCCCCATGAACTGCAGCACACCAGACTTCCCTATCCTTTACCATTCGCCGGAGCTTGCTCAAACGCATGTCCATTGATTCGTGATGCCATCTAACCATCTGTCATCCCTATTCTCCTGTCTTTAATGTTTCCCGCATCAGGGTCTTTTCCATTGAGTCAGCTCTTTGCATCAGGTGGTCAGAGTATTGGAACTTCAGTTCAGTATCAGTCCTTCCAGTGAATATTCAGAGTTGATTTCATTTAGGATTGACTAATTCGATCTTCTTTCAGTCCAGGGGATTCCACAGTTGGAAAGCATCAATTCTTCAGCATTCAGTCTTCTTTAAGGTCCAGCTCTCACTGCCATACATGACTACTGGAAAAACCATAGCTTTGACTATATATTGACCTTTGTTATTGACATATATTGACCCTTGTTAGCAAAGCAATGTCTCTGCTTTTAATACACTGTCTAGGTTGGTCTTAGCATTTCTTCCAAGGAGCAAGCGTCTTTTAATTTAATCTTTGCAGTCATAGTCCATAGTGATTTTGGAGTCCAGGAAAATAAAGTCTGTCACTGTTTCCATTGTTTCCCCATCTATTTGCCATGAAGTGATGGGACAGAATGCCATGGCTTTGGTGTTTTGAATGTTGAATTTTAAGCCAACTTTTTTACTCTCCTCTTTTACCTTCATCAAGAAGCTCTTTAGTTCCTCTTTGCTTTCTGCCAAAAGCGTGGTGTCATCTGCATATCTGAGGTTATTGATATCTCCCCCAGCAATCTTGATTCCAGCTTGTGCTTCATTCAGCCTGGCATTTTGCATAATGTACATAATGCATAATGTAGAAGTTAAATAAGCAGGGTTACAATATACCACCTTGATGTACTCTTTTCCAATTTTGAATGAGTCTGTTATTCTATGTCCATTTCTAACTGTTGTTTGTTGACCTGCATACAGATTTCTCAGGAGGCAGGTCAGGTGGTCTGGTATTCCCATCTCTTTAAGAATTTTCCACAGTTTGTTGTGATTTACACAGTCAAAGGCTTTAGCATAGTCACTGAAGAAGAAATAGATACTTTTTTTTTTCTGGAATTCTCTTGCTTTTTCTATGATCCAGTGGATATTGGAAGTTTGATCTATGATTTTTCTAAATTCAGTTTGTACACTGGAAGTTCTCAGTTCATGTACGGTTGAAGCCTAGCTTGGAGAATTTTGAGCACCTTTCTAGCATGTGACATGAGTGCAGGAGTGTGGTAGTTTGATCATTCTTTGGCATTGCCTTTCTTTGGGACTGGAATGAAAACTGACCTTTTCCAGTCCTGTGGCCATTGCTGAGTTTTCCAGATTTGCTGGCCTACTGAACACAGCACTCTAACAGCATCATCTTTTAGGATTTGAAATATCTCAGCTGAAATTCCATCACCTCTACCAGGTTTGATCACAGTGATCCTTCCTATGGCCCACTTGACTTCCCACTCCAGGATGTCTGGCTGTAGGTGAGGGATCATATCATTGTGGTTATCTGGGTCATTAAGATCTTTTTTATATAGCTCTTCTGTGTATTCTTGCGACCACTTCTTAATATCTTCTGCTTCTGTTGGGTCTATACCGTTTCTGTCCTTTATTGTGCCCTATTTGTATGAAATGTCCCCTTGGTATCTCTAATTTTCTTGAAGAGATCTCTAGTCTTTCCTATTCTATTGTTTTCCTCTATTTCTTTGTATTATTCACTTAAGAAGGCTTTCTTACCTCTCCTTGCTATTCTTTGGAACTCTGCATTCAGATGGATATATCTTTCCTTTTCTCCTTTGCATTTAGCTTCTCTTCTTTGCTCAGCTATTTGTAAGGCCTCCTCAGACAACCGTCCTGCCTTTTTGCATTTCTTTTTATTGGAGATGGTTTTGGTCACTGCCTCCTGTACAATGTTATGAATCTCCATCCATAGTTCTTTAGGCGCTCTGTCTATTAGATCTAATCCCTTGAATCTATTTATCACTTCCACTGTAACTGTAAGGGATTGATTTAGGTCATACCTGAATGTCTATTTTTTTCTCTACTTTCTTCAATTTAAGTCTGAATTTGGCAATAAGGAGTTCATGATCTGAGCCACAGTCAGCTCCCAGTCTTGTTTTTGCTGACTGTACAGAGCTTCTCCCTCTTCGGCTGCAAAGAATATAATCAATCTGATTTCAGTATTGACCATCTAGTGATATCCATGTGTAGAATTTCTCGTGTCCTTGGAAGAGGATGTTTGCTATGACCAGTGTGTTTTCTTGGCAAAACTATATTGGCATTTGCCCTGCTTCATTTTGTACCAAGGCCAAACTTGTCTGTTACTACAAGTATCTCTTGATTTCCTACTTTTGCATTCCAGTCCCCACTCATGAGGACATCTCTCTTTGGTGTTAGTTCTAGAATGTTTTGTAGGTCTTCATAGAACCATTCAACTTCAGCTTATAATAGTTGCCTAATACTTCATCAAAGTTTTACCATAATTTATTTCATTATACTTATATTTGCATAGATTATTCCATTTTTTTTCTATATTATATGCAGTACTGTGAATAAAATCCTGGCAGTGAAATTACTAAATTTTATGTTTTTTTCTAGTTTAACAAATCTGCTGACTCAAGGGTTAGGAAAATGTCCTATGTTTCCCTCTAGATGGTTTGTTGTTTTACTGTTAACATTTAGACCTACAACCCACATAGAACTTATTTTTTTTATGTATCATGTGAGTTGGTGGCCATAGTTTATTTTTTGCTAGGTGCTTATCTACCTGACATAGCAATATTTATTTATAAGATCATTGTAAATATTCTCATTGCAATTCACCATTACCTTTTTCAAGAATTTTTAAATTAATTTTTCATAAATGTGTACTAGTTTTTTAATACATATATTATTTAAGTATAATTGACTTACACTGTTTCAGATGCAAAGAAAGGTGATTCAGTTATACACATATTATTTTTGAAATTATTTTCCATCATAGGTTATCACAAGATACTGACTATAGTTCCCTATGCTATACAGTAAACCTTTGTTGCTTGTTGAATATCTATTTTTAATTAGAAATCTAGCATTCTATTCATACTAACTCAAACAAGTAGAATCAAAATGTCATAATTTTTTAAGTTTTCATTTGTTTTTTCACTCTACTGTCATATTGAATACTTTATCCAACCTTGGGACAAAGCAATAGTGTGTTACTTACTATATTGCTCATTACTTATTTAATGGCAGAAAGTGAAGAGGAACTAAAGAGCCTTTTAATGAAGGTGAAAGAGGACAGTGAAAAAGCTGGCTTAAAACTCAGTATTCAAAAACTAACATCATGGCATCGGATCCTATAACTTCATGGCAAACAGATGGAGAAAAATGTTGAAATGGTGTCAGATTTCACCTTGGGCTCCCAAATCAATGTGGACAGTGACTGCAGCCACTTACTCCTTGGAAGAATAGCTATGGCAAACCTAGACAGCATATTAAAAAGCAGAGTCATCACTGTGCCAACAAAGATCTGTATAGTCGAAGCTATGCTTTTTCTAGTAGTCATGTATGGATATAAGAGTTGGACCATAAAGAAGGCTGAGCACCAAACAACTGACACTTTCAAACTGTGGTGCTGGAAAAAATTCTTGAGAGTCCTTTGGACAGCAAGGAGATCAAACCAGTGAATCCTAAAGGAACTCAACCCTGAATATTTATTAGAAGGATTGATGCTGAAGCTGAAGCTCCAATTCTCTGGCCACCTGATGCGAAGAGCTGACTCATTGGAAAAGACCCTGATGCTGGGAAAGATTGAGGGCAAGAGGAAAAGGGGACCACAGAGGATGAGATGGTTGGATGGCATCACTGACTCAATGGACATGTGTTTGAACAAACTTAGGGAGATAGTGAAGGACAGAGAAGCCTGGTGTGCTGCAGTTCATTAGGTCACAAAAAGTTCGAAACAACTTAGCAACTGAACAGTAGCAACAACATTTCTTATTTGTTGTGTAACTTATCACAGCTCTGGATATCTGCTAAATAAGACTTTGAACTTTGTTCTTCCAAAATATCCTAGCTATTGTTTTCTCTTTGTTCTCACATATGTGTTTTTTAAAATCAGACATCAATTTAGAAAGAAACAAGTTGATATTTATTAGAATTACAATAAAAGTATTGATTAATTTGGTGAGAATTGTCATCTTTCCAGTATTGATACTTCTAATCACATATCTCACGTTTATTTTGCTCTTTCTTTCTCTCTTTAATGTTTAGTAGTTTCCCTATAGAGATTTTGTAAAGTTTTATTTAAATATGTTCAAATATATGTGACATTTTAATGCTGTTGCTGGTGGCATTGTGTTTAAAATTTAGTTTTATGCATAGTTGTAATTAATACATGGAAATGCAATGGATTTGAGTGTCTTGATGGATCATGTAGCCATTAATGCGTGATAAGTCACTTCTGTCGTGTCTGACTCCCCAACCTCATGGACAGTAGCTCACCAGACTCCTCATCCATGGGAATTCACCAGGCAAGGATACTGGAGTAGGTTGCCATGCACTCCTTCAGGGGATCTTCCCAACCCAGGGATCAAACTCACATCTGTTGTGTCTCCTGCATTGGCAGGCAGGTTCTTTACCATTGGTGCCACCTGGGAAGCCCAAGGCACGAATAGTAATCTTTCTAAATTTACTAGTTTTTAATGTTTGTTTTGAAAACAGTACTTACAGAGAAGTTGCAAGAATGTTCAAAGTACTCCTAAATATCCACCAGTTAATATTTTGCTCAATAAAGTATGCTCAAGCTACCGCACAATTGCAGTCATCTCACACGCTAGTAAAGTAATCCTCAAAATTCTCCAAGCCAGGCTTCAACAGTATGTGAACTGTGAACTTCCAGATGTTCAAGCTGGATTTAGAAAAGGCAGAGGAACCAGAGATCAAATTGCCAACATCTGCTGGATCATCGAAAAAGCAAGAGAGTTCCAAAAAAACATCTATTTCTGCTTTACTGACTATGCCAAAGTCTTTGACTGTGTGGATCACAATAAACTGTGGAAAATTCTTCAAGAGATGGGAATACCAGACCACCTGACCTGCCTCTTGAGAAACCTGTATGCAGGTCAGGAAGCAACAGTTAGAACTGGACATGGAACAACAGACTGGTTCCAAATAGGAAAAGGAGTATGTCAAGGCTGTATACTGTCACCCTGCTTATTTAACTTATATGCAGAGTACATCATGAGAAACGCTGGGCTGGAAGAAGCACAAACTGGAATCAAGATTGCCAGGAGAAATATCAGTAACCTCAGATATGCAGATGAATACTTATGGCAGAAAGCGAAGAACTAAAGAGCCTCCTGATGAAAGTGAAAGAGGAGAGTGAAAAAGTTGGCTTAAAGCTCAACATTCAGAAAACTAAGATCATGGCATCTGGTCCCATCACTTCATGGGAAATAGATGGGGAAACAGTGGAAACAGTGGCTGACTTTATTTTTGGGGGCTCCAAAATCACTACAGATGGTGACTGCAGCCATGAAATTAAAATACCCTTGTTCCTTGGAAGAAAAGTTATGACCAACCTAGACAGCATATTCAAAAGCAGAGACATTACTTTGCCAACAAAGGTCCATCTAGTCAAAGCTATGGTTTTTCCAGTAGTCATGTATGGATGTGAGAGTTGGACTATAAAGAAAGCTGAGCACCGAGGAATTGATGCTTTTGAACTGTGGTGTTGGAGAAGACTCTTGAGAGTCCCTTGGACTGCCAGGAGATCCAACCAGTCCATCCTAAAGGAAATCAGTCCTGAATAGTCATTGGAAGGACTGATGTTGAAGCTGAAATTCTAATACTTTGGCCACCTGATGCAAAGAACTGACTCCTTGGAGAAGATCCTGAGGCTGGGAAAAATTGAAGGCAGGAGGAAAAGGGGATGACAGAGGATGAGGTGGCTGGATGGCATCACCAACTCGATGGACATGAGTTTGAGTAATCTCCAGGAGTTGGCGATGGACAGGAAGGCCTGGCGTACATCAGTCCATGGGGTCACAAAGAGTTGTATACAAGTGAGTGACTGAACTGAACTTAACTGACTGAATATTTTGCCTTGTTTATTTACTTACCTGTTTCTTTATATAAAATAGTATGTATTATTATTGTTATTATTGTTGAATTTCTTAAACTAGATATCAGAAACATCTTCTAAATAGTTCTGTATTTATGTCTTAAAAATTAAGACATTTTATTACATTAAAAGAATAAAATTATAAAGTTCACTAGATTTAATTTTCACACAATATTATTATCTAATCTACAGTGCATTATCAAATTTCATCAGTTATCCCTACAATGTCTTTTTTAACAATTTTATTTCTTCTAATCTCAGATCCAGTCAAGGATCTCACATTGTATCTAGTTATCTCCTTAGTCTCTTCTGACCTGGAACAGACCTTAAGCCTTTGTTTTTTAAAATAGTAGAATTTTGGAGGAGTGCAAGGAAGTTATTTTGTGAGTAACTCTCAATTTTTGCTTCCATACTTCCTGTGGTTTACTTTAGATTATTATTTTGTAGTAGAAAACCATGTAAATGGTGTAATCTTTTCAGCGCATCACAGTAGGAGAAATATGATGCTAATATGTCTCACTATTGATTATATGAACTACATATTGATATGTAATATTTTGGATGTATTGTAGCAAAAATATATTGTTAACATTAACTTCACTTTATTTTTAAAATATTATTGTGGTTTTTAGGTAATTTAAGCTACATACATGACTTGAATTATATATTGGGCAAGACTACCTTAGAGCATCCACTAAGAATGCAAAATAAAAAGATATACATAGTAAATGCCTAGTTTAAAAAAATTAAGCAAAAACTAAATCTACCAAAAGACAGGAAGAGGAAAAAGAAACAACAACAGTATGGGAAAATAGAAAACACAAAGTAAAATGATAGATTCAAACTTAATCATGACAATTTCTTCTAGGCTACAAATAGACAGATCATATCTTTTGCACCAATTTGACATTCCTGAACTATTTATCAGTATAATATCAGTATGATCATTACATCAAACATACATACTTCAAATACTTCAATAAATAGTTCAGAAATGTCAAATTGGTGAAAAAGATATGATCTGCCTATTTGTAGTCTAGAAGAAATAGTCAATTCATTCAGTTCAAGATTAGTCAATTCATTTAGAAGATATGATGATTATAAAGGTGTACATAGCAAGTAATAGAACATCCAAATTGACATTTTTAGAGCTTTTCCCCATAATAGCAGAAATCTTTTTTTTTTTAAAGTGTGTATATAACCAATTATGAAGATAGACCACATTTTGGGCTGGAAAGAAGTCTCAAGTAATTTTAAAGAATCAAAATCATTACATTTAGAAATATTCTGTAACTCTACAGAGTATGTTCTTTGGTCAAAATTGAATACATTTGAAAGTAATAATGGAGTTTTATCTTAAAAATCCTGAAATATTTGAAAATTAAACAGTAAACTTATAAATCACTTATGAGTTAAAAAAGAAATCATAAGAAAAGTAGTTAATATTTTGATCTTAATCAAAATGGGAACTGTAAATCAAGATTTATGGAGTGTGACTAAAACAGTGATTAGAGGTAAAGAAATAGCTATGAATATTTATATTAGGAAAGATATAAAACAAATCACCAAAGCTAATCTTAGTGAGCTAGGGGAAAAAAGGCAAATGAAACCCAGAATACACTGAAAGAAGGAAAAATATGAGTGAAAATCAATAAATAAAAATCCGTAAAAATCGATTCAACCAAGAGAATAAAAAATAAAAATTTAGCTCTGTCAACCAAGGGAAAAAAGAGAAACACAAATTACCAATGTCAGAAATAAAAGGGAAATAATTACAGATTCTAAGGATACAGATTAAAAGGATAATAAAGATATTTAGTGACAACTTCATGATAAGCAGAATTCTAAGATGGACTACAAAATTGCCCCCCAGGTATACCTGTATGATATAGTACTCTCTCCTCAAGTTTGGACAATACTTGCGAATATGGTGGGATAGTCACTCTCATGATTTCTTTATATTATATAAAACTCTGTCTTATCAGACTGGAGTGAGAGATTCTCCTGCTGCTCTTGAAGAAGTAAACTACCATGTTTCAACAGGGCCTTTTAGAGAGCCACGTGGCAAGGAATCATTGGTGGCCTCTTAAGAGCTGAGCGAGGATGCCCCCCCCCCCCGCCCCCGCCATCACCCCCACTCCCACAGCTGGAAGAAAGCAGGAAAATGAAGAATTTGTGAATTGAATTTTGCCAATAATCATGTGACTTCAAACTCCAGAAAGGGATACACTTCTCCAAATACCGAGATTGCTGTCTTGTGAGACCTTGTGAAACTCACTTAAGTCCTGCCTGGTCTCTTGCTCACAGAACCTGTGAGGTAATAAATGTATGTTTTGAGTAGCTAAGTTTTGGTAATTGTTTTACAGTAGTGGAAAATGAATACAAACTCTACATCAATAAATGTACGAATACACAACTGACTTAGATAAAGTGGGGAAACCTACTGACTTAAATTACCGAGCCTGATGTAAAAACAATCTAAACCGGCCTATATCTTTTTTAAAAAATGAATTTGTATATTGAAAATTTCTACCGAAGAAACTAGTCTAGGTCCATATAGCTTTATTTGTAAAATCTGTCAAACACTTAAGGATGAAACAATATCAACCCAGATAAACTCTTTCAAAATATATAGGAGGAGGGAATAATTTATTTTATAAGAATAGATTATCCCAATACCAAAATAAGATCAAGATATTGTAAGAAAAGACAACTACAGAACCATACCTAAGAAGACACAAATAAAATTATTTTAAAAAATGGCAAATAATAAATCAAGCTCAGCAATACATAAAAAGCATAATGTATCATGACTGAGGTTTATCTCAGGAATGCAATATTGACTCAACATTTGAACAAGTAAAGTTTATTTCAGGAATATAAGCTTTGTTTAATGTTAAAAACCAATTAATATCATTTACCATATCAGAAGACTGAAAAAAAATTTTTTTATTATGTCAATAGATAAAGGAAAGACTTCTCATGATATTCAACACTTATTCATAATGAAAACTCTACAAATTAGGAACATAAGGAAATTTTCTTAATAAGAGACATCTATGATAAATCTATAGCTATACATCAAACTTAACTTTGAAATATTGAATGCTTTCTCCGTAAGATGGGGAGTAAGGCAAAAATGTTCTTTCATAAATTTTACTTGACATTACACTGGTGGGCCTAACCAGTTTAATTGGACAAAAAAATACATACAAATTGGAAAGAAGTATAAACTTGTCTTCACAGATAATGTAATCATTTATGTAGAATATCTCAATCTATAAACAACTACTAGATCTAATAAGTGAATTTAGCAAACTTTCAAAATACAAGTCCAATGTACAAAAGTCAATCGTATATCTATATTATAGGCATATATATATATATATATAATGGCCTTCCCTGGTGGCACAGACTGTAAAGAATCTGCCTGCGATGCAGGACACCTGGGTTCAGCCCCTGAGTTGGGAGGATCCCCTGGAGAAGGAAATGCAACCCACTCCAGTATTCCTGGAGAATTTCATGGATAGAGGAGCCCGGTGGGCTATAGTCTACAGTATCCCAATGTCGCTGGACATTATTGAGTGACCAACACTTTCACTTTCATATTATAGTGACCAAACATTGGATAATGAAATTGCTTTTTTGGAAATGGCAATCCACTCCAATATTCTTGACTAGAGAATCGCATGGTCAGAGGAGCCTGGTGGGCTGTTGTCCATAGGGTTGCACACAGTCGGATAGGACTGAAGCGACTTAGCATGCATGCATTCATTGGAGAAGGAAATGGCAACCCACTCCAGTATTCTTGCCTGGAGAATCCCAGGGACGCGGGAGTCTGGCAGGCTGCCATCTATTGGGTTGCACAGAGTGGGACATGACTGAAGCAACTTAGCAGCAGAAGCAGCATGTGAAGAAATGCCTTCATAGATTTGGGGATATTCAGCAGAGAGAGTAATATATGAATGGATTCATTTCCATTTATTGTATATTTTGCTGGCTATATCCTTTTCTTGTATTCACAATTGATTATAACTGCATTTCCACTCCTGTTTTGTCATAAGTATTTAATGGTAAGTTAAAAGAGGTCATAACTTAAGGTGCTAATTAAACGTCATATTTAATCTAAAATCTGATCCTTTTAAAGTAAAATAGTTATTCTTAAAATAATCTTGATGAATACATTTTTTGACATATATGATTTTAAGATAAATTTTGCCCAGTGTCATTTACTTGACTAATGTATATAAGCATATCTTTGTAATTCAGGAACTGGCAGAGCTAGCTGAGGTTTAAGGAATTACTTTCTAAGTGCTAGGATTGGGACAATAAAGGAAGAATATTAAAATGACTTCCTAAAGACATAATTTCTTAACAGTTGCATGCAGTTTGTAATTATATAGAATTAGTAATTTGTCCTTTCTACAGAAAATGTTGGGATTAGTGGCTATATTAAGCAAATGGAGGAATTACCAAATTGCACTAGAGGAAAAAGAAAAGGGCAATTTATTTCTCCTTAATTTTAGACATAATTTCCCCAAAGTAATTACTTGCAGATTAAGTCTCCTATGCTTTTCATCACATTTGGCACCAGATGATAATCTGGTTGAGTTCACCTTCTTGGGGGGTAAGAAAGAGACTTGTATAACATACACACACTCGTACAAACCAAATTAGATTTAGGTGTAGAAGTTAATTCCATATGTGATGTGTAAGCATGACTAAAACTGTAACTGCATTGAAGACACAATCTGCTACAAAAATAGCCAGCTCATCTGCTTGAACTCAGATATTAGTGTCTTTTGTCCTTTGACTTGAAAGAAACATACAGTTATCTTCCAGGAATATTAAGATGATAAAATATTGCATTTGAGTAGAAAATTTCCTTTTTTGTAGAGTAAAATTATTGAAAGAAACGTTCTTCATCATGCAGCTTCTAATTTATAGGAAAATAATGAATTACATATATGGAAATGTTTTTTCTAACATTAGTTTAAGAGCTTGACACAAACTAGAATTAATTACATAGTTGACAAACAGCAGAAGTCAAAGACCTTGAAGGCTGTGATTAAAAAAACACAAAAGCTAAGCAATTCAAGCAAAACAAAACAAAACCTCTGTAAATAATCACTATGGCCAACGCTTGAGGTTATTCCTCACTTATGAGGTGAAAAATCATGGCACTCATAGTGAGTTTTGCTTTATGTACACACATAAAAATTGTTGAATTGCCAAGTTTTGTAAGTTTCCAAGGAATAACACAAGGCTATGAGGAGGAAGTCAGTTCTATTCTCAGAATGATGGTATGAGTAGGTCTCCAGGGTTAACCAGAAAGCTTGCCTAGAAGAACTCAGTGCTAACTAAGCTGAGACAGACTTTACATGAGATTGGAAAGAAAATCAGGAAAAGCAATTTTGCTAGCAAGAGGCTATAAGGGAGTGATGATGAGATAAAAATTAAAAGTAACCAGGTAGAAAGCCAAATGATGAAGAGCATATGGGTAATTACAGAAAGATCAGGTGGCAAGCAAGGATTGAATCTTTATTGACAGCATTGTTAGAATTGAATGTAGGGCATTCTATGGGGATAAACCTTTTGTTCTATACGTGGTAACTATTTTGAGTCTGATTTTTCTCATCATGATCAGACATGATATCATATCAGATATCATGAAAAGACATGATAATAATATCAGTTTCTCTCTATGGATAGAATACTTAATGTCTTGTGTGAGGACTTTAATGTCAGGGTCACTTAAGAGCCCCAGACTGTGCTTAGCAAATGAAGAGCCTCAGGTCTAGGATGCTAGAGTAGACATGAATTGCTTTCAAATGCTGACTTTACACACACGTGTCATTGTTCAGTCGCTAAGTTATGTCTGACTCTTTGTGACCCCATGGACTGCAGCACGCCAGGCTCCCTGTCCTTCACTATCTCCTGGAGTTTGTGCAAATTCATGTCCAGTGAGTCAGTGATGCTATCTAGCCATCTCATCCTCTGTTGCCGTCTTCTCCTTTTGTCTTCAATCTTTCCCAGCATCAGGGTCTTTTCCAATGACTTGGCTCTTCACATCAGGTGGCCAAAATATTGGAGCTTCAGCTTCAGCAATAGTCCTTCCAGTGAATATTCAGGCTTTATTTCCTTTAGGATTGACTGGTTTGATACGTACATATCACAATTTAGAGTATGTATAGATGAATGGTGATTGAGGAGATGACTTGGAGAGAAGTAGACAGATGCAAAGTTTGGGTGTCAATAACAGGCAAGAGATGGGTGAACAAAGCCGAGAGAGAGTCAGGATGAGATAATGTCAGATTAAGGTTATACCAAAAAGGAAAAATTAAGATAAGACATAATTATAAAACAGACATTTAAAGATAAGTTTGTTTATCTAGAATATAGAAGTGACTATTAAAAAATGAGAGGGTTATTGTTACCATCTTTCTAAATTCCATATATATGCGTCAGTATACTGTATTGGTGTTTTTCTTTCTGGCTTACTTCACTCTGTATAATAGGCTCCGGAAAGATGGTAACAATAACCCTGCATATGAGACAGCAAAAGAGACACTGATGTACAGAACAGTCTTTTGGACTCTGTGAGAGAGGGAGAGGGTGGGATGATTTGGGAGAATGGCATTGAAACATGTATAATATCATATATGAAACAAGTCGCCAGTCCAGCTTCGATGCATGATACTGGATGCTTGGGGTTGGTGCACTGGGACGACCCAGAGGGATGGTATGGGGAGGGAGGAGAGAGGAGGGTTCAGGATGGGGAACACATGTATACCTGTGGTGGATTCATTTCAATATTTGGCAAAACCAATACAATAATGTAAAGTTTAAAAATAAAATTAAAAAAAAAGTGAGAAGGAACCTAGAGTAGACCTCCATAAGGAGGCAAAAGTCTGTGCTCAGAAAACTATGAAGTACTGATAAAAGAAATCAAAGATGACACAAACAGATGGAGAGATAGAACATGTTCTTTGATTGGAATAATCAATATTTTGAAAATGATTGTGTTCTCCAAAGTAATCTACAGATTCAGTGCAATCCCTATAAAACTACTAATGGCATTTTTCACAGTATTATAATACAAAATATTTACAGTTTGTATGGAAACACAACAGCCAAATCAATCCTGAGAAAGAAGAATGGAGCTGGAAGGATCAGGCTTCCCAACCTCAGACTATACTACACAGCTACAGAAATCAAGACAATATGATACTGGCGCAAAAACAGAAATATAGATCAGTGGAACAGGGTACAAAACCCAGAGATAAACCCACACACCTATGATGAGGTAAAGGAGTATATGGCAAAGGAAGCAAGAATATACAATGGAGAAAAGACAGTCTCTTCGATCAGTTGTGATGATAAAAATGGACAGCTATGTGTGAAAGGATAAAGCAGAATACTGCCTAACACTATACAGAAAAATAAATTCAAAATGGATTAAAGATCTAAATGTAAGAGAAGACACTATAAAACTCTTAAATGCAAACATAGGAAAAATACTCTTTGACATAAATCACAGCAAGATCTTTTTTAAGCCAGGTTCTAGAGTAATGAAAATAAAAGCAAAAATAAACAAATGGGACCCAATTAAATTTAAAAGCTTCTGTCTAGCAAATGAAACCATAAACAAAACAAAAAGACAGCCCTCAGAAGGGGAGAAAATAATTGCTAATAAAGCGACTGACAAGGGATTACTTTCAGAATTAATACAAACAGCTCATGCAGCTCAATATCAAAACAACAAACAACCCAATCAAAAAATAGATGCCTAAATAGACATTTCTCCAAAGAAGCTATACAGATGGCCAAGAGACACATGAAAACCATGAATTATTAGAGAAATGAAAATAAAAACTACAATGAGATATCACCTCATGCTAGTTGGAATGGCATCATCACAAAATCTACAAACAATAAATACTGGAGAGGATGTGGAGAAAAGGGATCCTTCTTGCACTGTTGGTGGGAATGTGAATTGGTACAGCCACTATGGAAAACATTATGGAGGTTCCTTACAAAAGTAAAAATAGAACTACCATGTCCATTTTCCCCAGCAATCCCAGTACTGCGCATATACTCAGAGAAAACCATAATTAGAAAAGTCATATGTGCTCTGATGTTCATTGCAGCACTATTTACAAGAGCCAGGACATGGAAATAATTTAAATGTCCATCAGCAGAGGAATGGATAGAGAGGATATGGTACACATACACAATGGAACATTACTCAGCTATAAAAAGGAACAAAATTGGGTCCTTTGTGGTGATATGGATGAGTCTGTCGTAGGGTGAAGTAAGTCAGAAAGAGAAAAACAAATATCATATGTTAAAACATGTATGTGTAATCTAGAAAAATGATACAGGTGCAGGAATAGAGACACAAATGTAGAAAATGGATGTGTGATACATTCGGGGGGACAGAGGAGGGTGGGACAAACTGGGAGATTAGGATTGGCATATACACACTAATTAAAAGACGCTTACTTCTTGGAAGAAAAGTTATGACCAACCTAGATAGCATATTTAAAAGCAGAGACATTACTTTGCCAACAAAGGTCCGTCTAGTTAAGGCTATGGTTTTTCCTGTGGTCATGTATGGATGTGAGAGCTGGACTGTGAAGAAAGCTGAACGCCAAAGAATTGATGCTTTTGAACTGTGGTGTTGGAGAAGACTTTTGAGAGTCCCTTGGACTGCAAGGAGATCCAACCAGTCCATTCTGAAGGAGATCAGCCCTGGGATTTCTTTGGAAGCAATGATGCTAAAGCTGAAACTCCAGTACTTTGGCCACCTCATGCGAAGAGTTGACTCATTGGAAAAGACTCTGATGCTGGGAGGGATTGGGGGCAGGAGGAGAAGAGGACGACAGAGGATGAGATGGCTGGATGGCATCACTGACTCGATAGATGTGAGTCTGAGTGAACTCCGGAAGTTGGTGATGGATAGGGAGGCCTGGCATGCTGTGATTCATGGGGTCACAAAGAGTCAGACACAACTGAGCAACTGAATTGAATTGAACTGATACACACTAATACGTGTAAAATAGATAGCTTGTAAGAAGCTGCTGTATAGCACAGGGAGCTCAGCTCAGTGCTCTGTGGTGACCTAGAGGGGTAGGATGCAGGGTGAATGAGGTCCATGAGGGATGGGGTATATGTATACATATAACTGATTTACTTTGTTGCATAGCAGAAGTTAACACAATGTTATAAATTAATTATATTCCAATTAAAACAATGAGAGGGAAAAATCCTATATTGTCAAAGCTGATTAATATTTTGAATGCTAAGGAGTTCTGAGGAAAGTACTTATAATTCCCTACAACCTGATGTGAACAATGTAACTAATAAAATATTTACTTGGGTTACACATTGCTGAAGATAAATCTGTTATTAAACATAATTTGTGTGTTTAGATTAATTGTGCCTAATTAAGGTTTAAGAGAGAAGTATCACTTGAATTCAGGGCTTACTCATGCTCTGGGAACACTACCAAGCAAGCAGGAAAAAGTCTTTTTAGGAAGTCTTTAAGAGGTCATAAATTGTAAGAGCTGCTTCACTTTTGGAAACCAGGATATAAATACAGGATACCCATGTGCAGAAGGATTTTAACTCAACATCGTTAATATTCTTCACACCTAAAACTTTTGTCCCCTATCATGACTAGACTTTTGGTATATCTCCTAAGATGTTTTCCTTTATAGCTGGCTCCACTCTACTATGGGCTTCCCAAGTGGCACAGTGGTAAAGAATCTGCCTGTAAATGCAGGAGGCACAAGAGACACAGGTTCAATCACTGGGTCAGGAAGATCCAAGAGGAGGGCATGGCAACCCACTCCAGTATTCTTGTCTGGAAAATTCCATGGATAGAGGAGCCTGGTGGGCTACAGTCCACGGGGTTGCAAAAAGTGAGACATGACTGAGCACACAAACAAACACAGACACCACTACTATAGAATGACATTTCCTGCTAGATATCTCTCACTTGCTCTTCAAAGCCTTCCTCTAAACTAGCATGGCTTACAGTGAGGGCTCTCACAATATAGCTCATGATAAACTCCACAATCCAGTCATCATGACCTAAGCTGAGTCTCCCCAGTGCTAGGCTTTCTTTACATACTTTGAGCATCATCTTCATCCATGTGGAGCATTTTTCTGGGTTACCCTTCAATGAAGGCATCCTTGACCTCTCACTTAGCCCTCAGTTTGAGTGAATCATGGCACTCACTTCACTGTGTTATCATTCTCTTTTTTAATCTGGTCCCTTGACTTGAATTGACTCACCTAGAGACAGACATCCTGGAATGCAAAGTCAAGTGGGCCTTAGGAAGCATCACTATGAACAAAGCTAGTGGAGCTGATGGAATTCCAGTTGAGCTATTTCCTAAAAGATGATGCTGTGAAAGTGCTGCACTCAATATGCCAGCAAATATGGAAAACTCAGCAGTGGCCACAGGACTGGAAAAGGTCAGTTTTCATTCCAATCCCAAAGAAAGGCAATGCCAAAGAATGCTCAAACTACCACACAGTTGCACTCATCTCACACGCTAGTAAAGTAGTGCTCAAAATTCTCCAAGCCAGGCTTCCACAGTAGTGAACTGTGAACTTCCAGATGTTCAAGCTGGTTTTAGAAAAGGCAGAGGAGCCAGAGATCAAATTGCCAACATCTGTTGGATCATCAAAAAAGCAAGAGGGTTCCAGAAAAACATCTGCTTTGTTGACTATACCAAAGCCTTTGACTATTTGGACCACAACAAACTCTGGAAAATTCTTCAAGAGATGGGAATACCAGAACACCTGACCTGCTTCTTGAGAAATCTGTATGCAGATCAGGAAGCAATAGTTAGAACTGGACATGGAACAACAGACTGGTTCCAAATAGGAAAAGGAGTACGTCAAGGCTGTATACTGTCACCCTGCTTATTTAACTTATATGCAGAGTACATCATGAGAAATGCTGGGGTGGATGAAGCACAAGCTGGAATCAAGATTTCCAGGAGAAATATCAATAACCTCAGATATACAGATGATACCACCCTTATGGCAGAAAGCAAAGAAGTAAAGAGTCTCTTGATGAAAGTGAAAGAGGAGAGTTAAAAAGTTGGCTTAAAACTTAACATTCAGAAAACGAAGATCATGGCATCTGGTCCCATCACTTCATGGGAAATAGATGGGGAAACAGTGGAAACAGTGGCTGATTTTATTTTTTTGGACTCCAAAATCACTGCAGATGGTGACTGTAGCCATGAAATTAAAAGACACTTGCTCCTTGGAAGAAAAGTTATGACCAACCTAGATAGCATATTGAAAAGCAGAAACGTTACTTTGCCAACAAAGGTCCGTCCAAGCTATGGTTTTTCCAGTAGTCATGTATGGATGTGAGAATTGGACTCTAAAGAAAGCTGAATGCTGGAGAATCGATACTTTTGAACTGTGGTCTTGAAGAAGACTCTTAAGAGTCCCTTGGACTGCAAGGAGATCTAACCGGTCCATCCTAAAGGAAATCAGTCCGGAATATTCATTGGAAGGACTGATGTTGCAGCTGAAACTTCAATACTTTGGCCACCTGATGTGAAGAACTGACTCCTTGGAAAAGACCCTGATGCTGAAAAAGATTGAAGGCGGGAGAAGAAGGGGAAGACAGAGGATGAGATGGCTGGATGGCATCACTGACACAATGGACATGGGTTTGGGTGGACTCCAGGAGTTGGTGATGGACAGGGAGTCCTGGTGTGCTGCAGCCCCTGGGGTCACAAAGAGTTGAACACAGCTGTGTAACTGAACTGAACTGAACTGAACTTGACTTGAATAAAGGTTCCTTAAGGATAAGAATGTTTTGTTCATCTTTGTGTTTCCATTGCTTGGCACAGTAATTGGCACGACAGGACACCCAATAAAAGTTTATTGAATAAACAAGTAGATGGTGACCTGGCAAGAACCATATTTTGACCGACAGGCAGTGCGTTCTGGAACCTACATGTTTTGAGTTAGCATAATCCTTAACAATCTTTCTTCCTCTCCCTTTATTTGAATTAAACCTTAACAGATGTGGGGAAGGGGGAACAGTTAGTAGTTGACTATCACACTTCCTGCTTCTGCCTTGAAAAATACCTCATCCAAAGTCCACAATGTAATCTCTCTTCTATAAGCTATTTTTAAAAAGCATTTGAGTGTTCTTTTCCTCTGGGAGCTGATAAGTTGTAATGAGTCATCCCAGTTCTCTTCTCCCAGTCAAATTTGTGACTAGCAGTAATTTCCCTCCATGACATGGAACTCCATTTTGTTATTTTGGGTGAAGACTACATCTACAAGATGCTTGATAAGGTTCAGTATTGATCTTGGGGCTTTAGTATTGAAATTTTCTAAGTAGCTACTTGTGGCTTAGCTGGTAAAGAATCTGCCTGCAATGTGAGAGACCTGGGCTCAATCCCTGGTTGGGAAGATCCCCTGGAGAAGGGAAAGGCTACCCACTCCAGTATTATGGCCTGGAAAATTCCACGGACTGTGTAGTCCATGAGGTTGCAAGGAGTCGGACACTACTGAGAAACTTTCACTCACTAAAACTCTATAAATCTCACACATATAATAATTGTTTTATTCACTTGGCTTGTTAATTTATGTTCTTTAGTCCAGACCAATGGATATTAAATAAAAACCACAGAAGTATGAAGAAAAGTCACAGTGATAGAAAATGCTGTTATAAGAAGTCTTAAGTATTCTCTCTCATTTAACATTTTGAGAATGCTGAAATTGAGGACCAATCCACCTTTACCATTATTGTGATCCTTTTATCTCATTTCTGGATCTCTTTGTTATCTCATTTGTTGGAAATCCATTTTATATGTACCTGTGTACTATTATCCTATATTTTTCAGAATACATTTATAGCATATGGGAAAATTGGCAAAAAATAATATATATTTGTTTTTATCAGATTAAAGTGAAGTGAAGTGAAAGTCACTCAGTTGTGTCCAACTCTTTGTGACCCCATGGACTATACAGTCCATAGAATTCTCCAGGCCAGAATACTGGAGTGGGTAGCCTTTCCCTTCTCCAGGGAATCTTCCCAACAGGGACTGAACCTAGGTCTCTGGCATTGCAGGTGGATTCTTTACCAGCTGAGCCACAAGGGAAGCCCTTTATCAGACTGATCATTTATAAAAATGACTCACTGAAAAGGGAAGTCTTTAGTGATAGATAGATCATCAGTATAACAAACTAATACTTTTCTCATTTTGTCAGCTCATTTAAGGGGAATTCAGTATTTTCTTATAGTCCAACAGTCTGTATTAGTGACTCAAGGGCTTTAGTCATGAAATGATTAGACTTAGCTTTATTACATCGTGTTAAAATAGTCTCCATTTCCTGAGTCAAATGCACATTCTGTTCAGCCTTCCATAGGTCATTGACAAGTGATAGAGAAGAATTGGTACTTTTAATGAGTTTTTTTATTGTGTTTACAGGGACATCCAGTGACCAAGTTTTTATTTTTTATCATTTTATAATAAGGATAAGCAAAAGGTAAAGTTGTTATTCTATGAAGATAGTTTGTTGAGAAAACTAACTTCTAAGGTCCCTTAAGTCTTAATCTGATGCTAGGTTATGAGGGTAAGATTTGGGAAAGAGAAGAGTTTATTTTGATTATTTTACAGTAACCTGTAGAAATAAAGTCTGGAAATAAGATTTCATGATTAAAATGAGAATTTATTATTAAAAGTTAAGTGTTGAATGGAACTATTGATTGATTATTTTGT
Source organism: Bos indicus x Bos taurus (assembly GCF_003369695.1). Lineage (NCBI taxonomy): Eukaryota > Metazoa > Chordata > Mammalia > Artiodactyla > Bovidae > Bos > Bos indicus x Bos taurus. The sequence continues at coordinate 34,052,151 of NC_040095.1, forward strand.
AAAATACTACGATGACCACAGCACTACACTTTTGAATTTCGAACTGAATTCAGTCCATTAATTGTATTCAAGGGGACAAAAATAACCAGCACATTGCCTGGCTCTTTTTGCATCTAATAAATATTAATCCTGTTCTTTTTTGTCTGAAGTTGTATGTTTCATCTTTACCCAGGAACTCACCACCTCAGATCTGTTTTTCTTCTAACACAGTAAAAGAACTGATATAAAATTTCCTTTTTCCTCAAGATCTGTGTTTATAGCTTATGTCAAGTGACTTTTTTCCTGTATCAAGGTATATGTTTTTGAAATCTGAATGTGTGGATTTCAGTCTCGGTTGTATAAATATGTATATTTTTATCAGTCCCCTTCAGTTCAGTCAATTCAGTTCAGTTGCTCAGTCATGTCCGACTCTTTGTGACCCCATGAATCACAGCATGCCAGGCCTCCCTGTCCATCACCATCTCCCGGAGTTCACCCAGACTCACGTCCGTTCAGTCGGTGATGCCATCCAGCCATCTCATCCTCTGTTGTCCCCTTCTCCTCCTGCCCCCAATCCCTCCCAGCATCAGAGTCTTTTCCAATGAGTCAACTCTTTGCATGAGGTGGCCAAAGTACTGGAGTTTCAGCTTTAGCATCATTCCCTCCAAAGAAATCCCAGGGCTGATCTTCAGAATGGACTGGTTGGATCTCCTTGCAGTCCAAGGGACTCTCAAGAGTCTTCTCCAACACCACAGTTCAAAAGCATCAATTCTTTGGCATTCAGCTTTCTTCACAGTCCAGCTCTCACATCCATACATGACCACAGGAAAAACCATAGCCTTGACTAGACGGACCTTTGTTGGCAAAGTAATGTCTCTGCTTTTAAATATGCTATCTAAGTTGGTCATAACTTTTCTTCCAAGGAGTAAGCGTCTTTTAATTTCATGGCTGCAGTCAGTCCCCTTAGATTTCTGGAAGTCTCACATAAAGTGGGAAATTTTTTCTAAATTTCTCTTTTGTGCTAGGAATATTAAGTGAACTGAGACTTATCAATTCTGCTTACTAACAAAAGTACATATATGAGAATTAGGAGATGGGGTATTTTAACACATAAATTAGATATACATTTAATTTATGTATAACTGATTTAAGGAATTAAACATTTTATACAAGAACACACTCAAAGCACTACAAGTCTACTGTTCATGAGTTAATTTTAATTATCATTATTATTTAAAATATAGACATGTACTTGATTTATAATGTGTAGTTTCAGGTATAGAGCAAAGTGATTCAGTTATACACACATACATAAATATATATATATATATTCTTTTTTATATTCTTTTCTCATATAGATTACTACAGAATATTGAGTAGAGTTGCCTGTGCTATGCGGTAGGTCCTTGCTGATTATCTATCTTATATATACACTGTGTGTATTCATCCCAAGCTTCTGACTCAGCTCTCCCCACCACATTTCCCCTTTGGTAAACTTAAGTTTGTTTTAAATATCTTTAAGAATTTTTTCTCTTTTTAAGTAAGTTCATTTGTATCATTTTAAAAAATTATATTTCACATATGAGTGATATCACATCTTTGTCCTTCTCTGACTTACTTCACTTCATATGATAATCTCCATGTCCATCCATGTTACTACAAATGGCATTACCTCATTCTTTTTTATGGCAATTTTAATTATTCAGACAGTACTTTGGTCTCTTACCAGTCTTCCTGATATTGCCAAGAGTGTTACTTGTCGTTGTATTATAAATATGAGAAAGCATCGATTACAAAAAGTTTCCAGCTTGAAGAATTCCAAAAAAACTGTAATTGTACACATACACATACATATATTTACAAAATCAGACTAGAAAGAGCAAATAAAGTTTATATCTGATCTCATCACCTCGAAAGACATCTTACTAATAAGTACTAAATAATTTACTTCATAATAAATCTATAAATCAATAAGTAATTACCTTGAGTGAATATAGGCATACTTCAGAGATAGTGTGTTTCATTCTAGGCCACTGCAACAGAGCATATGTCACAATAAAGCAAGTCACGTGAATTTTTTTTTGCTTTCCAGTGTGTTTAAAAGTTATATTTATACCATACTGTAGTCTATTGAATGTTCAATAGTGTTATGTCTTAAAAAATAATGTGTGTGTGTGTGTGCTCAGTCGTGTCCAACTCCTTATGACCTCATGGACTGTAGCCCGCCAGGCTCCTCTGTCCATGGGATCTCCCAGGCAAGTATCCTGGGGTGGGTGGTCATTTACTTCTCCAGGGGATCTTCCTGAACCAGGCATCGAACTGGCGTCTCTTGCGTCTCCTGTATTGGCAAGCGGATTCTTAACCACTGTGCCACCTGGAAAAAGCCCCTTAATTTAAAAAATATTTTGTTGTTAAAAAATGCTATTATCTGAGATTTCAGTGAGTTGTAGTCTTTTTGACCAGTGAAGGATCTTGCCTCGATGTTGATGGCAGCTGACTGATCAAAGTGGTAGTTACTGAAGGTTGAGGTGACTGACAACAGTGAAGTCTTTCACACCGATTGACTTTTCCTTTTCTGAACATATGATGGTGTGTGGTAGCATTTTATCCACAGTAGAACGTCTTTCAAAATTGGAGTCAGTCCTCTCAAATCCTGTTGCTGCTCTATCAACTGACTTTATATAGTATTCTAAATCTTCTGTTGTCATTTCAGCTACCTTCATAGCATCTTTACCAGGATTGGATTCCATCTCAAGAAAGTACTTTCTTTGCTCAAGTACTTTGTAAGAAGCAGCTTCTCATCTGTTAAAATTTTATCATGAAATTCCAGCAATTAAGTCATATCTTCAGACTCCACTTCTGTTTCTCTTACTATTTGTACATCTGCAGTTACTTTTCTCTACTGAGTAACACATTAAGATTGGAATCAACATCTAAACTCCTATTAATGTTGTTATTTTGTCATTTTCCTATAAATAACAAGTGTTCTTAATGGCATATAGAATGGTGAATCAGTTTTCAGTTCACTTTGCCCAGATCCATCAGAGGGAAAATTATCTATGGCAGCTATAACCTTAAAAAATGTGTTTCTTAAATAAGACATGAAAGGCAAAATTATTCCTTTATCTGGGGATGCAGAATGGGTGTTGTATTAAGTCATGAAAACAACATTATCTTGTGTCCTCATCTCTCTCAGAGCGAGCTCTTGGGTGACCAGCTGCATTGTCAATGAGCTGTATTTTGAAAGGGATCTTTTTCTGAGCAATAGTTCTCAACAGTGGGCTTAAGATATTCAATACGCCATGTTTTCAACAGATATGCTGTCATATGGGCTTGTTGTTCCATTTATAGAGCATAGGCAGGGTAGATTTAATGTAATTCTTAAGGTCTTAGGGTTTTTGGATTGGTAGATAAGCATTCGGAGAAGGCAATGGCACCCCACTCCAACACTCTTGCCTGGAAAATCCCATGGATGGAGGAGCCTGGTGGGCTACAGTCCATGGAGTCACTAAGAGTTGGACACGACTGAGCGACTTCACTTTCACTTTTCACTTTTCACTTTCATGCATTGGAGAAGGAAATGGCAACCCACTCCAATGTTCTTGCCTTGAGAATCCCAGGGACGGGGGAGCCTGATGGGCTGCCGTCTATGGGGTCACACAGAGTCAGACATGACTGAAGCGACTTAGCAGCAGCAGCAGCAGCAGATAAGCATTGATTTCAGCTTCAAGTCACCAGCTGCAGCAATCCCTAACAAGAGAATTCACCTATTCCTTGAAGCTCTGAAGCCAGGCATTGGTTTCTCTCTGGCTATGAAAGTTGTGGATGGCATATTCTTCCAGTATAAGACTGTTGCATCAAAACTGAATATCTGTTGTTTAATCTAGCCACTTTCATTCATTATCTTAGCTAGACCTTCTGGATAACTTTCTGCACCTTCTACATCAGCTCTTGCTGCTTCACCCTGCACTTTTGTTTTGGAGACCTCTTTTTCCCTTCAACCTCATGAACCAACATTTGCTAGCTTCCAACTTTTCTTCTGAAGCTTCCTCACCTCTCTCAGCCTTCACAGAATTGAAGAGAGTTAAGGCTGAGCTCTGAATTAGGCGTTGACTTAAGGGCATGTTGTGGCTAGCTTGATCTTCTATCCAGACCACTAAAAAATAGCTTCCTCCAAGTCAGCAATAAGGCTCTTTCACTTTCTTATCATTTGTGCGTTCACTGGACTAGCACTTTTAATTTTCTTCAAGAACTTTTCCTTCGCTTTCACAGCTTGTCCAATGGTTTGGTGCAACATTCCTAGCTTTTGGCCTATTTCAGCTTTTGACATGCCTTACCCAGTAAAGCTTAAACGTTTTTAGCTTTTGATTTAAACTGAGAGATGTACAATTCTTTCTTTCACTTGAACACATAGAGCATGTTGTAGGGTTATTAATTGGCCTAATTTCTATATTCTTGGGTCTCAAGGACTAGGGAAGCCCAAGGAGAGGGAGTGAGATGGGGGAACAGCTGGTCAGTGGAGAAGTCAGAACACATACAACATTTATCGATGTTTGTTTGTCTTTTATGGGCAAGGTTCATAGTCCTTCCCAAATTACAATAGTAACATCAAAGATGTCACTGATCACAGATTACTATGACAAATATAATAATATTGGAAAAGTTTGAAATAGTAGAAGAATTACTAAAATGTGACATGGAGACATGAAGTGAGCAAATAGTGTTGGGGAAAAATGGTGCTGTTAGATTTTCTCAGTGCAGGGTTGCCACAAACCATTAATTTATAAAAATGCAGTATCTGCAAAGCATAATAAAGTGAAGCATAATAAAACGAGTTATTCCTGTAGTCATTGCCGTAAGAGTCCATTATCCATCCATAAAATCAAGATTTCTTGTCACGTAATCCCTAAAATCTTAGTGTCTTTATTTTCTAACCATCTGGTGATGTTTACTCCTGGTTTTTGCCTTAGTAGCTTTTTATAATAACACTATTGTGCTTGAGATTTCATTTGATGCAAAGAAAAGGTATTTCATATTTTTGAAGAGCCAACTGTAACATCTTTTCCATAAGAAATGAATGACAAGTAGCTTGGTGGACAACCTGGAATGTTAAATGATTATTTTCTGTGAAAAAGCAGGATCTATTTGGTTATCCAATGAGATCTATGATCTCTTCAGTACTCTAGACAGAGAAAAATCCTATCTCCCCCCTCACGTAGTCATAAAATGCATGCTACCAATAGAAATAATCTTGTTCTTAATCTTTTTTTTTCAAGCATCAACTTATTTAGCTTTAAAAAAATTGCTTTAGCTTTCAATGTTTCATATCAGTTTAATTTTCTCTAAGATTGAAAATAAAGTGTTGTCTTCCCCAGCAATGTGAGGATGGAAATAAGCATTTTAGTCAAATTGTCAGAATGTTGTTTTACCCCCATAAAACTGGCCAAGCCAGATGGACAAAGCATTGCTGTTCACTCATTAAGTTGTGTCTGACTCTTTGTGACCCCATTGACTACAGCATGCCAGACTTCCCTGTCCTTCACTATCTCCTGGAGTTTGCTCAAACCATGTCCATTGAGTTGGTGATGCCCTCCAACCATCTCATCCTCTGTCTCCCCCTTCTCCTCCTGCCCCCAATCTTTCCCAGCATCAGAGTCCTTTCCAATGAGTTGGCTCTTCACATCAGGTGGCCAAAGTATTGGAGCTTCAGCATCAGTCCTTCCAATGAATAGTCAGGGCTGATTTCCTTTAGGATCGACTGGTTCAATCTCCTTGCTGTCCAAGGGACTCTCAAGAGTCTTCTCCAGCATCACAATTCAAAAGCATCAATTCTTCAGCACTCAGACTTCTTTTAAGGTCTAACTGTCAACATCCATATATGACTACTGGAAAACCGTAACTTTGACTATCCAGACCTTTGTCAGCACAGTGATGTCTCTGCTTTTTAATATATTATCTAGGTTTGTCATAGCTTTTCTTCCAATGAGCAAACATCTTTTAATTTCATGGCTACAGTCACCATCCACAGTGATTTTGGAGCCCAAGAAAATAAGATCTGCCATTGTTTCCATTTTTTTTTTTCCCATTTGTTTGCCTTGAAGTGATGTGATTGGATGCCTGGTTTTATTTCTTAAAGCAGAGCCAATTTTGATATTTTGCAAATTAAGTCAGAGTCCTTAGAATCATATTAAGTTAAAGCAATACGGCCTGCGCCTATTCTTTGTGCCATTTAAATATTCACAAAATGTGAAAATATTTATGAATCACAACTAAGTACTTATTGAGGGATAGCTCATCTATTCATTGAGATATTGTTGGAAAAAATAGAAGTCTTGGCTAACTAGTTGATGAAACTTGTTTTTGTAATAGCTTTATACCCTTTAATACTGAAGTACCAATACTTACCCAATTTGACGCTTTTTGTTGTAATAGGAAGAATTACTTGCCCTGCCTTAGTACTGTTGCTTCTAGTAACAGTGCGTCTCCCCAGACCTCTGTGCTCCACTAATTCTTCTCTGCAGTCGTTTCCAGCACTGGGTCTTCATCTCTACTCACTGCCTCGCTCTCCTGCCTGTACTGTTGGTTTGCTGTACTTGACTGAGCCTTGCACTGGTGTCTACTCTTAAGTTCTAGTTTCCCTTGTTCTCTAGTTTTTATCTAGAACTAGAGCTACACCCCAAAGCCCAGTTCCACAGCCAAGCACCCTACTACTTTCCCGTAGTTTTGTTAGTTTCCCTTCTCAGAAATATCAATCCTGGTAGCTGGGATCCCAAACTCTAAGGAGAGTCTTTCTATAATATTTATCTGACCCTCAAGACCTCAATCCTTTATCATGCCACCTTGCCTATATAAGGTAGAGTTGCCCAAAATTGGTAGAGCTGTGGCTTGAATTCTCATAAGCAAGGAGATGCCCCTCCGAGATGCCCCTTTAAGAAAGGACCTGCTACCCAGCTGCAAGGAGTGTGTATCTTTCTCCAGCTGCCATTTATCTCCTTCAGGGTCAGTCTCAGCTGTGCAGAGCTCCTTCCTCTAAGGCCATGTCCTTCCTAGGTCAGCCCGTGTGCAGTGAGGTAGGGATAGAACCTTCTGACCATTTTGGCCTGGTAATGGGATAACTGATGAGCAACATTTGCTCCTAGCTCCCCACATATTTTGACTGAAGCTTGAAGGGTCTGCATGACAATTCGCTTTTTCCTCTGCCTAGTCTTGCATCCTCTTCCTTTCTCTCACAGGCCTTAATTCCCAGTAAATTCCTTGTGTCTCAAAACATCTCAGAATCTGCTACTGTAGTACTTGATCTTCTATGCCCTTCAAAATATCCATTCTCTTCAGCGTCCCTCTCTTTTTCTTCAGTGAGTTGCTTCAGGCCAACTGTTAAGCCTCATTTGAGTCTCAGTACTTGACAACTACCGACCCTAAGGAGTATCCTACTGAGTGAGGGAGACAGTGTAAACATACTAGAGGCCTAGAAGTGCCAAGCCCCGTGCATCATTCTCACTGGAAGAATTAAGCCTGTAGAGTAAGAATACTGGTCCATAGACGGCTAGCTGATTGCAACAGAGGACCGGAGGCAGAGGACCCAGAAATGCACTCCTGCAGCATATTGGGAGACCTCAGGAAGCCACGTGGTAGCAGAGGCACTCAGAGTCTTGGTGAAGGACTCGTCTTGGGGATGATGAAACAGAGCCTGGAAAGAGAAGCTGCCATGGCACACGTGTGACAGGATTGCATGTGAAGTAGTCATGGGTATATCTTCTGTCCCTAGAATTCCCTCCACACATACATACCATACACTTTTGACTTTGGGAGATCTGATACTAGAAATACCACATGGGAAGAACCATAGAGGAATGCAGAAGAGAAACTTTAAATGACTTGGGTTTTTAAGCATAAAAGCATTGTTCCAATTGTAAGGAAGGAAAGATTAGAAGAAGATTTGATCCAGTAAAGTTGACCACATATTCCACCTCTCTGCTTCTCTCCATCCCCCTACCTGAAAATCTGAGCTTGGAAGGGGGAGGAAAAGAACCTGGGTGAAAGTAGGTGCCCTTTTTGTACTATACATGAGTTTCCTAGAGGGGACTGGAGGCCAAATATCAACCTTTAAATGTAGGGGCCTAAGAGTAAAGGAGATGGGTATAGTACCTCTGATTCTAGTTCTGGAGGAGATGATGCATTTGCTCTTTGCCAGGCTATAGGCAGAACGAAGACGGAGAAGGCCTGGTAGTAGCCTCAGAGTTACCACAGGAACTGGCAGAGGAAGTTACCTAGCATCTCCTATTGATTTTAATTTTTTCTTAGAAGTATAGCCTTGATAGTTGGGGTCCTGAAAACCACAGACAATGTCCTACAGTAATTACCTTAAAATCTGAATCCTGACCCTGGTATGCTGTCTTCTTATTTAAAAATGTGAGTACAGCACATTGCTTGGTCTGTGATGGGATTTCCCAAACCCTTCAATCAGTGGGACTGGCCCATTCTCCCCTGTCCTTGAATGGCAGGCTCAGCAAACACTGTGAATTAATGTGCCAGCAGATGCCGCTTGGATGAGTAGCTTCACTCTAGAACTGTACTGTCCAGTATTTTAGTCACTAGCAGCTTTGGAGTGTGGCTAGTTTGCACTGAGGTGTGCTGCATGTGTAAAATATACACCAGATTTCAAAGACTTACTACCTTTTCTAATATATCCCCTAGAAAATTAAAAGTGACAACTGTGGCTGATGTTATATTTCTATTGGACAGCACTGGGCTGGACGTGTCATCAAGCAAAGCCCATGACAGAATTATTTAACATCTCAGTAGCACTGTATGCAGAGACTAAGAAGCAGACAGTTCTCCTATCAATGCTTCAGTTTGGTAAAAGCCCCAGAGTTTAGAGATAAAGGAGGTCAGAGAGCAAATTACACTTTTCAATTGAGTTTAAACCTAAATTGACTGAAAAATCTCTTCAGTCACTGAGTTTAGCTGGAAAGTTCTAAGGAAACCCTTTTCTTCTCAGGTATAAATGGATTTATAAGAAAGAAAAGAAAAATAAGGATGATCACATTTTTTGCTAATCTGAATTTATGGCTGACAACAAATATACCCTGTAACTAGTTGTTGCATGAATAATGTGAAAGCTGAACCATTAGACAGAACAGTGCCAGAGTCTAATGGGTTAAATGTGAAAACAATGATATAGACATAAGGATTCATGAAACAGGTAACATCATATGAAGGGAATGAGGCTAGCCCTACCACTGTCAAGGGAACGCACATGTCCAGGAGTTAGGGCCCAGCAAGCAAATGGTCCTAGTCCATTTCACCTGACGCACCAGCTGACACTGCCATGCTTTCAGAGTAGCCATAGCCGTTTATCCCAGTCACATTTACAAAGCCTATTTGGGGCCTGCCAAAAAGCAAGTTAAAATCCATTGCAGTATAAACTCTACAGGTCTATGGGGCTCTGTATACAGTCTTGACGTCCTCCTTTCTCAATTTTGAACCAGTCCACTGTTCCACGTTCAGTTAGAACTGTTGCTTCTTGTCCTGCATACAGGTTTCTCAGGAGGCAGGTAACGTGGTCTGGTATTCCCATTTCATTCCGAATATTACACAACACACCTTAAAAATACTCTGCTCTGAAGATTTGAAATGAATGTTTTCCTGGAAACAAATGCATATGCTTATAGTAAATCCATTAGAGCGATGGGTAATTTGACCACAGGTATTGCTTGCTGTAAATATTTATATTCTGTTTCAGTTTATTAGATGAACAATGAGGATAAAATATTGAGATGAGAAAATCACACATTAATCACTAGGGAATCTGGTCAAAAATTGATTCTGTGGAACTCAAGCTTGAAAAATCAGAGAAGAGGCAGAAATGATATCTGTGTCAGAATAGAATTAAGCCTAGTTACAGTTAATGGCGAAGAGGCAAATATGTCTTTATATTTAAAATTAGTCATAGTCAAAGAATTTGACATGTGGAAGGATCCTTTGTGATGGTTTTATCCAACTCTTATCTAGAAGACCTAAAGAGCAGCGCTTAGCTCAGTGTCCTAGTGGTCAAATTAGAACCACACTCCTCTGTTCAGCCTGATGCCCTTTCTACTGTACTAGAGGCTTTTTTGACTTCCCTGTTCCTCTATATTTATGAAAGATTCATTTTTCAAATATTAGTAATTAACACAGAAGCTAGAAAAATTAAAGCATCTCAGAAACTAAAAATATTAAGCTACTCTTATCTCCAATGTGTTGACAAGGTTACAGGCACTGAGAAGTTCAAGTTCCTGCCCAAGGTCACACAGAGGGGAAGGTGGGCACAGTTAGGGTTTCAATGCATTTGTGTTCATGTGGCTCTAGACAGCAAGTGTTCAATACTGTAAATGTGCAAATGTAATAGAATCCATCAAGAAGAGGGGCATAAACATGATGAATACCTTTGAAAGCATAAATTTTAAATGCAAACTGCTACATTATAGTATTTCACAGGGGAAATAGCATCATGCAATACAAAAACATTGCAAATGGATTCTGTTATGACTTACAAACCTGGAGTTGTTAGCCTTTTATTAAGAATGCATTACCACATTGTTTAGAGCCCCTCACTTTGTTTGAATCAAACTGGGACTGTGAAAGAATCCCTCATCTTTTGGACAGGAAAGTTCTGATTTTTTTTTTTTTTTTCTAAATGAAAACTGTACTGAATCTGAGAAGAGCTGTGACTTTTATACTTCAGAACTAAATAGGTTTAAAGAATAGACAAGCAACTCTTAAAAATGAGGTTTGAAATAGAATGAATAACAGCTTATACAGAAGGAAAAATATCAAAATAAATGTATATTATTTTTTGCCTTATGCTTTATGTGGTATATACTAAAGTACACTTCATTTTTAATCTTAAAGCCATAGTAATTTTTAACTTTAGTAGTAATCTTATTCATCCCCAAAACCTTCTTAGGAACAAGATAAATAGAAATTTTTTGTAGGTAAATGGAGAGCATGAGAACTGATTTTCCAGCAATCAAACTTATATGTGTCATTAGAGACAGGAAATGTACTCAGAATATCCAACTAATCCAAGAAACCTAGGGGTCTTAGGCATTTAGGTCCCTTAATTCTTTATGATGATTTAAAAGCCAAAAGACAGGAGTGTTCTGTTGAGTCTGGGACCATTAATCATATTGCAGATAGAAGACTTTTTCAGCTATTAAATTAGAATGACAGACTGCCTAGTTTTGTGGTTATAGTTACAGTGCTATTTGTTTACTTGCTTTATTGTTGTTGTTATGTTGTTTATTTTGCAATTTTAATTTATGTATCTCCAGAGTATTCTCTTCTAAATTTAGAATCAGTCTAGACTCCAATATAGCTAAAAGGCAAAGCCAAAGGAACAGTATTATTACTGTTTCATAAATCACTGAAGCATCATCACTGAAGTCAGTACCTCTTATTGACTCTATTGTCTATTTTTTCTTTATATGTTATATCACCTTGAAGCCTGAGTGGTAATGAATTGCCCAGAATTCATGATATGAATGTAGCAATAGCAAAACGGATGTTGAGGGCTTAAGGTACATAATTAGATGTGTGTTTTGGCGGTGGGGGTGGGGGGGCTGCAGATAAATTGTGGTCGTCAAATGAGGGGGAAAAAAAACAGGCATTTTGGACACAGTGTCAGTGGGGGCACAGTAAAGGAAATAGAAGGGAAGCTAAGTATTTAAAAATGAGGAAACTTTGTATAGGAACTTTCCAACAACGTTCTGGAAAGGCTAGAGGAATAAAAGGGAGAAAAGGAGGAGCCAAAGGGAGGAAAGGATGATATCGTGTACTAGAAACAACTGGAACCTCTAGACTGGAGCTCCTGCTGCTGTTCCTGCTGATGCACTAGCGGAATTGGTGGAGCAACAGGAAATGTTACCAGTGCTGGGGGCCCAGGAGTCTGTATAACCCAGCGCCACTGCTGCTAAACAACCTCTAACTGTTGCTGTTATATCGGTATCAGAAATTGGAAGCTTCTCTCTGCCTTGCAGCTTCTTTTCTCCTATCCGTGCTTCCCATTAGCAGGACCTTCCCATTAGCAGGAAGAGAAGTGAAAAAGGATTCTGGGAGATGTAGTTTGAGTCTTTCAGGTCCAGGATAGGTGATCAGCTGTACTTGTAAATAAACTGCAAAATCACCATCAACTTGGATGCAAAATCTTTAGCATGCAATGGGTTCTGAGAATGCAATGGTTTCAGGTCTTACATTTAAGTCTTTGATCCATTTTATCTTTATTTTTGTGTGTTTTGTGAGAAAATGGTCCAGTTTAATTCTTATGTATGTAGCTGTTCAGTTTTCCTAAAACCATTTATTGAAAGACTGTGTTTTTCTTAATGTGTATTCTTGCCTTTCTTATCATTAATTGGCCATATAAGCATTTTGGTATTTTGGGTGTATTTTTGAGTGGGGCTTCCCAGGTGGTGCTAGTGGTAAAGAACCCATCTGTCAATACAGGAAACATAAGAGACATGGGTTCGATCCTAGGATCAGGAATAATTCATTGCACTCAGGCTTCAAAGTGTTATAACGTATAAAGAAAAAATAGGCACTCAGAGTCAGTAAGAGGTACTGACTTCGGCGATGATGCTTCAGTGATTTATGAAATAGTAATAACACTGTTCCTTTGGCTTTGCCTTTTAGCTATATTGGAGTCTAGACTGATTCTAAATCTATAAGAGAGTACTCTGGAGATAATATAAATTGAAAAATAAACAACTGAACATAACAACAACAGTAAAGCAAGTAAACAAATAGCACTGTAACTATAACCAGAAAACGAGGCAGTCTGTCATTCTAATTTAAGAACAGTTGAAAAAGGCTTCTGTCTACAATATGATTAATGGTCCCACACTCAACAGAACACTCCTGCCTTTTGACTTTTAAGTCATCATAAAGAATTAAGGGATCTAAATGCTTTGGATCCCTAGGTTTCCTGTATTAGTTGGATATTCTGAGTACATTTCCTGTCTCTAATGGCACATACAAGTTTAATCTCTGGAAAATCAGTTCTCACGTTCTCCATTTACCTACAAAATATTTCTATGTATCTTGTTCCTAAGAAGGATTTGGAGCTTAAGATAATTGCTATCAAAGTTAAAAATTACTGTGGCTTTAAGATAAAAAATGCAGTATACTATACCACCTTATATCATTAGACAAAAAATAATATGCATTTATTCCTTTGTGATACTTTTTCCTTCTGTATAAGCTGTTCTTTATTCTATTTCAAACCCTATATTTAAGACTTAATTGTCTACTCTTTAAATCTATTTATTTCTGAAGTATAAAAGTCACAGCTTCTTAGATTCAGTACAGTTTTTATTTAAAAAAAATCGGAACTTTTCCCCATCTTTTCCAAAAGATGGGGGATTCTTTCATGGTCCCAGTTTGATTCAAACAGTGAGGGACTCTAAGCAATGTGATAATGTACTCTTAATAAAAGGCTAACAACTCCAGGTCTGTAAGTCTTAACAGAATACATTATTTGCATTTTTTATGGCATGATACTATTTCCCCTGTGAAATACTATAATGTAGCATTCCATGGCTGATTCATGTCAATGTATGGCAAAAACCACTACAATATTGTAAAGTAATTAGCTTCTAATTAAAATAAATAAATAAAATTTTAAAAGTATGTTCTTAAAGTTATACATCATTTTTATGCCCCTCTTCTTGTTGGATTCAGTTGCACCTTGCACATATACAGTGTTGAACACTTGCTGTCTAGAGCCAGGTGAACACCAATGCATTGCAACCCTTGCTATACACATCTTCCTATCTGTGTGACCTTGGGCAGGAACTTGAACTTCTCAATGCAGGTAACCTTGTCAACACATTGGAGAAAAGGGTAGCTTAACATTTTCAGTTTCTGAGATGCTTTAAGTTTTCTAGCTCCTCTGTTTATTATTTGAAAAATTAGTCTCTCAAGAAACAGAGAAGAATAAGGAAATCAAGGAAAGCCTGTAGTACAGTAGAAAGAGTATCAGGCTGAACAGAGGAGGGTGGTTCTAATTAGAACACTAAGACACTGAGCTAAGCCTTGCTTAGGCCTGCAAGGTAAGAGTTCTGTTCTGTTCCATTGGTTGATGTGTCTGGTTTTGTGCTAGTACCATACTGTTTTAGTCACTTTGGCTTTGTAGTATTATTTGAAATCTGGGAGAGTGATAACTTCACCTATGTTCTTTCTCAAGATTCCTTTGGCTATTTGGAATCCTTTTGGTAAAATTCCATATAAATTTTCCATATAAAAATTCCATATAAATTTTATAATTATTCCCATTCCTGTGAAAAATGTCATTGATATTTTGATAGAGATTGCATTGAATCAGTAGATTTTTTTGGGGGGTAGTATCTATATTTTAACTATTAATTCTTGTGATCTAGAACAGTGATATATCTTTCTATTTGTTTGTGTAGTTTTTAATTTCTTTCATCAAAGTCTTACAGTATTCAAAGTCAGGTCTTTCACTTCCTTGTTCAGTCAGTTCTCAGTTCAATCACTCAGTTGTGTCTGACTCTTTGCGACCCCATGTACCACAGCATGCCAGGCCTCCCTGTCCATCACCAACTCCCGGAGTCTACCAAAACCCATGTCCATTGAGTCGGTGCTGCCATCCAACCATCGTATCCTCTATCATCCCCTTCTCCTCCTGCCCTCATTCTTTCCCAGCATCACGGTCTTTTCAAATGAGTCAGCTCTTCACATCAGGTGGCCAAAGTATTGGAGTTTCAGCCTCAGCATCAGTCCTTCCAATGAACACCCAGGGCTGATCTCCTTTAGAATGGACTGGTTGGACCTCCTTGCAGTCCAAGGGACTCTCAAGACTCTTCTCCAACGCCACAGTTCAAAAGGATCAATTCTGCGGTGCTCAGCTTTCTTTACAGTCCAACTCTCACATCCATACATAACTACTGGAAAAACCATAGCCTTGACTAGATAGACCTTTGTGGGCAAAGTAATGTCTCTGCTTTTTAATATGCTGTCTAGGTTGATTTACTCATATTATATTCTTTATGATGGAATTGTAAATGAGGTTGTTATCTTAATTTCTATTTCTGGTAATTCCTTCTTTGGATATAGAAACACCACAAATTTCTGTATATTGCTTTTGTATCCTTCAGCTTTACTGAATTCATTTATTATTTCTAATAGTTTTTGGGTAATTTTTAAGAGATTTTATATATTGTATCATGTCATCTGCAAATAGTGACAGTTTTACTTCAACTTGGCTGAATTTTCTTCCCTTTTCTTGTCTAATTACTGTGTGTAGAACTCCCAATACTATCTTGAATAAAAGTGGTGGTATTGGGCATCTTTGTCTTATTCCTGGTCTCAGAGAAAAAACTTTTAGTTTTTCACTGTTGAGTATTTGGTTGGCTGTGAATTTGTCACATATGGCCTTTATTATGTCAAAGTATGTACCCTCTAAACACACTTTGTTGAGAATTTTTATTACAAATGGATGTTGAATTTTGTCGAAAGCATTTTCTGCATTTATTAGATGATCATAGGATTTTTATCCTTTGTTTTGTTAATGTGATGTATCATATTGATTGATTTGCAGATACTGAACCATTCTTACATCCCAGTTTATCATGATGTATGACCCTTTTAATGTACTGTTGGATTCAGTTTGTTTAATATTTATCCTGTATTTATCATGGATATTGGCATGCCATTTCTTTTATTTATTTATTTCTTCTCAGGTGTCTTTTTTTTTTTTAATGTCAAGATAATGCTGGTTTTGTAGAATTAATTTTGAAGCATTTCTTCTTTTTCCATTTTTTGAAATAGTTTGAGAAAGATTAACTGTTTTCAAAAATATTTTGTGGTATTTGCCTGTGAAGCCATCTGATACTGGACTTTTGTTTGTTAAGAGATTTTTAAAATTACTGATTCAAAATCACTGTTAATGATTTATCTGGTCAGATTTTCTATTTCTTCCTGATTCAGTATTAGAAAATTTTACATTTTTTGTCATTTTCTTCCAGTTGTCTAATTTTTGGGGTATAACTGTTTTTTAGTAATTTCTTTCTATTTCTGTGCTGTCTGTTGTAACTTAACCTATTTCATTTATGATTTTATTTATTTGAGACTTTTCCTTTTTACTTGCTGAGTCTGGCCAAAGGTCTATCAATTTTGTTTATTTTTTAAAAGAACCATGTCTTCATTTCATTGATGTTTAAAAAATAGACTCTATTTTATTTGCTTTTCTTCTGTTCTTTATCATTTTGCTTCTTCTACTAACTTTGAGCTTTATTTGTTCTTTTCTAGTTCCTTTTGGTAAAAGGTTAGATTGTTTATTTCAGAATTTCCTTTTCTCCTGCGGTAGACATGGATTGTTACAAATTTCCGTCTTAGAACTGCTTTTGCTGCATCTTGGAACATTGAGTTGCCATTTTCATTTCTCTCAGGGTATTTTCCCTTTATTTACCTTTGTTTAGTAGTATGTTGTTTCACCTTCATGTGTTTAGGTTAGTTGTTTTTTTTTAATTATCTTTTTGTAGTTGATTTCTAGTTTTATATCATTTACATCTAGTTTTATATCAAATAGTTTTACATTTGTTTCATGGACAAACATGTAATCCCTTTGGGAGCATATTCCATGTCTACATGTATCCTTTTGTTGAATTGATCATTTTTCATTATGTAATGACCTTCTTTGTTTCTTGTTACACTCTTTTCTGCAGTTTGTCTTATATAAGTATAGCTACCCCAGCTTTGTTTTGGTTTTAATTACATGAAATATCTATTTTCATCTTTTCACACAGTCTGTGTATATCTTTCGATCTGAAGTGAGTCTCTTGTATGCAGCAGTATATGGGTCTTGCGTTCTTTTAATCCATTCTGGGTCTTTTGATTGGAACATTTAGTTCATTCAACTTTAACGTAATTATTGATGATAATGTGCTTACTGCCATTTTGGCAATTGTTTTCTAGTTGTGTGTGAAATTCCTTTTTGTGGAATCCCTCTTCTCTTCCCTTGTTATTTGATGACCTTTTTTAGTGTTATGTTTGTGTTATTTCTCTTTATTTTTTGTGTATTTTGTAGGTTTGGGTTTGTAGTTCATCATCAGTTTCTTCCAGAACGAGCTCCTTATAAACTTGGCGATGGAGCACAGGGGCTTCCCAGGTGTTGCTGCTAAGTTGCTTAGTCCTGTTTGACTCTGCAACCCCGTGGACTGTTGCCCGTCATGTTCCTCTGTCCATGGGATTCTCCAGGCCAAGTATACTGGAGTGGGTTGCCATTTCCTTCTAGTGGAGAGACCCTGCTTGCCGATACAGACAGACATAAAAGACGTGGGGTTTGATTCCTGGGTTGGGAAGATCCCCTGAAAGTATTCTTGCCTGTAGAATCCCGTGGTCAGAGGAGCCTGGCGGGCAACAGTCCATGAGGCCACAAAAAGTCAGACAACGTGTGAAGCAACTTATAAATTAGTCTGTTTTAAATTGATGGTCACTTAATTTCAAGCACATTCTAAATACTGTGCTTTTACTGTCCCACCACCAGCATATTTTATGTTTTGACACCATATATTATATCTTATCTTGTGTACCACAGCTACTTATTTTAGATATAGAGGTAGTATGAAGGATAAAGATGAAACTAGTGAATTCATCTGGAAGATCTACCACCTTTGTTCTATGTTTACCTTCAGCAGTGAGATTTTTTTCACGTATAATTTTTTTATTTCCAGTTTAAGGCTTTTCTTTTTCTTTTCAACAAGGCCCTTTAACTAGTAGTAAGGTTAGTTTAGTGGTGTGCATGCATGCATGTTAAGTTGCTTCAGTCATGTCTGAATCTGTGCTAAGCTATGGACCACAGTCAGCCAAGCTTCTCTGTCCTTGGGATTCTCAGGCAGGGATAGTGGAGTGGGATGACATGCCCTCCTCCAGGGGATCTTCCCTACCCGGGGATCGAACCCATGTCTTTTACCTCACCTGCACTGGCAGGTGGGTTCTTTAGTGCCACCTGGGGAGCCCAGTTTAGTGGTGAAGAACTTCTTCAGCTTGTGCTTGTCTGTGAAATTCTTTATCTGTCCTTCAACTCTGAATGATTCAACCTTTCTAAGTGGGCCTTCCTGGCGGTAATATTACTGTTCATTAGTTTGAACAGTATTGTGCGAGTCCCTTCTGGCCTGTGAAGTTTCTGCTAAAAATATACTGATAGTATTAACTGGTTGTTCTCTCGTTGCTTTATGTTCCTTTCTTATCTGTAGATTTTGTTATTTTAATTACACAGTGTCTTGTTGTGGGTCTCTTTGGGTTTATCTTGTTTTGGACTCTGTGCTTTATAGATGTGGATGTATATTTCCTTTGCCAGGTCAGGGGAGTTTTCAGCCATTTTTTTCTTCAAATAGGTTTTCTGCCCCTTTCTTTCTTTCATCTCCTTCTAGGACCCCTGTAATACGAATACTATGAATGTTTGTATTCCTGGTGCTGTCACAGATGTCCCTTACAGTTTCTTCAGTTTTTAACTTCTTTTTTTTCTTTTTGCTGCCCTGATTGGTTGATTTCCACTACCCTTTATTCCAGATTGTTGATCTGCTGTGCATCTTCTAATCTACTGTCGATTCCCTTTAGTGCATTTTTCATTGTTTTAAATGTATTCTTCTGCTCTGATTGGCTTGTTTAAAATATTTTGTCTCTTTTTTACGTTTCTTATTGAGTTCATGCATTCTTCCCTTAAGTTCAGTGAGCATCATTCTTTGAACTCTTTTTCTGATAAATTGCTATTGCTATTGCTATTAATGTAGTTTTTTTCTTATACTTTATCTTGTTCTTTCATTTGGAAGGTATTATTTTGTCTCTTCATCTTGCCTAACCCTCTGTGTTTATTTCTGTGTATTACATATATCAGCTATGTCTCTCAGTCTAGAAAAAGTGGCCTTACATAGAAGATTCCTGTGTGGCCCAGCAGTACACTCCACTGGTCACCAGAGGCAGGTGCTCCAGGGGTATTCCCTGTGTGGATTGTGTGTTCTTGCCTATTTTTGTTGGGCTGCAATTTCTGTGGGCACACTGGTAGGTTGGGTTGGCCCCTGGCCCAGCTGGCTTGTGGCAGCTTGGCTATGGTTGATGTGGGCATGCTTCTGTTTGGGAATGGACCCCAGCATGACTGTGAGGGCTGGTCATTACTGTTTTTGGTGTTCTGGTATGCAGGGCAGGTCCCCCAGAGTGGGAGCCACTTTGGAGGAGCATTGCTGCCAGGCATAGTGGCCCACTTGGTGAGATGGGCAAGAACAAATTTGGAGGGTTGCCAGTGCCTGCTGTGGCAGTCTGCCAGGTGAACAGGGCAGGAGCTATTTTGGAGGCTCTGTTTAGGGCAGGGCTAGTCCTTAGGGGAATGCTCGGGTGGGGCACATGGTATTTTTACTTTTACCAAAAAACCCTGGTGCTGTTTTGTAGAAGAGAAGTGGCTTAATGAAAATTTTCAGAAAGTGCTGATACTTTTCAGTTTATATAATTTTGGCTTTACAGGTTTCATAGGAACACTCTCCCTTCAGATGGAGGGGGGAAACTATATTAAAAAGAATATTCCTTTTGCAATATCCACTTGAAGTGCTTAGAAAAAACTTAACACATAATGTCATAGAAAGCTATGCCAGAAGATTATAAGATTGAAATATCAAATAGAGTGATAAATACTAAATGTAATAGTTCTAAGCAAAATTTTCTTTTCCTCACACACAGACAACTGATTAGGCTGCTGCTGCTGCTAAGTTGCTTAAATCGTGTCCAACTCTTCGTAAATCTATGGAATGTAGCCCACCAGGCTCCTCTGTCTATGGGATTCTCCAGGCAAGAATACTGGAGTGGGTTGCCATGCTCTCTTCCAAGGCATCCTCCAAACCTAGGAATCAATCCCACATCTCTTGGGTCTCCTGCATTTGCAAGCAAGTTCTTTACCACTACGCCACCTGGGAAGCCAGATTAATTAGAGGAAATACCTTAAACAAGGGAAAACTGCTGGAGGCTGCAGCCCAGTAACGGGGGAAAGACTGAGTGAATATTTTGTAATAATTTAGATTTTTTTAATTCATATTGTAAAAGGTAAATCACATTAGATGAAAAAAGCTGTCTACTTTTTATGCTGGATCATGGAAAAAGCAAGAGAGTTCCAGAAAAACATCTATTTCTGCTTTATTGACAATGCCAAAGCCTTTGACTGTGTGGACCACAATAAACTGTGGAAAATTCTGAAAGAGATGGGAATACCAGACCACCTGATTTGCCTCTTGAGAAACCTATATGCAGGTCAGGAAGCAACAGTTAGAACTGGACATGGAACAACAGACTGGTTCCAAATAGGAAAAGGAGTACGTCAAGGCTGTATATTGTCACCCTGCTTATTTAACTTCTATGCAGAGTACATCATGAGAAACGCTGGGCTGGAAGAAGCACAAGCTGGAATCAAGATTGCCAGGAGAAATATCAATAACCTCAGATATGCAGATGACACCACCCTTATGGCAGAAAGTGAAGAGGAACTAAAGAGCCTATTGATGAAAGTGAAAATGGAGAGTGAAAAAGTTGGCTTAAAGCTCAACATTCAGAAAACGAAGATCATGACATCTGGTCCCATCACTTCATGGGAAATAGATGGGGAAACAGTGGAAACAGTGTCAGACTTTATTTTTCTGGACTCCAAAATCACTGCAGATGGTGACTGCAGCCATGAAATTAAAAGACGCTTACTCCTTGGAAGGAAAGTTATGACCAACCTAGATAGCATATTGAAAAGCAGAGACATTACTTTGCCAACAAAGGTCTGTCTAGTCAAGGCTATGGTTTTTCCTGTGGTCATGTAGGGATGTGAGAGTTGGACTGTGAAGGAAGCTGAGTGCTGAAGAATTCATGCTTTTGAACTGTGGTTGTTTGGAGAAGACTCTTGAGAGTCCGTTGGACTGTAAGGAGATCCAACCAGTATTCTAAAGGAGATCAGCCCTGGGATTTCTTTGGAAGGAATGATGCTAAAGCTGAAACTCCAGTACTTTGGCCACCTCATGCAAAGTGTTGACTCATTGGAAAAGACTGATGCTGGGAGGGATTGGGGGCAGGAGGAGAAGGGGACGACAGAGGATGAGATGGCTGGATGGCATCACTGACTCTATAGATGTGAGTATGAGTGAATTCCAGGAGTTGGTGATGGACAGAGAGGCCTGGCGTGCTGCGATTCATGGGGTCGCAAAGAGTCAGACACGACTGAGCGACTGAACTGAACTTTACTTAGTCAATTTAGAAAACATAACTAATAACACCTGCCTTGTACAAATATTATGAAGAAACAAAATAATACATATGTTATGCCTATATCACAGTAAGTATTCAGTAAATGATAACTCTTGTTCGACGTTCATTTTTGCCCATTAGATATTTTGTTCCACTTCATATGTCAAAGTGATGACTCATCAAATTATTTTACTTAGTAATGATTATGACAAGAAATTTTCATTTAGTTTTCATGCAAATCCAACTAACATTTTGTGTTATCTGAGCATTCAATAGACCAGTTGTTCATAGATCTAAACATATTTGCATCTGCTTATAAAAAAATCTATTTTACTTTAAAAAGATGACAGTGTAGGCATCCTGTCCTTAAGAAGATGGGTGGGGCTAAGAGTGGGGCAAGTCTTTAAAGGGTAAGACTTAATGTTTTGGTGAAAAGTGTGCCCTTGTTTTTTGTCCATGGTGAATTTCATTACCTATATTTTGGATTCCATCTTCTGCCTTTCAAGGAAGTTAGTTGAACTACTCTTGACCTGTCTTATATCGTCTCTGTTTTTCCCAGTAGTGTTTCTTAGACCACAGATAAACCTTGATACCTGCTTATGTCCCTTCTGTGTGTGTGTGTGCTCAGTTGTTCAGTCATGTTCAACTCTTTGCTACCCCATGGATTGTAGCCCAGGGATTGAACCCAGGTCTCCTGCATTGCAGGCAGATTCCCTCAACATGGACACACACGCACACACACACACACACACACACACCACTAGATTAAGAGGCCTCTCCATATATAATGTACAAGCTTGAGGTTCTCAAACTTTAGCAAGCCTCAGAATCCCCTGGAGGTTTTTACTGTTACTTTCCAACCCAGAGTTTCTGATTTATGAAATTTCAGGAAATGGTGATCCTGCTTTAATTAAGGAATTGGGAAATAAGGCACACTGAGACATTGCTGGAAATTAGAAAAACAATATTCACCAGACCTCATTTTAGGGAGAACTCTATATATGTGTCAGATAGGACTTCTTTTGCATTTCTTTTTCTCTGATATAAATCATAATTTGAAGTGTGCTGATAATTTGGATGACCAAAAATAAAACGGTCTGATTTGAAGCATTTGTTGATTTCAATGTTATGAATACTTCTGCCATGCCTTATTCCAAACTACAAGTGTGACGTAACAGAACTAGAAATTAGGAACAGGTGTATACATACATGTCACTTGGAAGCAGGTTGGAACCATATCCAGCGTACCACTGATTCAGCATACCACTACATGTAGATGTGGACAATTTTTATTGACAGAGAAGCTATGATGGACAGAGGTGAAATTCAGATAGTCTCACTTTGCCTGTGAAATTTCCCTTCGTTATCTATCATCTATTTAAAAAAAATAGCAGTCTGTTTATTCATTCATTCATTTATTTTTTGGCCACACTGTACTGCATATGGGTATCTTAGTTCTCTGACCAAGGATCAAACTCACACCCCTTGCAGTAGGAGCACAGAGTCTTAATCTCTGGGCTGCCAGGGATGTCCCCACTATTGTCTATCTTAATTTTCCTCCTCCCTCCTTTGATCTTTGTTTTGGAAAACCCTAATGGGACTTTCTGTTCAATGCCAGAAACTGTTGTCACTGGAAGGGGGCTAATAGCCTGTAACTTATAAAAATTTCTCAATCTGCGGTCTGAAATAGGAGGATTTGGTTGAAAAGATTGCAGATGAGAATGAGGGGAAGACACCAGTACACTGTGGAGCTTCCAGAACCTTCTATCTCAATCTCACCTTTGTTTGACTAAGCCCAGAAATTACGTGGATAATGATACTCTCATTACCAAAACTTCCAATTTATAAACTTTCCAGATGCATTTATATCTTTTTTCATCTGAAAGTTAGTTCTCTTCAAGTTCCCCCAAAATAGGAAAGTAAGGAAAGCTCAAAGGCAGTGAGGATTGGCCGTGGTGACCATTTTTTTTCTAGTGTGAGTCCATGGTTCAGGCTTGTCTTTTCAAAGGAGTTGATCAGGGAACAGAAAGCAGACATGTGCCAAATGATGGGAGCTTGCTGAAGGCTTCAGACATACTGGCCTGAAACAGCAGGAAAGCTTTTTAATTGTTTTATAAAACCATAGTAACTAAGCCCAGAAAGCACTGGAATTATGTCCAACTCCCAAATTCCACATCACCAGCACTAGTCAGGGTGCCCTAATTTTTACTTGAAGTGAAAAGCAGACCAAGAAGCTTTAAATTCCTTTAAAATGCATTTTACAAGCTAGAAAAAAGAATGACAACAATTTTGTGTAAAAAAGTTTGCAATCATTTTAATTCCAAGAATGTAGATTCTGTTCCACATTTATTTTATACAAAGTAGAAGATGATAGGAGGTGTCTAAATGTGAAGTTCCGTTTCTGGTCTGGAATTTCTTCTTGATTCTACCGTTGACAATGAGCTATCGTTATGGAAGGTGTCGGAGGTGATAGGTTCTTTGTACAAAGTTGAGAAATGGGTGCTTGAGGTTTATCTAGATCAGCTGAAGGTCTGGGAAAGGTTGACTCTCAATCTTAAAATACTGTGTGGCCCAGCCCCAGTCATATCCCAATGGAGATAAGGCTACTGATATAGCTAATAGAGCTCTTATGTTCTGTACCTTCCTCAAATTGTTACCTTTTCTCCCGTAGCTACCTGAGGTGAAGAATCTTAGCGAATGCAAACAGGATTTACAGGTTTATTGTAGTACATGATGAACTAGAGAAAGTTTATGCTTTAGAACCTCATTTCTCAAGTATATGAAATCCCAAAGAAGAAAGTGTTGTTGTGGAAAAGAATCCTAGAAGATTCCAGAAGAGACAAAACTAAACAAACAAAAAACAAGGGGAGGTTAACTTTAAAGAAATGATCATGAAATCCTATGTCCTTGTCAGAGTCTGTAGAATTTTCCCCAGCTTGTTTAAATCTCAACTCTTCCTCCTTTCAATTAGTATTGTCCCCAAGTAGTAAAATTCTCCCTTACTAAGCTTCATTCCGGAGAAGGCAATGGCAACCCACTCCAGTACTCTTGCCTGGAAAATCCCATGGACTGAGGAGCCTGGTGGGCTGCAGTCCATGGGGTCGCTAAGAGTTGGACACGGCTGAGCAACTGCACTTTCACTTTTCACTTTCATGCATTGGAGAAGGAAATGGCAACCCACTCCAGTGTTCTTGCCTGGAGAATCCCAGGGACGGGGGAGCCTGGTGGGCTGCCGTCTATGGGGTCGCACAGAGTCGGACACGACTGAAGCGACTTAGCAGCAGCAGAAAACTTCATTCCCTTCGTGTAGCTAGATGTTCCTTAGGATCTTTTTCTCTGTGTAATGTGAGTGACTGATAGGAAGGTAATAATACGAATACCTTTCAGGAAAATTCCCATTTCAAAAGGAAATCTTTTAGAGACTCTGTGAAGATAAATGATGACATCTTTAATTATGGAATTCCTGTATCAATGGTAAGCAAATAGAAGACTTTCATTTGAGGACAATTTCTACAAAGCTCCTTAATTTGTACCACATATTTCTAAGGCTGACCTTTATTTATATTTACAAACATTATTAAATGCACCAGTTAAATTCTATTTAATAAGAAGAAAGGAAACCCCCCAAAATCCAACTGAAAATTCGCCTTTTTTCTTGTAGATTGATATTTAGTGTTTAACCTCTGGAGTGTTTTTTTGCTACATGGGCTTCAAAGCTATTTCCTTCAAACAACATAAATATATGTTAAAAGGCACCTCCCATTTCAAATAAGCTTTCCTTTCTTTTCTATGCACAGTGCAGATAATGATATGAATGTGTCATTTTAATTCGTTTCCCAGGCATGGCCTGATGGGATTTCTCTTTAGTCTTTCCTCACCTACTCTTGTCCCTCATCATGGAATTTCACTGCCAGTAGCATTCCTCTATTTCCAGAAACAGAAATAATTACAACTAAGCATCTCCACTTATAAAAATCTATTTGTGGTGCTGGCGGTAAAGCTCAGGGAATAGCTGAGTCACAGGGTCACTGGGAGAAACTGTCTTTGGCTATTTCACCAATATCCCTCTGCGGCTGGTTTTCCTCACTGGCCACACTGGTTGTGCCCAACAATTGAGATAATTTAAGTTGTCCTTTTATGATATTCAGGTGTCTTGGCCTTTTTCTTCTTCCTTACTCTTTATCCATCTTCAAAAGTTAAATTCTTGGACATTATCTCTGAGAGGTATATACTTATCAGGACATATTCTGCAGGAGAAATACCTAATAACAATCTTCAACATTAGTGAGACCAGAAAGGCTTATAGCAGTTTCCCTGTGATCTTCAGTTTTATTTCTTTTAAACCTGAATAAAAAAAATTTACTTATAAATTACTTATGTACTTGGAGTATATGCCTCTGTAGGTATTTTTGACTATAAAATAATTTCAGCTTTTAAGAGGACTAGTAAAGAATCCACCTGCAATGCAAGAGATATGGGTTAATCCCTGGGTGGGAAGATCCCCTGGAGGAAGGCATGGCAATCCACTCCAGTATTCTTGCCTGGAGAATCCCCATGGAGAGAAGAGCCTGAGGGGCTACAGTCCATGGGGTTGCAAAGAGTCAGACAAAACTGAGTGACTAAGCAGACAGACAACATTAGCTACCTAAGGTTAGTCTATTTATACTAATAAAATACTTACATCTGTACCAGCCGAGTGTTGTTTCATTGACAGGATATTACAGAACCTGACAGATCATCTTTAGCCCTACCACTCCTTTCCCCAGCCAGATCCTCTTCTTTTACTTCCTTATGTCACATCACTGAATTACCCTTATCTCAATCAAAACATGATTAAAAATCTTGAGTAGTATTTGCTTCCTCTATCTCCTTTGCCCATTCCATTCAATCCATTGCCTGCTGCTGCTGCTGCTAAGTCGCTTCAGTCGTGTCCGACTCTGTGCGACCCCATAGACGGCAGCACACCAGGCTCCCCCGTCCCTGGGATTCTCCAGGCAAGAACACTGGAGTGGGTTGCCATTTCCTTCTCCAATGTATTAAAGTGAAAAGTGAAGGTGAAGTCAGTCAGTGGTTTTCTACTCTTAGTGACCCCATGGACTGCAGCCTACCAGGCTCCTCCGCCCATGGGATTTTCTAGTCAAGAGTACTGGAGTGTGTTGCCATTGCCTTCTCCAAGCCATTGCCTAGTCCAGCTAAATAACTCCATGGGGGTTCCCTTTTTTTATATCTGTGCTCTCATTTACAATCTTCCTGCCATCACCATAATTTAGACTCTTACCTTCTCTTGGCATAAATATTGTGAACTCTTTTTTTGCCATCTCCCATCTCTCCTCCCTTCAGGATATCCTTTACCATGCTTCTTTTATAGTAACTACCTAAAAATATCTCTAGGAGTCTGTCATTCTCCCATTATATGCCTTGCATCAAAAACAATAGTAGCAACTTCTTAGGCTGATAATTGACGTACAATTTAGCCAGAACTTAACTTTCTCATCTCTTTTACTATTGAGCTACTGAACAAGTGAAATGAACTCATGGTTTTTCTATTAAAATAAAAGCTTTTAATCATGGTTTGAGATAAGAGTGATTCAGAACATGCCTTACTGATGGACACTCTTGCAGTTACCCTTTTCCATGACTTCTTGACATTTTCTATCAGATCACATCTCAATGATGATGTCTGTGTGGTCATTACCTCTGCCATCTGTGCCCCCATCACTCTCTAAAATATCCCTTGGAGAGGCTGTGCAGATCTAAGTTCAAACCCTAATTGTGCTCATTACTAATTGCATGACAACAAAAAGATTACATGTCTTCTCTGAGCCTTATTATTACAAAGAAGACATACAGATGGCTAACAAACACATGAAAAGATGCTCAACATCACTCATTATCAGAGAAATGCAAATCAAAACCACTATAAGGTACCATTTCAAGCCAGTCAGAATGGCTGCGATCCAAAAGTCTACAAGCAATAAATGCTGGAGAGGGTGTGGAGAAAAGGGAACCCTCTTACACTGTTGGTGGGAATGCAAACTAGTACTGCCACTATGGAGAACAGTGTGGAGATTCCTTAAAAAACTGGAAATAGAACTGCCTTATGATCCAGCAATCCCACTGCTGGGCATACACACTGAGGAAACCAGAATTGAAAGAGACAAGTGTACCCCAATGTTCATCACAGCACTGTTTATAATAGCCAGGACATGGAAGTAACCTAGATGCCCATCAGCAGATGAATGGATAAGAAAGCAGTGGTACATATACACAATGGAGTATTACTCAGCCATTAAAAAGAATACATTTGAATCAGTTCTAATGAGGTGGATGAAACTGGAGCCGATTATGCAGAGTGAAGTAAGCCAGAAAGAAAAACACCAATACAGTATACTAACGCATATATATGGAATTTAGAAAGATGGTAACGACAACCCTGTATATGAGACAGCAAAAGAAACACTGATGTATAGAACAGTCTTTTGGACTCTGTGGGAGAGGGAGAGGGTGGGATGATTCGGGAGAATGGCATTGAAATATGTATAATATCATATATGAAACGAGTTGCCAGTCCAGTTTTGATGCACGATACTGGATGCTTGGGGCTGGTGCACTGGGACGACCTGGAGGGATGGTATGGGGAGGGAGGAGGGAGGAGGGTTCAGGATGGGGAACACATGTATACCTGTGGCAGATTCATTTTGATATATGGCAAAACCAATACAATATTGTAAAGTTAAATAAAATAAAATTAAAAAAATAAAAATCTAGATGTAAAATGTAGATAATATTTTCTTTTAATGTGAATTTTAAATAAAACTAAAATTTCTTACCTGGTCTTAAACCCAGTCTCACCTCAGATGGGATTCGAAACCAGTCAAAACTCAGAATGGGGCTTCAACCCACTGTCTTTTAAATAAAATCACTCACATGCTGTGAAGACTCACTGAAGCTCAGGTTCTTTATATCTCATCTCAGAAAAAATTCAGTGAGAGATAAAGTTATAGGTAAGAAGTGGATTTATTTAGAGAGATACACATTTCATAGACAGAATACCTTTTGATTTTGAGATAGTCTGTCTGAAAAGGCAAGAATGGCCCTGAAGTATGGGGTAGTTAGTTTTTATGGGTTGGTTAATTTTATAGGCTAAGAAGTGGGAGGATTATTCCAGTTATTTTGGAGAAGGGTTGGGGATTTCCAGGATTTGGGCCACTGCCCACTTTTTGGCCTTTTATAGTCTGCCCTGATAGGTCAGTTGATAAAGAATCCTCCTGCAATGCAGAAGACTCTGGTTCTATTCCTGGGTTGGAAAGATCTGCTGGAGAATGCCTAAGGCTACTCACTCCAGTATTCTTGGAGACTCAGCTGGTAAAGAATCCACCTGCAATGTGGGAGATCTGGGTTCAATCCCTGGGTTGGAAAGATCCCCTGGAGAATGGAAAGGCTACCCACTCCAGAATTCTGGCCTGGAGAATTCCATGGACTGTATAGTCCATGGGGTCACAAAGAGTCGGACACAACTGAGTAACTTCCACTTCACTTCACTTGAAATTGTCATGGTGCTTGTGTAAATGTCATTTAGCATGCTAGTGTATTACAGTGAGCATATACTGAGGCTCAGGTTTATGCTAAGTCCAATCTTCTACCATTTTGGGCCTGTTTGGTTCTAATCAGTTTTTGTCATATCCATATTGGCTGTATCATTCTTCTGAAGGTTGTTCCTTGTCCTCTTACCTCCTGTCTCAAAATCAACTGCGTGTAACATATTCATGGGCCTAGCATATATTAAATATTCTATACACATTATTCATTTGTTTGTTGGTAATATTTCTTGGGTATTAATTACCCTCTTGCTTTCGTTTCAGTCATTTGAGATCTTGATTCATCCTCTATTTAATTGTTCATCCATTGAGAGCACTACTTACATTTTGATTTATCAAAATGACAGCAAAATATTTAAATCAGGAGATTTTCCAAAGTTCTGGAAGTGATTCTTTTGAAATGAATTAGGTCTCCAAATGGATTTAACATGCGTGAACAGATGACAGCACATGGCCACTCCATATTTCCTAGGACCACCCAGTTTTTGTTAACCACAATTAAAAGTGGTTACCTGAACTGATACCCTTTATGAACTTATTTGACCAAATATAAAGGGAGAAAATAAGAACACAAAAATATAGAGAAAAAAATAGAGAACTGGGAGAATCAAGATATGAGGATGGAGATGGACCATTGTTCCTGCATATTTCCCTAAGATAATCCATTCAAGATGAATCATAATAGGGAAAATAGCTGTAATATAATTTATTATTTTAAAGAACTGAAGTTCAAAAAAATTACCCACATTTCTGATGAAAATTATTTATGTGATAGACACATCTAAGTTTCTCCTGATCAGAGATTCCTCTGCTACTGTTAGAACTGCAGAAAGAGAGAACTTTTTGAGACCCGATATAAGTTAGTATGGGAAAGGAGTACAACAAAGCTGTATACTGCCACCCTGTTTATATAACTTCTATGCAGAGTACATCATATGAAATGCTAAGCTGGATGAATTAAAAGCTGGGATCAAGATTGCTGGGAGAAATATCAACAGCCTCAGATATGCAGATAATACCACTCTAATGACAGGAAGTGAAGGGAAACTAGAGAACCTCTTGATGAAGGTGAAAGAGGAGAGTGAAAAAGCTGGCTTAAAACTCAGCATTCATTTCGATATTTGGCAAAACTAATACAATATTGTAAAGTTTAAAAATAAAATTAAAAAAATAAAATAAAGCTCAGCATTCAAAACACTAAGATCATGGTATCTGGTCCCATTGTGCGTACTCAGTCAATTCAGTCATGTCCAACTCTTTGCGACCCTATGGACTATAGTCCAACAGGCTCCTCTGTCCATGGAGTTCTCCAGGCAAGAATACTCTAGTGGGTTGTCCAGGGCATCTTCCTGACTCAGGGATGAACGTCTCTCCTTAATTGCAGGTGGGTTCTTTACCACTGAGCCACCAGGGAAGCCCCCCTGGTCCCATCACTTCATGGCTGATAGAAGGGGAAAAAGTAGAAGCAGTGAACAATTTTATTTTCTTGGGCTCCAAAATCACTGTAGATGGTGACTGCGACCATGAAATTAAAAGACGCTTGCTCCTTGGAAGGAAAGCTGTGACAAACCTAGATAGCATATTAAAAAGCAAAGACATTACTTTGCCAACAAAGGTCTGTATAGTCAAAGCTATGCTTTTTCCAGTAGTCATGAATGAATGTGAGAGTTGGACCATAAAGAAGGCTGAACGCTGAGGAACTGATGCTTTCAAATTGTGGTGTTGGAGAAGACTCTTGTGAGTCCCTTGGACTGCAAGGAGATCAAATCACTTAATCCTAAAGGAAATCAGCCCTGAATGTTCATTGGAAGGACTTATGCTGCAGCTGAAGCTCCAGTACTTTAGCCACCTGATGTGAGGAACCACTCATTGGAAAAGACACACATGCGGGGAAAGATTGAATGCAAAAGGAGAAGAGGGCCGCAGAAGATGTGATTGTTAGATAGCATCACTGACTCAGTGGACATGAATTTGAGCAAACTCCAGGGGATAGTTAAGGACAGGGAAACCTGGCATGCTTCAGTCCATGGGGTCACAAACAGTTGGACATGACTTAGTGGCTAAATGACAAGAGCAACAAATAAGAACTTCATGGTATGTGTGCTAAGAAATGCGTTTAGTGGATGGTAAGTGCTCTATCCAAATCATGCATGTTTCACATACTTTTGAAATTAGGAGCTTTGAATTCTCATTACATGGTGTCAACCAAATAATAATAATAATAATAATGCACATCCTGAAAGTTGAGAATTATATTTTGTTCAGTAGACTTTCTGAGGACTCAAGCTGGGATGTCTCTCAGATATCTCTGAGGAATTGCTTCTAAGAGGTCAGGGAAGAGCCAATATACAGAAAGGTTTATGCAGCACAAACTAGGTAGTGGGAACATCAAAAAATTACTGTTGTTTATAGAAAATCAGATGTCTCAAAGTAATGGATTAGCACTTTTCTATGTATGAGAGGATGCCAGAGCCTGAGCTCATTGAAATCATTCCTTTGATATGTATCATAACTATTTAGGGCCAGGATCCAGTTCTTTCTCATCCTGAGTCCCCTCAGGGTCCATCCTTGGGACTTGATAGCTTATCACCACAACATCCTTTGTTTGCTGATATGGCAGGCAGCATTCTTAGTCCACAGTGGAAAAGAACTTTCCACAAAGTTCTCTCTAGGCGTTAGAAGGAAAAAGTGAAGTCCCTTTCTTGGATTTTCTTCACTAGTCAAAAGTACTGACAGTATTTGTGACTATTTAATTTTCTAAGCTTTATGTAAACATTAAATCCTAGAATAAACCTTTACTATTAGAGTAGTCAAATCATTGTCATTTTTATGTGAAAGACATTGAATAAAGAAAGTAGACTCTCTGATGGTCTCATTCAAATCCTTGACAGTAATTGAGGAATGTTTGAAAACCATATTTAAACAAATTACACAATGAAATGAACTTTGGACCTAGGAGTGAGTTAGAGGAGAT
Organism: Bos indicus x Bos taurus; assembly: GCF_003369695.1. NCBI lineage: Eukaryota > Metazoa > Chordata > Mammalia > Artiodactyla > Bovidae > Bos > Bos indicus x Bos taurus. Next base: position 34,083,963 of record NC_040095.1, read on the forward strand.
CCATTTTCATGTTGAAGGAAGATGGCATATAACCACAACAGTTTATTGGTTATTTGTAAAGGGTGGCTTCCTAATCACATCAAATTATATAAGTGAATAAAAATCTTATTGAGTATGTGATTCATTTAAAAACAAGAAACTTCATATAGCATGAATCCTAAAGGGTTCTTCATTATTATCATTCTGATTGAAATGGGGTTTGTCTTTTGAGAGTTTCCAAATTTAATTTCCACTTACAGGTATCAAATACTCTTTTAAACTGTGCCTAACATTTGGGAAAGATTGAAGGCAGGGGGAGAAGGGGATGATAGAAGATGAGATGGTTGGATGGCATCACCAACTTGATAGACATGAGTTTGTGCAAGCTCCAGGAGATGGTGAAGGACAGGCAAGCCTGGCATGCTGCAGTCCATGGGGTTGCAGAGTTGGAGAGAACTGAGTGACTGAACAACAACATTTGATCAATTAAAGACAGATCACGCGATACTGAATCTGGAATAGCTCTTCTAGCAAGTCTCATGTCTTATGGAAAGGTTGTCCTGAGCAAAGAAAATAAAATGTGCCAGAAAGTGGTGAAACTGTGCTTGTGATTTGGGTTTCTGGAACATGTGAAGCCTATATCTTATTTCACACTCTTATAATAAGTCAGCAGTCATGGAATAATCAGATTTTCTGGTTTTAAATCTCTTTGTCACTAACACTATAGCTCTTTTTTTTATTATTTCCTGGGAGAAAATATGGCCATTTCTTTCCATTTAAGAATTACATTTCTTTTTGATTCCTGTGAATTCAAATATTTCTTTATCCACCTTGTGTCTTATTCCTCTTCATACTTTCTTATTGTATCTTCTTGCATCTTGAAGTTTTGTACTAAATAACTTCATACATGGCTTAATGCAGGATTAAAAAAAAATGTATCTTTGGAGATGCTAGTTAGATTTCTTGGATTGATCTTTTCCCATCTTAAAAATTATAATTTTTTTCTGTCCATCTCAGTGGGAGTCAATGAAAAACATAGGTGTCAGCAGTGTTGAAAAGCTGAAGATTCAATACCAACATGAAGACATCTTTATTTAGATCCATGTGTTTTAACATTCATGTTTGGACATTCTTCCTTCTTTTACAAAATTATTTTAATCACTAAACATTTTCCTCTTCCTGATGAACATAACAGTGTACATCTTTGGCCTATCTAAGTCTTCTACATTTATTTTCATATTGAATGTGAATAGCAAGAGAAGAATACATTCTATGCAGACATCTTTTAAAATACCCAAAAACTTTACTATAATCCCATTCAGTGACCTACAGGCCAAGATAGAATTTTTTTTTTTTTTTGCATGTGCTGTGCTGTGCTGTGCTAAGTTGCTCAGTCATGTCCAATTCTTTGTGACCCCATGGATTGTAGCCTGCCAGGGTCTTCTGTCCATGGAATTCTCCAGGCAAGAATACTGGAGTGGGTTGCCATGCCCTTTCCAGGGGATGTTCCCAACCCAGGGATTGAACCCAGGTCTCCTGAATTGTAGGTGGATTCTTTAACATCTGAGCCACAGGGGAAGCCCAGGATACTGGAGGGGTAGCCTATCCTGACCCAGGAATCGACCCAGGAATCGAACCAGGGTCTCCTGAGTTGCAGGCGGATTCTTTACCAGCTGAGGTTCCAGGGAAGCCCCTTTGTTTTGCATACACACAGTTAATTCTTCCTGCATAACTCAACCCATGATCCCTAAAATAAAAATCTGAATCAAGTCAGGTGTATGTTGATAGTGAGAACAAGAAGAATCTGAAGTGGGACCTTCAGTGTTTGTGAGGATTAGGTTCTGGTAACATATAATAGTATATATTTTTTTAACCTCTATTTTTTTCAACTTCAGTGTGATGAAAATTTCATATCAAATAATTCTGTGTTTGATGCTGTCCGATGTATTGTAAGGTATTTGGACTCTATTTACTTCCCTGGTGGCTCAGAGGTTCAAGCATCTGCCTACAATGTGGGAGATCCGGGTTCCATCCCTGGGTTGGGAAGATCCCCTAGAGAAGGAAATGGTAAACCACTCCAGTATTCTTGCCTGGAGAATCCCATGGACGAAGAAGCCTGGTAGGCTACAGTCCACGGGGTTGCAGAGAGTTGGACATGACTGAGCGACTTCACCTTCACCTTACCATTTTCCAGTGGCATCTTCTACCACTCCAATAGAGACTAAAAAAGTTTATCTTTGGATGCATTGCCAAAGGACTTCTGGAAGGCACAGTTTCCTAGATTGCTAATGTCCTCTGTCTGTGTTGTGCTCAGTCGTATCCAACTCTTTGCAACCCTTTGGTTTGTAGCCTGGCAGATTCCTCTGTCCAGGGGATGTCCCAGGCACAGATACTGGAGTGGGTTGCCATTTCCCACTCCAGGGGATTTCCTCACCCAGGGATTGAACCCGTATCTCCTGCACTGCAGGCAGATTCTTTGCCTGCTGAGCCATCAGGGAAGCCCCTGAGAACCTCTTACTTTCTGATAACTTTGCTATAATGAAAAATTACACATACCTTTTGCTTCCCAGCTGGATTTGTGACTGAAAAACAAGAATACAGACAACTAAAGTTAATTGCCACTCATTAATCATGATGCCATGTATTTTGGGGAAGACCACAGTATTCCAGTATAGCATTTTTACTAATGTTTATTATATACAGATGAGCCTTTGTAAAAACAAACTTACACTATAAGAGTTTTCATTCCCAAACTTATTCCTGCTCTGACTTCTTATGAGTGGCTGTGAATTCAAACATGAGTGAAAGTAAAGGGTTTTGATAGATCTCTAGGCAGGATTTTTACCTATAGTATTCTCACCAAAATATGTTCTGACTTCTTTCTGAAGCATTTCCTTGACTCCTCTGGATTTTATTGTATTTTCTCTTACCATCATTATCATCTGAACCTTGGATATTAATTATGTATTATTTTATATTAATAATATTTTCTGATAGTATAAAAATATTAGCATTGATTACCCAGTGAGATTGGGCTTCCCTGGTAGCTCAGATGGTGAAAGAATCTTCCTGCAATGCAGGAGACCGGGATTCAATCCCAGGATTGGGAATATGCCCTAGAGAAGGAAATGGCAACCCACTCAAGTAGTCTTGGCTGGAAAATTCTATGGACAGAGGAGCCTGGTGGGCTACAGTCTAAGGGGTCACAAAAAGTTGGACATGACTGAGCAACTAGCACTTTCACTTTCAGCCAGTGAACTTATAATCTCTCTGGGGACAAATTACTTTCTTTTTATCTCTCATGACTTCAAATATAGAGTCACATTTATTAAAATAGGACATAGTTTGGAGATAAACAGATATGAACTCTCCTTAAGTTTCTATCACCAAAAGCCTGCATAAATTTACACAACTACTTAATCTCTCCTTATAGAGTAACCTTTACATGTTATATATTCAAAACTCACAACTGATTTCCATGCATTCAAAGAAACCTTATGATTATAATTTAGCTTTCTATGTAATTTTCCACTTTGCCTGGAAGGAAAGAATACACTGGTCATGTTAACCTGTCTGGATCCATGATTGCTAAAGTACTTAACTGTGGATTGATACTTAAGTGCCCTATTTGTGTACATTCATCTCTTGTGAGCCTAGTTCATCTAAGACAGTGTTTAAAAGATGAACCTCTCTCATGATACTAACAGAATCAGAGTTCTGAATCATAAAGCCAAGGACTTAGCATATGGGAAATGACAGAGCAAACACCACATTACAAGGCTACTTAGAGGCTCTTCCTGGAAATCACCAGTCCCTTCAAATTTCCAGTCAGTTGGTAAACTGGGTTTTGAAGGATTACCACAATGAATGTGACAGAGGATTCATTCACCTTCAAGTAGTTTTTAGGCTGCCTAGCCAACAAATTTATTCTGTTTTTTAAGGCTATGGTTTTTCCAGTGATCATGTATGGATGTGAGAATTGGACTGTGAAGAAAGCTGAGTGCCGAAGAATTGATGCTCTTGAACTGTGTGCTTTTGAACTTGAGAGTCCCTTGGACTGCAAGGAGATCCAACCAGTCCATTCTAAAGGAGATCAGTCCTGGGTATTCACTGGAAGGACTGATGCTAAAGCTGAAACTCCAATACTTTGGCCACCTCATGCAAAGAGTTGACTCATTGGAAAAGACTCTGATGCTGGGAAGGATTGGGGGCAGGAGGAGAAGGGGATGACAGAGGATGAGATGGCTGGATGGCATCACTGACTCGATGGACGTGAGTCTGAGTGAACTCCGGGAGTTGGTAATGGACAGGGAGGCCTGGCGTGCTGCGATTCATGGGGTCATAAAGAGTTGGACACGACCAATCGACTGAACTGAACTGAAATTAATACTCAGAAGTGATTTAAAATGGTGTAATAAATGCTGATAGGTTGGTTGATTTACATAACTTGAGAGAATTGAAGTAGCATTATGTATATAGAATGATTTCATATAGCTTGATTTCAAAGCTTTGGACTTAAACAAGTCAAAACATTTCCCTGTATGACATTCTTAGCTTTATGGTCTGTCGCTGGGGTCCAGCCCCAGCTGATCCAGGGTATTCGAAGGGGAGACGGCGTCAGTGACCATTTAAATATTCATCAAATATATAAAGAGTAATAGAATGAGGATAGCTCAGCAGGAAAATTCAGTGGAGAAAAGAGGCTGAGTAGCTTGGTTTACACGGGAGACCAATAAAACTTCGAGACAAGAAGTTTGCACCACTTACGTAGGCCACAGGCGTCCTTCCGTTCTCCCGAAGGAGAGGAGACACTGAGGACTCCCCCGTCAGATCTTAGAAGCCCAGGCATAATTAGTAAGCATGGCGGGTTCCACGGTCCAGATGGAGACTCAGCCAGAGTGAGAGTGAGAGCGACATGGGGAGACCAGTCTTTCGAGGAACTGATCCCAATTCTTTATTTTCCAGAGTCTGTTTTTATACACTGAGATGTTATACAAAAGTCACGCAGGGACAGCAGTCCTGACTTTTATTAAAGTCAGGTGCTTCACACAAATGTATACAGAGGTCTTAGGGGTATTACATCATCTTCTGGCCAGGGGCCCTGCTGACAATTTACGACCCTCTCCTTGTGACAGCGGTCAGTCAACACTTATTTCTCCAGGGGTGATTATTCTTAAAACAGACGTCACTCAAATAAAGTTACATTCCTATAGGGTGAGGGTGTAGTGGGTTTTAGTTAAGGAAAGAATTTACTTGGCCTAAGGTCTAATGTGATTTATATCAAAGGTTAATACTTATTTCTTCTATATATTCATTAATGTGTGTAAGGGCAGGGGATGTGGAGTCTTAGCAACAAACATTGGCTCAACAAATGAAAAACCCTTCACCAATACAATTTCTAATCAGCCCACTATACTTATACTAATGGTTTTCTAAGTTTTCTAAGGAACCTGTTTTTAGAAGGTTTAAAGCATCTTGTGCCTCTCATGGTTGGGAGGCTGTGAGCAATCACATGTGGCCGGACAAGCCTGTCAGGCAGGCTAGAGAACCTTCAGAGGAGTTTGTAGGTTGAAACACTCCTATCATGCCCAGGAATTATTATTAACTGGAGCTCTAAGTTAACTCCTTCTCCGAAAGAGGTGGTGGGGGACAGCCCCCCATAAAGTCAGAGGTGTAGGTGAGAGCACAAAGTAGTAAAGTAGGCAGGCTCTGGTTATGGGGGTAGATGCTCAAGAATTTCCAGGGGGACTCCTGAGGCTCGATCCTGCCTTTGCGTATGTCGAGCCTCCTTCCTCATGACCTTTGCCATGGGCGGAGTGCCTCACGCCGGCCGCCAACAGTCTGTGTTACCTAGAGAGCAAATTTGGGAGGATCTTGTGAACTGCCATATGAAAATCTATTGCTCTGTATTTAAAAATATATTTAATATTAATAAATCTGGAAATAATCCAGGTATCTGTGTGTTGTATATTAATAAAAATATATTTTGAGAAGGGACATTAGCAGAATTACATACTGATAATGGAAATCCTTATTTGACTCTTGGTCGTCTTTGCTATCTTAGTAAAAGTCTTACCTTATTTTGGAACTACAATTCGCCCAACTTTTAGTTCAATAAGTAACTTTTTCTGTCCTCTTCAATGCCCTGTTAAAGTAACAGGTATTGTGGTATGTCCAACAATGACACAGCCCAGTTTTAGAAGGAATAACACCAATAACAATTTATTGAAAACTGACTATGTGTCAGGTCCTATTCTAAACTCTGTTCAATCATTCAATTAAAATTTCAAAACAGCTCTGTAAGGTAGACATTGTCTGGCTGTGCAGATGAAGAACATTAAGAAACTTGCCCAACAGATAACGGTGGCATCCTTAAAGAGAGTTTTGCTATTCAAGTTCATTGAGCCATCTTTCACCAACCCTTGCTTATTAGATTTCTAAGTCTAAGGTACTCAGGCAGTAATTTGCTAGCTGTCAAGCCTCTTATCCTTCTCCATCAGAAGGCAGAGAGACTGAAAACCACCATCACAGAAAACTAACCAATCAAATCACATGGACCACAGCCTTGTCTAACTCAATGAAACTATTATAAACCATGCTGTGTAGGGCCACCCAAGATGATGGGTCATGGTGGAAAGTTCTGACAAAATGTGATCTACTGGAGAAGGGAATGGCAAACCACTTCAGTATTCTTGCCTTGAGAACCCCATGAAGAGGATGAAAAGGCAAAAAGATAGGACACTGAAAGATGAACTCCCCAGGTTGGTAGGTGCCCAGTATGCTACTGGAGATCAGTGGAGAAATAACTCCAGAAAGAATGAAGGGATGGAGCCAAAGCAAAAACAACATTCAGTTGTGACTGGTGATGGAAGCAAGGTATGATGCTATAAAGAGCAATATTGCATAGGAACCTGGAATGTTAGGTCCATGAGTGGAAGTGGTCAAACAGGAGGTAGCAACAGTGAACATTGACATTTTAGGAATCAGCGAACTAAAATGGGCTGGAACAGGTGAATTTAACTCAGATGACCATTATATCTACTACTGTGGGCAAGAATCCCTTAGAAGAAAAGGAGTAGCCATCATGGTCAACAAAATAGCCCGGAATGAAGTACTTGGATGCAATCTCAAAAACGACAGAATGATCAAACTACTGCACAATTGCACTCATCTCACACACTAGTAAAGTAATGCTCAAAATTCCCCAAGCCAGGCTTCAGCAATACGTGAGCCATGACCTTCCAGATGTTCAAGCTGGTTTTAGAAAAGGCAGAGGAACCAAAGATCAAATTGCCAACATCCGCTGGATCATCGAAAAAGCAAGAGAGTTCCAGAAAAACATCTATTTCTGCTTTATTGACTATGCCAAAGCCTTTGACTGTGTGGATCACAATAAACTGTGAAAAATTCTGAAAGACATGGGAATACCAGACCACCTGACCTGCTTCTTGAGAAACCTGTATGCAGGTCAGGAAGCAACAGTTAGAACTGGACATGGAACAACAGACTGGTTCCAAATAGGAAAAGGTGTACGTCAAGGCTGTATATTGTCACCCTGCTTATTTAACTTCTATGCAGAGTACATCATGAGAAACACTGGGCTGGAGGAAGCACAAGCTGGAATCAAGATTGCCAGGAGAAATATCAGTAACCTCAGATACGCAGATGACACCACCCTTATGGCAGAAAGTGAAGAACTAAAAAGCCTCTTGATGAAAGTGAAAGAGGAGAGGGAAAAAGTTGGCTTAAAGCTCAACATTCAGAAAACTAAGATCATGGCATCTGGTCCCATCACTTCATGTCAAATAGATGGGGAAACAGTGGAAACAGTGGCTGACTTTATTTTTCTGGGCTCCAAAATCATTGCAGATGTTGATTGCAGCCATGAAATGAAGACACTTACTCCTTGGACGGAAAGTTATGACCAACCTAGACAGCATATTAAAAAACAGAGACATCACTTTGTCAACAAAGGTCCATCTAGTCAAGGCTATGGTTTTTCCAGTAGTCATGTATGGATGTGAGAGTTGGACTATAAAGAAAGCTGAGCGCCGAAGAACTGATGCTTTTGAACTGTGGTGTTGGAGAAGACTCTTGAGAGTCCCTCCAATATTTTGGCTCCCTAATGTGAAGAGCTGACTTTTTAAAAAAGACCCTGATGCTGGGAAAAATTGAAGGTGGGAGGAGAAGGGGACGGCAGAGGATAAGATGGTTGGATGGCATCACCGACTCAGTGGACATGAGTTTGAGTAAACTCTGGGAGTTGGTGATGGACAGGGAAGTCTGGCGTGTTGCAGTCCTGGGGTTCCAAAGAGTTGGACACAGCTGAGCGACTGGACTGAACTGAATTGTCTCTTGAAAAGGACATTTCTGACCTTTGACTTAACTTGCTTTTGTAATCAATTCTTTATATTCTTTTTCTATCTGTCCATGGGATTCTCCAGGCAAGAATACTGGAGTGGGTTGCCATTTCCTTCTCCAGGGCATTTTCCTGACCCAGGGAATGAACCCAGGTCTCCCACATTGCAGGCAGACGCTTTAACCTCTGAGCCACCAGGGAAGCCCTTTTCCATCCAATGAATACCATCTTTTCTTTAGAAGAAGACAATTGAAATGATATGGCCTGAGGTGACTTCCAAGCCAGAGTTTTCAGACTCTGATCTGTGTTCTTAGGGACTGTATGGAAGTGCCGCAGTGATCATTGTGATAAAGGCAGGTAAGGGGGAAGGTCAGTGCATCAATTCATTGCTGATGACCACAATCCCCTAAACAGCTACACTTCTCTTTGTTTTCAACAGTGTTTTCTTTTTGTTTTCAACAGTGTTTTCTCTTTGTTTTCAACAATACCTTATGTATATTTCACAGGGGGCAGGGATACCAATTACCTTCCTCTTAAAAAATGTCATTTTTTAAATTGAAGTATGATTGCTTTACAATGTTGTGTTAGTTTCTGCTGAAAAACAAAGTGAATCAGCTATATGTGTGTGTGTGTATCCTCTCTGTCTTGGACCTACCTGCCCCCATCCCACCCATCTAGGTCATCACAGAGCACTGAGCTGAGCTCCTTGTGCTATACAGCAGAATCCCACTGGCTATCTGTTTTACACACTGTATTGTATTTATGTAAAACCTAATCCCCCAATTCATCCCACTCTCCTCTTCACACCACACGTCCATTCTCTGTGTGTAGGTTTCCATTCCTGCCGTTCGAATAGGTTCATCTGTAACATTTTTCTAGATTCCACATACATGCATTAATGTATAATACTTGTTTTTCTCTTTCTGACTTACCTCACTCTGTATGACAGACTCTAGGTTCATTCACATCTCTGCAAATAACCCGACTTCATTCCTTTTTATGACTGATTAATATTCAGTTGCATCTACCACTTTATCCATTCCTCTGATGAACACTTAGGTTGCTTCCATGTCCTGTTTACTGTAAATAATGCTACACTGAACATTGGGGTGCGTGTGTCTTTTTGCACTATGGTTTTCTCAGGGTATGTGCCCAGGAGTGGATTGCAGGATCATATGGTAATTCTATTTTTAGTTTTTTAAGGAACCTCCATAGTGTTCTCTGTATTGGCTGTATCGGTTTATATTTCCATCAACAGTGCAAAAGGGCTCCCTTTTTTACACACCCTTTCTAGCATTTATTATTTGTAGATTTTTTGATGGTAACCATTCTGACCCATGTGAGGTGACACCTCATTGTAGTTTTGACGTGCATTTCTTTAGTAATTAGTGATGTTGAGCATTTTTTCATGTGTCTTTTGGCCATTTATGTATCTTTTTTTGAGACATGTCTATTTTGATCTTCTGCCCATTTTTTGATTGGGTGGGTTTTTTTTTTTAATATATATTGAACTACATGAACTGTTTGTATATTTTGGAGATTAATACTTTGTCCACTGCTTCATTTGCAAATATTTTCTTGCATTCTGAGGACTGTCTTTTCGTTTTGTTTATGGTTTCCTTTAATGTGCAAAAGCTTTTATGTTTAGTTAGGTCCAATTTGTTTATTTTTGTTTTTTATATTCATTACTCTAAAAAAGGTTTAAAATCACACATCTGGTTGATTTCCATGTTTAGCAGAGGAAACTGAGACTTGAAAAGTTTAACTAACAGGCTCCCAAACTTGCATCTTATCAGAGAAAGAGCCCATGTCTCCCAAACTCGAGTTCAACCTGCCCTCCACCACCCAGTATCCTACAGGAACCCAGTGCATATGTTATACCGTGCTTCTCAGGGCCCAGGCTGCCATCTTGCAGGTGCTCTGGGCTGATCCGTCTAACTCCCATCTCTGCTGCAACAGCACTGATTGCTGAAATTTGCTCTTAGTCCCACCCTCTGTTTGCAAGTGCCTGACACGGGCTCTGTCCTGCATTCTTTGAAAGTCTTCTTGGGTTTCAACACTGTACCCACATGTTGTTTGGAACAAGAATAGCTAAAATATTTTATGAATATAATTGAACTTGGAAGCACAACTGGGCAACCTGCTTTACCCAACAGATATTTTTGATGACTTACATGTGCCAAAATCATTTTGAACACTAAGGACACACTAGTAAACAAACAGATAAAAATTCCCTGATGTCATTGAACTTATAGACAATAAAAGCCAATGGGATGAATTGAGCAGGGAAGAAGGGATGGGAAATATTGAGAAGGTATATTGTTGTTTTATGTAGGGTGATCAGGACATCAGGAAGAAAATATTGGGGTCAAGATCTAAGGGAAGTAAGGAAGCAAAGCACACAGATATCTGGGGGAAAGTGGCCCAGGGGAAGGGAACAGAAGTTCTGTAGTATTGGGAAGTAGTAGAGTGTTCTGAATGTTTGAGCAACAACCAGGAAGCCAACATGCATGGAGTGAAGTGAGCAGAATGAGTGAGGAGGAGAACAATAGGAGATGATGGCAGAGAGGCAAGGAGGTAAGGGTGGGAGCCATGGCACTGAAGTCCAATTTGCTGTGCTTTCTTAACTTCTATGCATCTACAGCAAATTTTTTTAAAATAAATCTAAAGATGTTGTAGACATATAAAATTAATATGGACCCTACCAGGTAGCTTTGTCAAACAATCCTTATTATGTTACCCACATTAATAAAAGATATAATTAGAGTCTTTCCTATTTCATGTTATAAAATGCCTTCTCATTGTGATTTTTGTTTGTATCTAAAACTCTGGACTCTTTCTCAAAATCATAGGTCCATGTTCACTTTCTTTCTTGGCCTTCTTCATTGATCTTTGCAATTTCCAGCAAATTAGAATGGACATTCACCCATAGAACTAAATTCTCCATGGCACAGTAGTATTGATACATAATTCTGCAGCAGCATATCTCTGTCCTTTTATAGTCTGGAGAAGAGCATGCCTCTGGAGTTTGATGTGTACTTTCTAACTTTGTTGCATTAACTAACACAAGGGGAAATTTCAGTTCAAGGAAGATCATCCCAAGAAAATATTTACAGGGAAAGGGAAGTTGTAGAGAAAGATTTACAGGGAAAGGGAAAGGTGTATTCATGTTACTACCTGATGGATAACAATATGTTCCTCTCCAACAAGGAAATGGATATTTTCAGGTTAGGAGCATTGGTTTTCAGGATTGCTGTTATTAAGAGAGAAGACTTGTATATGTGTATGAGAGAATTTCTTGATTTTAATCTTGTCTTGATTTCACTGTTGTTACCAATGACTTTATGATTCATGCTTAAACATTAAAAGATCAACTAGTCCCAGAAGATGATTCATTCTATAAACAAAATTGGTTTGTATGTCTCAAATAGTTAGGCTCAAAAGCCACTGCCTCATTTTGAGAGTTTTGTTGGGTGTCCAAGAAAGCAGCAGAACTAAATATTAATTCTATGTTTTATTGAGTCTGATTCTTAATCTAGCTTGCATTCTGGGTAGTTCTGTGACCTCAGTTCTTGTAATAGGCTGGTATTGGACACTAAGAAAAATAATATCCTTTAGCTGGATAGATTCTCTCTGAACTTAACTAATTATCTTCTAGTGACTGTCAGCTTTTACCATTAACCTCTTGGGAGAGTGTCTAGATTTCTGTTCGTTTAACCCATAACACGAAAAAGAACCTAGACTGACTGAGTGCTTACTATGAATTTGGTGCTTTGTACCTATAATTTCTTTAATAAAGGAAATTTAATAATCTTATTTTGTGGAAAAGAAAACAAGGCTTAGATATTTTAGCAACTTGCTCAAAGTCACATAGCATCAATGTTTGGGCCAAGATTTGAACCCAGTTCTGTTTGATTTCAAAGTCCAAGCTTTGGTGCAAGATTGCTATGTACAAGGCAGATGCTTAGTAAATGAAAATTTTCCCAAGATACTTGTTAAATTGTCCAATTCATCATTAGAGATGAACAGAGAGGATACATTTTGTCGGTTTGTTTAATACCAACAAAAACCCAAAAAATGTCTCAATGGTGTATCTGTTGATTTGAAATAGAACATGATAAATGAACCAAAGAATTTAGCAAGCTACATTTGTAACAATGAATAAAAGGAAAGTGAAGTTTATATTCAGTCTGGTCAAAGTTAAGAGGCTCTTGTTATGAGTTAAGAGCCCTTCTATTTTTCTTTCTTTATTGACCATTACATCTCATATAGTCTGGTTAGAAAGAAAGTTATAGAATGGAAGACTAAAATGGGAAGTTAATGAGACAGCTTTGTTTGAGTTCACTAATGGAATATTCTTTACCTGAGCCTGTACTTGGTTTTCAAGTAAAGGTAGATGGCATGTCACTGAAATGTTAGGGATACAGTTTTTTCTTTTCCATTCTATTTCTCTAGGGCAATCCCTTTTACAGTTGACTTTCTGTCACTAAGGATATATAAAGATAATTGTTTTCTGCAGTCAAAGGAATAGTTTCTGTTCTTTCACCCAGCTCCTGCCTCGGGAACCACAAAGGTCAAGGTCCCATTTCCCACAGAGTGTAATTCATTAAGTGTGTAACTTAGAAAATCTCTACCAGTGATTTGGTTAAGTGACAAGAACCAGTGCCTAAGAAAGTTAGGTCCAGATTTTCTATCCATGCTTCTGAAATAGGAAACTTAACCTGAATTACTCAGGTGGGTTCTAAGGGAATTTTTAAGATTCTTCAAAAATTTGTGTTCTTTTCTTCCCATTATTCCCAAGCACTGTGTGTTCACCATGGAACATACTGTCTTCCCCAGAGTTGAACAAGATGGGGATAAATTATAAACAGTCTCTATATCCAGAACTTCTCTTCTCTTAGCCTGTGTTTTGGAACACTTGAGTTCTAGAGAATCCCTTTCATCCATGTATCAGATATAGAGGAAGTACTTTCAAACACGAGCCCAGGGACTTTGAGTGTGTGTTGGTTTGCCAGGGCTGCGGTAACAAATTACCACAATCTTGGTGGCCTAAAACAATAGAGACTTGTTTTCTCAGTTCTGAAAGCCAGAAATCTGAGATCGGGATGCTGTCAGGCCACACTCTCTACGGAGTCCTTGGGAAAGAACCCAGTCCTGCTTCCTTTAGCTTCCGGGAGCTGCTCTGCAGTTTTTGCTTTGTGGTTGTATCACTCCAGTCCCTCCTCCTCTTGTTGCCTCTCCTGTGTTTGGATTTAACTCTACTCTGTGCTTTTTTTGGGCTTCCCAGGTGTCTCAGTAGGTGAAGAACCTGCCTGCAATACAGGAGATGTGCGTTTGATCCCTGGGTCAAGAAGATCCCCTAGAGGAGGGCATGGCAACTCACTCCAGTATTTTTCTTGTAGAATCCTATGGACAGAGGAGCCTGATGGGCTAGAGAGGGTCACAGAGTCAGATGCAACTGAGCAAGCACACAGCACGCTGTGTCTCTCTTATAAGGATAATTGTGCTGGCATTTAGGATCCACCTTTAATCGAGAATAAGTTTCTTATCTCAATAACTTTAATGTAATCATATTATTTACCATTTAAGTTAACATTCACTTTTTTGTCACATAATATTCATAGCTTTCAGAGGTCAGAAAGTGAATATATTTTTCAGAAGCCATTGTTTTTTCAGCCTACCACAGTCACTCTTATGGTCAGATGTCCTACCCAGAGAGTTCGGATGACTATTTTTCTCTTCAAATTTCTGTATAAGTCAAAATAACCATATTTCATAAAAAGTAAAAACTTGCATTCATTCTAGGATGTTAAATAAAATGGAAAGAAATAAAATTGAGTTTCTTTACATTTTCACTGAATTCATAGTATTTTGTCACTTATATTGCATATAATTGTGTTAATACATCATCATGAGAAATGCTGGGCTGGAAGAAGCCAAGCTGGAATCAAGATTGCTGGGGGAAATATCAATAACCTCAGATATGCAGATGACACCACCCTTATGGCAGAAAGTGAAGAGGAACTAAAAAGCCTCTTGATGAAAGTGAAAGTGGAGAGTGAAAAACTTGGCTTAAAGCTCAACATTCAGAAAATGAAGATCATGGCATCTGGTCCCATCACTTCATGGGAAATAGATGGGGAAACAGTGGAAACAGTATCAGACTTTGTTTTTTGGGGCTCCAAAATCACTGCAGATGGTGATTGCAGCCATGAAATTAAAAGACTCTTACTCCTTGGAAGGAAAGTTATGACCAACCTAGATAGCATATTGAAAAGCAGAGACATTACTTTGCCAACAAAGGTCTGTCTAGTCAAGGCTATGGTTTTTCCTGTGGTCATGTATGGATGTGAGAGTTGGACTGTGAAGAAAGCTGAGCACCGAAGAATTGATGCTTTTGAACTGTGGTGTTGGAGAAGACTCTTGCGAGTCCCTTGGACTGCAAGGAGATCCAACCAGTCCATTCTGAAGATCAGCCCTGGGATTCCTTTGGAAGGAATGATGTTGAAGCTGAAACTCCAGTACTTTGGCCACCTCATGCAAAGAGTTGATTCATTGGAAAAGACCCTGAAGCTGGGAGGGATTGGGGGCAGGAGGAGAAGGGGATGACAGAGGATGAGATGGCTGGATGGCATCACTGACTCAATGGACGTGAGTCTGAGTAAACTCCAGGAGTTGGTGAAGGACAGGGAGGTCTGGAGTGCTGCAATTCATGGGGTCGCAAAGAGTCGGACACGACTGAGCGACTGAACTGAACTGAACTGAATACATCATCCATTCATCTTAAAAAACAGGTATAGAGCATCAAAAAAGTGACAGATTTTATTTTCTTGAGCTCCAAAATCACTGCTGAAAGTGACTGCAGCCATGAAATTAAAAGATACTTGCTCCTTGAAAGGAAAGCTGTGATAAACCTAGATAGCATATTAAAAAGCAGAGACATAACTTCGCTGACAAAGTTCCGTATAATCAAGACTATGGTTTTTCTAGTAGTCATGTATGAATGTGAGAGTTGGACCATAAAGAAGGCTGAGCACTGAAGAACTGATGTTTTTGCATTGTGGTGCTGGAGAAAACTCTTGTGAGTCACTTGGACAGCAAGGCGATCAAACCAGCCAATCTTAAAGGAAATCAACCCTGAATATACATTGGAAGGACTGATACTGAAGCTAGAGCTCCAATACTTTGGCTATCTGATGCGAAGAGCCAATTCATTTGAAAAGACCCTGATGCTAGGAAAGATTAAAAGGCAAGAGGCAAAGAAAGGGTGGCAGAGGTTGAGACGGTGAGATAGCATCACTGACTCAGTGGATGTGAGTTTGAGCACACCTGCACTATCTGAGAGGCAGTGAAGGATGGGAAGCCTGGCGTGCTTCCATGGGTCACAAAGAGTCGGATGGGACTCAGTGAGTGAACAACAATAACATGGAACATTAGCTGTGCTCTTTAGACATAATGTTTGGTCCTAGGGTGCAAAAATAAGGAAGGTATGATTCCTTCCTTTGAGCAGCCAGTAATCTAGACAAGAAGATATTTGTGTCATCATTTCATTCAGTGTCTAAGTTTTATTATGCTCCTTTAGCTAGGCTATGGATTCACGATTTTAACCTGTATTTCCACTCTTTTAGTTTGATATTGGTTCTTATTTTAGAGAAAAGTAAACCTAAAGAAAATACGAGTTTAAGAGTATACAAGTAGTAGGAGGTGGAGCTTAGATTTAAATTATTGCAGTCTGACTCCAGAGCTCAATTATCAAACACTGCATATACTGCATTGATTATTTGACAGAATATCCTATAATGGAAGCAACCTAGATGTCCATCAACAGATGAATGGATAAGAAAACTGTGGTACATATACATAATGGAGTATTACTCAGCCATTAAAAAGAATACATTTGAATCAGTTCTAATGAGGTGGATGAAACTGGAGCCTATTATACAGAATGAAGTAAGCCAGAAAGAAAAACACCAATACAGTATACTAATGCATATATATGGAATTTAGAAAGATGGTAACAATAACCCTGTGTATGAGACAGCAAAAGAGACACTGATGTATAGAACAGTCTTTTGGACTCTGTGGGAGAGGGAGAGGCTGGGATGATTTTGGAGAATGGCATTGAAACATGTGTAATATCATGTATGAAACGAGTTGCCAGTCCAGGTTCGATGCACGATACTGGATGCTTGGGGCTGGTGCACTGGGACGACCCAGAGGGATGGTATGGGGAGGGAGGAGGGAGGAGGGTTCAGGATGGGGAACATATGTATACCTGTGGTGGATTCATTTTGATATTTGGCAAAACCAATACAATATTGTAAAGTTTAAAAATAAAATTAAATTAAAAAAAATAAAGACTGAGCATTCTCCTTTTCTAAGTAGTGTTTAATTATTGTCTTCTAGGTATACTCAAACTTTTCCATGTGGCTTTGTCTTTTCTGTCTTGCCTTTTGGATGTTATGATATGTGCAGCTTCTCTTGCTACTTGGATTACATGGATTTGCCCTAAGACAAACAAAAGTTTGGAGGAGTGACATCCTATTAGAAACACCACTCTGAATCTCCCTTCAACTTATACATGAAAATTGATTACTGGCGATGGTGAGAAATTATTCTTTCATAAAGTATAAAAGAGTCAGATATGACTTAGTTACTAAAAACAACAAAGTACCCAACAGATTTACCAATGATAGGGAAACTCCTGCATATTTGGTAATAACACATGGATTTCCAGATATTAATAACTTGTTCTGCAACTTTTGTGAGAACATATAAGGGTGGTATTACTTGGCATCTAAGAATCTGTCTCTTATTCTCATTTTCACAATCTTGATCAATCTGCCTAAATAATAGCCATATTTTCTTTAAGTGACTGATATCATGAGAGGTCTCTTCTTCTGCAAGAATATTCTTTATAGCTCTTTCTAATTACCAAAATATTGACACACTGTAATAGGTGTGTCAGACTGACAGACACACTCAGACTGACTCAGTCATGTCTACTCTTTGTGACCCCATGACCTGCAGCATGCCAGGCCTCCCTGTCCAACTCCCAGAGTCCACCCAAACCCATGTCCATTGTGTTGGTGATGCCATCCAGCCATCTCATCCTCTTTCGTCCCCTTCTCTTTCTGCTCTCAATCTTTCCCAGCATCAGGGTCTTTTCAAATGAGTCATCTCTTTGCATCAGGTGGCCAAAATATTGGAGTTTCAGCTTCAATATCAGTCCTTCAAATGAACACCCAGGACAGATTTCCTTTAGGATGGACTGGTTGGATCTCCTTGCAGTCCAAGGGACTCTCAAGAGTCTTCTCCAACACCACAGTTCAAAACCATCAATTCTTTGGCACTCAGCTTTCTTTATAGTCCATACTATAGTCTCACATCCATACTTGATCACTGAAAAAACCATAGCCTCGACTAGATGGACCTTTGTTGACAAAATGATATCTCTGCTTTTTAATATGCTATCTAGGTTGGTCATAACTTTCCTTCCAAAGAGTAAGCGTCTTTTAATTTCATGGCTGCAATCAACATCTGCAGTGATTTTGGAGCCCCCCAAAATAGAGTCTGACACTGTTTCCACTGTTTCCCCATCTATTTCCCATGAAGTGATGGGACCGGATGCCACGATCTTCGTTTTCTGAATGTTGAGCTTTAAGCCAAGTTTTTCACTCTCCACTTTCACTTTCATCAAGAGGCTTTTTAGTTCCTCTTCACTTTCTGCCATAAGGATGGTGTCACCTGCATATCTGAGGTTATTGATATGTCTCCCAGCAATCTTGATTCCAGCTTGTGCTTCTTCCAGCCCAGCTTTTCTCATGATATACTCTGCATATAAGTTAAATAAGCAGGGTGACAATATACAGCCTTGACGTACACCTTTTCCTATTTGGAACCGGTCTGTTGTTCCATGTCCAGTTCTAACTGTTGCTTCCTGACCTGCATACAGGTTTCTCAAGAAGCAGGTCAGGTGTTCTGGTATTCCCATGTCTTTCAGAATTTTCCACAGTTTATTGTGATCCACAGTCAAAGGCTTTGGCATAGTCAATAAAGCAGAAATAGATGTTTTTCTGGAACTCTCTTGCTTTTTCGATGATCCAGTGGATGTTGGCAATTTGATCTCTGGTTCCTCTGACTTTTATAAAACTAGCTTGAACATCTGGAAGTTCATGGTTCACGTATTGATGAAGCCTTGCTTGGAGAATTTTGAGCATTAATTTACTAGTGTGTGCGATGAGTGCAATTGTGTGGTAGTTTGAACATTCTTTGCCATTGCCTTTCTATGGGACTGCAATGAAAACTGACTTTTCCAGTCCTGTGTTCACTGCTGAGTTTTCCAAATTTGCTGACATATTGAGTGCAGCACTTTCACAGCATCATCTTTTAAGATTTGAAATAGCTCAGTTGGAATTCCATCATCTCCACTAGCTTTGTTCGTAGTGATGCTTCCTAAGGCCCATCTGATTTCACATTCCAGGATGTCCAGCTCTAGGTGAGTGTGAGTGTACACCTTTGTGATTATCTGGGTCATGAAGATCTCTTTTGAACAGTTCTTTTGTGTATTCTTGCCACCTCTTCTTAATATCTTCTGCTTCTGTTATGTCCCTACCATTTCTTCAATTTCAGTCTGAATTTGGCAATAAGGAGTTCATGATCTGAGCCACAGTCAGCTCCCGGTCTTGTTTTTGCTGACTGTATAGAGCTTCTCCATCATTGGCAGCAAAGAATATAATCAATTGGATTTCGGTGTTGACCATCCGGTGATGTCCATGTATAGAGTCTTCTCTTGTGTTGTTGGAAGAGGGTATTTGCTATGACCAGTGAGTTCTCTTGGCAGAACTCTATTAACCTTTGCCCTGCTTCACACTGTACTCCAAGGCCATATTTGCCTGTTACTCCAGGTGTTTCTTGACTTCCTACTTTTGCATTCCAGTCCCCTATAATTAAAAGGACATCTTTTTTGGGTGTTAGTTCTAGAAGGTCTTATAGGTCTTCATAGAACCGTTCAACTTCAGCTTCTTCAGCATTACTGGCCGGGCCATAGACTTGGATTACTGTGATATTGAATGGTTTGCCTTGGAAATGAACAGAGATCATTCTGTAGTTTTTGAAATTGCATCCAAGTACTTCATTTTGGGCTCTTTTATTGGCTATGATGGCTACTCCATTTCTTCTAAGGGATTCCTGCCCACAGGAGTAGATATAATGGTCATCTGAGTTAAATTCACCCATTCCAGTCCATCTTAGTTCGCTGATTCCTAGAATGTTGATGTTCACTCTTGCCGTCTCCTGTTTGACCACTTCCAATTTGCCTTGATTCATGGACCTAACATTCCAGGTTCCTATGCAATATTGCTCTTTACAGCATCGAACCTTGCTTCTATCACCAGTCCCATCCACAACTGGGTGTTGCTTTTGCTTTGGCTGCATCCCTTCATTCTTTCTGGAGTTATTTCTCCACTGATCTCCAGTAGCTTAATGGGCACCCACCGACCTGGGGAGTTCTTCTTTCATTGTCCTATCTTTTTGTCTTTTCATACTCTTCAGGGGGTTCTCAAGGCAAGAATACTGCAGTGATTTGCTATTCCCTTCTCCAGTGGACCACATTTTGTCAGAAGTTTCCACCATGATCCGTCATCTTAGGTGGCCCCACAGGGCATGGTTTAGTTTCACTGAGTTAGACAAGGCTGTGGTCCTTGTAATTAGATTGGCTTATTGTCTGTGTTGTGGTTTCAGTCTGCCCTCTGATGCCCTCTTTCAGTGCCTACCGTCTTACTTGCGTTTCTCTTACCTTGAATGTGGGCTATGTCTTCACAGCCACTCCAGCAAAGCGCAGCCATTGCTCCTCACCTTGGATGTACGGTAGCTCCTCTCAGCCGCTGCCCCTGACCCTGGACGTGGAGTAGCTCCTCATGGCCGCCTTCTTTGACCTTGGATGTGGGGTAGCACCTCTCAGCCGTGCTCCTGTGCTGTTGCAGCCACCGTGCTCCTGCTCCATCCCAGGTATTCAGTAACATTCAATAAATTCATGTCAAATTGCATGGATTGTTTAATAGTTTTAGCAAGTATCAGATGATGAAAGAAAGGTGGTGGATTTGCTACAAAGAAATTCCCCAGTATAACTCCAAATGGACCAATAATGCCACTAAGAGCAGATTATAAGTAACCAAAGGAAAGGGTTCAATGGTGTTGCTTGGGTGCTCAGTCATGTTGGACTTTTTGCAGCCCTTTGGACTGTAGCCCACCATGGTCCTCTGTCCATGGAACTTTTCAGGAAAGACTAGTGGAGTGGGTTGCCATTTCTTCCTCCAGGGTATCTTCCTGAACCAAGACTCGAACTCGTGTCTCCTGTATCTACTGCATTTTTGGTGAATTCCTTACCACTGAGCCATCAGGAAGCCCGCGACTTTTAACTGTCACTATGGTTTTGCTCAAGGCTTGTCCAAGGATTTATTTAGGAAGGACACATTCAGTGGTAGTCCACCATGCCTAATACATTCCAGCCTCTAGTAACAGCTTGCACATTGGAAGCATCCATTTGGATGGTGCTATGATGGTGATTTTTTGTTTTCTCAGCTGTTTCTGTCCAATGTTGTTATGTTCAGGGTAACAATAGTTTGTGGATCTTAATAAAAATGTCAAAGAACTAACATCTGTGCAGTGTGGTTAATCATCAAGGAATACAGGGTGTTGCTTTTACCTCACAAACTTTAATCATGTTTGGAAGAAGTAAATAACTCAGTTAGTACTCCCTTCTTCAAATTATATTTTTAGATTTTCCAGTCTCTGCTTCTCTCAAAGAGCTTTCAACACCCTGCTTAATGTGGTCTGGAAGGGAGGGCTGGCTGGAATTCTAATTTCCTACATTTGTGAAAACAGCTCTCTTTGGCTCTAGATACAGAAATGAAAGTATGATCTGGTACCATTAATATGTATTACTGTGATATAAGTTGGAGAAGGCAATGGCACCCCACTCCAGTATTCTTGCCTGGAAAATCCCATGGATGGAGGAGCCTGGTAGGCTGCAGTCCATGGGGTCGCTAAGAGTCGGACACGACTGAACGACTTCACTTTCATTTTTCACTTTCATGCATTGGAGAAGGAAATGGCAACCCACTCCAGTGTTCTTGCCTGGAGAATCCCAGGGGTGGGGGAGCCTGGTGGGCTGCTGTCTATGGGGTCACACAGAGTCGGACACGACTGAAGCGACTTAGCAGCAGCAGCAGCAGTCATATAAGTAACTCTTCCACAAGTAATACTACTAAGTTCTGACTGAGTATTTTTCTAGAACAACATCTTCCCTCTTTTAAGAATAAAGTGGTTCTGGATATTGAAACTTTTACCTTGGAAAATACTGTTCCCCTATGTCCACAAGGAAACTTTCTCTCTAATCTCGTGAAGAACCATACTGGGTAAACTTCTAATCTTCCTCTTCACTCTTATCATTCAATGAGAAATGGAAAACTTTTCCTCCCTTTCTTATTATCTGCAGTTTCCTTTCTATCTTTTCTTTCTCTCACTCCTTACCCCTCTCTCCCCCCACTCTCTTTTTCTCTCTGTCACACACACAAACACATACACATACACACACACACACACCAGCTTGTTCTCAAATAGCATCTGTTCTTTTCTTCTATTTCCAATTACCAAACAGAAACCACACTGGTATACTTAGGTACCTTCCTGATCTAAATCCTTCTGTATAGAACTCAGGCTTCTTTGACTGCAGCTGGGGTGTTAGTTGTATTTGGGGTGGGAAATAGAACTCCTACTCTATTTTCCACATTAGCATTGTAAGAAAGCATGGTTCCTGCCACAGCTTTAAACAACTGATCCTTAGACAATCCTCACTTAGATCCTTGGGTGTGTCCTTTTGTAGTTGGAACCCACAGGGGATAAGGATTGAAAAATTAGGCTTCTGTAACCTCCGATCCGTAGGAAGCAGTATACTTGGAAGTGGCTGCCTAGAGAATGATTTGGGAGCTGTCTACTAATCTGTCCTCAGAATGTAAGATTCAGATATGCTTTATAAGCAAAAATCAGCCAATCAATCAAAAGGATGTCCCTGAGTCTGTCATCCACATACCTGTTCTTGGATAAGCACTTCTTTCTCGCATAAAGCTTCACAGACTTGAAGAGAACCTTCCTTGTGGTTATTTTAATGTGAAAATATGTAGTCTCCTGTTGATCAGAACTTATGCTTCCTCCTATTGTCAACTACAAGCGGGGCAATAATGAATAAACAACCAAGTTGTTAACATATGTCTAAAACCCCCACATCTCTATTTTCAGTCTAGCTTTCTCTGTGCATCTTTGTTTGCCTTTGAAATGTAAATAGGAAAATTTCTTTCCCCAGAGTGGTTAGCTCTAAACCTTAGGAGATTTAATTATCTTCTACTGGTCAGATGTTTCTACTTTTATTTAGGTGTGGCTATCAACTGTCAGTTATTTTAACAGTCTTACCTAGTTTACTCTGTTACTATCTCCATATCATTTAAAAAGAAAAAACATGACTTGAAGTAATGTTGTATAGCTAAGTTGTGTCTGATTCTTGCGACCCCATGGACTGTAGCATGCCAGGCTTCTCCGTCCATGAAACTTACCAGGCAAGAATGCTGGAGTGGGTTGCCATTTCCTTTTCCAGGTGATCTTCTTGAACCTGGAATCAAGTTCCTATGTTGCAGGCAGACTCTTTACCATTGAGCCACCTGGGAAGCCTGACTTGAAGCTATAAATCCAAGCATATCAGTAGGTTGTTTGGTTTATATGCTACAAAGCCTCTCATTTATGGTTCAATTTCACTGCACACAATCAAAGCTCTTCTGAACAAATCTGGACAAGAGGCCAATGACTATGGCTTGTGGTCATCCAATGGTGGGGGTTGGAAATCTGTGGTGGTCATATTTTGGTAAGCATTTGTTTTTCCAAGTGGAAATGGACATGATCATCCTGTGTTATTTGTAGCTACAAGATCTTTCATCCATATTACTTCTTCATAATATGGTTTTAAATTACCTGCTAGGAATTGATTGGAACATTTTATGTTTTTTCTCTTTCAGAATCATTGTTTTCAGTCTAGGGCAACATTTACCCATGCCCTTTTTTTACGATAATAGTAGCTATCATAGCAGTGGATATTGTTATGGGCAACTCTGATATATTATTGTTCAAAATACTTGCTTCTCTACCCTAAAAGAATTTTACTGTAGAGCTCTGCTCTGGAGGGGGATTTTGCTTTTCTATCCTTTTGAATTCATGCTGGCACAGGCTCTGGATAGTGAATTGTGAGTCATATTAATATGGGAGATTTCTGAACAGAAGTTTTCCAAATCAGATTGTAGTTATCCATCTCTTTCCCCCCAGAAGTCCCATATATAGGCTCTCCTCTGTCTGCCAAAGGGAGAAGGAAATGGTAATCCACTCCAGTATTCTTGCCTAGAGAATCCTGTGAACAGAGGAGCATGGTGGGCTGCTGTCCATGGGGTTGCACAGAGTCTGACATGACTGAAGCGACTAGGTATGCATGCATGCATTGGAGAAGGAAATGGCAACCCACTCAAGTATTCTTGCCTGGAGAATCCCAGGGACAGAGGGGCCTGGTGGGCTGCCGTCTATGAGGTTGCACAGAGTCAGACACGACCGAAGTGACTTAGCAGCAGCAGCAGCTGTCTGTGAGAAAAAGAGATAAAACAGTTATAAGCTGCTGACATTTTCTGGGTTCTTTGTTACTATAGAAAAATATATATAGACTAAACTGACTAATAAAACCCCTTTGACTTAGCAGTTGCAGCTGTTGGAATTTATTCTTCAGTTCAGTTCAGTCGCTCAGTTGTGTCCGACTCTTTGTGACCCCATGAACCGCAGCACGCCAGGCCTCCCTGTCCATCACCAACTCCCGGAGTTCACTCAGACTCACGTCCATCGAGTCAGTGTTGCCATCCAGTCATCTCATCCTCTGTCGCCCCCTTCTCCTCCTGCCCCCAATCCCTCCCAGCATCAGGGTCTTTTCCAGTGAGTCAACTCTTCGCATGAGGTGGCCAAAGTATTGGAGTTTCAGCTTTAGCATCAGTCCTTCCAATGAACACCCAGGACTGATCTCCTTTAGGATGGACTGGTTGGATCTCCTTGCAGTCCAAGGGACTCCCAAGAGTCTTCTCCAACATCACAGTTCAAAAGCATCAATTCTTCAGCGCTCAGCCTTCTTCACAGTCCAACTCTTGCATCCATACATGACCACGGGAAAAACCATAGCCTTGACTAGACGGACTTTTGTTGGCAAAGTAATGTCTCTGCTTTTGAATATGCTATCTAGGTTGGTCATAACTTTCCTTCCAAGGAGTAAGCGTCTTTTAATTTCATGGCTGCAGTCACCATCTGCAGTGATTTTGGAACCCCAAAAAACAAAGTCTGACACTGTTTCCACTGTTGCCCCATCTATTTCCCATGAAGTGATGGGACCAGATGCCAGGATCTTCGTTTTCTGAATGTTGAGCTTTAAGCCAACTTTTTCACTCTCCACTTTCCCTTTCATCAAGAGGCTTTTTAGTTCCTCTTCACTTTCTGCCATAAGGGTAGTATCATCTGCATATCTGAGGTTATTGATATTTCTCCCGGCAATCTTGATTCCAACTTGTGCTTCTTCCAGTCCAGCGTTTCTCATGATGTACTCTGCACAGAAGTTAAATAAGCAGAGTGACAATATACAGCCTTGACATACTCCTTTTCCTATTTGGAACCAGTCTGTTGTTCCATGTCCAGTTCTAACTGTTGCTTCCTGACCTGCATAAAGTTTCTCAAGAGGCAGGTCAGGTGGTCTGGTATTCCCATCTCTTTCAGGATTTTCCACAGTTTATTGTGATCCACACAGTCAAAGGCTTTGGCATAGTCAATAAAGCAGAAATAGATGTTTTTCTGGAACTCTCTTGCTTTTTCAATGATCCAATGGATGTTGACAATTTGATCTCTGGTTTCTCTGCCTTTTATAAAACTAGCTTGAACATCAGGAAGTTCATGGTTCACGTATTGCTGAAGCCTGGCTTGGAGAACTTTGAGCATTACTTTACTAGCATGTGAGATGAGTGCAGTTGTGTGGTAGTTTGAGCATTCTTTGGCATTGTCTTTCTTTGAGATTGGAATGAAAACTGACCTTTTCCAATCCTGTGGCCACTGCTGAGTTTTCCAAATTTGCTGGCATATTGAGTGCAGCACTTTCACAGCAGCATCTTTCAGGATTTGAAATAGCTCAACTGGAATTCCATTATGTCCACTAGCTTTGTTCGTAGTCGTGCTTTCTAAGGCCCACTTGACTTCACATTCAAGGATGTCTGGCTCTAGATTAGTGATCACAGCATTGTGATTATCCTGGTCGTGAAGATCTTTTTTGTACAGTTCTTCTGTGTATTCTTGCCACCTCTTAATATCTTCTGCTTCTGTTAGGTCCATACCATTTCTGTCCTTTATCGAGCCTATCTTTGCGTGAAATGTTCCCTTGTTATCTCTAACTTTCTTGAAGAGATCTCTAGTCTTTCCCACTCTGTTGTTTTCCTCTATTTCTTTGCATTGATAGCTAATGAAGGCTTTCTTATCTCTTCTTGCTATTCTTTGGAACTCTGCATTCAGATGCTTATATCTTTCCTTTTCTCCTTTTTTCACTTCTCTTCTTTTCACAGTTATTTGTAAGGGCTCCCCAGACAGCCATTTTGCATTTTTGCATTTCTTTTCCATGGGGATGGTCTTGATTCCTGTCTCCTGTACAATGTCATGAACCTCATTCCATAATTCATCAGGCAGTCTATCTATCAGATCTAGTCCCTTAAATCTATTTCTCACTTCCTTTGTATGATCATAAGGGATTTGATTTAGGTCATACCTGAATGGTCTAGTGGTTTTCCATACTTTCTTCAATTTCAGTCTGAATTTGGCAGTAAGGAGTTCATGATCTGAGCCACAGTCAGCTCCTAGTCTTGTTTTTGTTGACTGTATAGAGCTTCTCCATCTTTGGCTGCAAAGAATATAATCAGTCTGATTTCGGTGTTGACCTTCTGGTGATGTCCATATGTAAAGTCTTTTCTTGTGTTGTTGGAAGAGGGTGTTTGCTCTGATGAGTGCATTTTCTTGGCAAAACTCTATTAGCCTTTGCGCTGCTTCATTCCATACTCCAAGGCCAAATTTGCCTGTTACTCCAGGTGTTTCTGGACTTCATACTTTTGCATTCTAGTCCCCTATAATGAAAAGGACATCTTTTTTGGATGTTAGTTCTAAAAGGTCTTGTAGGTCTTCATAGAACCATTCAACTTCAGCTTCTTCAGCGTTACTGGTTGGGGCATAGACTTGGATTAAGTGAGGAAACTTACAAGATTAGAGATACTTATTACATTGTTACAGAAATTTCAAAAAATTACAACCAAAAGTTAACAGTGATTTCATGAAATGACAGCACATCTATACAACGGAAAACTATGCAGTCATTAAAAATCTTATGGCATGTATATACGCATATGTACTTTTGTATAGTTATGCATATACATGTCTGTATCTTTATCTGTTTAAAAGTGTTATGGCAGGATATCCAAAATATGGTTGTTGTGGTGGTTTAGTCACTAAGTCATGTCCAACTTTGCAATCCTGGTGGACTGTAGCCTGCCATGTAATGCCATGGACTGTATCCTGCCATGTATCCCTGTCCATGGGATTCTCCAGGTGGGAATACTGGAGTGGGTTGCCATTTCCTTCTCCAGAGGATCTTCCCAACCCAGGAATTGAACCTGTGTCTCCTGCACCGAAAATATATTGATAAGTAAAAAATTATATAGCACAAAGCTTTTATTTTAGCAAAATAATTTATTCATCAAAAGAATATGCACTGAGTATCAAAAAATAATTCTGGGGCTAGAATCATTATAATAAACATTGAAGACAGACCAAAGAGAGAAGTCATACAGCTGTGCAGGAAAGTGTAGAATAAGAGAAATGCAGTGCTGTTAGCTTTATCTTCTGAATAATGTAGAGAAGGCACAGCAGGACCATGCTGTCAGTTGTCAGTGCTCTTTCTTCCTTCCCTACTCACTGCCTTTGTAAATGCAAGCCACAGATGCAATTTAGACACAGAGCATCTTTAAGCATGCACCTAATGATCAATAAATTGAATGTTGAGTCTGAAATCACCTCCAGGGTAATGTATGATTTAAATAAGAGTGTATCACAATAGACACTCCATGAAGGCTTTACTACCTGCAAAATAGAAAACTTCTCTGTCTAGTTTCTTCTTTATTATTTGCTGTTTACTATTTATTCTTACTTATTTGTTGTATTCCCAAGTTCTAATCTTAGAATCACTAAAGTTACTCAGAACTCTTGGATGAGCTACTAATCTGGCTATTTTTTTTTTTTTTTTATCTTCTCAAGCATGTATGGGATTTTGCCAAAAAGTTTGTTCAGTTTCTCCATACACTACAGAGAAACCCAAAGGAACTTTTTGGCCAACCCAATACTTCTGAATTCTATGACTTAATTTTTGATCACATATATCATGACATGGAGGAGATTCCCTCATGGCTCAGAAAGTAGTGTCTGCCTGCAATGTGGAAGACCTGAGTTTGATCCCTGGGTCAGAAAGATCCCCTGGAGAAGAAAATGGCAATGCACTCCAGTATTCTTGCCTGGAAAATCCCATGAATGGAGGAGCCTGACGGCCTACAGGGCTACAGTCCATAGGGTCACAAAGAGTCAGACACAACTGAACTACTTCATTTTCACTTTCATCATGACATGAAACAATATGGCTGGCTGAATATAGTGCTTGCTCCTATGACTTGGCTTATCCTGGGGTCTGTTTGCCCTCAGTTGCTTCCTTCTCTGGCTTTCTTCTGTATCACAGGAAAGCTGACCCCTCCAAGCTACAATTCCCTGGCTCCCATGACAGCAAGCTTCTCACTGCGTGTGGCCAAGAGGAGGAACCTGCAGATATTTGAAGGTGAACAAAGGAAAAATTCAGGATACTCCTTTCCGTCCTATTTCTCCTGTGCAGTATTTTGCTATCTAGCTCAGTGACTCCAGCATCTTTTCATCAAGTTTGCTGGGTTCCAGATTCCACAGAGTGACTGGCTCTAGGAGTCATGTAACATTATCTTCTCTAATTGAACCTGTAGCCTAGGAATGTTTGGTGACCTCAGACAATTACCTGGTTAACCAATCTCCAGTATTAAATACCTTCTGTTATGAATAATTAAATCAGCTTCTGTTTTTCTGTTTGCAAGTTGGTGCGAGTGGCAAAAAATCTGCCTGCCAATGCAGAAGACAAGAGAGGTGGGTTCGATCCCTGCTTTGGGAAGATACCCTGGAGGAGGGCCTGGCAACCTACTCCAGTATTCTTGCCTGGAGAGTTCCAAAGACAGAGGAGCCTTGTGGGCTACGTTCACAGGGTTTCAAAGCGTTGTACACAACATAAGTGACTTAGCACCGCACAGCACAGCACATAAAACATTAGTTATTGATTGTTTCGGTCAAAATATGATTTGTTGTAGTGATACATAATGAGGGAAATGAGATATGATTTGTAGTAATTAAAAAAAATTCAAAGATATTATCTGCAATAAATAGCAAAATTTAAGAAAACCCTTCTCAAGAGCTCAAAATTGATTTTTTTCCCTGGGTGGTCACAGTGAGGATGGGGAAAGTTTCTGCTTATGTGAGTATAAATAGGTAGAACTTCTCTATGTAAACAAATTCAGGCTTGCTTACTCTAAAGGTGCCATTTAGCTATGGACTTGATTTATTACACTTGAGATGGAGATGACCACTTTCCAGCGGTATGAAGAGCAATGCTATCTTAAAAAGGAAGAGAGAGAGATAGAGAAACCAGTTTATGCAAGTCCTCAGTTCTCTTTGTGTGGTCCACGCAGATCTGTAAAGGGTCTCGCTCTGCTGAGCCTGATTCTGACTTGGCTGTCATCCTGGCCCTTGGCTCTCCCTTTCTCCAGGTGGAAAATGAGAACTCTAGTTCCAGATCATTTACTCTACAACACATCTCTGTTTTTAGTCACACCCGCAGGAGCTTTATTTCCACGTTTCATTCCTGCAGTCTTTGAATTTCATATTGTAATATTTATGTTCTCTGAAAAAGAGGTGCATATCAGCAGCCTAGAGATGTGCCCTATCTCTGTACACTTATTTCATGTGATTATCTTTTCTTCAAAATTGTAATAATGTGAAGTAAAACACTCTTTGCTTATGTTTGGAAAGACAGTATTGTATAATGGTTAAGAACTCAGGCATGTGGGTTCTGATCCTTATTGTGCCAGTTAACCAGTTCTGGGAGCTCAAGCAAGTTACTTCAAATCACTAAGTCTTCATTTCATCATCTGTAAAATAGAAATGAAAAGGTTTATACTATCTAAAAGGCATTTGACGAATGAATCAAATGTTTTATAAATAACTTACAGTAGTCCCTGAAAAATGTGTGTGTGTATGCTCTCTTGTCTGATTCTGCGACCATGTAGACTGTAGCCTGCCAGGCTCCTCTGGCCATGGGATTTCCCAGGCAATAATACTGGATTGGGTTGCTGTCTTCCCAACCCAGAGAGCAAACCCACGTCTCCTGCATATCCCACATTGGCAGGCAGATTCTTTATCCACTAACGAACTGGGAGGCCCCTGGGAAATGGGAATAGAGTAAATACTCAAGACTTGTAGCTATGATGATGATGATAGTGATGGGGAGACCTGTATAACAGAGTTTAATGAGAAAGCTGAGTAATATTTTTAATATTAGTTATGTTCTGGTATATTTTAAGTTCTTTGCAGAGCTAGCATATATTTATGAGCATATATCTATATATGAGTTTTTATGTATTTATCTTTTTTATAAAGTCCAAAGAATACTTGGGACTCTCAAAAAAAAAAAAAAAAAGAGTTATAGCCAAATAAGGTTCTGTTTTCTTTTGTTTCTCTCAAGCAGGAATCTATTGAAGCACTTGGAAAACAATAAAGAGTCAGTGCAGTGCTACTTAAAATGTTCAAACCAACCTCGGGATGCAGCACAGACATTCCCCTGTCTAGTTGCAGCATTCTTCTGGGCTTATAAAACACAGGACAACCACTTTGAGTCACGAAAAGCCTCTTCTCTAACTGCCTCATAGTAAAATAGAAGAGAATGGGCACTTCCTTTCCAACTAAAGATATATTTTCCATCTTCTCCTAACGTGTGCTAAGTCGCTTCAGTCATGTCCAACTCTTTGTGACCCCAGGGACTGTAGCCCTCCAGGATCCTCTGTCTGTGGGATTCTGCAGGCAAGAATATTGGAGTGGGTTGCCATGCCCTCCTCCTGGGGATCTTCCCAATCAAGGGATCGAATCCGTGTCTCTTATGTCTCTTGCATTGACAGGAGGATTCTTTACGACTAGTGCCACCTGGAAAACCCCAAAGTGAAAGTAAAATGTTACTTGCTCAGTCATGTCCAACTCTCTGTGATCCCAAGGACTGTAGCCCATCAGGCTCCTCTGTCCATGGAATTCTTTGGGCAAGAATACAGGAGTGGGTAGCCATTCCCTTCTCCAGGGGATCTTCCAGACCCAGGGATTGAACCCATGTCTTCTGGCTTGCAGGCAGATTCTTTATAATCTGAGCCACCGGGAAGACCTTCTTCAGTTCAGTTCAGTTCAGTTGCTCAGTCGTGTCTGACTCTTTGCGACCCCATGAATCGCAGCACGCCAAGCCTCCCTGTCCATCACCAACTCCCAGAGTTCACCCAGACTCATGTCCATCGAGTCAGTGATGCCATCCAGCCATCTCATTCTCTGTCATCCCCTTCTCCTCCTGCCCCCAATCCCTCCCAGCATCAGATTTTTTCCCAATGAGTCAACTCTTCCATGAGGTGGCCAAATACTGGAGTTTCAGCTTTAGCATCATTCCTTCCAAAGAAATCCCAGGGCTGATCTCCTTCAGAATGGACTGGTTGGATCTCCTTGCAGTCCAAGGGACTCTCAAGAGTCTTCTCCAACATCACAGTTCAAAAGCATCAATTCTTCAGCACTCAGCCTTCTTCACAGTCCAACTCTCACATCCATACATGACCACAGGAAAAACCATAGCCTTGACTAGACGAACCTTTGTTGGCAAAGTAATGTCTCTGTTTTTTAATATGCTATCTAGGTTGGTCATAACTTTCCTACCAAGGAGTAAGAGTCTTTTAATTTCATGGCTGCAGTCACCATCTGCAGTGATTTTGGAACCCCAAAAAATCAAGTCTGACACTGTTTCCACTGTTGCCCCATCTATTTCCCTTGAAGTGATGGGACCAGATGCCATGATCTTTGTTTTCTGAATGTTGAGCTTTAAGCCAACTTTTTCACTCTCCTCTTTCACTTTCATCAAGAGGCTTTTTAGTTCCTCTTCACTTTCTGCCATAAGGGTGGTGTCATCTGAATATCTGAGGTTATTGATATTTCTCCCGGAAATCTTGATTCCAGCTTGTGCTTCTTCCAGCCCAGTGTTTCTCATGATGTACTCTGCATATAAGTTAAATAAGCAGGGTGACAATATACAGCCTTGATGTACTCCTTTTCCTATTTGGAACCAGTCTGTTGTTCCATGTCCAGTTTTAACTGTTGCTTCCTGACCTGCATACAGATTTCTCAAGAGGCAGGTCAGGTGGTCTGGTATTCCCATCTCTTTCAGAATTTTCCACAGTTTATTGTGATCCACACAGTCAAAGGCTTTGGCATAGTCAATAAAGCAGAAATAGATGTTTTTCTGGGACTCTCTTGCTTTCCTCCTCAAATTCTACCTGATTTGAACAATATTGCTGCTGTCTATGGGGTCGCACAGAGTCAGACATGACTGAAGTGACTTAGCAGCAGCAGTAGCGGCAGCAGCAACCATCAAAGATCGTACATTTGCTGAGTTCAATCTCAC
Source organism: Bos indicus x Bos taurus (assembly GCF_003369695.1). Lineage (NCBI taxonomy): Eukaryota > Metazoa > Chordata > Mammalia > Artiodactyla > Bovidae > Bos > Bos indicus x Bos taurus. The sequence continues at coordinate 34,116,218 of NC_040095.1, forward strand.
TTAACTCATATACTCTGACTTCTACTGACCTCTCTTTCCTTGTTTCTTTTACAATTTCATCCTTCTTTTCTTACTCCTTGAACTCGAAACAATGTCGTTTCCTCAAGTCCTGTCCTCCATCTTCACCTGTCACTCCATGCTTTCCTTTCCTTAGGATAACCATGGGCTTCGTAGGGCTGGAAGCCATGGTCTTCCAGGTGGTTCAGAGGGTAAGAAAACCTGCCTACTATGCAAGAGTTGTGGGTTCAATCCCTAGGTCGGGGAGCTCCCCTCAAGAAGGGTGTGGTAACCCACTCCAGTATTTTTGCCTGGAGAATCCCATGGACAAAGGGAGCCCTGCAGACTACAGTCCACGGGGTCGCAAAGAGTCAGACTGTCTGAAGTGACTGAGCAGACACACATATGGGAGAGCCATACCCATAGTCACCTCTCCACTGACAACTCAAGCTTACATATTTTAACCTTAATTTCTGAGCCCTGACTCATATATTCGACCAATAACATTTAAATCACTATACTTTCTAGGTATTTCAAAATGAACATATCCCAAATAGTACTTGTCATATTCACCCACTCTCAGTGGGTTTTTACTTCATTATTTCTTGTCTCAGTGTCTTCCATAAGCCTTACAAATCAGAAACCTCTATTTTTCTTTCTCCATAACCTTCATATCTAAATCATTATTATATCTTACTGGTATTATATTGAAAGTGAAAGTGAAAGTCTCTCAGTCGTGTCTGACTCTTTGCAACCCCATGGACTGGACAGTTCAGCTCATTTCAGTCACTCAGTCATGTCTGACTCTGTGGCTCCATGGACTGCAGCATGCCAGACTTCCCTGTTCATCACCAACTCTCGGAGCTCACTCAAACTGGTGTCCATCCATAGTCAATGATGCCATCCAACTATCTCATCCTCTGTAGTTCCCTTCTCCTCCCACCTTCAGTCTTTCCCAGCATCAGGGTCTTTTCCAGTGAGTCAGTTCTTCGCATCAGGTGGCCAAAGTATTGGAGCTTCAGCTTCAGCATGAGTCCTTCCAATGAATATTCGGGACTGATTTCCTTTAGGATGGACTGGTTGGATATCCTTGCTGTCCAAGGGACTCTCAAGAGTCTTCTTTAACACCACAGGTCAAAAGTATCAATTCTTTGGCACTCAGCTTTCTTTGTAGTCCAACTCTCACATCCATACGCGACTACTGAAAAAACCATAGCTTTGACTAGACAGACTTTTGTCGGCACTGTCTCTGCTTTTTAATATGCTGTCTAGGTTGGCCATAGCTTTTCTTCCAAGGAGCAGGTGTCTTTTAATTTCATGGCTGCAGTCACCATCTGCAGTGATTTTGGAGCCCCAGAAAAGAAAGTCTGTCACTGTTTCTGTTATTTACCCATCTATTTGCCACAAACTGATGGGACCAGATGCCATGATCTTATTTTTCTGAATGTTGAGTTTTAAGACTGTACAATCTTTGGACTTCTCTTGGCCAGAAAACTGGAGTGGGTAGCCTTTCCCTTCTCCAGAGGATCTTCCCAACCAAGGAATCAAACCCAGGACTTCTGCATTGCAGGCAAATTCTTTACCAGCTGAGCTGGTTCTTTACCAGGTCTTCCCCTACTTGTTCTTGCCCTTGGTCCAACTTTCTCATAAAAACCAAGCACTGTGGTTTTTTGTGGTTTTTTCCAAATTTTTGTTTTTAAGTTATTGTAGAGTCATAGGAGTTTATGGAGAAATGAACAAAGAAGTCCCGTGTATGCTTCCCTTATCCTCCATCAACCATAGCACAACTATAGCAAAATATCAAAAACAAGACACTGACATTGGTATAATCCACAGAATTAATTCAAATGTCACCAGTTTGGCACACATTTGTGTGTGTGCAGCTCAATACAATTTTAACACAGGTGTCAGCTTTGTGTAACCACCACCACAATCAAAATACTAAGTGGCACCATCATAAGACTCCCTCTTGTTACCCCATTAAACCATACCCATCCACTCCCCTGTATCGAATCCCTAGGAACCACTCATGTGTTCTTCACAAAACACTGCTGGACCCTTGATCTTGGAGTTATAGCTTCCAGCACTATGAGAAACAAATGTCTGTTGTTTAAGCCACTCAACTCAGCCCTGCTGGTTTCATCTCCAGGTACAGATGATACTTCCCTGGGTTGTCTGGTGTCCCTGGGCCAGCTTCTGGAAGGGGATAGGAGAGCAGAAGCCATGGGGCCTGGCCCTCCTTTGAGCCTGAGTGGAGGGCAGGGAGACAAAGGCCACTGTGGGTGCTGCTCCTGCCAAGAACAGGACTGTCCCTGGAAGCTGGGTGTGCAGTGAGGATGGGGTGGTTGGGGCTTCCTGCTCTTGATGCCAGTGGATCAGGCCAGCGCCAGGTCCAAATGGTGGAACAAGGGCCGTGACTCTTCACTGTGTCCATTGTGCTTTCCTTTCCCTGGTCCTTGGCCAGAAAGGACAAGGTTTTCTTTTGGGTTGTTCTTGTTTGGCTTATGCCTGCAGTGGTTCTGGGCTTTAGATCTCTCCTGTGTCCAGTCTAGGAGCATATGGGAGATGAAAAGAAAACCTAGGAAATTTCACCACATAGCCAGTCCTTGTGTCCTCAAGGTCTGTTCTTCCTCCCTAGCCAGTGCTGTTGACATTCTTTCAGCTTACTTTTAGAGTTCCTTCATCATGGTCTAATGGACTTTTTCCTTGGCATTTTGTTTTATTTATAGAGGAGCACAGAAGAAATTATTCTATACCATCTTGCCCTAGAACAGGAGCCAAAATAATCTTTTAAGGAAGTAAATGTACTCAGATTGCTTTACCCCTTTTTAGTGTCATAGTAAACCATCATTAGGCTTTCTGGATTCAAGTCACATGGTCTTCTGTCATTCTGAATACACTATATTCCATTTCTACTCAGATATTTCTCTACTCCTCTTCTTTCTGCCCTGGATCTTTTTTTCCCTCTCCCTTCACTATCTCCCATTTTGTATTCTCAAGAAACCCTTGCCTATTCATGAATTCTTACTTATCATGTACAATTCAGCTTAAATATTATTTAGTCAAGAAAGTCCTCTCTGACTCCCCACACTAGCTCAGGTCCTCTTACAATATATACACTGTCCTCTCTTTAGCCATTGCATCGATAATTAAGCTAATGATTATGTAGTTAACTGTTCAGTATCTCTATCCATTGCTAGAATGTAAACCCTTAGGGTCTGGGTCTATCTTGTTCAGTATTGATCCCAACCCCCACCCACACCTCCAGTACTCACCAAGTGTCTGAATACATTAAAAGTTTTCCTTAAAGTTAAAAAATTCAATATGTGTCTGGGATTTTCCATTTTCAGAAAACTTTGCAGTCATGAATTAAACAAGTATCAGAATAGTCCTGAAAGTTGAAGGAATTAAAAGTCACACAGCAGTTAGGACATAGTTATCCTCTTCTCAAAGCTCAGTTTGAAAAAATTCCTCCTGTCTACAAGGGGGATTAAAAATTAAAATTAAAAAAATAAAAATTAAAAAAAGGGGGATTATTTAATAAAAATACCTTTCTCCCCCCTTTTTCATGGTAGGTCAATAATTTTGTTCTAAAGTGTAGCTTTACCTAATTTCTTCCACAGCTGTTTACTCTAGTCAGCCAGGCATGGGCAAGATCCAGGCAAGACAACAGCGAACAAGATGGACCACAGTGGTGGTCATGGTTGTTGTTTTTTAATGAAACTTGGAGTTGGAACACACAGAGATGATCTTCATGGAGAAACCATGAAGACCTACAGCTTTGGGGTTCCTTACCTGGGAATTGGTTTCAATTTCTAATATTTCTTCAACTAAAAGAAACAGTTAAAAATTATTTCTTGGGCAATGAACCATGGAATAGAGAAAAAAAAAATCAGCATTTGAAAGAAAAATGTTGAGATGTCCATTGGCCAGTAATTTTCCCATAAATCTGTAGGGGATTTGGTGTATTTTGTTTGGATTAGTTACTTAATAATCCAGGAAGAGGATCTCAAGTAATAATGTGTTGCACAATGTTTTTCAGAAAATCTCATGTTAAAAGTAATGCCACCACCAATGTAAAGTTGCTTTTATTTCCTCGGCAGAGTTTATAAACTGAATTTTTGTTCAAGTAAATACACTGCAACTGTAGATGTAAGTAGAGAGGGAGCGACAGTTTCCTAGAATTAAATAAAACAAAACTGCAAATCCTCAAAGGTTGTTGCCATCTTTCCTTCAGTAATAAATTAAACTCAGTTCACTTGTTTGCAAGCATTCTGGTAAAAAAAGTAAATTCTAATGTTTCACTTTTTGGTATTGACATCTGAAAATGTGGTTTAAAAAGATGTTGATGACCATTATGTTTTCTGAGGTTGATATTTTAGACTGTAGCCGTTCTATCTTTTTTATAGAGTTGCTGTTAACTATGGTAAATATTTCATATTAAAAGAGAAAATGATCTTACTTAAGACTGTTGTAGCAGGAGAAGGCAGTGGCAACCCACTCCAGTACTCTTGCCTGGAAAATCCCATGGGCGGAGGAGCCTGGTAGGCTGCAGTCCATGGGGTCGCTGAGGGTCGGACAGGACTGAGCAACTTCACTTTCACTTTTCACTTTCATGCATTGGAGAAGGGAATGGCAACCCACTCCAGTGTTCTTGCCTAGAGAGTCCCAGGGACGGGGGAGCCTGGTGGGCTGCCATCTATGGGGTTGCACAGAGTCGGACATGACTGAAGCAACTTAGCAGCAGCAGCAGCAGCAGTCTTCTGAATCTGCCATAATCTTAAGCATTAATAATCAGTCAACTGTTCATGAATAATTTGATCATGTTTCTACTATTGAATTGATAGATTGTGTAAATTTACAGATTAAATGAAATCAGTTAACTGTGTTAAAAACTCTATTTATTTATTTATTTTAATAATTTTATTTTATTTTTAAACTTTACAATATTGTATTAATGTTGCCAAATATCAAAATGAATCCACCACAGGTATACATGTGTTCCCCATCCTGAACCCTCCTCCCTCCTCCCTCCCCGTACCATCCCTCTGGGTCGTCCCAGTGCACCAGCCCCAAGCATCCAGTATCGTGCATCGAACCTGGACTGGCGACTCGTTTCATACATGATATTATACATGTTTCAATGCATGGGGTTTAAGGTTGGTGTTTAATTAAATCTTCTTCCCTAAGTGTTTTGCTCAAGAACAGACAAACTATCCCTATCCATTTGTTCAACTCTATTCAGAGTTGAACAAATGGAGGTCAAGTAGCAGGTGAGCTGTGTGACTTTAATGCATGACCAGGAGCAGAATTCCTCTTATATTGTTCTTAAGATGATCTCCTTAAGTGTGGTTGTTTAAAAACAGGCATATAGTTTCTTTGACATTTCTCCCTTCAAAAAGTGGAATCTAATTCCTCTCTCCTTCAGTCTTTTGCTTCTAAAGAGGAAACTGTGATGACTGTACCTTTTGACACTCAGGTGTAAAAGGCCCTGTCACTCCCTCCTTGTTCTTTGTTTTAGACTATTCACTTTGGGGGAAGACAACTACTGCCATGCCATGAGGACACTCAACCAATCTACGGCAAGATCCACATGGGGAGGAACTAGACTTTCTGCTGACCACTGTGTCAGTGAGCCTCTTGGAAGCAAACACTGAAAAATCTGACTCTTGTCCAAAAGCCAGTGAGTAATTTTCAGACCTGATCATAGGTAATTACCAAGGCTTTACCTGGGAGACCAGATGAGAGAAAGCTGCCCTCTCCAGGGCAGACCTGTGTACAGCCAACCCATTATGGTCTCCGAAGGCAGTTGCAGTCAAGGACTCAGGCCCCCTGGCCAGTCATGTGTTTCACATATTTTCATTCCTTGATTTGGTGGGCACCTGCCTTTGGGGTCTCTTTATCTGAGGCCTTAGGCAGAGGTCAGCTCCAGGTGCCTTTGCTTGAGGCCTCCTTATTTGGGGGAGAAGGAGGAACTCTTGAATTTACTTAGGAGGGTGTTAGGAAGGTTACTCTAAAGAAGATAAAATTCAGCTCAGATCTAAACAATACTGACAATTAACTGAATGAAATAGGAAACTTGTGGATAGGCAGGAGATGTCTGAGCCTAAGGAGTAACATGTGTTTACCCAGAATTCCAGCCTTATAACTTTCCTAAGGTAAGTAGAGAGAAAAAAAAAAAACAGGATAAGCCAAAAACATTTCCAGAATGCTGACCAAGGCACTGACCCTAATGTGTTTACTTTTTGGAAGCACGAGGCGCACAACGTTTCCTGTTTCTTAGCAGAAAAGAGTCCAAAGAGAGAAAGGAAAAAGCTGAATTGTATATGATCAAGTTCTTTTCTCAATTTCACCCCTAGAATAGTCATACTTCTTCCTCAGAGGAGACAGTTAAGGGAAAACCATTCCACCAATGGACCAAAATAGGGTCTTAGTGAAGTTGTATTTCTCCATGTTTTGTACAATGATCAGCCTTCTGGGGAGATTTTATAGGTTATAAAATCAGCAAATGTCACTATGATATTTTTTACTCCCATGACTATGATTCTTAGCAGGACAAAAATTGAAGCTTTTAATGAGTAAGATTAGATATATGGTCTTTTGTCAGGGATAAAATATTAAGTTTATTACCATAAGTCAGTTTGTCTTCTATTTAATGTCAATTTATCTGTGACCAACTCACTGTTCTCTCCACTGAGACATTAAAAAGCTGGTAATTAACTTGAAGGAAAAGAAAAAAGTATGAATTCCTTAAAAGTACCTTCATCAAGTTCTTTACATTCTCTGGTCTTCATCTGTCATGATACCACACTGAGCTACTTGTTCATTAAATCTAAATCTATTTAACTGTGTTGGGATCTGTGCAAGATATGCTGGACATAAGAATGAGAAAAACCAGAGGCCATTATTTCTGAAGTTCAAAAGCTTATAGTCTTGTAAAGAAATCAGATATCAATAAAAAAATTCGAAAAGTCAATGTAAATTTACATTGGTCATAATTTCTATGAACAGATGCATGGCACTGTGGTAGCCATAAAGAAGAGAAATGACTAAATTGGGAGGTAGAAAAGACTTCTTTAAAGAAGCGATTTTCAAACAGAAGTCTGAGAGACAAATAGTAATAGCTAAAGTCAGAAGATAAGGAAGAAGTTTTGCAGCCTGAGAAGACAGCCCATGTGAATGACAGCTTTCAGCAGGCAGTGTGGTTAAACATCAAGGGTGCTAAATTGCTTCAGTTAAAATGTCTGACTCTCTGCTACCCCATAGACTGTAGCCCGCCAGGCTTCTCTGTCTGTGGGACTTCCCAGGCAAGAATACTGGAGTGGGCTGCCGTTTCCTTCTCCAGGGGATCTTCCCAACCCAGGGAACAAACCCATGTCTCTTAGGTCTCCTACACTGGCAGGCGGGTCGTTATGCCTAGTGCCACCTGGTCAACATAAACATCAAGGGCAGATGAGGTATTGTGTCCACACATAATTAAGAACTTGAATGTTGATCTGCTTTTTCAAATATCATATTTTCCTGGACAGAACAACTGAGGGATGCCAGTAGTGGGATGTATTTGCTTAAAATATTCGATTAGGGTACTGGCTCCTACTGAAAAAAAATGCCACTTAAAATGCCAGTGGCTTATCATTCTTGGAAGAATCTGTTGAGGATGTTACTACTTGGTGGTGGCCTTCCGCACAGTGTTTCACAACTCAGGATCATTCCATCTTGTTGCTCCACCATCCACAAGGCTCCAACTAGTGGAGGGAAACCGAGTGAAGAGTGAACAACTGCCTCTTTTAAAAATTCAGGCTCAGAAATAACTCACATCATTTTGCTCATAATTATTGGTGTGAACTAGTCATGTGACTGTACCTTGAAATTACAAGGGGTACTGGGAAATATACTCACTGCCTGGGAAGATGCCTCTGAAAAACACCTATGATATTCTAGAAGGTGGAACATTTTTTTTGGGGACAGCTAGCCATCTTTGCCACACTTCCCGAATGATTACACACTGCTAATGGGTTATGTCATTATACTATACTGTTATGTCATTGAATTACATCATTCTCTGGGCAGTTATATGAAACTTTCAAAACATCATATTGATTTTTCAGTGTAAGAATTGCTATTTGGCATTTTGGAATATACAGATCTTCATGATCACAGATATTTTTATGAGATATTTAAAAGAGGAAAAATCACTCCCTAGCAGGAGGAGAAAAATTAGAATGGCTTATCTTGTTTAGAAACATGGTCTTCCATAATTTTTCTCATCTTGAGCAACTGATTTTATGGATGGATCTGAAACTGAATGCAAATAGATAAGGACATTCTTAAATAAGCAGTTAAAGGTTTCCTTTCTAACTGTAAGCCTCTTCAGTTATAACAGGAAGCACAATTTGAATGTGTGAAAGATTCAGTTTGAGGTATTTTATTTTTATCATTCTTAAAAATTCATTGGATGATCTGAACTTTTGTATGGTAAAATTTATAATGTGAAAGTTTTTTATGGTCAAATTTATAATGGGAAATACCACAAAAATGTGTGTGTGTTTGGCCCACCCAAAAGGACTTTAGCAATCAGATAAGAAGGTGGAAGAACTACTAAAGCAGAATAAATGAGTGTGCATTGTGCCACCCTAGCACTGAAATGAGTGGCAAATGTGACTTTAACCCCAGAGACACTGAGAACAGGAACAATATCTGACTCATCTATTCAAGGGTGGAAAACTAACCGGAAGAGTGATAAAGTACCAGGTGCTTAGATCCTGACTTTGCTGTGCATAAATTAAATAATAACCGTAAAATATTATATCTGTATAGTGCTTTGTGATTTCCAAAGCACCATCTGGAGTTGATATTTATCACCATTGCAACACGGCAATAAAGTTAACCAGACAGTTATAAAGTTGAGTACTTAAGAGAAGTTATGCACACATCTTTTGGTTAAACTGCCCCAGAAGTTGAGTGCCTTAGTATTTATAAATTTCCACTTGACTCTGACTTTATGGCACCCTCATTCTCCTGCTGATTGATTGCACTTTAAGTACAACTCTAAATATACAAATACTCATGAATAATATTTTTGACTGGGTGATCTAGGCTATTACATAATTGAACATTTTACTGCCTGGCATTGAAGGATCCTTGCACAGTCTTGGGTTCTAGGTTTTTTCCTGATGCTTATGAGTTTTATGTCCTTGGCCAAATTTCTTCTCTCTTTGAGTTTGTTTCTTTATCTGTAAAACGGAGTTAAGGATATTTGTTCTTGTCAGTGTCATGAGATGCACATGGGTAATTTTAAAGATTGAGACCAAGTTTTATAATCCTTAAATATTCTACAAATATAAATTATCATTTGGCTTCCTCTTGTTTGTTGGTTTTTATATACCAACCCAAGTCAGAAACAAATGGATCTAAACCATGAAGTTGAGCCTAACTGAAATTGCTTCTTGTGATAAGAAACTTATTTTATATTTTCTTAATATTGACTTAAGTTGACCAACCATTGAGGATTTTCTGAATTTTAGCACTGGAAGTCCTGTGTCCTGGTAAACCCCTCAGTTCTAGGAAAACCAGGATGGCTGGTGACCCTACCTTGACTTTCTGATTCTAAGAATCCTTTTCAGAAATAACTTTTAATCTTCTCTTATTAATATGAGATCTTTCTTTGGAAAAAAATATTCCTTCCATATGAGTCCATTTATTTTTCAGAATGTATCAGACTTTCAACCAAAACACATGGCTAAGCAGCACATAATATAGTTCATGTGCCTACATAATGACATAGGACATGTATACAGAGATATGTGATCAGTTAATTGTGAACACCTCCACTCCAGCACTTATTATATATTTTTAAAATATTTGTATTTCATTTTTAACTTTTTATCTGTATTGGATTAATACAGATAATACTGACAATGCCAACTGACAATGTTGTGGTAGTTTCAAGTGGATAGCAAAGGGACTCAGCCATACATACACATGTATCTATTCTCCCCCAAACTCCTCTTTCATCCAGTCTGTCACATAACACTGTGTAGAGTTCCTTGTGCTATACAATAAGACCTTGTTTGTTAGCACTTATTATATTTAATTGAATCATTAAACCATCTGTTAGTCCCTCAGTCATGTCTGACCCTTTGCAATCTCATGCACTGTAGCCCGCCAGACTCCTCTGTCCATGGAATTCTCCAGGCAAGAATACTAGAGAAGGTAGCCATTCCCTTCTCCAGGAAATTTTCCCAACCCAGGGATCAAACCCAGGTCTTCCACATTGCAGGCAGATTCTTTACTGTCTGAGCCACCAGGGAAGCCCATGAATACTGAAGTGGGTAGCCATTCCTTTCTCCAGGGGATCTTCCCAGCCCAGGGATTGAATTGGGTCTCCGGAATTGCAGATGGATTCTTTACCATCTGAGCCACCAAGGAAGCCCCATCACATCTTATCAGGAGTCAGATCTTATCAGGAGTCCAGTCATCCCTGATTCTATAGCATCTAGTGGGCTTACTGGGAAATCGGAGACATGTAGGAAGTATATAGTAAACCAACCCTTATGAGAGTCAGATTTTTGATGTTTTATAATGTGTACATAAAAATCTTCATTTAAGACTCATAGAGTGTAGTGAGGCTTAAATATTAATAACATAACATGAAAAATGTTAACCACTTTTGTGAACTATAAAATATAATAAAATTTAAGTTTGAGAAAGGATTGATATTAATATTTAATAGCTTTAAGGGCTTCCCAGTTCTTTACCAGTGGTGAAGAGTCTGCCTGCCAAAGCAGGAGATGTAAGAGACATGAATTCGATCCCTGGGTTGGGAAGATCCCTTGAAGAAGGGAATGGCAATCCAATCCAGTATTCTTGTCTGGACAATCCCGTGGACAGAAGATCCTGGCATGCTGCAGTCCACAGGGTTGCAAAGAGTCAGACACGACTAAGCAACTTAGCACCCAGGCAAACATTTCAATTTGGTTTTCATCCAGTCATCTGCCATGACTCCTGGATTCTTGAATTGATTTTGAATATTAATTTTATACTTCTGTCTAAGAGTTTGACATTTATCCTATACATAAATGACCACAGGACAATGCGAAGCAGACTCTCTTTGACATGGATATAGTCACTTACAAATTAATACCATCATATCTAAATACAATAAGAAATGTGGATGCATTTAAAGTTCAGTCTAGTTTGTTTCCTGAAAGACTTCACTCAAAGGTCATCTATATTAATGTTGTGCAATACTTGATAAGCCAATGAAATTGCAATAAATTTCACATTTATTGCCAAAGGAATTAACTCTTTATTGCAGCACGAATCATAGCTGTCTCTTTAGCTTACTCCTGCTTAGAAGGGCTTGTTCAAATGCTATCACATCCAGGGCTTGATTCAGGTGACCTATCATAGGTACTCTATTCCTATGACAATTCCCATTGAATTGCTCCTTGGTTATGCGAATCCACCAAGAATTTAGAACAGCTTGATCAATATGGAAGATAGTCTTTGCCTCTAGATTTGGATTAATTTAGGTTAAGCTCTTGGATTATCTAGATGATAGAATATGTGGCTCTTTGGTTTCTTCTCTTATAGGGTGCAATGTGTAGGATCCCCAGTAACTGGGTCCTCTCCTTTTATAATGATCAAAAGTAGGGCTTCAGACAGAGGAGACCATTCCAGAGCCAAAGCTATAACTTCTGCTCTGGGTCTCATGCTACCTTCTTTGTGAATTACATGGATTGAGAGCATGGTATTTGGAGTCCTTATCATTGGAGATGAATTGAATTATTTTTCTATAACATGAACTCTTTGAAGAAGAGAAGGACACAAGAGACCTGGCTGGAGTAGTCTGATAGGATTCCTAAGATCAACCTGAACTTGGAGTTGTAAAAGCCACAGTGGAGGACAGTGGGATTGGTGAAGCAAAGACCACTATTTCACATGATCAGTGAAGGTGAAATGTGCTGGCTTAGGACATGTTTTCAGGAAGGAGGGGCTAGAATATTTATTCTTTTGTGTATTCATCCTTTTATTCAACAAACATCTATTTATTACCTGCTATGTAGCTACGTAGCAAGTAAGCACTGGGCTTGTAGCAATGACCATATAGGTGTTTGTTATCATAGAATTTGCACATTGTTTTTTTTGGGGGGGCATTGATAGATTGATAATACTAAATAAATTTCTAAAAAGTAACTAGGCGATGTAAACATCAGGTTGTGATGTGTGCATTGCAAATATTTAAACTAAACAATATGATAATGAATGTGAGTGTATCTATATGGACAGGCTAGACCTGACTAACAAACCGAAGCCAGGCAAAAAGTGGGGACATGAGATTACCATTAGAGAGTGTGGTTAGAGCAAAGGCTCTTAGGGAGTAACAAACTTGGTGACTTGTAGGAAGCAAAGGCCAGTATGACTAGAACAGAGAGGGTGAAGTGAAGAGTGTGAGAGAGAAGGCTAACATTAAAAAAAAAAAAAAAGAAAAGACCAGATTATGTAGTGCTCTACTAGGAAAAGAGCACTAGGAAAAGAAACTTGCATTCGTGTATATAGTGGGGAAGCATTAGAAAAATTTAAGCAGATGATAAATAAGTAAGTACTATGTCAGTCCATTCTAAAGGAGATCAGCCCTGGGTGTTCTTTGGAAGGAATGATGCTAAAGCTGAAACTCCAGTACTTTAGCCACCTCATGTGAAGAGTTGACTCATTGGAAAAGACTGATGCTGGGAGGGATTGTGGGCAGGAGGAGAAGGGGACGACAGAGGATGAGATGGCTGGATGGCATCACCGACTCTATGGACGTAAGTTTGAGTGATCTCCGGGAGATGGTGGTGGACAGGGAGGCCTGGCGTGCTGCGATTCATGGGGTCGCAAAAAGTCTGACACGACTGAGCGACTGAACTGAACTGAACTGAACTGATGTTATGTTTACAATGTGAACTTGTACTATTTTGTTAGTAGTAACTAAAATATAAATTGGGTAAAGAGTGTGGGACTTGAGGTCTGGCTTGAGATGGTGGTGTCTATTTATATGAAGTCAAGATATGCAGAAGAATTTAACTTCTGTAATTAGTTAAATAACAGTACTCTAGTACAATGAAATACTAATCCAATATTAAGGAGGATGGGGGAATTAGAATAAAATAGAAATATTATTATACCATATTTTAACATAAAATAATGCAAATTACTTTCTAAAGTATGATTTCATTTTTCATTTGGATAGCAGATATATATATGTATATAATATGAACATCCAGCATTAAGGGCATTTTCTCTCCTCATTCCTATCATTTACAACCTAAACTTTCTTCTATATCAATTCTTTCTCTTCTATTGTTTTCTAGTATTTCTTCAATTTCCTATGTATCTAATTATATATTTTTTTAGCTTTTAGAAAAATTGAAGTGAAATTAACTTACAATGTTATACTTTTTCAGGGGTACAACATAGTGATTCAACATTTGTATACATTATGAGATGATCATCATGATAATCTAGCTACCATCTGTACCATAACTTATTAAATATTATTGACCATGTCTCCTATTCTGTATATTATACCCCTATGACTTATTTATTTTATTTTTAAAAAATTAATTTATTTTAATTGGCAGTTAATTACTTTACAATATTGTGGTGGTTTTTGCCATACATTGACAGGAATCAGCCGTGGGTGTGCGTGCACATAACTCAAAGTTCCGCCCCTTAGTGCCCTTCACCTGTTTTGCCCATCCCCCCACACCCCCCACCTGGCAGCCACCAGTTTGTTCTTTGTATCTATGACTCTGATTTTGTTTTGTTTGTTTTGCTTTCCTAGATTTCACATACAAATGAAATCATACAGAATGTGTCCCTCTCTGCCTGACTTATTTCACTCATATGGTACCTTCTGGGCCCAGTCATCATGTTACAAATGGCACGATCTTATTCTTTGTAATGGCTTAGTACTATTCCATTGTGCAGATGTGTGTGCATGTGTGTTTGTGTGTGTGTGTGTGTATACACACAAATCACATCTTCGGTATCCATTCATCTCTGTATGGACACTTAGTCACTTTCATATCTTGGGCTATTGTAAGTAATGCTGCAATGAACACAGAGTTGTCTATATTTTGCATATTAGTGCTATAGTTTTCTTCAGGTAAGTAACCAGAAGTGGAACGACTGAATCATATGACAGTTATACTTTACTTTTTTTGAAGAACCTCTGTATTTTTTTCATAGTAGTTGGAATCAGATTTGTTTTGTTTTTATTGTTGAGTTGTATGAGTTTTCTATAAATTCTGTATATTAACTCCTAGGTAGATATTAATTATATCTTTAATAACAAATATTATATCCAAAGTTCCAATGAGGGCAAGTATTTTTTAATTTACTTATTCCATATATTGTTTTATAGCTAAAGCATATTTTGTCACTCACTATGTCTTTATTAAGAAATAGATGTTACAAAATAATCTCTTCTTGAAATAGTTTTTCACTAACAGGTAGCATTATTTGGATTGGAGCTTCAAAACCTGGCTGTACCCCAGAATCATTAAAACAGTTTGAAAAACATATAAATTCCCAGGTATACCTGTGAAGATTCAAATAAAGAAGTCTGAGGTGTGCTTCAAAATCTGTCTTTTTGATGAAGATGCATGAGTTTGGGAACTAATTTAGAACTTATCATAAATAAGTTTCAAAAAAAATTTAGTGTATTTGAAGGTTTATCTCAAAATATTCTTTTTCTACCTTTCATCATGGACTTAACTATCATTTTTTTCTTGGAAGTTGATCAAACCTGAAGATATTTGATATTTTCATACTGGCCTTACTGAAATGCAGAAAATAGTCCAAAGATCTAGAATGTGTCAGTGTATACTGCATCAATTTGCCCACAAAAATAAGCACTGACTTCCTAAGATTAAATGAAATCAGCTGGTACTTATCGAAATTTAAGTTACAGGCTTAATGAAAGTCAGATCTAAAAGGAATTAGTTCAAAAAAAATAAAATAAAATAAAAGGAATTAATTCCATTCTACCTGTCTTTCTAAATGCTCATTGCTGGGAAGCTGGGTTTATTGATATTATTTCAGGTTTGTCATCTGGAGAATGAAGGATCTGACCTCCCCTCTCATATGTTGGATTCCAAAACTCTCCAACTTTCACATCTTCAGTCCTGAGATGCACTTTCCCCAGGGTTTCCATGGTTTCTTGTGTACACATCTGTTCTCAGACTCCTTCCTGTGTTCCTCTTGGTAACAAAAATCTTTGTCTTCTCCATGTTGATATTCCCAGCTTGGTGCCTAGGATACAGATACTCAACATAGATACTCAACAATACTGCCTCATCTTGATTTCTTTGTTTGCAGTTATTCTCATCTCTGGAATACTTCTGATTTTCCTAAGCCTACTTCTAGAGAGTATTGATGCCCTCCTGAGATGTGTGGTCTTGTGTTTCCGCATGTGGAAGTTCTTAGAAGACATTTTCTACCATGTATTTATTTCACCCCTGTCTATCATGCCTAGTTCATAATGAGAACAGATGTTTGCTGAACTGAACTGAATCTTTCTACCCTGGAGAACATGTTCTATAACTTTTTAAGTTTAAAAAACAGATACAGTTAATATGATGTATTGCTTGCAAAATTGACTTGAATTCAGTAGACTCAGATGAAAGACTTTTAAAGGTTAAATATCTTTGACTAAAACAGATTTTATTTTAGATCTCCTTAATAGTATTTTCCTTTAAAAAGCACAAGAAAACCTCAATTTTCTGATTGCTCTCTTAAAATTGATTTATACTTTCAGATGGAAGCAAAGGGCTAACCTGTAGTACATTCTTTGGAGTAAATGCCTCTTGAGTACCTACAAATGATTAAATATTATTTAGGGGACATGAAAAAGATGGAATGGGAATATATATGCTCCAACTTTGAAGATATGTATTTGTGCTATGCTGTGCTTAGTCACTCAGTCGTGTTTGACTCTTTCGGACCCTTTGGATTGTATTCTGCCAGGCTTCTTTGTCCATGGGATTTTTCAGGTAAGGATACTGGAGTGGGTTGCCATTTTCTCCTCCAGGGGATTTTCCTGACTGTGGGATTGAACCCACATCTCCTATGTCTCCTGCATTAGAGGCGGATTCTTTCCCGGCTGAGCCACGGGGGAAGCCCCATGTATTTAAAACAATATGTTCTTTTTTCATAATTATTTCTTTGTATTTATGGCTATATTTTAAATTATGAAACAGCAGTAACAGGTAATATAATGCTACGTATTTAAAAACAAAGTCAGCACATTGAAGCAATAGATCTTTCTCTGTGTTATGAAAATGAGGAGTCACTAATGAAAAGCTCCTGAAAGAATTTGTAGAACACATGGAAGCCCTGAGCTTCTGGCTCCTTTAAGTTCCAGTTTGAAAACTCTTTATTTAAGGAACATAATTAATCACAACTGTCATGAGGCATTTGAAAGTCAATAACAATCCACAGCAATAAATAAATGGAGATAATTTCTACTGAGTTAAAAACTTATAGACTACTGAAATCTGAAACTAACCAAGTAAGAATATATGACTTATCATCCAATACTCAGTTAACTATTTCAATAGTGTGGTCTAGTGGGCAGTCTGACAGTACATTTTAGAAAAAAGAACATTTTTTTAAATGCTTAGATAATCTTAAAATAGCTACTGTTTACTTTTGAAAGACTATATATATCTATTTGCATGTGTGCATGCTGAGTTACTTCAGTTGTGTACAACTCTTTGCAACCGCATGGACTGTAGCTTGCCAGGCTCCTCTGTCCCTAGGATTCTCCAGGCAAGAATACTGGAGTGGATTGCCATGCCTTTCTCCAGGGGATCTTCCCGACCCAGGGATCGAACCCAGGTCTCCTGAATTGCAGGTGGATTCTTTACCAATGAGCCATTGGGGAAGCCCATATATAATATATAATTGTTAGCTTTAGTGCTAGGCATCTCTCATTAAATAAAAGCAAATCAATCAAGAACAGATTTTAATTATGCTTTTCCAATATGAAAACTTCCAAGAGGCTTCAAGTGCAAGCAGTGTTAGCTTAGAGTTATACCTTATGGAAGTGTAATTGGACATTTAAATTAAATCTTTTTTCCTCAGTATAATATTCTGGTTGAGATTCATCTGTACTTGATGAAGTTTATGGCTTAGGAGATATTTTTCGTTTACTTTGAGGAAAGAGCATCTTATATAGAGACAAAAGCATCACATTTTAAATATTTACTAGTTAAAATATATTTTAAAGTAGGAATTCTCATCCGGGCAGGAAATGAAATTTCTCCAAATTAAGGACAAATGCTCTTTTAATAGTTGTGTGAATTATTGAAGATTTGGATGTAAAATTCATTTTTGCAAGAATATTATTGAGTTATTTCAATAATTGGAATCACTTGAAAGTGGGAGGTAACCATTTTAGAATAGATCTGCTGGACCCTAAAATCATATAAAAGTTAATGGAAATGAGATTTAATGAATTTTATTCATTATGTTTGTAAACCAAATTGCATCTGCACTGTTTCAGTGTTTAATTGCCTTCTTTGTAGAATCATTTATGTCTTAGCATGTAACCAAATTTTCTCCAGAATTTCTAAGTTTGAAGTTGATTATCTGTCATAGTTAATTACAAAATTATCTCTCTTTATCTTGGTCCTGCTATAACATCTTCAGAAAATGATGGTGATAGTGAGCAAAGCCTCTTGGCTTTGCCATGATTAGTTATAATCACATAACAGCCAGAATGGCAATATGGTACAAAAGCTTGTGTGGTCAAGTTATGATGGGCCTGGCAGCTGGAAAATAGAAATCCAAAGACATGCCTACATTTTTGCCTACATTTTTGGTGTGTCATGGCAATTATATGGCATTACATACTCTGACCATTTGAGATGATTACTATATTTTTATTATAAAAGGAAGAAGGATCTTTGGCATTCATAATTGGGAAAAGATGAATTATGCGGCAATCATTCCTCTCCCACTGGACTTGAGCCTGGGAAATTTCATTTCTAATAAACCAAGCACTGGAAATATTCTAATACTTTTACAAACTTAGATGTTTATTTGAGATATTTAAATTAAAACTGCATGCTTATTACAGATTTTGCAATACCTTTTAGAGGTTATTACTTTCTCTTAGTGAACTGATGTCTGAAGAAAATTAATAGGCAAATAGAAAACCGTTTTGTAAGATAACTCTTAAAGCATTCCACTTACGTCGTTTAAATTAATTCAGAAGTTATTTAAATCCTAGTAGCTCATGGGAACCATCTTTTGTTTACCTCAAGACACACCCATTTATGAAAATGTTTTGCAGCAGCTACTTTCAACCAGAACTGAATAGACCCTTCATGTTCATAGACTGATGTAAACATAGCTTGAATAATTTTGGATCCCAAATTGTTAGATTTGCTTATGGTGTATCCATGATTCATACTAAATTCCAGTGGACAGATGCTAGGTCTGTTCTTCCTAGAGAATTCCTGCAAGGCCTTGCAAAATTAGATCCTAATAGCTTTTTTAATGGTAATAATTTGTATTTGCAGTCTCATTTTTTTTCTTTAATTCTGTGATTTTTTACTACATGTTGAACAGAATCTCATAAGTATATTGGAAAAGTACATAGTTAAACTCTCCTTCTAGTGGCCATCCTGGAAATAATGGGAATTTTAAACTCAACTAGGCCTAACTGGACACGGAACAACAGACTGGTTCCAAATAGGAAAAGGAGTACGTCAAGGCTGTATATTGTCACTCTGCTTATTTAACTTATATGCAGAGTACATCATGAGAAACGCTGGGCTGAAAGAAGCACAAGCTGGAATCAAGATCCCCAGGAGAAATAGCAATAATCTTAGATATGCAGATGACACCACCCTTATGGCAGAAAGTAAAGAGGAACTCAAAAACTTCTTGATGAAAATGAAAAGGAGAGTGAAAAAGTTGGCTTAAAGCTCAACATTCAGAAAACTAAGATCATGGCATCTGGTCCCATCACTTCATGGCAAACAGATGGGGAAACAGTGGAAACAGTGTCAGACTTTATTTTGGGGGGCTCCAAAATCACTGCAGATGGTGGTGATTGCAGCCATGAAATTAAAAGATGCTTACTTCTTGGAAGGAAAGTTATGACCAACCTGGATAGCATATTGAAAAGCAGAGACATTACTTTGCCAACAAAGGTCCGTCTAGTCAAGGCTATGGTTTTTCCAGTGGTCATGTATGGATGTGAGAGTTGGACCATAAAGAAAGCTGAGTGCCAAAGAATTGGTGCTTTTGAACTGTGGTGTTGGAGAAGACTCTTGAGAGTCCCTTGGACTGCAAGGAGATCCAACCAGTCCATCCTAAAGGAGATCAGTCCTGGGTGTTCATTGGAAGGAATAATTCTAAAGCTGAAACTCCAATACTTTGGCCACCTTGTGTGAAGAGTTGACTCATTGGAAAAGACTCTGATGCTGGGAGGGATTGGGGGCAGGAGAAGAAGGGGACAACAGAGGATGAGATGGCTGGATGGCATCACTGACTCGATGGACGTGAGTCTGAGTGAACTCCAGGAGTTGGTGATGGACAGGGAGGCCTGGTGTGCTGCAATTCATGATGTTGCAAAGAGTCGGACACAACTAAGTGACAGAACTGAACTGAACTAAGGCCTAACTCAACTGAGTTTTCTTGAAACTAATACATATGTGAATTACATTTCATTAATTTAAATATTTTTTCTTTTAGTTTGCCTTGTTCTAGAATAATCCAAGGCAATTATCAGAATGCATACAAATAAGACCTCAAAATGGGGGAAAGGAGGAAATTAAAAAGTAGACTAACAAATCTGGAAGAATGAAGTTGAGAAAAGTAAGATGAAACTAAAGGTGTGATTGGGGCTTCCTTGGTGACTCAGTGGTGAAGAATCTGCCCGCCAATGCAGTAGATGTGGGTTCAATCCCTGGGTCAGGAAGGTCCCCTAGAGTAAGAAGTGGCAACTCACTCCAGTATTCTTGTCTGCGAAACGCCATAGACAGAGGAGGCTGGTGGACTCCAGTCCATGGGGTCACAAAAGAGTCAGACATGATTCAGCAACTAAACAATAACAACAAGAATGTGATTAGAAACAAAATATATGCTGAGAGGACATTTTCTAGTAATAGGGAACAGATACATCTTAAATTATCTAGCAGATCATGAAAACACAGAATCATGAGGTTGGTCACCTATCTCAAAGTGTCTATACAATAAGAAAAATGCACTTACCTAGAGTGTTAGTCTCTCAATCGTGTTTGACTCTTTGTGTCCCCGTGGCTATAGCCATCAGGCTCCCCTGTCCATGGAATTCTACAGGCAAGAATAGTGGAGTGGGGTGCCATTTCCTTCTCTAGGGGATCTTCCCAAATCCAGGAATCAAACCCAGGCCTCCTGCATTGCAGGTGAATTCTTTACTGTCTGAGCTACCAGGGAACACAGGGACACTTACCCAGAAGAATAAAGCAATTCTCTAAATTGAATCTAGAGAAATATTTTTGAATTACATTGGCAAAACAAAAAAACCACAACTATGGTGTGATGTGTTAAACAATGCTATCCACAACATTCTTTTAATAAATGCAAAAGTGTGTTTTGGTAACCTATTTTTTAGTACCCCTCAAAGTGAATTAAAGGCATCGGGTCAGAGGATAATTCAGTAAAAATATTGTATAGGATGATAAAACAATGTGAAATTTTCTCACAGTCTGCCTTAATTCATGGTATAATCAGTTAACTTTCTGGTGGAAAAATATATTTTTTCCTTAAAATCCCTGTATCTAAGAATGCCACAATTTTAATTTTAGCACCCAGAAAAAAATTATGAAAGGGACAGAGAAGTCGCTGTCATTGGCTCCACAAAGACTAGCAAAGAAAAGCATACAATTAAAACAAAAAATAAAGCCCCACATCTTAATTTGAAGCACTTATGGACCCTCCCTTTACTAATGAACAATGGACAATCTGTTATTAATGCCCAGAGCACTTTGGCACAAAATTTAATTCAAAGCATTAGAGGTCTTTGCTAATTCCCTGCTTATATTTCAGGGGTACTAATGTGGCTTTCAAGAAACCAGAGCAAACTGATTGATTTCAGGGTTGAATTTACTTGCCTTGAGCAATGAGCTTAAATTGTCTGGATTTGGGAGAAAAAAAAGAAACACTGGAAAAGATAAGGTGACATGGTTGCGGTAAGTTGCTCTGGGCTTCTGCTTCATGCTCAGCACTCTCAAACATCACTCAAGACTGACTAGCTAATTTAATGGACTGCAAATGCCTATAATTACTCTTTATTGAGCCATAATTATGTGCCAGGTATTATGCTAGGTGCTTTACAATCCTTTCTACTGTTACTCATACATCAGCTTGAATAGTGTCCCCCTAAAATTCATGTCCATCCAGAACCTCAGAATATGACTTTATTTGAAATAAGGTCTTTGCAGATGTAATTAGTTAAAATGAGATCATACTGGATTAGGATGGACCCTAATACAATGTTTGGTGTCTTTATGAAGAGAAAACAGGTACAGAGAACAGCAAATGGCAGCAGAGGCAGGAATTGGAGTGATGACATCTACAAGCCATGGTACCCCAAGAATTGCCAACGAATAATTTCCAGAAGCTAGAAGAAAAGTGTGAAAAAAAAATGTGCACAATGTGAGAGTTGCAAGTTAAGTTTTATTTGGGGCAAAATGAGGACTGCAGCCAGGAATAAGGACTGCCTCCAGGAAGGTGGCATTTCAGATAGCTCTGCAAAACTGTTCCAAGAAGTCAAGGGAAGGAGCTAGGATATATAGGAGTGTGTAACAAAGGTCAAGTAGTTGGGACATCAAAAGATTATTGTTATTAAAGAAATCAGGTATGCCACGGTAAGGAATTTAATGCTTTTGTATGTATGGAGAGATTTAAGAGTCTGGCCTCACTGAAATCATTCCTTTGATATTCATCCCAGCTATCTGGGGCCACTATCCCATGTTTTCACATCCAGAGTTTCCTTGGGGCTCACCATAGGGAGTGGCTGCAGTCTGATGGCTACTAGATGGCAGGTATTTCCTTTCAGAGTTCCCTCAGGACTTAATTTCCACCATCCATAGTGGCTGCAATTGCTGATGACTATGACATCCTTTGTATACTGACATGGCAGGAAACGTTCCATTTCTTAGAGGTGTAGGATGGTTTCTCCCTCATAGCCTTTAAAAGAACTGATCCTGCTAGTACTGTGATTTTAGACTTCTGGTCTCCATGACTGTGAGAGAATACATTTTAGTTTTTCAAGTCACTAGTTTGTGGTAATTTCTTTCCTTCTACTTCAGGAAACTAATACAATTCATGTAAACACTTCAAGGTAAATGTCTCTGTCTCTTTTCAACAAATTATAAAACATTTCTTGATTTTAAGCCTTGTGCTCACTCCATTGTCTTTTAGTCAAGCTCATTAAATAGTAAAGTGTGATGATTAGGTGATCTTATGAATATAAATTATCCAAAGAGTTTATGATAACTGACCACACACATCTTTTTATTCCAATTCCAAGAGGAACCTCTCTTGTTATTACTACCTCGCCAAAACCTGTGACCTAGTGGATAGCCAAACAGAGATAGTTTTGGTAATTTCCAAAGGAAAAGAAGTCTTTAATGCTTGAGGGAGGGAAAGTTAAAGATAGAAGACTATGCAATGCAAAGAATGTGTATATTTTGCATTAGGTTTTCAGAATAATCTGTTATAGGATACTGGGAATGACTGGGAATTCTAGGAGAGATCTCCTCTGCTGAAGTCAAGAAATCTTGGATGAGCATGGTTCGGAAGATAGGATCATAAATGTCACAACAAAAATTGGGTTATCAACATGGACACTGAGTCATGTGTGGGTCATGTGCAGGGTAGAATAGGAGAAACCAAGAAGACAGGTTTGACTTTACTAAAGGAGCCAAATGGAGCATGCGGCACTCAGACAACAAGTCAGGAGAAGGAGGTGGTCTGAAAGGGATGTGTGAACACTATCTGTCATGAAGGGCATGCCATCTCTTAGATTTGTGTTGAATTTGGAAGGTGAAGATAGCAAGGGAGTGGGGAACATCAGAGTCAAGAGATTCAGGATAGATGGGCAGATGGAAACTAAAACAGACTAAATCTATGTTAGGAAGTCAAATACCAGAAACTTAAGTTCATAGGAACAGAGAAAGAAAGTCCATTTTCCATTCCCTTTTCAAGATGTGAGATCTTGATAGAAATTAGAGCTTGTTTCACATATTTAAGGTTCCTTCATCTGTAGAATTAATATCTTACTTTGCAGTGTGGGTGAAAGGATTGTTTCTAGGCTGGCAATGAAAAACATTTAGCAAATTTTAGTTCTCTTATCTCGATTGCATAGTATCCCAAGCTACATACATCTTTTTCCAACTGTAATCTCAATGTCAGAGTTAAGAGTGGTCCACTTACTTGTTTATTTATTTTTATACCCTTCTTGTCAGCAAATGCTGTAGGAACATTTCTCAAATGAATAAAAAAATTATGAAAGCCAGTAACTTTTGGTATACAAAGAATTATGCTTACTTTGGCCACCTCATGTGAAGAGTTGACTCATTGGAAAAGATCCTGATGCTGGGAGGGATTGGGGGCAGGAAGAGAAGGGGAAGACAGAGGATGAGATGGCTGGATGGCATCACTGACTCGATGCACATGAATCTGGGTGAACTCCAGGAGTTGGTGATGGACAGGGAGGCCTGGCGTGCTGTGATTCATGGGGTCGCAAAGAGTCGGACATGACTGAGTGACTGAACTGACTGAACTGATTAGAGATAAAAGATAATAAAATCAAGTCTCTCTTTTTGAGCAACACATGTAACTTTTCGTGGGGACAAAAACACATTAAAAAAGACCAGAGCATACTGTGACAAGCACCAAGTTGTAGTAGGTATAGAACACCAAGGAGGAAAGGAATGCCTTGATTCCCCTAAATGTACTTTTTTTCTTCCTCTGATGGTTTGTTGATGTTATTTCCTACATAACCACAATCCCCACCTCTAATCTGTTCTTCTAAATCCTATCCTTCTATGAAATACTTTTTTTTAAATTAAATACCAGTTTCTCCAAGAAGCCTTCTTGATTTTGGACAACCTGATAGAAACCTTACCATAGCACTTCAGACATTTTATGTGAATTATTTTATATCTTTATAGTGATTTTGGCTTACTTCCATCCCAAACCTTAGGGTCTTCAGAACAGATTTTCAATCTATTTTTATAATATGTTAACCCCTAACAGCTCTAACCTTGATACTTCATACCCAAAAGTCAATGTTTTTCTTTGAAAGTTCTTGAAATAAATTTTTGGTATGGTTGTTCAAGTTAAGAAATGGATTTCATTACTTTATCAGCAGATGAGGTGAATAAAACTATTGGAGAAATTGAATACAGCTAGTGGAGAAAAGTCATGCCTAAGCTTCTGGAACAAAGGAAAACAAAAAATTTGAAGCTGAATTTCTTAGTAGTGAGGTCAGACAGAATTCATCTACCAGGAAAATGAAAAAAACCCTCATTGTTTGCTATTTGCATCATTAAAACTCTTAATATGACCCATTACATTATTCCTGAGAAATTGTTAGAATTAACTAAGTAAAAGCATTTTAGGTACCTTTAGAATTTTTAAAGATATTTTAGAATTTCTTTTGCAATATTGGGTGAGACTTTAAAATGCTTCAAAATGTTGAGACTAGATTTTTTTTTAAGGCATACATTGTAGCAAAATTTTTAAAAAATTTAAATATTTTCTAATTATTTACATGTTACATTTGTTTCTTATTACATGGCTCAGTTATAAAATGCCAATAATGTATATGTTTACTCTTGAATTCTTAAGAGAAATATGATAAGGGAAAATATTAATATAAGGACACAAATATGAAAGGTGAGAGGTGGAGAGCTCAAAATACACACAAAATCCATTATTCCTGTGTAATTCAACACTTCAGTTCAGTTCGGCCACTCAGTCGTGTCCGACTCTTTGCGACCCCATGAATCGCAGCATGTCAGGCCTCACTGTTCATCACCAACTCCCGGAATTCACTCAAACTCATGTGCATAGAGTCAGTGATGCCATCCAGCCATCTCATTATCTGTTGTCCCCTTCTCCTCCTGCCCCCAATCCCTCCCAGCATCCAGGTCTTTTCCAATGAGACAGCTCTTCGCATGAGGTGGCCAAAGTATTGGAGTTTCAGCTTTAGCATCAGTCCTTCCAATGAACACCCAGGACTGATCTCCTTTAGGATGGACTGGTTGGATCTCCTTGCAGTCCAAGGGACTCTCAAGAGTCTTCTCCAACACCACAGTTCAAAAGCATCAATTCTTTGGCACTCAGCTTTCTTTATGGTCCAACTCTCACATCCATACATGACCACGGGAAAAACCATAGCCTTGACTAGATGGACTTTTGTTGGCAAAGTAATGTCTCTGCTTTTCAATATGCTATCTAGGTTGGTCATAACTTTCCTTCCAAGGAGTAAGCGTCTTTTAATTTCATGGCTGCAATCACCATCTGCAGTGATTTTGGAGCCCCCCCAAAATAGTCTGACACTGTTTCCCCATCTATTTCCCATGAAGTGATGGGACCAGATGCCATGATCTTAATTTTCTGAATGTTGAGCTTTAATACAACTTTTTCACTCTCCTCTTTCACTTTCATCAAGAGGCTTGCATCAACTTAAAAAATAGTCACAGCCTGAATGTTGAGAGTTACATTTTATTTGGTGGGAAATTTTAGGATGTCAAGCCTGGGAGATAGCATCTCAAGTAACCCTGAGAGAACTGCTCTGAGATGGCAAGAAGAGCAACCAAATTATATAGAAGTTTTTTCCACAAAGGGCAAGTAGTCTTAACATCAAAACTGAAGTGAAAGTCATTCAGTCGTGTCTGACTCTTTGTGACCCCATGTACTATACAGTCCATAGAATTCACTAGGCCAGAATACTGGAGTGGGTAGCCTTTCCTTTCTCCAGGAGATCTTCTCAAACCAGGGATCGAACCCAGGTCTCCATCTTCCCAATCCAGAGATAGAACCCTAGTGTTCTGCATTTCAGACAGATTCTTTACCAGTGAGCCTCCAGGAAAGCCCAAGAATACTGAAGTGGGTAGCCTATCCCTTCTCCAGTCGATCTTCCTGAACCAGGAGTTGAACCAAGGTCTCCTGCTTTGCAGGTGGATTCTTTACCAACTGAACTACCAGGGAAGCCCTCAAAAGATAATGGTTAATTAGAGAAAACCAGATAATCCAAGTTACAAAATTTAGCTCTTTTCTAGTATGGGAAGATAAAAAGAATTTGGACTCACTGAAATCATCCTTTTCATGTGCATCTCAGCTATCTGGGGGCAGTATCCTGTGTTTTTCACATTCTCAGTTCGCCTAGCATAGGGAGTGGCTGCAGTCTGACAGCTGTTAGATCACAGGTATTTGTCTCCTTTTGAGTGCCTTTAGGGCTCCCCAGCTTACATTGGAAGTCTGGTATTGCTGAGGACTATGACATCCTTGTTTACTGATATGTTACTTATATTTCAACTCTAATAATCATCTTCTCTCTATTCCTCATCGAGTGGGCAAACGTTTGAATTCTAAATTCCTCAAATCCTGAAAATCATCTCCTTCTTTTTATAAACTTCACTCAAATCCTATTGATGAAATGATAGTTCTAGATGGTATTTTATTTTAAATGTACTCTGATAAAGCAGGCTTCCCTTGTAACTCAGTTAGTAAAGAATCTGTCTGTTATGCAGGAGATCCAGGTTCAATTCCTGGGTCAGGAAGATCCCCTGGAAAAGGAAATGACAACCTACTCCAGTATTCTTGCCTGGAGAATCCCATAGACAGAGGAGCCTGGTGGGCTACAGTCCAGTTCATGTGGTCGTAAGGGTTGGAGACCACTTAGTGACTATACCACCACCACAACCACCTGATAAAGCATATAATCATACTCTCATGCTATATTAAAATGTGTTCATCTATTTTGTACATTGAATTCCTAATTTCTTTCAAAGTTGCCCCTGCTGAAAGATTAAAATGATCATCATAACTCTAACCTTAACACTGATTAGTAAAATTCAGTACCTCATAAAATGTTACCTTCTAGAGGAAGGATTAGTTTGAACATGAGATAATTTCAGTCTAGTCTTTTAAATCTACAGTCTTATTTTCTTGAGCCACCACAAAATGCTTTATAAATAGCAGCTTGCAAAAAAAAAAATATATGGGTGTAGGTTCTGCTGAGAGAAAAGAAAATGGCTCCCTGGGAACGGAACTTCACTTGTGGCTTGATTCCTATCAGGGGCCAAAGCAAATATGAGCCCACAGAATGAAGAGGGATGCTTCCGGTTTTGAATTGTTGTTACATTCACTGTAACATAACTCATTGTTCACCAAGCAAGACGTAAGCTGTTCAAATGGACTGGATGTGTTACTTATTGGAACTAGGCAAAGGGCTTAAAATCCTAGCTATTTCCTTATGCAAAGGATTGACTGTACCATTCATTTTCTGAGATAAACATCCTTAAAATTGTTGGCAATTTGCAATATGTGAACAGTGTACTTTTGGATTTGGGGATGCATAGCTGTGGTTTTGAATTCTCCTTCTGTTGCTTAGGTGTATATCCTTAGACAATTTTGTAAATCCCTCTGAGTCCCAATTTCCTTATCTTTGAAATCACTAATGTTTGTCTTCTAAGGGTTGTTGTGGAGATTTTAAATGAAATGACGTAAGTAAAATCTTTGGTGGACTGTGTGGGAAGGGCCACCAAAAGGAAGAAGCACAGAAAGCAAGATTGTAATGAGCCAGGAGATTGTAATGCCCTTTTAATGTGCTCGCACTGAACCCCATACAAAAATTGATTCTGAAACTTACTTAGCAGAGCCTGCATTTGGCTTATCTCTCTATGTCAATGGTGACCTTCTTAAAGGAAGACAGTCTTTTATTTTTTCCTTCTTTTTTATTTCAGAATTTGACATAGTGGCTAACTCAGTTAGTTTTGATTAAATGTTTGTTTGTTAAATGAATAATAGAATAGCCTCAGAGACACTGTGACCTGAGAAAGATTTTGTCACCAGAGGCAGTGAAATCTTGGGATAACTGATCCATGGATAAGCCACAAACTATTGATCTCAAATGCTCTTTTACCAATCCTAGATTAATATGAGAACTATTTTTTAAAGTACAAATTTCAAGAAATGGGGATCTGTGAATCTGTAATTTTAACAAGCTACCTAGGTTATTCTAATGTGCAGTCATATTTTTCTTTGTCAGTTCTCAAGCTCTTGGCAGTCTTACTAATGACTCAACACAAATTTAGTATTAGAGTGCCCAAGGTCAACTAGCCAGTTCCCAACAAGAAGACTGAGAACAGCAGAGGCCAGCAGGAAAGGGAATTCTGAGAAATCTAGGCAAGCTTGCAGGCAATAATGATCTTGGATGGTACTTGTCAAACTTCTCTGATTATTTAACCAGGACAGGAAATCAGAATAAAAATCTGAAAACAGGCTGGCAGGGTTGGAATTCTATCATCACTTGGCAATATTTTATACCTCAGTTTCCTCATCTGTAAAATAAAGATAATCATATTTCTACTTTATAAGGTACTATGAAGACTAAATGAAATAATTATGTAAAGCACAATGCTTGGCATAGCTGTGTGCTCAATTCATACCACTATTACCTTCGTCACCAGCATCAATAATAAAACCATTATCATCTTTTCAGGGTTGAACTAGTCCTTCTTCATGAAGCCTTACCTGACTTTTCCAGTTCACAGATATTTAACTCTCTTTGAAGCACCTTAACAAATAAATTATGAAAAAATTTTAGCATCTAGTTATATACTCTCTTGTATAATGATGTTTTTCAGTAATATTTTCCTATCTTATTCTTAGATCTTTGTCTTATGAAGCAAAATATATGCTTACTGACAGTCTATAGCAAAAACTTTTCTTTTGGGTCAGAAATACAGTCATTTTCAAAATCACATATTAGATGAACAATTCTATTCTAAAAAACAATACCAATTATAGCCAATTCCCACTGGAACATTATAGAACATCATCAAAAACAATCAAAATGGAGGTAATTATTGTCACTTTGCAGCTTGTGCTTGGAAAATTAATTCCAACCACTGAAGCACATATCGAGAATATGCTTTGGTTTTAAAAATAGGCCATGCACATGCTTTGAGGTTAGAATTCTAAACACTAGTTACATTTTTGAATTTTTCAAGAGAATTCTGTATTGGAATTTTGGATTGTGCAAATATGAGACAAACTAGAAATAAATTTACTTGGCATCATTTAACTCCAAACTTGCTGGCTCCTAAACACAGCTGAAGAAGTTTTTATTATTATTTTCTTTTCTACATCACTTTATCAAATATGGTTATAAAATAGATAATATCTTTCATCAGCTTTCAAATGATATTATATTAGGTCAAGGTTTCCCTAATATATGTGTACAGGTACATGCACACATGCATAAACATTGATAGCTTAACAAAAAGTAATTTTAATTTCATAAATGAATTCCACTTGCTTTACTTTGTTTAGAATAATTAGGTAATTACTTAATTGTATTTTCTTTATTTGCTTTGTGTTTGATCTGAACATTTTGAAAATATATGGAATGATTAAAATCATTTAAGTATGTTAGTTGTAAAAAGAAAAAAGGAGAAAAATGGAAAAATTCCACCCATAATTGAAACCATGTACCAGCTCCTGTGTCCTTGTCTTTTGAAGTAAAATGGTGACTGTAGAGTTAATGATTGGGAAATAGGAAGATGTAGAGACAAAGAATTGGAGAAGGAAATGGCAACCCACTCCAGTGTTCTTGCCTGGAGAATCCCAGGGACGGGGGAGCCTGGTGGGCTTCTGTCTATGGGGTCGCACAGAGTCAGACACAACTGAAGCGACTTAGCAGCAGCAGCAGCAGCAGCAGAGACAAAGAATAGCTGTTGGGTTGAGGAACTGGTAACAATTTAGACAACAATTCTGCTGCATGATGTAATCACCAAACCTCCAGTTCCCTGAAAGATATTGATAAAGGCCTAAGACATGTTCCGAAGTTGCTCTTATAGGAAGCAGACTCATCCAGATGAAAAACTGCTGACCACAAAAACACAGACCCTAGACTGGGTCTATGAAACCAGAAGGCTGATGATGCTTGAAACTTCACCTTGTCGCCAATCAATCTGAGAACCAATCCATATTTTATTTGTAATTTCCCCCTTTGTCAACATACTAGGAATTACAAAGCATGGCATTCACATGAGGTTTTTATTATTGTTCAGTTACTAAGTCGTATCCAACTCTGCAAACCCCGTGGACTCTAGCACAGGCTTCCCTGTCCTTTACCATCTCCCGGAACTTCTCAAACTCATGTCTATTGAGTCGATGATGCCATCCAACCATCTCATCCTCTGTCGTCCCCTTCTCCTCCTGCCCTAAATCTTTCCCAGCATCAGGGTCCTTTCCAATGAGTTGGCTCTTTACATCAGGTGACCAAAGTATTAGAGCTTCAGCTTCAGCATCAATCCTTCCAATGAATATTCAGCATTGGTTTCCTAATTCTACTCTAAAATTTTCTGTATATGGCTTAGAAAGCTTTCAACAATTTTAATGATTTAAAATTATGAATGTTACAGTTTAATAATATATCCATAGAAGTGGAATCAAAGGACCCATATGACGTATTAATTAGTGGCTCTAGCTCTGTACACTAAACTAAGGAGACAAACAATTCCAGCAATCCAGTGATCACATTGAAGGGCAAGTCTCGCAGAAGGCAAGGTCAGAAAAATCTCACAAGCATAGCCAAAACTCATGTTAGAAAAAGATAAGAAAGGCATCTCGTTTTTAGAGGTTAGAATACCAAATAGGTAATAATTCTTAAAAGATATATACTTAGATCCTGAACCCATCCTGAATCCAGGAATGAATTTTATAGCCAGTTTTTCGAAAATAGGAAAAGTACCTCTGCAACAGAGGAAAGGATCAGAACAGGTGGGAGTTGGCCCGAATTGTTTCCAGGTGTGCATTTTGATTTGTAGACTTCTAAGATTTTTAGAAGCTTGGATGACAATCAACGGGGGCTGGATGCCATAGCCAAAGGAGGTTTCCTGGTACAGCTGGAGCAAACCTAGAAACTCCCAGTGTTCTGGCAGAGCCTTGGGTTCTGACCAACCCTGAGGGGAATGGGAGATGTCCACCACAGGGGTTCGCTTAGTGTCACCCAGCTCTGCCAAGTTGTTCAGATGCAACATTCTCAAAATCATTCAGTGAAGTTTGTATTTTTGGTTAGAAATCCAGATACATTTCAGTTCAGTTCAGTCTCTCAGTCGTGTCCGACTCTTTGAGACCCATGAACTGCAGCACACCAGGCCTTGCT
The DNA here is from genome assembly GCF_003369695.1 of Bos indicus x Bos taurus. NCBI lineage: Eukaryota > Metazoa > Chordata > Mammalia > Artiodactyla > Bovidae > Bos > Bos indicus x Bos taurus. The sequence continues at coordinate 34,147,665 of NC_040095.1, forward strand.
GTCCATCACCAAATCCCACGGTTCACCCAAACTCATGTCCATCATGTCGGTGATGCCATCCAGCCATCTCATCCTCTGTTGTCCCCTTCTCCTCCTACCTTCAAACCCTCCCAACATCAGAATATCTTCCAATAAGTCAACTCTTCACATGAGGTGGCCAAAGTACTGGAGTTTCAGCTTTAACATCACTCCTTCCAAAGAACACCCAGGACTGATCTCCTTTAGAATGGACTGGTTGGATCTCCTTGCAGTCCAAAGGACTCTCAAGAGTCTTCTCCAACACCTCAGTTCAAAAGCATCAATTCTTTGGCTCTCAGCTTTCTTCACAGTTGAACTTGCACATCCATACATGACCACTGGACAAACCATAGCCTTGACTAAATGGACCTTTGCTGGCAAAGTAATGTCTCTGCTTTTGAATAGGCTATCTAGGTTGGTCATAACTTTCCTTCCAAGGAGTAAGTGTCTTTTAATTTCATGGCTGCAATCACCATCTGCAGTGATTTTGGAGCCCCAAAAAATAAAGTCTGATACTGTTTCCACTGTTTCCCCATCTATTTCCCATGAAGTGATGGGACCGGATGCCAGGATCTTCATTTTCTGAATGTTGAGCTTTAAGCAAACTTTTTCACTCTCCTCCTTCACTTTCATCAAGAGGCTTTTTAGTTCCTCTTCACTTTCTGCCATAAGGGTGGTGTCATCTTCATATCTGAGGTGATTGATATTTCTCCCGGCAATCTTGATTCCAGCTTGTGCTTCTTCCAGTCCAGCGTTTCTCATGATGTACTCTGCATAGAAGTTAAATAAACAGGGTGACAATATACAGCCTTGATGTACTCCTTTTCCTATTTGGAACCAGTCTGTTGTTCCATGTCCAGTTCTAATTGTTGCTTCCTGACCTGCATACAGGTTTCTCGAGAGGCAGGTCAGGTGGTCTGGTATTCCCATCTCTTTCAGAATTTTCCACAGTTTATTGTGAAGCACACAGTCAAAGGCTTTGGCATAGTCAATAAAGCAGAAATAGATGTTTTTCTGGAACTCTCTTGCTTTTTCTATGATCATGCGGATGTTGGTAATTTGATCTCTGGTTCCTCTGCCTTTTATAAAACCAGCTTGAACATCTGGAAGTTCACGGTTCACATATTGCTGAAGCTTGGCTTGGAGAATTTTGAGCATTACTTTACTAGCATGTGAGATGAGTGCAATCGTGCAGTAGTTTGAGCATTCTTTGGCATTGCCTTTATTTGGGATTGGAATGAAAACTGACTTTTTCCAGTCCTGTGGCCACTGCTGAGTTTTCCAAATTTGCTGGCATATTGAGTGTAGCACTTCCACAGCATCATCTTTCAGGATTTGAAATAGCTCAACTGGAATTCCATCACCTCCACTAGCTTTGTTCGTAGTGATGCTTTCTAGGGCTGACTTGACTTCACATTCCAGGATGTCTGGTCTAGGTGAGTGATCACACCATCATGATTATCTGGGTCATGAAGATCTTTTTTTTACAGTTCTTCTGTGTATTCTTTCCACCTCTTCTTAATATCTTCTGCTTCTGTTAGGTCCATACCATTTCTGTCCTTTATCGAGCCCTTCTTCGCATGAAATGTTCCCTGAAGTGAAGTGAAGTTGCTCAGCCATGTCCGACTCTTTGTGACCCCGTGGACTGTAGCCCACCATGCTCCTCCATCCATGGGATTCTCCAGGCAAGAATACTGGAGTGGGTTGCCATTTCCTTCTCCAGGGGATCTTCCCAACCCAGGGATCGAGCCCAGTTCTCCTGCATTGCAGGCAGACCTTTAACCTCTGAGCTACCAGGGAAGCTCTGCATGAAATGTTCCCTAGGTATCTCTAATTTTCTTGAAGAGATCTCTAGTCTTTCCCATTCTGTTGTTTTCCTCTATTTCTTTGCACTGATCGCTGATGAAGGCTTTCTTATCTCTCCTTGCTATTCTTTGGAACTCTGCGCTCAGATGCTTGTATCTTTCCTTTTCTCCTTTGCTTTTCACTCCTCTTCTTTTCACAGCTATTTGTAAGGCCTCCCCAGACAGCCATTTTGCTTTTTTGCATTTCTTTTCCATGGGGATGATCCTGATCCCTGTCACCTGTACTATGTCATGAACCTCTGTCCATAGTTCATCAGGCACTCTATCTATCAGATCTAGTCCCTTAAATCTATTTCTCACTTCCACTGTATAATCATAAGGGATTTGATTTAGGTCATACCTGAATAGTCTAGTAGTTTTCCCTACTTTCTTCAATTTAAGTCTGAATTTGGCAATAAGGAGTTCATGATCTGAACCACATTTAGGTCCCAGTCTTGTTTCTGCTGACTGTATAGAGCTTCTCCATCTTTGGCTGCAAAGAATATAATCAATCTGATTTCAGTGTTGACCACCTGGTGATGTCCATGTGTAGAGTCTTCTCTTGTGTTGTTGGAAGAGGGTGTTTGCTATGACCAGTACATTTTCTTGGAAAAACTCTATTAGCCTTTGCCCTGCTTCATTCCATATTCCAAGGCCAAATTTGCCAGTTACCCCAGGTGTTTCTTGACTTCTTACTTTTGCATTCCAGTCCCCTATAATGAAAAGGATATCTTTTTTGGATGTTAGTTCTAAAAGGTCTCGTAGGTCTTCATAGAACCGTTCAACTTCAGCTTCTTCAGAGTTACTGGTTGGGGCATAGACTTGGATTACTGTGATATTGAATGGTTTGCCTTGGAAACGAACAGAGATCATTCTGTCGTTTTTGAGATTGCATCCAAGTACTGCATTTCAAACTCTTTTGTTGACCATGATGGCCACTCCATTTCTTCTAAGGGATTCCTGCCCACAGTAGTAAATATAATGGTCATCTGAGTTAAATTCATCCATTCCAGTCCATTTTAGTTTGTTGATTCCTAGAATGTTGACATTCACTCTTGCCATCTCCTATTTGACCATTTCCAATTTGCCTTGATTCATGGACCTGACATTCCAGGTTCATGCAATATTGCTCTTTAGAGCATCGGACCTTGCTTCTATCGCCAGTCACATCCACAACTGGGTATTGTTTTTGCTTTGGCTCCATCCCTTCATTCTTTCTGGAGTTATTTCTCCACTGATCTCCAGTAGCATATTGGGCACCTACTGACCTGGGGAGTTCATCTTTCAGTATCCTATCATTTTGCCTTTTCATACTGTTCATGGGGTTCTCAAGGCAAGAATACTGAAGTGGTTTGCCATTCCCTTATCCAGTGGACCACATTCTGTCAGACCTCTCCACAATGGGCCTCCCATCTTGGGTGGCCCCACAGGGCATGGCTTAGTTTCATTGAGTTAGACAAGGCTGTGGTCCATGTAATTAGATTGACTAGTTTTCTGTGATTATGGTTTGTGTGTCTGCCCTTTGATGCCTCTCATAACACCTACCATCTCTTACCTTGGTTTCTCTTACCTTGGACGTGGGGTATCTGTTCACGGCTGCTCCAGCAAAGCAGATACATTTAATAGTTGTCAAATCCAAATATTTGGATTTGGAGTTCTGGATCTAGACGTTGCCTCATGTTCAATTGTATATACCTCTGTCCCCTGTGAAGTCTTCATCCACTTAAATTTTCTCCAAAGGGGATAGTTTTGCCTCTTTAACTTAACAGATGCTGCTACTACAGCTGCTAATTGACTTCAGTCGTGTCCGACTCTGTGCGACCTCATAGATGGCATCCCACCAGGCTCTGCTGTCTCTGGAATTCTCCAGGCAAGAACACTGAAGTGGGTTGCCATTTCCATCTCCAATGCATGAGTGAAAAATGAAAGTGAAGTCACTCAGTCGTGTCCAACTCTCACGACCCCATGGACTGCAGCCTACCAAGCTCCTCAGTCCATGGGATTTTCCAGGCAAGAGTACTGGAGTAGGGTGCCATCGCCTTCTCTGAGGATTCTACAAATACTTCTATTTGATATTAATCATTTTCATTCTCCAAGAGTTCTTTCGAATGTCTAAATTATTTTGTTTTGATTGTACCCTTATTTCTTTGGTTCTATCTTGAGATAAAGTACAAATAGAATATTTCATTACTTATTGAATGCAGTTGTAAATTTTGTGTTTAATTTTCTCTAGACTAGGCTACCAACTCCAGTATTCTTGGACTTCCCTTGTGGCTCAGCTGGTAAAGAATCTGCCTGCAATGAGAGAGACCTGGGTTCAATCCCTGGGTTGGGAAGATTCCCTGGAGAAGGGAAAGGCTATCCACCCTAGTATTCTGGCCTGGAGAATTCCATGGACTGTATAGTCCATGGGGTCACAAAGAGTCAGACACTACTGAGTGACTTTCACTTTCACTTTCAATATAAACTCAAATCCTTTTAAGATTAATCCTTAAGTTCGTTGCCCTTCCTTGATCATTTCTGGGGCTCTTCTTTGAACCCTCTTCAGTTTTCCTATATTCTTCTTAAATAAAAGCAAAAATAAACAAATGGGACCTAATTAACCTTAAAAGCTTCTGCACATCAAAGGAAACTATTAGCAAGGTGAAAAGACAGCCTTCAGAATGGGAGAAAATAATAGCAAATGAAGCAACTGACAAACAACTAATCTCAAAAATATACAAGCAACTCCTACAGCTCAACTCCAGAAAAATAAATGACCCAATCAAAAAATGGGCCAAAGAACTAAATAGACATTTCTCCAAAGAAGACATACAGATGGCTAACAAACACATGAAGAGATGCTCAACATCACTCATTATCAGAGAAATGCAAATCAAAACCACTATGAGGTACCATTTCACACCAGTCAGAATGGCTGCGATCCAAAAGTCTACAAATAATAAATGCTGGAGAGGGTGTGGAGAAAAGGGAACCCTCTTACACTGTTGCTGGGAATGCAAACTAGTACAGCCACTATGGAGAACAGTGTGGAGATTCCTTAAAAAACTGGAAATAGAACTGCCTTATGATCCAGCAATCCCACTGCTGGGCATACACACCGAGGAAACCGGAATTCAAAGAGACACGTGTACCCCAATGTTCCTCACAGCACTGTTTATAATAGCCAGGACATGGAAGCAACCTAGATGCCCATCAGCAGATGAATGGATAAGAAAGCAGTGGTACATATACACAATGGAGTATTACTCAGCCATTAAAAAGAATACATTTGAATCAGTTCTAATGAGGTGGATGAAACTGGAGCCTATTATACAGAGTGAAGTAAGCCAGAAGGAAAACAGCAATACAGTATAATAACACATATATATGGAATTTAGAAAGATGGTAACAATAACCCTGTGTATGAGACAGCAAAAGAGACACTGATGTATAGAACAGTCTTATGGACTCTATGGGAGAGGGAGAGGGTGGGAAGATTTGGGAGAATGGCATTGAAACACGTAAAATATCATGTATGAAACGAGATGCCAGTCCAGGTTCAATGCACGATACTGGATGCTTGGGGCTAGTGCACTGGGACGACCCAGAGGGATGGTATGGGGAGGGAGGAGGGAGGAGGGTTCAGGATGGGGAACACATGTATACCTGTGGTGGATTCATTTTGATATTTGGCAAAACTAATACAATTATGTAAAGTTTAAAAATAAAATAAAATTTAAAAAAAGAAAGAAAGAGAGGAATTGATGATGACAGTAACTCTCTAAGTAGGCTCTGCTGCTCAAATGGCACGTAACTGTATAGCTTTTAAGTTATTTTTTTCTATTGACATATTCCCTTTTAGTGATGGTACCACATTGCCCAAGGTAAGCACGTCTGTGGTGGTTTTTAAAGCCAAAAGCTGTTTGAGTCAACTTCCTTATCAATAGAACTCAACCCTAGAATAAAAGGGAAAGAAGTACTTTTATGAAAGCCTCCCTCTCAACTCTATGTTTTCAGTGACTCATCCCCGAAACCAGTTTTTTTTTTTTTCCCCTTTCCTTCTATGACAGAGATCTTTTGTTAGATTGTCCTTAGAATTTGTTTAACAGTTGCTAAATGCCAATGGTGCTGACAAGAAGCAAGAATTAGGATCAGCTTTGGTTGTAAAGGTATCATATCCATACAGCTCTGCAATGCTGAAATGGGGAATATGTTTGTTTTATTTGGAGGGTATTATCACTCACAAATAATTGGCTTTCACCTACCAACTTTTAGCAAAACTATATATTTTTGCTGACTTATTAAGTGGTAACATTCTACAGACCATTTTCTTTAGGTAGCAAGATATCATACTTTAATCTTATTTAGTAGGAAAATAACCAAAGGGATGATACTCACAGGCAAATAAAGTTAGTTGGATTTTTGATAAAGCAGCTTCTGCTGTTAGAATATATACATTTATTTGTTCTCAATCAAAGATGCCAGTAACTAGACAAATTATATTTATTATGTAAATTAACTAATTAAGGAGGAAAAGGGGATAATAGAGGATGAGGTGGTTGGGTAGCATCACCGACTCAATGGACATGAGTTCGAGCAAGCTCCGGGAGATGGTGAAGGACAAGGAAGCAAGTCCATGGAGTCCCAAAGAGTGGACACAGCTGAGCGATTGAACAATAATAACAAAACTAATTAAGTGTGCATGTGCATGCTAAGTGGCAGGTGGGTTTTTTACCACTAGCACCATCTGGGAAGCCCAATTAAATAAGTAAATAACTAAATGCCTGCATGCTAAAGAATGCTTCAGTCCTGTCCGACTCTTTGTGACCCCATGGACTGAAGCCCACTAGGCTCCTCTGTCCATGGGATTGTCCAGACAAGAATACTGGAGTGGGTAGCCATTCCCTTCTCCAGAGGATCTTCCAGACCCAGGGACTGAACCTGAGTCTCTTCTGTCTGCTGCATTGGCAGCTGGGTTCTTTCCCACTAGCACCACCTGGGAATAAAATAACTAAATAAATTACCTCCAAAATGAATGAAGAAAGAAGGAAAAAAGAAAAAGAAGGAAAAAATGCAAGTGAATAGAATCCTGCAAGTGCAGGTAGCATTTAAAATTAAATTTCTCTAAAGAAGTTAATGTAAGTTATTTTGATAGATGTGATATATGTGCCAGGCAAGCAAAGGAAAACTGAACATGACATCTCTGATTTGAAGTTACCTTTCTTACATTATTGAGGCTTCTCTGCTGGGCCAGACAGTAAAGAATCTGCCTGCAATGAGGGAGACCCAAGTTCGATCCCTGGGTCAGGAAGATCCCCTGGGGAAGGAAGTGGCTACCCACTCCAGTATTCTTGCCTGGAGAATCCCATGGACAGAGGAGCCTGGCAGGCTACAGTCCACAGGCTCACAAAGAGGCAGACATGACTGAACAATTAACACTTTTCTTCCTTCTGATGTTATTATTTGTACTCTTAGTCTTAACCTCTTAGGAGCTTGAAATATTGAGTTATACATAAAGAGAATCAATTTTTCTTAGCTGTGTATTGTTATACCAATAGAAATTTATGAGCACTCAAAGGCAGTTGCTTTATTAAAATGGGAACCATTGACCAGATTTGTGTGACTCTAATGATAGAGAGGACCTGCCAGAGTTGCTGGTACAGAGTAGATTCTCTGTAAGTTGTTTTTAGTGAGAGGGAAACATACTGTAGGGATTCCTTTAAAACAAAATTTAACAAATAATGAACTAGAGTGGGATAAACAAAATGTGTTACATCCTCTGGTAGCATCCATTTCATTGATAAGACACACAAAATGAGATTTGAGATGCTCTACATTAACAAAATACATGGGAATTTTCTACCTTGTCTTCCATTTGGAGATGATTAAAAATGGTTCAGATCAATCTCAGGCTTGTCAAAAAAATACGTTCTTTAATTTCTAAGGCTTCCCAGGTGGCTCAGCTGGTAAAGAACTCTCCTGCTAATGCAAGATATGCAAGAGATGTGGGTTCAATCCCTGGGTAGGGATGATCCCCTGGAGAAGGAAATGGCAACCCACTCCAGTATTCTTGCCTAGGAAATCCTATGGACAGAGGAACCTGGTGGGCTACAGTCCATTGATTTCTAATATTTTTTCCTTAATTCAAATAAATGTCAATCCAACTTCTTTATCTATCTTATCCAAAATATCTCAAGTGTCCAACTGTTGTATTCATACCAAAGTCTCTACTCTTTTCTCCCTTCACCAGGATAATGATAGCTATTTGCAGGAAATATTCAGTTCTGTTTATCCAAGTTACATTGCATGAATTGCATAAATTCATTTATGATTTCTTTAAAATATACACAACAGAGATTGTGGCTGGTTGGGATCTAATTAAAATTAAAAGCTTCTGCACAACAAAAGAAACTATATGCAAGGTGACAAGACAATCTTCAGAATGGGAGAAAATAATAGCAAATGAAGCAACTGACAAACAACTAATCTCAAAAATATACAAGCAACTCCTGCAGCTCAATTCCAGAAAAATAAACAACCCAATCAAAAAATGGACCAAAGAACTAAATAGATGTTTCTCCAAAGAAGACATACAGATGGCTAACAAACACATGAAGAGATGCTCAACATCACTCATTATCAGAGAAATGCAAATCAAAACCACAATGAGGTACCATCTCCCGCCAGTCAGAATGGCTGCGATCCAAAAGTCTACAAGCAATAAATGCTGGAGAGGGTGTGGAGAAAAGGGAACTCTCTTACACTGTTGGTGGGAATGCAAACTAGTACAGTCACTATGGAGAACAGTGTGGAGATTCCTTAAAAAAACTGGAGACAGAACTGCCTTATGACCCAGCAATCCCACTGCTGGGCATACACACCGAGGAAACCAGAATTCAAAGAGACACGTGTACCCCAATGTTCATCGCAGCACTGTTTATAATAGCCAGGACATGGGAGCAACCTAGATGTCCATCAGCAGATGAATGGATAAGAAAGCAGTGATACATATACACAATGGAGTATTACTCAGCCATTAAAAAGAATACATTTGAATCAGTTCTAATGAGGTGGATGAAACTGGAGCCTATTATACAGAGTGAAGTAAGCCAGAAAGAAAAACACCAATACAGTATACTAACACATATATATGGAATTTAGAAAGATGGTAACGACAACCCTGTATGCGAGACAGCAAAAGAAACACAGATGTATAGAACAGTCTTTTGGACTCTGTGGTTGAGGTGGGGATGATTTGGGAGAATGGCATTAAAACATGTATAATATCATATAAGAAATGAATCGCCAGTCCAGGTTCGATGCAGGATACAGGAAGCTTGGGGCTGGTGCACTGGGATGACCCAGAGTGATGGTATGGGGAGGGAGGTGGGAGTGGGGTTCAGGATGGGGAACATGTGTACACCCGTAGCGGATGCATGTTGATGTATGGCAAAACCAATACAATATTGTAAAGTGAAAAAAAATAATAAAAAAATAAAAAAAAATTATGATCAAAAGAATCTGCTAGATCAAATCTAGAATTCAAAATCACCAAAAGAGGGAAAATGTGGCTTAAAGGGCAAGCTAACTTGTACATATTTGTAACAAGTATACCTTTTTTGACATTATATGTGTGTATCCTTATGGGCATAAAGAAATGAATACTTGATTCTTGGAGAAAGAATATGTCTTGAAGCGGCCATGAAAGTAAAGGCAAAAGAAACACCAGTGACTAAAAGGAGGCAGGCTGTGTGTGACTAGTAATTATTATAATCTGTAAAATAGCTCCCTGTTCATCACACGAGATGAGGGATTTGGTTTGGCTGAGGATGTTAATTGACCTGTACTCAGAGCTCAAGTTAAAGCTCATGTGTTCTCTGATTTGTTTATCCCAAGGCCTTGAAGCAGTCTTAGTGCTGTGTGTGCCCTTGTACAGTAAGTACTGGGAAAGGCTTTCTGAGTGGTTCATGCAATGAATGCCTTTTGGGTACACATGGCAAAGTGCTGCCAGATCATTCAGTTCCTTCACATTTTAAGGAGCACTCATTCAAGGAGACTGATTTGAACTTCAGTTCTGCTGTTGCTTAACTGCTTATCATTGACTGAATTATTCAACCTCAATGAACTGTTCATCTCTAAAATAGATTCATAAGAATATTATTAAGATTAACTGAGGACACATATGTAAAAAAATAATATTTCAGGGCAGAATGACTCAGAGCAAAGTGAGTATTATGATCAGATATACATAAACTTACACTTGGCCAGTGAAAAATTGGGTTATTATTGGTTCGACATGTGACTTGGAAGTGTTTCCTGCTATGGCTGGAATAGATTTCCTTTCCCCTTCATGTTGGGTTTGGCTATGGGAATTGCTTTGACCAATGGATGTTAGTGGAAGTGTAAAGGCTATGAAAGGCCGCATATGTTCCCCCTCTCTTCCTTTCTCTTTTGCACTGGCCCGAGGAGAACATTTCCAAGTTGGTCTGTCCTTTAAAAAAAATGAGAAGGCATATAGAGTAAGCGGGCTCAGACTGCTAATTGGAATGAAGTGGATGATCCACAGTTTATCATTAGGCCAAGAAGTGATAAATGAATACCTCTTGTTGTTGGTTAGTGGAAATTTCAGAGTTGTATGTTATCTTAGCACTCAGTTCAGTTCAGTTCAGTTCAGTCGCTCAGTTGTGTCCGACTCTTTGCGACCCCATGAATCACAGCACGCCAGGCCTCCCTGTCCATCATCAACTCCTGGAGTTCACCCAGACTCACGTCCATCGAGTCAGTGATGCCATCCAGCCATCTCATCCTCTGTCGCCCCCTTCTCCTCCTGCCCCCAATCCCTCCCAGCATCAGAGTCTTTTCCAAGGAGTCAACTCTTCGCATGAGGTGGCCAAGTTTCAGCTTTAGTATCATTCCTTCCAAAGAACACCCAGGGCTGATCTCCTTCAGAATGGACTGGTTGGATCTCCTTGCAGTCCAAGGGACTCTCAAGAGTCTTCTCCAACACCACAGTTCAAAAGCATCAATTCTTCGGCACTCAGCCTTCTTCACAGTCCAACTCTCACATCCATACATGACCACAGGAAAAACCATAGTCTTGACTCGACGAACCTTTGTTGGCAAAGTAATGTCTCTGCTTTTGAATATGCTATCTAGGTTGGTCATAACTTTCCTTCCAAGGAGTAAGCATCTTTTAGTTTCATGGCTGCAGTCACCATCTGCAGTGATATTGGAGCCCCCAAAAATAAAGTCTGACACTGTTTCCACTGTTTCCCCATCTATTTCCCATGAAGTGATGGGACCGGATGCCATGATCTTCGTTTTCTGAATGACTCTCCTCTTTCACTTTCATCAAGAGGCTTTTGAGTTCCTCTTCACTTTCTGCCATAAGGGTGGTGTCATCTGCATATCTGAGGTGATTGATATTTCTCCCGGCAATCTTGATTCCAGCTTGTGCTTCCTCCAGTCCAACGTTTCTCATGACGTACTCTGCATATAAGTTAAATAAGCTGGGTGATAATATACAGCCTTGATGTACTCATTTTCCTATTTGGAACCAGTCTGTTGTTCCATGTCCAGTTCTAACTGTTGCTTCCTGACCTGCATACAAAATTTTCAAGAGGCAAATCAGGTGGTCTGGTATTCCCATCTCTTTCAGAATTTTCCACAGTTTATTGTGAACCACACAGTCAAAGGCTTTGGCATAGTCAACAAAGCAGAAATAGATGTTTTTCTGGAACTCTCTTGCTTTTTCCATGATCCAGCAGATGTTGGCAATTTGATCTCTGGTTCCTCTGCCTTTTCTAAAACCAGCTTGAACATCTGGTAGTTCATGGTTCATGAATTGCTGAAGCCTGGCTTGGAGAATTTTGAGCATTACTTTACTAGCGTGTGAGATGAGTGCAATTGTGTGGTAGTTTGAGCATTCTTTGGCATTGCCTTTCTTTGGGATTGGAATGAACACTGACCTTTTCCAGTCCTGTGGCCACTGCTGAGTTTTCCAAATTTGCTGGCATATTGAGTGCAGCACTTTCACAGCAGCATCTTTCAGGATTTGAAATAGCTCAACTGGAATTCCATCACCTCCACTAGCTTTGTTCATAGTGATGCTTTCTAAGGCCCACTTGACTTCACATTCCAGGATGTCTGGCTCTAGGTTAGTGATCACACCATCATGATTATCTGGGTCATGAAGATCTTTTTTGTACAGTTCTTCTGTGTATTCTTGCCATCTCTTCTTAATATCTTCTGCTTCTGTTAGGTCCATACCATTTCTGTCCTTTATCGAGCTCATCTTTGCATGAAATGTTCCTTTGGTATCTCTGATTTTCTTGAAGAGATCCCTAGTCTTTACCATTCTGTTGTTTTCCTCTATTTCTTTGCATTGATCCCTGATGAAGGCTTTCTTATCTCTTCTTGCTATTCTTTGGAACTCTGCATTCACATGTTTATATCTTTCCTTTCTCCTTTGCTTTTCACTTCTCTTCTTTTCACAGCTATTTGTAAGGCCTCCCCAGACAGCCATTTTGCCTTTTTGCATTTCTTTTCTATGGGAATGGTCTTGATTCCTGTCTCCTGTACAATGTCATGAACCTCATTCCATAGTTCATCAGGCATTCTATCTGTCAGATCTAGGCCCTTAAATCTATTTCTCATTTCCACTGTATAATCATAAGGGATTTGATTTAGGTCATACCTGAATGGTCTAGTGGTTTTCCCTACTTTCATCAATTTAAGTCTGAATTTGGCAATAAGGACCTCATGATCTGAGCCACAGTCAGCTCCCAGTCTTGTTTCTGCTGACTGTATAGAGCTTCTCCATCTTTGGCTGCAAAGAATATAATCAATCTGATTTCGGTGTTGACCATCTGGTGATGTCCATTTATAGAGTCTTCTCTTGTGTTGTTGGAAGAGGGTGTTTGCTATGACCAGTGCATTTTCTTCGCGAAACTCTATTAGCCTTTGCCCTGCTTCATGCCTTATTCCAAGGCCAAATTTGCTTGTTACTCCAGGTGTTTCTTGACTTCCTACTTTTGCATTCCAGTCCCCTATAATGAAAAGGACATCTTTTTTGGGTGTTAGTTCTAAAAGGTCTCGTAGGTCTTCATAGAACCGTTCAACTTCAGCTTCTTCAGTGTTACTGGTTGGGGCATAGACTTGGATTACTGTGATATTGAATGGTTTGCCTTGGAAATGAACAGAAATCATTCCGTCATTTTTGAGATTGCATCCAAGTACTGCATTTCAAACTCTTTTGTTGACCATTATGGCCACTCCATTTCTTCTGAGGGATTCCTGTCTGCAGTAGTAGATATAATGGTCATCTGAGTTAAATTCACCCATTCCAGTCCATTTTAGTTCGCTGATTGTCGACATTCACTCTTGTCAACATTCACTCTTGCCATCTCGTGTTTGACCACTTCCAATTTGCCTTGATTCATGGACCTGACATTCCAGGTTCTTATGCAATATTGCTCTTTACAGTATCGGGCCTTGCTTCTATCACCAGCCACATCCACAGCTGGGTATTCTTTTTGCTTTGGCTCCATCCCTTCATTCTTTCTGGAGTTATTTCTCCACTGATCTCCAGTAGCATATTGGGCACCTACTGACCACTGACTACTATATGGTCCCACTCAATTATCTTGAATGCAGAATTGATTTTTTCCCAAAGCTGTTCAGATGATTTACCATTTAATCTCTTAACATGTCTGTAAGGTCATGAATATGATAGTCTCTCTGTACATTTATGGAAATTTGTGGACCAAGAAGCAAAATATCTTTTAGCATTAAATCTGGTATCTTAATATAATTTTGTATATAATTCATAAAGCTTGCTGTATATTTCATTGTGTTTATTTTAAAATATGGAATACGAATAGACAGGTTTATATATACTTTATCTCTATGATAGCATTTATGAAATTTACTTCTAACAGGCATAGTCCTCCTCTTGAGTCACATCTGCTGACATCAGATAGTAAAACATTCTCAGAAAATTCTGAAAATTCCAAGTCCTTGAGGTCTGTCTTCATTGGAAGAGATCTAGAGTACTGTTTTAATTATGTTGCTGAAATATGGGGATAAAGTGATGGGGCGAGCTCTCCATTTTCTGCAGTGTTTACATTCATAGCCTTAACTTGACAGCTTCAGCTTTCTCTGCGTATGTAGGGTAGAGATATGCTGAAGTACAAAAAAGAAAAAAAGGCCCCAGAATAGAAGATGAAAGGACAGAGATGTTTATTTCTGTCTCATAGTTTAATAGTAGTAATAGTTTTAAAGTGACTCATCTTGGAAGGGACAACGACTCTGATCCTCATGGTTACTGGTGTAATCAAGTTTCTTCTAAGATACAACTCTGCTATCAAATAGAATACCTTTATTATGTCATAAGGTTAAAACAAAGTCAGTGACATGCTCCACTTTCTAGCAGAGTGACATCAGACAAGATACTCTGGAGTGTCAGTTGCTTTACCTTTAAAATGAGAACTAAAATACTCATCTTGGAGAGTTATAAAATATAATGGGATATTGTTAAGTACTTGAAACACTGGCTGGCACATGCTGAGCATCTAGTCAGCATATCCTGTTGCAATTGTAGTCACCATAGAGGTTCTGTATCATAATGGCAGGGGATCAGCATTGATCTGTAGGTACTATTCAGGCTGTTGTTATTTTTGAAATGAACTTGAAATCTAGATTTCCACTTGAATAAGATCCTCAGAAGGAACTTTCACTTTCTCACACCTCTACATGACTCTCCTCACACCATGCCCTGGTGTGGTCCAAGCACATATGCTGTGTCCCATATGGCAGCAGTCCCCAAACTTTTTGACACCAGGGACCAATTTCGTGGAAGACAATTCTTCTATGGACAGGGTGGGATGGTTTCAGGTTGATTCAAGCACATTACATTTGTGTAGTTTATTATTACATTAGTTCTATCTCAAATCATCAGACGTTAAGATCTTGGAGTTTGGGAACCCCTGCCATATTGGATTTGGTCAACTGGAGCCTCCTTGGACCCTCACTTGTTCTCACAGCCTGATTTCTACCAGTGTTGCTCCTCCCTTCTCCCCACTCCACCCCCACCCCTGACCCTGCCGCCTCTAGTGATACTAGAGATGCACAGTGCAAGCCATATAATTCTCCACCAAGTATTCATTTGAGATTGTTCATGAAAGAAGATCTATTCCTGCAGAGCCTTAAGAGCTCAGCTTAGTCAGCCCCTGACCACCCCATAGAGTTCTGTGGTCTGAGACATCACAAAGCAGGCCTGAGGACAGTTTTACAATAAGCCTAGATAGGGGCTAACAAACCCAATTTGGCTCCAAACATACTCTGTCTTGCCTACTCCCTAAGGCATAGCCTACTCTAAGGCAGTAGAATGGATTTCATCTTGGTTGCTCATGGAACTGCCATCCTCAGTGAAGATCCTAAAATTTTCCCTGAAGGTTTCCTGGCCTGTATGACCTCATGGTCTCTGGTGGGTGGAGATTACCTTGTATTTTTGCTGCCTGAGTGTAGTAAGCATATTCAAACCTGTCACCTTCACCCAACACACTCACTAGAATTGCATTGACCAATGTGGTATTGGACTATCTGTGGCTACTGAGATCTTTAAATGTGGCTAATCTTAATGGAGATGTACTGAAATTTTAAATGTATACCAAGTCTCAAAAGATATGCTTAATATGAAAAAAATTAAATATCACTAAATAATTTTTATATTGATGTCAAAGTATTTTGGAAATATTGAATTAAATAAAATGCACTCTTAAAATTAATTTCATTTGTTTTTCTTAAATGCAGTTACTAGGAAATTTAAAATTACATATGAGACTCATATTTCCATTGGACAGACTGCAGCAGTTTCTATGGGCTCAAGCCATGTGGGAATATAAATTTCAACTCTATCTAGGCCCCAATAAAGTTGATTTATATGTCCACATTAGACAAAATACAATCAGAAAAGCAGAACCATTAGGAGCTATATTCATTCATTCATTCATGTATTTATATTAAGGGTTTTATTACAGGGGTTTGACTTTCCACAGATGTGAGAGTTGATGAGCAGGCACAGTGAGGCTGTTGTCTTGTATCTGATCCTAAAGCTGGAAGTCCACAAGGATAAGGGAGCTGTGTGGAAAGTGGAGGTGAGCAGGGAGAAGCTGGAAGCCATGAGCATCTGTTCTTATTCTTTCACCTCCATGGCCTGGGTTTCCTGGAGAAACTGGGGCCCTTTTTCATCCTGGAGCTACACATGCACACACACACACACACACACACACACACACTTTGGAAAAGCAGAGAAATCAATGGAAGAAGTAGTTGTTTCAGACTTAGCCCCTGTTTCACAACAATAAGATAAGCCAGAGGATAAGTGATGATTTGTATGACCTGGGAAAATGGTTGCTGCTTTATTTCCATCCTCCAAATCTGAGTTTGTCTGTGGCTCACCACCTGTGGATACATAAAAGGATAGGAAATCATCATAACCAAGTGGATACACTATAAAGCCCTGCAGTGTCTCTTCGTGTGTGTCTTTTAAACAATGCTTATGATCCATCCTCTGTGCATAGTGTCATCAAGTATATAGGCATATCCTCTCTTATGACCAAGAGACTAAATTTCTTTTAGCAATTTTTTAGTCCATTTAGTGAAGATATTTTTTGTGATCTCTATTCCTAATGTTCAAATAGACCGCAGGGCAATTTGGACTTCCTTCTAGAAAAAAATAAACAAACTTTAAAAGAAAAGTTGAAAGGGCCCAGATAAATGTTTTCTATAGGTAAATAGCCTGGAGAAATAGTCTAATCAATATTAAATGTAATTGATTCCAAGCTTTAATGGATGCCTTCAAGCAGCTCTGACAGCGGCCTTGCATCACCTCTGCCACCATGCCGTGTTTGACCAGTACTCCAGCTGGTTGTTAAAGAATATCTATCACTTCATTTCACTGTTTTTCATTTTCCAGGTTAAAGATTGCCTCATGCATGTCAGAGCAGATAGCCACCTCTAAAATTAAGGGATCTCTTGAAAGTTTTTCTTTTCCAAAGTGTTTTCTAGGGATCTTTTAAAACCATCTCTATTTCTATGACTAAACAAATTATCAAACATAATATTTCCCATGTGGATTTTCTTTGTCTCACTCCCCTGTGGACTAGATTAACAAGACATTTTTCTTCTGTAGCCTAAAGGCATGGCAATTTGGGTTTGGAAGGAGGGTAATTTGGAAACCTAACACCTCCAGTGATGTTGGAGGCATTAAGTAATCGGGAAGATTTGGACTTGGAGAACAGCAGAGAACAGTGGGATACTTGAGTGGAGAAAGAGAAATGTTAGGAGACAGGCAAGATGGGAGAGCCCAAACATATTTTCTCTGCTTCTTGGCTTAACTGGGACAGACCTTCTGCTGCTGTAGTATATCTTCAAAGAAAATTTCACATCTGAGTTTGTCATGAGTTAGAGATATCTTGTTATCTATGTGAGTTCAGGCTGTCTCTGGGCAGGAAGGGGTAATGTTCAGGATGGAGAACCATTCATGAGAGCTAACCCTTTCGCTCATGGGCACATAAACTCCCACACTGCACACCCATTTCTACTTACAATTGGAAAAGTTTGAATGACAACAATAACATTGATATCTGACATTGCTATAGAATTTTAGATTTTACAGAATGTTTTTGCATACGTGGTCTCAGAATGAAGAAAGTAAGAGTCAGTGACAACAATCAGGAAGAGCTGTGGAGAGAGTGAATAAGAAAGAATAGAGAATATCCATGGGGTCGCAAAGAGTTGGACACGACTGAGCGACTTCACTTTTCACTTTCATGCATTGGAGAAGGAAATGGCAGCCCACTCCAGTGTTCTTGCCTGGAGAATCCCAGGGATGGGGGAGCCTGGTGGGCTGCCCTCTATGGGGTTGCACAGAGTCAGACACGACTGAAGTGACTTAGCAGCAGCATATAGGGGAAAAAGTGCCTGTGGGTGGGGACTAGTGAAAAAAGTTAACATTACTGAAAAAACCTGGAACATTATCACTCGTCTATTCAACAATGACTATTGTTTTCTGTAAGTGCTTTTCGGCATCTTGAAAGGAGATGCAGCAGATTGGAGACTGCCAGTGTGTCACAGTCTAGACTCCAAAGTTAGTTAAGCACATTTGGAAGAAATTAGTGCCGAGATGTCAGCAAAGGACAGCTCTGCAGGCTGCTTTTACTTAGTAGTCCGTATGAACTGTGGCCTAAAAAAAGCTTCAAGCCTTGACGGATTTGGAACCCTGAAGGCCCACGTGTATTTCATTCAGCTCTTTGGCTCTGGGCAAGCACAGCTGAACAGCCCTCATGCTGTCACCTCATGCAGCACTCAGGATCTGATGGCCGACTAAGAGTCCAACCCGACCTCACTGACACAGCCAGGACCGTGTCACAGGACTCAGGACGGACTGACTTGTCAAGTCTGAGAAAACAGTTCTATGGGTCTCACTACGCCATCCCAGAAAGCTGATACCAAGAAGGAGAAAGACCAACCACCTGTGCTCCTGAAGGATTGATGCCACTTAGTTCCTGAGACATTGCTCTCATGTTGATTAAATGCCTTTTTTCCCACCTAGTTTATGGTGGCTACATCCAAACTAAGATGATTTTGATCTTAGCAGCAAAGTTGCTTTTTCTTCTCTTTCTCTTCTCATTGCTGCTCTCTCTAGCACCTCTTTTCAGGCATCCTTGATAAGCAGAATTGGAGTGTTCAGAACAGTAGGCTTCGTGAGACTTTTCAGATTTTCTGTGATCTTCTCTATAGCATGGCTCTCCCTGATGCAAGAAAAAAGAAAATAAAAACGACATGCTTTCAGACCTGACTGCCCCTTAATTGAGGCGTCATAACTGGGCTTGTATTTTCTCATTTTCAATGGGAGGTGATCTTGTTGGGTTGTCTCCAAGTCTGCTTGAGTTTTGATAATGTGTGATGGAAACAACTTTAATGACTTCTGTAAGAACCCATAGATTTGCTTCTTGTCATAAGTATATGTTTCTTGTCTCTAAATTACTAGCAGATTGGCCCAACGTTTTGGAAGCTTTCAAAACATGAAGATGAAGTTTTATTCAAATATGGAGAATTTGGGAGTGTCTCTTACAATAGGTCAGTAAATGGTATCAGTGCACAGCTTGTCCCTGGCTCAACGGTAAGGAGTCCACCAGAAATGTGGGAGACCTGGGTTCGATCCCTGGGTTGGGAAGATTCCCTGGCAGAGGGCATGGCAACCCACTCCAGTATACTTGCCTGGAGGATCTCCATGGACAGAGCAGCCTGGTGGGCTACAGTCCATGGGGCCTCAAAGAATCAGACATGACTGACAGACTAAGCACAGCACGGCTTGTCAATACGAGTAAGGGGATGGATTTGAAAGGGCGTGGAAAATGTAGGGTGTGCAAAAACTGTGATGCAGAGATGAGATGGAAAATGATGGCTTCTCTGTCCTGCCTGGAGTGTCTGGGGCCAGGGTATGTAGTGACAAAGTGGGAGGCACCTATAGACTGTCCTTGCACGAATGTGTAAAAGTTAGGTCATGTGAAGCCTGGGAATCTGAAGACCCTGTCCAGAGACAGATTGCCTTACTTGCTGGTGGGCTGGGTCCAGAAGCCTGGTAGGCCCAAAGAACGAAGATACTATCAGAATTACATTCTTTTTCAGTTAAGGACTCCAGGAAAGGAGCTCTCAGTGGAAGCTCATCTTATACAGTAAGTCCCCTACATAAGAACAAGTTCTGTTCCAAGAGTGCATTCTTAAGTTCAATTTGTCTGTAAGTCCAACAATGTTAGCCTCGGTACCCAACTAACACAATCAAGGGGCTCAGACAGCAAAGAATTTGCCTTCATTTCAGGATACCCAGGTTCCGTCCCTGGGTTGGGAAGATTCCCTGGAGTAGGAAATGGCTACCCACTCCAGAATTCTTTCCTAGAAAATCCCAAGGACAGAAGAGCCTGGTGGGCTATAGTCTATGAGGTCACAAAGAGTCAGACATGACTGAGCAACTAGCACTGTACTATAATGGGTTTATAATACTTCTCACACAAGTAATTCATAAAAAAAAAATAATAATAAAGAAAATATTTTTAATCTTACAGTACAGTACCTTGGAAAGTATAGGTACCAGTTACATTACCATTGCTTTTATGCTTGCTTTTTAATCCTGGGCTTGAAAGTAAAATATCATGCTACTGTACTCTATTCAGTGCTGTGCTGTGCTTAGCCACTCAGTTGTGTCTGACTCTTTGCGACCCTATGAACTGTAGCCCCACCAGGCTCTTCTGTCCATGGGAATTCTCCAGGCAAGAACACTGGAGTGGGTTGCCATGCCATCCTCCAGGGGATCTTCCCATCCCAGACTTTGATCCCAGGTCTCCCACATTGAAGGCAGATTCTTTACCATCTGAGCCACAAGAGAAACCCATGGATACTGGAGTAGGTGGCTTGTCTCTTCTCCAGGGGATCTTCCCGACCCAGGAATCGAACAGGGGTCTCCTGCATTGCAGGTGGATTTTTTTACCAGCTGAGCTACAGGGAAGTCCCACTCCATAGAGTACTGGACAGTAAAGTACACAAAAGCACAAGCACTTATAGAGGATGCACGTGTGACAATGCACACCAGACACATGAACTAACTTATGTGATTGAACATGTGAATGCATGTTCACATCTTTGAAAGTTGGCAAATTGAAGGTCCGTATGTAGAGGACTTACTGTATACTAAATTGCTTAGAACAGACATCTGGGAGATTTACACTGCACTTCACCATAGTAAGATGTCGTGAGTTCCTTTGATGTGACACATTATGTTGTGTCTTCATAAATGCTGGATTAGGTCATGTCTACTGGCTAAACTCCTTTCATGGAAAACTACAAAGAGTAAAAATATGCATAATATTATTTTTCTGCCATCTCTTTATCTTCATTCTACCAAGGAACAATATATGATTTTAACCTGGTAAATCCCCTGCTTGGGGATTAACCATTATTTCAAGGACAAACCAAGGATTTGGTTTATATGTTCAGTCTTGTATCATGCAGTTTAGCGAGGAGACACAAAAGTAAACTGAGTAGGCATAGTCTTGAATTATTTTGCCATGTTATCCATAACCATATTTTGTAATTATTTGTTTTTCTTGTAACCATGCTCATTATAGAGCTCTTGAAAAGTGCAGAACATAATATAAAATATTACCAATAGTTTCACCAGCAGAGGCCATCACTATTAACATTTGGAAACACTTCTGTGGTTGTTTTCCTTGGCTCTGTAAATCATATTATTAGCAAAAAAATTTTTTTAATTTAAAAGCCAGGCATGATTCTTATTTCCTCTTAATAAAGAGGGCTGTGATAATCCAGCACTGATTCTCAGCAACGTTTTCAATAGACCAAACTTGGGTCTGCTGTCTCTAAGAGTCTCAGCTGTGCCCACTTGCCCACTCCAAGTGCCTCACTTGGGATTGCCTCAGACCAACCACCCATTTCATCTCATCAGCTACTGCCCCTCTCTGTCTTCTCTTGTAGCTATTCATTCATCCCCATCCTGCACTCCTGTGCCAAATTCACTAACATGTACATATTCAAATAGGGATTTCTCAAATACCCAGAACCCACTGATGACAAAACTCGTATGTGTGATCTACCGATGACTGAGGTAGAATGAAAGCTCCCCATTATCCCAACCATGTTGTACTTAGAGTCCTTAGTTGAAGCCACATAAGGGTGGATTAGAAAATGTTCACATATTGGTGCTTCAGAGAGGTTCCCATCGCCACCCCCCACCCCCTGCCTTTCTCTTTCTGCTTTAGCCTTAAATGTATAACTTGTTTATGAAGACATTTTACTCCTATCTGAGAATCTACCTATTTTCTCTTGTTTCTCTTCCAAAAAAATATTATCTTATCTTCTAGCTGGGTCTCTATATGCCCTATTCCAGTGAAGGAATTTAGCTGGGATCATGCATCAAGTGAGACTATTCCACAAGAACAAAGTTTAATGAACAAACTTGGAGTCATCCTTGATTCCTCTCTTTATCTCATCTGCTAACCTCACGTGCACACTTTCACACTCACAAGCACACACACATGCACACCCACACCTGTACTAATCCACACAAGCGTACCCCTGATCCACCAGCAAGCCCAATCAGTTAAGATTTCAAAACATCTCTATAATTTAGCAGTTTTCTGTACTTACTATCACTGTCCTTGTCCAAGCTCCTGACGGGAAAAATTGTGAAATACTTAGAAATGAACAAAAGCAAAAAAAAAATACCAGATGTCTTCTGAGAGTAATTTAATTTTTCTGGTTATCTGTGACTTTTATAGTCTTTGAGCTATTTTACAAGTTTTTAAAAATCCCACTGATCATAATATAAATGATCTTATTCATATATACGCAATTGATTATTGCCCTGTGGTTATGGGCCAGTTTTGCATCTGCATTATTTGAAATTCATTTCTGTACTTCGGAGTGCTTATACATGTGTCTTTTTTTTTTTTTTGGAATTCAAGAATTACTTTTAATATGCTGTATACATGAAATAGGAATCTGGGGACAAGATGATTGAGAAAATAGAGGCTCTATCAAGTTCTAGAAAAAAGTCAATTAAAAATATGGTATGTTTCATGATGACCAGTGAGTCAGGTGGAGGTGTGGATATATCCAGGAGTAGGAGCCTGTAAGGATATAGTGCTGATATTTTTATGACACTCTAGAAGAGTAAACCACTCTATCCCTTGTTAAAGATTTTTTTTAAAAATTATGATTATTTTAAAAGTCTTTATTGAGTTTGTTACAATATTGCATCTGTTGTTTGGTTGAGTTTTTTGTTGTTTTTTTTTTTTTTTTTTTTTGGTGGTTAGATAGGTAGACTCTTAGCTCTCCAACCACACCTCCTGTGTTGGAAGGCAAAGTTTTAACCACTTGACCACCAGGGAAGTCCCTAGACTGCCAGGGAAGCCCCCATTTTTATCCACTTGTCAGTCAGATGTAGTTAATCATAGTTTCCAGACTCTTGAGAATTAGGTAGAAATTTAATACTTATTTCTAATCTCATCAATATAGTGACTTTGTGGGTTTTTAGAATATCATATGTATGTAATTAATGCTGGGCTGGTATAGAATGAGTAAGTAACTTGTATGTCAATATAGTTACTAGAAAGAGAGATAAAGATGATGACTTGATACACTGATGACATTAGAACTAACATGGGGAAAATAAATGTTTTGAGAGTAGTTCAGATAGTAGATAGCATATTCAAAAGCAGAGACATTACTTTGCCAACAAAGGTCCATCTAGTCAAGGCTATGGTTTTTTCCATGGTCATGTATGGATGTGAGAGTTGGACTGTGAAGAAGGCTGAATGCCGAAGAATTGATGCTTTTGAACTGTGGTGTTGGAGAAGACTCTTGAGAGTCCCTTGGACTGCAAGGAGATCCAACCAGTCCATTCTGAAGGAGATCAGCCCTAGGATTTCTTTGGAAGGAATGATGCTAAAGCTGAAACTCCAGTACCTTGGCCACCTCGTGTGAAGAGTTGACTCATTGGAAAAGACTCTGATCCTGGGAGGGATTGGGGGCAGGAGGAGAAGGGGACGGCAGAGGATGAGATGGCTGGATGGCATCACCGACTCAATGGACATGAGTTTGAATGAACTCCGGGAGTTGGTGATGGACAGGGAGGCCTGGCGTGCTGCGATTCATGGGGTCACAAAGAATCAGACATGACTGAGCGACTGAACTGAACTGAACTAGATAGTGAGAGAACCACTCTTTCTCTCATTCCAAGTTTTTCTTCATCCTGTTCTCCATCTCAGTCTCCTTTCATCTTTGAATCAGTTTGTTTTTCTCTGTGATGGCCTATTTTTTCTGGGTACTTTTTACTTTCCATTGACATTTGTCTGCTTCCACCTTCTTGAGAGAAGGAGTATGGAAGGATAGCAGAGCACCAAATACATTGTACTCACTGGCTCTGCTGAGACTTCTGAGAAGAACAATACTTGAAGAGCAGAGATTGATGGTGTGGTGATACTGATGTTTTAATGATAACAGTGATAGACCATTAAAGCATTAAAGCCTCTAGACCATGAAAATTAGGCATTGACCATGAAATTGAGATTAGATAACAGAAGAAAGGTAATGTCTTCACATAGATTCTTTAGAAAGTAGAACTTCAACCAAAGGCTTAAGACCTAATGTTTCATTAAGGAGTGAGACTCAAGGAAATGAAGAAAAGGCTGGGTCACCAGGGAAGGAGGAAGAGCAGAGCAAAGGTTCATTATGAAGTTGACCACTGCCATAAGTGACTAGTTGAAACTCCCACATTTGCTTAAGGGCACATTTCAAATGCATCTCAACGTTATCTCAAGGGAATAAAAATGGAAAGCAAATCCATCAGTTCACATTCCCCAGTAGTCATAGGTTTATCCCATGGGATAATAACTTTTCATCATTTTAAGACCACATATATTTGAACATCAAGAGCTTTTGTAAGGTGTCTACTACTGTGTTATTAACATGCCGTTAGGCAGGTCAATGATCTGAGGTGGAGTATCATCAGATTGTACTGGCATGATGCCAGGTGGCTAGAATAAGAGACAGGTGAGACCAAGAGAACCTGAAGTGGTATAAATAACTGTTTAAAACATAGGGAAAGCAACAACATTTTTTTAAAAAGGAAGAGATAAGACTGAATGAGACAGAGAACAAATAAGAAATGTGACCTTACACAATGCAGTTCGTTTCTTGCAACCTCAGGCTCTTCAGCTGTGAAAAGATGGGAGTTAATGTTTGTTGAACAGTGGAATCATCTGGTGATCTTTAAAAGCACTAATGCCTAGGTCCCACCATCAGATGTTCTGATTTAATGTCTTTGATGCAGCTTAAGCATTGGAATTTTTTATATAACTGCCTAGGTGATTCCAGTACATAGACAATATTGAAAATCTTCATCTAGAAATTCTAGGGGCTCATTTTATTACTTTATTATTCTGTCTGCTACTATTTTATTATTCTTTTATTCTTAAAACTTCTTTTTATTTTATTTTTTTTATTCTTAAAACTTCTAAGGAAAAGTATACTCCAATCATCTTCTGCCGAATAAGTTTTATAAGAAACTTCAGACTCATTGAACTCCTGCTTACATTTCTCCATTTGAGAACTATATCTCATTTAAGCAGATTCCTCAATTTGGGACAAATGATAAATGAAATTAATTATTTCAATTGACTTTTGACTAATATGTTTTTGTTTTTCCAAACTAATTCTGTTGCAATTTCTATTGGCTTCATAGTGGAGTTCTTCAGAATGTCTGCCTGGTGATCTTTCTTATTGCCAAATTCTTTTGGAGAAATTACTAACTGGAAACTCTTTTTTTTCCATTTTGCAATAATTGGATAGTTTTTAAATTATTCTTCTCTAAAAGTATGAAATACTAAGTAAATAAAATTTTAAATAAAATGTATATAAGATGAGAGAGATAAAAATGCCCACATATCCACTACCCATTTTTGAAAAAAAAAATTTTATTAAATCAAAATTTATGCTTTGGCATCCTATCTTATTCCATTACTACCACTGAATGGTAGTCACCATTGTAAATGCGTGTGCATGTGCTTGAGAAAGCCAGAGAAAGAAAATAGAAAGGCAAAGACAGAGAAGAGGGAGAGAAAGAAAAGGAGAGGGAAAGAAAAGATGACTCCAAGAACAGAAAGGAAGCATTTAGGACTATTACTGAAATGAATGTACACAATTTTTCCCACATTTTAGACAGAACTTAATTACATGTCCCTTCTAAATGGCATAAAGACTGAAAAATATAGTATTTTTATGTGCCCAGAATGAAAATAAAGTTCTTTGGGAAACACATGACATACTCTCTGTTGTACCTGTCCATGGAATGCTCCAGGCAAGAATACTGGAGTGGGTTGCCATTCGCTTCTCCAAGGGATCTTCCTAATTTAGGGGTTCAACCAGGTCTCCTACATGGTAAGCAGATTCTTTACCATCTGAGCCATCATTGATTAACATTAATCAATGTTAATGTTTTGATTAACATTGAAATTGTTTTCCTTTATTACAACTGAGTTGCTCTTTTTTGTCTCTTAATGTTCATGTGCATGGATTTCTCTTATACAGTCTTTTGCACTGTTTTAAAACAGTATAAAAAGTGTATTTTATATCATCTCCAAATATAAGCATATACTCACATAAATACTTAAAACTGGGAGAAAATTTTCACCAAGAAATACTATTCAGTCTTTAAAGACATCAACTTAGAGTTTTCAATTTCTATTGTTTCCAAACTGTGTAAACTTTAATACTAATTCTAGAATCAGATCAGATCAGATCAGATCAGTCACTCAGTCATGTCCAACTCTTTGCGACCCCATGAATTGCAGCACGCCAGGCCTCCCTGTCCATCACCAACTCCTGGAGTTCACTGAGACTCATGTCCATCGAGTCAGTGATGCCAATCCAGCCATCTCATCCTCTGTCGTCCCCTTCTCCTCCTGCCCCCAATCCCTCCCAGCATCAGAGTCTTTTCCAATGAGTCAACTCTTCACATGAGGTGGCCAAAGTACTGGAGTTTCAGCTTTAGCATCATTCCTTCCAAAGAAATCCTAGGGCTGATCTCCTTCAGAATGGACTGGTTGGATCTCCTTGCAGTCCAAGGGACTCTCAAGAGTCTTCTCCAACACCACAGTTCAAAAGCATCAATTCTTCGGCGCTCAGCCTTCTTCACAGTCCAACTCTCACATCCATACATGACCACAGGAAAAACCATAGCCTTGACTGGACGAACCTTTGTTGGCAAAGTAATATCTCTGCTTTTGAATATGCTATCTAGGTTGGTCATAACTTTCCTTCCAAGGAGTAAGCGTCTTTTAATTTTATGAAGACCTAAAAGTTAGTGCTGAGATGTTACATATTTTTGTTTAGTGTCAACAAACTTTTCAACCATAATTTTTCCATGAAAAACAACTCACTTATTTCAGAAAATTGGATTTTTTCTATATTTTCCTTTTTACAAGGTCATGTGATATCTTCTCTGAGTCCAGGTGAAGTCACAGATGAACCAATCTAAATAGAGGAATTTACTCAAGTCTGATGGGGAAACACTGATTTCATGATCACAACCTATTTTACTCTTAGTATTTTTTCTTACAGTTTTGTCAGTGGGTAGGAAAAATACCATATTCCTTTAACCTGGATTTCTTGTAGAACTTATAAGGAAAAACATTTTACTTTATAAATGTTTATGGACCTCTGTATGGATGTACGGATATATCTGTATATATGTGTATTTGTTTAATTATAAATTTCCTATAAAATTCTTTGCCTCTCTCCTTATATCTCTGCTTATATTTTTATATTTTAAGAGCTCTTTATGTATGTGTGTGTTAGTATGTATATATGTATATATATATATATATATATATATATATATATATATAAGTGTATGTATGTGTATATATACTTCTTAATTTTATAATAACCACAATGACAGTATCTATAATTGAAGAGTACTAATAAGAAAGTCATTGTGAAGTCAGTTGAAAGAAAAGTAAAATGGTGTTGAGATAATTTAGTAAGTTTTTGCATTAGTCTATAAGAAAAGTTAGTGAAATGTAAAAGAGAAAAAAGGAGACACTAGAAGGTTCAACTGAGTGTTTTCCAAAAATTTAAGTTGGGTAGTTAATTTATTGCCCATAAGAGGTGGTGCTGGCAATGCTGACTATAAATTATTGTCTATTGCCTTGGAGGCAGTTACTGCCAAGTAGAAAAATGGGAGTTGGTACAAAGAACAGTTTTTTTTTTGAGGGGATTGTCGACATGGGAGAGTTAAAAAGTATTAAGAAGCAGAAAAAATTCCCATAACCCTAGAGGGCAACTGATAACAAGATTTTAAAGTTTATTTTTTTAGACCACTCAAGATCTTGATATTATTTTAAGAGTTGAGGTAGTATTTTAAGTACAGTTTTTAAACTGTTAATAAACTTTTATTTTTTTATTTTATTTTTTAAATTTAAATTTATTTATTTTAATTAGAGGTTAATTACAATATTGTATTGGTTTTTACATGTTGATGTATGGTAAACTGTTAATAAACTTTTAAATGAATAGTTATTAAAATATGTGCAGAGTAGTCTTCCTTACACATGCCATTTCTTCACTTTTGGATGATGTCATTCATTTCAATTTGCTGTTATTGTTTTTTTTTTTTCTTTAATAGAAAATTATTTAATTAGTATACATATGTTCCCCATCCTGAACCCTCCTCCCTCCTCCCTCCCCACACCATCCCTCTGGGTCGTCCCAGTGCACAGCCCCAAGCATCCAGCATCGTGCATTGAACCTGGACTGGCATCTCGTTTCATACATGACGTTTCACATGTTTCAATGCCATTCTCCCAAATCTTCCCACCCTCTCCCTCTCCCGCAGAGTCCATAAGACTGATCTATACATCAGTGTCTCTTTTGCTGTCTCGTATACAGGGTTATCGTTACCATCTTTCTAAATTCCATATATATGCGTTAGTATACTGTATTGGTGTTTTTCCTTCTGGCTTACTTCACTCTGTATAATAGGCTCCAGTTTCATCCACCTCATTAGAACTGATTCAAATGTATTCTTTTTAATGGCTGAGTAATACTCCATTGTGTATATGTACCACTGCTTTCTTATCCATTCATCTGCTGATGGACATCTAGGTTTCTTCCATGTCCTGGCTATTATAAACAGTGCTGCGATGAACATTGGGGTACATGTGTCTCTTTCCCTTCTGGTTTCCTCAGTGTGTATGCCCAGCAGTGGGATTGCTGGATCATAAGGCAGTTCTATTTCCAGTTTTTTAAGGAATCTCCACACTGTTCTCCATAGTGGCTGTACTAGTTTGCATTCCCACCAACAGTGTAAGAGGGTTCCCTTTTCTCCACACCCTCTCCAGCATTTATTATTTGTGGACTTTTGGATCGCAGCCATTCTGACTGGTGTGAAATGGTACCTCATAGTGGTTTTAATTTGCATTTCTCTGATAATGAGTGATGTTGAGCATCTTTTCATGTGTTTGTTAGCCATCTGTATGTCTTCTTTGGAGAAATGTCTATTTAGATCTTTGGCCCATTTTTTGATTGGGTCATTTATTTTCTGAAATATTTTTGTATTTAATCTTTAAATTTCTGATTATTACCTAAAACACAGTCTCAAAAATGTTATTATTGCAACAATTATGTTTGTTTTAAGCCAACTGTCATGTGGCTTCTATTTCTCAAAAGAATTATGGCAATATGTACATTCTCAAGCAATGTGTCAGAATTAATGTTTATCGTAACTTCTACATTGAATACTCTATAAAA
This sequence comes from Bos indicus x Bos taurus, assembly GCF_003369695.1. Classification (NCBI taxonomy): domain Eukaryota; kingdom Metazoa; phylum Chordata; class Mammalia; order Artiodactyla; family Bovidae; genus Bos; species Bos indicus x Bos taurus. Next base: position 34,176,899 of record NC_040095.1, read on the forward strand.
ACAGACAAAAGCAAGAAAATAAAACTTTGCTAATAGGGTGAAAAATGAAATACCAGCATCACATTGTTGCCCTGTTTTTTTTTTTTTTTTTTTTTAACTTTAGTATCTATTCAAATAGTCTAGACTTTTAACATGGTGTGTATGTGTATGTCTGTTTGTGTGCACACATGGGTTTGTGTAAAAACTTTATTTATTTTGACTACTAAGACTCAATATTTTTTTAATCAATTGTGTTTTACATGTATCAATTCTTTCTACTTTTACTTTATTAATATTTTTGCAAATCCATTTCCCCAAGTTTATTGTTTAAGAGGGTCATGTTTCAATATGCTGATTTTATGGAATTCTTTTTTACAATTAAAATAATCATCAAAGAAGTGAAATAATAGGAGACTCAGGGGATCCTTGGGTCAGCAAGGGAGCACTGGGCATTTCAAGTTATATTATAGAGAATGAGAACATTTTTAAAAAACGGAAGGATGCCAAGGATAAATCTAATAAGCACTTAATAAATATTTGCTGTCTGCCTGATTCTAAATCCTGCCTGGGATATGCCTTATATCTACCTCTTCTCCAGTCAAGATGTAGCAGTGAATTTCTATTCTTCAATGAGGGCAAACATTCCTGTAATTCATGTGTGTTAGTCGCGCAGTCCTGTCCAACTCTTTGGGACCTCATGGACTGTAGCCCACCAGGTTCCTCTCTCCTTGGAATTCTCCAGGGAAGAATATTGAAGTGGGTAGTCATTCCCTCCTCCAGGGATTCGTTGTTGTTGCAGTTCAGGGGCCCAGTCATGTCCAACTCCTTGCATCCCCAAGGACTGCAGCATGCCAGGCCTCCCTGTCCCTCACCATCTCACAAAGTTTTCCCAAGTTCATGTCCATTGCATCAGTGATGCCATCCAGCCATTTTATCCTCTGACACACTCTTCTTCTTCTGCCCTCAACCTTTGCCATCATCAGAGACTTTTCCAATGAGTCGGCTGTTCACATCAGATGACCAAAATACTGGAGTTTCAGCTTCAGCATCAGTCTTTTCAATGAGTATTCCCTTGATTTCCCTTAAGATTGATTAGTTTGATCTCCTTGCTGTCCAAGAGACTTTCAGGAGTCTTCTCCAGCACCACAGTTTGAAGGCATCAGTTCTTTGGCACTCTGCCTTCTTTACAGTCTAGCTCTCACAATCTTATGTGACCACTGGGAAGACCATAGCCTTCTTTAACTATATGGGCCTTTGTTGGCAGAGTAATATTTCTGCTTTTCAACACACTATCTAGGTTTGTCCTAGCTTTCCTGCCAAGAAGCAATCATGTTCTAATTTCATGGCTGCAGTCACCATCCTCAGTGATTTTAGAGCCCAAGAAGAGGAAATCTGTCACTCCTTCCACCTTTTCCCCTCTATTTGCCATGAAGCAATGGGGCTGGATGCCATGATCTTAGTTTTTTTTTTTTTTTAATATTTAGTTTTAAGCTGACACTTTCACTCTCCTCCTTCACCCTCATCAAGTGGCTCTTTAGTTCCTCTTCACTTTCTGCCATTAGAGTGGTTTCATCAGCATATCTGAGGTTGTTGATGTTTCTCCCACCTATCTTGATTCCAGCTTGTAACTCATCCAGCCCTGCATTTCTCATGATGTGCTCAGCATATAGGTTAAACAAACAGAGTGACAGCAGACAGCCTTGTCATACTCCTTTTTCAATCTTGAACCATCAGTCGTTCTATACGGGTTCTAACTGTTGCTTATTGACCTGCATACAGGTTTGTCAGGAGACAGGTAAGACATTCTGGTATTCCCATCTCTTTGAGAGCTTTCTACAGTTTGTTATGAGCCACACAGTCAAAGGCTTTAGCGTAATTGATGAAACACAGTTCGATGACTTTCTGGAATTCCCCTGCTTTCTCTATGATCCAGAAAATGTTGGCAATTTGATCTCTGGTTCCTCTGTCTTTTCTAAGCCCAGCTTGTACATCTGGAAGTTCTTGGATTGCATAATGCTGAAGCCTGGCATGCAAGATTTTAAGCACGACCTTACTAGCTTGGGAGATTAATGCAATTGTTGGATGGTTAGAACATTCTTTAGTACTATCCTTCTTGGGAACTGGGATGAGGATTGACCTTTCCCAGTCCTGTGGCCACTGGGTCTTCCAGATTTGCTGACATATTGACTGAAACACCTTGATGGCATCATTCTTTAGGGTTTTGAATAGCTCTACTGGAATTCCATCACATCTACTAGCTTTATTAACAGCAGTGCTTCCTAAGGCCCACTTGACTTCACACTCCAGAATGTCTGGCTCTGGGTGACCGACCACACCAAGGTAGAAATCTGGTTCATTAATATCTTTTTTGTACAGTTCTTCCATGTATTCTTTCCATCTCTCCTAGATCTCTTTAGTGTTTACTAGGTCTCAACTGTTTCTGTCCTTTATTGTGCCTATCTTTGGGCAAAATATTCCCTTGATATTTCCAATTTTCCTGAAGAGATCTCTAGTCTTTCCCCTTCTGTTGTTTTCTTCTAGTTTTATGCACTGTTCATTGAAGAAGGCCTTTTTGTCTCTCTGTGCTGATTTTTGGAAATCTGTGTTTAGTTGGGTGCACCTTTTCCTTTCTCCCTTGCTTTTCATTTCTCTTCTTTCTTTAGCTATTTGTAAAGCCTCCTCAGATAACCACTTTGCCTTCTTGCTTTTCTTTTTATTTGGGATGGTTTTGTTTGATGTCTCCTGTACAATATTATGAACCTCCATCCATAGTTCCTCAGGCACATGTTTACTAGATCTAATCTCTTGAATCTATTTCTTACTTCCACTGCATATTCATAGGGGATTTGATGTAAGTCAGACCTGGCTGACCTAGTGGTTCTCTCCACTTTCTTAGTTTAAGCCTGAATTTTGCTATGAAAAGCTGAAGATCTGAGCCACAGTCAGCTCCAGGTCTTGTTTTTGCTGACAGTATACAGTCTCTCCATCTTTGGCTGCAAAGACTGTAATCTTTTTGATTTCGGTATTGTCCATCTGGTGATGTTCATGTGTAAATTTGTCTCTTGTGTTATTGAAAAAGAGTATTTGCTATGACCAGTGTGTTCTCTTGGCAGAATTCAGTTAGCTTTTGCCCCTGCTTCATTTTGTTCTCCAAGGCCAAACTTGCCTGTTACTCCAGGGATCTCTTGTCTTCCTACTTTCACTTTCCAATCCCCAATGATGAATAGAACATCTTTTTTGGTGTTATTTCTAGGAGGTCTTCTAGGTCTTCATAGAAATGATCAGCTTCAGACTTATAACTAGGGAAATTGAGAAATCTTTCTGACTCCCTACTTTGAGTCCAAATGGTTACCACACTTAGATAAGCTTTAGTGGATCATGTCCTTAGCTTTAACAAAAACCTATGGTTTTGACCCTTTTTTATGTAGTGTGTGAACTTGCTGACATAGTCTTATTTCTTCACATAACACAGAAACGGGAAGAGGAGCCACTGATTTTTTTTTTTTTGACTGAATAATATTTTAAAAATAGTACCTCCTGGGTAGATTAGGCAAAGTGATGGAGTAACCAAGAGGCTTCTTATCGAAGCAAATAGCTTTGTTGTCTCTCCTACATTGCACTATATCTGAAAGAGATAAAAGCTTTGTTTCCAGTGGTCATATCTCCTTATAAACAGACTCCTCTTCTAAACCTAATGGAAAGTGTTTTTTTTACATTTTTTCTTGAGTATAGTTGATTAACAATGTTGCATTAGTTTTAGGTGTACAGCAAAGTGATTCAGTTATGCACATACATACATCTGTTCTTTTTCGAATTCTTTTCCCATTTAGGTTATTTAGGAATATGAGCCGCATCCCCTTGTTGGACCTTGCTGGTCATCTATTTTACACATAGCAATGTGTACATGTCAATCCCAAATTCCCAATCAACCACCCCCTCCTTTCCCCCCTGGTAACCACAGTTCACGTTCTCTAAGCCTGTGAATCTGTTTCTGTTTTGTAAATAAGTTACCTCTCTTCTTGGTTTGCAGCTAGTTAGCTTCCTACTGTATCCTCGCAATGGCCTTTCCTTTGTGCAAATGTTTGGGGGGAGGGAAAACTAGGAGAAAGGAAAAGAGACGGTGAGGGAGAGAGAATGCTCCATTTTCTCTTCCTCTTCTGAGACACCAGTTCTATTGCATTAAGCCTCTCCCTACCAGGTGTCAAATTATTCAAACAAGCCAGGCACATCTTTCCATGATGAACAGAGTTTACTCCATTCTTTCGTTACTACAAAAGTTTGCCTCCCACAGATCTTGCTTGTTCACTCAGTTCCTGAGTGCAACCCTCCATGTCATCCTGCTTGGAACATTATGTCTTCTCTTGTGCTTTAAGTATATGAACTGCTATCTGTCCCATCGGTCTCACGTCAGATGTTGTGTTTAGTCCTTTCATAACCCTAGGGCAGTAACCCTTCCCTCACTAATGGGGTAAAGAGGAGGTGATCAAAATAAAAAAGTATAATAGGTGATTGATTTCATTGTCTTCTCTTTGCTTGTGTGGTTGGATGTTACACAACGTTATACATTTGTATTTGTCTTGTCTCTAATTTCTTTCTCCATCCTCTGGTTTTTATTTTCTGAAATAAACAAAATAAATATTCTCAGGAATATTTCAGGGCAGAAAGCAATAGATGTTGGAAATCATACTACTTCCTTATGTTTTGTGAAAGCCTGAGCCATGTTGAAGAGAGTGATAGGGTCTTAGAGGGGAGAAGTGTCTGGAGGCTGGCAGGGGTTGAAAGAGAGCTACTGATTATAAGGTCTTTGACTTTGAAGTTCACCTGGAGACTCTGAAACTTAGTCTTATTGCCAACATTAGAAAATATTCCATCCCACACTCTCTTAGTGTGACATGGAGCAGCAGTCATTGGTTTAGATGGGCTATGTGGGCTTGGATCAATATGAAGAGGACAGCAGCCAGAATTGCTTCATGTTGTTGGACTGACCAATAAGTAAGTGGTCAATGTCTATTTTGAGTGAAAGTCTTACAGTTGTACAGAAATGATAAAACAATAAAAGAAATCTTTGATCCCACCAAAATAAAGAGATTATATATCCCATGAATGCAAGTCCAAGAATTAATGTGTGACCATCAGCAGTGGTAGTGACGAATGGTAGGATGTTGCAAGGTGAGACCATTTGCTCAGAACTCGACAAACTGAGAAACAGTTTTGGTGATGCATAGAGTTTCCTGTTAAAATAGGTATCACTTCCTTTGTAAGTAGGAAAATCTCTGGTTCAAGTGACAGGTAGTTGGGAGTATTACTTTTTTTTTTTTTTTCTTTTTGGTAAAAGGAATATATGGTGTAGGCAGGAGATACTCAGTCCAGAACTTAACCTCCACAGAAGCCAAGTCTGCTAATCAACAGAGAGTTACTATTTGTTACTATTTTGAGATGCTCCTTTCTTGATTTTGAAAGATCTTGTCAGACAGTGAAAAGAGCTAACTAAACAACTGTAGCGGAGAAGGCAATGGCACCCCACTCCAGTACTCTTGCCTGGAAAATCCCATGGACAGAGGAGCCTGGTGGGCTGCAGTCCATGGGGTGGCAAAGAATCGGACATGACTGAACGACTTCACTTTCACTTTTCACTTTTATGCATTGGAGAAGGAAATGGCAACCCATCCCAGTGTTCTTGCCTGGAGAATCCCAGGGACGGGAGAGCCTGGTGGGCTGCCGTCTCTGGGGTCGCACAGAGTTGGACACGACTGAAGCGACTTAGCAGCAGCAGCAGCAAACAACTGTAGAATTCCCAAAGGAATGCCCCAGACAGTGTTTTCTCTAAAGCTTCTAACACCTATATGTATCTTGCTACCTTGCTGGAACAATAGTGTAATGAGGTGAAAATCACTCAGTCATGTCTGACTCTTTGTGACTCCATGTACTGTAGCCTTTCAGGCACCTCTGTCCATGGAATTCTCCAGGCAAGAAATATGACATGGGTAGCCTATCCCTTCTTCAGAAGATCTTCCCAACCCAGGGCTCGAACCCAGGTCTCCCACATTGCAGGCAGATTCTTTACCATCTGAGCCACCAGGGAAGCCCAAGAATACTGGAGTGGGTAGCCTATCTCTTCTCCAGGGATCTTCCTGACCCAGAAATGAATCCTACATTGCACATGGATTCTTTACCAGCTGAGCTACCAGGAGTAGAATTAGTGTTTGCAACTGGGCAATTAAATGCTCTCTTATGAAAAGGGAAAACTATATCAATAGTTTAGGTTTCAAAGCCATTAAGAAATTTGTTATAGAATGAGGTCCAAATTTTGACATGTATTTGATGAATTCCCTTTCTGTCTTTCACTGTGTTATCTGCAATGTTTGTGAGTAGGAAAGGTTGCTTTTGACCTCCATCATTCCCCGCCCCTTCACCTCTTCACATAAATTACTCCCCAAAGTACTCTTTGAAGTCTTTCTAGATTGGGGTTCCTCCGATTGTAATCTTCAATGGTCCTCATACAAGTGTGAAAAAATGTGACAATTAGGATGATTATGTAAGAGTCTTTTGTTTGATAAATGTTTACTTGATTTTTAAGTTTAAAAAAAGTGTGTTTCTAGAATATACTGGTGGTGTAAAACCTAAAAATTCACATGTTTTGTAGCTTCTAGATAATGTAGTAGTGAAAAGTCAAAGTAGTGGATGAGGAGTCAGAAAACCTGGATTTGGGTTCTGGTTTCACCAGTTCCTACCAATATGACCTTTAGTGTATTTTCTGAGTTTCATTTTCTGCATATATACAATGGAAATTCAGTTTCTGTTTTTCTAACATGATAACTTTATTATGGAAATGTGAGAAGGTAATGAATGTCATGCTTGGAAGAAAAGTTATGACCAACCTAGATGGCATATTAAAAAGCAGAGACATTACTTTGCCAACAAAGGTCTGTCTAGTCAAGGCTATGGTTTTTCCAGTAGTCATGCATGGATATGAGAGTTGGACTATAAAGAAAGCTGAGTGCTGAAGAATTGATGCTTTTAAACTGTGGCATTGGAAAAGACTCTTGAGAATCCCTCAGACTGCAAGATCCAGCCAGTTCATCAAAAGGAAATCAGTCCTGATATTCATTGGAAGGACTGATGTTGAAGCTGAAACTCCAATACTTTGGCCACCTGATGTGAAGAACTGACTCATTTGAAAAGACCCTGATGCTGGGAAAGATTGAAGGTGGGAGGAGAAGGGGACAACAGAGGATGAGATGGTTGGATGGCATCATCAACTCAATGGACATGAGTTGGTATAAACTCTGGGAGTTGGTGATGGACAGGGAGGCCTGGTGTGCTATAGTCCATGGGGTCTCAAAGAGTCAGACATGACTGAGCAACTAAACTGAACTGAATGAATGTGAAGATGCTCTGTAATTAGTGAAACAATTTATAATTTTAAATTATTATAATCTACTCCAAAGTTGTGCTTTTACAGATGAGGAAAGCAAACTCTTGGTTTATTATTCATCCAAGTTCAAATACATAACTCTCATAAGTAGACAGTTTTAGTATAATATTTCAGAAGCGTCCTATTAAGCCTTCTGAATACTCTCCACTCTAGACTGTGCATTCTATCCCCTACATCAAGCGCCTCTGTTTATGTTAAAAGTAAGTGAAAGATCTATCATTTTTACTGTGGTTAAATATGTATTTCACTGCTTCTAGTTTTTCACTTGCAGCTACAAGAGGAATGAACTTTAAGGGACATATATGATTTTTCAGTTATAGGCATAAACTATTAATTCCCCAGGATTCATGAGTATAGCAAAATCATGTCATCTTGGTAAACTGTAAGAGATTCCATTACTATGACTTGTTGTAATATTTAGAGCTTTTGTTGTTGTTCACTTTGTTTAATAGAGGAGGATCTCTCTTAGTTCCTTTACTGTTAAATCTACAGTACTTAAAATACTACCTAGCATATAATAGGTAGATATTGCTGAATAAATGAAGTCTGGCTTTTATAAGGAGAACCCAAATAAGTTACTACTACTAAAAATCACTTATGTATACTTGGAAAGGATATGGTTGATAGATTAAAATGTATTGTGTGTCAACAGTTTAAAAATGATACCATGAGATATGTAGGAAAAAAAATCTTCCTTGGGGTTTCCTTTGTTTTTGTCTAGGCAGGTGGTAAATGGAGAGGGGAGAGAAATGGAACAATGAGAATTGAAGTTTTGTAGAGAAAAGGAGCAAAACTTTACTTTGTTAAACTCAGATCACAAAGGATTCTGGAGTGCAAGAGAAAGTAGAATATATGGGGACAGAATATTTAAATTGGTCAGTAATAAGAAAAATTACAGGAGATCTATTTCTGAGCCAAAATGTTTAAACAAAGAAAGCATCAGATCAGATCAGATCAGTCTCTCAGTCGTGTCTGACTCTTTGTGACCCCATGAATCACAGCACCCCAGGCCTCCCTGTCCACCAACTCCCGGAGTTCACTGAGACTCACATCCATCAAGTCAGTGATGCCATCCAGCCATCTCATCCTCTGTTGTCCCCTTCTCCTCTTGCCCCCAATCCCTCCCAGCATCAGAGTCTTTTCCAATGAGTCCTCTTCGCATGAGGTGGCCAAAGTACTGGAGTTTCAGCTTTAGCATCATTCCCTCCAAAGAAATCCCAGGGCTGATCTCCTTCAGAATGGACTGGTTGGATCTCCTTGCAGTCCAAGGGACTCTCAAGAATATTCTCCAACACCACAATTCAAAAGCACCAATTCTTCAGCGCTCAGCCTTCTTCACAGTCCAACTCTCACATCCCTACATGACCACAGGAAAACCATAGCCTTGACTAGATGAACATTTGTTGGCAAAGTAATGTCTCTGCTTTTCAATATGCTATCTAGGTTGGTCATAACTTTCCTTCTAAGGAGTTAACGTCTTTTAATTTCATGGCTGCAGTCACCATCTGTAGTGATTTTGGAGCCCAGAAAAATAAAGTCTGACACTGTTTCCACTGTTTCCCCATCTATTTCCCATGAAGTGGTGGGATCGGATGCCATAATCTTAGTTTTCTGAATGTTGAGCTTTAAGCCAACTTTTTCACTATCCACTTTCACTTCCATCAAGAGGCTTTTGAGTTGCTCTTCACTTTCTGCCATAAGGGTGGTGACATCTGCATATTTGAGGTGTTTGATATTTCTCCCAGCAATCTTGATTCCAGTTTGTGTTTCTTCCAGTCCAGCGTTTCTAATGATGTACTCTGCATATAAGTTAAATAAGCAGGGTGACAATATACAGCCTTGACGTACTCCTTTTCCTATTTGGAACCAGTCTGTTGTTCCATGTCCAATTCTAACTGTTGCTTCCTGACCTGCATACAAATTTCTCAAAAGGCAGATCAAGGACAAACAATATGAAGAAGACCTAGAGAGGCACATGGGCAGGTCCTAAAAAGGAAGAGTTTCCCCCATTTTTTTCAAAACTTTTTTATCCTTTTCTATTTTTTTTAAATTGCTTTATAGTGTTGTGTTAGTTTCTTCTACACAATGATGTGCATCAGCTATGCACATACATATATCTCCTCCCTTGTAGACCATCCTCCCACCAACCCCCATCCCACACCTCTAGGTCATCAGAGCTCAGCACCAAGCTGAGCTTCCTGTGAAGTATAGTTGATTTGCAATGTTGTATTAGTTTCAGTTGTTCAGCCAAGAGATTCAGTTATATATACATACGTCTAGTCTTTATCAGATTCTCTTCTTTTATAGCCTATTACAAAATATTGAATATAGTTTTCTGTACTACACAGTGTGTCCTTGTTGGTTATCTATTTTATCCATAGCATCACGTATGTGTAAATCCCCAACTCCTAATTTATCCCTCCCATGCCCTTTCCCCTTTTGACAGCCAAGTTTGCTTTCTATGTCTGTGGGTCTATTTCTGTTCTATAAGTTCAGAGGTATCACCTCACACCGGTCAGAATGTCCAGTATCAAAAAGTCTACAAACAACAAATGCTGGAGAGAATGTGGAGAAAAGGGAGCCCTCTTATATTGCTGGTGGAAGTGTAAATTGGTACAGCCGCTATGGTGAATAGTATGGAGGTTCCTTAAAAAACTAAAACTAGAGCTCCCATATGATCCTGAAATCCCACTTCTGGGCATATATTTGGAGAAAACCATAAGTGAAAAGATACAGGCACCCCAATGTGCATTGCATCACTATTTACAATAGCCATGACATGGAAGCAGCCTGTGTTCATTGACAGATGAATGAATAGTGATGTATATTTATACAATTGAGTGTTTATACAATGGTATATTGTATAATAAATGAATATAATAAATAAATATATAAAAAATGAAATAATGCCATTTGCAGCAACATGAGGGACCCAGAGATTATCATACTAAGTGAAATAAACTAGACAAAGACAAATATATAGTATCATTTATATGTAAAATCTAAAAAAAATAGATATCCATTTTTCATACCAAAATTTTTCTGTTCTTTACATGAACTCTTTGCCAATATGAAAAGGCAAAGCTTTTCAATTTCAAATCAAATTAGTTTTTTGATTTCAGGTATTTCAGGAAAGGTCATACTCTTACGTACTCACAAAAGCATTTATGGCCTTTGAAATAAAATTCTGGTTCAGCTGGTTATTTAACCTCGTAGAAGCTCAGTTGCCTCATCTCTAAGGCACAAATACTAATAATGAGATTCGTTAAGATAGTTAAATTAGTAAGTTCCCAGTGGCCTCACATATGATCTTTCCTTTTCTCCATCGCGCCTTCCTTTGCTGCTTTTTTCCCTTTCCTCCTCCCTCTCCTCTCCTTTTTCCCTGCCTACTGTAGGAAGAAGTAACCCTTCTGTACTTAAAAGAACCATTTATACTCTGTGAACTTGAAGGGAAATTTTGATTTAACCATAATTCATTAAATGTCACGATCTCTAATATTCCCTTGGGTTTCCCTTTTGGGGGAAGCAAATCGGTATGTATGTGGTTAACAGTAGTTAGGGGGTTCAAAATTTATGTACGTAACATAAGAACCACAGGTAAAGGAGAAAATGCTAAATTAAATATAGACAATCATCTTATAGTACAAAAATAATTTCTGTGGCCAGGTGAGGAAGGATGAGAACAGATCCTACCTACTAGGTTGTGGTTAAAAGAATTGGGACTACTAGACACAGGAATTCTTTTTGGAAAACCTGCTGATTTTGCATAAGAATGAGAGAGGCCATTTCACGCAACTTATTTATATTGACTCTGCATTAGACAAATGTCTAGTCTCATCTGTGTACCATACTTATAACTAGAATAAGACAAAATACTGTTTTAAGGTAAATTCTGGGTACTTTGGAAGAGGACATATTCATTTTCAAAGACTTTTAAAAAATTCTCTGAGAATATAAATTTTTGCTCAATTTTAAATTTCTTGATCTTACCCAATTTGGGAACAAGATAGTTACAAAATATCACATAATTAAGATATCTCTGTAGAGAAGAGAGTGAATTAAATATAATCCTAGAGAGAGTTTCTTCAGTTTCGACATTCATTTCTCTGTTTTTCCTCCAAACTTCATGCTATTAGTCAAAACATGTCAGATTAAGATTAAACTTCTGCCCCTTGGGCAGCTTCTGCTATGTCAAAAACATAATTGAAAATGAGAATGTGACTTTTGTGTTTTGTTAGCTTCTTATCCTTGCTATAAAAATTCTTGACTATTTCATCATACGTACAACCCCAAAGACAAATCATGCTTCTTCTGAGGAAAATTTACAGCTGCCGACTGCTGGAGAGTTCATGTCTTCGGGGGATAGTAAGAGATATGAAGGTACTTACCAGTTCTGAAAACACCTTGGTAAGAGTTTGAAATCTCAAAATAAGCAGACACCAAATGTACTGAGATCCCATTATTGGGAAAAACTGTAGCACACGTATGTTCTCTGCCAACCTGGACTCATGTTTTGAATATTCATTTTGTACTCTCAAACAATGGCAAATAGATGGGGAAAAAGGTGGAAACAGTGACAGATTTTATTTTGGGGGGCTTCAGAGTCACTGTGGACAGTGACTGCAGCCATGAAATTGCTCCTTGGAAGGAAAGTGATGACAAGCCTAGACAGCATATTAAAAGGCAGAGACATTCCTTTGCTGACAAAGGTCTGTCTAGTCAAAGCCATGGTTTTTCCAGTAGTCATGTATGGATGTGAGAGTTGGACTATAAAGAAGGCTGAGCAGCAAAGAATTGATGTTTTTGAATTGTAGTGCTTTAGAGTCCCTTGGACTGCAAGGAGATCAAACTAGAAAAATGGTACTGAAGAATTTATTTACAGGGCAGCAATGGAGAAACAAACATAGAGAAGAGACTTATGGACTTGGGGAGAGGGGAGGAGAGGGTGAGATGTATGGAAAGAGTACCCCGGAAACTTATATTACCATATGTAAAATAATTAGCCAACAGGAATTTCCTATATGGCTCAGGAAACTCAAACAGGGACTCTGTATCAACCTAGAGGGGTGGGTTGGGGAGGGAAATGGGAGGGATGTTCAAAAGGGTATATATCTGTGCCTGATTCATGTTGAGGTTTGACAGAAAACAACAAAATTCTGTAAAGCAATTATCCTTCAATAAATAAATAAATAAGCAGACAATCCTAAAGGAAATATTCACTGGAAGGACTGATGCTTAAGCTGAAGCTCCATTATATTGGCTACCTGACTCAAAGAGCCATTGGAAAAGACCCTGATGCTGGGAAAGTTTAAGGCAGGAGGAGAAGGGGGTGATGTAGGATGAAGGGGTTGAATGGCATCACCAACTCAATGGAGGTGAATTTGAGCAAACTCCAGGAGATGGTGAAGGACAAGGAGGCCTGGTGTGCTGCAGTCCATGGAGTCACAAAGAGTCCATCATGACTTAGCAACTGAACAACAACCCCAAACAATTAAAAGCATAGAAAGCAATAGTGGCAGGAAGAAAATACATGTAATTTTCATTTACATCACTCTTTTATTTCTTGCCTTATGCTTTAGCATTCAAGCATGTAGAGATTTATTTCGGAGCCCATGTAGTGTGACCTACAAGTCAGTTCTCCATGGGGCATTGAAACAGGATCCAATGATCCTATGTACATCATAAAAATACAAGCATGGGATATAATACAGAAAAAAAAAAGTTCCTAAAGATATCAGGGGACCCACTTAAACAGCTGTTTTTGACTTTGGGGTCATCAATCAGCTTTCTGGTATCACAGCTCTATTTCGTAATCTGAATCTAAATGCAAATCATGGACGTGTCAGCACTTTGTTAATATTATTTTGGTAGATGCGTGGCAGCATGTGGCATCTGGCTAGCTTGGAGAGAAGCTAACAGCTACATTTCTCATTAAGTGGGTAAAACTTGACTTGCCACAGGGTTGGCAGGCATTTTAAAAGCTGAGTTACTTTCCTAACAAATGCCAGATGCCAGCTGGATTTATAAACATTTCAAATACATCTGGTTGAACTTGAAAATATTAATGTGCCACACTGGACACTCTGTGTTCTAACCATTTAGCTTTCCAAAGCTTCACACATGTGATTTAAGGAATGAATTACTGAGATTCTAGGGTGGGAGAAGGGAGTGAGAGCTGGGGGTGGGTTTTGGAGGGGTGTAGTTTGACAGGAATGGGCCTGGTTTCTGCAAGTCAAAGGGGATGGGATGCAAAGAGTGTTTTCTTGTTTCTTTTTTTTTTTTAAGGTTGTTATTTTAAAGGGTGAGGAGGGCTTATCTTCCTATTCTCTCAAAGCTAACTAATAGTGGACTGTAATCCAGGAGACATTAGTTGTAGACTTCACTCTTACAAAGTATGCAATCACTCTTACAATGGCACTCGGCCTTTCTGGGCCCTTAGTGTTTGCACCCATATACAAAATGAGTACCTACATTTTCCTAATCTACATACAGTCCAAAAATCTTAAGGATTAAACTGAGATAATGCCAAAGATTTTATCACTCTGATGGTTCTCTGAAAAGTTTATGATGCCATGGTATTCTCTATAAATATCTATTTGCTTCCATTGTTATGTATGCTTTTAGATGTGTTATTTATATTGCTACCTTTTGATTTTAAATTGTTGCCAAGATGAAATAATGTATGAGCTCATCACTAAACTAAATAGGTGCATTCTCTGGGCTTGCTTTTAAAATGTAAAAAGAAATGAATAGACACTTAGAGTGGAATTTTACTGCATAGGGAAAGAGATCAGATATTTGTAGTTAAATTCTACTTCATAAAATGGTACACTAGGTACTCCATATGCAGTATAGCATTTGAGGACATCAACTAAACTGTGGTTAAGTTCTGATTCTGCATTTTTTGATTGGGAAACCTTGAGAAATTAATTCATTTGAATACCCTGGGCCTCAGTCTTTATATGCATAAAGTAGGGCTATGTTTCAAGGTTAAAAAGACATAATGGTTGTAAAATAGTTGGTATTGTTCCTGGGTCCATAGGGAGCACACTACAAATACTAACTATTAACACTGGCTATTATTTAAAAGACTGTGTTCCCTTAAACTTCCAAGAAAAACACTGATTGGGGCCAACTGAATAAAATATATAGTCAGCTTTATGGCTTTGGTACAAAGATAAAGAGAACTGATACAAATTTAAGTTGAACATTTTTCAATTTTGTTCACCTGTTTTGTGTGCTTCAGGGTTATGAAAGTAAGCAGGGTATGATAACTGTATGAAGAAATTTAGTGTGACTGGGGACATGGCGTGAGAATCAGAGTGTTCATTGTACAAGTGATGCTCTGGTGGAGAGGTCATTGAATTTCAGAGAAGAGACACCTGAATCAGCAGCACCATGAGGCAAGAGTAGGAGATAAGTGTCCAGAAAGACTTCTTCAATTTGAAAATGCCTGAGCTGAGTCTCTGTGGGAGGGAGGACTAGGGTGATGATTTCTAGCAAAGAAATATGAAAAAACAAGATGCAGAGACCTGAAAAAGTATGGCAAGTTTATTAATATCAGTAGGTGTCTGAATGCCCTGTAGGAAGGATTGTTTTGGAATGTGGTAAGAGAATGGAGTGTCCAGGAAAGAGTTATGTAAAAGGATGTGAGTTCAGTCTTAAAAGCAGACCTTTGACAATATAAGAGTGAACGAATGGAGAGATGGGGGAGCTGGCAGACTTAAAGCAACAAAACAAAATACAGACTTAGTCTGGATGTTGTGTCTATAGTCCAGGTGAAAATAAGGATGCCGTGCATTAAGGTATTGACAGACAAAGGGGAGACAAACCCAGGAGAGAGAGATTAAAGTGGTGGAACCAACTGGCAGGTGAGGAAGAGTACAGGATAGAAAGTGGCTCACACATTTCTGGGCTGGGTAACTCAGGACACAAAATAGCACACCCTGTCCCTTAACATCCTTCAAGAATATTTTTCTGTTTTCTTCTATCATCTCCTAAAGCTTTAAAAAAGCGTTACGTCTTAAAGCAATTTCTGAGAAAATATTAGGTGTCGGTTTCAGAAATCTGCGTAAATCTTATTTCACCCATCCACTCTCAGGTATGTTAGTACCTCTTCACTCTACATTAAAATTCAATTTCATCATTCTTTCTACATAAGATATACTTAAACCAGTGTGATGTTTGAGGCAAAAATGCATTTTTAAAAATACTTAACCTAAATTTAAGGATGTAGGTAAATGCTTTCAGATCAACTCACTGTAATACCTGACCTGAATCTCATTTGTGGACCTGAAGTCCATTTCTCTGGACTTCAGTTGCCTCATTTATAGAATAAGTATATGTTGGCTTAGAATTTTGTTCTTAATTATTGGAACACTGAGAATGGGTTTCAATTTCCAGAAAAATGAACATACCTATATATAAACAAATACCATTCAATTTCAGAGAGGACTCTGGATCTTTCTTAACGTCTGTTTATGAATCTCGAAATAAAAGCCTCAGAGTTACATGGTCTATGAAAGTCTTCCTAGCAATCTGTGCTAACTAGAATATGTATATGAAGAAGAACAAGCCAAGGAATAGGAGAGAGTCAGAGAAAGAGCAGAGTAAACTATGCTCCTATTCCTATCACGTCATTGCTATAATTGCCATGTCGATTGTTGTTATTATCTTCACTGTATATTTGCATTTATTACTGGGATTTTCCTTTCCTATAGATTCTGACCTCTTGCTGTGGCCTTTCTCTATTTCACTTGGAAAAGATCCTTTAACATTTCTTTAAGGCAGGTTTAGTCTTGGTGAACTCTTAGCTTTTGCTTTTCTGAGAAGTTATTTATTTCTCTTTCAATTTTAAATGAAATCTTGCTGGGTATCCGAAGTTACAGATTTATTCCATTCAGCTCATGTATTAAAATGCCACTCCCTTCTGGTTGGCCAAATTTCTCCATAAAAATTGGCTAATGGCCTAATGAGAGTTCCCTTCATATGATTTTTTTTTTGTTTTTCTTTTGCTGCCTTTAGAATTCTCTCTTGAACTTTGGCCATTTTAATTATGATACATCTTGCTGTGGGTCTCTTTGTTTGGGAGTCTGTGATTCCTGTACTTGCTTATATGTTTCCTTCTTCCAGTTTGGGACATTTTCAGCTGTAATTTCAGCAAATATTTTGTTGACTCTTTTCTCTCTCTCTTTTCCTTCTGGGAGTCCTATAACTTTGATGTTGGTTCATTTGATGTCTCAAGGTCCCTTGAACTGTTCTCATTTTAAAATTTGTATTTCTTTGGGCTGTTTTGATTGGATGATTT
Organism: Bos indicus x Bos taurus; assembly: GCF_003369695.1. NCBI lineage: Eukaryota > Metazoa > Chordata > Mammalia > Artiodactyla > Bovidae > Bos > Bos indicus x Bos taurus. The sequence continues at coordinate 34,193,620 of NC_040095.1, forward strand.
CCATTATTCTGTCATTCAGGTCACTTATGCTTTCTTCTGTATCACCTTATCTTCTGTTAATACCTTCTAGCATGTCTTCCATTTCAATTATTGTATTCTTCAGTTCTGACTGGTTCTTTTTTGAATTTTCTAGTTCCTTGTTAAAATTCTTGCTGTGTTCATCTATTTTTTTCGCTGGTTCGGCTAGCATTCTTATTGAATTTGGCAAAAAGTTCATTCAGGTTATTCCATAAAATGGGACAGAAAAATTCAAAGAACTTTTTGGCAGCCCAATATTATTAATGTTTTAAACTCTTTATCTGGTAAGTCGTTTATCTCTGTTTCATTAGTTGTTTTTTTTTTTTTTTTTTTCATTTATTCTTTAGTTTGAAACAAATTCCTCTGTCTTCTCATTTTGCTTAACTTTTGTTTCTGTGATGTTAGGTGAAACAGTTACCTATCTTAGTCTTGAAGGGGTGTCCTTGTGTGGCAGTGTTCCTGTACAGTCTGCATGTGCCCAGTGGCTTTGGCGGGAGAGCTGGATCTTAAGTGAGCACTAGTTTGTCTTCCCACAGGTGTGCTTTCAGATATCACATTGCTAGGACATATAAATGGATATGGAGGGACTAAAGCCACAGCCAAGCCTTCTCCTCTGCTCAGTGGCCAATAGCACATTACTGGGGAGGGAGAGATGTGTTCAGGTACCAAGCTGCTGGAGCAAAAGCCCTGAGGGTTGAGTCCAAGCTGGTTCTGTTCTCTGTTGGTGTGTGTCCTGGCTACTTCCAGCATTAGCCCCTCTGCCCTGGGGGGAGAGTGCTGGAGCTGGGGCCAGAGTGGGCAGTGAGCGTGGTCTGGGGGCATGTGCTGGGCTCTCATGAGTAATCAGTCAGAGTCCTAAGCAGTTTCTGTTTGCTTCCTCCACTTTGTTTCTGGAGTGAGCATGTATGCATGTACTCTTCACGAGCAGAGTCTGTATTTCTTACAGCCCTGCTATCAGTCCATCCCACGGGTTTGCAAACCAGCTAAGGGGACTCATCCTCCTGGTTTCCAATCCCAAGGCTGGATGCAACTGCTCACTCCCCAGGGAGGATCTCCCAGCCCAGGTAATCTCCTTCCTGGTCTGTGTCCCTCCTAGGGGCGTGGGTCCTAACCCAGTTGCTTCCCTTCCCCTCTGACCTGACTTTGTGTGAATCTTTGTAACAGCCTTGGGTGTCTAAGAGATTTTCTACCGGACTGCAGTTTGCTTTCAATGAGAATTGCTCCATGTATCGATGTAGCTTTGAAGTGCTCGTAGCAGGAGGTGAATTCGGCATCTTCCTACGTCACTGTCTTTATTTCTTCCTCATTATCATCTTGATTTAATCCAATAAATTTTAATACAAAGAGTACTGTCAGATTACCCTAAGTACTGGTGTCTCAGCCAGTTGCTTAATGTGCCTCTTTTTTTAACTTATCATCTTAAGGTAAAATCTATTTCATGTGTCTAAATGAAAACCTAATTAAACCAAACCAAACAGTTCTTTCCTTACCAACCAGAGAAGAGCACGTTTCTCCCCTTGAATCTGCATGTTATTTTAATAACATCTCTGACCAAAGGACACAGAAATACTTGTGGCAGGTCACACTGGTGAAGATATAGGGTGGGCCAGAAGTGTGCTTACGGGTAAAGAAAGATATTAAAAGGTGCTTTTGCATTTTGTTTTCTGACTTAATTAATCTGTCATTATGCATTATTATTTTAGTTACAAATATAGTTTGTAACTGTCAGATTGGAAAGATAGCTTTGAGAATGAAATGCTAGAGAACTTTGAGATGGTTTTTATGAAGATAAGATGCAGGAATTTAAAAATATGCCCTACATCTACACTTGTGTTTTCATTACTGCATAACAAAATGACGATGTGCATTTATTTTTTTTCTCCAAAGCTTAGCGCTATGAATCATTTTCCAACTTGGGAGTTTTCAAAATTGAATCAGTTTTAAACAACCCATATCAAGTTCTTATTTGGTTATTTCTTTGGTAGACTACAGTTTTCATCTCTGTAAATCTAAAGTTAGTTGCAACTTTGATATGATATTTAACTCTTGAATAAATGTTGTAAACAAATACAGTGACAGAATTATTTATGAATTTCAAAAGTTATATTTAGTATAAGATTTCTACCATTTTAGTAAGTTTGACATGTTGTGGTTTTTATTTTAAAATGGAAAATGTACTTGGTTTCTCAGGATTCCCAGGATTTAGAACAGTCAGTGAATCAACAAAACAAACAAGCAAGAAAAATCACTTATATGAAGAATACACAATCTATACAAGAATATGAAAATCACCAAGAAAAATGTTTCTCAGAGACTCTTTATATCCAGTTATCCAAAAGAAGCCATTTAAAACATTCAGTTCAGTTCAGTTCAGTTCAGTCGCTTAGTCGTGTCCGACTCTACAACCCCGTGAATCGCAGCACGCCAGGCCCATTTAAAACATTAACATTTCTTTATTCTGGGCACATTTGTGTTTGGTGTTGCAAATAGTAAGGGTGAAATTTTGTGCATACCTGAATGCAATCAGGTATTCAGGAAGGGATAGACTTAGAAGACTTGTACTGGAAGGAATAGACTTAATGGTTAAGGTCTGTGAAGCCAAGTTGCGATATATTCACACTGGCCACATCTCTTGCTGGTTGAGTGAAAATTGGCAAGTTACTTAATCTGAGCCTCAATTTTCTTAACTGTAAAATGAAAATAAGATTGCCTCTTTTTTATGAGATTGTTTTAAAGATTAAATGAGATGGCATGCATTACCCCTTTCTAATGGTGCTATAGAACCCTAGGGCTTTCCTGGTGGTACAAGTGGTAAGGAATCCACCTACCAGTGCAGGAGATGCGTGTTTGATCCCTGGAACAGGAAGATCCCTTGGAGAAGAAAATGGCAGTCTGCTCCAGTATTCTTGCCTGGGAAATTCCATGGACAGAGGAGCCTCGTGGGCTACAGTCCATGGGGTCACAAAAGAGTCAGACACGACTTAGCAATTAAACAACAGCAAATAGGACTTGAATGTTATTGAAATGTTCTCCATTCCTCCTGTTCCTCTTATAATGTAAACACAGAGACTTTACCTATCTCACCCATCATAGCATTTCTTAGAACATTGCATATACATTGTAAATATTGTTATAGATTTTGAGTCAATGGGTTATCCTTTAATACCAGGCTAAAAAGATTTTGTATTGTTTTCTATAGCAATGAGAGCTATTGAAAGATTTTAACTGCAAGGAGAGGTAGACTGTGGTGGTAGTGAAATAAGAATCAAGGAATAGAAAGCTAACAGCATATTAAACACATTGTTGGAAGTTGAGGTAGTGACCATTAGAGGGAGGAATAATTACTTAGATGTGATTTCATACAACTTTAGATAAATAAAGGTGAGTTTCAACTGTCCTCACCCTGAGATAAATAGCTCCATGTTAGCCACTATAATACTGTAAAGCAATTAGCCTCCAATTAAAATAAATAAATTAATTAAAAATAAAATAAAAAGATTAAAAAAAGAATTCATTAGAAAAAAAAAGTCTTGCCTTTTTGATTTAATACTTTATAAAGACCTCACCATTCCTAAAATTTTTTACTCCAAAAGCTAAGTTCCCAAAACTTTCCTTTTTAATTAGAATGTAATCATGGTTGCATGGAAAGAGCATGACTTGAGCTGAGTAGAACTACCACCGATTCATCAGGCTTCCTACTTTTGAGGAATGGGGGAAATGCTGAAGTGGCGTGGCTCTGTGCATGTTGTGGTCTCTCTTTGGAAGTTTGCACATCCAGTCTGTTCCAGCTTGGCCCTTATTTGGTTTGAATTTATTGACCAAAGGACAAAGGGGCCATTTCCCATTTTGCTCATGCATCTGAGCCAAGGCTCCAGTGCCCTTAAGAATTCAACAGGAGCTCTGAATTTTGCAAAGTTTTGCCAAGTTCAGAACAAGATGAAAAATGAGCCATGCTGAATAACTTGACCTTCTTATTTCTGGAGTTACTCAGTGTAAGAGAAATCTATGTAGTACTGCTTACATTCAAAGCTAAAGGTTTCCAGCTATCACAGCAGATGTACACTGATACACAACATCAGATCTTCCCTGTTCCTCTATTTGCCTGAATGGAGAGCAGTTTGTCTTAGTTTTTCCTAGTTAACCATAAGAGCAACATTCTTTTGGAAAACACCTTCCTTCACCAACTGTACTGTTAAGTCACTTGGAATTCTTTGCATCTTAGCAAGGAGTTTCTTTTAAAAAGTCCACAATTCACTGTATGTTTACCATTTTTCATCACAATAATTTGCTGTTTCATTGGCATAAATAAGAGGTGGTTTCCATCCCTGAGTTCACTTACGAAACCGCTTTGGAAATGACCACCACACAGGCATCTCCTGTCCATTGATACTTCCATTTTTAAAAGGACTGATAGTGAAGCTGAAACTCCAATACTTTGGCCACCTGATGTGAAGAACTGACTCATTGGAAAAGACCCTGGTGCTGGGAAAGATTGAAGGCAGGAGAAGGAGACAGAGGATGAGATGATTGGATGGCATCACTGATTCAATGGACATGAGTTTGAGTAAGATCAGAGAGTTGGTGATGGACAGGGAAGACTGGCGTGCTGCAGTCCATGGGGTCATAAAGAGTTGGACACGACTGAGAGACTGAACCGAACTGAGCTGAACCTTGTCTCCTCATGCCCCTACTTATCCAAATCAGATTTCATGGGACAGCCCCAAATCTCCTCCTCTCAAACTATCTTTACTCCCTTGCCCTCCTGCTTCCATGATATGTATCAGAACAAAATGTTGACCTTAGTTCAATCCAACAGTCATCTGTTCCATGCCTGAGCTCATCACCTGAGCAGGTGCCATAATCTCACCAGTGTAGTAAGTGACCCTTCTTTAAACACATGACCTTAAATATTGGGTGACCATTCAGCAATTTCTGGAAAGCCTACTGCAAGTTATTTTTCCCACCTACATCATTATTTTTATCCTTCTCATCCTTTTGTTATCTTAAATCTTCAGCATCTTTTTTCTTCTCATTCAGTCTTGGAAGATGTTTAATAAATGAAAATATTTGTTTTAATAACATAATTTTTAAAAACTTCTCTTTGAGACACATTGTAAATTTTATTTTGTATGCATTGACTCTATCAGAATGCCAAAGCACTCTCAGAAAATCATACATTCTAGTTGCAAACTAATGACAGTCAGTCATAGCATGAATTTTTCAGTAGGTCATTTGGTCACAAACCTGTTGTGACATACAGATGAAAACTACTCCCCTTCCTTCCACAAAATCTAGTCTCCACTTGCATGCCTACTGCTTCTGCACTCTACATATACATGATGGACAATCCACCCATTGTCAACTCAGTTAATCCACTGATCTTAACCCCTCTCACCTGCTCATTGGCATTGTTCTGGCCATTGTCTCCCAGTCACCCCAGTGGCTTCTGCACAGTCACTTTCTCCTTTTCTGCTAAATCAGTCATGTGGGCAAAGCTTTTAATAATTTCTTCTTTCTTGTTCTCACACAGTCTCCACCTAAAGCTAATTTCTATGCAACCCTTAACAGAAAATGTCCTGGATGAGTCATCTTCAGAAGCTTTTGTATTTTCCTACTTCCATTCTTCCTTGCATGGCTTCAATTTGGAAGTGAAATGACTGAGTCTTGTATAAACATTTAAGTCTTATGTAAACTTACATAAATGTTAAACTTTTAATAAGTTTTGAATTTTGAAGACAGTCTTTCCTTTCCACCCAGCTCCCTACAACCCAGTGACACATCCGTATGAGGTTCTCAGCCCCTGAGTCAAGTTCTCACTCTGCTTTGTGATTGGGGAGGAGGAGCATTTTGGAGGGGCTTGGCCACTGTCCTGGCATCCATGCTGTCTCCATCGTGACATGAAATGACAGGGGAGGAGGAGGACTTTCGGTTCCTTGTTTACTGGAAAGGGTGCTTTGGGAGGCTGGGTGATGTCCTGTGGTTTCTCTGTTCACATGGCTGCATTATCAGGAAGGAACTTGACCAAATAAAGATGAGACTCAGGAAAAAAGTGTCTTTATACCCTCCATAAAAATTTTACTAGTGTACTTTCTCACCCCAAAGGATTATTCCTTCATATTCTAAATGTATTGAAAGGGTTAATGAAAAAATGTTTATCTCACAGTGTGACAGAAGCTCTGTGATCTTAAATTGAACTTGACAAAGTTTTTAATAAGAATTAAATGAAAATTAGGAAGGATTCACATTTAATGCCTTTATCTACTTGAAATTTTATTCTATTTGTGATTATATTGTGATATTTGAAGGAAATAAGACCATAAACAAAGTAAACAGAATTTATCTACATTTGTTTCTCTATATTTCTGAAAATAATAGCACAGATTCATACCCATATATGTTCAGGCTTATATTTATCTGTATTTTTTCAACACATGCCCTAACTCTGTAGATTTAGAAATTTATAAATTATTTTTGAACAAGAATAACTAATTCATCCTCCATCCTGTAGCATGAATGCTAATGTACTTATGAGTATTGTTGATATTATAATTCCTCAAGAAGCCTAATATAAAAGTATACCTCATAATTAGCTTATCAAAGTAATATTTTATTTCAGTGTACTTTAACATATAATTCAAAACTCTGTCTGTCAATCTGCAGATAAAATGGGTAAAAAAACCCTTTACTGTGTTTGATGAATTTTTTAATAATTCTGGAAGGCATTGAACTAGGAACAAATACAGCTTCTTTTAGCAAACTGAAAGCTGATGGTCGCATCTGTGGAGTTTGTGACCTATTCTTTGCATGTAATCTATTTGACAGTTTACTTACTTGACCAGATAACTGTACACAACATCTGAGATCAACCTTTAAAAGTGAATTAAACATCACCATGTTGCCATCTTTTATAAGTAAAAATACCCTTGCACAAAAATCCAGCCTTGGAAGATGTTTAATACATGAAAATATTTGTTTCAATAATTTATAATTTTTAAAAATTTCTCTTTGAGACACATCTTAAATTTTATTTTGTATGTATTGACTCTATCAGAATGCCAAAGCACTCTCAGAAAGCCATATATTCCAGTTGCAAACTAATGACAGTCATAGCATGAATTTTTCAATTGGTCATTTGGTCATAATCTATACTGGCCAATATTCTGATAAATGTTCTGAAAATAACAGAACCACACTGGAAAAAAAATTAAGTGGGAAAAAATTAAGTATTAATGAGAAGGAGAAGCAGCTGGAAGGATTTTAAGTGTGTTCATCCACTTTGGAAAACAGATTTAAATTCTTAAAATTAAATGCATGCAGTATTTCTTGTTATTCAGAAATTCTATCTATCTTTGAGGATACACTCACAACTGCTTATTTGCATTAGGATTTGAAGACAAAGATTCTGTAGCAGAACTGTCTGAATATTAAAAGAAATTGAAACAAAAAGCAAAATCCACAAAGAGCTGAAAGAATAAATGAAGCATGAAATTTTGACTCATTATATTTAAAATTGAAATAGAAATATTACTCAGCAATGAATATGAATAAAACATAGCTACATGAAAGATTAAAATTTAATAGTAGAACATATTTTAAAGTAAATGTGTTTATTTTACAAGATTATATAGATTATAATTCATTTACATGAATATTAAAATATGCAAAATAAAGAAGTGCCTTATTCGGGGATACAAACATACTTCATAATATTCTAACAATGAGCAATTGTTATAAATGCAGAATTGAGAATAGTGGAAGAAGGGAGGGAGAGTGAAACAAAATATTCAGGTGTCTATTGTGTTTTTACTTTATACCTTATATATAATTTGTAAATATTACTTTGTAGCTATTTTGTATTTAGGGTTTCCCCGGTGGCACTGATGGTAAAGCACTCACCTGCCAATGCAGGAGATGTAAGAGATGCAGGTTCAATCCCTGGAGAAGGGCACAGCAACCCACTCCAGTATTCTTGCCTGGAGAATCCCTTGGATAGAGGAGCCTGGAGGGCTGCAGTCCATGGGGTCACAAAGAATCAGACATAAATGAAGTGACTTAGTACACAGCACAGCACATTTTGTGTTTAAGAAAAATAAATTAAGCAAGTTTCTCTATTTAGGTTTGCAATCTGAGCTAAATATTCTCAAGGATAAGGAAACATTTCCCTACTGCATGATTTGATCTCCTATACTTTCTTATTTTCTGTCCTCTAGGCTGATGTTCAGCTATTGCAGGAACATCAACCAGAGATCAAGAGAACAGGGATTGGATTCTCTTCTACTGAGATGATTAATTTCCTGATGCAGTGTTCTATTAATAGATTTCAAAGAACTGTCCAATAGCACACACTTACTCTTTAGTATTATGCTTTGCTTTTCCTTTCCATTACACAAGTTGACAATAGGATTGAAGTGGTAAGTCCCTAAATGTCTTTCTCTTCCCTGTGGGCCAATCAGATCAGGTCAGTTTAAAGGGTTAGATTGTTCACTTGACCCATCACTATGTGCTGCAGGAAACAAAAAGCACCAGTTGAAAAAGTGTGGAGGATGTGCAGGCAGCTACTTCTAACACTATTAATAGAAAAACAACTCATTGTGGGTGGAGTAGCAGATTGCCTCCTGTGCTGGACAAGTATCTGGATATTCTCAGGTCCCATTTCCCTCTGGACTCTGCTCTGTATTTTTGCAGAACAGGAATCTGCAGATAGCATTTACCAGCCTCCTATGAAAACTCAATTCATATTAGGTTCTGTAAATAAGAGGCACTAGTGAGAAAAGGTAGGGGAATTGGATTACAGTATTGTGGTGGATATGTTGAGAGTTGTGTGATTCTTGACCACAGGAATCTGGTAGAGGTCATACCTTTGATAGATCCCCACTTTGATGGATATGACCCCTCTTCAGCAATCCAGGAGTGACTGTGACAAATGATTCTAGTAACAGCACAGCAGCAGGTGCAGGCTAAAGGGTTCAAGCCCAGTAGTTCTAGCAGCCTCACATCATGGTGTCATGCCTTCTTCCTTTTGCTTCCGTAGCTTCCTCGTGTGGAAGTTGTGAAAGTCACTGTGACAGCAGTAGGTTTTCCACATCTTCTCACTGTTGAGGTTGTGCCAGTACATAGTGATGTTATATAATGGGCATGTCTTGTCATGATCATTACAAACACCAGTGTCTGAAATGTAAGTATGAAGTTGTACTGAATCAGCAGAGGATACTTAGGAAAGGTCATCTAAAGATAAAGTTATGCTTCCTTTAGGAGATCCATTAAAAGATTCTCCATCAGCCTCATCCAATCCTCTGAAACTAGAGTCTTTTAACATATCCAGCTCAGCTAACATGTGCACATAAAATGCAGTCTGACTGAAGGAAGGATAAAATCTTTCATCTCAAGTACTCAGAAAGGCTCAACAAAAGATAACAGAAAAAGATGATCAAGTGAAAGGTACAGAAGAAGATCTCGTAGATACCTTCTTTGAAGCTGAAATGCAAAAGGACATTTGTCATGACCTACTGTGCTGTGCACTTCTCTCAAAGATGAAGAAGGATTCCTAAGGGCTTTGTGTGAGGTCTTCTTGTATTTATTGCTACCTCCTGGAGATTTCCAGAACAAGATCATGTGATCTTTGTCAGGAAAATCCTTGCATGGGAAATCCTTCTTCCATTAATAAATCAACTCAATGTCCTGATTATATTAATCAATATATCTTATGGATGATCTGTGATTCTGATTGAAAGTATGAGGACTTTATTAACATCATTAAATTGAGCGACAATATTGGAGAGCTAGAAGCTGTCAGAAGTAAAGCAGCAGAAGAATTACAGTATCTTCGATCTCTAGATACAGCTGGTAATGATATCAACACCATGAAAAATCAAATAAATAGCTTATTATTTGTAAAGAAGTATGTGGTTCAAAAATACAATGGTTGCAGTCAGACAAAGAAATGAATGTTGAAACTGGCAGCAGATTTTGGGAAACTTTGCATAGTTCCCCTGGACAGCATTCTTTTTTATTTTATGTTATTATTATTATTTTTTTACTTTACAATATTGTATTGGTTTTGCCATACATCAACATACATTCTTATAGGCAGTGTGAACTCCAATTTTTTAAAGATTACATGCAGCAAACTGGAGGTCAGGCACATCTCTTCTTCTGAATGACAGTGAAAGGATACCAGGTTATAGACCAGTAGCAGCTAGAAGTTTTATCAAGTCAACAGAGAGATGGAAAACATCAAACCAACCACACCAAAGATTTTAAGTGCAGCTTCTGTTGGAATTTATGAACAATATTTATTAGAAAGGCATCTCCAAGAGTTACTGTTGATGATTATTTGGTGGGAAAGTTAGTAAACACTTTGAATCATGAAGATCAAACCCATGAAATCTCTAATCACATTCAAAGGAAAGTTTATGAATTGATCCCACCTCCTTCTTTTTGTTCCTTACTCTTCCAAAACCTATGTAGCCAATTCCTTGTGTTAAATTCATGTTTTGAAACTATTACTGGGTAGGGAGAGGGTCAAAGAAGATCTTCCTTTGTGGACCTTGGCTCTTGGTACGGACACAAAGAAGAATCTGAGGTCTTACCTGTGGCACAAACAAGTTTATTGAAAAATAACAGAAAAAGCAGAAAAAACAGAAAAAGCACCTCAAGGGAGAATTGGACCCAGCCAAGGGAGGCACTGGCACAGGGATGATGAGGTAGGAGGTAAGGGGGTTTTAAACACAGGGCTTTTACATATTCATATAGGTGGGCGTGAACTGACAGTTTTTTTTTTTTATTTTATTTTTAAACTTTACAATATTGTATTAGTTTTGCCAAATATCGAAATGAATCCGCCACAGGTATACCCGCGTTCCCCATCCTAAACCCTCCTCCCTCCTCCCTCCCCTACCCTCCCTCTGGGTCGTCCCAGTGCACCAGCCCCAAGCATCCAGTACCGTGCATCGAACCTGGACTGGCGACTCGTTTCATACATGATATTATACATGTTTCAATGCTATTCTCCCAAATCTCCCCACCCTCTCCCTCTCCCACAGAGTCCATAAGACTGATCTATACATCGGTGTCTCTTTTGCAGTCTCGTACACAGGGTTATTGTTACCATCTTTCTAAATTCCATATATATGTGTTAGTATACTGTATTGGTGTTTTTCTTTCTGGCTTACTTCACTCTGTATAATAGGTTCCAGTTTCACCCATCTCATTAGAACTGACCCAAATGTATTCTTTTTAATGGCTGAGTAATACTCCATTGTGTATATGTACCACTGCTTTCTTATCCATTCATCTGCTGATGGGCATCTAGGTTGCTTCCATGTCCTGGCTATTATAAACAGTGCTGCAATGAACATTGGGGTACACGTGTCTCTTTCCCTTCTGGCTTCCTCAGTGTGTATGCCCAGCAGTGGGATTGCTGGATCATAAGGCAGTTCTATTTCCAGTTTTTTAAGGAATCTCCACACTGTTCTCCATAGTGGCTGTACTAGTTTGCATTCCCACCAACAGTGTAAGAGAGTTCCCTTTTCTCCACACCCTCTCCAGCATTTATTGCTTGTAGACTTTTGGATCGCAGCCATTCTGACTGGCATGAAATGGTACCTCATGGTGGTTTTGATTTGGATTTCTCTGATAATGAGTGATGTTGAGCATCTTTTCATGTGTTTGTTAGCCATCTGTATGTCTTCTTTGGAGAAATGTCTATTTAGTTCTTTGGCCCATTTTTTGATTGGGTCATTTATTTTTCTGGAGTTGAGCTGTAGGAGTTGCTTGTATATTTTTGAGATTAGTTGTTTGTCCGTTGCTTCATTTGCTATTATTTTCTCCCATTCTGAAGGCTGCCTTTTCACCTTGCTAATAGTTTCCTTTGTTGTGCAGAAGCTTTTAAGTTTAATTAGGTCCCATTTGTTTATTTTTGCTTTTATTTCCAATATTCTGGGAGGTGGGTCATAGAGGATCCTGCTGTGATGTATGTCGGAGAGTGTTTTGCCTATGTTCTCCTCTAGGAGTTTTATAGTTTCTGGTCTTACATTTAGATCTTTAATCCATTTTGAGTTTATTTTTGTGTAAGGTGTTAGAAAGTGTTCTAGTTTCATTCTTTTACAAGTGGTTGACCAGTTTTCCCAGCACCACTTGTTAAAGAGATTGTCTTTAATCCATTGTATATTTTTGCCTCCTTTGTCAAAGATAAGGTGTCCATAGGTGCGTGGATTTATCTCTGGGCTTTCTATTTTGTTCCATTGATCAATATTTCTGTCTTTGTGCCAGTTCCATACTGTCTTGATAACTGTGGCTTTGTAATAGAGCCTGAAGTCAGGTAGGTTGATTCCTCCAGTTCCATTCTTCTTTTTCAAGATAGCTTTGGCTATTCAAGGTTTTTTGTATTTCCATACAAATTGTGAAATTATTTGTTCTAGCTCTGTGAAGAATACCTTTGGTAGCTTGATAGGGATTGCGTTCAATCTATAAATTGCTTTGGGTAGTATACTCATTTTCACTATATTGATTCTTCCAATCCATGAACATGGTATATTTCTCCACCTATTAGTGTCCTCTTTGATTTCTTTCACCAGTGTTTTATAGTTTTCTATATATAGGTCTTTAGTTTCTTTAGGTAGATATATTCCTAAGTATTTTATTCTTTCTGTTGCAATGGTGAATGGAATTGTTTCCTTAATTTCTCTTTCAGTTTTCTCATTATTAGTGTATAGGAATGCAAGGGATTTTTGTGTGTTGATTTTATATCCTGCAACTTTACTATAATCATTGATTAGTTCTAGTAATTTTCTGGTGGAGTCTTTAGGGTTTTCTATGTAAAGGATCATGTCATCTGCAAACAGTGAGAGTTTTACTTCTTCTTTTCCAATTTGGATTCCTTTTATTCCTTTTTCTGCTCTGATTGCTGTGGCCAAAACCTCCAAAACTATGTTGAATAGTAATGGTGAAAGTGGGCACCCTTGTCTTGTTCCTGACTTTAGAGGAAATGCTTTCAATTTTTCCCCATTGAGGATAATGTTTGCTGTGGGTTTGTCATATATAGCTTTTATTATGTTGAGGTATGTTCCTTCTATTCCTGCTTTCTGGAGAGTTCTTATCATAAATGGGTGTTGAATTTTGTCAGGCTTTCTCTGCATCTATTGAGATAATCATATGGTTTTTGTTTTTCAATTTGTTAATGTGGTGTATAACATTGATTGATTTGCGGATATTGAAGAATCCTTGCATCCCTGGGATAAAGCCCACTTGGTCATGGTGTATGATCTTTTTAATGTGTTGTTGGATTCTGATTGCTAGAATTTTGTTAAGGATTTTTGCATCTATGTTCATCAGTGATATTGGCCTGTAGTTTTCTTTTTTTGTGGGTTCTTTGTCAGGTTTTGGTATTAGGGTGATGGTGGCCTCATAGAATGAGTTTGGAAGTTTACCTTCCTCTGCAATTTTCTGGAAGAGTTTGAGCAGGATAGGTGTTAGCTCTTCTCTAAATTTTTGGTAGAATTCAGCTGTGAAGCCGTCTGGACCTGGGCTTTTGTTTGCTGGAAGATTTTTGATTACAGTTTCAATTTCCATGCTTGTGATGGGTCTGTTAAGATTTTCTATTTCCTCCTGGTCCAGTTTTGGAAAGTTGTACTTTTCTAAGAATTTGTCCATTTCTTCCACGTTGTCCATTTTATTGGCATATAATTGTTGATAGTAGTCTCTTATGATCCTTTGTATTTCTGTGTTGTCTGTTGTGATCTCTCCATTTTCATTTCTAATTTTATTGATTTGATTTTTCTCCCTTTGTTTCTTGATGAGTATGGCTAATGGTTTGTCAATTTTATTTATCCTTTCAAAGAACCAGCTTTTGGCTTTGTTGATTTTTGCTATGGTCTCTTTTGTTTCTTTTGTATTTATTTCTGCCCTAATTTTTAAGATTTCTTTCCTTCTGCTAACCCTGGGGTTCTTCATTTCTTCCTTTTCTAGTTGCTTTAGGTGTAGGGTTAGGTTATTTATTTGACTTTTTTCTTGTTTCTTTAGGTATGCCTGTATTGCTATGAACTTTCCCCTTAGGACTGCTTTTAAAGTGTCCCACAGGTTTTGAGTTGTTGTGTTTTCATTTTCATTAGTTTCTATGCAAATTTTGATTTCTTTTTTGATTTCTTCTGTGATTTGTTGGTTATTCAGCAGGGTGTTGTTCAGCCTCCATATGTTGGAATTTTTAATAGTTTTTCTCCTGTAATTGAGATCTAATCTTACTGCATTGTGGTCAGAAAAGATGCTTGGAATGATTTCTATTTTTTTGAATTTACCAAGGCTAGATTTATGGCCCAGGATGTGATCTATCCTGGAGAAGGTTCCATGTGCACTTGAGAAAAAGGTGAAATTCATTGTTTTGGGATGAAATGTCCTATAGATATCAATTAGGTCTAACTGGTCTATTGTATCATTTAATATTTCTGTTTCCTTGTTAATTTTCTGTTTAGTTGATCTATCCATAGGTGTGAGTGGGGTATTAAAGTCTCCCACTATTATTGTGTTATTGTTAATTTCTCCTTTCATACTTGTTAGCATTTGTCTTACATATTGCGGTGCTCCCGTGTTGGGTGCATATATATTTATAATTGTTATATCTTCTTCTTGGATTGATCCTTTGATCAATAGGTAGTGACCATCTTTGTCTCTTTTCACAGACTTTGTTTTAAAGTCTATTTTATCTGATATAAGTATTGCTACTCCTGCTTTCTTTTGGTCACTATTTGCATGGAAAATCTTTTTCCAGCCCTTCACTTTCAGTCTGTATGTGTCCCCTGTTTTGAGGTCGGTCTCTTGTAGACAACATATGTAGGGGTCTTGTTTTTGTATCCATTCAGCCAGTCTTTGTCTTTTGGTTGGGGCATTCAACCCATTTACATTTAAGGTAATTACTGATAAGTATGATCCTGTTGCCATTTACTTTATTGTTTTGGGTTCGAGTTTATACACTGTTTTTGTGTTTCCTGTCTAGAGAATATCCTTTAGTATTTGTTGGAGAGCTGGTTTGGTGGTGCTGAATTCTCTCAACTTTTGCTTGTCTGAGAAGCTTTTGATTTCTCCTTCATATTTGAATGAGATCCTTGCTGGGTACAATAATCTGGGCTGTAGGTTATTTTCTTTCATCACTTTAAGTATGTCTTGCCATTCCCTCCTGGCTTGAAGAGTTTCTATTGAAAGATCAGCTGTTATCCTAATGGGAATTCCCTTGTGTGTTATTTGTTGTTTTTCCCTTGCTGCTTTTAATATTTGTTCTTTGTGTTTGATCTTTGTTAATTTGATTAATATGTGTCTTGGGGTGTTTCACCTTGGGTTTATCCTGTTTGGGACTCTCTGGGTTTCTTGGACTTGGGTGATTATTTCCTTCCCCATTTTAGGGAAGTTTTCAACTATTATCTCCTCAAGTATTTTCTCATGGTCTTTCTTTTTGTCTTCTTCTTCTGGGACCCCTATGATTCGAATGTTGTAGCGTTTAATATGTCCTGGAGGTCTTTGAGATTGTCCTCATTTCTTTTAATTCGTTTTTCTTTTATCCTCTCTGATTTATTTATTTCTACCATTCTATCTTCTAATTCACTAATCCTATCTTCTGCCTCTGTTATTCTACTATTTGTTGCCTCCAGAGTGTTTTTAATTTCATTTATTGCATTATTCATTTTATATTGACTCTCTTTTATTTCTTCTAGGTCCTTGTTAAACCTTTCTTGCATCTTCTTGATCTTAGTCTCCAAGCTATTTATCTGTGATTCCATTTTGATTTCAAGATTTTGGATCAATTTCACTATCATTATTCGGAATTCTTTATCAGGTAGATTCCCTATCTCTTCCTCTTTAGTTTGGTTTGGTGGGCTTTTATCCTGTTCCTTTATCTGCTGGGTATTCCTCTGTCTCTTCATCTTGTTTAAATTGCTGAGTTTGGGGTGTCCTTTCTGTATTCTGGCAGTTTGTGGAGTTCTCTTTATTGTGGCGTTTCCTCACTCTGTGTGGGTTTGTACAGGTGGCTTGTCAAGGTTTCTTGGTTAGGGAAGCTTGTGTCGGTGTTCTGGTGAGTGGAGCTGTATTTCTTCTCTCTCCTTTCGAAGACTTGGGTTGCTTTTCTGGGTGCCTGATGTCCTCTGCCGGCTTTCAGAAGTTGTTTTGTGGAATTTACTCGGCGTTTAAATGTTCTTTTGATGAATTTGTGGGGGAGAAAGTGTTCTCCCTGTCCTACTCCTCCGCCATCTTAGCTCCTCCCTCTGAACTGACAGTTTTGATTGACAGTTGCAAGTTATGTAACAACAGGCTCCACTGTGCTTGTCTTTCCCATAATGTAGTCTGTTATAATCAGATGTATGTATGTATAGAATATTTATGAACCCTTAATGGGCTCCTGGCTGCCTAAGGTCACTTGAGGACACAGCTGTGCTTCAAGGGCACGAGTGCCCGGCTGGAGAAGCCCTGTGGTTAGTTGTATCCACTGTATGCCTAGGGCACATGGGCAGTAGTTGGATAAGTCTCTGTGATTATTTTGTAGCATATCTGTGAGCTCTCCTGGGCCTTACAGGAGATTGAGAGTGTGTCTGGGGTGAGGTTTAGAGATCGGCTTGCATCCTTTTCCCACTAGGTCACTCCTCAGTTGCTCACGTCTAACTTCTTAACAGAAGTACCTGGTCTGTTTTCATTTCCCTTAACCAGGCTCAGATGATGTCACTGACATTTTCTGTTCCAGTTGGGCTAAGGCTCTTGCAGCACCATTTTGCCTCGGTCTGAGAAGTGAAGGCATCTGCCTGCAAGTGAGAATAGGTATTTGGGTGTAAAAAAACAAAACAAAACAAACTAGAAACTGGAGAGTGCTTTGTGGATGTGTCCTTCTTAGTATCTCTTTACTCTATATAGTGAATTACTAGGAACTAAGAAGCCATATACACTATGACTATATCCCCCAAAACAAATGGCAGCAAAATATTTGATGTAAGATTGGTGTTATTTTTACAGTATGAGGTTGAATTTTTTTAAAAAAATTCAAATAAATATCTTTTCAGTTCAGTTCAGTTCAGTTCAGTCATTCAGTCATGTCCGACTCTTTGCGACCCCATGAATCGCAGCACGCCAGGCCTCCCTGTCCATCACCAATTCACGTCCATCGAGTCAGTGATGCCATCCAGCCATCTCATCCTCTGTCATCCCCTTCTCCTCCTGCCCCCAATCCTCCCAGCATCAGAGTCTTTTTCCAATGAGTCAGCTCTTCACATGAGGTGGCCAAAGTACTGGAGTTTCAGCTTTAGCATCATTCCTTCCAAAGAAATCCCAGGGCTCATCTCCTTCAGAATGGACTGGTTGGATCTCCTTGCAGTCCAAGGGACTCTCAAGAGTCTTCTCCAACACCAGAGTTCAAAAGCATCAGTTCTTCGGTGCTCAGCCTTCTTCACAGTCCAACTCTCATATCCATACATGACCACTGGAAAAACCATAGCCTTGACTAGACGAACCTTTGTTGGCAAAGTAATGTCTCTGCTTTTCAATATGCTATCTAGGTTGGTTATAACTTTCCTTCCAAGGAGTAAGTGTCTTTTAATTTCATGGCTGCAGTCACCATCTGCATTGATTTTGGAGCCCCAAAAAATAAAGTCTGACACTGTTTCCACTGTTTCCCCATCTATTTCCCATGAAGTGATGGGACCAGATGCCATGGTCTTTGTCTTCTGTATGTTGAGCTTTAAGCCAACTTTTTCACTCTCCTCTTTCACTTTCATCAAGAGGCTCTTTAGTTCTTCTTCACTTTCTTCCATAAGGGTGGTGTCATCTGCATATCTGAGGTTATTGATATTTCTCCTGGCAATCTTGATTCCAGCTTGTGCTTCTTCCAGCCCAGCATTTCTCAAGATGTACTCTGCATAGAAGTTAAATAAGCAGGGTGACAATATACAGTCTTGACATACTCCTTTTCCTATTTGGAACCAGTCTGTTGTTCCATGTCCAGTTCTAACTGTTGCTTCCTGATCGGCATACAGATTTCTCAAGAGGTAGGTCAGGTGGTCTGGTATTCCCATCTCTTTCAGTATTTTCCATGGTTTATTGTGATCCACACAAAGGCTTTGGCATAGTCAATAAAGCAGAAATAGATGTTTTTCTGGAACTCTCTTGCTTTTTCCATGATCCAGCAGATGTTGGCAATTTGATCTCTGGTTCCTCTGCCTTTTCTAAAATCAGCTAGAACATCTGGAAGTTCACGGTTCACGTATTGCTGAAGCCTGGCTTGGAGAATTTTGAGCATTACTTTACTAGCATGTGAGATGAGTGCAATTGTGTGGTAGTTTGAGCATTCTTTGGCATTGCCTTTCTTTGGGATTGGAATGAAAACTGACCTTTTCCAGTCCTGTGGCCACTGCTGAGTTTTCCAAATTTGCTGGCATATAAACAGAGGTTTTGAACATAATGATGATTAAAATGATTAGAAAACTTTTGAACTCTTCCTAAGCTACATCTCTAGGCTTAATAATATTATTCTGTGAAACTAAAGTCTGATAATTATAATGAATTTGGCATTGAAAAATAGATTTCATAATTTGACCATAAAAATTCATTATTTCAAGACAAGAATCAATGATGTGTACATTACCTCCCTTAGGAGACATTGACAATCAAGAATGAAATTAATAAGTGATTGTCTCTATTTTTGTATAATCTATTCTAGGGCTCTCTACTTTAGATTATTTTTAAAATCTAATTCCCCTTAAGTTTGTAGGCATCAAACCCCTTCCTATTATATGTAGTAAGGGTCTTACACACAAAGGGAGGGGCAAGTTCTAAAACTAATCCTTGAGTGTGATTTTAATTTCTGCTACTGTTTTCCAACCTTAAAAATGTTCACATATCTTTCTATTTCTGCAGGGTAAGTGAGAATAGGGGAAATCATGACAAAGTGCTATTTGTGGGCAAGTTTTGGGAAAGCATAAAAAGCATGGGAGTTACTGAAGCTGGAACCTACTTGTCTACTCTTTTCACAGAATCATCTAAAAATAGCATGCGTGACAACATATCTCCAAAGAGATGTATTAGTAAAGATATTCTGGAATTCTATCCAAGTTCATGAGAATCTTTAAAGATGGGGGATTTCTGAACACAGAAGATTCTGAATTCCCAAACATTGTATTCAGAAACACTTAAGCCCTAAAAGTCAGAACTGTAAAAATAGTGACATGAAGTGAGGAGCAATGGATAAAAAAATAGCACAACCGGGATCAGTGGCAAGAAATGTCAGGAAGTAGAAGTACAGTTAAATAAGAAGAACCTCATTGAATACTTTAAATCAATGAGGAACAGCCACTGAGATCATTAAAATCTTCCATAATGGTTACATTTTTCCTATAAACTTGAGCAAACCCAAACTAAAAAGCCAACAAGAAAGATCACTTTAGTTTCTGAGCATAGTAAACTGTGATATCACAGTTAAAATTTTTGGACATGAGCTAAATAGCATAAAAAGTAAAATACTGCACGTCTTCCATTCTCCCCATCTCCTACCCCCAAGACTCTTAGTTCTGTGCTACCAGTGTGAGTTAATTCTTGCTGGGGATGACCAAGGAAGGTTGCAGAGAGATGATTATGTTTGAACTTGGTCTTTAAAAACATACAGAGCTTGGAAAGTATGAGAAGAAAAGGCAAATCAAGTAGCACACACTTTAAGGGAAACATAAGCAGTATTGTTTTACGAAAAGAGTCAGTACCTGTTTGGGAAATACGGGAAGTGCCTGAAACAGGAAGAGAAAGAGGATAGAAAATATTTATCTTTTTATTTTGAGGGCAGGACATGGAATTTGGGACAAATTGATAAGGAATCTAAGGATCCCGGAGAGTATGTCAGCAGTGAAAGAGTGAAGACATTCTGGTAGTCACATTGAGTGTTAATATTTTAAGGTTAGGAACAAAAGTATCTGCTGTATTAGAAGGAATTACCTGGAGGGGAATATTCTAGATAAGTTACTTCTTTTATGGTCATGCGTTCTTTCTGAAGCAAGAAACATAATACGATGTAACCGAATGAGCACGAAAAGAATGCGGCCAAAGCCAGAGAACTGAAATACTTGGCATCCACTGACTTGCCTGTCTGTATGTTTGAAATATTCTGGATTTATCAAAAGATAAAAGAAACGTTATCAAAAGATAGAAGAAAGTAGATATGTAAAATCATCAGAAAATTTAGGTCGAATTATCAGAACTCATCAAAATCCCCTGTAGTTCAGGTGGTAAAAAATCTGCCTGCAGTGCAGGAGACCCAGGTTCAATCCCTCGGTTGGGGAGATCCCCTAGAGAAGGGAATGGTGACCCACTCCAGTATACTCACCTAGAGATTTACATGGAAACACCATGGGATTGCAAAAAGTCAGACATGACTGAGCAACTTTCATTTATTCATCCATCAAAACTCGAGGAAGGAAATGGTCTCTCAAATCAGACCCTATATTTTAATTTTTTTTAATTTTATTTATTTATATTTTTAACACCCAAAACATTTTGTATTGAGGTATAGCTAATTAACAGTGTCTTGATAGTTTCAGGTAAACAGCGAAGGAACTCAGCCATACATATACATGTATCCATTCTGTCCCCCAACACCCCCTCCCATCCAGGCTGGCACATAACATTGAGCAGAGTTCCATGTGGTATACAATAGGGTTTTGTTGGTTATCCATTTTAAATATAGCAGAGTGTACATGGCCTTCCCAATGATTACTGTACTCAGAATGCATATCTTGTTGCATATGTTTTCCAGAAGATAGGAACGGGGTATAGAGACCTGTTTTACTTTCCAAGGCAATAGCGCTCTTTTTGAATTGCAATTTACCTTTTGTGGCCAATGGACTTCTAAATTCTTAACTATAACCTAGACAAAGAAAGATCTCCACAGGTGAAATTTTTATCATATAATCTGAATGTGCCAGCATTTTAAAAAATCCTGGCATGTCACGAAAACAAAACACTCCTTCCACACCCTTTTCTGGTTTTGATTTTCCTTTAAATTCAGAAGAAATTATCTTGGCAATCTGAAGGAATTGTACTCCCCCTTCTCTTTGGATCAAAATAAGTACAAATCATTTCTTTTCCATGGAAAAAACCAACACAGGTTTTCCCCTCTTTTTAGCTATCTGGCTTTGTTTTTTAAAATAAAACATACTGTTTGTTACTAAAATTAGTGATTACTTACTATTGCATTGATTAAATGAATAAATCTGGCAGAAATCTAAGTAGGCTAAAAGCCAATTGCATATAAGCCAAAATAACTGTGTATCATTTTTTTTTCCTGAGAAAATGAAAAAACCAATTGTGAAAAGTCATTCAATCTAAGTTTTTTTTTTTTTTTTTTTGTATTGGAAAAGAATAATTTTGTTTTCTCATTGAACCCTCTTTCTTTTTAGCCTATTCTCTCTACATTAGAGATACTCTTGTTTCATTTAATTCACATACACATAGTTTAATTCATCTGTTATTTTCTTTTTAATGCCATACCCAGATAGGGCTGAATCCCACTGTCTATTTTCTGTACCATATTTTCCACTTGTATTTAAATGCTTTTTAAAATAGTAGTACAGGGTTAGGCTTTTATTTTTGTGCATGATTGGGTATAGAAAATTCTTTTACAGATTCTTTGTATCTTTCTATTGTATCATATTCAATACAATTTGTCTAATCAACTGAATATTTTAACCACTAATTTTGAACTCATCTAATGATAACGCCTTTCTTAGCTTTATATATATATATGCTGCTAAGTCACTTCAGTCGTGTACGACTCTGTGTGACCCCATAGACGACAGTCCACTAGGCTCCTTTGTCCCTGGGATTCTCCAGGCAAGAACACTGGAGTGGGTTGCCATTTTCTTCTCCAATGCATGAAAATGAAAAGTCAAAGTGAAGTTGCTCAGTCGTGCCCCACTCTTAGTGATCCCATGGATGGAGGAGCCTACCAGGATGCCTACCAGGCTCCTCCATCCATGGGATTTGCCAGGCAAGAGTACTGGAGTGGGGTACCATTGCCTTCTCTGATATATATATATATATATATATATATATATATATATATATATATATATATAGCTAAAAATGGCTCAGTTAAGCAGGAGTTGTAAATTGTCATTTGACATTTTCCCACCTCTTGTTTTGCTCTCAGGTTCTAGGCTGTCTAATTGGTTGTTAGAATCAAATTAGAAACATCATGAAAAACATTTTGCTATCTTGATAGTGGTTATATGAGTTCATAGGATCTCTCTCCAAGGCTAACATTTAAATTAGAGGGCAGAAAGTCTTCATTAAATTATACTCCCAGAATTAGCAATTTAAACTTTGCTATTATGAAAAATGCAGAGAAATAATTTAAAGAATTATCTAATTGATTCCAAATTTGTTTGAGGGTTTGAAAAGTGCTTGGTTAATTTTTGCAAGTCACTTACTTAGCTCCCTTCATTTTATTACTTTATATATATATAAAGCCTTAATTAGCCATTAGAAATGACTACTGATATTAATTGTGCATAGACATAAATTAAAATGTACCTACAAGGAATATATAAGTGGTAGACAGAAGTATGAATGATTAGGGAAAGCTACAGTTACATTGTGGTTAACCATTTTTCTGCAGAATTAGAAACATTAATGTAATGAGATATTGAGTTTTTAGTCTGTTTATGAGTTACTCCCATATAAAAACACTAGGTTTATTCTAGTGTGAGAATAATATAGATAAATTTATATAAGACTATCGACCAATTAAAAAGAAAGATCTAGTGTTACATTAATTTAGGGCACTTTTTATTGTGCAGAGAGACTTGATAGCAACAAAAATGAGACCACTTGCGTTTGGGGCAAGTTCAACCTCTCATGACTCCTTTCACTGAGAAAGTGAAAGAGAAAGTTCTGCATACTGAGAACTGTCGACTTTGGTTATCGAGCCTGCCTGCCATCCTTTTTCTGGACTATTTGTTCCATTCACCTACACATTTTCACTTGAATGTATAATATACACTTTTATCCATTAGGAATAAGGCTAGAAACTCAGAGCTCTTCCTGAATCTTGGGAAGGTTTGAGATTGAAAAAGAAAAGCAAAAAAAGAATGTCACCAAGGTACAAAAAAGGAACTTCAATATAAAAATGATTTATACCATTATATTCAATTAATCTGAGAGCCAGAAGCTAAATATATCATTTTAGGTGAACCATGTTTGATGTGAAACGAGTACATTTTAGACTTTTTATTATATTGTAGGATATGTTTTCCAGAAGTAAGACTAACATTGATAAATGACCTTTGCTCAAACCTAAAATAGTCAAGTCATTCTCAACTTCCTCCTTCAAAACATTCCTACTCACTGTTCTACAACATACCAACATAGCACCCAGAAATCTGGTTTAATATCAGAAAACTCAGCTCACATTCCCTGTTTATCCATCTAAACATTCTCTCCTAACTGCGGGGAGCCGGTGAGGCATTTCACTCATGACAAAGGTCATGAGGAAGGAGGCTCGGCACACGCAAAGGCGGGATCGAGCCTCAGGAGTCCCCCCGGATATTCTCGAGCATTTTCCCCCAAAAAAACCAGAGTCTGCCTACTTTATTGCTTTGTGCTCTCACCTCTGACTTTACTAGGGGCTGTCCCCTACCACCATCTCACTCTCTCTCTGTCAAAGAGTTAACTTACAGCTCCAATTAATAAAGTTCCTGGGCAATTAGGAGTGTTTAAATCCAAACCCCTCAGATGGCTCTCTAACTCGCCTGACAAGTTTACCCGGACTCCTGCAGCTATGCATACGATTGTTTACAGTCTCCTAGCCTCCAGAGGCACGGGAAGCTTAAGATATTCAAATAGCTTAGAGCCTCTCAGAGAGTTAAAAACTGTCAGAATAAACTAGTAAAGGATTTCATTGATGAGTCAATGCTTGTTGCCAAGTTTTCACATCCCCTGAATTGTATCCTTGAATATGTATTAATTAATAGTGGGTATGTAGAAAAAATAAGTAGTGGCCTTGGTGTTAGTAACTTTAGACCCTTAAGGTAATAAATTCTTTCTTTGTTGTAAACCCATTACACATCCGCCCTATAGGAATGCAACTTTATCTTTGGAAGATGGTGCCAAACCTTGAAATAATTACTCTTAGAGAAAGTAAGTCTTTGTTGATAAGTCCTTGTCAAGAGTCATAAAATGTTAGTAGGCCTTCTGGCCAGAAGATGATGTAAATCACCTAAACCATTTGTATACGATACATTTGCAGGAAAGAAACCTTGGTTTTTGATAAGAACCAAAGACTGCTGACTTTGCATCCCCTATTATCCTCTATGTGTAACTTAGGGTATAAAAGCCCCTATTAAAAATAAAGCTACGGGCCTTGTTCACCAGCGCTTGGTCTCCCCATGTCATTCTTCCCTTTAACTTCCAGCTGAGTCTCCATCTGGAGCGTGGAACCCACCACGCTTACTAATTATGCCTGGGCTTCTAAGACCCACTCGAGAAGGAGTCTAGGGTGAGACACCTTCCGCTATTCGAGAGGGCGCCTGCGGCCTACGTAAGTGGTGCAAACTTCTTGTCTTGAAGTTTTATTGGTCTCCCGCGTAAACCAAGCTACTCAGCTTCTTTTCTCCACTGAATTTTCCTACTGAGCTATCCTCATTCTATTGTTCTCTATATCTCTAATTAGCATATAAATAGTCGCCTAGGCCGTCTCTCCTTCGAATACCCTGGATCAGCTGGGGCTGGTCCCCAGCACCTAACCCCCCAGAACACAATGCCTTCCTCTCATTTTTGCTGACCTTCCTTTCATGTAGGCCCTCATTTCTCTTAATACTTGGTTGAACTCTAGGATTCTAGTCTCAATTACCTTCTGTTCTAATAGTTTTCACACTTTACTATGTACAAATAACACATGGTATGCTTTTTAAAAACATGAATTTCCCTTTGTTTCTTGATGAGTCTGGCTAATGGTTTGTCAATTTTATTTATCCTTTCAAAGAGAGCTCCTAAAAAAAGAAAATAAAAAATAAAAACATGGATTTCTATGCTCCGCGTACCAGTTAGGCTGTGATTCAGTTTATTTCGAATGTGATTTGGAAATCTGTTGTCATGCTCATCTTTTAAGAAGCTTCCCAGTTAATTTTGACCCATTCTTTGTGAAAAACTGCAAAATTCCTTGTCTAGAGTAACTAGAACTTTATTTCTAGATCACTTGTTTGATGCTTGTGACTTAATTCATTGCATTCAGAATAAAAACTATCTTCTCACAGTGGGATTCAAATCTGTCTGTGCTTCAACCCTTGCCCATAATTCACCCTGGTTTCCCAATACAGACCACACTTCTTTTTTTTGTTTTGTTTTGTTTTATTGAAGTATAGTTGATTTGCAATGTTGTGTTAGTTTTTGCTGTACAGTGAAGTGATTCAGCTATATACACATATATATTCTTTTCCAGAATGGTTTTTCACAGCATATTGAGTATAGTTCCCTGTACTACACCACAGAATAAGACATTATTGTTTATCCATTCTATATATAATATTTTGCATCTTCTAATCCCAAACTCCCTTTCCTTTTACACTTCCCTCCCCATTGGCAAGCCACAAGTCTACTTTTTATGAGTTTGTTTCTATTTTGTAGATAGGTTCATTTGTATCATATTTTAGATTCCACATATATGTAATATCATATGGTATTTGTCTTTTGCTTTCTTACTGCACTTAGTATGATAATCTCTAGGTCCATCCATGTTGCTGCAAATGACATTATTTCATTCTTTTTTATGGCTGAATAGCATTCTATTGTATATATATCCACCGCATCCTCTTTATCCATTCATCTCAGACCATGCTTCTTATTCTATTTCACATACGCTTAACTTGACCAGCACCTTCTCTTTCTTCAAGGCTCAAATCAAGTGGTACCCCTACCTGGTGTCTTTACTGATTTTCTCTAGTCTGGGTTAGATACCTTTCCTTCACTTGCATCCATTGTGTACTTCTACTGTTCTTAAAATATGGGATCTGTTTTAGTCTCTAAACTCCAGTACTTTGGCCACCTCATGCGAAGAGTTGACTCATTGGAAAAGACTCTGATGCTGGGAGGGATTGGGGACAGGAGGAGAAGGGGATGGCAGAGGATGAGGTGGCTGGATGGCATCACTGACTCGATGGATGTGAGTCTGAGTAAACTCAGGGAGTTGGTGATGGACAGGGAGGCCTGGCGTGCTGCGATTCATGGGGTCACAAAGAGTCGGACACAACTGAGCGACTGAACTGAACTGAACTGATGATCTTCCAGGCATTCTGCTTCTGCTAAATCGCTTCAGTCATGTCCAACTCTGTGCGACCCCATAGATGGCAGCCCACCAGGCTCCCCTGTCCCTGGGATAGGGATTGTTTATTAAATGTTTACATCAGTAGCATCTAGCATATAGCCTGACAACTACTAGCTCAATATATCAAGTGAAACTTTTTAAAAAAAGTTAATGGGGTCATCTTGCCTTGTATCCTTATATGCTTAGAGAATGTACAACAAAGGAATACTGGTCTAGGTAGGCTGAAGTAACTATGTAACTTCCAGTCTCAATGGCCTATTACAGTAAAAGATTTTTTTTTTTTCTGCTCATATTACATAGATAATGCAGGTTGGTTAATCTCTTTGCCAATGCCATCACTCAAAATCCAAGATGACAGATGCCCTGACATATCAACCTAAGTCATCGAGGTTGAACTGAAAGTCCCTCTTGACTGTTTTAGTATGATATTACCCATGACACTTCTTGTAATCTGTAAACCAGAACTTGTCACACATGCTCCCTAACCATTCAAGGATAGGAGTGTTGGAAAGCACATAGATATTTGTTGAAGAGTACATAAATGTCTCTGCCACAGGACCTTTTGTAAGGAATTTAAAATCTCTCAAATTGAGCCCACAAATCGATTTGGAGCCTTAATTCCTGAGATTGACTGCTTATATTGCTTACATACATGGAACAGTAACTAGAAAATTTGGCAACCAATGAGTCATAACTGTCTCTGAAGCCCTTCTAAATTATTTCATCTCTGTTGGATGGTCAAAGAAGTAAAAATAGTGTCATTAATAATCTATTTGATTATTTCTTTACCTAAAACTGATTATATTAATAAAATCTGCCAGCATTTTAATCAGTTCTACATCATTTACTTTTTATTCAAGTTATGTTTACTGGTTATAGTTTGTGTGTTCAATTTGTATATTGTTACATGATAAAATATGAAGTATGTGCCAAGTATATCTAATCCATCAACAGGAAAATCTTAGTGTTCTTTCAAAGTAGGTGACCTTGTAATTCTCAGTTGTAGTATGCTGCAAAAGGCTAATACAAACAGAAACAACCTCCTACAAATTTGGGATGTATTTTGTCAAAATACACTGCTGACTAATAGTCATCTCTCTTATAATTTATAATATATTCAGTAGTTTACTTTTATAGATATTTGAGGAGCAGGGCTCTGTAGTTACCAAACTAATTTTTTAACTCCTTGCCTGTTAAAATATAACCACTCCTGGGAGCTTAAGCAGGTGCAGTCATTATGTTTAAGTTTCACCCACATCCTACTGATTAATCTATTGGTCAATAACAGCACAATGTACCAAGTTTCAAAGCATGATGTAGATTAATGTAGCAGTTGTCAAAGACTTAGATAAATGTTCTTTTCACTTCTTAGCCCTACATTAGTTTTAATTCAAAGAAATTTGTCTATTGATAGCAGCAGTATTTCAAAATAAAAGAGGAAGTCGGGAAGCATTAGCTTTAATTTATTGAGTCAACTTACTGTCTTCACTGTAACAGGTCAATGAACTATTCTTAGCAGAAAAACAGACTAATACTGTGGAGGTTAGTGGTACTAACAATTGTGTGTGTGCCATGTTTCCCAGACGAAGTGATTTTTCATAACCCACTTCAAATTATGAAGGAAACTGAGGAACATGCCAGCAAAAGGTCTTCTGTGTATTACCAGCAATCTAAACTTGGAAAAGACATATAGATTTAACATGATACTCTCTTAAAGAGAAGAATTGTCTTAAAAAAAAAAACAACAACTATGATTATATTGCCCATCTTAATTATTATACCTAGATAGCTTTACTCAGGTTTTTCCTTTTCCTTCTGGAAAAAAAGTGAGAACATTTTAAGATCTCAAGTTAATATGAAGAGAAATCAGAACCCAGCTTATGACAACTTGATAAATTGGTTTCAGAGGCAGGAAGAAAAACATGGATCCTTATTCTTGATTCATGGCTCCATGTGTTTCTGTGTTTTCTAATTCTATTCCCATTCCAGTGTTATCTGAAATGTATTTAAGTTTTCCTCAAAGACAATGATCTGTGAGCAAGTAAGTGTGAGTCACAATACATATTCTATATATGTTCATTTTAATATTCAAAAAATATTAAAGAGATTCTTGACATTTAACTTTATTTAATCCAACAAACATGCAGTTCTTCTTTTTTGGGTGAGTTACATCTGTTAACATTTCCCAGAACACAGCTTTCAGATGACACTCTGCTCTGTACAGTGAGGTATATGTGTAAGTGGTGAATTGGAAATTACTGGCAGACTCATTGTCCGTTGGCTTAGGGTCCTCATACGTGAGAGGTATGTGGTAATGAAGCAGCTGTTGCAGTGAGTGATTACATGTGGAAATAGAATCAGTATGTTCTTGGTTTCAAAGGAGAAAAGGAAAGATACACCCTTTTGAATGCAGTTCCAAAGAATAGCAAGGAGAGATACGAAAGCCTTTCTCAGTGATCAATGCAAAGAAATAGAGGAAAACAACAGAATGGGAAGACTAGAGATCTCTTCAAGAAAATTGGAGATACCAAGGGAACATTTCATACAAAGATGGGCACAATAAAGGACAGAGCTGGTATGGACTTAACAGAAGCAGAAGATATTTAGAAGAGGTGGCAAGAATACACAGAAGAACTATACAGAAAAGATCTTCATGACTCAGATAACCATGATGGTGTTATTGCTCACCTAGAGCCAGATATCCTGGAATGTGAAGTCAAGTGGGCCTTAAGAAGCATTACCACGAACAAAGCTAGCAGAGGTATTGGAATTCCAGTTCAGCTATTTCAAATCTTAAAAGACAATGCTGTGAAAGTGCTACACTCAATATGCCAACAAATTTGGAAAACTCAGCAGTGGTCCCAGTACTGGAAAAGGTCAGTTTTCATTCCAATTCCAGGAAAGGCAATGCCAAAGAATGTTCAGACTACTGCACAATTGCACTTATCTCACAGGCTAGCAAAGTAATGCTCAAAATCCTCCAAGCCAGGCTTCAACAGTATGTGAACCATGAACTTCCAGATGTTCACTCTGGATTTAGAAAAGACAAAAGAACTAGAGATCGAATTGCCAACATCCGTTGGATCATCAAAAAGGCAAGAGAATTCCAGGAAAATATCTACTTCTGCTTTATTGACTATGCCAAAGCCTTTGACTGCATGGATCACAACAAACTGTGGAAAATTATTCAAGAGATGGGAATACCAGACCACCTTACTTGCCTCCTGAGAAATCTGTAAGCAGATCAAGAAGCAACAGTTAGAACTCAACATGGAAAAACAGACTGGTTCCAAATTGGAAAAGGAGTACGTCAAGGCTGTATATTGTCACCCTGCTTATTTAACTTATATGCAGAGTACATCATGAGGAATACCAGGCTGAATGAAGCTCAAGCTGGGATCAAGATTGCCAGGAGAAATATCAATTACCTCAGACATGCAGATGACACCACCCTAATAGCAGAAAGTGAAGAAGAACTAAAGAGCCTCTTGATGAAAGTGAAAGAGGAGAGTGAAAAAGTTGGCTTAAAACTCAACATTCAGGAAACTAAGATCATGACATCTGGTCCCATCACTTTTGGCAAATAGATGGGGAAACAGTGGAAACAGTGTCAGACTTTATTTTTTGGGGCTCCAAAATCACTGCAGATGGTGACTGCAGCCATGAAATTAAAAGACGCTTGCTCCTTGGAAGAAAAGTTATGACCAATCTAGATAGTATATTAAAAAGCAGAGACATTGCCAACAAAGGCCCATCTCATCAAAGCTATGGTTTTTCCAGTAGTCATATATGGATGTGAGAGTTGGACTATAAAGAAAGCTGAGCACTGAAAAATTGATGTTTTTGAACTATGGTTTGGGAGAAGACTCTTGAGAGTCCCTTTGACTTCAAGGATATCCACCCAGTCCATCCTAAAGGAAATCAGTCCGGAATATTCATTGGAAGGACTGATGCTGAAGCTGAAATTCCAATACTTTGGCCACCTCATGTGAAGAACTGACTCCTTGGAAAAGACCTTGATACTGGGAAAGATTGAAGGTGGGAGGACAAGGGGATGACAGAGGATGAGAGGGCTGGATGGCATCACTGACTCAATGGACATAAATTTGAGCAAGCTCTGGGAGTTGGTGATGGACAGAGAAGGCTGGCGTGCTGCAGTCCATGGGGTCACAAAGAACTGAACTGAACCCATCACTTAGTATAACTCAATTTGTTTAAAAACCATTTTACTGGTGTATTTTCTGAACTGTCACATGGAAGTTATCCAGTCCAAACCTAATGTTCAAATAGCAGAGTAGGAATATCACACTGGAGAGTTGATATCTTGTTTCCCTTGGCATCACAGAGTAACTGACTGTCTGAATTTGCACATTTACAGTACTTATCACTAAGGACCCAGGTGGTTCTCCTTAATACGAAAGAGAACTTGAACCCATACAAACACACGGGAAGCCTGCCTGCTACTCATTTGTTCAAAATTAACTGATCATAATGTTCTTTTGCAAAAATCCTTGTTTGTTATTCATAGGAAGTATCATTTGAAACAGCCATTATGTTCAGGAATAATAGTTTCAAGAAAGATACACTAGCACTCAAATATTCATTTAATAGAGTAGAGGTGTGTGCATCCTTTGATAGATTCTGATGTTTTCACTTTAATTTTGATGTGGCCTTTAAGGAATACAATTGAGTTACTCAATGTAGATGCACATATTCTAGGTATGAATAAGGAGAACCTGATTTGGTCATTAAGCTAATCCATCTTCAATATACAAAAGCTAAGGGGGATGATGAGAATATCTTAAATGGAGCTGAACATTACATTACACCAATATCTAACACATTAGAAAATAAAACAAAAACCCATCAAACAAAACCCCTCCAAACAGATGAGAAAGGAATCATCTTGTACATAAATCATATTATGTTTAAACCCTTTTTCTTGAAGTAGTCTATTATGGATTGAACACATCAACCTAAAATTTGCATGTTGAAATCTTCTTAACCTGCAATATGATGGTTTGGGGAGGTGGGGCTTTGGGGAGGTAATTTGATCATAAGGGCAGAGCGCTTATGAATGTGATTAGTGCCCTTGTGAAACAGACCCCAGAAAGCAATTTTGCCCCTTCTTCCATGTGAAGACCCAGATAGAAGATAGCCATCTATGAACCAGAAAGTGGTTTCTCACCAAATGTGGTATCTGCAAGCATCTTGATTTTGGACTTCCCAGACTCCACAACTGCAAGAAATAAATTTATGTTATTTATAAGTCTCCCAGTCTGGGGTGATCTGTTATAGCAGCTGGAATGGGCTAAGATATATTCTGAGTACTATTCAAGCATAAATAAGGAAAACATAAAGGTGTTTTACATATTGGAATAATGATATCAGTAAACGATGTCATCCTTTTTCACATGCAAGGTCATACACATAATTATTATGGTACCCTTGAGGTACCAAACTTGAGGGTAACAAACATGACTGTTATTTTATGCCCTGTAAATATGTATGTGTATTAAACAGATCTGCTAATGGTGAAGTTGGAATCAGGCATTTGTAACTTAAGAAAAAAATTTTTTTCTTTTGTTTCCAAGAGAAAAACTGAAGAAAAATTTCACCTGACTGGTATCATGGGAAAGTTGTATCAAATTCCTGGGTAATCTATTTCAGCGTTATCAGATCAATCAAAATTTCTTGGTTAAGTAAAAGAACAAACAGTGAGAAACTTGCTATTTTGGTGCGGAAAAGAAAGAAATTTATATGATTTTTTTCTATTCTCAGAAGTGATTTATAGTTTGATAATAGAGTACAGGAGCTTTATGGCTCCCATTTCCCAACTTCTGCACAGTTGAAACAAATTCCAAGCAATGCCTATTGCAAAGTTTCTGTATTGATTAATGTATTGTTGACAACTATTGTACAAAATAAAATGAGATTAATTGCTTAGCATGCTTCATAATAGTATATTTACTGTTATTCATCCATGACTTTGAGTTGCATCTTAAATTATTGGGAACCTTGGTAAACAGGAGACAAAAATCAAAGTTCATTGATTTGGAACTTGTATAACTAATTTCTTGTATTTCTATTTCTCTTCCTTGTTTGATGATTAACTTATTAGTAACTAGTTTAGTCATATAGGCACCCAATGTATCTATTTAGGGACTATTTTGTACCAATATTGTGCTAGGCCTTCAAGGAAGATAACATCCTTGAGACCTAAGAGCTTCTAGTCTGATGGAGAGCAGAGACATTCACAGTAACTGTACCATGTGAAAAGAGCTAGAACTAGAGATAAAACAGGGTGACCAGGGATTACAGCCAGGAGCTCACACAAAATTCAGACCAGAGGAATCAGCAAAGGCATTTTAGAGGAAGTGAGAATAACCTCAAGCAAGCTGGGAGGGATGGTGGTGGAAGGTGTATGAGTGGGGAGAGAAGCAAATTGGGGAAGACAGAGAATAGTTAGGATGTTCCTACAATAATGAAGGAGAGAACTGAATAGGGACTGAGTGGATAAAGAGAATGGAAAGGACTTTTCTGTTGGGAAGTCCTTGGTGACTGGGGCATGGAGTGGAGAAGTTGACAAGCAGACTAGAGAGAAACAAGGTCTCTCTCAGAGTGCCATACAGAACATGATTTCAAAATCCATCTGATTTATGCATCATGGCTTCCAACGATGGCTCCAAGAATGTTGAGCTTTGTCATGACTTCTGGTTCCTTCCTGCTGCTACTGCTGCTAAGTCACTTCAGTCGTGTCCGACTCTGTGTGACCCCATAGGCAGAAGCCCACCAGGCTCCCCAGTCCCTGGGATTCTCCAGGCAAGAATACTGGAGTGGGCCGCCGTATAGAGTCCTAATCAAGATGAATTAAACTAATTCAGTTCTGTAAACTGATCCAATTTTGTATCTCTTTATAAAAGTCCCAGGAAGATGAATCATATGATGATAGCAAAGCTAAATAAAGGACATAACTAAATTACTTTAAAAATCATCTTTGGCTAATTATGAAAAGTCAAGTGGCAGAACTTCTTTCCTTACTTTGAAGATCAGAATTTCTAGTACCAAAAAATACATTGACCAAATGACTTGCGTAACACTAAAATCCTTAGCAAAACTTTTCTATCTGGGCTTACCTAGAACTCCAGGTATAAAGAATAACATAACATAAGGGCCTTCACAAAGGAAACTTCAGTTTTCCATGAGATAATAAAGGGTCAAAGTTTGAATCAGCAACAACTGACAGATGATCTATAATCAGTATTTCTTGCTAGGGAATTTTTTTGGTTTATTCTGGGCAGATTTTAATCCATCACTTGATAATATTCTTCCTCTTTATTTATCAAAACAGTGGGACAAATGAAAGATCACTGAATTTATTTTTAAATGACAGAGGAAGCCTCCCATATTTTTTATCTTGTTGAATCTGCTTTTGTCTCCAAAATGGACATTAGTATCCTGTTCAAGCTGGTTTTAGAAAAGGCAGAGGAACCAGAGATCAAATTGCCGACATCTGCTGGATCATGGAAAAAGCAAGAGAGTTCCAGAAAAACATCTATTTCTGCTTTATTGACTATGCCAAAGCCTTTGATTGTGTGGATAACAATAAACTGTGGAAAATTCTGAAAGAGATGGAAATACCAGACCACCTGATCTGCCTCTTGAGAAATTTGTATGCAGGTCAGGAAGCAACAGTTAGAACTGGATATGGAACAACAGACTGGTTCCAAATAGGAAAAGGAGTACATCAAGGCTGTATATTGTCACCCTGTTTATTTAACTTCTATGCAGAGTACATCATGAGAAATGCTGGGCTGGAAGAAACACAAGCTGGAATCAAGATTGTCGGGAGACATATCAATAACCTCAGATATGCAGATGACACCACCCTTATGGCAGAAAGTGAAGAGGAACTAAAAAGCCTCTTGATGAAGGTGAAAGAGGAGAGAGAAAAAGTTGGCTTAAAACTCAATATTCAGAAAACAAAGATCATGGCATCTGGTCCCATCACTTCATGGCAAATAGATGGGGAAACGGTGGAAACAGTGTCAGACTTTATTTTGGGGGGCTCCAAAATCACTGCAGATGGTGACTGCAGCCATGAAATTAAAAGATGCTTACTCTTTGGAAGGAAAGTTATGACCAACTTAGATAGCATATTCAAAAGCAGAGATATTACTTTGCCAACAAAGGTCCGTCTAGTCAAGGCTATGGTTTTTCCCGTGGTCATGTATGGATGTGAGAGTTGGACTGTGAAGAAAGCTGAGCACCGAAGAACTGATGCTTTTGAACTCTGGTGTTGGAGAAGACTCTTGAGAGTCCCTTGGACTGCAAGGAGATCCAACCAGTCCATTCTGAAGGAGATCAGCCCTGGGATTTCTTTGGAAGGAATGATGCTGAAGCTGAAACTCCAGTACTTTGGCCACCTCATGCAAAGAGTTGACTCATTGGAAAAGACTCTGATGCTGGGAGGGATTGGGGGTAGAAGGAGAAGGGGATGACAGAGGATGAGATGGCTGGATGGCATCACTGACTCAATGGACGTGAGTCTGAGTGAACTTCGGGAGTTTGTGATGGACAGGGAGGCCTGGCGTGCTGCGATTCATGGGGTCGCAAAGAGTCGGACATGACTGAGTGACTGAACTAAACTGAACTGATCCTGTTCTCCACCAAAATTTACAAAACACTATGCTCTAGTCAGAATTTATCAGAAGTGTGAGCATGCTGTCGGTTCATTCATGTCCAACTCTTTATGACCCTAAGGACTGTAGCCCACCAGGCTCCCTTTTCCATGGGAATCTCCAGGTAATATACTGGAATGGGTTGCCATGCCTTCCTCCAAGATTTCTTCCCAACCCAGGAATCGAACCCTTTTCTCCAGCATTGCAGACAGATTCTTTACCACTGAGCCACTGGGGAAGCCCCAGAAGTGTACAAGTTATACAAAAATCTAACAAGGAGCTTAACATAAAGTCATAGGATATATGTGATGCTAAAGTAATGGCACCCCACTCCAGTACTCTTGCCTGGAAACTCCCATGGACAGAGGAGGCTGGTAGGCTGCAGTCCATGGGGTCGCGAAGAGTCAGACACGACTGAGAGACTTCACTTTCACTTTCATGCATTGGAGAAGGCAATGGCAACCCACTCCAGTGTTCTTGCCTGGAGAAACCCAGAGATAGAGGAGCCTGGTGGGCTGCCGTCTCTGGGGTCACACAGAGTCGGACACGACTGAAGCGACTTAGCAGCAGCAGCAAAGTGAAGTTGGCAAAGATAACATAGCAGAAGAGAAAATTCAAATTTTCCTTTAAATGTGCACTTAAGTTATCTTTCTATTGGACAGTTGAGTAAAAGCTAACTCCCATACAGTTTAATATGGGATCCATGGTTTGCTGTGGCAACTTGTGTAAGTCATAAAGCAAGTTTCTGGTACTAATGGAAACAGATTATTCTAAGTTCCACAATAAGGTTCTACCCACCAAACTATCATTAATACTGCTTTGAAAATTGACTGGTGAGAGTTTGACATTGTTAACTATGCTCCATAAATTGTTATCATTTTACATATTTTCTCATCTTCTAAATGTTTCCCAGTCAAAAAGATGTCAATCTTTTACAGTATCTCTGTTGATTCAATGCCTTATGCTTTTTCCTTAATATTTACTTATTGATGAACCAAGAAGGAAAATATTTAGACTTGTAGCCTTGAGGATTATAAATTCAATACCATTATTTTCACAAATGGGGAAACATATCCAGAAACATGACAGATCCAAAATTCTACTGGTAGTAAGAGGGCTATAGGCTATAGGACCCTTGGAGCCCAGACCTCTGCTTTTCCTACTTCCCTCCTGTTTTTGCCCTTTATTTGATGCAAGAAGCTGTTTCTTGCAGCTCTGATGAAACATTGCCAGCTATGTTGCTTTGAAATTAGAGCATTTGCTTTCTTGGCCTTTGAATTGTTTCTGATGACCTGGAAGTACTCAGGGTCAGATTGGTTTCATGCCTATTTCTCTCTTAATGTACCTACATTCCGTGAAGAGTGACACACGTGTTGATGTAACCCTCTTCTCTGATAATGCTCCACATGTTTCCCTGCTCTGTATTTTCTCAGTCAGTCTGTAATGTGGTGGTCCACCATCAGTACATTGTAGTGTGGTGGACCTTCCTCATGTGCTAAAGAGGAACAACGGTGAGCAACTCCAAAGGAGACCATAAAAAGTGATGTGCAAACATCAAATCTTTTGGCATTCAAAGCTCTTAATAACTCTTCTTTTCTACTTGGCCTATCCAGTTTACCTTATATCAGATATAAGAAACTTTCTGCCTCTATTGAAACATATTTTAAATGCATTTTAAGGTTAATTCATATCCACTTTCCAGTAGACTGCTCCCCCCACCCCCCTCACTTAATTCAATATGGTTACAGCCATGAATATCTTTGCTGTTTCTATTCACACTCGGAATCCAACAGTTTGTCCATGGTCTTACCTTGTCTATATACTTCCTGACTCACTCATCCACATTTATTTCTTCTAGCTTTGAAATTCTTTAATACTTTTTTGTTTTTTTTCAGCACTGCACTCTGTCTTATAGTGAGATAACCTGATACTTGTGCCTGATACTTAATTCTGTTTACATAATCTATATGTATCTTATTCTGTCAATACAACTAGTTTCTTGGGTTTTTGAAAATAGGCTGGTGCTTATGTATCATTGGTTTTTCCTAACATAGGTGTGTGGTGTTAGGACTATTCACCCACGGTTCTTCTCCTTTTGCACACATGATCAGATTGTAGTTCTTCAATCCCTTTAAAGTTAAGTATAGCATTATGACTTGCTTTGGACAATTAAATGTGGGATAAGTAATATGTCACTTTAGGCATACACTTTAAGAGCCAGTGTGTGGTTTACCTCATTCCCATTCCCTGCCATGATACCATGGAAACAGATATGAAGACAGAATATTCATTAGCTTGGATCCTTGAATGACTGCAGTGTTAGAGCTTACTTTTGAACTGTGATGGATATGTATTCTTGAGTGAGAAATAAATAGTTCCTTTGATATGCTTCTAAGATTTGGGCATTTTTGGTTTCTGCAGCATAACCTATGATAGTCTATCTAACTAAACAACCAAGATAAGTGTCATACCTATAGTGAACACTCAGTAAATATTTAGAGTGAAGAATTTTAAAAATTAACTGTAAATTACAACTTATAATTCATTTTGGAAAAGGCCCAGTTATAACTAGCAAGTATAATCAGGAATATCAATGAGAAAGTAAAAACAGAAAAAACAAAGATAATTTTTGTGTTGACATGCAAGATAAAGCTTAATAATGTCCTTAACTCTGATTGACCTTAGAAATACGGAAAGAGTTTGGAACAGCCTGGAGTTGCAAATACTTGGTGTCTCAATTCCTGGAATATTCATTTCAGAGGACAGTTAGGAAATAGGAAGGAGGTAAGAAAGGAAAAACTGGAAAGCTGGATGTTTTAGAGAGTAAGCTGTGTGACTGAACAAGTTAAATCATGATTTGAAAAAAATGATAGATCATACTTTGAGACAGTCTGAAATGTGCTTATACTGGGTTGGCAAAAAAATTCCGTAACATCTTATGAAAAGCCACAATGAACTTTTTGGTCAACCCAATACATTCTATTTATATGTATTTATTCATTTAACACACACACACACACACACACACACACACACACATATATATATTATATATAGAAACACAACCAAAAAAATGAAGGAAGCAGGATGATGTCTTTTATGAAAATAAGTGCTTTCAGAAAGATGACTGGAGAAAAAGTAATGACCATCTCTTCAATAAGTAGTGTGGGAAAATTGGGTAGCTACATATAAAGGAATGAAATTAGAATATTTCCTAGCTCCATACACAAAAATAAACTCAAAATGGATTAAAGACCTAAATTTAAGACCAGAAACTATAAAACTCTTGGAGGAAAACATAGGCAGAACACTCTTTGATATAAATCACAGCAAGATTCTCTGTGAACCAACCTCCTAGATTAATGGAAATAAAACCAAAAATAAACAAAAGGGACCTAATTCAACTTAAAAGACTTTTCACAATGATCAAAACTATAAGCCAGGTGAAAAGACAACCCTCAGAATGGGAGAAAAAAATAGCAAATGAAACAACTGACAAAAGATTAATCTCCAAAATACAAAAGCATCATGCAGCTCAATATCAGAAAAACAAACAGCCCAATCAAAAAGTAAGCAGAACTAAACAGACATTTCTCCAAAGAAGACATAAAAATGGCTAATCAACAGATAAAAAGATGCTCAACATCTCTTATTAGTAGAGAAATGCAAATCAAAACTACAAAGAGGTAACATCTCACACTAGTCAGAAGGGCCATTATCATCAAGTCTATAAACAATTAAGTGCTGGAGAGGGTGTGGAGAAAAGGGAACCCTCTTGTACTGTTGGTGGGAATGCAAGTTGATATAGGCACTATGGAGAACAGTATGAAGATTCCTTAAAAAACTAGGAATAAAACTATCATATGACCCACAATCCCACTACTTGGAATTTACC
Organism: Bos indicus x Bos taurus; assembly: GCF_003369695.1. Taxonomy (NCBI): domain Eukaryota; kingdom Metazoa; phylum Chordata; class Mammalia; order Artiodactyla; family Bovidae; genus Bos; species Bos indicus x Bos taurus. The sequence continues at coordinate 34,232,543 of NC_040095.1, forward strand.
CTCAGGAAACCATAATTGAAAGGAACCCTCTTACACTGTTGGTGGGAATGCAAACTAGTACAGCCACTATGGAGAACAGTGTGGAGATTCCTTTAAAAACTGGAAATAGAACTGCCTTATGATCCAGCAATCCCACTGCTGGGCATACACACTGAGGAAACCAGAAGGGAAAGAGACACGTGTACCCCAATGTTCATCGCAGCACTGTTTATAATAGCCAGGACATGGAAGCAACCTAGATGTCCATCAGCAGATGAATGGATAAGAAAGCAGTGGTACATATACACAATGGAGTATTACTCAGCCATTAAAAAGAATACATTTGAATCAGTTCTAATGAGGTGGATGAAACTGGAGCCTATTATACAGAGTGAAGTAAGCCAGAAGGACAAACACCAATACAGTATACTAACGCATATATATGGAATTTAGAAAGATGGTAACAATAACCCTGTGTACAAGACAGCAAAAGAGACAGTGATGTATAGAACAGTCTTATGGACTCTATGGGAGAGGGAGAAGGTGGGAAGATTTGGGAGAATGGCATTGAAACATGTAAAATATCATGTATGAAATGAGATGCCAGTCCAGGTTCAATGCACGATGCTGGATGCTTGGGGCTAGTGCACTGGGACGACCCAGAGGGATGGTGTGGGGAGGGAGGAGGGAGGAGGGTTCAGGATGGGGAGCACATGTATACCTGTGATGGATTCATTTTGATATTTGGCAAAACTAATACAATTATGTAAAGTTTAAAAATAAAATAAAATTAAAAAAAAAAGAAAAAGACATATGTACCCAATGCTCACTGCAACACTATTTATAATTGCTAGGACATGAAAGCAACCTAGATGTCCACTGACAGATGAATGGATGAAAATGGTAGTGTATATATATATATATATATATATATATATATGATCGAATATTACCCAGCTATAAAAAGGATCACATTTGAATCAGTTCTAATGAGGTGGATGAAACTAGAGACTATTTTACAGAGTGAAGTAAGTCAGAAAGAGAAAGACAAATACCTTATATTAATGCATATATGTGGAATCTAGATGGAGAAGGAAATGGCAACCCACTCCAGTATTCTTGCCTGGAGAATCCCATGGACAGAGGAGTCTGGTGGGCTACACTCCATAGGGTCTCAAAGAGTTGGACATGACTAAAGTGACTTAGCACACATGGAATCTAGAAGATTGTACTGATAAATCCTATTTGGAGAGCAGCAGAGGAGATGCAGACATAAAGAATGAACTTATGGTCACAGTGTGGGAGTAAGAGGGTGGGATGACTTGAGAGTTGTATTGAAATATATACATTACCATATGTAAAGCAGATAATGGGAATTTGCTCTATGATGTAGGGAATCCAAAACTGGTACTCTGTGACAAACTAGAGGGGTGGGATGGAGAGGGAGGTGGGAGGGTGGATTAAGAGGTGGTGACATTTACTCCTTGGAAGGAAAGTTATGACCAACCTAGACAGCATATTAAAAAGCAGAGACTTTTCCTTTGTCAACAAAGGTCCATCTAGTCAAAGCTATGGTTTTCCAGTAGTCATGTATGGATGTGAGAGTTGGACTGTAAAGAAAGCTGAGAGCCAAAGAATTGATGCTTTTGAACTGTGGGGTTGGAGAAGACTCTTGAGAGTCCCTTGGACTGCAAGGAGATCCAACCAGTCTACCCTAAAGGAGATTAGTCCTGGGTGTTCATTGGAAGGACTAATGTTGAAGCTGAAACTCCAATACTTTGGCCACCTGATGCAAAGAGCTGACTCATTTGAAAAGACCCTAATGCTGGGAAAGATTGAGGGCAGGAGGAGAAGGGGATGACAGAGGATGAGATGGTTGGATGGCATCACCGACTCAATGGACATGAGTTTGGGTGGACTCCAGGAGTTGGTAATTGACAGGGAGGCCTGGCATGCTGTGGTTCATGGGCTAGCAAAGAGTTGGACATGACTGAGTGACTAAATTGAACTCAGTATACAATGGAGCAGGGACTAAGATTCTGCATTTCTAACAAATTCCAAAGTGATGTCAATGAAGATGGTATGAGCCATGCTTTGAGAACCAAGTGTCTAAGTAAGTCTACAATGCTATGCCTCAAAGTATTACTTGTCTTGGCCCTCTGAGAGGTCAGAGCTCACTGGCTCCAATACTTACTACCTGAGTGCCCTCATCAAGAGATCTTCAGAGGAGCACCCTGTGGTCCTTTCATGCAGTTTGCATAAGAAACTTCCAGTGCACACAAATTTGCACCAACTGACTGAGTCTGGCCAAAGGGAATGTCTACTATGTGGACAATTAGCTAAGAGCTCTTCTCTACTTATCATCAACATGGGACCCGTCGAGCTGAGGAAGAATATGGATTCCTGATACTGATCAATTAAATATGCAGCTCAGCCTACATCCCATCACCTAAAGGGAAATAAACCAGGTGACGCTTCCAGATGCATAGAACACCAAGAGGCATTGTTGAATATTGTCCTCACATATGGCAGACACTTACGCTCACTTGTGGCAGATATGTCCTTGCAATAGCAGCCTGGCTAGTTGAAGGCTGCCTCTTCTGATGAAGAATATACATTCTGCAGTCAGAGCTTCTTTGTTTATTATGAAATACTGGATATGAAAAAGTTTGAATATTTGCATTATAATAAGATTCCAAAACCATGTCTGTCTCTTATTGAAAATGATAAAGATATGCTAATTGTTATAAATATATTTCTTCTGTTGCAAATTTTTATCACCTATTTTTGTGAAAAAATTTTTTCATTGATACTGTCAAGAATTTTAAGATACTATAGCTCTAAAAGTCATCAGTTTTGCTGCTACAAAGCCTACTATATGATAGTATATTCATGAAAGGCAGCTCATATTCCATATAAAATTTTATAAAGGTTTTATTTGAAAACTTTATACATGTTTAATATTTAACGTGATTCCTAGGATTTGTATTCTGTGGGTCTTATCATAATTATACAAAAATATATTTTTTCATTTGGCGTCATGGAGATATACCAAATCACCTCTAATTTACTCAAATGTAGCAAGCAAATTTTGTCATTTCTATCTGTTCTATAATGTCAAAAGGCTGAAAAGCAGTGTTTTGAGAATGATTGCAGTGGATGAGAATGAAAAGCACCATTCTCATGAAGTTCTCATTCTCATGGGAAGAAAATAAAATAATAGCAAATGACTATTTTTCTAAGTAAGAAAAATATCAGTGTTGTACTCAAAACAGAGAAACATAAAATAGGCTTAAAAACAAAAATAAGACTTTTTATTTCCCTAATCGAATACATCTTGACAACCTAGACAGTGTATTAAAAAGTAGAAACATCACTTTGCTGACAAAAGTGTGTGTAGTCAAAGCTATTATTTTTCCAGTAGTCATGTAAGGATATGAGATTTGGACCATAAAGAAGATTGAGCACTGAAGAACTGATGCTTTTGAATTGTGGTGCTGGAGAAAACTCTTGAGAGTCTTTGGATTGCAAGCAGATCAAACCAATCAATCCTAAAGAAAATCAACCCTTAATATTCATTGGAAGGACTGATGCTGAAACTCTAATACTTTGGCTACCTGATGTGAAGAGACAACTTGTTGGAAAAGACTCTGATGCTGAGAAAGACTGAATGGAGGCAGGAAGAGAATGGGGTGACAGAGGATAAGATGATTAGATAGCATCACGGACTCAATGGACATGAATTTGAGCAAATTCCAGTAATAGTGAAGGATAGAGAAGCCTGGCGTGCTGCACTCCATACAGACCCAGTCACAACTTACTGACTGAACAACAAGAATTGAATACATACTTGTATGTAACCCCATACAAGCCAACCTCTGTTCTTAATGCTCTACAAATACTGACTCATTTGATTCTCGCAACAACCTGATGAGGTTGATGCTACTGACATCTACATTTCACAGTGAGGAAAATTTTATAAAATGGGGTGGCTTCTTTCAATTTGTGGTTATAAAGATCTCTGTTAGGAGGTCACATTGAAAGTGGGGTCTGAAAACCAAGGAGAAGCCAGCCACGTGATGATCAAGAGAATGGATATTATGATAGAGGAAACAGTCATGCAAAGACCCTGATATTGGATACTTGGCTTTTCAGAGGGAAAGAAAGACCTATGTGATTACAACACGGTAGGCAAGGGGGATGCAGAATAAAGGAGCTTGAAAAGATCAGTGGGGGTCTGACTATGTAGGGTCACAGTAAGGAAATCATTCTGAGCCTGACAGGAAACAGTTGAAGACTTTCACTAGGAATGTGGTAGCATAGAGCTGGTATAAAAGGCATGGGCTCTGGAGCCAGCCTGCTGGGGAGCAGATCCCAATGCTGCTATTTCTCCGCTGTGTGTGATGGGCAAGTTATTTCACATCTCTGTGTCTCAGTTTCCTCACTATAAAATATAAATGACATTGGCGTCAACCTCATAGGGTTTTTTGTGAGAATCAAGTCAGTTTCATATTTGGAGAACATTTAGAATAGAGGTTGCCTTGTAGTGGAGTATACACAAATATGTATTCAATTTTGTTGTTGTTTTTAAAAGATTATTCTGGTTCACTGTGAACAATGGATTGTATGAGTAGGAGAACAGCAGGGAGACAAATTAGGAGGCCATTCAACACAAACTGGGTTGCGCTAGATTAAAACTGGGGACAAACAGAAATAAAGATTTATATCAACATATCATGGAGGATATAGGAAATAACTATAGCCGTATAGTTAACATGATTGAGATCGTCACATATTGCCCAGGCCCAAGTGGAAACATGTAAATGTTATGGTGGAAAATAATTATTCTGTTGTTTTCCTCCATGCCTTTTTTTTTTAATTTTATTTTTAAACTTTACAATATTTTCTTAGTTTTGCCAAATATCGAAATGAATCCGCCACAGGTATACATGTGTTCCCCATCCTGAACCCTCCTCCCTCCTCCCTCCCCATACCATCCCTCTGGGTCATCCCAGTGCACCAGCCCCAAGCATCCAGTATCATGCATAGAATCTGGACTGGCAACTCGTTTCATACATGATATTATACATGTTTCAATGCCATTCTCCCAAATCTTCCCACCCTCTCCCTCTCCAACAGAGTCCATAAGACTGTTCTATACATCAGTGTCTCTTTTGCTGTCTCGTACACAGGGTTATTGTTACCATCTTTCTAAATTCCATATATATACGTTTACTGTATTGGTGTTTTTCTTTCTGGCTTACTTCACTCTGTATAATAGGCTCCAGTTTCATCCACCTCATTAGAACTGATTCAAATGTATTCTTTTTAATGGCTGAGTAATACTCCATTGTGTATATGTACCATAGCTTTCTTATCCATTCATCTGCTGATGGGCATCTAGGTTGCTTCCATGTCCTGGCTATTATAAACAGTGCTGCGATGAACATTGGGGTACATGTGTCTCTTTCCCTTCTGATTTCCTCAGTGTGTATGCCCTGCCTTCCTTTTGGAATAATGTTAATTCAGTACATAGAAAGCCCTCTTGAAAATAATAAAACAGTTGTGTTATATACTTGAGTTGAATATCATCCCTTAAACCAGATAGTATTATACCAAACTGTATTTTCAAAATATATTGCAAATATTAACCTGTTTTTGTCCATGATAGTTATTATCTTGAACTTTTATGCACTTTTCCCTGGCCCAATCCCAAGTCTATATATTCTCACTAAAGCCCTGTAATTGAATACAAATAAACTCTGGTTCCATTTTGCCTTGCAACAGTTTCTTCTCAGTATAAAAACATCTTTGCAATAAATTTAATTATAGTAACTTTTTTAAGAAGCAATTTGAATTCGGGAATAATTCATATCCTGTTTTAAAATATATCCCCTTCTAAAAATATGTTAACTTTCTAAAATATAACCACATGTAAAGATTTTTATATGGAGATTCATTTGGGACTTGAAATATGGTAAATCTGAGATCATCACTTAACATTATTTTTTCTGTATCAAAATAAGTTATTTTTGAAGAGGAAAAGTTAACTTATTCATGGTTGCTTCTTGTTGTTCAGTTGTTGAGTCCCATCTGACTCTTTGAGACCCCATGGACTACAGCACACCAGGCTTCCTTGTCTTTCACGATCTCCCAGTTCAGTTCAGTCACTCAGTCGTGTCTGACTCTTTGAAACCCCATGAATCACAGCACGCCAGGCCTCCCTGTCCATCACCAACTCCCAAAAGTTAAATAAGCAGGGTGACAATATACAGTTTTGATGTACTCCTTTCCCAGTTTTGAACCAGTCTGTTGTTCCATGTCTGGTTCTAACTGTTGCTTCTTGATCTGTTTCTCTGGAGACAGGTAAGATGATCTGGTATTCCCATTGCTTAAAGAATTTTCCAGTTTGTTGTGATTCACACAGTCAAAGGCTTTAGCATAGTAAATGAAGCAGAACTAGATTTTTTTTTTTAATAATTCCCTTGTTTTTTCTATGATCCACCAGATGTTGGCAATTTGATCTCTGGTTCCTCTGCCTTTTCTAAATCCAGCTTGTACATCTGAAAGTTCTTGGTTCACATGCTGTTGAAGCCTAACTTAAAGGATTTTGAGCATTACCTTACTAGCATGTGAAATGAGTACAGTTGTGCAGTAGTTTGAACATTCTTTGACAATGCCTTTTTCTGGGATTGGAATGAAAACTGATGTTTTCCAATGCTATGGCCATTGCCAAGTTTTCCAAATTTGCTGACATATTGAGCACAGCACTTTCACAGCATCATTTTTTTAGGATTTAAAATAGCTCAGCTCAAATTCCATCACCTCGACTAGCTTTGTTTGTAGTAATGCTTCCTAAAGCCTACTTGACTTCACACTCCAGGATGTCTGGAATGAGGTGAATGACAGCACCATCTTGGTTATCTGGGTCATTAAGACCTTTTTTGTATAATTCTTCTGTGTATTCTTGCTGCTGCTGCTACTGCTGCTAAGTCGCTTCAGTCGTGTCCGACTCTGCGCAACCCCATAGACAGCAGCCCACTAGGCTCCTCTGTCCCTGGGATTCTCCAGGCAAGAATACTGGAGTGGGTTGCCTTTTCTTTCTTCAATGCATGAAAGTGAAAAGTGAAAGTGAAGTCGCTCAGTCATGCCTGACTCTTAGCGACCCCATGGACTGCAGCCTACCAGGCTCCTCTGTCCATGGGATTTTCCAGGCAAGAGTTCGGGAGTGGGTTGCCATTGCCTTCTCCCTTCTTAATCTCTTGTGCTTCTGTTAGGTCCATACCGTTTCTGTCCTTTATTGTGCCCATCTTTGCATGAAATATTCCCTTGGTATCTCCAATTTTCTTGAAGAGAGCTCTAGTCTTTCTTTCATGGTTGCTCACATAGTCATTTAAATAAAGTAGAACTGAATTAAATATTTCCAGAGAACTAAGTTTAGACATTGCTAGATCTTAAAATTTGTTTTTTGTTAGAAATTCTAATTGTATTTAGATAGGAAACATAGGAAAACAGGTAAACGCTTGATGAGAATTCAGGAACTGTATGTTCTATTCTTAGCTATTATAATAAAATATGTCTCACTTAGAAAATTTCTGAATCATGGTTGGCCTCAGCTTTTCATCTTTGAATTGAGAAATCTGACTGAAGGAGCTTCACTTTTCTTTTGTCTCTCACAGCCTATGTATCAAAAGCAAAATCATTTGAACTTTTTGCTTAGCCCACTGATGTGATGCTAAAATTTGCAGTGATCTTATAATAACCTAAGGGGATGACAGAGGATGAGATGGCTGGATGGCATCACTGACTCGATGGAGGTAGGTTTGAGTGAACTCCGGGAGTTGGTGACAGACAGGGAGGCCTAGCGTGCTGCGATTCATGGGATCTCAAAGAGTCAGACACGACTGAGCAACTGAACTGAACTGAGCTATAATAACCTATGGCAGGAGAAGGAATTTGGATTCATCCAGAATATGCAATTATGACTTAATCTAATTGCCAACTGTAGATATATTCATTTACTCAAAGAAAAGTTGCTCCATTACATAACTAGTTTATCTAAATACTAAGCCAGTTGAAGCTGTGTTTCATCAATAATACAACCCTCCAAAAATCAGGATAAAAGTATCATCTTTTTGAAGATGAGCCATAAGCTCCATGCTAGCAATAAATACATTCAAATCAATAAGTTTGGGAAACATTCTTCCTCTTCTCTTTTTTTCTCTTAGCTTTGCTCTCTCTTTCTTTTGCAAATTTAAAAAATTTTTGATATTTAAAACTAAAGGGAAAATTTTGAATTTTTTCCATATAATTCCAAGTTTCATCACTCCCCAATCTTTTCCTGTAATTTATTATTTTCTACACTATCTATAACATCATATAATTATCATATAAATTATGAATTTATAATATTATATAAATTATAAAACATATATGTGTTACATACTACATAGCTATCTTTCCTTTTCATAGCTGCTTAAAAAATATCATTATGATTCTCATCCCTTCAGTGAAATTCCTAATAATTGTGTTACTGTTTTACCCTGTCTGCTCTTAAGTCTGCCTCAGACTAAAATCTATCTATAAAAATATTTCTTAGACTCATCAGGCTCCACTTTAAAACCTTTGATACAATGCCCCAGTGACTTTTCAAAATTCCCCCTCTTTGGGCTTGAAGAAATTCTGTTACATTTACACCTATGTATCATTTCTTTCATTTGTTAGTTTTCACTTGTATTATATGAGCATCTGTATTTTTAACCATTCCAGTGAGACTTGGTGTTCTTTGAAAGCAGGTGCAGTCTTATTATCTCTATCTAATTTCTACCGCTTCCCTTTATTCAAGACTCCCATATCTGGCTAAAGAGAAGGGAAGGAGGGTAGATAAAGTTGGAGAAGGGAGGCATGAGTGTTTGGAGAGGCTGGATAGTTGAAGTGGAGGCCAAAATCTAAGATATTGTGCAGCCTTGTTTAGGAGTATGAACTTCACCCTTTGGGCTTGACTTCTTGGTCATGAAAGGTATTAGGAGGCAAAGATTCTAAATCAGGGAATCCCATGAGCAACTAAGTGATGTTCACGTGTAGAGTCATCTCTTTTGTTATTGGAAAAAGTTGTTGTGACCAGCGTGTTCTCTTGACAAAACTTTTAGCCTCTGCCCTGCTTCATTTTGTACTCCAAGGCCAAATTACCTGTTATTCTGGGTCTCTCTTGACTTCCTACTTTTTCATTCCAATCCCATATGACCCATATTTTTTTTTCTTTTTGGTGTTCCAGAAAGTCTTGTAAATCTTCATAGAACCGGTCAACTTCAGCTTCTTCAGCATTAGGGACTGGGGCATACTCTTGGATTACTGTGATGTTAAGTAGTTTGTCTTGGAAATGAACAGAGATCATTCTGTCGTTTTTGAGGTTGCACCCAAGTACTGAATTTCAGACTCTTTTGTTGACTATGAGGGCTACTCCATTTCTTCTAAGGGATTCTGCCCACAGTAAGTAGATATAATGGTCATCCAAATTAAATTTACCCCTTCCTGCCCATTTTAGTTCACTGATTCCTAAATATTGATGTTCATTCTTGCCATCTCCTATTTGACCACATCCAATTTACCTTGACTCAGGGCCTAATATTTCAGATTACTCTACAATATTGTTCTTTACAGCATCAGACTTTACTTTCACCACTAGACACATCCACAACTGAGCATCATTTTCACTTTTGCCCAACCACATCATTCTTTCTTGTGTGTGTGTGTGTGTGTGTGTGTGTGTGTGTGTGTTAGTCGCTCAGTTGTGTCCAACTCTTTGCAACCCCATGGACTGTAGCCCACCAGGCTCCTCTGTCCATGGGATTTTCCAGGCAAGAATACTGGAATGGGTTGCCATTTCCTCCTCCAGGGGATCTTCCCAACCAAGGAATTGAACTTAGGTCTCCTGCATAGCAGGCAGATTCTTTACACTCTAAGCCACTAGGGAAGCTACCTCATTCTTTCTAGAGCAATGAGTAATTTGCCCTCTGCTCTTCCCCAGTAGCATATGGGACACATTCCAGCCTTGGATTGTTTGTCTTCCTGTGTCATATCTTTTGCCTTTTGTCCATGGGATTCTCTAGGCAAGAATATGGAGTGAGTTGCCATTCCCTCCTCCAGTGGACCACGTTTTGCCAGTAGTCCTCAATATTATCCATCAGTCAGTCTTGGATAGACCTGCATAGCATGGCTCACTCACACACACACATAACATATACACACTCATTTATCTATCTGTCTACCTATCTATCTATCTACTCATCTATCTATACAGATATAGAGAGATATATCTATATCTATATATCTATATCTATATATATATATAGAGAGAGAGAGAGAGAGAAAGGTGGTTAGTCAAAAATTTCATTCGAGTTTTTCCATAATATTGCCCAGGAAAACCTGAACAAACTTTTTGGTCAACTCTCTCTCTCTCTATGTATATATATATATATAAAACACCTTTTTTATCCATTCATCTATCACTTGGAATACTTAAGTAGCCTCCATACCTCAGCTACTGCAAATGATGCTGCAGTGAATATAGGGGTGCAATAAATTTGTTGAATTACTATTTTAGCTTTCTTCATACCCAGATGTGGCATTGCTAAATTGTATGGTAGATCTACTTTAATTTTTAAAGAACACTCCATGCTGTTTTGCATAGTGTCTACACTATTTTACATTCCTATCAGCAATATACAGTGGTTCTCTTTTCTTTACATCCTCACCAACGTTTGTTATTTTTAGTCTGTTTAATGATAGCCATTCTAACAGGTATCTCATTGTGATTTTAAACTGCATTTCTCTGATGATTCATGATTTTGAGCATCTTTTCATATGCCTGTTGGCCATCCACATGACTTACTTGGAAATAACTATTCAGATCCTCTGCCCCATTTTTTAGTTGGATTGTTTGTCTTTCTGATGCTCTTGTATAATTTCTTTGCAATTTTGCATATTAACACCTTATTGATATATCCTTTGTAAATTTTTTTTTTTCATTAAGTAGGTGGCCTTTTTGTTCTGTTGATAGTCTCTCTCACTGTGCAAAAGCTTTTTAGCTTGATGCAATTCCATATGATTATTTTTGTTCTTGCTTCACCTGCCAAAGGAGACACAGTGAAAAAAAAAGGTGCCAAGACCAATGTCAGGAAAGCATAATGCCTGTATTTTCTTCTAGGGATGTTATGTTTTACTTTTAAGTCTTTCATCCATTTTGAGTTTATTTTTGCAAATGATATGAGAAAGTGTTCCAGTCTGATTCTTTTGCATGTAACATGTAACTATACAGTATTCTCAATACCATTTGAAAAGGCTGTCTTCACCATTGTATATTCTGGCCTCCTTCCTGTAGATTGTGCTCAGTCACTCAGTCATATCTGACCCTTTGTGACCCTATGGACTGTAGCCCGACAGGCTCCTCTGTCCATGGAATTCTCCAGGTAAGAATACGGGAGTGAGTTGCCATTTCCTTCTCCATGTTGTAGATTAACTGAACATATAAATATGGGTTTATTTCTGGGCTCTCATTCTGTTCTGTTTTTCTGTTTTCATGCTAGTACCACACTGTTTTGATTAACATAGCTTGTAGTATAGCTTGAAATCAGCGAGCATGATCCCTCTGGCTTTGTTATTTTTCAACATTGCTTTGGATATTTGGAGTCTATAGTATGCATATACAAATCTTAGAATCATTTGTTATAGTTCTGTGAAAAATGCCATTGATATTTTGATAGGGATTGCATTGAACCTATAGATTCCTTTGAATAGTGTGATCATTTCAACTATTAATTCTTCCAATTCATGAGCATTGTAAATCTTTCTGTTTCATCTTAAATTTTGTTCATCAATATCTAACTGTTTTCTGCGTAAAGTTACTTTCTTCCTTGATGAATCTGGCAAAAGATTTATCAATTTTGTTTATCTTTTCAAAGAATGAGCTCTTAATTTATTTGATATTTTTAATTGTTTTATTAGTCTCTATTTATTTCTGTTTTGCTTTGTATCATTTCTTTCCTTCCACTAACTTTGGATTTTGTTTGTTCTTCTTTTTCTAATTCTGTTAGGTTGAAGATTAGATTGTTTATTTAAGATTTATTTCCTGTGGTAGGCTTATGTTGTTGTAACTTCCATCTTAGAACTGCTTTTGCTAAGTCCCATATATTTTAGATTGTGTTTTCATTTTTATTTGTCTCGGATATTTTTTGTTTCCTCTTTGAGTTCTGCAATGCTCCTTGACTTTTAGTAACACATTATTCAGCTTCTAGGTGTTTGTGTTTTGAGCTTTCTTTTTCTTATGATTTATTTATTTTTAATTAATTTTTTTATTGAAAGATACTTGCTTTAAAGAATTTTGTTGATTTCTGTCAAACCTCAACATGAATCAGCCACAGGTACACATATATCCCCTCCGTTTTGAACCTCCCTCCCATCTCCCTCCCCATCCCAACCCTCTAGGTTGATACAGAGCCCCTGTTTGAGTTTCCTGAGCCATACAGCAAATTCCCGTTGGCTATCTATTTTGCATATGGTAATGTAAGTTTCCATGTTACTCTTTCCATACATCTCACACTCTCCTCCCCTCTCCCCATGTCCATTAGTCTATTTTCTGTCTGTTTTTCCACTGCTGCCCTGTAAATAAATTCTTCAGTACCATTTTTCTAGATGTTGTACATACACATTAGAATAAAATATTTATCTTTCTCTTTCTGATTTACTTCATTCTGTATAATAGGCTCAGTGCTCCTTTTTTACAGCTGAGTAATATTCCATTGTATATATGTTCCACAACTTCTTTATCCATTCATCTGGTGATAGACATCCAGGTTGCTTCCATGTTCCAGCTATTTTAAATAGTGCTGCAATTAACAGTGGGATAAATGTGTCTTTTTCAATTTTGGCTTTCTCAGGGTATATGCCTAGGAGTGGGATTGCTGGGTCATAGGGTGACTTTATTCCTAGTTTTTTAAGGAATCTCCATACCATCTTCCATAGTGGCTTTATCAATTTACATTCCCACCAACAGTGCAAGAGCAGTCCCTTTTCTCTACATCCTCTCCAGAATTTATTGTTTGTAGACTTTTTGATAATGGCCATTCTGGCTGGTGCGAAGTGATATCTCATTGTAGTTTTGATTTGCATTTCTCTGATAAGGAATGATGTTGAGCATCTTTTCATGTGTTTCTTAGCCGTCTGTATGTCTTCTTTGGAGAAATGTCTATTTAGATCTTTTCCCCACTTTTTGAATGGGTTTCTTGTTTTTCTGGTATTGAGTTGGATGAGCTGCTTGTATATTTTGGAAATTAATCTTTTGTCAGTTGTTTAATTTGCTATTGTTTTCTCCCATTCTGAGGGTTGTCTTTTCACCTTGCTTATAGTTTGCTTTGCTGTGCAAAATTTTTTAAGTTTAATCAGGTCCCACTTGTTTACTTTTGTTTTTATTTCCATTACTCTAGGTGGTGGGTCATAGAGGATCCTGCTTTGATTTATGTCATCAAGTGTTCTGCCTATGTTTTCCTCTAAGAGTTTTACAGTTTCTGATCTTACATTTAGGTCTTTAATCCATTTTGAGTTTATCTTTGTGTATGGTGTTAGGAAATGTTCTAATTTCATTCTTTTACATGTAGCTGTCCAGTTTTCCCAGAACCATTAAAGAAGAGGCTGTCTTTGCCCCATTGTATATTCTTGCCTCCTTTGTCAAAAATAAGGTACCCATAGGTGCATGGGTTTATTTCTGTGCTTTCTATCTTGTTCCATTGGTCTATATTTCTGTTTTTGTGCCAGTACCATGCTGTCTTGATGACTGTAGCTTTGTAATATAATCTGAAGTCAGGAAGGTTGATTACTCCAGCTCCATTCTTCTTTCTCAAGACTGGTTTGGCTATTCAGGGTCTTTTGTGTTTCCATATGAATTGTGAAATTTTTTGTTCTAGATCTGTGAAAACTGTCATTGGTAATTTGATATTCCATTGATTACATGGAGTCTGTAGATTGTATTTGGTAGTATAGTCATTTTCATTCAAAATATTGATTCTTCCTATCCAGGAACATGAAATATCTCTCTATCTGTGTATGTTATCTTTGATTTCTTTCATTAGTGTCTTATAATTTTCTGTGTACAGTTTTTTTTTTTTGTCTCCTTAGATAAGTTTATTCCTAGATATTTAATTTTTCCTGTTGCATCAGTGAATGGGATTGAGTCCTTAATTTCTCTTTCTGATTTTTCATCTTACAGTTTATTTTAGTCTCATAGTGCTGTGGACAGAAAAGATGCTTAATATTTCAATATTCTTAAATTTACTGAAGCTTACTTGTGGCCTGTCCTGTGATCTCTCCTGAAGAATGTTCCATGTATGCTCAAAAAGATTGTATTCTGCTGTTTTGAGGTAGAGTGCTCTATATGCATCTTTATTAAGTCAAGCTGGTCTAAAGTGTCTTTTAAGGCCAATGTTTCCATATTTATTTTCTGTCTGGATAATCTGTCCATTGATGTAAGTGAGGTGTTAAAGTTCCCTAGTATTGCTGTGCTACTGTCAATTTCTCCCTTTAAATTTGTTAATATTTGCTCTATGTGTTTAGTTGCTGTTGTATTAGGTTCATGCATATTTATAAATGTTATATCTTCTTGTTGGATTGATTCCTTAGTCATTATATAATGATCTTTTTCTATCCCCTCACTTTCTGTGTCTTTAGTTCTAATGTGAGTCTCTTTTGGGAAGCATTATATGAATCTTTTTTTGTTGTTGTTTTTTAATCCAATCATTTACCTATATCTTTTGCTTGGACGATTTTGTCTATTCACATTTAAAGTAATAATTGATAGGTATATACTTGTTGTAATTGTATTAATTGTTTCTAGGTTCGGAGAAGGCAATGGCACCCCACTCCTGTACTCTTGCCTGGAAAATCCCATGGTCAGAGGAGCCTGGTGGGCTGCAGTCCATGGGGTCGCGAAGAGTCGTACACGACTGAGCGACTTCACTTTCGCTTTTCACTTTCATGCATTGAAGAAGGAAATGGCAACCCACTCCAGTGTTCTTGCCTGGAGAATCCCAGGGACGGGGGAGCCTGGTGGGCTGCCATCTATGGGGTCGCACAGAGTCGGACACGACTGAAGCGACTTAGCAGCAGGTTATTTTGTAGTCATTTTTATTCCTTTCTTCTTTTGCTCTCTTCACTTGTGATTTGATGACTATCTTTATTGTTGTGTTTGGCTTACTTTCTCTTTCTTTGTTCATATCCATTATAGATTTTTGGTTTATGGTTACCATGAGTTTTATATTTAGCAGTCTATGTATATACATGGTTATGTTTTGTTGCCATCTTAAGTTCAAATGACTTTTAGCATTTTCACTCCTTCCTCCATGTTTACTGGTTTTGATATGTTTTACATTTTTTTGTCTTGTATATAACTTAGCTACTTATTGTGTATATAGATGATTTTACTACTTTTGTCTTTTAACTTTCCAACTAGCATTAAAAGTGGTTCATATAATACCTTTACTCTGTTTGCCTTTACCAAGGAGATTTTTTTCCTTTCATAATTTTATTTTTCTAGCTGTGTTCTTTTCTCTTCCACGTGGAGAAGTCTCTTCAACATTTCTTATAAATCTGGTTTAATGATGCTGAACTCTTTTAGTTTGTGCTTGTCTATAGAACTCTCTATCTCTTCTTCAAATTTGAATGGGAGCCCTGCCAGGTACAGTATTCTTCGCTGTAGATTTTTCCCCCTTCACTACTTTGAATACATCATGCCATTCCCTTCTAGCATATAAGTTCCTGCTAAAAAGTTAGCCTGTAGTCTCATTCCTTTATGCTTAACTAGTTGCTTTTCTCTTGCTGCTTTTAAGATTCTCTCTTTAACTTTTGAAATTTTAATTATAATGTGTCTTTTTGTGGAATTCTTTGGATTCATCTTGTTTTATACTTTCTGTGCTTCCTGAGCTTGTATATTTGTTTCCTTTCCCAGGTTAAGGAAGTTTTCAACATTATTTCTTGAAATACATTATCTTCCCCATTCTCTCTCTCTTTTTCTTCTGAGACCTCCATAATTCAAATATTAGTATGCTTGATAGATACTGTCTCAGAATTCTCTTAAACTATCCTTATTTATTTTTATTCTGTTTTTTCTTTTTTTAAATTTTCTGTTCTGCTCAGGTGATTTCCACTGTTCTCTTCTGGTTTGTTGATCAGTTCCTCTGTACTATCTGATCTTCTGTTGAATCCTTCTAGTGTATATTTTCTTTCAGTTATTATATTTGTCAGCTCTTTGGGTTCTTCTTTATATTTTCTAATTCTTTGTTAAAAATCTCCCTGTGTTTGTTTATTCTTTTCCTGAACTCATAAAGCACCTTTGTGTTCATTTCCTTGAACTTTTTATCAGGTAGATGGCTTATCTCCATTTCAATCCATTTGTCTTTTGGAATTTTGTCTTTTCCTTTCTTTGGCACATATGCCTCTGCCTCATTTTGGCTAATTGTCTGTTTTTTTGTCTATGTGTTAGGTAAGTTGATTATATCTTCCTGATCTTAGAGAAGTGGCCTTATGTCATTGATGTTCTGTGGGGCACACTAGCACATTCTCTTCTTTTCCCATGAGCTTTGTATTCCAAGGTGCCCTCTGTGGGCTGTGTGTCCTTCTGTTGTGTTGGGGCTGACAACTGTGGGTGCCCTGGTGAGTGGGTCTGGTATCCAGCTTGATTGGACTGCTTTGTGTGGTGGCTGCCAATCTACTAGTGGGTGTAGTAGAGTCCTGGCATGGCAGACCGTGGGGCCAGGGGCCTTTGGGCTGGTGCTGGCCCATTGGTGTGCTGGGCCTTGGATATCTGTGCTACTCAGGGGCTCCCAAGGCTGATGCTGACCTATTGGTGAGGGGAGTCTGGTGTGAGGGCAGCTGGCTGTCAGTCTTGAGGGTATTAGGGCAGGCACTGGAGCAGTGGTGAATGTCTAGGTCTTGGGACAGTTGGTTGTAGGGACCATGGGTTCTGGGTCTGGCTCCCAGTGAATGGGACCAGGTCCCCAGGTGACTTGTTGCTCAGCCTGAGAGTTCCTGGAACTGATGCTAGCTTCCTGGTGGGCAGGTAAGCTCTTGGTGCCAATAGGCTAAAAGAAGGACAAAAAAATGGTACTTACTAGCAATAGTGCCCTTGTGATAGAACAAGTTCCCCCAAATGGCTGCAGCCAACATCTGCTATTGTTCTTACAGTGTGTGAGACTTTGTGCATGCCCTTAAAGAGTGGAGTCTGTTTCCCGAAGCCCTCTGACTCTTCCATATTCAAGTCTTGCTGGTTTTTAAAGCCAGATGTCTTGAAAGCTTGTCATCATGATGCAAGATCCTTCCACTGGAGACTCACCACTCCTTGAGGAGAACTTCTGCAATTGTGATTATCCTCTAGTTTATGGATCATTTATCTGGGCATGTGGCCTTGACTATACCACAACTCCAGGCCTCCTACCAATCTTGTTGCAGTTCCTTCTTTATATTTTAGGTATTGAAAATATTTTCTGCTAGTCTTTAGGTTTCTCTTACATAGTTACTCTGTAAAATGTTGTCATTTTGATGGACCCATGAGAAGAGGTGAGCTGAAAGACTTTCCACTTTACCATCTTGGCCATCAGCTACAAAAAGCCTTCCAAGTTTATCTAGAAGCAAAGAGTTACAAAAAGATACATTGTAAGTAATGTAGTGTCAGAAATATCAATTAAATTTTACTTTATATATTTGAGAGTTTATGTATAATAAGAAGAAATGGTTTTAGCAAAATGCAGTTTGAGTTTTTAATTACAGTTGATAGCAGAAACAAAGTACTGAGTAACCCAGCTATTTTCTGTGAATATATAAGAAGTTCCAAATTAAAGCTATATTTACATCAGGACAATTATATTGATGCAATTTATTCTCCAGATACAGGTTAACTTTTGGTGTGCTGGAACAAACAAGTAAGCCCAGATATCTTTCTCTTCACTTGAGTGGATCTGAGTTGTTCCTTTCCAGGGGTAGTGGTGCTGTGAGTGCCTATGGAGGGAATGGGAGTGGAGACAGGTCACTGAGGACTTAAACATCCTCAACTGTGTATGTAGTGCCCTCTGCTGGTCACTAGGCATACGAATCAAGATTCTTCTATGTAAAAAGGGTTGACAAAAATTGTCCTACTGCTGTCAAGTAAGTGTTTAATTCTATAGTGGGTATTTAACTTATCCTTCTAAGTCGAAATTATAGTATGAAAGGAACCAAGAGTGTTTTAATTGTGAGATATAATTCGGTTTACCACATGATCTTCACTGTAGTTGACTAGACATAAACAAAGATTTCCCTGGTGGCTCAGGCAGTAAACAAAGTGCCTGCAGTGCAGGGCACCCGGGTTCGATCCCTGGGTCAGGAAGATCCCCTGGAGAAGGGAATGGCAACCCACTCCAGTATGCTTGCCTGGAAAATTCCATGGACAGAGGAGTCTGGTGGGCTACAGTCCATGGGTTGCAAAGAGTCAGACACGACTGAGCAACTAACACATACACACAAAGATGTATAGCGTAATTTTAATTTAAAAGTTTGTTATGTGGAAATGAAACTTTCTAAACAAAATAAAAGAGAATTCTTTGAATACAAAAAGTATAATAATAAAGTTTAAATGTCCACTTTTCTTTCTTTTTTTTTAATTTAATTTTATTTTTTAACTTTATATCTGTGGTGGATTCATATTGATATATGGCAAAACCAAAACAAATACCCACTTTTCATAGGGACATAAATACTTGTACTACTTTAATTCGAACATATGCTTTGGAAATACTTCTATTGGAAAAAATCCTATTTCTTCACATACATTATCATAACTTATTTATTGCATGTGGACAAAGCAAAGACCAGACTGAGGAGCAGAAACAGGTTGAGATAAGCCTATCACAGCATAAGGAAGGGCTTCTTTAGTGCCTGCTTGCTCAGTGAAGTGGTTTGTGGGCCAGTATGGAGGTTGCTTGAAAGTAACAAGTTACTCAAACTGTAGGCTTCAGGCAGAAGCAGCGGTAACCTGATACCTATCCCTGGAATCCATTCTTTCTGAATCTCCCGGATTTCCTTTGAAGGAAGCTGTGGCAAGGCTTCATGACCCAGTTTCTTACAGGAGACAGTTGATAAGATGTTGGTCCTTTTACTTATTACAGAGGCAAATCACATATAACTCAGACACCTTCTATTAAAGATTATGAAGAAGGAGAATGCATTTTGGCCCTGCCCCTCTCAAGGAAAGTGTTAACTTTTATTGTCTTTAGAGCCATCACAGAAGTTAACATTGATTGTGAAACATTTATTGAAGATCAGAAAGGAGAGAGCAAAGGTTAGTTACTCACAGTGGTCCATGAATGACAGATCGCATTTACTGTCCATCTGTCCAAGGTGCCTACACAGCCACTATCGCATCTGTTACAACTTCCAGTCACACAGTGGAGGGGAAAAGCCAGAACAATGTCAAGTAGAAATCATTAGAGAAAAACAGCACACTAGACTCCGTTCCGACCACAAGTGCTTGGATATGGCTGCCATTGACGTGAGTGATTGAGATTCCTGCCAGTAGAAACAAGGTCAGGGTCAAGGAGATGCCTTAACACCAGTTAGGAGAGTTGTGGTAGGGGATTCAATCACTTGGTCAGTCAACCTTTTTCTTTAGAGTCAAAACAAAATCAGACTGTTGGTTTTTTTTAAAGGAAGGGGTGAATAAGGAGATGCCATTATTTCCATCCATTTAAAACCTGGGATAGGAAAGGGATATATTCACACACTATGTAGTGTAGTGTATGTAAATATATATGGGAGTCTGGTGATACATGGGCTTCCCAGGTAGCTCAGTGGTAAAGAATCTGCCTGCCAATGCAGGATACACAAGAGATGCAGGTTCAATCCCTGGGTCAGGAAGATCCCCTGGAGAAGGAAATGGCTATCCACCCTGGTATTGTTGCTTAGAAAGTTCCATAGACAGAAGAGCTTGTCAGGCTGCAGTCCATGAGGTCGCAAAGAGTCGGACATGACTGAACACACACACACATACCATAGTGATACACACATACACATGTGTAGCAGAAACATATAAACTCATGAGCAATGTGTCCTTCAGCACATCTTTGGGCTTATTCACTTTTCTGTATAAAAAAAGTTTAGCTTACTTAAATATAATGTCTCTTATAGACATAAAATTCTGTGAGTCTGTATACTCAGCCAGTTTTTCTGGCTTTTATGTTTTTCACAAAACATAAAAGTGTTTTGGAAGAAAGATTGGGAAATTTTTGGAATTGGCAGAATAATGAATATCAGTCAAATCTGTTGCAAGGAAGTTTCAAGAAGGAAGTGGATCTTGTTTATGTAGATGCTTATCTAAGTTTGGCACCTAATACTTGAGTTATCGGAACCAGATAACTGACAGACATGTTTTCTTTGAATTTGTTTTCTTTCTGAGTTGACAAAGACCTGTGTAAAGCTTGAAAAGAGAGGAGGAACCAGATTTAAAAGGATTGGGGTGGGTATGAGTAGTAGGGGAAATCACAGTTTAAAATTTTAGAATTGGAAATTCACTTGAAATAAAGAATACAGTTTTCCTTTCAAGTACAAATCCAGTCCTGAAGAGTCTTCATAAGCTTTAGGGGCAGTACATGCACAAGGTAAGATAACATTGTAGGTATTAAGTACTTGAAAATGTACTTAATAAAGGTGAAGAGAGATAAAGGTAAAGAAGGAACTCTGGAAAGAGGGAATATCATGGTCAAAGGCAAAAGGATATAGAAAGCATGAAGGTGAGCAGACATTACAGGCATTTTCATGTTGAAAGCACTAATCGTGAGATAGTGAATAGAGGAAACATGACTTAAAAGATAGTAATCATGTCACATTCCATGCTAAGTATCTTGGAATTATTCCATTGCAAGTAAAGGTTTTAAGCAAACTGTGAGTGATTCAGCTAAATTTGCATTTTAAATAGAGCAACCCAGATGTGGCATGGAGAGGTATATTTGAAGGTGGCAGGATGGGAAGCTGGCTCTTTCAATAGCCAAACAGTAATTATTAAGCTGAGACCTAGGGCAGAGTAGGGGAATATAAAGGAAGGAGGAGATGAAGAGTACACATCTTTGGAAAGTCTAATTAACAGATTTGTTCAATTGCTTGCTGTTGAAAAATGGTAGAGCAGACACCTGGATTTTGGGTTTGGGTAACCATTAACAAGGGATAACACAGGGTGAAGGATGAAGGGAAACATGAGTACACATTTGACCTTGGACATGTAGAATTTGAGTTGCATATGAATTACCTGCATGAGATAGATGTCTCATTGATGCCGTGTTTAAGGGAGAGGAGAACAGAGACAGAAGACATTGATAATTGCTGTTAAAAACTGAATAGTACCTAACATAGCTTCTGGAAAACTGCACTGTACAAGTGTGTGAGCGTGTGTACAAAAAAGGCAAAAAACAGGATCAGGATAGGAGAACCCCTGTAGGGATTTGGAGAGCCCTAAGGGTTTGACCACACTTTGAGAATTAATATTCTATGAAAATTAGCTTCCTCTGAAAGGAAAATGAAATTGTTGGCAAAGTTTTATCTTTGGCTCATCTGTGTTCTCTTGGTTTTTTGAATTTACTAATAAAATGAAAATAATAGGTGATAATACATTTAGGGATCATAGAAAGATCATAGACCTCATAGAAAGATGAATATGAAAGTTACATGCATACACCTGTATTACATCCCATTCCTCATGATCAAACACCTCACAGTTCTTTCATGAAAGAGACATTGATTATATACACTCTCATTTCATCATGGCAAACCTAGTAGATATTATTATTCATGTATTCTAGCTATAAGGTATGAGAGATCTACTGTGTAAGAGTATGTTTTTCTTGAAGGATGTAGGAAATACAGAGAATATGGCTCTGTTAAATCTTCCAGTGCTTTAATCTGTAAGATAACTTAGATATAATGGGCATTTGTTATTGTTGTTCAGTCACGTAGTCAAGTCTGACTTGTGACCCCATGGACTGCAGCACAGAAGGCTTCCCTGTCCCTCACTATCTCCTGGAGTTTGCTCAACCTCATGTCCATTAAGTCGATGATGCCATCCAACCATCTCATCCTCTGTCGCCCACCTTTCTCTTCCTACCCTCAATCTTTCCCAGAATCAAGGTCTTTTACAATGAATCTGTTCGTCACATCAGGTGGCCAAAGTATTGGAAATTCAGCTTCAGCATCAGTCCTTTCAATGAAATGTTCAGTGTTGATTTCCTTTTGGATTAACTGTTTTGATCTTCTTACTATCTAAGGGACTCTCAAGAGTCTTCTCCAGCACCTCAGTTTGAAAGCATCAATTTTTTGGTGCTCAGCCTTCTTTATGGTCCAACTTGCACATCTATACATGACTGCTGGAAAAAGCATAGCTTCAACTAGCTTTGTCAGCAAAGCAATGTCTCTGCTTTTTAATATGCTGTCTAGGTTTGTCATAGCTTTTCTTCCAGGAAGCAGGTGTCTTTTAATTTCATGGCTGCTGTCACTGTCCGCAGTGATTTTGGAGCCCAAGAAAATAAAATCTGTTACTCCTTCCATATTTTCCCTATTTGTCGTGCAGTGATGGGACAAGACACTGTGATCTTAATTTTTGGCATGTTGAGCTTTAAGCCAGGATGGACATAGTTAAATTTTGCTTTTTAACTCTTTGGTCTTGGAAATGAAATATGAGCTCCATATTGAATAGGGTATGGTAAGTTGCCACTGTCTGATACCATATTTAATTCTTTGTCAAACATGGTGTATTTGCTAAGTGTCAGTGAGCACATAATGTTAAATAATTTAATCACTCCAGGAAACTAGCTGATCATTATGGTCTTTTATTTGATTAGCTTATAGGCAAATATTAAAAGCATACGTATGTGCGTAGGAACTGAATTATTAAATGAGAGATTTTCCCTCTGGAGGAGAGCAACAGATATGAAGTTTGTATCCTTAATTTTTAGCTTATTGTTCTGACAACAGGAGACAAATATGCATTACTGAAGAAATATATGTATCAAATTGGAGAAAAATACTTTATATAGTTTTCAGATTGGTTCTACTTAAAGCCAAGTCTTTAAATTTC
This sequence comes from Bos indicus x Bos taurus, assembly GCF_003369695.1. Lineage (NCBI taxonomy): Eukaryota > Metazoa > Chordata > Mammalia > Artiodactyla > Bovidae > Bos > Bos indicus x Bos taurus. The sequence continues at coordinate 34,255,659 of NC_040095.1, forward strand.
ATGTGTAGTCTTTGGAAAGCATTATTTTTCAAGCTGCATAGTCCTTTGCAAAAGAGTTTTGAGTTATTTAATCTAGTGGTTTCCAGACTTTTGAATTTTGTGGACAATAGAATGCAATTTAGTACAAGAGGAAAAGAGTTTTGATTTTATTGCCAACTCCTGTTTTGCCAGAAAAAATAAATAAATAAACCAAAAGCAAAGAAAAACCTATTGCACATTACTCCCTTAATCATAATGTAAAGATCTTCTTAACACCCAAGATTCAAGAGTATTGCATGTTTGAAGCATATAATATAGCTTTATTTCCCTCTCCCTATGCAAACTCCGGGGCTTCCCAAGTGGTGCTGTGGTAAAGAATCCACCTGCCAATGCAGGAGATGCAGGAAACACAGGTTCAGTCCCTGGGTCGGAGAGAACCCTTGGTGAAGGAAATGCAACCCACTCCAATATTCTTGCCTGGGAAATCTCACGGACAGAGGAGCCTGGTGGACTATAGTCCGTGGGGCTGCAAAGTGTCAGACACGACTGAGTATGCATGCATGCAAACTTTATTGTGAGTGCTACTGCCAATGTTTATAATCACTTATCTAAAGTTCAATAGAACTAACTCAGATAATGAAAATGTCTTTTATTTTAAAAAATTATCAGGGAAAATTTTCTAGAACAGGTAAATCTTTGATAATGGTTAAAGGATTCTAACTTTTAATATTTTTTCCTTTTTTCTCCCACTCCGTCATTTTTCCATTGACTGAAGGAAAATGTTAAAAATACACCACGATTATTCTTCACAAATGCAGATTTTATTTCTGGAATATTCTTGTCCATTTTGTGTCCTTGGCAAACTCCCACACATACTCAGATACTCAGCTCATGTATCACCTTCTTTAAAAAGTCTTCTTTTGTCCCCTTAATATTATTTGTCTTTCTTCTGAGCTAGTTATGTATACCTACATAGCAACAATTATACTAAGTTTTCATAATCTATGTGTAATTCCTATATAGTAATTTCTGATGTTGGCAGATACAGTCCATTTATAGTTATTGTGATTTTTTTATTCAGTTTTACTTTTAGATCACTTTTGGTAATTTTCTTGTTTCCAGCTTTTCCCATGTTTTCTTTTTTATCTTTTCCTGACTTCTTTAAGAATGACTAAGTTTTAAAAAATTCTATTTCCCCTTCTGCTGATGTGAAGATATAAAATTATTATCATTTTTTTTACTATCTAGACATTTAGCATAGTTTACAAAGTCTAAATTTAACTCATTTCTCCCCTCTTACTAATTATATGCTTACTAGAATACTCCTTTTATAAATGTTAAGAAGGGAGTATACTATAATTAAACCCTGTATTTTATCATCCTGATTAATGATTACTATTTATTACTATCATTATTTTATAAAAAAGTTGTTTTTCTGTATTTCCCATGATTTTATAAATTATGTTGCTTATCCTTTATTTTTGTATTTTAGTCCTTTCTTCTAGCTTTCATTCTCTTCTCCTTCAAGGCTATTTTTTATTGGTGGAAAAGTTCATTTTATTCTTATTCTTTAAAAAATAATTTCAAAGGGTCAATCAGTTAACTTCTGCTAGTGTAGAGATACTATTCTACCCTTTCTAGCTTTAATTTTATAATAAATTGACAAATATGTCTGTTTCTCATTTTTTTTCCCTTTTACTAATTTTAGAATTTGCATGTCCTTAATATTTTAAGATTCACAGAAATGTGCTTAGAAATAGGTTTAATCTTATATACTCTGCTTGGAATTTATTATGCTTTAAGAGTCTGAATTTTTTTAATCTTGCAGCCATTTTGAATCATTCTCCATCATTAATCTCTTTGAATATTGTATTTTTCCTGTTCTCTCTAACAGGTCTTCTCTTACCTTCAATTTATTACTTTCCATGTTTTTCTTTTTATACTTCACTATGTGTAATTTCTCTTCTCTGTTCTCTTCCAACTTATTTTTCTTCCTCTAGCTATATCATATCTGCCATTTAACCTATCTAGTACCTTTCATAGTAAAAGTATTATATTATCATTTTATAAGTAGAATCTTCATTTCTTTTCAAACCTGGTCATTTATAAGATAGCATATAAATAAAGAAAAGAAACAAGCACAGTGTTTAGACATTGAGGAACCCCAAACACTGCACTGGTTTGTGCCTGAAAGAGCTTCAAAGTATGGGCATGGTAGTGGGCTTCCCCGGTGGCTCAACAGTAAAGCTCCATCTGCAGTGAAATGCAGGAGACACGGGTTTGAGCCCTGGGTCGGGAAGATACCCTGGAGGAGGGCGTGGCAACCCACTCAAATATTCTTGCCATGGAAATCTCACGGACAGAAGAGCCAGGAGGGCTACAGTTTATGGGGTTGTGAAGAGTTGGACACAACTGAAGCAACTGAACACACGCAGTGGTGGAACAGCGGACAGAGAAGGACAGTTCAGTTGTGAGCAACAAAACAGAGGCCCTGGTTTCATGCATCACCCAAGAGGGGGTCAGAGCTAAATAGCAAGATGATAGTGGGGCCACGTGGTGTCTAATAGACTTCGCACATGAGTGAACTTGAAATATTCTCTAAAGAATGTCAATAAATAACTATGGAGAGTGGCATTTGCAGGAAAATTATGGTCTCACAGAAGCAGGTAAGCATGAAAGTTAGTGGCTGAGCAATTACCACTGACATGTGCTTATGTATTAATAAAACCCTAGCTACCATGGTTTGGGGAAGCAAAAGTTATGAAACAACAGTTAAGAGAAGGTTGGAGAATGACTGAACAGTAGCATTAATACTACTAATGAAATAACAGACTGGTCTCAAATATGACCAAAATTTGTGGATTTGTTTTAGGGTATCTTGTCATTAGCTTATAAATATGATTTCACTGGTGTCATTGGTGATGGACTCTAGGCCGAATATTTAATCTGGACAGAGACCTCATCTTCCTTTCCTTCCTTTTATCCTCAATATTCCACAATGACAACAAAACATAAAACATTGAATCAGATGGCTATTCTTTATCTACAAATCACTATAGAATTGATTGGCTTGTTAATTCAGCTGAATCACTGTTGGTTTTTTCATAGACAAATTCAGCATAATATATAATACAGATATATATGTATATATGTATATACATATATATGTATGTATATATGTATATGTATATATGTACATATATGTATATATGTATATACATATATGTATATATGTACATATATGTGTATATATATGTATGTGTATATGTATATACATATATATGTATGTATGTGTATATATGTATACATATATATGTATATACACATGTATATATGTATACATACATATATGTGTGTATATATGTATATACATATATGTATATATGTATATATGCATATATATGTCTGTATTATATATTATGCTGAATTTGTATATATATATGTATATATATATGGATAATACATATGGATACTAAGAAAAATTTCTCTATATGTTGTGTTTAGGTTATCTTCTCAAAGGAAAACTATGTCAGTGAACAAAGTAGATTTGGAAGAAATAATGATGTTCATAGATAGTTATGTATTGAACAAACAAGTGTTTTAAGAAATGTTTCTATCAGCCTGAAATCTAGTCTAGTCAGGAATCTGTCTGTATATACCCATGGCGGATTCAAGTTGATGTATAGCAAAACCAATACAATATTGTAAAGTAAAAAAAATAAAAGTTTGAGTAAAAAAAAAAAAAAGAGCAGAGTTTTGGATTATATCTTTGGCAATATCTGTAGGTAAACATTTCTAGGACTTACTCTTTCCCTGAAGGAAATTCAACAGAATTTACCAATTCAACTGAACAAAGGTTAGTATTAATGGATAAGTCTTTCCCCTGTTATGCACCTGTATTCTGCCCCTTTGCCGCATAATCTTTGAAATCATTCACTCATTTTTTATCACTTCCCAGGAAATGTCATCAGTCCTCCATTTCCTGTTTCACAGTTCTGTAGAATTCTTCATATTATTATGAATTACCCTACAGATAATGCAGTTTTAAATTATCCCCAATAAACAATAAAACTCAGGTATCAGATATATAATTTCATGTACAAAATAATGTTTACTAAAACTGACTATCACAAGTTTGTCTCTAAAACTTATCATGGTCCCCTCGAATCTTCAAAAATACTGGCAAAACTTTAAGTTCAATAGGAATAAAAAGATTGAGTAAAATTAAAAAAAATTTGAGAAAGAACAATAATACATTGAGTAATTTGATGTGCATATGTGTGCATGCTCAGTCACTTAGTCATGTCCGACTTGTTGTGACCCCAAGGACTATAGCCTGCCAGGCTCCACCGTTCATGGGAGTTCTCAGGCAAGAATACTGGAGTGGATTGCCATTTCCTCCTCCAGGGTATCTTCCTGACCCAGGCATCAAACCCATGTCTCTTGCATCTCCTGCAATGGCCATCTGTGAAGCAAATAGTTTTATATCCTGAGTCAAATTTCAATGAGATAATATTAAGTTTTTTCTTTACCTCTGAAAATAGTATCTTGTGTGTTTTATCCTTTTTTAAAATACAGTCTTCAAAAAAGGTACTTTTGAACTTCTTTTCGCTCAGATACACATGCTATGCTTTGGTTGACAGGCTTGCCATACTCCAGTCAGACACCTTTCCTCTTTCTCTTATCTGTAGCCATATGCTATTCTTTCTATGGTGTGTGCCAATGCCATTAGAAGCAATTATTTAGAATTTGTTTACCTATATTTTGCTTCTTAATTGCATTTAATTTGTTACTCCTAAAGCTTAGTGTATATCCTGAAATGTGAACAGAGTTATGTTGGACTGCCTTGAATTAGGGGTAAAAAGGCTTTTATATTTGTTTGTGAGAGTTGATTAGGCAGACCTTTTCCCATCTAGCAAACACTTACTCATCTTTGTTTCTATTCGCATTCACTCCTACTCTTTAACTTCTTTTTGTCTTCCCACTTTTCTGTGAGCCTCTTTTATCGGGTAGTTTATTTCTTATTATTAAATTTGTGGTACGAGGAGGGAGGAGGAGGAGGGTTCAGGATGGGGAACACGTGTATACCTGTGGCGGATTCATGTTGATATATGGCCAAACCAATAGAATATTGTAAAGTTAAAAAATAAAAAAATATATAAAAAAATAAATAAATTTTGAGAGTTCTTTACATATTCAGTATATAAACCATTTATCAGATATGTAATTTAAAAATATCTTCTTCCAATCTGTGGACTATCTTTTTATTCACTTAACAGTGTCTTTTGAGGAACAGTTTTACCTTTCAGTGAAATACAATTTGTTATTTTTTAAAACTTTATAGATCATGGTTTTTCTGTTATAGCTAAGAAACTTTGCCTACTTTGTTTGTGATAACATTAAATATACAGTCTCTTTGGAAAACCAGCTTGGCAGTGTCTTTAAAATGTACACACCCATCTACCATCTGATCCAGTCATTCTATTCCTAGGTGTTTACCTAAGAGAAATGAAAGCATATGTGTGCACAATGACTTGCACATAAATATTCATAGCAATTTTATTTGTAATAGCCCTCCAAAATGGAAATAGCCCAAATATTCATCCATAGTTGAATGGATAAAGAAATTGTGACATATCCATACAATGCTATGCTTGTGTGCCTGCTAATTTGCTCTAGTCGATCTGGCTCTGCGACACTATGGACTGTAGCCTGACAGGCTCCTCTGTCCGTGGGATTTCCCAGGCAAGAATACTGGAGTAGGTTGCCATGCCCTCTTCCAGGGGATCTTCCTGACCCAAGGATCGGACCCAGGGATCGAAGCCAGGTCTCCTGCATCGCAGGCAGGGAAGCCCATACATTGGAATAGTACCCACCAATAAAGAGAAACATATTGTTGACATATGTTCCAACTGGATGAATATTAAAATAATTATATGGAGTGAAAGAAGCCAGATGAGAAGTGAGAGTACATTGTCTGTTATCATTTATATAAAATTCTATAAAATGCAAACTAGCCTGCAGTAACAGAAAAAAAGATGAGAGGTTTTGGGGACATAGGGTAGGGTCAGACAGGGACAGGGAGGGTGATTTCAAAGAGGCAGGAGGAAATTTGGGGGCATGACTGAATATGTTTATTAATTTGATTGCAGTGATGTTTTCATGAGTGTACTTATAGGTCAAAAATTGTACATATGTAGCTTATTGTCTGCCAAATGAAATCTCAATGCAGCTGCTAAATATTATATCCATACTCCAACATCCGTATATACCAGTTCAACTAAAAAAACCTAAAGAACAGCCCAGAAAGACAAAAACAGCATACTGTTTATTCTGATGATTTGATCGGATAATTCACTCAAAATCAAAACAGCACTAGTTTCATGGATTTGTCCATTAATTTATCGCCCAGAATGAGAGGACTCTGGGAATTAGCTATGCAGCCTGAGGCTGTGGTGACAAGTTGCAAAATATGTACCCTTGTGCCTTAACCTCTCACACACTAAGTTGGAATCAATGCCTTTCAACAAAAAAATGCTTCTCCCTATTTTCTAAGTAAAATTCCAGAAAAAACAGTATTAGACTTTTTTTTTTTCTTTTTCTTTGCAAGGATCTGTTTTTCATGGGTTTGGAAAATCGATTTTCTTCTCACTATGTTTTGTTTTCTCATAAAGTTTTCCCAGAAGCAGATGTATTAAAATTATATATTGGAAACCCTAAAAAATGACTTCACAACTGCAACTTCTGAAACATGTTTTAACATTTCACAATTCTTTCAACTCCTTTGGTTTTTTGACTGTAGTGTTTTTCAAAGATATTCCTTCTCAGTTTTCTTTATTTTTAACATTTTTGTAAACTTAGCACTTCTAATACCATTTTTAAAAGATTTACTGCACTTTTTCAAATTTTGATTTTGGACATATCATTGCAAAAATTTGATTTTGAAAATCAAAATCATTTGATTTTGGACATAACATTGCAATCATGCAATTGGCAAAATGTATTTTGCAGTGTGGGCTTGAATTTATTTTATGTTTAAGGGAAGAATGATCCTTATGTCTCTGATTAAATTTTTCAGTAGTTTAGGATAAAGTAAACAATTCTCTTCTTGGTCTTGAGGGGCTGTAATAAGGAGGAGTAAAAGAAAGGAAATTAGTCTCAGGTTTCTCTCATCTCCACCCTCATATCAAACCCAAGCCCACAGAGGTATGGGGGAGATTTATAGAGGAGATGTGGGGCCTTTCATCTCTAGACCTCAGTGGAGAAGGCTGCATGTCACTCAGAGAAACCTGGCCTCTATGTATGTGTTCCATATAGCAAGGGAGTAATGAGACGAGGGTAGTATGAGCATACATTCTGTTTGCCTGGGGTGGTCTTGGTTTCCTTTACACTTGATTTTTCTTTGCATACTCATCAGTGGGTGTCCCTTTTATTCTCAAGAGTATCCTGGTTTGAATGATGGAGTGGCCCAGATATCCTTCATCAGTCTGAATCAACTTTCTCACAATAGTCATAAAAACTGGTTGCTGAAAACTCACAGCTAGTCCTTCCCAGGACAGTTGGCCTCTGCTGAATCAGATACAACATTACATAGAAGGTTGTGGTTCCACTTCACTGCCCTCAAACCCCTGGCAGCCAGAGGCTGAAAACTGACTGACAGACCAGGTTGATTCCCTTGCACGTGGGAGGAGCAACTCTTAAGATGCAACTTGTGCTCAAACTCCCCGTGGAGTTAGACTAAAGCTAGTCCCTAACTGAGACCACAGTCTTGCTTGTTTTATTTTTGTTTGTTATTTTGAATGGTTTTTTATCTTATACTGTTTTACTTATTCCCTTTCTCCTGAGAATCCTTAATCATTTACTTACAGAAGAAAGTAACAGAGATAAGGCTGAAACTGGTGCCAGGAAACAGACTTTAAAGATGGGAATATAGAGTTAGATAACTCACTAGCTGTATGGTAGTGAGAGGCCATCCACTCGGTAGGGGAAGGGTTGATGTTCTGTGGCTAGCTTTGGTTTTGTGATTTCTATGTCTTTCACTAATGGTGAAGATAGATACGATGCAGGTAGAAGAGCACAGATTAAATGGTCAATATCTATGTCTAAGTACTATGCATGTATGCATGCATGCTTAGTCAATTCAATCATGTCCAATTATTTGTGACCCGATGGACTGTACCCTGCCAGGCTCCTCTGTTCATGGGATTTCCCAGGCAAGAATACTGGAGTGGGTTGAGGAAACCCATAAGTATTACTGGAATTGAGTAGCTATTGCTAAACACCATTTGTGTGTTGAAGATAAAATATCCAGCTCAAAAAAAAAAAAAAAAATATCCAGCTCAGATCTATTCTTTACGAATTTAAAGCAAAGTATGACCGTTAGAGAGTCTACTAAACTTGTACTTAAAGAGATTCCCATCTCTTAAGCCAGAGAGAAGACAGAGCTGGAAACCAGACATGGTACTTGACTATAAAAGAGATTAAACTGTTCTCAGTGTAGGAAAGTATCCTTCACCAACATTGGCTTTGACAAGGAGAAAGTATGATCCTGAGATTTGCAATGGGGAATATTAGGCTACAGGCACTTAAAATCCTTCCATGCCTTCAGTTCCTGAATGCTCTGGGTCTGCAAAAGTGTCCCACTCCCCTTGTTTCCCAGGTGATGCTAATGGTAAAGAACCCACCCGCCAGTGCAAGTAGATGTAGAAGATGTGGGTTCCATCTCTGGGTCGGGAAGATCCCCTGGAGGAGGAAATGACAATCCACTCCAGTATTCTTGCCTAGAGAATCCCATGGACAGAGGAGCCTGGCAGGCTGCAGTCCATAGAGTCAGACACAATGGAAGCGACAGAACACACGCCTTACCTTTTTGGAAGTTAAGACCTTTCTTGCTTACCTCCAGTGAGGTAAGTGCCTTATAAGACAATGGTTTCCTTCTTCAGCACCTGCCTTTATACATTTTCTTGACTACCAGGGTCCATTAGTGTTAGTTGCTCAGTTGTGCCCAACTCTTTGCGACCCCATGGACTGCAGCCCACCAGGCTCCTCTGTCCATGAGATTTTCCAGGCAAGGATACTGGAGTGGGTTGCCATTTCCTCTCCAGGGGATCTTCCCAACCCAGGGATCGAACCCTGATCTCCTGCTCTGCAGGCAGATTCTTTACCCACTGAGCTACAAGGGAAGCCCTCATAGGGCTTCATAGGGTCCATAACTAGGATTAAATCTCTGGATGATCTGTCAAGGGAAGTGTTGGGTTTAATAGGGAAGAAAAATAATTATAATCCAAAGAAATTGTAAAACCTAGCTAACATGGATTGGCAAGAAACACAGTGGTTAACATAATTATTAATCGTGGTCATTTTGGAAGTATTAGCAGAGGCATACTTAAACTTTAAGACACCTCAAGAATACTAATATTTTGCACTAATTTTCATACAGTGCATTGTTTCAACTAAAAACTCCAGCTAAAGTTACAGGTATTTTTACATTTCCCAGTTATGGCTTAGATAAATTAAAAGTCCTGACTCAATTTTAGGATCTTATCAAATAAATGAAAATTTAAACATAATAGTCTATATTTGATAACTCTATTACATTTTTATCAATACCTATTAAAAATGAAAATTATGTTGCTCAAAGGAAATTATAGTTAAATATTATTTCTGAGTATATTTTCCTAGTGTTCTATTATTTTAATACTCTGAAATTACTTTAATTATATTGAATTTGAAAAAACCTTAGTCTATAATTTGTAATTACTCTGGGGTGCCGAAATCTGAAATCAGTTAAGGGGTCTCCTTTCCAGGATCACAGTCTCATATATTTTCAAGAAGATCCCTGAAGGTAATGACTATATAACCAGATTTTCCCAAACTGTGTCTGCCTGATAGAGAAAATAATTTGATATATTTTGATTAGATTAAAAGTATTTAAATGAATGCTAAATGTATTATCTCCATATATATTTCTACAAAGAAGTGCCAAAGATCCTTTAATGAATAAAGAAAAAAGTTTTAAATATTTCTTGATGAAAATAACTCCATTGGGCCTAGAAATTTCAGGCAGAAGTAAGAATGGGTGGTTTTGAATGCAGATTGATACATTAGAGCTTAAAGATAAAGAGAAACAGCATATATGCTAGTTATTGTGAACCTTTCCTCTTGAAGATGCACCTTTCAGAGCATAAATACCTCTGAGAGCCTCTTCTGACTGCTTTATAGTGGTGATCTTCCATCTGAGATGCTTGAGTCCTAGGTCTTCCTCAGCAGAGTATCAGTGGTCATAGTGGTAAAGACAGTTCAAGAGTTCAGGCTCTGGGCTCCCCACTCTGTATTCAGTGAGAGCAGCTTTATTTTAATCTGCTATATGTATTGGGCTTCTGTAGGATTACCTTTGAGGAAAGAAATAATTACACTTGAAAACTATTGCCTTAGTTGCCAGCTCGTCAAAGAGGAAGATGATTACAGATTTTTGTCCTAATTGATTCCACCTGCTAAGGTGAGCCTTTTGCTTGCACTAGCAAGTTACTCGTCTCACCATCTCACCTTGATATCACTTTCAAGTATCTCCATGTTATGTCTGCCTTTGCTGTACTATAAGGTACTTTCCATTGCAAACGACTACTCTTTGTCAAAGACTCTGATGCTGGGAGGGATTGGGGGCAGGAGGAGAAGGGGACGACAGAGGATGAGATGGCTGGATGGCATCACTGACTCGATGGACGTGAGTCCGAGTGAACTCCGGGAGTTGGTGATGGACAGGGAGGCCTGGCGTGCTGTGATTCATGGGGTCACAAAGAGTTGGACACAACTGAGCGACTGAACTGAACTGAACTCTTTGTCAAATTGGTGTCCTGACCATCCTTTGCTGAACCTGAGCTTATTCTCCACCCTGAAATCCTCCTTGTACTTATATTCTCACCTGAAGCCCTTTCCAGGTCACACAGGTCACTTTCTTCTTGACTGCTGATTGCATTTAATGTCAGTATACACATAGCCAGTGATCCACTATTCCTATATATATCTTTCTTAATTTTGATTATGTAGTAGCCATATTTTATCATGAAGACTGCTAAATCCCACTTGAAAACTCAATAGATAAATACTAATTGATTTACTTTTGTATTACACCTATGTCACTATATTCTGAGACGTTCGCTTTATAAATTAGGTTAGTAGATTTCTGCTCTTTAAAAATAAGTGCTAATTTTGAAGCAATATCAAAGTTACAGAAGAGATACACGTACATTTTCAGAATTTAATTTTTTTAAGTTTTATTCATTTATTCTTTGGTGCACTGGGTCTTTGTTAATGCACATGGACTTTCTCTGGTTGTGGTGAGCGGGGGCTGCTCTACAGTTGTGGTGCACAGGCTTCACATTGTGGTGGCTTCTCTCGTGTGGAGAAAGCATGCAAGCTTTGTACTTTGTGGCTTGTGGGCTCTAGAGTGCAGGCTCAGTGGTTGTGGCATGTGGGCTTTGTTGTCCTGCAGTGTGTGGGATTTTCAAAGACCAGGGTTCAAGCTCATGTCCCCTGCATTGGCAAGTAGATTCTTAACTGCTAGACTACCAGGGAAATCCCTAAAAATTCTTGCCCTGAACTATTTGAGGAAAATAGCCAACCTGATGTCCCATCACTTCTAAATATTCCACTGTGTAATTCTTACAAAGAACTACCCCTGCATAATCATAGTATAACCATCAACATTAGGAAGTTAGTGCCAGTATGTTTCTACCATTTAAACCTTAGACACAGTTCCAGCTTTGCCACTTTCAGTATTGTCTTTACAGCAAAGGTTCCAATTCAGAACCAGGTACTATATTTTGTTTTCATGTCTCTTTAATCTCTGATATTTTCAAATATTACAATCCTATTACTTTTCAAACTGTCAACTTGAGTTTGTCTGATGTTTACTTAGGTTTTCTCAGTTGGCACAATGGTAAGAAATCCACCTGCCAATGCAAGAGACACAAGACAAGTGGGTTCAATCCCTGGGTCACGACAATCCTCTGGAGAAGCAAGTGGCAACCCACTCCAGTGTTCTTTCCCAGAAAGTCCCATGGACAGAGGACAGGCCAAGAGGTCGCAAAGAGTTGGGCATAGCTGAGTGACTGAGCACAGACACACACACACACACAAACACACACACACATACACACACCTAGACATTGGCTTTACTTTAAAAAAATCTTTGGCGCATTTCCTCTTACAACTTACAATGACTGCTTCCTATTGGTTAAGGATAAAAGGGTTCATCCTATTCAAATGTCCTTATGAGCTCCCGTTAGCCTATGCTGTGAACACAGTTCCTTGCCCTCCGTTCAGCTGAGATCCCATATTTATATTGTATTGCAGCAACAATATATTGAAAGTAAAAAAACTAGCCCAATACACAGAAATATCTTGCACTCTTATACAATAACAATGAAAAATCAGAAAGAGAAATTAAGGAAACAATCCCATTCACCATTGCAACAAAAAGAATAAAATACTCAGGAATAAACCTATCTGCTGCTGCTGCTGCTAAGTCGCTTCAGTCATATCCGACCCTGTGCGACCCCAGAGACGGCAGCCCACCAGGCTCTCCCGTCCCTAGGATTCTCCAGGCAAGAACACTGGAGTGGGTTGCCATTTCCTTCTCCAATGCATGAAAGTGAAAAGTAAAAGTGAAGTCGCTCAGTAGTGTCCAACTCTTCGCGACCCCATGGACTGCAGCCTATCAGGCTCCTCTGTCCATGGGAGTTTCCAGGCAAGGGTACTGGAGTGAGGTGCCATTGCCTTCTCCTAAACCTACCTAGAGAGACAAAAGAATTGTATGCAGAAAACTATAAGACACTGATGAAAGGAATCAAAGATGATGCAAATGGAGAGCTATTCCATGTTCTTGTATTGGAAAAGTCAATATTGTGAAAAATGACTCTGTGACCCAAAGTAATCTGCAGATTCAGTGGAATCCCTAGCAAACTACCAGTGGTATTTTTCAAAGAACTGAAACAAAAAGTTCACAATTTGTATGGAAAAACAAAAGATACTGAATAGCCAAAGCAATCTTGTGAAAGAAGAATGTAGCTGGAGGAAACAACCTTCCTGATTTCAAACTATAGTACAAAGCTACAGTCATTAAGACAGTACAGTACTGGCACAAAAAACAGAAACAAACACCAGTGGAGCAAGACTGAAAGTCCAGAGAGGAACTCCCTGACCTATGGGCACCTACCTTTGACAAAGGAGGGAAGAATATACAATGGAGAAAAGATGACAAGATGACCTATGGGCACCTACCTTTGACAAAGGAGGGAAGAATATACAATGGAGAAAAGATGACCTATGGGCACCTACCTTTGACAAAGAAGGGAAGAATATACAATGGAAAAAAGATAGTCTCTTCAATAAATGGTGCTGGGAAAATTGGGCAGCTGCTTGTAAAAGAATGAAATTAGAACACTTCTTAACACCATACACAGAAATAAACACAAAATTGATTAAAGACCTAAATGCAACACAGAAACTATAAACCTCTTAAAGGAAAACATAAGCAGGACACTCTTTGACATAAATCCAAGCAAGATCCTTTATGACCACCTCCTAGAATAATGGAAATAAAAGCAAAAATAAACAAACGAGACCTAATTAAACCTAAAAGCTTTTACCCGATGAAGGAAACTATAAACAAAGTGAAAAGAAAACCCTCAGAGTGGGAGAAAATAATAGCATATGAAACAACTGACAAAGGATTAATCTCCAGAATATACAAGCAGCTCATTCAGCTCATACCAGAAAAAGAAACAATCCAATTACAAACTGGACAGCAGAACAAACTTTTCCCCCAAGAAGACATACAGATGGCTAATGAACACATGAAAAGATACTCAACATTGCTCAATTAGAGAAATGCAAATCAAAACTACAATGAAGTGTCACCTCACACCAGTCAGAATGGCCATCATCAAAAAATCTACAAACAATAAGTGCTGGAGAGGATGTCGAGAAAAGGGAAACCTATTGCACTGTTGGTGGGAAATGAAAATTGATACAGTCACTATGGAGAACAGTATGGCAACTTAAAAAAAAAACAACTAGGAATAAAACTACCATATAACTCAGTAAGTCCAATACTGGACATGTACCCTGATGAAACCATAATTGAAAAAGACACATGTACCCTTGAGCCCCAAGGTTCATTGCAGCACTATTTACAAGGGAACATTTCATGCAAAGATGGGCTCGATAAAGGACATAAATGGTATGGACCTAACAGAAGCAGAAGATATTAAGAAGAGGTGGCAAGAATACACAGAACTGTACAAAAAAGATCTTCACAACCCAGATAATCACGATGGTGTGATCACTCACCTAGAGCCAGAGATCCTAGAATATAAAGTCAAGAGGATATCACTACAAACAAAGCTAGTGGAGGGGATGGCATTCCAGTTGAGCTATTTCAAATCCTGAAAGATGATGCTGTGAAAGTGCTGCACTCAATATGCCAGGAAATTTGGAAAACTCAGCAGTGGCCACTGGAAAAGGACTGGAAAAGGTCAGCTTTCATTCCAATCCCAAAGAAAGGCAATGCCAAAGAATGCTCAAAGTACCGCACAATTGCACTCATCTCACACGCTAGTAAAGTAATGCTCAAAATTCTCCAAGCCAGGCTTTAGCAATACATGAACTGTGAACTTCCAGATGTTCAAGCTGGTTTTAGAAAAGGCAGAGGAACCAGAGATCAAATTGCCAAGATTTGCTGGATCATCGAAAAAGCAAGAGAGTTTCAGAAAAACATCCATTTCTGCTTTATTGACTATGCCAAAGTCTTTGACTATGTGCTTCACAATAGACTGTGGAAAATTCTGAAAGAGATGGGAATACCAGACCACCTGACCTGCCTCTTGAGAAATTTGTATGCAGGTCAGGAAGCAACAATTAGAAGTGGACATGGAACAACAGACTGGTTCCAAATAGGAAAAGGAGTACGTCAAGGCTGTATATTGTCACCCTGCTTATTTAACTTCTATGCAGAGTACATCATGAGAAACACTGGGCTGGAAGAAGCACAAGCTGGAATCAAGATTGCTGGGAGACATATCAATCACCTCAGATATGCAGATGACACCACCCTTATGGCAGAAAGTGAAGAGGAACTAAAAAGCTCCTTTATGAAAGTGAAAGAGGAGACTGAAAAAGTTGGCTTAAGGCTCAAGATTCAGAAAACAAAGATCATGGCATCTGGTCCCATCACTTCATGGGAAATAGATGGGGAAACAGTGGAAACAGTGTCAGACTTTATTTTTTTGGGCTCCAAAATCACTGCAGATGGTGACTGCAGCCATGAAGTTAAAAGATGCTTACTCCTTGGAAGGAAAGTTACGACCAACCTAGATAGCATATTGAAAAGCAGAGATTACTTTGCCAACAAATGTCTGTCTAGTCAAGGCTATCATTTTTCCAGTGGTCATGTACGGATGTGAGAGTTGGACTGTGAAGAAAGCTGAGTGCCAAAGAATTGATGCTTTGAACTGTGGTGTTGGAGAAAACTCTTGAGAGTCCCTTGGACTGCAAGGAGATCCAACCAGTCCATTCTAAAGGAGATAAGTCCTGGGTGTTCATTGGAAGGACTGATGCTAAGCTGAAACTCCAGTACTTTGGCAAGAGTTGACTTTGCGAAGAGTTGACTCATTGGAAAAGACTCTGATGCTGGGAGGGATTGGGGGCAGGAGGAGAAGGGGACGCCAGAGGATGAGATGGCTGGATGGCATCACTGCCTCGATGGACATGAGTCTGAGTTAACTCTGGGAGCTGGTGATGGACAGGGAGGCCTGGCATGCCACAATTCATGGGGTGGCAGAGTCGGACATGACTGAGTGACTGAACTGAACTGAACTGAAGATGTGGAAGCAACATAGATGTCCATTGACAGATGAATTGATAAAGAATTTGTGGTATATATATACAATGGAATATTCAGTTCAGTTCAGTCTCTCAGTTGTGTCCGACTCTGGGTCAGGATGGGTGTGAGGTGAGAGAGAGGTTCAAGAGGGAAGAGACATATTTATACCTATGGCTGATTCATGTTGATGTGTGGCAGAAACCAACACAATATTATAAAGCAATTATCCTCCAAAAATAAGTAGATTTTTAAAAAATTTTTAAAAATGAAAATAACCTAGCCCAGAGCTAGTAAATATGATTTTAATGAATACATGACATTTGTCTGCACTGAACTGACTAAAGTCATCTGTTATTTGACATTATCAACTTGTATTCTTTCAGCAGTAACATGTTCAGAGTAATCTCTTGTATGACACAAAAGGCAGTCTTCTAAGGCAGGTAATATTCCTAAGAATGCTTCTTTTACTAACTGTGCTTATTCTTTATGCAATTTCAGTGGAAAAATATGTTCATAAAACCACTAAGTTTCATAATATA
The DNA here is from genome assembly GCF_003369695.1 of Bos indicus x Bos taurus. Classification (NCBI taxonomy): domain Eukaryota; kingdom Metazoa; phylum Chordata; class Mammalia; order Artiodactyla; family Bovidae; genus Bos; species Bos indicus x Bos taurus. Next base: position 34,272,060 of record NC_040095.1, read on the forward strand.
GTTTTATTGGTGCTTAAGGAAGTATTTGGTATTCTGATATTAGCACATATTCCAATCAGTCCAATATTTATTTCTGTCAGAAGTAACAAAGGCACTCCAATCTAAACAGTGTTCCTTTGTCTAGCACAATTACCTGAAGATAAAGCAGAACTCTAATTCAATTAACTAAAGAAAATAAAGGATGCTTGAGGAGATATGCTGTTTAAGGAGGAGTGCTATGATTACCTAAAAGCATATTATCTTTTTAGTGGAAAGACAACCTTTGTTGGCTTCCTCTACTATGAGTGAATAGAATTTCTTACTAATTTTAGCCAAAAATAGACCAATGACCGGCTGAACTCCAGTGACTGTAACAAACCCCAAACTCCAAGCTATTTTCATGGCATCTGGTGACAAAAATACTAAGATTTGCCCTGCAGATGCAGGCATCCTGTAGGAATGAGTACAGAATAAAGGAGCAAGATTTGAGGTACCCTTCCCTTCTCTGTATCAGTACCACGATAACTACTTTATGTGTTACTTCATCTACAGCTTCAGTTCAGTTCAGTTCAGTTCAGTTCAGTCACTCAGTCGTGTCCAACTATTTGCGACCCCATGAATAGCAGCACGCCAGGCCTCCCGTCCATCACCAACTCTTGGAGTTCACTGAAACTCTCGTCCGTCGAGTCGGTGATGCCATCCAGCCATCTCATCCTCTGTCATCCCCTTTTCCTCCTGCCCCCAATCCCTCCCAGCATCCAATGAGTCAACTCTTCGCATGAGGTGGCCAAAGTACTGGAGTTTCAGCTTTAGCATCATTCTTTCCAAAGAACACCCAGGGCTGATCTCCTTTAGAATGGACTGGTTGGATCTCCGTGCAGTCCAAGGGACTCTCAAGAGTCTTCTCTAACACCACAGTTCAAAAGCATCAATTCTTTGGCGCTCAGCCTTCTTCACAGTCCAACTCTTGCATCCATACATGACCACTGGAAAAACCATAACCTTGACTAGACGGAGCTTTATTGGCAAAGTATTGTCTCTGGTTTTCAATATGCTATCTAGGTTGGTCATAACTTTCCTTCCAAGGAGTAAGCGTCTTTTAATTTCATGGCTGCAGTCACCATCTGCAGTGATTTTGGAGCCAAAAAAATAAAGTCTGACACCGTTTCCACTGTTTCCCCATCTATTTCTCATGAAGTGATGGGACCAGATGCCATGATCTTTGTTTTCTGAATCTTGAGCTTTAAGCCAACTTTTTCACTCTCCTCTTTCACTTTCATCAAGAAGCTTTTTAGTTCCTCTTTACTTTCTGCCATAAGGGTGGTGTCATCTGCATATCTGAGGTTATTGATGTTTCTCCTGGCAATCTTGATTCCAGCTTGTGCTTCTTCCAGCCCAGTGTTTCTCATGATGTACTCTGCATAAAAGTTAAATAAGCAGATGACAATATACAGCTTTGACTTACTCCTTTTCCTATTTGGAACCCAGAAGATAGTTACCATTCTTCTCAAATAACAACAAATTAAAAGGGAAATTAAGAAACTTGCCTGATATTTGTATATAATAGATATTGCCTGTGCAAGCGAGAAAACAAAGTAAATGGCACTTCTGGGGTTTGCAATATAGTGGCCCCGTGTAAGAGTCTATAGTGACTTACTGTAAATCTTCAACTTTCCAAGGCATCATTTTCATTCCCAAACAAGCTTCTTGTGATAATACAAGAAGGTTTGCATAGCTTCATGAATGTTAAGCAAACTAAAATTAGAAACTATATTTCTACTTGACTTTGCATGTAAGATTTCTCCAATGAGGAAATTGGCTGAAAACAGGAAATGATCTTACAGGGACAAGGCAGAAATTCACTCAGAAGTTATTTCATTTTCTATTTTTATATTAATAAAATTCCCTTTTTTCTTTAATATTTCCCAATCTCAAGAAATGATGGTATGTCATTAAAGATTGCAATAGTAAATGTGAAAATGTAGTTTGATTTTTATAATCCCACATGGTCAAGAGTTGTAAACATTTTCATTTTTTCAATATGGCCTTTTTGTGTTTCACTATACTTGTCCTGAATCCTACATTAGTGTCAGTGATGGTGTTTGATAGGTGCTCGATACTGTCTTTTAAAATATTATTAGCGTGAAGCTCAGTTGGACTTAAAAGTTGTACTTCAACTTTTAGTTGACTGTTCCCAGATTCTTCTTTTAAATCAGCAAGTCCTACAGCTATCTCTAACTCATCTCTCTAGGATCAAATTTTGAAGTTACTGTGAGGTAAAGAGATATACACAAAAGTTTCGAAATGAGATAGGATTAAGGTAATGTTGAATAGAAAGAAGACATGTACATTGCCATCTGCATGAGATTTTTATGATATTTAATATACTTGTCATTGTCTCCCCATCACTCATATATGCTAAATGCACTCACACAATATATACATATGTACACACACACCCCACATCCTTGTTGTGCAGTCCACTGTACTTAGTAGTCAAGCAGCTCTGGACAAGTCACTTACTCTTCCAGAACTCAACTTTCCTCATTGAACAATGGGAAAATGACACTAACTTTGTAATTAGTTACTAGTAAGTTTAAACTATTTAATGTATGAATACAGTACATAGTCAACAAAATATTAATCATTTTATCTATAGAAGATTTGTTGACTATCCTTTGTAATCTGGCAGTTACATCAGATTTGGAACTTTAATATTGCTCTTTATGATCAAATGTTTAATGTTATTAGGCATATCTACCCCATTATATAATAAGTGCCTGAGAGCACTTGAGGTCTAAGATTAGTTCATGGGAAGAATCATGAACTCAAAACTAAGAGGGAATTTTATAATCTTTAAAGCTCTCGTATGGTGCTCATTAAAAAATTATTTAAGTAAATTAAATATCTGGTCATATGAGCTAAAAATTTGTGATTAACAGAAGAATTTCAACTAATTCATATTTTGGTACTATGTGGGGTATAACTAGAGACATTTGAAAGACAGAGCTTTTGCTTGCAGTTGAATTTTAACTTGGATGATACAATTTAATGAGTCAAATTTCAGAATTTAAGTTAAAAGTTTACCTCGCATAGTAAATAATTGATTTTAAGTGAAATGGCTAAATACAGATATTGTTCAAGCTTTTCTAGACACCATTATTTGTTCCAGTCCTTAACCTTATTTGATCAATGGCAGAACAGGTATGGACTTCCACGGTGGCTCAGAAGGTAAAGAATCTGCCTACAATGAAGGAAACCCAGGTTCAGTACCTGGGTCGGGAAGACCCCCTGGAGAAAGGAATGGCAACCCATTTTAGTATTCTTGCCTGGAGAATTCCATGGACAGAAGAGCCTGGTGGGCTGCCATCATGGGGTCACAAAGAGTCAGATACGACTGAGTGACTAACATACACAGAATAGATATACTCTTGCTGTTAAGAAAGCTGTGTTTTAATGTGTATATATTAGAAGATTCAGTTTCATGACTACCATTTTTTCCTACTTGGGAAGAAATATGTGATTTCGTAGGGAAAAGCAGTAAGATTTTGAATTATATCTTGATACAAATCTCAAAAGGACTCCCAAGTGATGTTTTTAATAAGTACGAATCGTGTGCTTAGTCATTCAGTCATGTCTGACTCTTTGTGACCCTGGGGACTGTAGCCTGCCAGGCTCCTCTCTCCTTGGGATTTTTCAAGCAAGAATTCTGAAGTGGGTTGCAATTTCCTCCTCCAAAGGATCTTCCCGACCCAGGGATTGAACCTGTGTCTCCTGACTCTTCCACATTGGCAGGTGGATTCTTAACCACTTTGCCACCTGGGAAACCCCAAGCAGGAATCATACTATGTAATTAAATAACTTCAAAGAACAGTTATTGAATTGATTCTCCTTTTGGACTCCCTAAACTTGAGAGTAATGAAAGCATCACTGTAGCTATCCTTTGAAAATCAGCAACTCTCATGAAGTATAAAAAAAAATGGTATCAAAATGAAAGATAAATGAGTATATCCACTTCTAAGTATAGCTCTGTGTGTGTGTATATATATATACACACACACATATATATATATACTGCATGCATGCTCAGTCACTCAGTTATGTTCAACTTTGCAACCCTTTGGACTGTAAACAGCTAGGCTCCTCTGTCCATGGGATTTTCCAGGGAAAGATAATGGAGTGGGTTGCCATTTCCTTCTCCAGGGGTTCTTCCCAACCCAGGGATCAAACTCATACTTCTCATATCTTCTACACTGCAGGCAGGTGGATTCTTTACTGATGAGCCACTGGGGATCCATATATATGTATCAGATCAGATCAGTATACACATGTGCAATTGATTCTGTTATAATCATTTATACATGGCAAATATTATTGATGAGAAGATCAGTCAGGAGATGAGGTAGTATAAAAATATGGTGGATGCATTTGCTACTTTCCTGTTCTTGTTCTCTCTGAGGCCCTTATTTCATTCATTTTTAATATAGATATCACCTGCCACCACCCAAAATGCTATCTATACACAGGTGAGCAATGTGATTCAAATATGTCATTTTTCACAGAAATTAGGAAAGAACATATTTAAACGGGAAAATTTTAGCTCAAAATGATTCTTTTCATTTCAATTTCGTATTTAGAGGAGCAATGTGGGCTGGTGGGCTTTTGAGAATTTATAAGGGTTTAAAATGGTGGTTAACCTTAAACACAGTTGAGGAAACCTCATTCCTGTTCTATTAAATGGATTAAGACACTGTGGAAAGTCCTGCCCATAAAATTAACTCCGTCTTCCTTTGGGATGCACTGCATCACTAACCACCCAACATGCCAAATGGTATAATTGCCCGTGATTGCAGAACACGCTGTTGCATTTTAAACCACTTCTGTTGAAAACCTTACCTCCCTTAACAACAAAAAATGTAGTAATTGTTCCTAGACATTGCATGAGGTTACATTTAGAATATTTATCCACACCTTCACACTTTCTCTCATATCTACTGACTTTAAAGACTTCTAAGGCAACGGCACCCCACTCCAGTACTCTTGCCTGGAGAGTCCCATGGACAGAGGAGCCTGGTGGGCTGCAGTCCATGGGGTCGAGAAGAGTTGGATACGACTGAGCGACTTCACTTTCACTTTTCACTTTCATGCATTGGAGAAGGAAATGGCAACCCACTCCAGTGTTCTTGCCTGGAGAATCCCAGGGACGGGGGAGCCTGGTGGGCTGCTGTCTATGGGGTCGTACAGAGTTGGACACGACTGAAGCAACTTAGCAGCAGCAGCAGCAGGGTTTCTTCTGACAAGACACCCAGTTTGACACCTGATTTATGGTAATGTCTTTCTGGAATTTATTTGTAAAACTTTTAGATGTTTGTGGTCATTTCTTCCTTCAGCAAAGGCATTTTTACCCTTTGTTGTCTCCAGTTGTGTGTGTGTGTGTGTGTGTGTGTATGTGTTAGTACCTCAGTGGGGTCTGACTCTTTGTGACCCCCAGACTGTAGCCCACCAGGATCTTCTATCCATGGAATTCTCCAGGCAAGAATACTAGAGTGGGTTTCCATGCCCTTCTCCAGGAGATTTTCCTGACCCAGGGATGGAACCCACGTCTCCTGCATTAGTAGGAAGATTATTTGCCATCTGAGCCAAGGAAGTCTCCAGTTACTTCACAGTATTGGTTTTTCTTTGACTTCCTTGGTTAAACTTGGGGGTTTATTTTCTGTATGATCTTTCCTTAAATGAGAGTGTTGCTCAGAATTTTGTCTTAGACTCTTCTCTCCTTTCCTCATTCCTCACTCTACTATCTTTTGGCAGTTCTGCTCTCATAGGCTCTGTGCTTCTGATTACCTGGTCCATCTCTGTAGCTCAGAACCCTCCTCTTAGATCCATCATCTGATGCACACAGATGTCTTCCCTTGTATGTGGTATGCACATCCATATTAAATCCCAATGTGCTCCTCCTCTGAGTTTTTCTATTTTAGTAAATGGTAGAATATAAATGCCCACTTGCCCAAAACAACAACCTGAAAGCTGTCCTAAATTCTGTCCCTTAATCATTCCATCAGATTCTGTTCATTGTGCTCCTTGATAAGCTCTCAAACTGCTCTGCTTTTTTGCAGTTACCATATCACCACCTTAGTTTTGCTTCTATTTTTTTCTGATTTTAGAACAGCTCTCTAACTCTAATCTCCCTGCCTTGGATCATGTCACTCTTCAAATGGATTTCCACACTATATCCAGAGTGATGCTTCTGGAGGGCCTATTCAGAGGCCTTCTCAAATGTTCCTCTTCCCATTTATCAGACTTACTGCTTCCCTCCCTCCAGAATCTCCCTCTTCCTGTCAAAGCCACAGTCCATCTTGTTCTTCCCTACCACTTCCTTCAGACCTTTGTCCATACTTTCCCTTGCTTATAATACACCTTCTATCCCTGTTCTCTGGGATAATCTCCACTTGTTCTGTAGATGCAGTTTCAGAGTCCTATCTTCTGGCAAGAAACCTTGACCAGTAATCTTAAAATGTCTTGGCTGACTCTCCTGTCAGTACCCAGAATACTTTGTGACTCTCCTTGTTATTTCATTACGTCTGTTGGATTCCTTGTCTGCTTTCCCAACAGAAGATCCTAAGAGCAGTTGATAGATGACCTTTAGGCAGCAATTCTGATCATATATATATAAAGTTCTGCTAAACGGTGAAGAGAAAGAATTTGGAAGAGAGGATTCTCAGAACACAGCTGAAATGACGCTGTTCCTAGTTGGGAGCAAAAAAAAAAAAAAAAAAGATTGAGTTTGGGGGCCTGCAGGGAATGTGATACATTTGTGCTCAGCAGCAGGGAGAGCCAACTCTTCTATTGTGTTACATCACACCACGTATTTTTAGCATTTTGTTTCTGGCTGATTTATTTTGAAATAGCTGTCTTGTTTCCCTCATTCATTTTAAGTTCCTCTTTTTTGTTTTTTTTCAGGTGCTAAGTTGTGTCTGACTCTTTGTGACCCCAGGCTACTCTGTCCGTTGGGTCATCTAGGCAAGAACTCTGGAGCGGGCTGCCATTTCCTCCTCCAGGGGATCTTCTTGGATCAGAGATTGAACCCAGTCTCCCTCATTGGCAGATGGGTTCTTTACCGCTGAGCCATCTGGGAAGCCCAAACTCCTTGTGGTAGAAGAGTTTAATCTCTACCAGGTATAACATCAGAGGTCAGGCTCCAGATTTTTAGAATTAGATTCCAATATCACAGTTATAACAATCCCACGTAAATGTGTCAATAAAATGACCACATGATGGTGATCAATGAAATATAAATGGATTATAACTGAGAAATGCATTTTGAGGGCTAGACTTAAACATTACATGATATCAGTATGTTTTAAAGAAAATCAATTTGAAGTTTGTATGTTGGAAAAAAATTGAAAAGGATATAATAATGCTAGTATTAATTCATATATTACTTTTAATTCATGATTTTAGACAATCTCTCTTCAGTGTTGTAACCCACATGATCCACTAATGGTATCACCCAGACCATCACTCATGTTTGTGGGGAACAATTACCTACGGATTATTTGGTCCAAATATTTGACCTCTAATCCTATTCTCCATTTATAGGCATTAAGTGTCTTTGGAGAATAGCTCCAAAGCTTTTCTTGTCTTGGGTCAAGAAAAAGTCAATGTGGGTTTGAAAACCATGGTTTTGCTATAAGTTAAATATGATTTCAACAAATCTCAGAGAGTACAAATAAGTAATACAGTCAGCTTAAACCTAGGTCAATATGTGATCATCAAACACCTCAAATAGAAACATAATCATAGTTAAATGGAAAATTGAGGTTATGACATAAATCAGTGATGCATAAAAGACAAAAACTAATATCTGACAATTAAAAATTTAATGTTGCAGGATTGTTGTACTGGAAAAGAAGAGTGACCATATTGGCGGTGGTGGTTTAGTCACTAAGTTGTGTCCGACACTTTGCGACTCCATGGATTATAGCCTCCAGGCTCCTTTGTCCATGGGATTTCTCAGGCAAGAATACCAGAGTGAGTTGCCGTTTTCTTCTCCAGGAGATCTTACCAACCCAGGACCTCTGCATTGTATGTGGATTATTTACTGATTGAGCCACTGGGGAAGCCCTAGGATATTAGGATATTCTTAATCTAAAACTTGTTTTTAGTGAGAAGAGTTTTAACATATATGGCTATTTTATATCTTTTTTTGATAAAATACATTAAAAATTTTATCTTGAATTTATAAAATGTAGGTTGAATTTCTAGCTGTATAAATGGGCTTGTGAAAGGTATTATTTGCAGGTACATAAAATGGCTAGAAAATTCCTAGATATGTCAGATATTTAACACAAGTTGTGTTTTCTTTTTCTGCCTCCCTGGCACTTTTCTAAGTTCCCCCAAGGCCTGAGCTGAGAACCTTAATAAGCTATTTTTGAGTTTGTGATGTTGGTTACCCATCTTGTTCCAGCTAGCTATTCCCTCTACCCTTAGCCCTACTTTTCTAGTGGCCCAGTAAACAGAGAATAACTCTTTGGGGATCCCATTGTCACTCTAGGTGCCCTCTTAGGCAGCACTTAAAATGGCTCCAGATGAGTTTATCCTGACCTGTGTGGCTCCGTATCTGCTTCATTTAGTTGTTCAGTCACTCAGTCATGTCTGACTCTTTGCCACCCCACGGCTGCAGTATGCCAGACTTCCTTGTCTTTCACCATCTCCTGGAATTTGCTCAAACTCATGTCCCTTAAGTTGGTGATTCCATCCAACCATCTCATCCTCTGGCGCCCCCCTTTCCTCCTGCCTTCAATCTTCCCCAGCATCAGGGTCTCTTCCAATGAGTCAGTTCTTTGCGTAAAACTTTGCCAAAGTTTTGGAGCTTCAGCTTCAGCATCAGTCCTTCCAATGAATATTTGAGTTGATTTCCTTTAGGATGGACTAGTTTGATCTCCTTTCTGTCCAAGGGACTCTCAAGAGTCTTCTTCAGCACCACAGTTCGAAAGCATCAATTCTTCAGCGCTCAGCCTTCTTTATAGTTCAACTCTTACATCCAGACATGACCACTCGAAAAACCATAGCTTTGACTATACGGACATTTGTTGCCAAAGTAATGTCTCTGATTTTTAATACAATGTCTAGGAGAAGGCAGTGGCACCTCACTCCAGTACTCTTGCCTGGAAAATCCCATGGACGGAGGGAACTGGTAGGCTGCAGTCCATGGGGTTGCTAGAGTCGGACACGACTGAGCGACTTCGCTTTCTCTTTTCACTTTCATGCATTGGAGAAGGCAATGGCAACCCACTCCAGTGTTCTTGCCTGGAGAATCCCAGGGACGGGGAGCCTGGTGGGCTGCCGTCTATGGGGTCGCACAGAGTCGGATACGACTGAAACAACTTAGCAGCAGCAGCTGGTTTGTCACAGCTTTTCTTCCAAGGGGAAAGCATCTTTTAATTTTGTGGCTGCAGTCACTGTCTTCAGTGATTTTGGAGCCCAAGAAAATAAATCTGTCACTGCTTATATCTGCTTCATGGGATGTAGTTATCCCTCCTTGCCTTAAAGACTTTGGGAGTCAGGACTGCCCACCACAGCCACCTTTGCTGTTTTCCTTTGCTTCTGCTTCTAGATCTTCTAACCTCCAGTTGCTCCCTTGTACCTTTTCTGGTAGATTTAACAGTAAACTGAAACACCCCCAACTTCAGAGAGCACATAGCAATTTCTCTGAGAAATCACCTTGTGGTGACAGAGGAAGTACACTCAAGCCCCCCTCTTTGCTGTGTCTCTCAGGAACTCCACCTCATATAGCTCACAGCTCTTTCCCATCCTCAGTCTCTGAACAATTTTTATGTTCCCAATCTGGGCAAGGTCTCTCACTTGTCCTCCTTTGACCATCCTTTTTGAAAAATCTGAACGGCAGTCTGTTTCCCACCTCATTTTGATATCTGAAACCTGTTGCCTTTGGGTCAACACAGAGTTACGTTTCTATCCTATTAGACACAAATATTTCTTGTGTTGTTATTGCATTGAGGCAATATAAGGAAGAGCAAGAGGATGGATTTTGTAACATTGGCCCAATAAAACTTCAAAAACATAATTTCAAAGAAAGGCACCAGGGCTCAGACTCATCATTAGTCACTCAGGTTTGCATCACTGAGATCCTATGTGGTGACCATGAATTGACAACTTGGTAACACAAGTCACATTCCCTTAGCGGATTTGAGACAATATAATTGCATACGTATTGGGGACTGGGAGAGATCTTGTAAGGTTGTTGTAATCCAGAACAGTATTGAAAGACTTATTATTGTAAATATCCTGAGAATTTATTAACACAAGAGTAGAAATAATGAAGAGAAATCTCACAGCATTGATAGTTTTAGAAAGTAGTGCATTTTGTGATTTTCATATTTGCATATGTTTTGCCTGCTCTTTTAAATGTTTAAGAGAACTGGTCGTGTTAAATTTTCACTTTTTCTTGGACATAGTGAAAACTTTTAGCCCTCTTCATTATCTATTCTCACTATTTTTCTTCTTTTAAATAATATAATCTTAAGATTTTAAGCTGGCATATGGCTGTGGTGTGGTGTGGTGTGGTGTGCTGTGCTTGGTCACTCAGTCCTGTCCAGCTCTTTGCAACCTCATGGACTGTAGGCCCACCAGGCTCCTCTGTCCATGGGGATTCTCCAGGTGAGAATACTGGATTGGGTTGCCATGCACTCCGTCAGGGGATCATCCCAACCTAGTGATCAAACTCAGGTCTCCCGCTTTGTGGGTGGATTCTTTACCATATGAGCCACCAAGGAAACCCAAGAATACTGGAATGGGTAACCTATCCCTTCTCCAGGGGATCTTCCCAACCCAGGAATCGAACTGGGGTCTCCTGTATAGCAGGCAGATTCTTTACCAGCTGAGCTACCAGGAAAGCCTGGCACATGGTTACCCAGCTATAAAATATATACATTTTCAGTCTTCCTTGCAGTTAACTGGGGCCATGTGATTAAATTTGAGTCAAAGCATATGAACAGATATGTTTGTAATTTATGGATTATGTTCAGCTTAAAGACAAGTTGATTACTGTGGGCTTCCTCTTTCTCCATGCAAGTAAGAACACAGATGTACAATGCCCCAAGTTCTATTATAGAGCAATGAGCAATGTTCTAGGCCTAGACGTAGATAGGAGGGACTTCTATTCTTGAATGACCTTGTGGTAGAGCAGCCCTGCTAGTTAGAATCTGTGGAATTTTATATAAGAAAAAAATACACACGTGTCTTAATTTCAGTCATTTCATTTTCACATCTCTTTTTTTTTAGCACCTTTACTTCTACCCTTCAAAATATAATGGGATTTAATTAAATAAATATTTTATTTTTGCATGACAAAACAACCCCCAAGTTTAGTGGCTTGCTATCTTTTGTAGTTCTGTGGGTTGTCTTAGGCTGGTTAGTTCTTCCATGGGATCTCTTACATAACCTCAAATAGATGCAGAAGTTCGAGTCTTCTGAAACCTCAACTGGTTTGGACATCCAAGCAAGTTTATTCACATGAGTAGAAGTAATGGTAGCTGAGAGCTCAACTGGAATTGGTACTGAAACTGGAGCACATATATGTGGCCTCTCCATATAGCTTAGGTTTTTCACTGCATGGTGTCTAGGTTCCAAGAGTGAATATTCCAAGACTTGGACAGAAATGTCAAGGCTTCATATCACCCAGTCTTCGAAGATCCAGAGCATCACTGGTCATCAAGACACAAAGGCCAGTTGAGAGTCAAGGAGAAAGAGGTCAGACTCCACATCTCAATGGAAGAAGTGGCAAGGGATTTGCAAACATCTTCAATCTATCACATTAACCACATGAGAATTTTTCCCCAGAGATTCTTTCTAAAATGTTCTCAGTATCTTAATAAATCATTTTTCTACACCAAGCCCATTTTCCATTGCAAACTTTAATAGATTGGTCATTAATTACATTGGAAACAATGGTTAGTATTTCTCTTCACCCATCAAGTGCCATAGCACTAAATAATCTTTCATGTGTGTGTGTTCAGTAATGTCCGACTTTTTGTGACCCAGTGACCTTAGCCCTCCAGGCTCCTCTGTCCATAGGATTTCCCAGGCAAGAATATTGGAGTGGGTTGCCATTTCCTTCTCCAGAGGATCTTCCTGACCCACGGATTGAACCTGAGTGTCCTGCATTGGCAAGAAGATTCTTTACCACTGCACCATCTGGGAAGCCCATAGCAACAGTTAAACTGATTAACTTTACATCAGAAGAAAGTGTTAATAAAATCAAAGACATTAAATTCTGTGAATGAAATACTTGGGAGCCACTGCCAGGGCCATGCTGTGACTGTTAGCTAACCTTTTTGAGACCTTGAAATAAGTGCTTTGCCAGATTACCTCATTTCTTCCTCATAAAGTCCAGCGAGGTATGTTCTATTATCGTTTGTCGAGTTGCATAATTGTACTGTTGTATGTTTACAATTGTGAGGAAATGAAAGCTTGGATTAAGTAAATTTCCCAAAGTCACAGAGATTAAAAATGGCTGAACTCAATTCAGGGTTCAAAGGCTAAACCACAAGGGTAAATCTAGATCCCCACAGCTCTCTTTTGAACAAAGATTGTCTTTTATACTTTCCCGTATGGTGGTAACTTGATTAAGGAAGTTTCTGCTTTTTTTTTTTTTTTTAATATTGACTTTTGTATCAATACGTAAGTTCTTTCTTCCAGTTCTTTCTTATGAGTCGTAGACAAACTAATTTTTTCAATGCTTCCAATTATATCTTGTGCTTGTTAAGATTAATTTTTTAAATTTAAAAATAATGATACAGAAAAATTACATTATTTCACATTCAAGAATCCGTTATTATTTGTATCTGGAAAAGTTTTAATCCTTTCCTCCTTATAGTTTCTATATCAAGTTTATATTGCACTTACCATTTTGTGAACTGCTGTGTATTTTTTTACATGTTCTATTATAAACATTATAATCTGAAAACATGCTAAACATCCTATTAAAAACTTTGATGGTAAAGCCCACTTCAAACAGACACAAGTAGAATTGTATAGTGAACCCCATGTACTTATTACATACCATTAAAGTGGCTAGTATTTCATCTGAAACTATTTCTACTTCCCTGAGCTCCAATCACTGTATCATTTCATCTAAACATTACTTTCAATATTTGAATGTTTTCAGCCTTATCATGAACCATATTTTGCTGACATAAAAAAATCTGGTTGTAATTGGAGTCTTATTACCATGTTCCTGACCAGAACACCCACACTATTCTGTGAGTATTCTACGAAGAAAAAAGTTTCAGTGCTCTCATAGGAATATCTGTGTCATCTGAGGCTTCCTGTAAATAACTTCCAATTTGTCAAATTCTCAACAAGATTCTCTATATTTACATGACACATTGAAATACAAAATATATCAGATTAATGAAAAAGCAAAGCCCTGGTATTAATCACTTTTGAAACCATGAAATCCACAACTGGTAATTTTGAGAACATAATAAATTATAGAGATAAAGATGCATTTGAAAGTTCTGATACAACATCAAAAAGTGAACACATGGTTTATTTTAAAATATTAACAGCTCTGCACTGTAAAATTCTTCTCTTCATTATAGATTCAACTTGTTTTAACCCTTCCATTGATACTCATATTTACCCAAGAGAGTATTTTTATCAAGTTAATTTATATCTTTTTTCCATAATGAAGTTAGTGAGAAATACCTGCCTTCCAAATACTGCTTCAGAGACTTTGCTAAAATTCTCTCAATAATCCTTTGGAAGACAAAAACATCAGCAAGAAATAATTGAGGAAAAAAAAGCCACTGTGACAGGAATTAAAGATTATTTATGAGGTATGAAAATGTCTGAGATCCAGTTGCAAGGACATCTGGTTCTATGACTATAAGCAAAAGTCTGTCAAAAATTTCATTTAAAAACCCATTTCTAAGGTTTTCAGCTCTGCTGCTTCAGTTCCCATGCATCCTAATCCAACTTTTAAAAAACTGGTTATCTGAAATCACATTTGCCAGTCCATCTGGGCTGAGAACTTAAGAAAAAGAACAAAATTAAAAAGTATTTTACTCTGGATCATATTTACTCTTTCTATATTAATTACTTTTTCTGTAAATTATGTGCTCACTTTATACTTGAGATACAAATTACGAGTTGTTTCTATATTGTTGGTTCACTTTACATTTAATTTTCATTTTTTTCTTCCGTGCTGTCTACTACATACATGAATGTTGAGGTTACACTCATGTCCCATGTATTCACTAGTGTTATTTGATTCCTAAGCTATGGTTTTTCCAGTGGTCATGTATGGATGTGAGAGTTGAACTATAAAGAAAGCTGAGTGCCGAAGAATTGATGCTTTTGAACTGTGGTGTTGGAGAAGACTCTTGAGAGTCCCTTGGACTGCAAGGAGATCCAACCAGTCCATCCTAAAGGAAATCAATCCTGAAGTTGATTGGAAGGACTGATGCTGAAGCTGAAACTCCAATACTTTGGCCCCCTGATGAGTAAAACTGACATATTTGAAAAGACCCTGATGCTGGGAGAGATTGAAGGCCGAAGGAGAAGGGGGTGACAGAGGATAAGATGGTTGGATGGCATCATCGACTCGATGGACATGAGTGTGAATAGGCTCTGGGAGTTGGTGATGGACAGGGAGGCCTGGCCTGCTGCAGTCCATGGGGTCACAAAGAGTCAGACATGACTGAGCAACTGAACTAACTGACTGACTGAACTGTTGTTAATTTAAAAAATTAGTACTTGATACTTCCCTAGTCATCCAGAGACTAAGCCTCCATGCTCCCACTGCAGGAGGACAAAAGTTTGATCCCTGGTCAGGGAACTGGATCCCACGTGCCACAATTAAAGATCCAGCAAGCCACAATGAAGATCAAAGATCCCATATGCCCAGTGCAGCCAAATAAATTAAAAAAAAAATACTTGCTTTCTTTTTTTTTAATTGTAAACTTTTTACTTTGTGTTGCAGTATAGCTGATAAATAATGTGACAATTTCAGGTGAACAGCAAAGGGACTCAGCATACATATACATGTACCCATTTTCTCCCAAACTCCCCTCCCATCCAGGCTGCTATATAGCATTGACTTGCTTCCTTTCTGGAATGCTTACTATGTACCAAACTCTTCACAAACCTTAACTCAAATCTTCACCCCACAACTCTGCAGGGTGAAAGCTGTTACTCCTTATAACAGCTAAGTTAACTAAGCATCAGAAAGATTAAGACATCTGCCTATGGTCACCCAAGTTTGGAGGACCACAGTTTTGGTTTGGGGGAACACAGTTTTGTCTGCATACAAAGCCTATTTGTTCTTGAATATTATTTGAGTAGGTGATAGTAATATCTTACTCTGATAATGTTCATGTCCTTATGGAACTTTTTTTTTTTTTTTTTTTTTTTTTAATTTTATTTTATTTTATTTTTTTTTTATTCTTCCAATTTTATTTTATTTTTAAACTTTACATAATTGTATTAGTTTTGCCAAATATCAAAATGAATCCACCACAGGTATACATGTGTTCCCCATCCCGAACCCTCCTCCCTCCTCCCTCCCCATACCATCCCTCTGGGCCGTCCCAGTGCACCAGCCCCAAGCATCCAGCATCGTGCATCGAACCTGGACTGGCAACTCGTTTCCTACATGATATTTTACATGTTTCATTGCCATTCTCCCAAATCTTCCCACCCTCTCTTATGGAACTTTTGAAAGTGAAAGTCGCTCAGTTGTGCCAACTCTTTGCAACCCCATGGACTGTTACCCACCAGGCTCCTCTGTCCATGGAATTCTCCAGGCAAGAATACTGGAGTGGGTAGCTGTTCCCTTCTTCAGGGCATCTTCCTGACCTAGGGATTGAATCCAGGTCTTCCACATTGCAGTCAGATTCTTTATCATCTGAGACACCCTACTATTGATATAATAAAATATCACTTTCAGTTACATCATTGGCTTCTTTTTGTGAAAAATTTATAATTAAAATAAAGTATGTTAAAGTGTGTCTATTTACAGATACATAAAAATTGAATTTAGAGGATTCTTTAAAAATAGTTTCAGTTCAGTTCAGTCTCTCAGTGGTGTCTGATTCTGCGACCCCATGGACTGTAGCATGCCAGGCTTCCCTGTCCCTTACCAACTCCCAGAGCCTACTCAAACTCGTCCATTGCATTGATGATGCCATCCAACCATCTCATCCTCTGTCACCCCCTTCTCTTCCTGCCTTCAATCTTTCCCAGAATCAGGGTCTTTTCAAATGAGTCAGTTCTTTACATCAGGTGGCCAAAGTATTGGAGTTTCAAATTCAGCATCAGTCCTTCCGATGAATATTCAGGACTGATTTCCTTTAGGATGGACTAGGTGGATCTCCTTGTAGTCCAAGGGACTCTCAAGAGTCTTCTCCAACACCACATTTCAAAAGCATCAATTCTTCAGCACTCAGCTTTCCTTATGGTCAAAATCTCACATCCATACATGACTACGGGAAAAACCATTGCTTTGGCTAGACAGAACTTTGTTAGTAAAGTAATGTCTCTGCTTTTTAATATGCTATCTAGGTTGATCATAGCTTTTCTTCCAAGGAGCAAGCATCTTTTAATTTCATGGCTGCAGTCACCATCTATAGTGATTTTGGAGCCCCCCCAAAATAAAGTATCTCATGGTTTCCCTATCTATTTGCCATGAAATGATGGGACCAGATGCCATGATCTTAGTTTTCTGAATTTGAGTTTTAAGCCACCTTTTTCACTCTCCTCTTTCACTTTCATCAAGAGGCTCTTTAGTTCTTGCTTTCTGCCATAAGGGTGGTATCATCTGCATGTCTAAGGTTATTGATATTTCTCCCGGAAATCTTGATTCCAGCTTATGCTTCATCCAACCCAGCATTTCACGTGATGTACACTGCATATAAGTTAAATAAGGAGGGTGGCAATATACAGCCTTGACATACTCCTTTCCCGATTTGGAACCAGTCTGTTGTTCCATGTCCAGATCTAACTGTGGCTTCTTAACCTGCATACAGATTTCTCAGGTGGCAGGTCAGGTGGTCTGGTATTCTCATCTCTTGAAGAATTTTCCACAATTTGTTGTGATCCACACAGTTAAAGGCTTTGGAGTAGTCCATAAAGCAAAAGTAGATGTTTTTCTGGAATTCCCTTGCTTTTTCGATGATCCAGTTTAACATAATACAAAAAAAAAGTTTTTTTTTTATTCTTTCAATGTTACATTTCTAAGTCTAAAATATTCAGTATCCCTATCCTCTGTCTACCAGACAAAGACATGGAACTTCGCAACTACCATCTGAACTCTCCTCCATGCCATCTTCCATGTCTAGAATTTTAATTCTAATTTTATAAACCTATATCTATATATAGCTGTCCACAGTAACTATTTTTTAAAGCTAATAATTTCATTTACCTGTCTCTGTACATTTGTTTGTGATCATGGTTCTCAGTGAAGTACTTCTCCACTGATTCTTTTTAGTGATGTTCTGGGGCTATTAAAATCCATTATTCCCTCTATGTCTGAAAAGTCTTGATTTTATTATAAGAAATCTGAACTGTTTATGGAATTCCAGGTTGACTGCTATTTCCTCTCAACAATTTTTTGCTATGGAGAAGTCTGCTGTCAATCTAAGTGCCCTTTTCATACAGATAAATTTTGTTTGTTGGGAAATGTCATTTGAGAGATAACTTTTACTAGTATTTTCTTCTCTTTGATTTTTGGAAATTTTACTGCAGTGTATTTAGATGTAGATTTATTTTATTTATGCTTCTTGTCATTTGATATTCACTTTCTGAGGAAACATTTTTTAAAAATTCTGAAAAACACTAAATAAATGTTCCTTTTAACATTGCCTTCTTATATACTCCTCTTTTTGAAAATCTAGAACCCCTTTAATGCATATGTAAGCACTTCTCACTCTGGTTTTCATGTTTCTTAACTCTACTCTCAAGAGTTAAGCACATTTTTATTTCTGTGCACTGCCTTCAGTAATACCATTGTTTATTAATTATCTCATCGTACATCTAATTTCATTTTCTTGGGCTCCAAAACACTGCAGACAGTGACTGCAGCCATGAAATAAGATGCTTGCTGCTTGGGATAAAAGCTATGACAAACCTAGACAGCGTATTAAAAACCAGAGACATCACTTTGCCAACAAAAGTCTGTATAGTCAAAGGTATGGTTGGTTTTTCCAGGAGTCTGTACAGTGGTGAAAGTTGGACCATAAAAAAAGCTGAGTGCTGAAGAATTGATGCTCTGGAACTGTGGTATTGGAGAATACTCTCGAGAGCCTTTGGACAGCAAGGAGATCAAACCCAGTTAATCCTAAAAGAAATCAACCCTGAATATTCACTGGAAGGACTGATGCTAAAGCTGAAGCTTCAGTTCTTTGGCCACCTGATGCAAAGAAACTGGCTATCTGATTAAAAGATCTGACTCATAGGAAAAGACTCTGATGTTAAAAAAGATTGAGGCAGGAGGAAAAGGGTGATAGAGGATGAGATGGTTGGATGGCATCACCAACTCAATGAACATGAGTCTGAGCAAATTCTGGGAGATAGTGAAGGACAGCATAGTCCATGGGGTCTCAGAGAGTCAGACATGACTTAGCGACTGAATAACAGCAACAACAATTTCACACTGCTTTTAGCAGATTAAGTGTTTTCTGGCAAAGAAAGTACTTTTCAGCAAACATATTTTTGAGCACTCTGGGGACTGAGTAGGGTGAATTTGTAGAAGTTCTACAAAGTTATCAGCAAAGAGGCCATGAAAACCTGGGGCGGAGAAGTCTAAGAGAGTCAGGCAGCCAGACAGTGGGAGCATTGAGAGTGCTGATGGTGCATTTCATTTTCCTTCTGATTGTGCTGGACACTCACTTTCAAGCTTTCACCCCACTACTGGATAGCATCAAGCCTATCTTCTCCCTGATTCTGTCTCTTGAGGGTACAGTTGTTTGTGGGCTTTCTGCTGCTAAGTCACTTCAGTAGTGTCCGACTCTGTTCTCTCCCGTCCCTGGGATTCTCCAGGCAAGAACACTGGAGTGGGTTGCCATTTCCTTCTCCAATGCATGAAAGTGAAAAGTGAAAGTAAAGTCACTCAGTCGTGCCCGACCCTCAGCGACACCATGGACTGCAGCCTTCCAGGCTCCCCCGTCCATGGGATTGTCCAAGCAAGAGTACTGGAGTGGGGTGCCACTGCCTTCTCCGTGTTTGTGGGCTTAGGGTCTCTCTAAACTTCAGTTTTAGGACTAAGGCAAATTACCTTGAACTTGAAGGAATTCCTTCTTTTCCTTCTGCACCATTAGGGCTGCCCCTCCTTGTGTCAGTGGGGGTAAACTGAGCGTTAAGTATTAAAGGCATTATGATGCAAATCAGGCAGCAGCCAGAAAAATACTTTTCTATGATAGCTGTTCCCCTGGAGAAGGGCATGGTAACCCACTCCAGTATTCTTGCCTGGAGAATCCCCTCGGACAGAGGAGCCTGGTGGGCTATAGTCCATGGGGTCACAGTCAGACACTACTGAGTGACTAAGCACAGCATGGCAGCTGTTTAACCCTGTTTGTTGCAAAGCTAATTAACAGAAATAATTCTACAATGATTCTTTCATGTATTTTTGGTATATCTACATCAGTTCAGTTCAGTCGCTCAGTCGTGTCCGACTCTTTGCAACTCCATGAATCGCAGCATGCCAGGCCTCCCTGTCCATCACCAACTCCCAGAGTTCACTCAGACTCAGTGATGCCATCCAGCCATCTCATCCTCTGTCGTCCCCTTATCCTCCTGCCTCCAATCCCTCCCAGCATCAGAGTCTTTTCCAATGAGTCAACTCTTCACATGAGGTGGCCCTTACAATTACAAATCTGTTCTCTAAATTTCCATTTGCGCGGTCCTGGTCGTACATTTAGATTCTGAATGCCATTAGCCAAACCTAATAGTTATTTGGGCTTTCCGCCTCCTGGCTTTCTTTAGCTCATTATCTTGGAAATCACCAGTTTGAATTATAGTATTTTTCTGTATATTTACACATACCCATAGAGATAAATGTCCACCGAAATCCAGTAATACTCCTCAGGGAGTGCCCAGATAACACAGAGTACAATGTAGAGGAAGTTTTTTTCACAGCTTTTGTAACGCACTGCAAACTAGGTTATGGTCTCCTTTTATTTGCTCTTCCAAGGTTGCACGCTTACACCCACTGTGGAACTTACACTGACAGGTAAGTATTAGCTTCCTAGGGCTGCCATAACAAAATGCCATGGAACAGGTGCTTAAACGACCGAAATTTATTTGCTCATAGTTCTAGAAGATCAAGATCAATGTGTGGGCAGTTCAGGTTTCTACTGAGGCTTCTCTAAACTAACGGATGGCCATCTTTTCTTTGTTTTCTTCACCTGGATCCTTGTCTGTGCTCTTACATCCCTAGTGTCTCTTTTTATATCCAGATTTTCTCTTATAATAGCACTAATCAGGTTGGATCAAGGTCCACCCTAACAACTTCATTTTAACTTGACAGTGAAGTGAGATATTAGTCCCTCAGTTGTGTCTGACTCTGTATGACCCCAGGGACTGTAGCATGCCAAGGCTCCTCTGTCCATGGAATTTTCCAGGCAAGAATACTGCAGGGGATTACCATTCCCTTCTCCAGGGAATCTTCCCGACCCAGAGATCAAACCCAGGTCTTCCCTCATTGCAGGCAGATTCTTTACCATCTGAATCACCAGATGGTATTTTAACTTAGTCATCTTTTAAAGACTATCTCAAAGAGAGTTACACTGTGAGTTACTGTGAGTAGGGACTTTAAAATACAAATTGGAGGGAAGACAAATAAAGCCCATAAGAGCAAATACATTGCATTTGTTCATTTGATCACTTTTCTATTGGAACTAAAATGAGCTACTTGAAGGCACGTATCATGTCATTTTGTGTTCTTTATATCCAAGACTTTGATACTAAAGACGTATTTAAAGAATTCAACAAGTTTAAGACTATAATTGTGATGTGATGTGGCATGTAAAGACATTTTACATTTGGTGCACTCAATATGCCAGCAAATTTGGAAAACTCAGTAGTGGCCACAGGACTGGAAAAGTCAGTTTTCATTCCAATCCCAAAGAAAGGCAATGCCAAAGAATGCTCAAACTACCGCACAATTGCACTCATCTCACACACTAATTGGAGAAGGCAATGGCACCCCACTCCAGTACTCTTGCCTGGAAAATCCCATGGACAGAGGAGCCTGGTAGGCTACAGTCCATGGGGTCACTAAGGGTCGGACACAACTTCACTTTCACTTTCACTTTGCACTTTCATGCATTGGAGAAGGAAATGGCAACCCACTTCAGTGTTCTTGCCTGGAGAATCCCAGGGACGGGGGAGCCTGGTGGCCTGCCGTCTATGGGGTCGAGCAGAGTCAGACACAACTGAGGCGACTTAGCAGCAGCAGCACATGCTAGTAGAGTAATGCTTAAAATTCTCCAAGCCAGGCTTCAGCAATACATGAACCGTGAACTTCCAGATGTTCAAGCTGGTTTTAGAAAAGGCAGAGGAACCAGAGATCAAATTGGCAACATCTGCTGGATCATCGAAAAAGCAAAAGAGTCCCAGAAAAACGTCTATTTCTGCTTTATTGACTATGCCAAGACCTTTGACTGTGTGGATCACAATAAACTGTGGAAAATTCTGAAAGAGATGGGAATACCAGACCACCTGACCTGCCTCTTGAGAGACCTATATGCAGGTCAGGAAGCAACAGTTAGAATTGGACATGTAACAACAGACTGGTTCCAAATAGGAAAAGGAGTATGTCAAGGCTGTATATTGTCACCCTGCTTATTTAACTTCTATGCAGAGTATATCATGAGAAACACTGGGCTGGAAGAAGCACAAGCTGGAATCAAGATTGCCGGGAGAAATATCAATAACCTCAGATATGCAGATGACACCACCCTTATGGCAGAAAGTGAAGAAGAACTAAAGAGCCTCTTGATGAAAGTGAAAGAGGAGAGTGAAAAAGTTGGCTTCAATCTCAATATTCAGAAAACGAAGATCATGGCATCTGGTCCCATCACTTCATGGCAAATAGATGGGGAAACAGTGGAAACAGTGTCACACCTTATTTTTCTGGGCTCCAAAATCACTGCTGATGGTGCTTGTAGCAATGAAATTAAAAGACGTTTACTCCTTGGAAGGAAAGTTATGGCCAACCTAGACAGCATATTCAAAAGCAAAGATATTACTTTGCAACAAAGGTCCATCTAGTCAAGGCTATGGTTTTTCCAGTGGTCATGTAATTGATGCTTTTGAACTGTGGTGTTGGAGAAGACTCTTGAGAGTCCCTTGGACTGCAAAGTGATCCAACCAGTCCATCCTAAAGGAGATCAGTCCTGAGTGTTCATTGAAAGGACTGATGTTAAAACTGAAACTTCAATACTTTGGCCACCTGATGCAAAGAGCTGACTCATTTGAAAAGACCCTGATGCTGGGAAAGATTGAGGGCAGGAGAAGAAGGGGACGACAGAGGATGAGATGGTTGGATAGCATCAGTGACACGATGGACTTGGGTTTGGGTGGACTAAAGGAGTTGCTGATGGACAGGAAGGCCTGGCATGCTGTGGTTCATGAGGTCGCAGAGTCAGACACGACTGAGTGACTTAACTGAACTGAACTGATGCATTTGGTTGGGAATGATGGGTGTCCAAGGAACTTACCTTCAACTAAATTGTTCTTATAAAGAAATTCTTAATCTCGCTTGCTATACATTCAGGAGTAGTGAGGAATATATTTTTCTACTTAAAAATAACATAAGGAAAGAAATCATGAAAGAACATGTAAGAATATATATATATATATATATATATATATATATATATATATATATATATGTATATATGTTAGGAGAGATTAATTTAATATACATTGGTTTCTATGTCAGATAAAATAAGCCACTTTTGTACCTTCAAAGAGCTTATAACTAATTTAGGAACAAATATGTTCAAATGTTTAGGAACCTGTAGGAACAAAATATGGACAGAGTATGGATCGATGGGAAGGTAGTTGCAATGATTACACTGTGGTTTCAAAAACTGTCTGGTTTTGGTGACAAAAAGTCATGACTTCACCAAGGACTCTAGGTTAGAATTGCGTCTTTAAGAACGAAGGGGCTAGGGACCTCCATGGCGGTCCAGTGGTTAAGACTTTGCCTTCCAAAGAGGTGGTTCAGGTTCGATCCCTGGCTGTGGAACTAGGATCTCACAAGCCTCGCAGCCATGGCATGATAACCAAAGTATAACATAAAACAAAATATAAAACAGAACCAACATTGTAACAAATTCAATAAAGACTTTTAAAATGGTCCACACCCCAGAAAAAAAAAAATCTTAAAAAAGAAGAAGAAAGGGAATAAGCAAGACACTTTAAGTGGTTGGTTCGAAGGTGTGGAAATCAGTGATGGTGAAGTTATCAGGAGACACTGGAACAAGAAAAACCCACATAGCTTTCACAGCACAAAACTTGTCATTATCCTATTGACTAACATTGCCTTTTTTAAAAATGTTCTTTCAGCTCTGAAAAATGAACTGTCATAAACATTTCAACGATAACATAAATTGTGTACCCAGCATAAACCCAATAGCTAATCAGTCATAACAAAATGACTTATCCTTTGTCTATCTGGCACTGGAGTTAACATTCTGAGATTTAGGTTGTGAATCATTAGGTGTTGACGTTTTTTTTTTTTTCTTCTCCTCAGATAGTAAGTAGGGAAGAAAAATAGTAGCAGTGGAACAATACTTAGGATATCTTGATGTCAGGAATCTACTATTCTAGGTTTATAGGAAATTTCCCGTTAGCTTAAAACTGACAATTGGCAAGTACTTTGTCACTTTCTCATATACACATTCCATGACATTACTTACTTTTTCCCTTATCTTTTTAGCTCTAGGTGTTGTTTTCAACTCTTCGTGGCCTGGATGACAGTTTATATTGTCTTCAACAGAAAAATCAAGCCACACTTCAGGTAGACCTCTTGGAAAATACGAATCTATCAGTTGACATTGGCTGTATTTCTTGTTTTTTTTTTTTTTTTTTGACTTTTCATGGCTTACATTTCTTTTATGTTTATCTTAGGAGACATATGTCCTAGCACAGAATGCAAATTAGAAGTATGAAGAGTTCTAAAAGAGTTTCCACTTGATATTTAAAAGTAACATTATTTTTATTGCTTGGAACAGTTTAAGAGGTGTGCCTTGGGGCTCAGGTTTTTATGTTTCATTTTTCACAGTTTTTCCAGACTCTGTTATAGGTGGTTGTAATTAAGATTATTTAATCATTTTACCGAAAGTAAATTGCAAAGCAGTTAAGAGGCAAATAGCTTTTATATATTTACCATAGGCTTTCACACAAGAAGTTGAATTTCCTTCCCTCTTCATTCTGTTCCTTGGTGTGTTGTACTCAGATCATTCCTTATCTTACTCCCCTTTGCACCCTGGATTGACCTTCCTTCTCTGTGTGTCAGATAGCTTCTGGATGGGTTCAGCTAGTGATAGGCACTGTCAGGAGACTGGCAGGTGATAGGAGAGCTCAAGGCATTTTCCTTTCTCCCTTTATCTCAAACAACATGCTCATCCATATCTGTGTTCTCCCTGACACCAGCTCCCACCCAGCATGTCCACTGAGCTCTCTCCACTGGAGCCAAGCTTCTGCATTCCAGTAACCCCATCTATTCCCTTTGTCCCTGCTTATGGGTGGTAGCAGCTTCTGCTCCCTCTAATCTTGGAGTTACCACCCTTTCCTCTTGCTTAGTCTCAGCTCTATCTATTAAACCAATGCCACTTCTATTTTAAATACTTGAAATGATGATCTTTTCCTGGTTCGATCTTGACTGGTTCACTCCATTTCCTCCGTCTTCACCTGACAGTTGGTAAAATCACACAGTCTTCTTACTTATCACAAGACCTCTGTTACTGACACCATCACTGATAGTGAAATATGTGTGTTGCTGTCTGCAGGGCACAGTGCTCAGTGAAGTAGATGTTACGAGGGATAAAACTAGGTTGCAAGTAGTGGAGATAGTAAGTATGGAAAGCATGAAGTGTGACATCTGTATCAGGGCCCTGCACTCATAGATGACCTAAAATATGCAACTTGTAGAACGAAGATACTACTACTAAGTTGCTTCAGTCGTGTCCAACTCTGTGCAACCCCATGGGCGGCAGCCCACCAGGCTCCTCCATCCATGGGATTCTCCAGGCAAGAACACTGGAGTGGGTTGCCATTTCCTTCTCCAATGCATGAAAGTGAAAAGTGAAAGGGAAGTCACTCAGTCATGTCCGACTCTTCGCGACCCCATGGACTGCAGCCTACCAGGCTCCTCCATCCATGGGATTTTCCAGGCAAGAGTACTGGAGTGGGGTGCCATCACCTTCTCTGAACGAAGATACTAGGGGGCTCTAATTTGACAGAGCTTGGAGATGTCACTTCTTTATTTATTCACTTACGGGCAATTATAGACTCTAACCAAGTGCCAGGATCTTTGCCAGGCACTAGGAAGAGGCGTTAGGCAAGATGAAACATGCAAGAAACAGGTAAGGCTGCACTCCTTCTGTAAGTTTTAGGAGAGAATCAGTTCCTTGTCCATACTATCTTTTAGAAGCTGCCTGCACACCTTGGATTGTAAGCCCCTTCCATCTTCAAATCCAGTCATCACATCACTCCAAGATTTTTGCTTCTCTGACCACCCTACCCCCTGTAACCACATACACTTTTACTTATAAGGGTCCTTATGATTACATGGAACTCACAAGGCTCACCCACAAGGACATGGGGATATCTCCTCATCCCCATATCCTTAACTTAATCCCATCAACAAAGTGTCCTGTTTGGAAGATGACATGTTCAGAGGGTTCAAGGATTAGCATGTGACCATTTGGCTGGGATGATGGTGAGAAGGTATCATTATCCTGCCTACCATACTCCTGACATACCCTGGAAAAGACTGGAGTAGTCACAATCAGACTTTGCACAGGAGATGTTAAGAGCAATAGATAAACCCCAAGCTCTAAAACCAGTAGGTAAATTTGCATTCTTTCCCAATACCCTTCTTCTTAGGAAAGAGTTTTTCAAAATCAGAGGCAGTGGGACCCTTAGAAGAGCTGACAAAAACACTCAGTTCCTGGATGAACAGTGGAAAACTTTTACCTGAGAATAATTTTGCAACATGTGTGGGTTTTTTTTTTTTTTTTTTTAGTTTTTTAGGGAATTTCTATGAAATTACATGTTAAGTAGCAAACAAGCGGGTGGTAATGAATGATTATAACACTCTCTTCTAAGCAATTGGAAATCTGTGCATGCTGTGTGTGAAATGAGGGTGGAGTAGTAAGCAGCCATGGGCTCTTCCAGCAGTGGCTGAACCCACACACTCTGGGACATGCTGGCCAACTGACAGCCATGACTAGTGTTTATTCATATCCTCCAAGGGCAATGGCACAGGCATGAAAACCCCATGTGAAAGGATAGTTCTAGACTATGTATTCGTATATTCCAAGGGGACTCTTCCTGATTTTCCACTGAAGATTTCGAGCAGAATGATAGAATTTATGGGAGAGAGAGTGTGATCACCAGAGTAAGGAATTAGAGGAATGTTTCTAAGTAACAACAGGGGAGAGAAATGGACACCTGAAAAGGCCCTGATTGTGCCTGCCTTCTGTTAGATCTTATGATGTGCGAAGTGAGCTCTAGGACTTATGTGGGAAAATATCCTGGAAGAGCAGAGTGCTTCTTTAGGGAAAAAGCATTATTCTATAAGTCTTAGTGTGTATTGCTTTTCTCAGCTCTGTTCAAGACAATCAGTTAAAGCCTATTTTCAATTTTATTTTTGTTCTTAAATGTCCATTTATCACCCTCCCTTCACTACATATGAGATTCCAGGAATGGCTCTAAATTACGCATCTAAGAAGTTGAATTCAAATCAACTATCTACATTTGGGGCAGATAAAGGACTGCGGTAACACTGAAAACTGAGGACAAGGATTATGTTGCCTATTTTTTCCTCCCAGTGACCTGAGGTAGCCTTTTAATTATCAAAGTGTCATGATGAATTATTTCACCAGAGGATTCAAGATTTCACATCTAGTTCCCAATCTAAATTTATGCACACTGAGGGTATAGGTCATTCTATTCAAGCCAAGAAATGAATTTTCCAATAAACAATTTATCACTTTCTAGAGTAGGGGGTAAGAAAGGGGGTGGAGGAGCATAAGGTCTTTTTTTCTCAGCAGTTTGATTCACAGGGCTTGGCTTAATTTAAAAAAAAAACAAAACAAAAAAAACCCTCTGTTTTGTTTACTAAACCCTCTTTTTTCCAAAAATTTTTCATGTCTGGGGATGGGGGAATTTAGATTAGCAACAGGTATCAGGAGAGAGACACAGGATTAGATGCTAACATAAGGAATGGGATAAGGTGACTGTGAATATTACATAGAATATGTTTGAAAGTGAAAGTTGCTCGGCCATGTCCAACTCTTTGAGACCCCCTGCACTGTAGTCTGCCAGGCTCCTCTGTCCATGGAATTCTCCAGGCCAGAATACTGGAGTGGATAGCCATTCTCTTCTCCAGGGGATCTTCCCAACCCAGGAATGAAACCAGGGTCTTCTGCATTGCAGGCAGATTCTTTACCAACTGAGCTACCAGAATATGTTTACATCCTTGCAAATAATAACCATGCCTTTTTTCATGTGAAGATACATACTTTCATTCTCATCTTTAAATTTTTCATTTCTCAATTGAAATAAATTTGTGCTTAACATTTTCTAAGATTGCATAAAGAAAGGCCAATGATATTAACTGCCACTCATCTACCATGTGGCAGGCATTGTTCTTACATTATTGTTAATACTCTCAACAACTTAACTGAATAATTGATGTGCTCACTATTTTATTATGAAGTAATTGAGGATCAGATGAGTTTTCTAGTAAACAACCTAGTATTTCACAAGGAGAATTTAATCCCAAAGTGTGTCCTTTTTCTATAATGATTTGTTGTCTTTTTCAAGGGATATCACTGAAAGTATTCTCATGCTGTGAGAGGTAGATTCATCAGAAAAATATCCAAGGACCAGGACTGAGTTACTCAGTTGATTCTCTAGACTCCTCCTTTCTCTCTCTCTCTCTCAACTGCATCCCTTTGGTTTCTTAAATTGGATTTCTTTCTCTTACCAATTAATCAAGTTTCTTTAAGCAGAGCTGTTTTCTCCTTCCAGGAAAAACTAGAACAATTTGAACTTAACCATCCAAGGTCATGAATTTTCACAGTTACACTTTACTAATGGAACATAATAGAAAATATCCAGTTATAATTTTGCAATATTATTGTCATCACATTTTCTATCTATGAGAGTATTTGGACATAACACATTCAAGTGACTAGGTTGAAGATCACAGATACATGCCCAGATGTAGAAACTCCAATTTGTATATGCTTAGCAGAAGTCAACAAATCAATCACAACACTCTCATTGTTCTTAATTTAATGATA
Organism: Bos indicus x Bos taurus; assembly: GCF_003369695.1. Lineage (NCBI taxonomy): Eukaryota > Metazoa > Chordata > Mammalia > Artiodactyla > Bovidae > Bos > Bos indicus x Bos taurus. The sequence continues at coordinate 34,300,598 of NC_040095.1, forward strand.
TCATTTAGTAACTAGTAACAGAATTAGCACTCAAAATGAAATGTATTTGTCTTGCCTGATCTATGCTGTGGTATTCTTAGTTTATTTGCTAATATGTTGACTGGGCTGTTCATTAAAGGAAAGGAATGTCAAAGATGTTCTTTTTTACCTTTTGAGTATATCCTTCTCTTTAGAATTATATTTCAAACTTTAAGTTATCAAAATTATTTCAGAGAATTTCTGAATAGTCATATTCTCCCTGGAGGTGGTTTTTTAGAAATTACAAAAACAAGTAACTACATAGTTAAGCTTGTGCTTACTTGCTTTTTATGCAGCTCAGACATAGTAAGATAGTTTCCCCACCCTAAAACCAGAAGCTTATGCTTGTCATACTTGACAAGCTTTTACTTTTGAGCTGTAATAATTTTTATGCTTTTATGCTTTTACTCTTGAGCTGTAATAATTTTTTACTTTCTTCAGGATGACTTCTGCAAAATTCAGCAATGTTTTGCCCCAAGGAAAATTCTATGGACAAGTTTTGTTTTATTTTTCAGAGCACATAGCCTATTCTTCTGGTTAAGAAGAATAAGTATAGTGTTGAGATGTGAAATATCTATGTGAATTGTTTAACTGCAGGGATTTAAATAGGTGTCTGTGCTTTTAGAATGCTTTCCAGATATTGCATGAATGTGTGTTTTAAACAGCATTTATTCTAGGGAAGCACACAGGACCTCTTGTTTACAAGAGCCACTCTGATGCCTGCCATTTCTTACAACATTCTTAGGCTTCCAGACAATTTTTGTATTTCTCCCTGGGGATGCAAATATGGAACAAGGAGGTAGAAAGAAAAACAAATACTTGGTTTTAATATTTTCTCTTTTATTTTGCCTGGTTTCTACTAGTATTTATAAACATATTGGGACATCAAAATGGGAAACAATAGAGCATAATAATATAACAATAAAAAAAAAAACCTAGGACAGAATTCAGGTTCGAATTTCAATTCCACTATTTACCAATTATATGGTGTAGAACAGATTACTACACCTATTTAAATCTTTTCTTCCCTTGTGAAATAGAGATTGTGATACATACATGAAATGGGTATTAAAATTCTATGTCCTACACAGAATGGGTATTCAAAACAGGGTTAACTGAATATGAATGTGATTTTATAAATAACAAAAGATTGCTGCTGCTAAATCGCTTCAGTCATGTCCAACTCTGTGTGACCCCATAGACGGCAGCCCACCAGGCTCCCCCATCCCTGAGATTCTCCAGGCAAGAACACTGGAGTGGGTTGCCATTTCCTTCTCCAAACAAAAGATTAGTTCAATGCAAATCTTAAATATCTTTTTTTTAACCACTACAGATATAACTATAGAGTAAGTCGTTGTTTTTGGCATGACATGGAAATTACAATCTTCATTAAGTTATAATTATCTGGAGAATGAAGAATAAACATGCAGGAACAAACATACTGTAATAGAGTGGAACATTTATCAAATTAGATAGCAGAACACAGCTCTGAATAAATGGACACTGAGATCTATTGCTTTTGGTAAAGAAGTGAAAGGTTAAGAATACTGTGACCTGGAGTTGATAGCATCTCAGTGGTTAGAGGGAGAAGGCAATGGCAACCCACTCCAGTACTCTTGCTGGGAAAATCCCATGGACAGAGGAGTCTGGTAGGCTGCAGTCCATGGGGTTGCACAGAGTCGGACATGACTGAAGTGACTTAGCAGCAGGAGCAGAAATTGTGTTAAGTGCTTTTTGCACATAAGAATACAGTCATTTTGTAAATCCTCTTCTGATTGGTAACAGAACAAATAATCCTCTTAGACTATCATAAGACTGCTATTAGAAATATGCTATTTCATTATAAGTGTATTTAAGTGCTAAAGAACCTAAATTTTACTCATTTTTACCTCATATCCACAGACACAGAAATAAGTGTAAGTTTCTCGTGAACAAGAATCATAAAATGAAACAGTGTTAGTTTGCTGAGGCTGCCATAACAAAGCATTTCACCAGATTGGGTAGCTTAAACAACAGAAATTTTTTTTCTCACAGTTCTAAAAGCTGGAAATCCAATATCAAGGTGTTGATAGGGCTGCTTCTAGACTTCTTTTCTTGACTTGCAGATGGTTGATTTCCCCTTATGTCTTCACATTTGCCTTCCCCCTGTGTATATCTGATAGTTGAAGACCTTTTTGCATCAAATATATGAAGTAAAACTTTTTTTTTGTCCTGAAAATTGCGTAAAGAAATAGCATTCTAAGTTAAGTCAAAACAGAAACCATCAACATTGGAATATTCTGGGCATCTGAACAAGCCAGATCACAAAAGCTAATTTAGGTTTGAGAACTAGATGGAATGATTACTGGGATACAAGCTCAGTTCCTCTTTGCTTTACAACCAAACCAGAAACATAAAATCAAAAGGATACAACTGATCAAGGCTACAAGTAAGTGGACATGGCTTTCTGTCACCTCCCTTTCTTCTTCCCAAAAGCATGTCCATAGGTTGGATATAGTGTAGGAGACCAAAAACCTATCAGTTCAGAGGATTCCCAACTGAACGTAGCTTATATACATTCTTTGAAACTGAAGATGGTGGACACAGATGAGGATGATGGAGGTATGGAACCTCAGGATTCAAAGTGAAAATGAAAGTCACTCAGTTGTGTCTGACTCTTTGCAACTCCGTGGACTATACAGTCCATGGAATTCTCCAGGCCAGAATACTGGAGTAGGTAGCCTTTCCCTTCTCCTGGGGATCTTCTCAACCCAGGGTTTGAACCCAGGTCTCCCAGCTCCACTATATTTCCAGTAAGAAAATTCTTGCTAAACCACAATACATGCTTCCAAATTCTATTTCTTACTGTTCCATTGAGTCACTTGAGATTGCTGGGAACAGGCATGGCCTATAACCATTTTCCAATGAAGCAAAGAAAATGAGCATGTAATAAGTAAAAAGCATATTGTAAAATGTAAAATACTATGCCAATTATCTATTTTGAATGTTGTAAATAAATAAGACAGCTATAACTTTCATTCTTCAGTAAGGAAGTAGGTATATACATTGAGTTCTGATTGTGTTCTAGATACTCTGCTAAAGATTGGGGATACCGAGATCAGAAAGATGTGATCTATTTTGCCTGTAATGCATAGTATGGCAATTTTGACATAATTTTTATAATGCCAGTCTTATCAAGACTTCTGCCTTCATCCTTAGTCATGTCTGACTCTTTGCTACCCTATGGATTATAGCCCACCAGGCTCCATTGTCCATGGGATTCTCCAGGCAAGAATATTGGAGCAGGTTGCCATTTCTTCCTCTAGGGGATCTTCCCAACCCAGGGATCAAACCTGTGTCTCTTGCGTCTCCTGCTTGGCAGGTGGATTCTTTACCACTGCGCCACCTGGGAAGCCCTATTAAGGCAGATACTTACTACATTAAACAGTTGTTTTAAAAAAAAAAAAAAAAGGCCCAGTAAGCCTACAATTCAGTAACAGTTTAATGGATTGACTTCCATAATTCCAAGATGCTAAAGCGAAATATATTTAGTGGTACCATGCCATACTCTCCTCTTCATTATGTACAGAGAACACAGTCTTCAAGTGTAGAAAGAAAGAACGTTTCTTTGCCAATTTCTGCACTTATTTTCATGTCTATTGATTCTGACACTTTTCAATCTTCTGCAGATTCTGACTCTTTTTTTTATACGGATAAGCAATTTAAAAGTCTAGTCCTTTCAGGAGAATCTAAATGACCCTAGGTCTTGGCCTAGGAAGTGCCAGGTGAAGAATACAGGAGTAGGGACCTTGCATCATGCTGGTCATGCAAGAGTAGGGAATATTCAAACTCTCCATCCTGCAAATAGAGTCACAAAGGCTGTTTCTCCTCATGAATAGGAAAACTGGGATTATTACTGTTATAATTTTAAGAAATTAGACAAATTCATTACAGACTCTCAGAAAACTATAACAAAAAATTAAGGGTAATTTATTGCATTAACTATTTTAATCTAATATTCAACCTAACACTCAGAGAACATGTCCTCAGTGCTTTTGGGCAACAGTTTTTTAATTGAGATCTGAAGAACTCTCTTTCTGTATATCTTTCAGGTCTAAATAGCTATACTTGCAATGAATGTGCACCAGTGTCTTTTACCTTCCTTCCATTTCAGCAGATTATAGCTAAAAAGCAGTCATAATTCCCAGGCACTAAAGGATGGGTTTTAACTAGAATTTTATGGGCTATAAATTATTGAAAAAATAGGCCATTAAATTTCACTAAAATTGGAAAAGTTTAGGAGAGTAAAATTCTTACCCAAATCTTAAGTGTCAGTGATACCCCACTGCCCTGCAGAAGCTTGAAGTATACATCATGTGTCTTACAAGGAAAGAAAGTTCTGTGGTTTTTCTGTTTTCCGTTGCACTCTAGGGTGATCTGAGCATCGGTTAAAAGTTCCTGTCAAAAATAAATACTGAGAGTTCAAGAGTTCCTCATCTCTAAGACCCAATGAAGAAAAATTTTCTTCTTTGGGCATGTAGTAAAACTGGTTTCCAGGTGGCCCAGGGGTAAAGAATTCGCCTGCTAATACAGCAGACATGGATTCAATCCCTGGGCCAGCAACATCTCCCGGAAAAGGAGATAGCGACCCGCTCCAGTATTCTTGCCTGGGAAATCCCATGGACAGAGGAGCCTGCAGGGCTACAGTCCATGGGGTCCCAAAAGAGTTGGACACCACATAACAGCTAAACAGAGCTGTTAGGCATTCTGGTTATGTCTTTTAAGCCTTCTAATTTCTGATCTTTTCTGGAAAGACGATGTAAAGAGAGAAATTTCAACCTCCTATATTCTAATATGTTGTATTCTAGGTGACACCTCTCTTCTCACATGGACCTCTACTAGATGGAAATTATTGTCCCTGATAACCTTGGGTGTTTTCACATTTGTTGTGTAACAGGTGGGTAAGAGGAGCAATTAGATCAGCTGTGAGGAGTAATCTTCATGCAAATTTCCCCCCAAATTTCAAAATATTATCACCAAGAATTTATCACTAGATAATTTTAAACATCTAGTTTTAGGTTATCACTCAGTTACTCCGTCACCCATCCTTCCAGACTTGAACAAGTCTTCCTTAATCTCTTTGGTCTCAATTTTCTCACTAAGAAATGAGAAGCTCAGTGGTTCTCAGAGCCTTTAATTTTGATGTGTCAATAGAACTGAATTAGCAACACTGATACACAAATTCACCAGATAGGGCCAGGTTATAGTATTTGTAAATAAATGAGTATTGGTAAAGGAATAACTGGAATTTAAATCATTTTTTTGTTTTTTGTTTTTTAATGGTAAGGGTTGGCTTTAGAAAGTACTTCTAGGGTAGTCTTTTTAAAAGGAAAAAATATATTTTAATAAATGACTTTCAACAGTTTCTAAATACTCCAAATAAATATTGGCATTAATTATTTGTAACATAGGTAAGACTTGATTCAGTGTGACTATTCACACCACACTGTATCAGATTCCTATATATATATAAATATATATACATGTAAATTACTAATATTTTTCAATCCCCTAACATATGCCAAGGACTGTTCTAAATATGTTTCATGTATTAACTCATGAAACATACTATTATTTCTCAAATACTATAGGGTCAGTACAATTGTTATTTTTATTTTACAGATGAACCACCCAGGAATAGAGCTTAAATTACTTGTTCAAGATTAAACAGTTATAGTAGAAGAGCAAGGGCTTTTATCCCACAGTCTGGCCTCAGATTCTGTTTATGAATATCCCACTATTCTGCCTTTCTCAACCAATTTGAGCAAAGTCCTTGAGTAGAGGGTATAGTCTGTTGAAAAGACAAATAAGGATTATATTCAAACACAAAACAGAATGTCCACTCTCTCCCTTACCATCTTCCTCGGAAGAAAAATGTCACACAGAATAAAAATGTCTTCTCAGTCTGCTTATTCTTACCCTTTTTCTTTCTTTTTTCCCTTAAACATCAGCTGAATGTTTTTTATATCTTCCCCACCTGTCCTTTTCCCACCTCCCAAATCTTTTTTATTCTTCCCCGGAGGCTATATGTCCTTCGCTTTTGAGTTTCTCTGATTCCTCTAGCTTGTCCAGTACTGCATCTTCACATATACAAAACATAGCTCACTGTGAAGAGAGCCCCCGAAAGAGCTTTTTAGAGCAAGACTGAGCAAGCATATTACCTTAATACTTATTGTCCCTGTGCTTTATTGACTATGCCAAAGCCTTTGACTGTGTGGATAACAATAAACTGTGGAAAATACTGAAAGAGATGAGAATACCAGACCACCTGACCTGCCTCTTGAGAAACCTATATGCAGGTCAGGAAGCAACAGTTAGAACTGGACATGGAGCAACAGACTGGTTCCAAATAGGAAAAGGAGTATGTCAAGGCTGTATATTGTCACCCTGCTTATTTAACTTCTATGCAGAGTACATCATGAGAAACGCTGGGCTAGAAGAAACACAAGCTGGAATCAAGATTCCCAGGAGAAATATCAATAACCTTAGATATGCAGATGACACCACCCTTATGGCAGAAAGGGAAGAGGAACTAAAAAGCCTCTTGATGAAAGTGAAAGAGGAGAGTGAAAAGTTGGCTTAAAGCTCGACATTCAGAAAACTAAGATCATGGCATCTGGTCCCATCACTTCATGGGAAATAGATGGAAAAACAGTGGAAACAGTGTCAGACTTTATTTTTCGGGGCTCCAAAATCAATGCAGATGGTGACTGAAGCCATGAAATTAAAAGACACTTACTCCTTGGAAGGAAAGTTATGACCAACCTAGATAGCATATTGAAAAACAGAGATATTACTTTGCCAAAAAAGGTCTGTCTAGTCAAGGCTATGGTTTTTCCAGTGGTCATGTATGGATGTGAGAATTGGACTGTGAAGAAAGCTGAGTGCTGAAGAATTGATGCCTTTGAAATGTGGTTTTGGAGAAGACTCTTGCGAGTCCCTTGGACTGCAGGGAGATACAACCAGTCCATCTTAAAGGAGATCAGTCCTGGGTGTTCATTGGAAGGACTGATGCTGAGGCTGAAACTCCAATACTTTGGCCACCTCATGCGAAGAGTTGATGCACTGGAAAAGACCCTGATGCTGGGAGGGATTGGGGGCAGGAGGAGAAGGGGACGACAGAGGATGAGATGGCTGGATGGCATCACTGACTCAATGGACATGAGTTTGGGTGAACTCTGGGAGTTGGTGATGGACAGGGAGGCCTGGTGTGCTGCAATCCATGGGGTCGCAAAGAGTCGGACACAACTGAGCAACTGAACTGAACTGAACTGATACCTATATAGCTTCAAGTATAGGTGTCATAAGGGTAATTCAGTTGTCAGTCATTTGAAATTTTATGGGTTTATCCATCCTAAAATTTCAATCTTGAGGTTTACTTCCAGTTCTAGAATTCCCAAGATGATGAAAATATAGAATTGTTTAGGGCCAGTTTTTTTGGGCCTGTGTCATCTAGGCTGCTAAGTCGCTTCAGTCGTGTCCGACTCTGTGCGACTCCATAGACAGCAGCCCACCAGTCTCTGCCGTCCCTTCGGATTCTCCGGGCAAGAACACAGAGAAGCAATAAGTTCTGGCTACTATCTCATTTTTCTGAAAACTCACAGTAACAGGTCAAAAGATAATGCCTGCTTTGAAAAACATGTAAGTTATGGTTTGCTTTCACATGTAAAAATTTCTATCTTTCACTCTAACTCTCAAGATGAACTGAACTTCTTACTCTGCTCCTGACTATTTAGGGTAGGTGGAACTGCAGCCTAAAAAGAGGTGGCCTAAGAAAACTGGTTTGTCTTAGAAGGAAAATAAAAAAATGAATTGGGTTTATAGAGGAAGCAACCTGGAGATTATACACTGAATTTTAGAGTTGTCAGATCAGATCAGATCAGATCAGTCGCTCAGTCATGTCCAACTCTTTGTGACCCCATGAATCCCAGCACGCCAGGCCTCCCTATCCATCATCAACTCCCGGAGTTCACTCAGACTCATGTCCATCGAGTTAGTGATGCCATCCAGCCATCTCATCCTCTGTCGTCCCCTTCTCCTCCTGCCCCCAATCCCTCCCAGCATCAGAGTCTTTTCCAATGAGTCAACTCTTCGCATGAGGTGGCCAAAGTACTGGAGTTTCAGCTTCAGCATCATTGCTTCCAAAGAAATCCCAGGGCTGATCTCCTTTAGAATGGACTGGTTGGATCTCCTTGCAGTTCAAGGGACTCTCAAGAGTATTTTCCAACACCACAGTTCAAAAGCATCAATTCTTCGGCACTCAGCCTTCTTCACAGTCCAACTCTCACATCCATACATGACCACAGGAAAAACCATAGCCTTGACCAGATGAACCTTTGTTGGCAAAGTAATGTCTCTCCTTTTGAATAGGCTATCTAGGTTGGTCATAACTTTCCTTCCAAGGAGTAAGTGTCTTTTAATTTCATGGCTGCAGTCACCATCTGCAGTGATTTTGGAGCCCCAAAAAATAAAGTCTGACACTGTTTCCACTGTTTCCCCATCTATTTCCCATGAAGTGATGGGACTGGATGCCATGATCTTCGTTTTCTAAGTGTTGAGTTTTAAGCCAACTTTTTCACTCTCCACTTTCACTTTCATCAAGAGGCTTTTGAGTTCCTCTTCACTTTCTGCCATAAGGGTGGTGTCATCTGCATATCTGAGGTGATTGATATTTCTCCCGGAAATCTTGATTCCAGTTTGTGTTTCTTCCAGCCCAGCGTTTCTCACGATGTACTCTGCATATAAATTAAATAAGCAGGGTGACAATATACAGCCTTGATGAACTCCTTTTCCTATTTGGAACCAGTCTGTTGTTTCATGTCCAGTTCTAACTGTTGCTTCCTGACCTGCATACAAATTTCTCAAGAGGCAGGTCAGGTGGTCTGGTATTCTCATCTCTTTCAGAATTTTCCACAGTTTATTGTGATCCACACAGTCAAAGGCTTTGGCATAGTCAATAAAGCAGAAATAGATGTTTTTCTGGAACTCTCTTGCTTTTTCGATGATCCAGCAAATCTTGGCAATTTGATCTCTGGTTCCTCTGCCTTTTCTAAAACCAGCTTGAACATCAGGAAGTTCACGGTTCACATATTGCTGAAGCTTGGCTTGGAGAATTTTGAGCATTACTTTACTAGTGTGTAAGTAAATTGTGCGATAGTTTGAGCATTCTTTGGCATTGCCTTTCTTTGGGATTGGAATGAAAACTGACCTTTTCCAGTCCTGTGGCTACTTCTGAGTTTTCCAAATTTGCTGGCATATTGAGTGCAGCACTTTCACAGCATCATCTTCTAGGATTTGAAATAGCTCACCTGGTATTCCATCACCTCCACTAGCTTTGTTCGTAGTGATGTTTTCTAAGGCCCACTTGACTTCACATTCCAGGACGTCTGGCTCTAGGTCAGTGATCACACCATCGTGATTAACTGAGTCGTGAAGATCCTTTTTGTACAGTTCTTCTGTGTATTCTTGCCATCTCTTCTTAATATCTTCTACTTCTGTTAGGTCCATACCTTTTCTGTCCTTTACCGAGCCCATCTTTGCATGAAATGTTCCTTTGGTATCTCTGATTTTCTTGAAGAGATCTCTTAGAGCTGTGGAGCTTCGCTATTTCAAGAATAGTACATTTGAAATTAGCCTTTTAGTGGAGTGACAAAACTCTTAAAATGGCTTAAAGTTAAATTTTAAGTGGGCAACTAGCAAAGAACTTATAAAATTGAGTTACAATTTATTAACTCCAATATGAAATTAGTAACTGATTTATTCTTCCCAAACTTTAGAGGGTGAATTAATCAGCACCTGCTCCTACGTGAGTATGTGAGCTCATGTTTGCTAATAGAAGGAAGATGGATACGTCAGGATGACTTACCATCGGTGCAAGACATTTCACTTTTGCCTTGAGACAAGGGTGAAACGCAGATGAGTTTGCATCTGAACACACTGCTGATTAATCTCTATGATGACATTTAAATCATCACTCTGCATTGTGAATGCTTGAATAAAAGCTTTATTTTCTAGAGATGGAACTCATCTCTTTTTTTTTTCCCACATATTCATTGAACTTACAGAGTCTATTAGAAGTTAACTATTGGGAATAAACTGTCAAAGATGCCAGGAAAATTTATATCTGTAAGGAACTGAAATATAATAGGTAGATTAGAAAAATATACATGAAAAGTCAAATACAAATAGAATAATCCAATTCAGTGATACTTCACAGTTCTTGGAACTTTTCTTATCTGGGTAGATAAAATTGCTGGTTTGCTAAGGATAAACAAGAAAAAAAAAAAAAGTAGCCAAATTAGATGCCAAATAGTAAGTACTTAAACACACATATTTTGTTCCTGGATACCTCCCCAGATTTTCACTCAGAACCTAGTTGTTTTTAGCTTGCATATACCAATAAGTTTGATCATATCTTCTTCTAGCCCTTAGCAGATTAAAAGTAACCAATTAGAAAGCGGAGGACATTTATGTGTAAGAACTTCAAGAATATTAAGGAGTAAAAGTAGATTACTTAGCCATCAGACAATAAGCAGAATAATTTTATTTAAAAGCTCACAAGAATCACATACAAAACACTCCTGCAGCTTCCCATAGGCCATGCAGAATCAATGTTATAGAGCAGCATCTAGAAATGTATAGGTATAACTGTGACCTCAGTTATCAGTAAGAGGTTTAAAGAATCCTCTAGGTGTGAATTTACTTGAAAGGTTTTTAATTTTTAAATATATTATTTTAATTATTGATATTTATTTAACTAAATCTTTACTTATCTCAAAGGCTGCATTCTCCAAAATGCCTTTTTCATAAATTTAATTTAAGATGAAAATATAAGAATGATCACAAGGCACTGTGTAAATAAAGAATCAAGTATGTAGCAGTCATAGTATTCTTGTTAGAGCCAGAATCGTCTCTAACAGATGCTATACCTGGGATTACATTTAAAATTAAGCACAATTTTGCCACGTTGCTCAGTAGCACTTTCAGCTAAATTTTTCTAGAAATACCATAAGAAGCACTGAAGAAAGGGTCTAAAATGAACCTCTCAGGACCAGCTGTGAGGTATGAGATTGAACAGTTTCAGATACTCCTATAATTCTCCTTGGTGGGAAAGAGGGGCATCATCTAGTACAACTATGAGAACAGATGTAAAGCAATGATCTCTAAACTTTAGTTGCTTCCAGAGTTGCATCTCTAACCTTACCCATTTCCTCCTGGGAAATAATTATTTCAATGGAGAATAGAAGGAATATCTATAATCTGTATCTTTGTCTAAGATGTCAAAGATGATTCATTCTTCTAAATCAGAGAAAGCCAGAGAATTGTAAGCAATCATATCTCTTTAGCCAGACAATTTACTAGCTGATGCTCCCAAGGGAGGCTCACGAATGATCATTTCCAGCATCCCCTTTTTGAAGTTTCTGGAATTAATTTCTCCCAGAGGATCTTGTGGCCTTGGCAGCTGGATAACTGTGATTCTGTCTCAATTATCCCAATCTACTTTTTTTTTATTGGGATATAGCTGCTTTACAGTGTTAGTTTCTGTTGTACAATGAAGTGAATCAGCTATATGTACACATAAATCCTCCCTGTTGGATCTCCTTCGCCACCGCATCCCACTCATCAAGGTCGTCACAGAGCGCCCAGCTGAGCCCCCTGTACTAGGCAGCAGGTTCTCACCAGCTGTTTCCTTTGCATGTGGCACTGCACATACGTCAACCCCAACCTCCCAGTCCACCCCTCCACTACCCCCAGGGTCCACATGTTCATTCCCTAAGTCTTCATCTCTATTCTTGTCCTGCAAATAGGTTCATCTGTATCATTTTTCTAGGTCCCATACATATGTGTTCATATATGATATTTGTTTCTCTCTTTCTGACTTACTTTACTCTGTATGACAGACTCTAGGCCCACAGACCTGTCTCTACCAAAGACCCAATATCATTCTTTTTTATTGGTGAGTAATATTGCCTTGTGTATACATACCACATCTTCTCTATCCATTCATCTATTAATAGACATTTAAGTTGCTTCTCCGGGAGAAGGCAATGGCACCCCACTCCAGTACTCTTGCCTGGAAAATCCCATGGACAGAGGAGCCTCGTGGGCTGCAGTCCATGGGGTCGCTAGGAGTCAGACACAACTGAGCGACTTCACTTTCACTTTTCACTTTCACGCATTGGAGAAGGAAATGGCAACGCACTCCAGTGTTCTTGCCTGGAGAATCCCGGGGACAGGGGAGCCTGGTGGGCTACTATAGGGTCACACAGAGTCGGACACAATTGACGCAGCTTAGCAGCAGCAGTAGCAGCAGCAACAGGTTGCTTCTCCATGTCCTGACTATTGTAAATAGTGCTGCAATGTGATTAATTATTAGAGAAAAAGCAGATGAAGACTACAATAAGGTATCACCTCACACTAGTCAGAATCAGTTCAATTCAGTCGCTCAGTCGTGTCCGACTCTTTGTGACCCCATGAACCACAGCACACCAGGCCTCCCTGTCCATCAACCCCCGAGTCCACCCAAACCCATGTCCATCAAATCGGTGATGCCATCCAGCCATCTCATCCTCTGTCGTCCCCTTCTCCTCCTGCCCCTAATCCTTCCCAACAACACGGTTTTTTCAAATGACTCAGCTCTTTGCATCAGGTGGCCAAACTACCAGAGTTTCAGCTTCAACATCAGTCCTTCCAATGAACACCCAGGACTGATCTCCTTTAGGATGGACTGGGTGGATCTCCTTGTAGTCCAAGGGACTCTCAAGAGTCTTCTCCAACACCATAATTCAAAAGCGTCAATTCTTCAGTGCTCAGCTTTCTTTATAGTCCAACTTTCACATCCATACATGACTGGTGGAAAAACCATAGCCTTGACTAGACGGACCTTTGTTGGCAAAGTAATGTCTCTGCTTTTTAATATGCTATCTAGGTTGGTCATAACTTTCCTTCAAATGAGTAAGTGCCTTTTAATTTCATGACTGAAATCACCATCTGCAGTGATTTTGGAGCCCAGAAAAAGAAAGTCAGCCACTGTTTCCACTGTTTCCCCATCTAGTTGCCATGAAGTGATGGGACCAGATGCCATGATCTTAGTTTTCTGAATGTTGATCTTTAAGCCAACTTTTCACTCTCCTCTTTCACTTTCATCAAGAGGCTCTTTAGTTCTCCTTCACTTTCTGCCATAAAGGTGGTGTCGGGCCATCATCAAAAAATCAACAAAAAATAAATGCTGGAGTGGGCATGAAGAAAAGGGAACCCTCTTGCACAGCTGGTAGGAATGTAAACTGATACAGCCACGATGGAGAACAGCTGCTACTGCTAAGTTGCTTCAGTCGTGCCCCACTCTGTGTCAAAAACAAATGAATTAACAGTTATTATCAGAGGATTTCTTTGATTTAATTTCAGCAGCATTGATGGCATACTGTATTTTTTTTGAAGTATGATCAATTTATAATGTTATGTTAGTTTATGTTAGTTTCAGGTGTGCAATGTAGTGATTCAATATTTTATAGATTATATTCCATTTAAACTTATAAAACATTGGCTAAATTCCCTGTGCTATACAATATATCCTTTTAGCTTATTTTATACTTATTGTACACCATTCTCTTTAAGACATATCTTAAAAAAAAGTTGTGTTGAGAACTACTTTAAAGCAATATGCTTCTGCCACACCTGACCATTTCTGTTTCAAAAAAAAAGTTGAAGATTAGACAAGGAACAGCGATTTTATGCATTTTTGTTACTTTGATAGCTATTACAGGGCCTTATAGTTTAATGCAAATGTCTGTGTCACTGACTCAATTTAGTTAATTCATTTCTGTTTGTTCAGATATAAAGTGCTGTATTCTTCTATGCTTGTGAAATTCATTATTTCTAGGAGGAAATCAAGTGGGTACATAAAAAGAAGACAGAGGAGGAAAAAAGTCAGCTTTTGTAAAAACACTACAGATTTTATTAAGCTCCCAGAAATTTTTCATATAGTTTTAATATGAATTTTGAGGAATGCTTATAATGATTTTACTTCTTATTTGTTGTTTAATCATAACTGTAAAATTGTTCTCACATGAGAAACTCATCAATGTCTAACTCTCAAACTATTTTCTTGACATTTTTATTTATTTTCTGCTTGGTAACATGACTTAAAAGCCTAAAGAAAAAAAATTAGCTAAAACATATTCATATCTGATGATAAAACATAAAATTTATATTTTAATAAAACATTGTGTACTCAGTCACTAAATTATGTCTGACTCTTTGCAACTCCACAGACTATAGCCTCAGGCTCAGACTCTGTCCATGGGATTTCCCAGGCAAGAATACTGGAGTACTGTTATATTAAGAGAGAGTGGCCTTTAATTCTAATTTTTATATTAACATATTTGGGGACCAAGTTAATTTTCTTAAAATAACACAGTACTACTTACATAATAAAAGTCAATGGTTAGATGAAATTTAATACAAAATAAAATTTATGGAAAATACATGTAAGAAATACACTTGTGATACGCTAATATATTTTTATTTAGTTATGTGTCTATTGCACTAATTAGGAGCACATAAGTACTTGGGCGGGGGCATATTTTTAGGATTTTTAACAGTATATTGAAACTCTGAAGGCTAAGAATGCCTTTTATTTCACTGGAATCTAATTCCAAATATAGTACTTGATAGATTATATGAACCTGGTAGAATGGCTGTGTTTTCAATGACTATACCTGCCAAGATAATTTTTTAAAAATGAATTCATTACTCACTTATTCATCCTTTTATCAGTGGAAACATATTTCTTGAATATATTCTATATGCCAGACTTCACATTTTATGTTAGAAAAAAAAGAATAAAAATGACATGCTTAAACTGTTCAGCAGAGAAGGCAATGGCACCCCACTCCAGTACTTTTGCCTGGAGAATCCCATGGATGGAGGAGCCTGGTAGGCTGCAGTCCATGGGGTCGCTAAGAGTCGGACACGACTGAGCGACTTCACTTTCACTTTTCACTTTCATGCATTGGAGAAGGAAATGGCAACCCACTCCAGTGTTTTTGCCTGGAGAATCCCAAGGAAGAGGAAGACTGGTGGGCTGCCATCTATGGGGTCGCACAGAGTCGGACACGACTGAAGCGACTTAGCAGCAGCAAACTGTTCAGAATTCTTAAGATAAAGACAAAAAAATGATCAATTTTCCAAGCCTTTCTGTCAGTTTAGAAGAATCTTGATACAAAAACAGAGTAAGAACAGCATAAACAAAAAGATACTCTAAAGTCATTCATAAATAAACAAAAATTATAAGTAAGAATTAAGCACACACAAAAATCATTAAGCAATGATATATTGAATGAATAATTTACCATGGACAGGGTCTATCTGAAAAAATACAAGCATTTTAAACATTAGAAAATCTAGTGCTGCAACTTACTACCTTATTTTACCATGTTACCAAATGGAAAAAAATATTAATATAAAATGCTTTGTAAAAGATTATATAAAACCATCAACATAAAAGAGTCTAGGAAGATAACAATACATGTACATGTATTTGGTTGGCAAAAAGTTTGGGTTTTTTCTGTAACATCTTGTGAAATATATATGTATCTCTGTGTGTATATTTATTAATCTATGAATGAATTAGTAGAAAATGAAGATGTTTAAAAATTATGATGAGAAACATACACTGATACCATATTCAGAAGACATGAAGGAGAAGTTAGATTAACTTGCTTGAAAGTTAAAGATGAAAAACATTTCATATAGGGAAAGATACTTAAGTTAAAATGCCAAGTTATAGACTATTGTTTCAGGATAAGATGGAGTAAACACTCCTTTATCTTCCATTGAACTCAGTTATAAAACTTGGACAGAATGTGTGACCAGCTATTTGAGAACTCTAAGAAGTAAATATAAGAAGGCAGTTGGGGAAGAAAAACAAAATTCAGAGTACCCCTGAGACAGCTGTGAGTTTGTCATTGTTTTCATCCTCTGATATGCCCTGGCCAGAACTCTGCACATTTCAAACCCAGAAATGAATACTCTGGTGAAGACAAATCTAGGAGAAACTTTCCAGTTCTAGTTAAAGGAACAAGAGAGAAAACTCTTAAAATTCAGATACAGCTGTAGGCAGGGAAGAGATTTCCTGAATTTTTTTCCCCTTCTTTATCTCCATTATTTAGGGAAAATGGTAGTAATATGTGGTTTTAAAATTATTGATTTATCATTTATATTATTGATATTAATTATTCCTTGAATAAAAAAAAAGTTATTTCCTTGAAGGAGAAAATGTGGCATAAAAATCACATTGTTCTAGAAATATCAATGGCTTTTCCAAGACGTTGTTGTTCAATCACTCAGCCATGTCTGACTCTTTGCAACCCTATGGACTGCAGCACACTAGGCTTCCCTGTCCTTCACTATCTCACAGACTTTGTTCAAACTCATGCCCATTGAGTCAATGATGCCATCCTCTGTCACCCACTTCTCCTCCTGCCCTCAATCTTTCCCATCAACAGGGTCTTTTCCTACTCCAATGAGTTGGCTCTTCTCATCAGGTGGCTGAAGTATTGGAGCTTCAGCTTCAGCATCAGTTCTTCCAATGAATATTCAGGGTTGATTTTCTTTAGGATTGATTTGTTCTCCTTGCAGTCCAAGAGACTCTCATGAGTCTTCTTCAGCACCACAGTTCAAAAGCATCACTTCTTCAGCACTCATCCTTCTTTATGGACTAACTCTCAGATCTGTACATGACTACTGAGAAAACCATAACTTTGACTAGACAGACCTTTGTCAGGAAAGTGATGTCTCTACTTTTTTAATACACTGTCTAGGTTTGCCACAGCTTTTCTTCCAAGGAGCAAGCATCTTTTAATTTTATGGCTGCAGTCACCATCCTCAGTGATTTTGGAGCCAAAGAAAATAAAGTCTGTCATTGTTTCCATTGTTTCCCTATTTGCCCTGAAGTGATGGGACTGGATTCCATGATCTTTGTTTTTGAATGTTGAGTTTTAAGCCAGCTTTTTCACTCTCCTCTTTCACTTTCATCAAGAGGCTCTTTAGCTCTTTAGTTCCTCTTCTCTTTCTGCCATAAGAGTGGTGTTATCTGCATACCTGAGGTTATTGATATTTCCCCCAACAATCTTGATTCCAGCTTGAGCTTCATCCAGCCCAGCATTTTGCATGATGTACTCTGCGTATAAGTTAAATTAGCAGGGTGACAATATACAGCCTTGACATTCTCCTTCCCAATTTTGCACCAGTTTATTGTTCCCTGTCCAGTTTTGACTGTTGCTTCTTGACCTGCATACAGATTTCTCAGGAGGTAAGTAAAGTGATCTGGTATTCCCATCTCTAAGAATTTTCCAGTTTGTTGTGACCCTATAGTCAAAGTCTTTAGTGTAGTCAATGAAGCAGAAGTAGATGTTTTTTTGGAATCCCCTTGCTTTTTTACGATCCAATGGATGTTGGCAATTTGATCTCTGATTCCTCTGCCTTTTCTAAATCCAGCTTGAATATCTGGAAGTTCTCACTTCACGTACTGTTGAAACTTCGGTTGGAGAATTTTGAGCATTGCCTTGCTAGCGTGTGAGATGAGTGCAATTGTGCAGTAGTTTGAATATTCTTTGGCATTGCGCTTCTTAGGGATTGGAATAAAAACTGACCTTTTCCAGTCCTATGGCCACTGCTGAGTTTTCCAATTTGCTGGCATATTGAAGCATTCAGTATGCATCTTTTAGGATTTGAAATAGCTCAACTGGAATTCCATCACCTCCACTAGATTTGTTCGTAGTAATGCTTTCTAAGGCCCACTTGAGTTTCCAAGACATAACGTTTCAAATATTAAAGTACACGGTAAGCAGACAAATAAGGAGAAGGTATCATGCCTCCTATGTACGCTGCAATATTTAAATCATAAAATAACCTCCACTAAGTACAACTGGCAAGTGAGAAACCAGTAGGAGCCAAAACTTAAAGGGAGGGGATGTTTCCTCTCCTTCGGCTGAAGTGTGGCTCCAAGACAGTGTCACCAGGCCTGTTGTGATTATTTTTTTCTTCTTCCTCTGTCTTGCTTTGCATAACCGTGAACAAGGTGGAAAGGGGGCGGCTTCTGGTTGAAGTCTGGAAAGAGCAGCCTGAGGAATGGGAGCATGCCTGGGAGATAATAAACAGAAAAGCTTGGGATGGTCACTCTGCCAAGTTGTTTGTGAAGTCTGTGTGTTGTATCAGAAGGATGTGGGATGACATCTTTAAAATGTTGAAAGGAAAGAACTGATGACTCAGAACTCTATATCAGTGACAATGTCCCTCAGGACTTAAGATGAAATAAAGACATTCTCAGATGAACGCACACTATGAGTAGTTGTTGGCTGCAGAACTGCTTTAAAAAAATTGCTAAAGGAAGTTCTTCAGACAGAAGGGATATGATAGCAGAAGGAAACTTGGAACATCAGGAACGAAGACAGAGAAACACAAAGGGAAAATATCTGGGTATACATAGTATCTATTTTTCTCCTCTTGAATTTTGCAGAGTATGTTTGATAGTTGAAAGCATAAAATATAACATTCTCAGAAGGAAGTTTTCAATGTTTGTAGAGGTACTATGTTAAATAGCTGAAGCATAATATAGTTTTTATTTTGTAAACACCAATGTATTAAACTTGCTATACATTGAAGGATATAATATATATTTATATTTGAATTGTATGTATGAATTGGATGTTATAGCTAGTTTATAGTTTTCATTGCCTTGGAGGTATTTTCACTGAACAAGGTCAATTGGTTACCTCACTATCACAACCAATATAGTCCAAGGGATCATTTCTCCCCAAGTCTGTGCTGTACTTTATTATAGAAATCTGTATTTCTGTGACTCTTAAAGTTGGTGAGGTGGGATGAATGAACTTGCTTCCTGGGGCAATAAAGACTTTCTGTGCCTCAAAAAAAAAGAGAAAGAAAGAAAGGGTGAAAAATGTAATATGTTAATAACTGAGAGAAGTTAAAGGGAATTTATAGTTTCCACATTTCTATTAGGTGATTATATATTAATTCTAAGTATTAATAGACTGTAAATAATAAGTATGAATTTATAAGAATTTAATAAGAATTCTTTAATTCCTAGAGTAAGCTCTAAAAAGTTATACAAATGTATATAGTCAAAATGATTATAAGAGTGATATTTTGAACAGTTAACAAGCAAAATATCAAAAGAAAAGATGAAAACATCAATTGCCAAATGATATTAAATTAGAACAAATATAAAATCTTTCTTCAGAGTCCCTGTGGAAGTTTCACGTAATATATCCTTGATATTTAAAAGACATTATCCAATATCTCTTTAGGGGTGGGTTCAACAAAGTCCAGTGAAACAAGTTGAATGAAATAGCTATAGGATTTTTTAAATGTTCCTATTATTACAGCTATTTGATTTATGAAAAAGGCAAATGGTATCATTTCAACATCAACTAGTCACATTCAGTTCAGTTCAGTTCAGTTGCTCAGTCATGTTTGACTCTTTGCGACCCCGTGAATCGCAGCACGCCAGGCCTCCCTGTCCATCACCAACTCCCGGAGTTCACTCAGACTCACGTCCATTGAGTCAGTGATGCCATCCAGCCATCTCATCCTCTGTCATCCTCTTCTCCTCCTGCCCCCAATCCCTCCCAGCATCAGAGTCTTTTCCAATGAGTCAGCTCTTCGCATGAGGTGGCCAAAGTACTGGAGTTTCAGCTTCAGCATCAGTCCTTCCAAAGAAATCCCAGGGCTGATCTCCTTCAGAATGGACTGGTTGGATCTCCTTGCAGTCCAAGGGACTCTCATATTAAATAATACTAAATACTCATTACTATTTCCTTTGAATAATCAGCTGAAAAAGGAGGAGACTGAGGGCAGGAGAAATGGGCGACAGGCTGAGATGGTTGAATGGCATCACAAGCTCAATGAACACGAGTTTGAGCAAACTCTGGGAGACAGTAAAGGACAATGAAGCCTGGCATGCTGCAGTCCATAAGGTTGCAAAGAGCAGACACAACTTTGTCACTGAACAACAACAAAAAATTTGGTGTGTGCTGGGCTCAATTTGAGAAATGAATATTATAATTTATTAAAATTTTCTTTGTTTTACATGGGAAATTGAATGCTACATTTTATTTTTAGTTTTATCTCATTAATGATTAATACTTTTACATTAAACAGGAAAGTTTCTGCTGCTACTGTTGCTAAGTCGCTTCAGTCGTGTCCGACTCTGTGTGACCCCATAGACAGCAGCCCACCAGGCTCCCCTGTCCCTGGGATTCTCCAGGCAAGAACACTGGAGTGGGTTGCCATTCCTTCTCCAAAGTATGAAAGTGAAAAGTGAAAGTGAAGTCGCTCAGTCGAGTCCGACTCTTCCCGACCCCATGGACTGCAGCCTACCAGGCTCCTCCGTCCATTGGATTTTCCAGGCAAGAGTACTGGAGTGGGTTGCCATTGCCTTCTCCAAAGTTTCTACTAGATGCTTTATATTCTGTGACTACGCTAAGGACAACATGTAAACTTTATGGAGTAACTGGAACTCTCATACACTTCTGGTGAGACGTATACTTTGAAAAGTGGTACTGAAAAGTGATACTTTGAAAAAACCGTTGGCAGCATCTACGAAATGCATACAAACTCTAGATATGAGTTTTTTCTTTCTGTGTACCAAATTACCACAAACTGTCACTTTAAATACAACCATTCTCAGCTCAGGGCTCTGCAGATCAGAAGTCCAACGCAGTTGGCTCCAGTCCTCCTCTATGATGAGCCCTGTATCATCAAACCAGCAGTGATGCAGCAAGTATTTCGTAAGCTTCAAATCTCCCTGACTTCCTCTTTTGCTCCTGGAGAAAACTCTTTGCTTTAAAAGCAAATGATATGCTTAGATTAGCCCCACCTGGGTATCTCCCTAGCGTAAAACCCACGTGGATAATCCCCCTTTCACTAGGGCCTGGAATCATGGAGGACTTTTTTAGTACTCTCTCTCCCTCCTCAGTCCCAGTCCTAGATATATACCCAAAAGAAATGTATACATACATTCACCAAAATAACGTGTACAAGAATGCTACTAGTTAGAATATTCATATCAGCAACAGAAGAAATACAGGACATAAATTCTTCAAGATTTTCACATACAACAGTGACCAGTGGGACAGCTGTGTAAAATATATTTCCTAAGCCATACGTTCACTATTTCTCTTAGAAAAGACTTTCTAGGTCAATTTCTGTGGACACAATTGAGAGGCTGCTGACATCTGTGTAAAGGTTTGCATTTTACATATAAAACTGTCATGAAGAAAAATATCCTTATATTTTTAAGCTTCTATTTGTGGTTGTGCTTTGTAAAGCCTTTCCCCAATTTTTAACCCTAATTAGCTTACAAACAGAATCAAATTGGCTTTGGAAATAAAGCATATGTTTTGATATGATTAATTTCACTGAAATTCTGTGGAATTTCACTGGAATTAGCATTTGGGTTTATGCCTTTGGATTTTTTCCCTACACACACACACACACACATGCACGCATGCACTTAGATGTGTAATATTTGACAATTTCAGAACCTTTTGTCAGGGAATTATTCCAAATTCTCTGTAAATAATTTTTAGACCCAAAACAGGACTTTCAAATTAGTTTAAAGAGAGAAAAAAATAACAATGTCTTTTTGCAGAAAACTTTTAGGAAATATTAGATTTTTTTCATGTTTCTTACCATGATTTGTTTAGTTATCTGAATGAAACATTTTTGTGTATGTTTTTTGTTTAAGAAAGCAAGGAATACTTGAAAAAATTGATTACAATATTCCAGAGGTGGTCTGGCCAAAGCAATAACAATAAGTCTAACATTTCAGCTATGGTTTTTCCAGTAGTCATGTATGGATGTGAGAGTTGGACCATAAAGAAAGCTCAGCACTGAAAAGTTCATGCCTTCAAACTGTGGTGTTGGAAAAGACTCTTGAGAGTCCCTTGGACAGCAAGGAAATCAAAGCAGTCAATCCTAAAGGAAATCAACCTGAATATTCATTGGAGGGACTGATGCTGAAACTCCAATAATTTTGGCCATGTGATGAGAAGAGCCAACTCATTAGAAAAGACCCTGATGCTGGGAAAGATTGAGGGCAGGAGGAGAAGGGGGTGACAGAGAATGAGATGGTTGGATGTCATCACCAACTCAATGAACATGAGTTTGAGCAAACTCCAGGTGATAGCGAAGGATAGGGAAGCCTGTCATGCTGCAGTCCATGGGTTCACAAAGAGTCGTACATGACTGTGTGACTGAACAACAACAAAATAGTGATTTAAACCCTTCATTACTAGTATTTGTTGTTTTTATAGTTTTGTGATCATACTGTTTTTGTTTTCCCACTGCGGTTAATATTGTAGAAAGTGAACTGGGCAAAAGACATTCATTCTAGTCCCATCTCTGTCTCTTGGACAATGGTTTTCAAAGCCCTTGTTTCCTAATTTGTGTTCCTGACTATTTCACAAGATCATTGGAGGAAAAAATATAGTGACACACTTCCTTAAAATCTAAACAAAAGTAACACATGGTAAAGGTATAGTATCAGTAATGATAACACATACTTTTTTTTTCTTTGAAACTTTTCTCAGTGCTCTTCAAAAACACTTCATGTTCAGTGTCTTTGTCCACACAAGGGTATAACTTCATGAAATATTGTATAACTGTCTCTTAACATGTCTCCTTCTTAGGTCCAGGACTCTTTTCCATCATCTTATTCCTATTTTTTAGTTTCATCTTTCCAGGTTTGTAAAGTGTGCCCTAATCTCAAAGTCATAGTTTATTATTTATACTCTGTTTATTAGCATGGAGCTATGGAAGAAATCAGTTATGTTAGTTTCCTATCATTGTTGTGATAAATTACCACAAATTTAGTGGCTTAAAGCAGTGCAAAGTTATACTCTTTTAGTTCTAGAGATTAAAAGTCTGAAATTGGTCTCATTGGGCTAAAATTAAAGTTTTATCAGGACTGCATTCCTTCTGCAGTCTTTAGAGGAGAATCCATCCATCCCTGTTTTTCCGGCTTCTACAACCACCTGTATTGTTTGGTTTAGGGTCTCTTGTGCTGTCTTTCAGAGAAGGCAATGGCACCCCACTCCAGTATTCTTGCCTGGAAAATCCCATGGATGGAGGAGCCTGGTAGGCTGCAGTCCATGGGGTCGCTAAGAGTCGGACACAACTGAGCGACTTCACTTTCACTTTTCACTTTCCTGCGTTGGAGAAGGAAATGGCAACCCACTCCAGTGTTCTTGCCTGGAGAATCCCAGGGACGGGGAGCCTGGTGGGCTGCCGACTATGGGGTCGCACAGAGTCGGGCATGACTGAAGCAACTTAGCAGCAGCAGCAGTAGTGTTATCTTTGGCTTCCTTGATGGCTCAAATGGTAAAGAATGTCTGCAATGCACTAGACATGGGTTCAATCCCTGGTTTGGGGAGATACCCTGGAAAAGGAAATGGCAACCCATTCCACTATTCTTGCCTGGAAAATTCCATGGACAGAGGAGCCTGATGAGCTACAGTTCATGTGTCACAAAGAGTTGGACACAACTGAGTGACTAACACTTTCACTGCATTCTTTGCAGCCAGCAGGGTGACATCTTCACATCTCTCTTTGACTCTACTCCTCTGCCTCTTTTATATACATTTAAAGCACTCTTGATTATATTGGGCCCCCCAGCTACTCCAGGATAATCTGTTTTAAGGTCAATTGATTAGCAATTTTAATTCCATCAGCAAATTTAATTTTTCTTTCTATGTAATTAACATATTCACAGGTTCTAGGGGTTAGAACATGGACACCTTTGGGAGACACTTAGTCTACACACCATACTGGTATTAATTTCTTTTTGTTTCTTTGTTTACTTGTTTTTTCATAAAAATGTTTTTGTTGGAAATTCCAGGCACCTCTTTTATTGTTAGCCATTTGTTCCTGTCATGATATTTTCCCTATAGTCACTAGCTTCTGAATTTTATTTGAGCATCTTCTCTCTTCTTTGCATTTACTTTAAAACTTCCTTTGGGCCAATGAATTACTTCCAGAGACTGAAGTTTTAAGAAAGACCTTGGGCTTCAGTCTTTCACTGGCCAACCATGTGTTTCTCATGTCTTACATTCTCTTTTTATGTTAAAGTACTAACATTTAGTGAAAAATAAAAATGACATTTTCATCATTCCTTGCCATTGTTCTGTTTCTTTTCAAAAGTTCAGAAACTCTTAAAAACCTTTATAGCCTTAATCACTTATTTTTGGGAAGTGTCAATCATAAATCTATAGACAAGAAGTAGACAGTGGCAGACAGAAGTTTTAGTTAACTAACAATTTGCTTACACTCACATCCTATTTTTTCATTCCTGGTGGGTTTGTGTCTGTGTGTGTGTCAGGGTAATACTAGTTTCTGTAATAAATAACCCTCAAATTTTTAGTCTCAACATATCATGTGAGAATTTTGTACTAAAATTGGCAGTCAGACTTGCCAATGTCTGATTGGCAAGTAACTTCTCTATGTGGTAATTCAGGGACTCAGGTTCCTTCTACATTAGAGCTCCTTGATGGGGAAACTAGGGATATACTGCCCAGGAGTTTTTATGAAATGCCTGGGAGTAATATACATAATTTGCCCTTGATTTTTATTGGTATACACTTGTCTATGGTCACAGAAAAAAGACTGGGAAACACAGTTCATGGATGGGCAACTGCTTGCCAGTGACAACTCTATATTGTGTGAAAGAGAGCACATGAACCTGGGTGGATCTCTAACCATCTCAACCTCAGTACACTTCTTGGCTGGCTCTGTTATCTCTCCATTCTCTCCATACTTTCCTCTCCACACTGTCCATCACTATCAGGATCTTTCTTAGTTCTCCATGTTTCTTCACTGGAAATTCTGTACTCTTCTCATATGAATGAAGAGAGATTCATATACATGGGGTGGTTCTGGACATGTGGATTATATGTATCACTCCTGTATGACATATTCATTAGTGTATAGTACAATATGACTCTATTTTTAATTTCTATCTTTCTCCCAAATATTATCTCATAGAATATTAGATTTTTGCTTTCTTTAAATTCAGAAGCCTGGACTCCTCAATTGCAAGAAGACTTTCATATTTATCTTGTAGCTCCAACTGGGGTGTCCTTCCTTCTCTCTTTTTCTTCCTACCATTTTCTCACCTTATACAGGGATCAGTCTTCTACAAACTCTTCAAACTCTCATGCCTCTCATGCTTATTATGCTACTTTATATTGTATATCTGATATCAATTCATCCACTGTAATAAGTCAGATTATAGTAAAAGCATTTCCTTAAGACCTTACAATTCTTTCCCATGCAGAACACATAAATGTTCATTATTGCCTCTGGCAAGACATTTTGGAATATTTCCCTGGGCCTCTATGTGGTCAAGCTTGATTTCTCAACTATTTCTTGCATGATAACTCTTTTGGTCAATGACTTGCTGCATATAATTGCTAAAATTTTATGTGGGTGGTCAATCTCGAAGTTGCCCATTCTCTGAGTAAAAATAAGTTAAATAATAAGTTAAAACTGAGAAAACAGTACTTGCAAAATAGTTTAGGCTTCTATTTACTATGGTGGAATACAAAATTGGATTGATTATTTTCTCCTTGCTTGAAGTAAGAAATTTCTTACTAGAGATTGTACATCTTATTGTCCTAGATTTTTCTATAAAACTGATCAGATTATGGCTCAGTACTATAAAGTCTTAACATCATCTCCATCAAACATTTATATATGTAGTTGTACAAAATTCTTTGTAAAAAGAATGGGAAAGACTAAAGATCTCTTCAAGAAAATTAGAGATACCAAGGGAACATTTCATGCAAAGATGGGCTCGATAAAGGACAGAAATGGTATGGACCTAACAGAAACAGAAGATATTAAGAGGAGGTGGCAAGAATACACAGAAGAACTGTACAAAAAAGATCTTTACGACCAAGATAATCACTATGGTGTGATCACTCACACCATAGTGTGGAATGTGAAGTCAAGTGGGCCTTAGAAAGCATCACTACGAACAAAGCTAGTGGAGGTGATGGAATTCCAGTTGAGCTATTTCAAATCCTGAAAGATGCTGCTGTAAAAGTGCTGCACTCAATATGCCAGCAAATTTGGAAAACTCAGAAGTAGCCACAGGACTGGAAAAGGTCAGTTTTCATTCCAATCCCAAAGAAAGGCAATGCCAAAGAATGCTCAAACTATCGCACAATTGCACTCATCTCACACGCTAGTAAAGTAATGCTCAAAATTCTCCAAGGCAGGCTTCAGCAATACGTGAACCGTGAACTTCCTGATGTTCAAGCTGGTTTTAGAAAAGGCAGAGGAACCAGAGATCAAATTGCCAACATCCGCTGGATCATGGAAAAAGCAAGAGAGTCCCAGAAAAACATCTATTTCTGCTTTATTGACTATGCCAAAGCCTTTGACTATGTGGATCATAATAGACTGTGGAAAATACTGAAAGAGTTGGGAATACCAGACCACCTGACCTGCCTCTTGAGAAATTTGTATGCAGGTCAGGAAGCAACAGTTAGAACTGGACATGGAACAACAGACTGCTTCTAAATAGGAAAAGGAGTACGTCAAGGCTGTATATTGTCACCCTGCTTATTTAACTTATATGCAGAGTACATCTTGGAGAAATATCAATAACCTCAGATATGCAGATGACACCACCCTTATGGCAGAAAGTGAAGAGGAACTCAAAAGCCTCTTGATGAAAGTGAAAGTGGAGAGTGAAAAAGTTGGCTTAAAACTCAACACTTAGAAAACGAAGATCATGGCATCCGGTCCCATCACTTCATGGGAAATAGGGGAAACAGTGGAAACAGTGTCAGACTTTTTGGGGGGGGGGGCTCCAAAATCACTGCAGATGGTGACTGCAGCCATGAAATTAAAAGATGCTTACTCTTTGGAAGGAAAGTTATGTCCAACCTAGATAGCATATTCAAAAGCAGAGACATTACTTTGCCAACAAAGGTCCATCTAGTCAAGGCTATGGTTTTTCCTGTGGTCGTGTATGGATGTGAGATTTGGACTGTGAAGAAGGCTGAGTGCTGAAGAATTGGAGAAGACTCTTGAGAGACCCTTGGACTGCAAGGAGATCCAACCAGTCCATTCTGAAGGAGATCAGCCCTGGGATTTCTTTGGAAGCAATGATGCTAAAGCTGAAACTCCAGTACTTTGGTCACCTCATGTGAAGAGTTGACTCATTGGAAAAGACTCTGATGCAGGGAAGGATTGGGGGCAGGAGGAAAAGAGGACGACAGAGGATGAGATGGCTGGATGGCAACACTGATTCGATGGATGTGAGTCTGAGTGAACTCCGGGAGTTTGTGATGGACAGGGAGGCCTGGTGTGCTGCGATTCATGGGGTAGCAAAGAGTTGGACACGACTGAGCGACTGAACTGAACTGAACTGAACTGAAGGGATTTCAAGATTTTTCAAAGCACTTGAAATCCTATTTTAAACTTATCTCAAGAAAGCATAGCACATTGATCAAGATCATGGCTTCTGGAGTAAGGATGTCCAACATGTCATTTTCATGATCTTGAGAAAGTTTCTTAACCCTTAGTTGCCTCAGGATTTTTTTCTTTTAAATGAGGTGAAGCATACTAGACCTTATCTTATAGGGTCATTATAAAAGTTAAGTTAATCTAATTGTTTCTAAAACAATGCCTGCTACTGGTAAGCACTGAATAATTACTTATTACTTAAAAAAACATAGTAAATTAGTTGATCACATATTTTTCTTCTTGAGTTCGAGGGGTTAAATATAACACTATGATCCCTCCTCATCCAAATTTCTGGCTTCTCAAGTCTAGTGAAGTCACTGAAGTACCTATTAAAATTATTAGCTGCCTAATATGGACTTTGCTATTTTTTAAAGTGTTATATTCTTCAGATCAGATCAGTCGCTCAGTCCTGCCCGACTCTTTGCGACCCCTTGAATCGCAGTACTCCAGGTCTCCCTGTCCATCACCAACTCCCGGAGTTCACTCAGACTCAAGTCCATCGAGTCAGTGATGCCATCCAGCCTTCTCATCCTCTGTCGTCCCCTTCTCCTCTTGCCCCCAATCCCTCCCAGCATCAGAGTCTTTTTCAATGAGTCAACTCTTCGCATGAAGTGACCAAAGTACTGGAGTTTCAGCTTTAGCATCATTCCTTCCAAAGAAATCCCAGGGCTGATCTCCTTCAGAATGGACTGGTTGGATCTCCTTGCAGTCCAAGGGTCTCTCAAGAGTCTTCTCCAACACCACGGTTCAAAAGCATCAATTCTTCAGCGCTCAGCCTTCTTCACAGTCCAACTCTCATATCCATACATGACCACAGGAAAAACCATAGTCTTGACTAGATGAACCTTTGTTGGCAAAGTAATGTCTCTGCTTTTGAATATGCTATCTAGGTTGGTCATAACTTTCCTTCCAAGGAGTAAGCATCTTTTAATTTCATGGTTGCAGTCACCATCTGCAGTGATTTTGGAGCCCAGAAAAATAAAGTCTGACACTGTTCCCACTATTTCCCCATCTATTTCCCTTACACTGGTTTTATTTAAGTAATGTATTATTTAACTAATTTATTTAAATAATATGTCAATTAGATCATAAATAAAAAATATACAATTGAATTGTACAATATTGGAGGAAATATATTTATTAGAAATAATAAATTTAAAAAAATCTAAGAGAAATTCTACTTTAATAATGTACAAATTTTTTCCCAAGAAATGGATTAATTAGGGGAATGTTTGGTTATCATGTGTTGGTGGGAAGGTAGAATATGGTGAAAGAATTCGAATTTAAAAAAAAAAATAGGTTGTGCTATATTTATTCTCCCTAGTTCCAACCTTGCCTTTCTCTTTTAGTGATTTTTATTTTCACCTAATTTCTGATAATAAAATGATGAAACACTGTGCCTATAAAATTTGTGGGCAAATTACACTTGCTACTGTATCTGATTTCTTTTTTCTCTTCCTATTTCTTTCTCTCTCTCACTTGCTATTAATTCTTCATTTACCCTTTAGTCCCAACTACTGCACTAAAACTTAGGAAGTTTTTTTTTATCTTAAAAGTAGGAGAGAGAGAGAGTGTGTGTGTGTGTGTGTGTGTGTGTGTGTGTGTCTATGTAGGTACTGGCTCAAGTGATGTATTAAAACACAATTTATAACCCAGAAGTTAAAAGAACTTTTACTCACAATGCTATGTCTTAACTGTGATTAATCCTAAAATGATGAATTTTAGAACTTAACTAAGGTAAAATAGAAATAGTTCACTGGTAAAAACTGAAATATTCTAATTCCTCTAGGAGAAAAATGTCTCCTGATGCCCAAGTATTTTAGTTTATGTATTTAAAAAAAAAAAAGGAAACATCTGTCTCCTGAATGCTAAATAGCTATTTTGAGACTCCACTTCCTAATTCAGTTCAAGTTATCACAATTCTGCTTGAAAAAGAAAGTTCACCTTTTGCAAAAGCCGTTTAAGCAAGCTGTTTCCTTCCTTTCCTAATAGGAAAAGGAATCAATGCTGTATTCCTTCTTTAATGTTTCTGGGGGTCTTTCTTTTGTTGTTATTTTAGTCACTGAGTGATGTCTGACTCTGTAAGACCCCATGGACTGTAGCCAGCCAGTCTCTTCTGTCCATGGGATTCTCCAGGCAAGAATACTGGAGTGGGTTGCCATGCCCTCCTCCAGGGATCTTCCTGACCCAGAGATCGAACCCATGTCTCTTATGTCTCCTACGTTGGCAGGCGTGTTCTTTACCAATAGCCCCACCTGGGAAGCCCCATTCTAAGCCTAGCCATTGCCAGTAAGAGCAACACATTGTAATTCCAGTTTCATGCATCCACACTCTCATGATTACCTCCTAAATTTTCAACTCATCCCCTCAACATGTTCCATTGATATGATCACTTTTTCAGCATTCTCCATCCAGTTGATGTTCTCTGGCTCTCCTTAGCAGGCTTAAGTACCATGGTCAATCATAATTAGTCTCTTGCTTATAACTCTTTCCCT
This sequence comes from Bos indicus x Bos taurus, assembly GCF_003369695.1. Classification (NCBI taxonomy): domain Eukaryota; kingdom Metazoa; phylum Chordata; class Mammalia; order Artiodactyla; family Bovidae; genus Bos; species Bos indicus x Bos taurus. Next base: position 34,330,705 of record NC_040095.1, read on the forward strand.
TTACCTTACACATGTGGCCAAACCACAAGCCTGGTTAAATCCAACTCACTTCCCCCTTTTCCAGTCCCTGTTTAGCTTCATCTTGTGGAGAAATACACAGTCATGATGAGCTTGTGTTACTTCATGTTTATGAGCATGAAAGTCACAGTGGGACCTTAAGGTTCTCAGGAAATCATTTTCATACTCCCCAGTCTTTTCAGTCTCATATTCTGTTTGATGACTATTTCATGTCTTCTCATTTCTCTAGAAACTCCTGAGACCTCATCCCTGATTCTCACTCTCAGCTGATCTTACTTCTTACTTGACAAAATTGAAGCAATCTGATAAATTTCATTTACCCTCTAATTGCCATCCATACCTACAGGCTCAGCTTCCCCATTGATTAACTATCCATAAGCCCATCTAAACCCATTTCTGATCATCTTTATTGCTGCCACCATTGTCTGAGCCATCATCATTTGGATTCCAGCCTAACCAAGCTGATCTCCCTGCTTTCGACTCTTGCCTGCCACCTGATCTAGTCTCACTAGAAAGTGATTTCTTCAATAGAGAAGTCAGATCATAGAATTCTGGTGCTAAGATCTTATCAGTGGCTCCCCATTTTACGTAAAGCGAACAACACAATAAAGGCCTACAGACCATTGTATGTGCTGAACTCCAATTATCTGTCACCTTATTATCTTTCCACTTTGTTCACTCCTCTCCAGTCCTCTTTCCTCCTTTTTGTCCCTTGCACACCCTGCTGCTGCTGCTAAGTTGGTTCAGTCGTGTCCGACTCTTTGCGACCCCATAGACGGCAGCCCACCAGGCTCCCCTGTCCCTGGGATTCTCCAGGCAAAAACACTGGAGTGGGTTGCCATTTCCTTCTCCAATGCATGAAAGTGAAAAGTGAAAGTGAAGTCGCTCAGTCTTGTCTGACCCTCAGCGATCCCATGGACTGCAGCCTACCAGGCTCCTCCGTCCATGGGATTTTCCAGGCAAGAGTACTGGAGTCGAGTGCCATTGCCTTCTCTACCTTGGACACCCTAGGAACACTCTAATGTTAGGATTTTTGCATTTGCTTTTTTATCTTTGCCTGCCCAGACCAATCTGCCTTCACGTATGGGCAAACCTTGTTTTATTATGCTTTGTTTTATTGCACTTTGCAGTGCAATACCGTGTTTTGTTTTGTTTACTTTTTTTTACAAATTAAGGTAGGTAGAAACCCTACCATGAGTCTATCAGCAGCATTTTTCTGCCAGCATTTGTTCACTTTGTGTTTCTGGGTCACATTTTGGTTATTCTCAAAATATTTCATTTTTTTTATTATTATTACATTTGTTATGATGATGTGTGATCAGTGATCTTTGATGTTACTGTTGCAGAAAGATTATGACTTGCTGAAAACTCAGGTGATAGCACTTTTAGTAATAATGTTTTATAAAATTAGAGTATGTATATTGTTTATTTTAGACTTAATCCTATTGCATATTTAATAGACTACCGTATAATATGAACATAACTTTCATGTGTACTGGGAAACAAAAAGCACTATGTGACTTACTGTATTGTAATATTCACTTTATTGCAGTGGTCTAGAACCCAACCACAATGTCTTCAAGTTCTGCGTGTATCCACAGGGCTCATCTCTCATTCTTCAAGTCTTTTACAAATGTCCTTTTGTAAAAAGGCATCAGTAAGGCATTCCTTGACTACCTTATTCCAATTACAACATACCTTTTTCCCTTAGCATTCATAACATATTAGCTTGCTCAAGCTTTATGGCACACATTATATTCTAACACACTATTTAATCTATTTATTATGTTTGTTTCCCTTTTTCAATTAATTTATTTTAATTGGACACTAATTACTTTACAATATTGTGGTTTTTGCCATACATTGACATGAATCGGCCATGGGTGTACATGTGTCCCCCTGTCCCAAACTCCCTCCCTCCGCATCCCATCCCTCTGGGTTGTCCCAGTGCACTGGCTTTGAGTGCCCTCTTTCCCTGTTTCATGCATTGAACTTGGACAGGTCATCTAATTCATATATGGTAATATACGTGTTTCAGTGCTATTCTCTCAAATCATCCCAGCCTCACCTTCTCCCACAGAGTCCAAAAGTCTGTTCTTTATCTGTGTCTCTTTCGCTGTCTCACATATAGGGTCATCATTACTGTCTTTCTAAATTCCATATATATGCATTAATATACTGTATTGGTGTTTTTCTTTCTGATTTCACTCTATATAATAGGCTCCAGTTTCATCCACCTCATTAGAACTGACTCAAATATTTATTATGTTTATTTCTTATTGATATTTTATGTCCACCAAAATGTAAGTTCCATGGGGCAGAAGTCTTATAATTTTCTTCACAGATAAATTTCAAGTGCTAAGGATATTGTGCTGGCTCAAAGTAGTAGACATTCAAGTAGATTGGATTTGATATAAGCATTTATGAATGGATCTTAATATTAAATTTCTATATTTACATATTTAATGGAAATATTTAGAAGTGTTTAATTAGCCATCTAAGATATGTGAAATGGAGTATTTCCTGCCATATCAGTAAACAAGGATGTTACAATCATCAATGATTTTGGTCCTCCATGTGAACTTCTGAGCCCCAGGGGCACCCAAAAGGGAGAAAAATGCCTGCAAGCCATGAACTCTCAGCTGCTGGCTGCCATTGTGAGCGAGGAACTAAGGGTGTGAATAATCAAGAACCAAGATGCTGGCCCCACATAGCTGAGATGCATATAAAAGGAATGATTTCAGTGAGCCCAGACACTTGCATCTTCCCATACATAGAAGAGCACTAAATTCCTTGAGATATCTAGTTTTCTTTAATTAATTAACAATCATCTTTTGATGTTCAGAATACCTGCCCCTTGCTGCAAACTTCTTTATAACCTGACTCCTTCCCTTCTCCCCATTTCCTCAAAAAAGTTCTCAGAGTTACTTGAAATGCTCTCTGCCAGGCCTGAAATCCTAAGATGACCACCAAATAAAATGTAACTCTCAAACCTGACTGTTTTGCCAGGTTGACAGATAGGAGATATAAATTATATGCAAGATTTTGTATACACACACACACTCAAAAACACAATAATTAATTTTAGTGAAGAACTTCCATTTCCATAAATAAACAAACTATTAAGTCTAAAAAAGGAAATTTCTTTAACTTAACTCCTTTGGATGATATCTTGTTCTTCAGCAATTAATAAATTGTTCTATTATAGAACTGGCCACAAGCACACTTGCCTTGGAGGAGAGAAATACTTTATATAACTACATGATAAATCTCATACTAAAGAAGTGCAGCTGGAAAAGTAATGGCTTTAAATGAAAGTCACTCATCTCCTATTTAGTTTGTTCCTGGTGCCTCAGATGGTAAAGCGTCTGCCTACAATGTGGGAGACCTGGGTTCAATCCCTGGGTCAGGAAGATCCCCTGGAGAAGGAAATGGCACCCCACTCCAGTACTCTTGCCTGGAAAATCCCATGGATGGAGGAGCCTGGTAGGCTACAGTCCATGGGGTTGCAAAGGGTCGGACACGACTGAGCGACTTCACTTCAAAAATGATAAGTTAGAAAATAAGTGCTACACTATAGAAAAGGGTTTAGTGAAAAATATCAAATCCCATAAAAACTTAAAACTTCTTAATCTCTCCCTTATGAATAGTTTGGGCATATGACAAAATATTAAAAAATCGGTCCTAAAGTGCTATTTTGAAATAAAATTTGGCCTACATTTTGATATTTGCAGAGGTTTCATATCTTGTTCCTTATAATTATGTGGTTGGGTTAGGTCTTAAAGTTACATGAAGTATTGGATTGGCCAAAATGTTCCTTCAGGTTTCCCATAGGATTTTATGGAAAAACTCAAATGAATTTTTTGGCCAACTAAATACTTAATGTTGAGGACCAATGAAGAAAGATGTTCCAGAAAAGAAAAAAAAAAAAGTATAATAAGACAATATACCTTTCTACCTTTAGAAACTTTGACCTAGTGATTTGTGACTATCAGTTCAGTTCAGTTACTCAGTTGCATCCAACTCTTTGCGATCCCATGGACTGCAGCACACCAGGCTTCTCTGTCATCACCAATTCCCAAAGCTTACTCAAACTCAGGTCCATTGAGTCGGTGATGCCATCCAACCATCTCATTCTCTGTCATCTCCTTCTCCTCCTGCCTTCAATCTTTCCCAGCATCAGGGTCTTTTTCTAGTGTCAGTTCTTCACATCAGGTGGCCAAAGTGTTGGAGTTTCAGCTTCAGCATCAGTCTTTCCAATGAATATTCAGGACTGATTTCCTTTAGGATAGACTGGTTGGATCTCCTTGCAGTCCAAGGGACTCTCAAGAGTCTTCTTCAACACCACAGTTCAAAAGCATCAATTCTTCAGTGCTCAGCTTTCTTTGTAGTCCAACTCTCACATCCATACTTGAATACTGGAAAAACTGTAGTTTTGACTAAATGGACCTTTGTTGGCAAACTAATGTCTCTGCTTCTTAATATGCTGTCTAGGTTGATCATAGCTTTTCTTCCAAGGAGCAAGTGTCCTTTAATTTCATGACTGCAGTCACCATCTGCAGTGATTTTGGAGCCCCAAAATATAAAGTCTCTCACTGTTTCCATCGTTTCCCCGTCTATTTGTCATGAAGTGATTGGACTGGATGCCATGATCTTAGTGTTCTGAATGTTTACAACCATAGATCTTACCATAATAGTGGAGGTTTTAGATATAGACTGCAGTAGAACTTTGAAAGGAATTGAATTCCTTCTAACTCTAACATTTGACTCAGTTTTTAACCATGAATTCTATAGCCATGACCAAGGCCTGAGCCAGAACCTAAGGAAAGGAACCAGCCTGGCAGTGAGGGTCAACAATAGAATGAAGCAGCCAGTAGATGTAGATTGATTTTCTGTAATGGTGCCTTACTGAAGTTTCAACTGTCCTTGGAGACCTTTTTAATGCGATCTGTAGTTATGCAAGCTCACAGCTGAAAGTCTCACCCTCTCCATAGGTCCTTTTATCAGAGAAGCCGGTATGTGGTAGGCCAAAAAGTTGAAAGGAAGAGGCAGGATAAAATAGGATATGGGAAATGCGGAAATGATAAACGCATATTCTCTGCACAGAAGTGAGTCAAAAACTTCCAGAAAGTATCAGCATACTCTTCAAGCCACTCTATCCATCTCAGTCTTGCAGAGGTTTCCATTTCAGCCTAATGGAAACTGGTCACCCTACGAATATACATATCTATTTGCCAAGAATTTGTTTATGAAATAAGAGACTTACCTACCACTTCAAGGCTGTTCCCTGTTCTCTGGCTAATCCTAAGAAGTTTACCAGGACTTGTAAAAGAGAGACAAAGAATATACAAAAATAAAAAGTGACAAAGACATACAGGTCGAGGTTGTTTGGGTATGCTATCATAGGGTCAAAGCCAAATATTCTGTTTTCTCAGATTTGGAAATTTGGAAAAAATTAAAGTGAAATCTAATTAAGGGTTTTCCCTCTGAATTAATGCATCTTTTTGCAGTGATGAAAACATTCCTTTTATTCATTTGTGTATCTAATGAGGTTTGGTTTCCTTTTTTTTTTTTATTGTAAACTATTCACCCTCAAGTTATGGATTATATCACTGAGATAATAAAATTTAATTACATCTTCAGCTTTTCTTTCACATTTTGTAACAAAATGAAAAACAAATCTAAAAAGTAATGAAATCTAATTAAACCTTAGATATGATATACATGTAAGTTCCTTGGAAAATTAGGCTAAGGTAAACTTAAATTCCTCTTAAGATGTTTATTTCCTTTTGTTTTTCTCAAATTCAGATGTTTCAAAATAGTTACTTTGCATACTTGGAGACAAAAAATTATTTTAGATTTGTACTATACAACAACAAAATGAGACCTTAGCAGTACTAACAGTGAGAAATAAGATTAAATTTGAGTTTGGGGAAACAGAAGTGTGATATTATTAAAAATAACAATAAAAATAATAAAGATTTTGATAATTATCCAAGAAAGTATTCATAGAGGTGATTAATGTTTTAAAAGTTATGGTCAGAATACAACATGACAAAGGGAAAAATCTTTTATCTTCAAATATTTCCTTTTTAGAGAAAAAATAATGCACAGTGAGGGGCTTCCCTGGTGGCTCAGTAATGAGTAATTCACCTGTCAATGCAGGAGATGCAGGTTTGATGCCTGGCTCGAGAAGAAGATCCCCTGGAGGAGGAAATGGCAACCCAATCCAGCATTCTTGCATGGAGAATCCCATGAACAGAGGAGCCTGGCAGGCTCCAGTCCATGAGGCCGAAAGAGTCGGACACGACTGAGTGCCTAAACAACAGCAGCAACAACAAATAAAGGGTAACGTGCCAAGCTCAGGCAATGCCAGGTGTCTCTCCTTCCCCTCTTCTGGAAAAGCAGAGACACTGGGAGCAATAAGCCAGATCTCCTTCCCATGCAGATGGAGAGAGCAGAGAAGAAGGATGAGGAGCAGGAATTCTGGAGCCAGATACTTCAGAAATCAAGTTCAATTACCAGTGCTTAATGGCTCTGTGACTTTGGGCAAAGCTTCATTTCCTTACCTGTAAAGTGAACATAATAATAATAGCACTTGCCTCAGTGATTATTATGTGGATTAACTGAAGTGAATATTAAACTCTTATTGGTACTTTGTAAGTCTTTTAAATTATTACTAAGAATCACAAGCATTTTCTACTCAAGTATCTCTGCTGCTGACCATCAAGTCATCATTGCAGCCCAGCTTAGACTTGCAAGAACAAGGCAGACCATGAGCAATTGGCAGTACTGGGTTTAAACTGTCTTCTAAGCTGCATTTATGCTGATCCCCTGAACTTGGCACTGGCTCTAAGGTGGGAGATGTCTCGATTTATTGCTGCTTTGTTCCAGAATATAATTAAATAAAATGTCAAAGATGGATATTCTAGATACTCTGGGTACTTTGCATCCACAGCAAAATGTTCTAACTCAGGAATAAATGAAACATTTAGAAAAATCTCTTAGCAACTGGAGAATCTGAATCACAAAGGCAAGTAAGAGGTTGCAACCCATAAACAGAGACAACATTTCAATTAATAAAGGGACTAAGTTAATTTAGCATGCTCCAGGCACCACCTCAGCTCTAACTAGTTCCATGGTATTCGCCAGGCTATAATCATGACCATTATAGTGACAACTAGATGTTATTGTTGAACTATATAGTTCTGTGCGCATGTGGACATGATTTCTCTCCAAGATATAATAATGAAATTCTCAAGATTTTTTCCATTATCTTAATCCACAATAAAATCAGAGCCATAAACGTGGGAAGTGAGAGTACAAACAGACAAGAAATATTGGTAAGGCATTTTAAGCCCTAAAAGAGTTCTTAAAACTTTTCTTTATACTATATGGCCCAAGGCTTGCATGATCTATTGTTTTATGCTGATTCTGTGTCTGTGTATGTTTAATCATAAATTTTCTATGAAAAAAATCAATTTCTTATGAATGATATATCATTGTTCATTTTAAGAAAGAGTCATGATAACAGTTTTCAATCACAAAGTATTCATTGAAATTCTACCATGTAACGCAGTACATTAGGCAAAAGAATTCAGAGGAAAGTATTTGCATTCAAGGAGCTTACAGTTGAGTTGAAAAGAGAAAACACTATAGCATGTGAGGAGTCTGATGATTTTCTCCTCTCTTCCTTTCCTTCTTTCAGTCTGGCACATGCTCATCCCCTTGCTCTGAGTTGAGACATACACTTGGGAATATGAGACAGGGGTATTTCAGATAGAGGGAGGGAAATATACTATTTTAAAATAAGAGCCAGAAGCCACATTGCCGGGAGCCAGCGTGAGGAACTCCGCCCGTGGCAAAGGTCATGAGGAAGGAGGCTCGGCATATGCAAAGGCGGGATCGAGCCTCATGAGTCCTCCTGCAAATACTCAAGCATCTACCCCCAAAACCAGAGTCTGCCTACTTTACTGCTTTGTGCTCTCACCTACACCTCTGACTTTACGAGGGCTGTCCCCCACCACCATCTCTGTCTCTGAAAAAGAGTTAACTTATAGCTCCAGTTAATAAAGTTCCTGGGCGTGACAAGAGTGTTTTAGTTCACAGACTCCTTTGGAAGTTCTCTAGCCTGCCTGAACAGGTTCTTCTGGCCACATGTGATTGTTCACAGCCTCCCAACCGTGAGAAGCACGAGATGTTCTAAACTTTCTAAATACAGATTCCTTTGAGCAGTTAAAAGATTGATTAGAAACTGTATTGGTGAAGGGTTTTTCACTTGTTGGGCCAATGTTTGCTGCTAAGTTTCCATATCCCTTACCTACTGTGTCCCTGGGAGTGTATTGATTAATACAATTGGTGTATAGGAATGTAAGTAGTAGCTTTAATGTTTGTAACCTTGGACCCTTGAGTTAATTCTTTTCTTATTATAGCCCACCACACTTTTGCCCTATAGAAATGCAACTTTATCTAATGCTTTCGGAGGGTGGCACCTGACTTTAGAATAATCACCTTTAGAGAAAAATAAGTTTTCTGAAGAAAGGGTCATAAAATGTTAATAGGCCTCCTGGCCAGAAGATGAGGTAAATCACCTAAACTTTTGCATATGATAAGTTTGCAGGAAGAAAGCCTGGCTTCAATAAGGATCAAGGACTGCTGACCTTGCATGACTCTACCCCTTCCCCCATTATCCTCTATGCACAACTTAAGGTATAAAAACTACTTTGGAAAATAAAGTGTGGGCCTTGTTAACCGAAGCTTGGTCTCCCCATGTCGTTCTTTCTCTTATCTTCTGTCTGAATTCCCATCTGGAACGTGGAGGCTCGCCAAGCCTACTAATTTTGCCTGGGCTTCTAAGATCTGACCGAAGAGGCCTTAGTGTCTCCTCTCCTTCGGGAGAATGGGAGGATGCCTGCAGCCTACGTAGGTGGCGCAAATTCCTTGTCTAGAAATTTTATTGGTTTTCCACGTAAACCAAGTTATTCAGCCTCTTTTCTTCACTGAATTTCTTCGCTGAGCTATCCTTATTTAACCACTCTTTATATCTTAAATTCTATAGTATCCTGATCCCTGAAGCTGTCTCCCATTCAAATTCCCTGGATCCACCGGGGCTGGACCCCGGTACCACATAAAGAGTAGTAGTTTGAAGGTTTGTTTTTCTTATATTCTCTATGCACAAAATCCAAGTGCCTTCGTACCTCCAATCTCAGACCTGTATCAGGAGAAGCAAGATCAGTTCAGTTCAGTTCAGTTGCTCAGTTGTGTCCGACTCTTTGCGACCCCATGAATCGCAGCACGCCGGGCCTCCCTGTCCATCACCAACTCCCAGAGTTCACTCAGACTCAGGTCCATCAAGTCAGTGATGCCATCCAGCCATCTCATTCTCTGTCATCCTCTTCTCCTCCTGCCCCCAATCCCTCCCAGCATCAGAGTCTTTTCCAATGAGTCAACACTTTGCATGAGGTGGCCAAAGTACTGGAGTTTCAGCTTCAGCATCATTGCTTCCAAAGAAATCCCAGGGCTGATCTCCTTCAGAATGGACTGGTTGGATATCCTTGCAGTCCAAGGGACTCTCAAGAGTCTTCTCCAACACCACAGTTCAAAAGCATCAATTCTTTGGCGCTCAGCCTTCTTCACAGTCCAACTCTCACATCCATACATGACCACAGGAAAAACCATAGCCTTGACTAGATGGACCTTTGTTGGCAAAGTAATGTCTCTGCTTTTCAATATGCTATTTAGGTTGGTCATAACCTTCCTTCCAAGGAGTAAGTGTCTTTTAATTTCATGGCTGCAATCACCATCTGCAGTGATTTTGGAGCCCAAAAAAATAAAGTCTGACACTATTTCCACTGTTTCCCCATCTATTTCCCATAAAGTGATGGGACCGGATGCCATGATCTTTGTTTTCTGAATGTGGAGTTTTAAGCCAACTTTTTCACTCTCCACTTTCACTTTCATCAAGAGGCTTTTGAGTTCCTCTTCACTTTCTGCCATAAGGGTGGTGTCATCTGCATATCTGAGGTTATTGATATTTCTCCCGGAAATCTTGATTCCATCTTGTGCTTCTTCCAGCCCAGCATTTCTCATGATGTACTCTGCACAGAAGTTAAATAAGCAGGGTGACAGTATACAGCCTTGATGTACTCCTTTTCCTATTTGGAACCAGTCTGTTGTTCCATGTCCAGTTCTAACTGTTGTTTCCTGATCTGCATACAAATTTCTCAAGAGGCAGGTCAGGTGGTCTGGTATTCCCATCTCTTTCAGAATTTTCCACAGTTTATTGTGATCCACACAGTCAAAGACTTTGGCATAGTCAATAAAGCAGAAATAGATGTTTTTCTGGGAATCTCTTGCTTTTTCCATGATCCAGCAGATGTTTGCAATTTGATCTCTGGTTCCTCTGCCTTTTCTAAAACCAGCTTGAACATCTGGAAGTTCACGGTTCATGTATTGCTGAAGCCTGGCTTGGAGAATTTTGAGCATTACTTTACTAGCATGTGAGATGAGTGCAATTGTGCAGTAGTTTGAGCATTCTTTGGCATTGCCTTTCTTTGGGATTGGAATGAAAACTGACCTTTTCGAGTCCTGTGGCCACTGCTGAGTTTTCCAAATTTGCTGGCCTATTGAGTGCAGCACTTTCACAGCATCATCAAAATAATTTATTCACAACTGTCCCAGAGCCTGAGAAGAAGTGGGACTTTTCAGGTCAAACAGATAGATTCAAGTAACTCAAAAACCATGAAGGGCAAAGAGAAAAGGGAAAAAATGGAGACTCTCAAAGGCAGATGGTTGTTAATGACCACCGAGTATTGGTCATGAAGATGACACCAAATCCCAGTTTGAAGTATTCACACCCAGAGATGTGTTGTCTAGAGGAAGCTTCCATTTCTCTCTCTGAATTGTGACATATGAGGGAGGGAAAGGTCTTGAACATTTTCTGAATTAGATATTACTATCTAACCATAAAGTTGTTTGAAAATGGGCTGTATTAAACCTTCAGTTTCACTGTTAATGGGCATAATACTAATAATAAAATAATAGAAAGACAAAGAACTTAGATGTATTCCTCCAATATGCAAGAAATAAACATTTAGACAATTAAGAAACCAATGTGTTACAGTCAGAAATATCATCAGTTGAAAAAATGTAGCTGAAACTTGAAGGATGAGAAAGATTTAGATAAATTGAATGGGATGGGGATAGAGGCACAGTTTATGGTAATAGTGCAAATAGACTCGGGAACAAAAATGTAGATGGCTTATATAGACAACAGCAAGGAAACCAGCATATTTGAATGCAACATTTCTGTCTGCATGAACAATGTCAGAAATAAGACTGGCTGGGAAGTGCCATGTTCTAAAGACATGCAAATTTGGGCAGAGAACTTTACACTTGTTAAGATAACTGGTATAAAGGTTTTGGAAATTCTTGAATATTGGAGAGATATGATGGAAGTTACATTATAGAGAGATTGGTAACTACAGTTAGTATAAATTTAAGGTGGAAGAAAACAATAGAAAATAAACCAGCAAGGAGGCTTTTGTAGCAATTCAGGTGTGACAGAGAGAGATAGACCAACCTGATAGACGTTTCAAAGAAATAACCAACAGGGTTGGTCCTCAGTTATATATAAGGAATAGCAGAAAGTTTAAAGATGGCTTCCAAACTGAGAGACTATAGCAGTGGTTGGCTTGAAGGTTTTGTTTTTCAGTCACTAATCATATCCAACTCTTTGTGACCCCATGGTCTGCAGAACTCCAGGCTTCCCTGTCCTTCACTGTCTCTTGGAGTTTGCTCAATCTCATGTCCATTGAGTTGGTGATGCCATCTACCACTTCATCCCCTTTTACCCAATTCTCCTCTTGCCCTCAATCTTTCCTATCAAGGTCTTTTCCAGTGAGTTGGCTCTTCTCATTGAGTGGCTGAAGTATTGGAGCTTCAGCATAAGTCCTTCCAATGAATATTCAGGGTTGATTTCCTTTAGGATTGACTGATTTGATCTCCTTGCTGTCCAAGGGCCTCTTAAGAGTCTTCTCGAGCACCACAATTGGAAAACATCAGTTCTCCGGTGCTCAACCTTCTTCATGGCCCAACTGTCACATCCATATATGACTACTGGAAAAATCATAGGTTTGACTATACAGACTTTTTTTGGCAAAGTGACGTCTCTGCTTTTTAATATGTTGCCTAGGTTTGTCATAGCTTTTCTTCCAAAGAGCAAGTGGTGTGAAGATTCAGTTCAGTTCAGTCGCTCAGTCGTGTCCGACTCTTTGCAACCCCATGAATCGCAGCACACCAGGCCTCCCTATCCATCACCAACTCCTGGAGTTCACTCAGACTCACGTCCATTGAGTCGGTGATGCTATCCAGCCATCTCATCCTCTGTTGTCCCCTTCTCCTCCTGCCCCCAATCCCTCCCAGCATCAGGGTCTTTTCCAATGCATCAACTCTTCGCATGAGGTGACCAAAGTACTGGAGTTTCAGCTTCAGCATCATTCCTTCCAAAGAAATCCCAGGGCTGATCTCCTTCAGAATGGACTGGTTGGATCTCCTTGCAGTCCAAGGGACTTTCAGGAGTCTTCTCCAACACCACAGTTCAAAAGCATCAATTCTTCAGCACTCAGCTTTCTTTATAGTTCAATTCTCACATCCATACAAGACTACTGGAAAAACCATAGCTTTGACTAGATGAACCTTTGTTGGCAAAGTAATGTCTCTGCTTTTGAATATGCTATCTAGGTTGGTCATAACTTTCCTTTCAAGGAGTAAGTGTCTTTTAATTTCATGGCTGCAGTCACCATCTGCAGTGATTTTAGAGCCCAGAAAAATAAAGTCTGATACTGTTTCCACTGTTTCCCCATCTATTTCCCATGAAGTGATGGGACCGGATGCCATAATCTTCATTTTCTGAATGTGGAGCTTTAAGCCAACTTTTTCACTCTCCACTTTCACTTTCATCAAGAGGCTTTTTAGTTCCTCTTCACTTCTGCCATAAGGGTGGTGTCATCTTCATATCTGAGGCTATTGATATTTCTCCCGGCAATCTTGATTTCAGCTTGTGCTTCTTCCAGCCCAGCATTTCTCATGATGTACTTTGCATATATGTTAAATAAGCAGGGTGACAAGGTGTGAAGACTACTAGTGCTTAATTGTGAGATAAGGACATCAAGTTGAAGTCTTGTATTTTTGACTAACCAAGTATATGACTTCCTCAAGTAACTTTATCTATTTGGTTAATAAACAATCAGTTTTTTTTTTTTTTTAATTACGGTATGGTTCACTTACAGTTTTATATAAGCTTCAGTTGTATAACATAATGATTCACAACTTTTAAAGGTTATACTCCATTTATAGTCACTCTGAAATATTGGCTATATTCCACATTGTGTATAATATATCCTTGTAATTTATGTATTTTATACCAAATTGTCTGTACTTCTTAACCCACCAGTTTTCTCATCTGTAAAATGAGACAACTGGCTTGGGTGATCTCTGAAGCACTGAAAACTTTGTTTTTATGAATTTTACTTTAGTTGTCAAATTAGTGCTGAACATCATAATGCTGAGCAAGATTTAGAAAACTCAGTATCTTTAGCCAATCAATAATTCTATTTTTTAAATCTTCTGTTCACCATAGAACAACATAAGATGGCAGCACTTGCTACTATATTATATGGTTATTTCATATTCTAACCAAGGAGCAAAATAATTTCATAAAACTACAAACCACTCTTTTCTATTTTTAATTTAAGGAAATGTTATACATTTGGCATGATCCTAGCAAGAATATAAAGTTTGTTCCTATAACTCACTGAGTCCAAGGCAATGGGGATAAAAACAATATCACCAAAAATAATAGTAACTACAGTCAGTCAGTTCAGTCGCTCAGTCATGTCCCACTCTCTGCAACGCCATGAACCGCAGCCTGCCAGGCCTCCCTGTCCATCATCAACTCCCGGAGTTCACCCAAACTCAAGTAACTAACATTTAGGTAAATTGGAAAGCAATGTACACACATAATGTCTTTTAATATTCAGAACCCACATCTGAGAGTTAAGTACTAATTTCACTCTGTTATAAATGAGAATAGCTGAGATTTAGCAAAGCCATAATTTTCCAAGTCAGAAAGTTCTCAGTAGTGGAGTTGGAACTATATTCTGAGTCTTTCTTATCTGAAATCTTCTTAATTCTATCATCCTGTGAGGGCATTAAAACAGATTGTTAGTTCCTCTGAAGGATGAATGGGATTTCTTCACAACTTGAATGAAACTCAAGAAATAGAGTCATGACAGAGCTGTTAAATGCTGGCTTTGCATCCATTCCCCTACCACCGTGCTGTGTTGCTAGAAAATGAGAATATTTTGAAACTCACATTAGAGAATAAAATATAAGGAAACGAATCAGAACCCACTCTTTCCTCCTTTATTTGTAGCAGAATATAACAGGCAAAGGGATATTTCTTCTTTACTGACCTCTGCCATAGAGCAATTCAGCATTTCTTGCACCTTCTTTTCCAGTGACCAGAATATTAGGTGTGCATGCATGAGTGCTAAGTCACTTCGATTATGTCTGACTCTTTGCAGCCCTTTGGACTGTAGCATACCAGGCTCTTCTGTCCATGGGATTCTCCAGGCAAGAATACTAGAGTGGGTTGCCACGCCCTCCTCCAGGGGATCTTCCCGATCCAGGAATCGAACCTTTGCTTCTTATGTCTCTGGCACTGGCAGGCAGGTTCTTTACCACTAGCACCGCCTGGGAAGCCCGAATATTAGGCATGGGTATGTAATTCACAATGACATGTTTGAAATCTCAACATATGTAAACAATCATATGGTCAGAGTTTACAAGAAAGGTTATCGGAAAGAATTTTTTGTGTGAAAATAGTTACAACTTCATAGGTAATTACTAATATTTTTATCTGCATGTCACAAAAAAATTAATGAGATTCTCAAGCTGTGGTATGATTTTTGACCTGTTGATATGAAGCAGGAAGCAAACTTAACACCTTCCCCGTCAACGGTTTCTGTTTCATTATGAATTTTTCATAATCATGTATCCTGTTGCTTTCTTTTAACTTGTAAACTGTTGATTTAGTAATAGTGGGGTGTTAATTTTGTGTGCTAAGGTTTGTTAAAGCTACAGATTTCAGATAAAAGGAAAAAAAACAGTGACTAATGCAGAAAGATTTTTAAAAGTGTAATTGGGGAAAAATATCACATTACTAAGAGTAGATCATGACTGACTACTCCTTCCATAAGCTCCAAATTAGATTATTATTTTCCTTTATGATATATCTTATGAAGCATTTATACATTTTCAGTCATATTTAGAATACACAGTCTTCCCTGGTGCCTCAGATGTAAAGAATCTGCCTGTAATGCAGGAGATCTGGCTTCAATCCTTGGGTTGGGAAGATCTTCTGGAGAAGGAAATGGCAACCCACTTCAGTATTCTTGCCTGGAGAATTCCTTGGACAGCTATGGTCCATAGGGTTGCAAAGAGTCAGACATGACTGAGCGACTAACACTTTCACTTTTCCTATATATGTGAGTGTGTGTGAATATATAAGTACATATATATAAATGTGAAAGAAAATTCACTAGAGATGTCCTTAGCATGTCCTTTGCAGAGAAAGCAAAATTTAAGAATTTGTTGGTTTGTTCATTTGTTGCACAGTTTGCTGTGAGTGGACTAAGCACCTACAAAGTGTGAGAAGAATATGAGAAAGTGGTACCCAAACCTGCATTCCCTTTTGTAGAGTGTACAGCCTAGTGAGTGAAAAACACAGGAAATAAGAAAGTTCATTTTCTAATTGTGCATGACAATAAGTGCTTGAAGAACAGAACACAAGGATCAGTGATGGAGGGGGAGGAGTTGGGGAGGATGTAGTAAGTTGTCCTGGATGACTTCATTGAAAAGAGATGGATAAAGACAATAGTCAGTTTAACAAGGAAAGGGAGCTCCAGTGTTCTAGGAAGGGGAGATAATAAACAGGTGTAAAAAGTCCGTAAAAGAGAAAGTATTGGAAGCATTTTAGACCATTGTGGCTAAAGTGCAGAGACCAAGTGGGAGCTAGATT
Organism: Bos indicus x Bos taurus; assembly: GCF_003369695.1. Classification (NCBI taxonomy): domain Eukaryota; kingdom Metazoa; phylum Chordata; class Mammalia; order Artiodactyla; family Bovidae; genus Bos; species Bos indicus x Bos taurus. The sequence continues at coordinate 34,346,804 of NC_040095.1, forward strand.
CAGGATGCAGGTGGAGAGGAAGCTGTGAATAGGTCATGAGGGGAATGGAAACCACAGTAAGAAAGCAGGAGAGTGATAAAACTCAAGTTATGTCTGTGAAAAATCTTTCAATCTGCCATATGAAAAATGGACTGAAGGGGCGCATGTTCAGAAATAAGTTATTTGGAATGCTTTTGTTGAAATCTGGCAAGTGCAGAAAAAGTGAATGCCAATTTGAGGAAAAAAATGTAGAAAAAGTGAAAGCCAATTTGAGATAGACTTGGTCAGACTTGTTACATGTGGAGATGAGGAAAAGAGCAAATGAAAAAAGATCAATCAAAACATAGGAGGGCAGAACATTTTAATGTTCTCTACATAGGCATATGTATTGGTCAAAACTCATCAAAAACACTCTATGATATGAGCATTTTTATATTAAAAGAAAAAACTGTATACAGATGTTGAACACTAATTCTGTATGCTGATTAATTTAGGGGAATGTGTACTGATATCTGTAAGTTACTTTGAAATACTTAAAAAGTAAAATGGATTCAATGGAAGGATAGAGGGATGAATAGATACATTAGAAAATAAGCAAAGTAAATATCAATATTATTGTTAAAAAGCCTTATAGCTTCTGGTAACTTTGTAGAGCTACTTGGAAACACATATCAAAAGCATTACAAATGCAGATTTTTTTGACCTAGTTATTCAACCTCTAGAAAGATGTCTTGTGGAATAATCAGAGATACATATAAAGATTTATTACATAATGTTTAGAGAAATATAATGTTTAGTAAAAAGATAAACAAAATCTATAAATAAGCATGTGGATTAAATATAGTATATCCACTTGATTAAATTCTATTATCCTCAATATCATTCTGTAGGAAAAAATTTAAGCAACCATAAAAAAAAAACAAGATACATTTTTAAGTAGAAAAATTAAATTTGTAATATATTACCCATATTTTGTAAGCGCACCTTGTAAATAGTATTTAAAACATCATTAGCGTTTTACCAAAATGTTAGCAATTATTAAAAATTACATTATTTTCATCTTGTGTATTTTCAGTTTTCATATTTTCTACAATATTAAATATGTCTACTTCCTTAATAAAAAGTAGCATGTAATTTTAAAAGAATTCTGCCATAATTATTTAAAATTAGATACCAAGATAAACAATATTGTCTATAATATTAGAAATAAGACTAAAATATAGAGATAGATATGACTACTTTAAAAATGTATTCAGAAACAATATTTTTAGCTATACAACTCCTAATTATATGTTGTATGGAGAAGCAAAGAGTCTCCATGAGGTTTTAGAAATAGCTAAAGAGAATTGGTGCCAAAGAAGCCAAGAAGGTTGTTGGCTGACATTTAAAACCTCAAAGCAAAGACAGGAAAATCACTGTTTGCGTAGGACAAGTCTCGCTATGCCTGGAGAAAACTGTGTGTATTTTGTTTTGCTTTGTTGTTGGATTTTATGTTTTTGTTTCCATTGCTTTAGTTTTGGTTTTGGTTTCTTTGGTTAAGGTAATTGAAGTTCTATGACCCACTGACCTCCTTATACCATTAAATTAACCTTTGACTAAAAAATGATGGATTTTTTTCCCTGTGGTTGACATATTTCCTCTAAGACTCAGATTTCTGGAATTTCTATCAGATAAATTTTAAAACTTTCTCATAGTAGTCATTAGTATAATTGGTGAAAAATGCAACTTTAGATGAGTTCCTTTAGATTACTTTCTGAATAATAAAGCCCAAAGAACCTAAAGAACATTGAATTATCTATTGACATCAGGCTAAATAGTTTTCAAATTTATATTTAGTTCTGTATTATTTGATGTCTTAATAGGTCACTTTAATTGATATCAAAATAAGTTTTCTGAAGAAAGGAGTGGTTAGCAGTGCATTTGAAAATAGAATGAAAATAGTTGGGATTAATGATATAAACTAAAATGAAATATATTAAAAATAGGTGAGAAGTCATATATCTTCATTGTCAGTATCAACTGAGTATAAACAAGATTGGAGAGTATTGGCTTCAAAATTGTGCATTAAATCCAAAACTAGGTGACTAAAATATCATTATTTGCCAAGATCAAGAATCAGTTGCCAAAAAAACTAATGCCATTTTAATGATACAGGATCAATTGTGTCTAGATTAACTATCTGTTCATATTTCATTACGACTAGGAGTAATACTTTCCATTTTTGTTGTTCACATTTTTAACAGCTTACTATACAAAACACTACTTAGATGATGAAAGGTTTGTTTTCCACATTGAATATCTTAAAATTCTGCATAATTGCCAGAAGAATCAAATGGTAACATAATATTAATAAATGTCTTCAAATGTTGAAGAACTTCCATTTTTAAAGTGAATTAACTTCATTCAATGAGGTACCAGAAGGCTAAATGAGCACCAAATAGAGATATTATTCATGTTTCTTTTCAATATATGCTTTTCTGTCTGTGAATGCGTGCATTATGCCTTATTCTTCAATTTCTAGCATTTGGCCCAATGTCTGTAATATTTAGTCAATATTTGTGAATATTGGTGGAATGAATAAATGAATAAAGACACAGTTTCCTAATTTAGGCATTATTTTTTTCTAACAAAACCATTCACTAGAGTATTTTGATCCTAAAAGGAGTATTTTGTCATGTTTAATATTTTTAAAAATTGTACTTATTTAAGTGTACAACATGATGATTTGATGTACGTATACGCAGTGAAATGATCATTTCAGTCAAGATGATTGGCATATTCATCTCTTCTCTTCACCTTACCTTTCATGTGTGGGTGGTGAGAGCACCTGACCTACCTTTTGGCACACTTCTGTTATTAATACAGTCTTGACTGTACATTAGGTCACTAGACTTATTGGTCCCACATATCTGCAACATTGAACCAGAATAAAACTATTTTAAAGTTAAAAACAAAAAAACTCAAAACAAAACAAAAAAACCTGTCCAAAAAAATGGAAGTGATGACAATGTAGTCACTGGAATGATTTAAGCAAAATCTACATCACTATTTTCAGAAGCGTCAGAGAAGAAAATCCTTGCTTTCACAGGCACCTTGTTTTAAATTCTAACTCCTTTATCTACCAGAGGCTTTCCCTCATTGTCATTTAAATTTGCTGTCATCTTTTCCATCCTAAAACAAATCCTATTTTTGCTACTATCCTATATCTCACCTTCTTTTTGCAGCCTGTTGCCTATAATACCACTATCATATCATTGTATCATATTAACCCGTTATTCTTCTTCATCACTCCCTCTACTCTAACCCAGTGCTTATTTCCTCGCCACTCCACTGAAGCTACTGTCATCACGAGCTCTAAACAATTCCTCTTTTTAAATGTAATGGACATGAGTACTCTGCCCCATTTGACAGTCTTAACTTCTTTTGAAGCACTCTCTTCCTTTGGCTTCTGTGATAACACATTTTGCTTTTTTTTCTTTTAAACACTATCTCTATGACCATGCCCTTCATCCTCCTTTTGGGTTTCCCATTCTTTCCCACATCTTCTCATGGTGGTAGAGTTTATCTGCATTCCATCCAGAGCTTGCTTTTTCTCATTCTACGCTCATGAGTCAGTCTCTTATTCCAATTTGTGCATGTATGCTTGACTCACATATCTCCCAGGTTAGATAATTAAACTCTAAACCCAAAGATGTATGTGCTTATTGAACATCCACATTTGAATGACCCATAGAAATCCAAATACAACATGTCCAAACTACTCCCTCATTCTTATTGATTTCTAAAGCGATTTTTCTCTCAGTAGATAATACAACCAATACACTTCTCCAAGCCAGAGAGCTAGCTGTTAGTCCTGAATTTACTTATACTCTGTCAATCTACCCTGGTGGCTCAGATGGCAAAGTGTCTGCCTACCATGCCGGAGACCTGAGTTCAATCCCTGGGTCTGGAAGATCTCCTGAAGAAGGAAATGGCAACCCACTCCAGTGTTCTTGCCTGGACAATCCCATGGATGGAGGAGCCTGATAGGCTACAATGGGGTTGCAAAGAGTTGGACATGACTGAGCAACTTTACTTGTCAATCTACCAATACACAGGTATCTAAAATGATTAATTCTAGCAGCCAAATGTCATCAAATATATAAAATACACCCTGATAACATACGTCCTTATATCTCTAGTGTCCTTTAAGCCTACTATCTACCAGTTCCCTAGTTTAAGCTCCCATTATCTTCTGCTTAGATAGCTGCCTGGGGCTTCCCTGGTGGCTCAGAGGTTAAAGCATCTGCCTGCAATGTGGGAGACCTGGGTTCGATCCCTGGGTTGGGAAGATCCTCTGGAGAAAGAAATGGCAACCCACTCCAGTACTCTTGCCTGGAGAATCCCATGGACTGTGGAGCCTGGTGGGCTACAGTCCACAGGGTTGCAAAGAGTCGGACATGACTGAGCGAAGATAGCTGCAATAATTTCCTATCTTATTTCATTGATTTGAGTTCATTTTTAACACAGTAGCCAAAGTAATCTTTTTAAAATATGAGAATGATCATATCACTTCCTTCCATCAAATCCTTTTCTGGCTACCAATTTCCTCCAGATTATAGTGCAAAATTGTTCAGGATTTGGAATCTATGGTTGGATAGCATCCCCAGCTCAGTGGACATGAGTTTGAACAAGCTCCAGGAGTTGGTGATGGACAGGGAGGTCTGACGTGCTGCAGTCCATGGGGTCACAAAGAGTTGGACATGACTGAGCAACTGAACTGCACTAAACTATATTCCTAGAGTCATCTCCTAGAAGTATCTTCCACCTAGCTTACATGTAAACTCTACCCACTGATCTATCAGTCTTAGTAACACCATACTCACCTTCATGTCTGGACATTTGATAAGAAATTTCTCTGCTTGAACTGTTCCTCTTTCCAGGCTTCATATTGCTAACTTTTAAACTCAGGTGCCACTTATTTCAGAAATACCTCCCTGATCTGCCTCCTACATACTCCAATAGCTCCCTTAGTTACTCCTTTAGTTAGAGCACTCACAGTCATTTGTTGTTGCCCTTAGATTATAAACTCCAAAAAGTGGTATGGTTTGGTATCTAGTTCAGAGTTATATTCCCACTGAGTAGCACAGTGACTATCATATAGCAGATACTCCAAAACAATTTTTTTAAGAAAAAAGTAAATATAAAAAGAATATTTATCAAATAAAGATAAATAAAATTAATGTTATACAGTCATGAACAATTAACAATAATTTGAGAGAATGAGAAGAACATGGCAGGGATATCTTGAAGACTGTGCAGTGTTTTTAGTTGGAGTTGTGGCCAAATAAATATCAACTTCTGAGAAGTGATCAGGTTCAAGAAACTGTCACGTTGAAAGGACCTAGTATGAAGGAGGGGGAAGGTTTGTCTTTTCCCTGTTCCTTATTTGAGTTATGGTATTCTGGGTTTGGAGAAGGCAATGGCACCCCACTCCAGTACTCTTGCCTGGAAAATCCTATGGATGGAGGAGCCTGGTGGGCTGCAGTCCATGGGGTCTCGAAGAGTTGGGCATGACTGAGCGACTTCACTTTCACTTTCATGCATTGGAGAAGGAAATGGCAACCCACTCCAGTGTTCTTGCCTGGAGAATCCCAGGGACAGGGGAGCCTGGTGGGCTGCCGTCTCTGGGGTCACACAGAGTTGGACACGACTGAAGCGACTTAGCAGCAGCAGCAGCATTCTGGGTTATGCTTCACTCATTGAACGAAACATTGGGAAAGCTGTAGTGATTAAGAGAGCACATGGGACAGTAAAATGTCCTAAAACCTTAGAACAGGAATGGTTGAAATAATTAGGGCCAATTAGTGTAGAGAAGACATATAGTTGAAGACTGACTGACTCCAAATACTTGAAAAGCTCTCAGAAAAGAATATTCTCCTTGTATCATTCAGGGTTTAAAATTAGTATGAATGGGTCTACATGGAGATGAAATATTTCTCATCAGAGAGAGAAATTTCATGTGATCTAGAGTTTTGCAAAGAGGTTTTAGAGGTCATTGCCATGTTACTAAAATTATAGAAGCATAGGATAGAGGCAGAGAAGGCAATGGCACCCCACTCCAGTACTCTTGCCTGGAAAATCCCATGGATGGAGGAGCCTGGTAGGTGGCAGTCTATGGGGTCGCTAAGAGTCGGATACGACTGAGCAACTTCACTTTCACTTTTCACTTTCATACATTGGAGGAGGAAATGGCAACCCACTCCAGTGTTCTTGCCTGGAGAATCCCAGGGACGGGGGACCCTGGTGGGCTGCCATCTATGGGGTCGCACAGAGTTGGACATGACTGAAGCGACTTAGCAGCAGCAGCAGCAGGATAGAGGACTGCTAAGGGTTCAAACATTACAGCAGGGATCCCCAGTCCCCTGGGCCAAGGACTGCTACTAGTCTGTAGCCTGTTGGGAACTGGGCTGCACAGCAGGTGAGTGGCAGGTGAAACCAAAACCATTGCCCCACCACCACCTGTGAAAAGTTGTCTTCAATGAAATCAATCCCTGGTGCCAAAAAGGTTGGGGACTGCTGCATTAGAGGGTATAGGAAAGGTTCAGGATAGATCAGTGTTCACATATGAAGGTCTGTCGCTAGAGTCTTGTACTGTTGTTCCATAAAGATGGCATCAAGAGTGTAACATGAAAACTATGTCAGAGTCAATATTAGGACCAGAATCAGGGAACCACAAGACACAGTAGCAGCATGTTATTCAATAAGGAGAGAATTGTTCAGGTCAAGCTGGATTTAGCAGACAGAGTAATGCTCTTGGGGGACCATTAATAAATGTGAGGACTCTGATTCCCAAATTGAGCTTTTAAGTCTCAAGAGTATATTGGCTATCATCTGATCCTTCAAAATATTTGACAGTCTCTTCAAACGTTAGCATAAGTGATGAAACTTACCAACGCAAGAGAGACAAACCTCCATCTGCATCTAAATCCTCCAGTTTTTAGGAGAGGGGGCTGAGGGCCTCCATGATTGAAGGTGGTGTCATTTTTCTGGAATTCTTTGAAAGCTATAGGTAGAGTGAAGCCAGAGAGAGAAAAGGGCATGTCTCAATTTGAGGGAAATTTCCTGTCTCTGAGAGCTGCCAAGAACCTCCCCAATTGTCCTCAGTCAGATCCACTTAGGGAGTTTTGGATTCAGACACTGCCAAACTTCACATAAGTCAGAGAAGCAGACTTATCTTTGCCCTTAGTCTTTCCTTAGGAAGAACACTGTCCCTTTAGCTCTTTCACATCTGAAAATTAATCTGTGGAAATAACTTTGGCATCAGATATTCCTGGGAAATAAAACCATTCAAGAACTGTGAATAAATTTATTGGACTTTTACTTGAGAATAATTGTTGGTACCTGGGAAGAAAAGAGATGTCACTAAGAATGAAGGTGTGTGCCAGGGAAGTGTATGGATGAGATTTCCCTTTAGGACATGACTGGAGAAAGTGTTCCTGCTTCAAGAGGGCTCTGCTTGCAGCCATCTTGAGTAGATTTTGACTTTGTTTTATGAAAGTTATCCAGAGTCTACATGGATTAAGAATCTTTTGATCTGTTTTGACTTCAAGGACACACCATGCCCTGTTTTAGGTGCCAAGTTTGTGTTCTGTTGAAAACCATACTTAATAGTTTGGCAGTATCAATGCTAACCCAACAGAGAGATTTCCCATTTTTATGAAACACCCACAAAAAGTCAACATTGTGGTTTTTAGCATCCATTCACCAAATAACAGAGTAATAAAAACAAGATTGGAAGGACTTGAAAGCACTCAAGATATTTTACTCTGGCATCTAATATGATTTCAACAAAGTATTATGTAGCTTAGCTAAGATAAAATGGACAAGGAAAATGTATTTATTGAATAGCTGTCTCGTTTTCAGAAATTTAAGAAAAGTACGGAGTACCTATAAAAAACTGACCTTATTCTGAAAAGTCATTAATTTGATGGATGAGAAAAAATAAGCATACAAAAATTTTAAATTACACCCAAGGCAGTACATAATACAGAAAGGATTTTTCCTTACTATTCTTCAACACTTGACAATTTCTTTTCTAAAACACATATTGAGTCTGTCATTTTCTTTCTTAGTGGGTGTCACCAATCATCTTTTGCCTGAAATACCTCCTTCATCTGGTTCCTGCATTTCTGTCTTTGCCCTCCCTAACAGATCGCCACACAGTAAACTAAACATTTTGAAGCACATCCAATTATGCCATTCTTCTTCATAAGATCCTTCAAGGGATTGCCACTGCATATATGGAAAAAGCCACGAACCTCACCATGCCACAGGTCCAGCAGGAGATAGTACTGCCCGTCTCTCCAACCTTCTCTTGGGCACCATCCTCCTTCCTCAGTTCAGTTCAGTCACTCAGTCACGTCCGACTCTTTGTGACCCCATGAATCGCAGCACGCCAGGCCTCCCTGTCCATCACCAACTCCTGGAGTTTACTCAAACTCACGTCCATCAAGTCAGTGATGCCATCCAGCCATCTCACCCTCTGTCGTCCCCTTCTCCTCCTGCCCCCATCCCTCTCAGCATCAGAGTCTTTTCCAGTGAGTCAACTCTTCGCATGAGGTGGCCAAAGTACTGGAGTTTCAGCTTCAGCATCATTCCTTCCAAAGAAATCCCAGGGCTGATCTCCTTCAGAATGGACTGGTTGGATCTCCTGGCAGTCCAAGGGACTTTCAAGAGTCTTCTCCAACACCACAGTTCAAAAGCCTCAATTCTTCAGCACTCAGCTTTCTTCACAGTCCAACTCTCACATCCATACATGACCACAGGAAAAACCATAGCCTTGACTAGATGGACCTTTGTTGGCAAAGTAATGTCTCTGCTTTTGAATATGCTATCTAGGTTGGTCATAACTTTCCTTTCAAGGAGTAAGTGTCTTTTAATTTCATGGCTGCAGTCACCATCTGCAGTGATTTTGGAGCCCCCAAAAATAAAGTCTGACACTGTTTTCACTGTTTCCCCATCTATTTCCCATGAAGTGATGGGACCAGATGCCATGATCTTCATCTTCTGAATGTTGAGCTTTAAGCCAACTTTTTCACTCTCCACTTTCACTTTCATCAAGAGGCTCTTTAATTCCTCTTCACTTTCTGCCATAAGGGTGGTGTCATCTGCATATCTGAGGTTATTGATATTTCTCCCAGCAATCTTGATTCCAGCTTGTGCTTCTTCCAGCCCAGCATTTCTCATGATGTACTCTGCACAGAAGTTAAATAAGCAGGATGACAATATACAGCCTTGATGTACTCCTTTTCCTATTTGGAACCAGTCTGTTCCATGTCCTCCTTCCTATGCCCACTCAATTCTGGGACTTTTCCTATGCTATCCTTTCTCCTAATATACTGTCCTTCTAAGCCCTCCTTGGGGCTAGATCTTCCCCATCACTTAGGAATCAGCCTAAGTATCACCTTCCCAGAGAGCCCTTCCTTGAACACTGAGTTTGAAGACTACCTCTGTCGCTTTCCACTTCAGCCCTTCAGGACATTATTCAGCTTTCCCATTTTTGAATGTTTAAAATCAAACTGCATGTTTTGCCTATACTCCATTCCTTGCCCCACTTAAGATTTTTGAAGCAGGAGCCCTGTTTGTCTTCTCCATATGGTTTCACAGCCCAAGAGCCTGCTTTGGAGTAAGTGCTTAATACATAGGTTGAATGAATGGCTGAATAAATGCACACACATTTTTTCAAAGGTAGCCTGATATTTTCCAAACTATACAATGCTTCATATAAATATAAATCAGATACTGAAACAGAGACAAGAAGAATTGGGCAATGAATTCAATATCAGTGAAGGAGAAATGAGGCTAACGGAGGAATGTTGTTAAATATTCTCTTTGCTCAGTGTGTGAAGCAGAGTTTGGAAACACTGGCTGTTAAAAATGCTGAAGAAAAGTATAGGCTTACACAGACTGACAGATTCAGTGGCGGGTTAATGTAGAAGATAGGTCTTGAGTTAAGTCTTGAAAGCAATGTGGAACTGAGTTGGCATGGAAGGATTAATAAAAATGATGAGTTAACCATGCAAAGCAGCAGAAGCAGGAAACCTGGAATTATATAGCTTCATGGGAGCACTAAGAAATCCTAACTTCCTGATTTGTAGACATAGTTCTCCACAGAATTAGATTTCTGAATCCTCTGCTCACCTACCTAAATGCCTTGGTTTTATTTCCAAGCAGTTCTTTTCTTAATGTTTCTTAGAACATGCCTTCCTTTGGAGGGGGGAGGGAAGTCATGAGAAATGAAAAAGTCAGAATGCTTTACTCTGTAATCCCTCTCAAACTTTAGATTTTATTGGAGATTATGTAATGTTTTTACCTCTATTCATTTTATTAAAAAGCTGGTGACATTTCAGAAGATGCCTACATCTGAGAATTACTCATAGCCAAGAAGGTCTATTTGTCATCTAGGGCTCTCCTGTCAATGAAGCCAAATGGGAGCAAAAAAGAGTATGACTTTGTTATTTGATTAACACGGCCCCCGCTTAGGGAAAGTTTTTTACCCAGCCCCACACTGTGGATCTTGAGACAAGACTATGCTGGAGGCTAGGATTATTAAAACTGGCCTTCCCTGGGTGTATCAGAAACCTCTTATGTACTTCTTTAGATTCTATCCATCCCGCCTCTTCCTCCAGCCACTGCTACAAAACAAATTCACTGAACCTTTGCTTAAGTGTCACTTAAGTGCATCCTGACAATGCTCATTCTCATCTCAGACTCATTTCAGGGCTCTGCTTCTGCCATGGGGCTTCTCGTATGCTGTAGGGATATTCTGGATACTCATTCAGGAACAGAAGGAAGGTTGGGGAGTTAATGCCCAGAAGCCCATTTTTGACCAAAGGGACCAGGGGCTGATGGATAAATGCTTTCTCTTTTGTCCTCTGGTAAATAGCTCTGAGGCATATTTCATATGTTTGTTTTAAAAGTCACGTTGAATCAAGCCACAGTCACCTACTATGGATAATTAGGTAACACATTCTTGTATTGGCTTTTTTGCTTGTTTCTTCCATTTTCTGGCTTATTCCTCTCCTTCCCACAAACAAATCTTTGTCTCAAGCTCTTTTGTAGGGGAAAGGAAGCCAAAGCTAAAACATCTATTAAAACAAAGCAAGAATTACTCAAATGGCAAGATGCCAAGAGTACTCAAAAAGGTCTGTAACCCAAAATAGTATTCAGTTCAGTTCAATTCAGTCTTTCAGTCATGTCTGACTCTTTGCGACCCCATGGACTGCAGCATGCCAGGCTTCCCTTTCCATTACCAACTCCCCGGAGCTTCCTCAAACTCATGTCCATTGAGTCAGTGATGCAATCCAACCATTTCACCCTCTGTTGTTCCCTTCTCCTCTTGCCTTCCATCTTTCCCAGCATCAGAGTGTTTTCCAATGAGTCAGTTCTTTGCATCAGGTGGCCAAAATATTGGAGTTTCAGCTTCAGCGTCAGTCCTTCCAGTGAATAATCAGGACTGATCTCCTTTAGGATTGACTGGTTTGATCTCCTTGCAGTCCAAGGGACTTTGAAGAGTCTTCTTCAACACCACAGTTCAAAAGCATCAATTCTTCAGTGCTCAGCTTTACTTTATGGTCCAACTCTCACATCCATACATGACTACTGAAAAAAGCATAGTTTTAACTATATGGACCTTTGCCATGCAAGAAATTCACACTTCAACATATCACCATTGCAAACACTAGCCACTGTTACAGAAATAAATACCTTTTGAGATGGTTATTGGGATGAGAAACTGGGGCTAGGTTGGTCAGACAAGAGCCAAGTAATCCAAAGAAAGTACAGGGAAGATGGAGTTCTTTAACCAGGAATATCCTGAGGACTACAGGGTGGATCGCTAAGGGAAACACTGAGAAGAGAGGTGATATGATACTGAACACAATCTTTATACGCTACTCAGTGTTGCCCCGAGTTGGCACAAGATGTGAAACTTGTAACAGCTGACACTCTGCTGCTTTTTCCCTTTGTTCAGCTTGCTATTGGTCAAAAGCACATGGGGGTTTTTACAATTTAAACATACCTTAATAATTTCACAAATGACTAAAACCATTCCTTACATGGTGATCAACAGCAAAGGCTGCCATTTTGATACGGGCAACAGAACATGAATTATTGAGGTCATCATAGCAAAACACAGCCTATTTTACTCATAGAAAAGGGTAAACCTAGGCTGATAGACCCGAGAACTTTAGCTTCCTGCCATGCCCTATTTAGCCTCAATAGAATCATAGCTCAAGAGTGCTCCAAGGAAATTTGTAGATAAGGAAACCGAGTACTGGTAGGGTGGCAAGCATGGTAAGGGCAGGGGTCCAGTTCTTCTGACTTACAAATCAGACTGTTATGTTTTCTCTGATTGCTGTACCTTCTTAAAGGGAAAAATGAATTAGGTTGGGGTGGGTAGCAAGGGCAGGTCTAGGTCATAATAATACATCCTATCTTGGAGAATTTGTTGTTTTCCTTCTTTTATAAGTCTTTGTTTTTTTGTTTCATTCATATGAGTATTCTTTCCTCTACTTCCTGCTTCTAATTACTGGAAAAAAAATTTTTTTTTTTTTTTACACACACATATTCATTATCACCAAAAGTGTTTGTGCCATTCATTCTGTTCTTTTTAGCAAACACTTACTCCCAAGCTCTAAGGCTTCTAAAAACATCTTAACACATTATTGACTGAAGAAATATTAATGCCACAGGCATTAGGTTCTGCAAAAATCCCCTGGTCAATAATCTGTTAAGAAGTCAGCTCTTTGTTTATTTTCCTATGCCAGTCACCCATAAGCCATCGATTCTGATTTAATGTTCAGAGAATACTCTATTGTACTCAAGTAGGTCTTAAAATTTTAAGAGGCTCACTTGTGCCTTTCAAAGTAATTTAATTGCTTTTTTGATATTGTTCAAAAATTTTTCTATGTTTTTCTTATTATTTTTGAAAATGTTTCTCCCACATTGTGCTTTTTCCTAAGTAAATCAGATATTCTGAAATATTTTTGCTAAACATTTGTTAGCAAATTTAATATATTTGCATGCTATGGGAAACAGTGATAGAACCAACTTTTCCCATTAATATTATGTAGCTAGTTAACCTAAGGGGCCCCAGCAGTTCAAAGCTCACATAAATATTAACTTTAATTCCATTGTTATTTTAACCCACAGAGCCCAATAACTTGACTCCCTGGAGGCAAATCCTCATGAGCACTGTTCAGTTTTAAAATCAGTTCAGAGTTCTGGAATTATTTCTTAGACTCTCTGTTTATTTGGCTCACTAATCCTGATTTTTTTGATGATGTTGTTGTTGTTGTTTTGACCTCACAAACATGTAAGTGAAATGGATCAGTATAGAAATTTGAGTATTTATAACCATCATATTTTTCATTTGATTGCTAAGTATATTTTGATTGGAACAAGTAAAACTCCAATATACAGACAGCAAATATTTTACAAATGGAAATGTCAGAAGAATCTAAAGTGAGTTGACTGGTGAGTCAGTTTTAATTATTTTCTAAATAGAAATTTTCAGATCTTTGAATACTTTAAATCCAAAAAATTTAATCAAACAAATGAACATTCATTACTCAATAGGAACTTACTGACAAATGTGGGAAATATGCTAAAAGGAAAACAAAGAGCATGTAGAACATGTTATTTTCATATTATTTCCTGATGAATGGTTGATTCAATAAGCATTTTCAAATCCTGTCTTCCTGCTTCTCTTTATATAATTAGCCAAATACTTGTTTCTCCATCTCCTTTGTTTTTTTAATAAAAGGGGCCATCTTGGTTGGCAGCACCACTCTATCCTTCAACCCATCAACAATATAATGAAATCTCCCTTCATTAAATATTCTGTAATTAAGGACAAAAATTAAGTTCTGTTTGCCTAATCCAATCAATTGGGTTTCATTTACTGGGTGCACATCCAAACTGCTACACCTTCATATTCAATATACATGCAGCCAGGACCAATGTTAACCACTAAGGATCATTGTCCACCACAGACCAACATGTAAAAGGTAGCTATAGACAACAACAACTGTGCTAACAATGGGATAGAAATCACCTCCTAACAAAGTATTCTGTAGTGATTGTGTATTAATTATGATGAAATAGCACAGAGATTTTGTTAATGATTAAGCCTTTTTGTTTGTTTGTTTGCTACAATGCAGTTCTCCTAAGTTTCAGTGATAGTCTTCTTTGGTTATTGGGAAATGCTAAGAAAAATAATTATCCTTAATTATGCTGGCAGTTAACAGAAAAGATATTACACTGTAAATCTAAATCAAGTGAGAAGCTTGGGGATTTCAGTTCTTATGCTATTCCAATGTTATAATCAATTTCTCTCCTTGCCCAAATTTGTATAGAAGTGAAGTGAGAGTTAGCTTGATCCCTTTTAGCTTGGATTACATGCAGGAAAATAACTTTTTCCCCCTTTTTATTGAAATACAGCTAATTTACAATATTGTGCTATTTTTTTCTGTACAGCATGATGACTCAGTAATACACATATATACATTTTTTTATTCTTTTCCATTATGGTTTATCCCAGGAGATTGGATATAATTCCCTGTGCTATACAGTAGGACCTTGTTGTTTATCCTTTCTAAATGTTTGCAGCTAGTAACTCCAAACTCCCAGTATATACCTCTCCTTCCCTCACTCCTCCTTGACAACCACGAATCTGTTGTCTATATCTGAGCCTGTAGCTATTTTTAGACAAGTTCATTTGCACCATATTTTAGAGTTACATATAGAACTGATATCATGATTTTCTTCCTTTCTTTCTGACTTACTTCTCTTAGTATGACGGTCTCTAGTTGCATCCATGTTGTTGCAAATGGCTTTATTTCATTCTTTTTAATGACTGAGTATTCCATTGTGTATGTGTACCACATCTTCTTTATCCATTTATCTGTTGATTGACACCATAAAACTCCTAGAAGAGAACATAGACAGAATATTCTCCAACATAAATTGTAAGAATGTTTTTCTAGGTCAGTCTCCCAAGGCAATAAAAATAAAAACACAAATAAATAAATGGGACCTAATCAAACTTACACACTTTTCCACAACAGAGTGTTAGTTGCTCAGTCGAGTCTGATTCTTTACAACTCCATGGACTGCAGCCTCTGTCCATGAAATTCTCCAGTCAAGAATACTGGAGTGGATTGCCATTCGCTTCTCCAAGAGATCTTTCTGGTGCAGAGAAACCATAAAAAACAAAAACACAACAACAACAAAAAAAAAACAGCCTATTAAATGGGAGAAAGCATTTTCAAATGATGCAACAGATAAGGGCACCTATACAACTCAACAACAAAAATTAAAAAAAAGAGCAGAAGACCTTAATAGACATTCACCGAAGAAAACACACAGATGGGCAGTAGGCACATGAAAAGATGCTCAGCATCATTGGTGGCGTAGTGGTAAAGAAGCCACCTACCAACGCAGGAGACACTGGAGATGCAGGTTCAATCACTGGATCAGGAAGATCCCCTGCATAAGGACTTGGAAACCTGCTCCAGTGTTCTTGCCTGGGAAATTCCATGGACAGAGGAGCCTGGCGGGCTACAGTCCATGGTGTCTCAAAAGAGTTGGACACGACTGAGAGACTGAGCACAAGCACACAGTTAATTATTAGAGAACTGCAAATCAAAACTACAGTGAGGTAAAACCTCAGTCTGGTCACAGTGGCCCTCATTAAAAAGTCTACAAATAACCAACAATGGAGAGGATGTGGAGGAAAGGGAATCTTCCTACACTGTTGGTGGGATTGCAAGTGGGTGCAGCTACTATGGTAAACAGTGTAAATGTTCCACAGAAAACTAAAAAGAAAACTGCTGTGTGATCCAGCCATCCACTTCCTGGGAATACACCTAGACAAAACTGTAATTCAAAAAGGTACATGCACCCTTATCTTCACAGTACTCAGGAAAATAACTTTTATATAGAGGTAAATGGTTATGGGCTTCCCTGGTGGCTCAGATGGTAAAGAATCTGCCTGTAGTGTAGGAGATAAGGATTTGATCCCTGAATCAGGAAGATCCCCTGGAGAAGGGAATGGCTGTCCACTCTAGTATTCTTGCCTGGAGAATTTCATGGACAGAGGAGCCTGGTGGGCTACATAGTCCCCGGGTCAAAAACAGTCAGCCTCAACTGAGTGACTAATACTTTGTTTTCACTTTTCAAAAGGTTATTATTGGTCACAATTACTTTGGTAGGCAAGGGAGACGTAAGAGAATTTAAAAATTCAATTATGAATATCCAAACATGCGTATAATATTCTAGAAGTACCACTATTTATCTAATTAAAGTGATATGTTTGACTTTTTTCCTATAATGCTTCCTTTTATTAAACTAGATGAGAGATTGCTCATAGATCTAACAGATGGGTGATAGTGTGATAAAGTAACAAAGCACATCATCAAAAGGCCAGGTAGGAAAAATGTATTGAATGCTCTGTCTACTCACCCTGCCCTTTACTTAATACTAAACCAGAGACCAGGGAAATTGAGAAGGTACATCTGCATAGGACCCATCCATGCTAAGGACCCACTCCAGGGCTCAGAGGATCCTTGGCATAAAACTTACTATATTCAGCACCACATAGACAACTTTTTTTTTTAAGAGCAATCTAAATCAAACCATGATTCCAGATAAAGGATACAGGTAAAATCTACATTGAAAAAATTTCTATCTCTAAATTTAATGAGCTGTTGAGAATAAAAGAATAGTAAAGTTAAGACTCAGACTAAAGAATCTGCCTGCAATGCAGAAGACCCAGATTCGATCTCTCAGTCAGGAAGATCTCCTAGAGAAGGGAATGCCTGCTGGCTCCAGTATTCTTGCCTAGAGAATCCCATGGACAGAGGAACCTGACAGGTGAAAGCCCATGTGGTTGCAAAGAGTCAAACATGACTGAGTGACTTTCACTACTGTGAAACTTAAGCATAAGGTAAGATACAAAGAGAAAGCTCCAGTGAAGTTCCCTATCTCCATCTGAGAAGAATTAACAATGAAAATAGAAAGAGAAATTAAGGAAATGATCCCATTCACCATTGCAGTGAAAAGAATAAAATACTTAGGAATATATCTACCTAAAGAAACAAAGCAAGAGAGTTCCAGAAAAACATCTATTTCTGCTTTATTGACTATGCCAAAGCCTTTGACTGTGTGGATCACAATAAACTGTGGAAAATTCTGAAAGAGATGGGAATACCAGACCACCTCACCTGCCTCTTGAGAAACCTGTATGCAGGTCAGGAAGCAACAGTTAGAAGTGGACATGGAACAACAGACTGGTTCCAAATAGGAAAAGGAGTACGTTAAGGCTGTATATTGTCATCCTGCTTATTTAACTTCTATGCAGAGTACATCATGAGAAATGCTGGACTGGAAGAAACACAAGCTGGAATCAAGATTGCCAGGAGAAATATCAATAACCTCAGATATGCAGATGACACCACCCTTATGGCAGAAAGTGAAGAGGAACTAAAGAGCCTCTTGATAAAAGTGAAAGAGGAGAGTGAAAAAGTTGGCTTCAAGCTCAACATTCAGAAAACGAAGATCATGGCATCCGGTCCCATCACTTCATGGGAAATAGATGGGGAAACAGTGGAAACAGTGTCAGACTTTATTTTGGGGGGCTCCAAAATCACTGCAGATAGTGATTGCAGCCATGAAATTAAAAGACGCTTACTCCTTGGAAGGAAAGTTATGACCAACCTAGATAGCATATTCAAAAGCAGAGACATTACTTTGCCAACAAAGGTCCATCTAGTCAAGGCTATGGTTTTTCCTGTGGTCATGTATGGATGTGAGAGTTGGACTGTGAAGAAGACTGAGCGCTGAAGAATTGATGCTTTTGAACTGTGGTGTTGGAGAAGACTCTTGAGAGTCCCTTGGACTGCAAGGAGATCCAACCAGTCCATTCTAAAGGAGATCAGCCCTGGGATTTCTTTGGAGGGAATGATGCTGAAGCTGAAACTCCAGTACTTTGGCCACCTCATGTGAAGAGTTGACTCATTGGAAAAGACTCTGATGCTGGGAGGGATTGAGGGCAGGAGGAGAAGGGGATGCCAGAGGATGAGATGGCTGGATGGCATCACTGACTCGATGGACGTGAGTCTGAGTGAACTCCGGGAGTTTGTGATGGACAGGGAGGCCTGGCGTGCTGCGATTCATGGGGTCGCAAAGAGTCGGACACGATTGAGTGACTGAACTGAACCGAAAGAAACAAAAGACCTATATATAGAAAACTATAAAACACTGCTGAAAGAAATCAAAGAGGACACTAATACATGGAGAAATATACTTTGTTCGTGGATTGCAAGAATCAATATAGTGAAAATGAGTATACTACCCAAAGCAATCTATAGATTCAGTGCAATCCCTATCAAGCTACCAATGGTATTTTTCACAGAGCTAGAACAAATAATTTCACAATTTGTATGGAAATACAGAAAACCTTGAATAGCCAAAGCAATCTTGAGAAAGAAGAATAGAACTGGAGGAATCAACCTGCCTTACTTCATGCTCTACTACAAAGCCACAGTCATTAAGACAGTATGGTACTGGCAGAAAGTCAGAAATATAGATCAATGGAACAAAACAGAAAGCCCAGAGATAAATCCATGCACCTATGGACACCTTATACTTGACAAAGGAGGCAAGAATATGCAATGGAGAAAAGACAATCTCTTTAACAAGTGGTGCTGGGAAAACTGGTCAACCGCTTGTAAAAGAATGAAACTAGAACACTTTCTAACACCATACACAAAAATAAACTCAAAATGGATTAAAGATCTAAAGGTAAGACCAGAAACTATAAAACTCCTAGAGGATAACATAGGCAAAACACTCTCCGACATAAATCACAGCAGGATCCTCTATGACCCACTTCCCAGAATATTGGAAATGAAAGCAAAAATAAACAAATGGGACCTAATTAAACTTAAAAGCTTCTCCATAACAAAGGAAACTATAAGAAAGGTGAAAAGACAGCCTTCAGAATGGGAGAAAATAATAGCAAATGAAGCAACTGACAAACAACTAATCTCAAAAATATACAAGCAACTCCTGCAGCTCAATTCCAGAAAAATAAATGACCCAATCAAAAAGTGGGCCAAAGAACTAAACAGACATTTCTCCAAAGAAGATATACGGATGGCTAACAAATACATGAAAAGATGCTCAACATCACTCATTATCAGAGAAATGCAAATCAAAACCACTATGAGGTACCATTTCACGCCAGTCAGAATGGCTGCGATCCAAAAGTCTACAAGCAGTAAATTCTGGAGAGGGTGTGGAGAAAAGGGAACCCTCTTACACTATTGGAGGGAATGCAAACTAGTACAGCCACTATGGAGAACAGTGTGGAGATTCCTTAAAAAACTGGAAATAGAACTGCCTTATGACCCAGAAATCCCACTGCTGGGCATACACACCAAGAAAACCAGGATTGAAAAAGACACGTGTACTCCAATGTTCATCACAGCACTGTTTATAATAGCCAGGACATGGAAGCAACCTAGATGTCCATCAGCAGATGAATGGATAAGAAAGCAGTGGTACATATACACAATGGAGTATTACTCAGCCATTAAAAAGAATACCATTTGAATCAGTTCTAATGAGGTGGATGAAACTGGAGTCTATTATACAGAGTGAAGTAAGCCAGGAAGAAAAATACCAATACAGTATACTAACGCATATATATGAAATTTAGAAAGATGGCAACGATAACCCTGTATGTGAAACAGCAAAAGAGACACAGATGTATAGAACAGTCTTTTGGACTCTGTGGGAGAGGGCGAGGGTGGGATGATTTGGGAGAATGGCATTGAAACATGTATATTATCACATGTGAAATGAATCACCAGTCTAAGTTCGATGCATGATACAGGATGCTCGGGGCTGGTGCACTGGGATGACCCAAAGGGATGGTATGGGGAGGGAGGTGGGAGGGGGGTTAAGGATGGGGAACACGTGTACACCCATGGTGAATTCATGATGATGTATGGCAAAACCAATACAATATTGTAATTAGCCACCAATTAAAATAAATAAATTTATATTTTAAAAAAATGACAAAACCACAGAGGCATTATTTTTCTTATCTTTTTTTTTGGTTTTTTTTTTTTTAAATAATGTTTTCCTGAACATTCAGACCTCTAGGTTGAATTGGAAGAATGAGCCAAAGCTGAATTTCCTTTTTACCCAGAAGAAAAAGAATTATTCCTAAGTATTAGTTCCCTAGGATTGCCATAACAAAGTTCCACAGACTGAGTACCTTAAACAAAGAAATGTCTCACAGTTCTGAAGGCAAAATATTAGCAGACTTGGTTCCTTATGAGAGCTGTGAGGGGGAATCTGCTCCATGCTTCTCACCTAGTTTCTTGTGGTTTTTGTGGAAATCTTTGATATTTGTTTACTTATAGATGTATGACCCCAGTCTCAGCCTTCAGCATTGCATGTCATTATCCCTTTATTTGTTCCTGTCTCCATGCTCAAATTTCCCTTTTTAAAAGATATAGCCACAATAGGTTAGGGTCCACCCTAATAACGTTATCTTAACTTGATCATGTGGAGATGCTCTTTTTCCAAATAAGGTCACATTCACTGGGGGTTAGGGCTTCAATCTGAAAGACATAATTCAACCCATAACATTATATATACTGAACCTAACTGGAGGATTTTAACAAGATCCTTTACTTATTCAAAGGAACAAATAAAGTTCAATCCTCCAACTGCAGAAACTTCCAAATAATCTCCTCCCTATCCTGCACTTTCAGACTTGAGTGGAGTGTTTAGAAGGCAACATTTATTCCAGCAATTGAGCATGCATGCATACCTATATTTATTCCACAAATTTCATGTTCAGGATCTTAAAAAGGGAATAAAAGAGTCAAGGAGAGATCATCACAGCTGAACAAAAATAAAATGTCTCAGTGCTCAGACTGAGACATTTGTGTCTGACTTTTTGCATCATGAAAGACTGTCACCTGCCAGGCTCCTCTCTGTCCATGGGATTTCCCAGGCAAAAATACTGGAGTGGGTGGCCATTTCCTCTTCCAAAGGATCTTTCTGACCCAGGGATCAAGCCAACATTTCTTAAGTCTCCTGCATTGGCTGGCAAATTCTTTACCACTAGCACCACCTGGAAATAGAATGCCTGGATGAGTGAAAAATTGTTACTGCAAACATGAAAATATTTTACACCAAAAATGTGCAAAGACAGATAAAGAAATTAAACATCATAAGAAAGCCTTCATGACTGCTTCATATTAAAGGAGAATTCTGTGAAGACTCAAATTTTAGGAAAAAGTACTCAAAAATGAGATTGTTAAAAATAATAAAGTAACATTTAAAAGAAATATTACAGAAAAAAGAACTAAAATGACATTACTACAAACCAATAAATTGAATAAAAATATCTTTTAAAGGACTGCTGCTGCTGCTAGCAGAGCTCAATTTTAATTACTTGCTTAGGAGAAAAGATATAGAGAATTAGCAAATAGAAACAAGTGAAAGCAACTAACAGAAAAGTATAAAAAGAAAGGACAAAGACCATCCAACTCAAGTATCAGATCAGATCAGATCAGTCACTCAGTCGTGTCCGACTCTTTGCGACCCCATGAATCGCAGCACGCCAGGCCTCCCTGTCCATCACAAACTCCCGGAGTTCACTCAGACTCACGTCCATCGAGTCAGTGATGCCATCCAGCCATCTCATCCTCTGGCATCCCCTTTTCCTCCTTCCCCCAATCCCTCCCAGCATCAGAGTCTTCTCCAATGAGTCAACTCTTCACATGAGGTAGCCAAATACTGGAGTTTCAGCTTCAGCATCATTCTTTCCAAAGAAATCCCAGGGCTGATCTCCTTTAGAATGGACTGGTTGGATCTCCTTGCAGTCCAAGGGACTCTCAAGTCTTCTCCAACACCACAGTTCAAAAGCATCAATTCTTTGGCACTCAGCCTTCTTCACAGTCCAACTCTCACATCCATACATGACCACAGGAAAAACCATAGCCTTGACTAGACGAACCTTTGTTGGCAAAGTAATGTCTCTGCTTTTGAATATGCTATCTAGGTTGGTCATAACTTTCCTTCCAAGGAGTAAGCGTCTTTTAATTTCATGGCTGCAGTCACCATCTGTAGTGATTTTGGAGCCCAGAAAAATAAAGTCTGACACCGTTTCCACTGTTTCCCCATCTATTTCCCATGAAGTGATGGGACCGGATGCCATGATCTTCGTTTTCTGAATAATTGCTGTCTTTTAAAACCGTTCAAAGATATAATAGCTGAAATTTTTCCTGAAATGGATCAATAGGTCATATGGCACACACAGTTATAAGAAAAGATATAAATACATGTTGATGCTGAGTATATTGATGAAAAATTGAGTTATTTATATGAAGGAGTGTCAGGGTGGCCTTAAATATCTTTTCACCATCATGCCATGCCAGAGAACAACAGAACATATATATATTTATAAAAGTCTAAGAAACAGAAAGTATAGCAAGAAATTTATACTAGTCACATTATTCTTTATTAAATCTCAAACTTATTAAAGTCACAGTTTTTCTCAAGCATGAAAGAATTGAGGAAATATAGAATCCAGGATCCTTAAAAAAAAATAAACAACTACTTGATGACCAAATCTGGACAACAAAGATAAATAAAAAATAAATTAACCAATAATAGATGATCTTTGCTAAAATGCAAATGTTGAACATTTGAATACAGAATTAAGAATAAATAACCATGGGATCTACAGTCACATAATAATGTTAGTTTACAAAACAAAGCAAACAGACAAAAGAAATAAAAGAAAAATAGTGTTTCAAAATTTTTTTATTTTTTTTTGTTTTAGGGATATTTTCATAACTACTATCTCCAATTTAAAAACATGAATTGGACCTTCACCATTCCTTCATTTTAATTTGTTTCCTTTTCTCTCTCTGTTACATATAATAAAAAAATAAATTTTAATAATTTTGCTAAAAACAGCATGCAAGATGTAATTTTATTTTTTATAGAAGTGCTGTCTTATGTCTCTCTCTCTCCATAAGTATACAGATGTTTAGAATATTGTACACTTAATATCTGATGGTTGGATAGCATCAGTGACTCAATGGACATGAGTTTTACAAACTGCAGGAGATAGTGAAGGAGAGGGAAGCCTAGCATGCTGCAGTCCAGGGGTTGCAAAGAGTCCATCACAACTTAGCAGCTAAACAACAACAACCATGCTGCTGCTACTGCTAAGTCACTTCAGTCGTGTCCGACTCTATGTGACCCCATAGACACAGCCCACCAGGCTCCACGGTCCCTGGGATTCTCTAGGCAAGAACACTGGAGTGGATTGCCATTTCCTCTCCAATGCATGAAAGGGAAAAGTGAAAGTCAAGTCGTTCAGTCACGTCCGACTCTTCATGATCCCATGGACTGCAGCCTACCAGGCTCCTTCGTCCATAGGATTTTCCAGGCAAGAGTACTGGAGTGGGGTACTTTTGCCTTCTCCAAACAACAACCCTATCTACCCTGATTAATTCTAAGTGGGGAAATTACTAATCTTTTTTTTTTCTGTATTACTTCAATTTCTTCTTTAAATATGTGATATTAAAGCAATAAAAACTCTGTTAGAAATGACCATTTCCATAGAAAACTGAACAGCTAAATAGAGAATAGATGCCACCAACCATTTCTATGTCCTTATTCATTTCAACAATCAAATTAGATTCATTTCTCCCTCTTTAGTTCCATAACTCTATAAACTTTGAAGTTTGAAGAATATTATTAGGTTGTTTATTAACTAAGGAGTTCATGCATATAGGTATTCTGTCATAGTGTAGTATTAAATATTCTTGGTTACTGATTCCATGCAGAAAAATAATGCGTATTCTCAGTTTCCCTGGGGTGAAATCACTTTCCAAGCTTACTTAAGCTTTATTTTTGTAAATGTTGCTGTTATGTCATAATGAAATATTGTCAGCCTGCAGCTCACTAAAAGTATAATCCCATCAACTGTGAGCTGGCTTCTAGAGGGAGAGCGAACAAATTGCTAAGGACCTGTCATTTTACCAAGCTATGACTGATAACCTCTAGCAAAATACATGAATGCAAAAGGATACAGTTTGAAAGTGGAGAGTAAGCAATATCTCTGTACAAACAGAAAAGGGAATTTTTATGGGAACTGCTGCTGCTGCCGCTAAGTCGCTTCAGTCGTATCCGACTCTGTGCGACCCCAGAGACGACAGCCTACCAGGCTCCTCCATCCCTGGGATTCTCCAGGCAAGAACACTGGAGTGGGTTGCCATTGCCTTCTCCAATGCATGAAAGTGAAAAGTAAAAGTGAAGTCGCTCAGTTGTGTCCGACTCCTAGCGACCCCATGGACTGCAGCCCAACAGGCTCCTCCGTCCATGGGATTTGCCAGGCAAGAGTACTGGAGTGGGGTGCCATTGCCTTCTCCGTTTTATGGGAAAACTGTCTACTATTTTGATACAACTAAAAGGTGCAACAACTCCTATGGCATGTCTGTATGCAGCTTTCTTAACTTTCTTCTCCTTGAAGTCTTAGACAAAGGTTCAGCTAGCTCTGATCCAACTAGAATTGATTCATGTTTATAAATATAAGCTTGACATTGCACATGCTTACCTTTCCTTCCATTGTTCTTGTATTTTGAGCAGATTGTCCTGAGGGAACTATAGGTATGTATAGGTCAGTTTGTACTTTTCATTGCTAGAAAGCTGATCACCTAGTGACCCGATTACTTTAACCATCAGTGTTGGATAGAGTCTCCAATGCACTGGACATTCTGACACGTGAATTCAATAAAGAGAAGAAAAATCTAAAAATCCAATACGCACCAAGTTTTATGCTGAATGAAGGCATAATTAAGATAAATTCCCAATGATCTTGTATCATTTAGATTTTATCTTTTCTATCATCTCAACACACACACACACACACACACACAAGGTCATAATAAAATGAGTTAACAGAAATTTTGGACATCTCTTAAGACTCAAATATTTAAGAACTTATAAACTGCCTCTGATAAGATTCATTCAAATTCAACATGTTTATTAACTAGGTCCTATTTGAAAGACTCTGTGCTATGTATAACATTTTGAATAATGTGATGAATAATGTGTGTTCTTGTGACATATTCAGTACAGAAAATTTGGTAGCAAGATAGAAGACAAGGGAAGAATTCTGAATAAAGCTGTGTGCTGTGTGCTAAGCTGCTTCAGCTGCATCCAGCTTTTTGTGATCCCATGAACTGTAGCTGGCCAGGCTCCTCTGACCATGGAATTTTCCAGGCAAGAGTACTGGAGTGGATTGCCATTTCCTTCTCCAGAGGGATCGTCCCAACCCAGGGATCAAATACATGTCTCCTGAGGCTCCTGCATTGCAGGCAGAATCTTCACCACTGAGACACCAGGGAAGCCAACAAAGCTAGAGCTATGTAATTAGGATGGAAAAGAACTTAATAGCATAATTGTACCTTTAAGACAAAGTAAAAGGTAACAGCAAAAGAAGAAGAAAGAAAAGGTCACATGGAGCAATGATTGAGCAGGTTTGACTTTACATAAGCAAAAATACTTGGTTTAGCATAGGGATTTTATGAAAGAAAAAAGGACATGCATTCATGAAGCATAATAATGCAAATATAAAGTTGAGCAGCTGACATTACCAGGTGGATCAAAGTGGAAAAAGTCACCATCCTATCTTCAAGGTGTCTTCCATCTAGTGAGCAAGATGATGGGCTTCCCAAGTGGCACTAGTGGTAAAGAATCCCCTTGCCATTGCAGGAGATGCAAAAGATGTGGGTTTGATCCCTGGGTTGGGAAGATCCCCTGGAGGAGGAAATGGCACCCCACACCAGTATACTTGTTGGGATAATCCCATAAACAGAGGAGCCTAGTGGGCTACAGTCTATGTGGTCACAAAGAGTCAGACATGACTAAGCATCCAAGTACATAAATAAGTAGATAACTGTGATATGAGGGAGAAAAAAAAGGTAAATTGTGAACCTTCCAAGAAAGTATGGTGGCCACTCTGATGTAACCTGCGTATGCCTTTTAAGAATGAAAGATTTATTCCCCCACTGCTGAAAGAAAACCTTCAAGTGGCAGCCCGTACAAGATTGACTCAGCTGAAGAGAGAGCCACTCAAGGACGTGTTGCCTTGCCAGGGTGACCACACCTAATGACTAGCCTATGTCAGGGTATAAATACCAGCTCACTTATCCCAACTTCAGAATTCACCTTAAAGTTAATCTGAGACCCTTATTTTCTTTATAGAGTTGCCTTAGTAAACTATTATTACCAAGGTTATAGAGCTGATAAAATTTTCAACTGATACATAACATTAACAACTCTATATATCCTCATGACTTAGTGTGTTATGAGGAACAGAAACATCAGGAAGGGAATCCAGCTCAGAACCTTAGTTAACTCTCCATGGTTTCTCATCAGTCAAGCCAGCGACAGATCTGGTTTTGCCATAATCGCTGTAGTTATGAGATAATTATATTGACTTCCAAACAGAAGCCTAATTATATGCAAAATCTTAGCATTTGATTTTTAATTTTTTTTAAGGATAGGATTAGAATTAGTTTGTAGAAATTGTTTTTTATTCTACCTTTCTTTTTCTTACTAACCATACATAAAGTTGCTATGCCATTTGCATAATGAGGTATTTACTGCTTTGCAGGTTTGGCTTTAGAGTATATCCAAACTATTCATATTATGAAGCTTTCTCGAGATCACTGGTCTTTTGTCTCATAAGAATGTATGATATATTCAGACAATGTAATACTATTCAGCAATAGAAAGGAATAAACAGAATGGATGACTCTGAAAATTTTTGATGAGGAAAAGAAATGTTATTTATGGTGTATGATTCTATTTGTATGAAATTCTATAATAGGTGAAATTAATTTCTGATGGGAAAAAAAGTCAAAACGGTAGTTGCCTCTAGAGGGAAATACAGGGACTGAATGGGAAGAAACATAAGAAAACTTACTATGGAGATGGAAATGTTCTTTATCTTGACAAAGTTTTGGGTTTCCTAAATAATTATATATTTACCAAAATTCATCACATTGTTTGCTTAAGATTGGGCAATTTACTGTATGTAAATTTAAACTAAAAAAAACTTTAAACTAATATTGACTCTAATTCTATTAGAATTAGTTTATTGAATCTAATATTGACTCTAATTCTATTCTTAAGAATATGCATTCTTAAGTGTACAGGGGTGAAGAGTACATATATCTGTAAGTTACTTTAAAATGTGTCAAAAATGAGATAGATTGACAGATGGAGAGAAGAATGATTGATGGTTGGATCAGATCAGATCAGTCGCTCAGTCGTGTCCAACTCTTTGCGACCCCATGAATCGCAGCACGCCAGGCCTCCCTGTCCATCACCAACTCCCGGAGTTCACGGAGACACGTTCATCGAGTCAGTGATGCCATCCAGCCATCTCATCCTCTGTCGTCCCCTTCTCCTCTTGCCCCCAATCCCTTCCAGCATCAGAGTCTTATCCAATGAGTCAACTCTTCGCATGATGGTTGGATAGATATGGGATAAGACTAGTAGAGCAAAATGGTTATTTTAGACTCTAGGTTGTGTTTAAATCAAATTTCTTATATCTTTGAAATTTTTCATAATAAAATGTGAAATAAAAGCAACAAATAAATATGAAAGTTGATTTTAAAATTTAATGGTGATTGGGCTTCCCTAGTGGTCTATGGTAAAGAATGCTAGTTTGAGCCCTGGTCAGGGAAATTCCATGTGCTGCCAGGAGCACTTAGAAAAAATAAATAAATAAACATCGCTGCAGTAAATAACCTTCTAATTTGAAATTATCTTACTCAATATATGGTCTGTAGTGTTAGAAAATAATTTTCTAAATGGCAAGTAGAAAAAAGAGCAATGAAAGAAGGAAGCATTTTAAACTGCTATAAAAATATTGACTGCCATGAAATGGAGTGATTCTTTACCCAAAATTTTCAGTAAAACATTTTCAGCCATGCAAGCATATTTGATTTACTGTATGTAAATTAGCATTTACACTTAAATTAAGTTCATAAAATTTTAAAGTCGGAAGAGACCTTAGCAATCATCTTCTAATCCTCTAGTTTTATTTTATTTATTTATTTTTTTAATCCTCTAGTTTTAAAGATATGAAAACTGAGGTCCACAGGGACAGGAGGTTTACTCAAGGTCAAGCAGCTAGTAAATACCAGCGTTGTTTACCAAAAATCCTCTAGGAATTCTGATTCATTTCCCTTTGAAGGTTTCTTGTGCTATTGTGAGAATAAGACAAGCATCTTAAACTATCTGAACAGCCATCTGTGAAATGGGAACAATAACTCCTGTTCTGCTATTAGGACCTTACAGGAAATACCAGTGCACTTTGGATTGTTCATAAAACTGAGAAACTGAAAAAACACTTGTTTTCAATTTTTGTGTAATAAATCAAGGAGATACATATCAGTGAATTCCAAAAGGGCACTCAGTTACCAGCTGTGATTTAGCCCATTATTTCTCATAAAATATGCATAGGTCAGAATTCAATAATCCAATGACTATGAGAGAGAAAATACATATTAAAGTAGAGCAAGTAGGGGCTAGAACACACTTCAGTTCAGTTCACTTCAGTCGCTCAGTCATGTCCAACTCTTTGTGATCCCATGGACTGCAGCACTCCAGGTCTCCCTGTCCATCACCAATTCCCGGAGTTTACCCAAGCTCTTGTCCATTGAGTCAGTGATGCCATCCAACCATTTCACCCTCTGTTGTCCCCTGCACCCACCTTCAATCTTTCCCAGCATCAGGGTCTTTTCCATTGAGTCAATTCTTCACATGAGGGGGCCAAAGTATTGGAGTTTCAGCTTCAACATCAGTCCTTCCAATGAACACTCAGGACTGATCTCCTTTAGGATGGGCAGGTTGAATCTCCTTGCAGTCCAAGGGACTCTCAAGAGTCTTCTCCAACACCACAGTTCAAAAGCATCAATTCTTCAGTGCTCAGCTTTCCTTATAGTCCAACTCTCATATCCATACATGACTACTGGAAAAACCATAGCTTTGACTAGATAGACCTTTGTTGGCCTAGTGATGTCTCTACTTTTTAATATGCTGTCTAGGTTGGTCATAGCTTTTCTTCCAAGGAGTAAGAGTCTTTTAATTTCATGGCTGTAGTCACCAACTGCAGTGATTTTGGAGCCCCCTCAAAAAAAAGTCTGTCACTGTTTCCACTATTTCCCCATCTATTTGCCATGAAGTGATGGGACCAGATGCCATGATCTTAGTTTTCTGAATGTTGAGCTTGAAGCCAACTTTTTCACTCTCCTCTTTCACTTTCATCAAGAGTCTCTTTAGTTATTCTTCGCTTTCTGCCTAAGGGTGGTGTCATCTGCCTATCTGAGGTTATTGACATTTCTTCTGGCAATCTTGATCCCAGCTTGTGCTTCATCTAGCCCAGTGTTTCTCATGATGTCCTCGGCATATAAGTTAAATAAGCAGGGTGACAATATACAGCCTTGATATACTCCTTTTCTTATTTAGAACCTGTCTGTTCCATGTCCAATTCTAACTGTTGCTTCCTCACTTGCATACAGGTTTCTCAAGAGGCAGGTCAGGTAGTCTGGTATTTCCATCTCCTTTAGGATTTTCCACAGTTTGTTGTGATCCACATAGCCAAAGGCTTTGGCATAGTCAATAAAGCAGAAATTTTTTCTGGTACTCTCTTGCTTTTTTGATGATCCAACGAATGTTGGCAATTTGATCTCTGGTTCCTCTGCCTTTTCTAAATCCAGCTTGAACATCTGGAAGTTCAAGGTTCACATACTGTTGAAGCCTGGCTTGGAGAATTTTGAGCATTATTTTACTAGCGTGTGAGATGAGTGAAATTTTTCTTTTTTTTAATTTTATTTTATTTTTAAACTTTACATTATTGTATTAGTTTTGCCAAATATCGAAATGAATCCACCACAGGTATACCCGCGTTCCCCATCCTGAACCCTCCTCCCTCCTCCCTCCCCTACCCTCCCTCTGGGTCGTCGCAGTGCACCAGCCCCAAGCATCCAGTACCGTGCATCGAACCTGGACTGGCGACTCATTTCATACATGATATTATACATGTTTCAATGCTATTCTCCCAAATCTCCCCACCCTCTCCCTCTCCTACAGAGTCCATAAGACTGATCTATACATCGGTGTCTCTTTTGCTGTCTCGTACACAGGGTTATTGTTACCATCTTTCTAAATTCCATATATATGCGTTAGTATACTGTATTGGTGTTTTTCTTTCTGGCTTACTTCACTCTGTATAATAGGTTCCAGTTTTATCCATCTCATTAGAACTGATTCAAATGTATTCTTTTTAATGGCTGAGTAATACTCCATTGTGTATATGTACCACTGCTTTCTTATCCATTCATCTGCTGATGGGCATCTAGGTTGCTTCCATGTCCTGGCTATTATAAACAGTGCTGCGATGAACATTGGGGTACACGTGTCTCTTTCCCTTCTGGTTTCCTCAGTGTGTATGCCCAGCAGTGGGATTGCTGGATCATAAGGCAGTTCTATTTCCAGTTTTTAAAGGAATCTCCACACTGTTCTCCATAGTGGCTGTACTAGTTTGCATTCCCACCAACAGTGTAAGAGAGTTCCCTTTTCTCCACACCCTCTCCAGCATTTATTGCTTGTAGACTTTTGGATCGCAGCCATTCTGACTGGCGTGAAATGGTACCTCATAGTGGTTTTGATTTGCATTTCTCTGATAATGAGTGATGTTGAGCATCTTTTCATGTGTTTGTCAGCCATCTGTATGTCTTCTTTGAAGAAATGTCTATTTAGTTCTTTGGCCCATTTTTTGATTGGGTCATTTATTTTTCTGGAGTTGAGCTGTAGGAGTTGCTTGTATATTTTTGAGATTAGTTGTTTGTCCGTTGCTTCATTTGCTATTATTTTCTCCCATTCTGAAGGCTGCCTTTTCACCTTGCTAATAGTTTCCTTTGTTGTGCAGAAGCTTTTAAGTTTAATTAGGTCCCATTTGTTTATTTTTGCTTTTATTTCCAATATTCTGGGAGGTGGGTCATAGAGGATCCTGCTGTGATGTATGTCGGAGAGTGTTTTGCCTATGTTCTCCTCTAGGAGTTTTATAGTTTCTGGCCTTACATTGAGATCTTTAATCCATTTTGAGTTTATTTTTGTGTATGGTGTTAGAAAGTGTTCTAGTTTCATTCTTTCACAAGTGGTTGACCAGTTTTCCCAGAACCACTTGTTAAAGAGATTGTCTTTAATCCATTGTATATTCTTGCCTCCTTTGTCAAAGATAAGGTGTCCATATGTGCGTGGATTTATCTCTGAGCTTTCTATTTTGTTCCATTGATCAATATATCTGTCTTTGTGCCAGTACCATACTGTCTTGATAACTGTGGCTTTGTTGATGAGTGAAATTTTGCAGTGGTTTGAACATTCTTTGGCATTGCCCTTCTTTGGGACTGAAATGAAAACTGACCTTTTCCAGTCCTGTGGCCACTGCTGAGTTTTCCAATTTTGCTGGCATATTGAGTGCAGCACTTTTACAGCATCATCTTTTAGGATTTGAAATAGCTTAACACACTTAGAAAGATATGATGTTCACCACTCTTAACCATGTATTAAATTCTCCAACCAAAGGAGAATTTACAAGTTTTCATTTTATACACACTCTTCAAAGATATTCAGACTAAAGCAAATGTAATCAAATGCATAAATGTGATCCCAAAGTAAAACATTAAATCTGAAGAGAGGTATTGTGTGCTAGCAATAAAGTATTTCACACAAAAAAGCTTTTGACTTTTATTTCATGTGGATTTAAAATATTCCACTTTTTAAATGCTAAATTTTAACATATACCAACATAACCTTTATCATATCTTGCCCCTAGAGAAAAAGCCGAGAAGGAAAAAGTGCTTGAAGATCAATTTCCTTACAATAAAATTCCCAGAAGAGCATTACAAAAAGCAAATTTCCAGATTGCCATAGATACATCTGAAACTTCTTAGCACCGTGGAATACTATTCATTGATGTATTAAATAAGTACTTTAAAATTTATCTATTAAAGAGCTAAATGAGTGGAGGGGGAGACAAATTTCCATAATATTTTAAAATTTTTAGAGTATTTTCTTTATCTGATTTGATCTTCATGATATGAAACTATGGAATATCAAAAGATAGCATGCCTGCTCAGGTGTGTCCAACACTTGCAACCTTATGGACTGTAGCCTGCCAGGCTCCTCTGTTTATGGGATTTTCCCAGCAAGAATACCGGAATGGGCTATCATTTTCTCCTCCAGGCAGTCTTCCCGACCCAGGGATTGAACTTGAGCCTTCTGCATTGGCAGGCAGATTTTTTATCCCGAGCCACCTGGGAAGTCCCATCAAAAGATAGAGCAGTTATTAATATCCTTATTTCATCTATTAAGCAATCAAGGCTGAAATATAGTCTCATAAAGGGCAGCTTATTATTAACAAAGCTAAATAATAAAAATATGTATAGTAATTACCAGAGCACCTTACCTGCCTTCTGAGAAATCTGTATGCAGGTCAAGAAGCAACAGTTAGAACCAGACATGGAAAAATGGACTGGTTCCAAATTGGGAAAGGAGTACAAGGCTGTATATTGTCACCCTGCTTTTTTAATTTGTATGCAGAGTACATCATGCGAAATGCTGGGCTGGATGAAGCACAAGCTGCCATCAAGATTGCCAGGAGAAATATCAATTACCTCAGATATGCAGATGACACCACCCTTATGGCAGTAAATGAAGAGGAACTAAAGAGCCTATTGATGAAAGTGAAAGAGGAGTGTGAAGAAGCTGGCTTAAAACTCAACATTCAATAACAAAGGTCATGGAATTCAGTCCCATCGCTTCATGGCAAATAGATGGGGAAACAATGGAAGCAGTGACAGACTTTATTTTCTTGTGGGCTCCAAAATCACTGCAGATGGTGATGGCAGCCTTGAAATTAAATGACGCTTACTTCTTGGAAGAAAAGTTTTGACAAACCTAGACAGCATATTGAAAAGTGGAGACATTACTTAGCTGACAAAGGCCTGTCTAGTCAAAGCTATGATTTTTCCAGTAGTCATGTATGGATGTGAGAGTTGGACCATGAAGAAAGCTGAGGGCTGAAGAATTGATGCTTTTGAACTGTGATGTTGGAGAAGTCTCTTTACAGTCCCTTGGACTTCAAGGAGATCCAACCAGTCTATCATAAAGGAAATCAGTCCTGAATATTCACTGGTGATGCTGAAGGTATCATCGCCTTGATGGACATGAGTTTGAGCAAGCTCTGGGAGTTGGTGATGGACAGGGAAGCCTGGCATGCTGCATGCAGTCCATGGGGTCGCACACAGTTGAACTGAAACTGTTACAGTAATTTGTTAAGTTCTTAGAGTAAATAAGCATCAAAGACATGACTGAAATTTATGTTTTCCAGCTTTGAAGCTAGTGCTTCTTCCCGTGAACTTGCTATCTAAATTTGTCGCTTACATCAGA
Organism: Bos indicus x Bos taurus; assembly: GCF_003369695.1. Classification (NCBI taxonomy): domain Eukaryota; kingdom Metazoa; phylum Chordata; class Mammalia; order Artiodactyla; family Bovidae; genus Bos; species Bos indicus x Bos taurus. The sequence continues at coordinate 34,380,392 of NC_040095.1, forward strand.
TATTTTTTCTAACTTTTAGAAGTGATTATTTCTAGCAAAGCATCACAAATCTATTTCCACATTTTCCTACTATGTTTGACAAAATGACAGATAAACATAGGATTCCATAACAGGGCCCAGCAATTCAATCCACTGGGTTTGGAGGAAGGAAAAATTAGATGATAACCCTAATTTGTTTTCCTTGTTCCTTCTTTCTCACTTCATTTCTCCTTTCAATATTCATCTGTCTATCAATCTATTTACCTACCTATCTACTGATACGTATGAATACAACAGAATATACAGTTAACTCCTGAACTACATGAGGTTGAACTGTGCTGCTGCTGCTGCTAAGTCGCTTCAGTCGTGTCCGACTCTGTGCGACCCCACAGACGTCAGCCCACGAGGCTCCTCCGTCCCTGGGATTCTCCAGGCAAGAACACTGGAGTGGGTTGCCATTTCCTTCTCCAATGCATGAAAGTGAAAAGTGAAAGTGAAGGTGCTCAGATTCAGGTTGAATCTGTGAATGTGAAACCACAGATATGGAGGACCCATCATGGGACTAAAGCATCTGCAGATTTTAGTATCCATGGTAGCTCCTAGAACCAATACCCCCTCCCCCAGATACTGTACTATTAACGATTTAATAATCTCTACTTAGTTCTTTCCATATTGGAACATCATTCATTTTAAACTCTGCACTAGCTATTCTATAAGAAAAGATACCTAAGTCACAGGGCTTCATATGGAATGAAGACACTTGCAGTGTGGGTAAAGTGAAGTACGTAACAGAAATATTAAGTAGAAGTGTTAAGAAATATTTTGGGAGAGTTTATAGAACACCAGCTCTTTTGAGTTCATTTATAAATACAGTGAGTAGTTACAAAATGCTATTATATTTCAAACTCTAAGCCTGGGAGCAGCAAGAACAAAATGCTGATTATGAGATGACTTTATCTAAACGACAGCTTTAGATTTTATTTTTCAGGCATTATGACGCTTTTGAAGGTTGGCATTTGTTTTAGTATGGTTTTGGTTTTAGTTTAACCAGAGAAAAATTCATTTGGGGTTTTTATAAGATAAAAGATATCATTCATAGGGAATAAAAACTGAAAACGTGGTGCCTGGTTAGAAAACCAATGGAATAATCAAGACAAGATAATTTAAGGGCCTGAGGTGAGGTAGTTACAGTGGGTATACAGAAGGGACACAGTCAAATATTACTTAGGAAGTAAAGGCTGAGCTTCCCAGGTGACTCAGTGGTAAATTATATGTCTGCCAACCAGGAGACTTGTGTTAGATCCTTGGGTTGGGAATATCCACTGGAAAAGAAAATGACAACCCTCTCTGAATTCTTGCCTGGAGAATGCCATGGACAGAAGAGCCTGATGTGCTATAGTCTTTGGGGTCGAAAGAATTGGACATGACTTAGTGACCAAGCAGCAGCAGCAGCAGAGTAAAGGATATGCTGAATGAATAGATGTTTACGTCAAGGAAAGAAGTACAATGCCTCTGAATTTTCGCTTTGGAAAAGTGGCAGTTCCAATCAAGCTGATAGTTGGAATTTTCTTGATAGTTGATGTTTTCTTTTCGATCTGTCTTTGTTAAGGCAGTACATGTCAAAGAAAAGTGATTTCAATTAAATTCGAAAAATGTCCCATCATCTACTCTCCTCAGATTAACTGCAAGCACTTGGTCAGAATTCTGAAACACAAGGTACAGAAGATGGTGGCCTTGGAGGGGAACAGCAACTGACTCATCTCAGTATTTATAGCACAGGAAGAAGATAGGCATAGAGAACTGTTAACTCTAAAGAATGTGTAAATCTGTGTGTTTTGAGTTTAATCAGGGGATAGAGCAACAATTTCTTCTTTGTTTAGTTGCTCAGTCGTGTCTGACTCTTTTGCAATGCCTATGGACTATAGCTATGGACTATAGCCTGCCAGACTCCTCTGTCAATGGGATTTCCCAGGTAAGAATACTGGAGAGGGTTCCCATTTCCTTCTCTAGGCGATCTTCCTGACTGAAGGATTGAACTGTGTCACCTGCATGGCAGGTGGATTCCTTACCACTGAGCCCTCAGGGAACTGATGGTTTTAAGTATCTGTATGCTTGAGCATGTGTAAGGAAACATACCTACAAATTGAGTTTCTGGAATTCTGCAAGCACTCTCCCTCAAAACCTTTAAAAATTCATCTGCTTTTAAATTTCCCATGTAAAAAGTGTAAAGACCCTTTTTTGTTAAGACTGCCTTGCTTCAATTTTGAAATTGAGCTTAAACATTATAAAGAAGTAAAAGTATCATCTTTTTACAGTTGAGTTTATTTTTTTATTTTTAAAAGGTAAAAGCTCAAATAAGTAGAAAACTGCATAATCACTAACATCAGAATTCAGATATAATTTAATTATTCTTGCATGGCATGATTACTGGTTGAAGAAAAATTTCAAATTTATTAAAATGACATAACCTGAACAACTAATTATATTACAATATGTTGCTGAGGAAATACATGAAGTACTTTCAGCTGTAATTAGAAATGTTAATTTTTTTATTTGAATTATAAATGATGGAAAGAACTAAATCAAATGGCAAACATACAGGACTCTTTATAAATTAATTTTTTTAAAAAATGAAAATAATTTATTACTGTTATATTTGCTCTTGAAGGGCATTGTGACTTTCTTGGTTTCACTGTTTTAGATTTTGCTAGTCTGCACTCTACCATAGTTTATAATCACCAATTTTTTCATCTCCAAAGAAATCAGAAAATGTGAAAATGACTTTAATCTGGTCATTAAAATGGTACATTGTGTGTTAGTCAGTCATGTCTGACTCTTTGTGACCCCATGAACTGTAGCCCTCTAGGCTCCTCTGTCCATGGAATTGTCCAGGCAAGCATACTGGAGTGGGTAGCCATTCCCTTCTCCAGGGGATCTTCCTGACCTAGGAATTGAACCCCAGTCTCTTACAATGCAGGCAGATTACTTACTGTCTGAGCCAGCAAGGGAGCTCTATTTCCATTAAAGTGAAGTTTATGAGTGAGTTGCTCATGTAGTTTCTTTTAGACGTCTTTAACATTAGTCTCACCTCTTTGCTAGCTGATCCTGATGTGTTAGGAAAATTAATCCAATGTAACCATGCACAATACATTGAAATCAGGGATTCTTGAAGGCAGTAAGATCAGTTGGGAAGCCATCTCAAAAGTTCAGCTGAGAGGTAATTGTGTTTGAATTGGCATTGCAAATGGAAAGAAATACTGCTTGAGAGATATGGAAGAGGATAATACAAAAGGACATTGAGACTGTGGTGAAGGAACTTTTTTTTAAAAGACAAAATTTAATAAGGTTTAAAGTGATACTGTTAGCAGTATAAAGACTGTTAGCAGATGAAAACTCAAAGAAAAATGTTTTCTCATGATTGAGAGAACAAAGAAATGTTAGTTCCATTGTGAGCTTAAGTGGAGAGTTTGAGACCCTTACTGGAATGTACTGAAGATATTCCACAAGCAAATGACAGTGGACATGTAAGGACAGAGTGCAGGAGATAAGTCAGGACAAGTGCTAAACTTAGTAATCTACATCAGTACTTTTCAATTTTAATGTGAATATGAATCATCTGGCATTTCAAAAATGCGTTTTTTGTCTTAAAGGTCTGAGATGGGCCTTGAGATTCTGTATGTCTGATAAGCTTCTAGGTGATGTTCAAGTTATTGGTCTAATGACTGTGCTTTGCATAGTAACTACATCACTTTTAAATTAAAAAACAAACACATAAATGAACAAACAAAAACAATGCCGTGTTCTAACCCCAGAAAGTTTAACTACATTTTTGGTTTAAACCTGCCTGGGAACTACTATTTATTTCCCAAGGCAATTCTAATGTGCCACAAGTTTTATCTGATGTCAAAGTGGTAATTTCAAAGAGATAAAACAATCATTTAGATGGGTTATAAAAGGGAAAAGTAAGACCATGAAGAAAAAGAGCTTCTAGAATCATGAGAGGACAAAAGATAGGTTTTTATAGTAAGCTAAACCAGAAGAGGGTAAAGTCAAGTCAGAAGAGAGAATAAAAGGTAACTAGTATTATCAAATACTCTAGAGATGTTAAAAAGACATGAAGCCATAATAAATGATTAGATTTATTCACTGAGAGGCTGATGGTGATCTTGAGTTTTCGTTTTTGGTTCCAGGAGAGTTGTCATCTTCATTATTGAAAAAATAATAACTTTATATTAATAAGGAGAAAGCTTATGATTTAATCCTAAATAATAATAAAGTATAAAGGACAAAAGCATATAAAAACTCAAATTTTGTTACGCATAAAATTACTAGCATCAAGATTTTTTCTATTTCATTCAGAATGTTCCTTCTTTATGTTAGGTGATACACTCATCATAGCTAAGTAGATGAACCATATCAATATATGATCATAAATGTAACACTATTTTATAATTCAAATATCAGCATTGAACTTATCAGTAGGTTAAAAAATAAGATCTCCAATATATTTAGATAAACATTAAAACGTGTTATTTCCTTCAAATGTGTGCTGCTGCTAAGCTGCTGAGTCACTTCAGTCGTGTCCTACTCTGTGCGACCCCATAGATGGCAGCCCACCAGGCTCCCCCATCCCTGGGATTCTCCAGGCAAGAACAATGGAGTGGGTTGCCATTTCCTTCTCAAATGCATGAAAGTGAAATGTTAAAGTGAAGTTGCTCAATCCTGTCCGACCCTCAGTGACCCCATGGACTGCGGACCACCAGGCCCCTCCGTCAATGGGATTTTCCAGGCAAGAGTACTGGAGTGGGGTGCCATTGCCTCCTCTGTTCAAATGTATATATAAAGTTAATAAGATTATAGAAATTTTAAAGTAAAAGTCGCTATTTCTTGTTTGATGCATATGACATTAGGTCACATTTATTGAATCTTTGAGAAAAGAAATGAAAAATTTAGCATGCTCATTTCCTTCTACTTCACTTTCTTCCAACTTTTAATGATATATATTTTTATATATTGAGATTTATTATGTTATATGCTGTTCTTTAACCATAATGAGAAAAGTTTTCATCTAAAATTTGTATTTAAAAAAATTCAATACTCAACCAGTGGTTAGTTACCATTATTACTTTTTTCTCTTCTTAAAAAAAAAATGTATATCATGATTTCTTAAGTTTCACTGTACTTTTATTTATGTACTTGTTTGTTAGATACTGGATGCTTGGGGCTGGTACACTGGGACGACCCAGAGGGATGGTATGGGGAGGGAGGAGGGAGGAGGGAGGCGGGTTCAGGATGGGGAACACATGTATACCTGTGGTGGATTCATTTTGATATATGAAAAAACCAATACAATATTGTAAAGTTAAAAAAAAAAAAAGACATCTTCCTGGGTGCTGTTCTCTGAATTCTTGTTTGCTTATATGTTGCTGGATATCATTATATTTGAAAGGAAGTTTGACTGGATATAAAATGTGTAGGCTATGCTTTTGTTTTTCCATGTAGAACTTTGTAACAAAAATAACAATGCTATTCAATATTTGTTGAATGTTTGTCAAGAAATTTATATTTATTATCCCCTTTAATTCCTATAGTGACAGTATTGTGGTAGGCTGAATAATGGTCCCCAAAGGTGCCCAGCCCCTAATCGCTGGACCCTGTGAATGTTACTTTATATGCCAAAAGAGTCTTTGGAGACTAAATTAGGGATCTTGCAATGAGATTACCTTAGATTACCTGGCTGGGCCCTACATGCACTTCTAAGTGTCTTTATAGTTCAGTTCAGTTCAGTTCAGTTGCTCAGTCATGTCTGACTCTTTGCGACCCCATGAATCACAGCACACCAGGCCTCCCTGTCCATCACCAACTCCCGGAGTTCACTCAAACTCATGTCCATCGAGTTAGTGATGCCATCCAGCCATCTCATCCTCTGGCATCCCCTTCTCCTCCTGCCCCCAGTCCCTCCCAGCATCAGGGTCTTTTCCAATGAGTCAACTCTTTGCATGAGGTGGCCAAAGTACTGGAGTTTCAGCTTCAGCATCAGTCCTTCCAATGAACACCCAGGACTGATCTCCTTTAAGATGGACTGGTTGGATCTCCTTGCAGTCCAAGGGACTCTCAAGAGTCTTCTCCAACACCACAGTTCAAAAGCATCAATTCTTCGGCGCTCAGCCTTCTTCACAGTCCAACTCTCACATCCATACATGACCACTGGAAAAACCATAGCCTTGACTAGATGGACCTTTGTTGGCCAAGTAATCTCTCTGCTTTTCAATATGCTATCTAAGTTGGTCATAACTTTCCTTCCAAGGAGTAAGCGTCTTTTAATTTCAAGGCTGCAATCACCATCTGCAGTGATTTTGGAACCCCCAAAAATAAAGTCTGCCACTGTTTCCACTGTTTCCCCATCTATTTGCCATGTTGGTGATGGACAGGGAGGCCTGGAGTGCTGCGATTCATGGGGTCACAAAGAGTTGGACACGAATGAGCGACTGATCTGATCTGATATGATGGAATTACTTCCTTTTTCTACTGCTGTGCAATACTTATTTAAAAGATAACCCTGTAGATAAGTGAAAAAATTCAGATTCTATATTATTACAATTGTTTTCTTCCTGGGGAAGGACTGGTAGTTTGTTCTGATACTGAGATTTTATCCTAATGTCTGACTTACTCAAATTCAGATGAGTTTTTAGTCTCGTTTCAGAGTTAAGCTCTGACTGTATACTTCAGTGGCTTCACTTTTCTTTCACAGGAGAATTTCTTACTTTATGAGTTCATTTACAGCAGCCCACAGACTGCTTATAAAAATAGAGTCCACAGTCCGAAGTTGCTCAGCCATTCTCCTGAATGCCTTCTAGAAAGGTTTGTTGAGAAAATTCAGGCCCATCAGCTGTAGTCATTGAGGCTTATGAACACAGTGAAACAGGAAGCTATGATTTCAGGAATTTAATAAGCAGTACTTCTGACCTTTCATTTCCCCTCTTGGAATCTTTGTCTACCAGATGATTTAATAGTTGTCACCACCTTGAGCTCCCATCAAGCCTGCCACGTAACTACAGCCATGACCTTTGACTGGTAACACTCATTTACTACCAGCTGAGGTCTATAAAAATGGTGAGTTATGGTCCATTTCACCAAGAAACAAACTTTAGCACCAACAGCAGTGTCAAGGGGAGGCTTGAAAACTTAGCGTTGCTTTAACACTTTCTGCTGTCTCTAACCATTAAGCCATCCAAAGATAACCCAAATAAACAAAACAATATGAAACAACCACAGGCACCTGATAGATGACTTTCCAGGAGAAGTTTCTTAACCTCCAAACTTCCATTCAGATTAATGTCTACAGGCACTCCAAAAGGAAATTCTGGAAAAATCATTGGTTAGTACTTCAATTATTTTAATATTTTGTTAATTAAAGGAACCAATATTTATTAAAAAAAAAAAAAAAAAACTATTATGTTGGCCTTGTTTGGTCGCTAAGTCATGTCCAACTCTTTGTGACAACATGGACTGTGGCCTACCAGGCTCCTCTGTTCTTGGAATCCTCCAGGCAAGATTTCTAGAGTGGGTTGCCATTTCCTTCTCCAGGAGATCTTCCCAATCCAAGGATTGAATCCACATCTCTTGCATTAGCAGGCAGGTTATTTACCCTTAGTGCCACATGGGAAGCCCCTGCACCCCTCATTCATTGCAGCACTATTTATAATAGCCAAGATACAAAAACAATCTATTGATGCATGAATGGATAAAGAAATTGCGGTGTATGTATATATATATATATATATATATATATACATACACACACACACACAGTGGAAAATGATTAAGCTATAAAAAGAATAAAATTTGTTATTTGCAGCAACATAGATGGAACTTGAGGGCATTATGCTAAGTGAGATGAGTCAATCAGAAAAAAGACTCCTATCATTTCTCTTCTACGATAAATCTAAAAACAAAACAAGCAAAAAATCCACACAAACAAAATAAATACCAAGTTCATAGATACAGAAAACAGATTGGTGGTTACCAGAGGTGAGGGTTAGGAGGTGAGAGCTTTCAACAGGTAAAAAGAAAAAAAGGAAGTGCACACACACCAAAAAAAGAACTGAAGTTTCTTTGCATTTAAAATATTAAGGAGACTAGTCTGCAATCTTTTAAGAAGCATGAACTGAGATTATTTGGGGTAGTATTTACAGCAGCTTCCAATCCACACTGTTTACTTGGAAACCCTTGTTAAAAAAAAAAACAAAAATTTAAACATACACTTACTCCATATGATCCTTTAGTCCCACTCCTAGGCGTTTGTCCAAAATAAATGAAAACAAGTCCACACAAAACCTGTTTGTGAATGTTTATAACATCTTTTTGATAATTGCCAAAAAATGAACATAAAGCAAGTGCCTTCTACTGAATGAAAGGAACTCCAGGCTATGATAGCCAATGAAAGAAGAAACACACATTTGCACACAACTGTTGTAACAGTCCAGCTTCTGAAACACACCTGGAACTGGCCCAGCTAAATGAGCCCACAGACTGAGGCTCAAGTCTCCTGGCGCAAAGCTGTGAAGGATCTTGTGTTGGGCACATAATTCATTCCCTAAGCCTCTTCCTCAATAGTCTCTGGTGATCCTTATGTGACTGCAGTTTTGAGGTGAGCAGGAACTCAACTGCCAGATCCTTCCAGCAATCCCTGACTCCCACCTTATGCCAAGCCCTGTGCCATGTGCTAGGCTGCATGGCAGGATAAGAATGCTCAGGAATTGTCACAGTTGGGTGGGAATTCTGCTTCTCAGAGGGAATGCTTACGGTCATCTCTCCCACTCTTCCCACAATCTGGTTAATTTCAAGGTGGGAGGGAGATTATATAGAGACATGAGCAATTTAAGGACTGAAGAAGAAAAGGTGTCCGTGGAGTGTACATGCATTTGTGTGCAGCACAGGGTGGCCAGAGAAGGAGAGACACATGAGGGATCTTTTTCTCTTACTCAGGCATTTCCTGTGTAATATCATGTTTGCCCATTTAATCCCATCTCAGTATCTGCTTCTTAGATGACCTAAAAAAAACAAAACAAGCATTTATGATACTTACACGAGCATGAAATATTCTTTAACTGCAAGCCTAAGCTTAGGCTTTACCTGAACAGACTGGAACAGACTGGTCTCATCCGTGGGTACAAGCCGTAAATGGATATACAGAGACAACAAAGACGAGTTGCATTGTCAAAACTCCATTTCCAAGTTCAAGTTCACTATTTGAATGGGTCCCAGAACAATTTAGTAGTCTCGATTGAAGCAGATTCACTGAAGTAGTTGATGGATGGGGTGAGTGAAACTCAGGTTGGAGTGGTGTAATGAAAAATGTGATGTCAGCAAGTGGAGGAAAGGAATGTAGGTGATTATCTGGAGACATTTATGGAGAACTTTTGCTGGTGAGGAATACAAAAGCAAAAATTTTGAAATATTAAGAGAACTACCAGAATGGGACACAGAGACCCAAATGCTGTTGAAAAATGATACCAATAGACTTGCTTCTGATGCAGCATCTCCACAACTCTTCAATTCATAAAAAATGCAGTATCTGTGAAACACAATAAAATAAAATATAGGTAGGGTGTTGGCTAGAGAGGAATACACTTTCTTAAAGGGAAATAGTGGTTCTTTCCAGACGAGTGAGTTAATGGGAGTGCTTTACAAAGTTCTATGGCTGCACTAACTGTTTAGCTGCCTTTTGTCACCCATGCTTTCTACATCCAAAGACAAAGAGTTCCTAGGTCATGAATCTTATAAAGATGGATTTTTACAGGTACCACTTTCTTCCAGGTGAAGGTGATCCCAGTGAGCATTTCCTATGTGCCAGGTACTTTGCTAGGCACTTTACAAGAATCAAATTATTTATTCTTCCCAATGTCTTCAAGAAACAAACATTATTCTTCATTACAGAAGAGAGAATTGAGGCCAAGAGAGATTAAATAATATGTATAAAGTTAGGTACATTGCAGAACTAGGTTTCCATCCTAAGTTCATGGTATTTACTACTAAGCTGTGCTGTTTATGATTCGAATTGTCCTATGAAACACACTGTGGGTAAGTTTTGATGTACTTTTTTATACTGACAGTTTCAATTTCTCCACAGTGCACAGTTTCTAGAATGATTAAAAGATGAGGAGCTTTCTCTTTCAAATTTACCTCTTCTCTATTCAGAATACTCCATCATCACAAATGTTTTGCCTTGTCATCAATGGTGTTCTGGTAAGTATTTAATAACCAGATCTCCAGGGGGGGAAAAAAAAGCTGACTTATAACAGTAATTTCACCATTTCCTGGTCCAGGCTACCAACAAGATATCACTAAATGCAAAGTTGAAAGGAATGCAGTGAAATTCAGTAAAACACACCACAGTATTAATATTTCCACCATATAAATACAGTAGACATAGAACTTCAAGAGCATGGAAAATAGTAAAACAATAGTGGAATAATGATTATTAGCTTTGTTTTTATTATGGTATTTAATTACTACTTCATACAATTTTTATTTTGGCTGTTTTAAACAAACAACTTTAAAATTATTGATAATTTTACAATTAGCTCTTGCCAGCTGGAATGATCCCATTCCAGCATATTATTTTTTATGACCTTTTTAAATCCTCCCTCTCTGGCTTATACATTCTTACTCAGTTCTCCTTAAAAGCTGTTCCTACCTCGGATCTTCCCCTTTATGTTTTCTTGATCTTCACAGGCAACTCTCTTGCAATGTCTTTGGCCCTCCTAGTTTAATAATTCATGGAAACCTAAATCTGGTAAATAATCAATTCTTCCAGAACCTCTGGAGAAATGGTAATTATATCTACTCTGATTAGAAAATTTTCACCTTATGCTCACATGCCATCAGTTTCAAGAAAACAAGAGATGATCTCCAAGCCTACATGAGAAGATCCATAAACAAGAATATCCTATGTAATAGGTGTGCCTGTTCAGCTGGAGAACTATTGAGCTCTCAGTTGACCATAAGATCTTTTTTCTTCACTTTTAAGAATTTAATTATGTATATTTTAGGGAGATATAATTGATGTATAACATTATATAAGTTTAAGGTGTACAATGTGTTGATCTGATATATATATTACACTGATACTAAAATGGAGCAGGACCCTATGGTCCTTGCTTCTCCATGTCCTCTGCCTGCTTTTTCTGTGTGGAGAATTTTAGTCAAAGAGTAAGTTTAATCAGAGAAATGAGAAATGCAGAAACCAAGAAAAATAGTCAAAGGAGGCCAAATAATAATACTGTACTCATTAAGCATAGTCAAGGACCCTTAGCTCCTTCTCAAGGGCTATAGTTAATATTCTGAGCCATATCCTGTGAGCTGTCTTATAGATACGGATACCCCATTAGGTGGAGAAGTTAGCTACGTGATGACCAGATTATAGCCATGACATAAGCTTCCACAGTTTCAAGAACTGGCCTCAAGGAAATGGAAACAAACCCACCCTAGAACTGAAGATTAACTGTATTTAAAACAATCAAGATGATGCAGGTCAGACTGCTGCTGCTAAGTCGCTTCAGTCGTGTCCGACTCTGTGCAACCCCACAGACGGCAGCCCAACAGGCTCCCCCATCCCTGGGATTCTCCAGGCAAGAACACTGGAGTGAGTTGCCATTTCCTTCTCCAATGCATGAAAGTGAAAAGTGAAAGTGAACTGATAACCAATTTCAAGATGACTGTCAGAGCTGACTGTACTGTTTCTGCATGTAGCCCCCTCCCTCTATCTATAAAACTTTTTGGGAGTAGCAGGGTGGGGAGTAGTTGGCCTTTGGACAGGCATCTGCCCTCCCCACTGACTGTTGGCATGCAAAATAAAGCAAACGTTCCTTTCCACCAAGCTTGCCATTTTAATGGCTTTTGAACAGCAAGCAGTCAGACGTGGGCTCGGTAACAATATTTCTAATAACTTTTGTCATATCACATAACTATCACTTATTTTTGTGTGGGGAAAACATACAAGATCTAATCTCTTGGAAACTTTGAAGTATATAACACAGTATTGTTAACCATAATTACTATGCTGAGCTTTAGATCTCCAGAACTTATTCATCTTTTATGTGCCAGTTTGTACCCTTTAACAACATCTCCTCAATTTCTCCACCACCCCATCCAGCCCCTGATAATCAGTATTCTACTGTTTCTTTGAGTTCTGGGTTTTTAGATTCCACATAAGTTATATCATACAGTATTTGTCTTCCTTGCCTGTGTTATCTCAATAACTGTAGTGCCATCCATGTTGCTGCAAATGGCAGGATTTCCCTCTTTCTCATTGCCAACTAGCACTCCATTATATATATTCTGTATATACCGCATATTCTTTATCCATTCATCCCTTGGCAGGCACTTAGGTTGTTTCTATGTCTTGGCTGTTGTGAACAATGCTTCAATAAACATTGACTGTAAGATTTTATATTGGTTTCCCCAGAAGCAGATTTCTACTACAAGTATCCAAGTGCAAGAATTTTACCTATGGAATACAAGGAGCAATGGAAAGAGGTATAGGAAAGGGATGCCAGCCAATAAAGGGTACGGTATTAAGCCATCTACCACAGAGGACAGATGAGGCTTAATCCCATATGGAACTCTGGAAGCTGCTAAACACACATCTAATTGTTCCGGTTCCAGAGACCCCCACATGAGAAATCCTGAGGAGGTGAAATCAGACAGTTAGTTTCCCATAATTTCTTATCTGCTTGGATAGTCACTTTCTGCAGTTCCTGTAAAAAGTCCCCAGGAATACGTGGACAGATACTGGCAATTGAAGGTCCACTTGAGTGTAAAGGAAGATCCAGTGGTTACAGCCAGAACTCAGCATCTGCTATGCACAGTAGTGGCCTCCCACACACAGGAAACATTTTCCTGGGAATTTAGACCGTCCTTCAAAACAGCTTTACCCCCATATCATTGCAACTACAACCACTATTTTTAAAGTACCCAGTATTTATATGCACCATTCTTAGGATGGTATGTTTCCTTCTTCCTTTAATTGAAAGGAAACTGATGAATTTGTGAAGTACATTAAAAAGTACAGCGAAGTGGAATTTGTTTTTACATCTTTCCTGATTTTGCAGATCAGTGAAGATTTCTTAATATTTTACTTGAAGGGTATTATGAATGAAATTCACACCAAATTCATCTGTTGAAGCCATAAACCCCAAAGAACTAGATTTAGAGATTCAGGCTTCAAAGAGTAATTAAGGTTAAATGAGGTCATGTGGGTGGGACCTAATCCAATAAGGTATGACCAATGACCTTATCCAAAGAGGGACACCGGGGAGGTGAGTTCACAGAAAAAGCAAAATCATGTGAAGACACATAAGAAGGTGGCCATCTGCAGACCAAGGAGAATGACCTCAAGAGAAACCAGAGCTTCCAACACCTTGATCTTGGAATTCCAGCCTCCAAAAATGTGAGAAAATAATCCTCTGTTGTTTAAGCCACCCAGTCTGTGATATTTTGTTAATGCAAAAGGAGATTATCTCATCATTTCTTAATTTAATTATAACCTTGAGTTTGACAATGACTTTCTGGTACTTTGAAACAAATTAGAACCTTTCAAAGAGATTTTGAATTGATTACCCATGAATGCTACACAGTCTTCTCTTACACAGGACTACAGGTTTCAAAAAGATAGCCTTGAAACCAAGACTAAAAATGACAGTACTGGAAACTGTGTTATTTTCTGTCTCACTTTGTTTCTGGCACAGTTGAGTTGGGAATGCTGTCCTCTTGTTATGTTTAGATAAGCAATAGTATTATTGGTCAGTCCCAATTTCCCAAAATGATACTCAAGTCTCTACAATATCCAGGAATTCACTTTTATTTATTTGAACAAACCTATCTGTCATGAGGTATGTGACTTTTGCTGAAATTTTTGGCTCATTCTCACTGACTGTGATCATGACTAATTCTTTTAACTTTGATGCTTTGGTATATACTTTAATTGCTCCATTTATATAACTAATGGTTGTAAATGCATGAAGATTATTTCTATTAAAATAAAAATAGTATCCCTGAAACAATAACGTTTTCACATTGAGCTAATGTATCTTTCCAAAAATAGAAGCAGTACTTTTCCTAACTGTCTTATGAGTGTATTGTGTGATGCAGTTTTAATATCTGTAGCTTCTTTTGGTTAGATCATTATGTAGTGAATACTTACAATTTGATTTTAAAAGTAATACATTAAGACAGTCTTATGAAATCTAATATCTTTGTCCAGCTAGAAGGAGAGGGTTAGCATAACCACTGATGAAATAATGGAAAATATTCACAAAGAGTCAAGGTGTTCATAATCTGCCTATTTGAAAACTGGCTCTCAAGAGGCAGTCTGAAGAGCAAAATCTGCAAAATGGGATTTGAAAGGGTGGCTATAGTTACTTGTTCGTGTGGTTGAATCTTCATTAGCATCCTTAGGGAAGTAAAGTGGATTGAGTGTTTCTTAAGAATGCTTCAGGAGACATCCCTAGCGGTCCAGTGGTTAAACTCTGCCTTCCAATGCAGGGGATGTGGGTTCAATCAGAGAACTAAAGATCCCACCGGCCACGGGGCAACTAGGCCCAGCACCACAACCGGAGCTCTGGAGCCCACAAGGAGCTACTGCTGAGTCTGTATTCCGAAGAGCTGGTGTTCCACGACAGAAGCCCGCCCACTTGCAACTAGAAAGTTGTGCCCATGTACCAGAACTAAGAGCCTGTGGGCAGCAACCAAGACACATTGTGGTCAAAAAAAGAAAATGAGAGAGAGAAAAAAAAAAGAATGCTTCATAGGGACCTTCATAGAGGAACTTCATAGAGGGTGGAGATACAGAAAACAGAAAAATAGAATAAAAGTCAGCATGGGCACTGGGCTTGGTCCCAAAAAGTAAAGGTGCACAAGGACTCCAGCCCACTTCTTCTCTTGCTTCTTCAGTTTGATCCCTATCCTTCCTCTCTCATTTCTTGTTTGCAAAGTGTCCAATGTCAGTTTCCATACACGAGGGCACACTGGAACAAGACTGGGGTATATACTGGACCTTAGATATCCTAAAGGATGCCTCTCATTACATATTATCTCTATTTATTACCTGGGCTCTTCTCTCAATGTGGTAATATTCATTCATTTTTTTTTCAACACATTAGTGAAAGTGGCTTCAGTTTTGGCATTATCTTCTACAAATTAGAATACTGCCCACAAATTACATTGAAATTTGAAAAACCAATTCAGTTCTTACATTTTATTGAGGTATAGTTGATTTACAATGTTGTATTAGTTTCTGCTGTACAACAGTGATCAATTATATATACATAATTATATATATATATATATATATATACATATATGAAAGTGAAGTGAAAGTCGCTCAATCATGTCTGACTTTTTGTGAGCCCATGACTTATACAGTATAGTGGAATATATACTATTTTCTCCAGGCCAGAATACTGGAGTGGGTAACCTTTCCCTTCTCCAGGGGATCTTCCCAACCCAGGGATCAAACCCAGGTCTCCTGCATTGCAGGCAGATTTTTTTACAAGCTGAGCCACAAGTGAAGCCCAAGAATACTGGAATGGGTAGCCTATCTCTTCTCCAATAGATCTTCCTGAGCCAGGAAACAAACTGGGGTCTCCTGCATTGCAGATGGATTCTTTACCAACTGAGCTATCAGGGAAGCCATATTTTATATATATATATATATATAATTCTTTTTCATATTTTTCCCTTATGATTTATCAGAGTATTGAATATAGCTCCCTGTGCTATACATTAGAACCTTGATGTTTATCTATCCTATATTTGAGAGTTTGCATCTGCCAATCCCAAACTCTCAATCCTTCACACCCCCTAACCCCTCCAACTTGGCAAATACATGACTGTTCTCTATGTCTGTGAATCTGTTTATTTCATTAGTGCAGTTCATTTCAGTTGCTCAGTCATATCTGACTCTTTGCAACCCCATGGACTGCAGCATGCCAGGCTTCCCTGTCCATCATCAACTCCCTGAGCTTACTCAAACTCATGTCCATCAAGTCAGTGATGCAATCTAACCATCTCATCCTCTGTCTTCCCCTTCTCCTCCAGCCTTCAGTCTTTCCCAGCATCAGGATCTTTTCAAATGAGTTGGTTCTTCGCATCAGGTGGCCAAAGTATTGGAGTTTCAGCTTCAGCATTAGTCCTTCCAAAGAATATTCAGGACTGATTTCCTTTAGGATGGACTGGTTGGATCTCCTTGCAGTCCAAGGAACTCTCAAGAGTCTTCTCCAACACAGTTCATAGTTTGTTTCATAGACATGTTCATTTGTTTTGTATTTCAAATTTCCCATATAAGTGATATCATATGCTATTTTTTCTCTCTCTTTCTGACTTACTTCACTTTGTATGATAGTTTCTAGGTCCATCCATATTGCTGAAAATGGTACTACTTCATTCCTTTTTATGGTTGAGTAATATAACATCAAACCAGTAAGCTGCTCCATGTCCAGTTCAAACTGTTGCTTCTTGACCCACATACAGGTTTCTTAGGAGGCAGGTAAGGTGGTCTGGTACTCCCATGTCTAAGAATTTTACACAGTTTGTTGTGATCCACACAGTCAAAGGCTGTGTAGTCAGCGAAGCAGAAATTTCTATTTTTCTGAAATTACCTTGCTTTCTCCATGATCCAACAAATGTTGGCAATTTGAACTCTAGTTCCTCTGTCTCTTCAAAACCCGATTTTTATATCTGGAATTTCTCAGTTCATGTACTTCTGTAGGCTTTCTTGAAAGATTGTGAGCATAACCTTGCTAGCATGTGAAGTGAGCACAATTGTAACACAGTTTGAACATTATTTGGCATTGCTCTTCTTTGGGATTGAAACGAAACCTGACTTTTCCAGTCCTGTGGCTTGTGCTGAGTTTTCCAAATCTGCTGCATATTGAGTGCAGCATTTTAACAGCATCAGCTTTTAGGATTTTAAATAGCTGAGCTGAGATCCTGTCACCTTCACTAGCTTTGCTCATAATAATGCTTCCCCTTGACTTCATAGGGGATTTTATATAGGTCATATCTGAATGGCCTAATCGTTTTCCCTGGGTTTTCTTCAATTTAAGCCTGAATTTTACAATAAGGAGTTCATGATCTGATCCACAGTCAGCTCCAGGCCTTGTTTTTGCTGACTGTGTAGAGGTTCTTCATCTTAGGCTGCAAAGAACATAATCGATCTGATTTCAGTATTATCTACCCAGTGAAGTCCATGTGTAGAGTCTTCTCTTGTGTTGTTGGAAGAGGGAGTTTGCTCTGACCAGTGTGCTCTTTTGACATAACTCTGTTAGCCTCTGCCCTGCTTCATTTTGTTCTCCAGGGCCAAACTTGCCTGTTATTCCCAGTATCTCTTGACTTTCTACTTTTGCATTCCAGTTCCCTATGATGAAAAGGACATCTTATTTAGTACTATCTCTAAAACATCTTGTAGGTCTTCATAAAACCATTTGACTTCAGCTTCTTCAGCAACAGTGATTGGGGCATAGACTTGGATTACTGTGATGTTGAATGGTTTGCCTTGGAAATAAACTGAGATCACTCTGTCATTTTTGAGATTGCACCCAAGTACTGCATTTTGAACTCTTTTGTTGACTACGAGGGTTACTCCATTTCTTCTAAGGGATTCTTGCCCACAGTAGTAGATATAATGGTTATCTGAATTAAACTCTCCCATTCCCATCTATTTTAGTTCACTGATTCCTAAGATGTAGACATTTACTATTGCCATCTCCTGCTTAACCACATCTAATTTAGCTTGAATCATGGACCTAACATTCCAGGTTCCTATGCAATGTTTTTCTTTATGGCATCAGACTTTACTTTCACTACCAGGCACATCCACCACTAAGTGTCATTTCCACTTGGCTCAGTGGCTTCATTCTTTCTGGAGCTTTTAGCAATTGTCCTCTGCTCTTCCCCAGTAGCATACCGGATATCTTTCGACCCATAGGACTCATCTTCTGGTGTCATATCTTTTTGCCTTTTCATACTGTTGGTGGGGTTTTCCTGGCAAGAATATTGAAGTGGTTTGCCATTTCTCCCTCTGGTGAATCACATTTTGTCACAACTCTTCACTATGACCTGTCCATCTTGGGTAGCCCTGCATGGCATGGCTCATAGCTTCACTGAGTTATCCAAGCCTCTTCACCAAGTTAATACTGTGATCCAGTAGTAAAAATATCTGCCTGCCAATGCAGGAGATGTGGGTTTGATCCCTGGGTCAAAAGATCTCCTGGAGAAGGAAATGGTAACCCACTCCAGTATTCTTGCCTGGGAAATTCCATGGACAGAGAAGCCTGGTGGGTTACAGTCCAGGATTCAAAAAGAATCAGACACAACTTAGCAACTAAACAACAATATACCACATCTTCTTTACCCATTAATTGATGGACATTTAGATTGTTTCCATGTCTTGACTATTGTGAATAGTGTTTCTATAAATATAGGAGTGCATGTGTCTTTTAGAATTATAGTTTTGTCTAGGTATATGCCCAGGAGTGGGATTGGTGTATCATATGTCAACTTTATTTTTAGTTTTTTGAGGAACCGCCAAACTATTTTCCATTGCGGCTGCTCAAATTTACATTCCCAAGAACAGTGTGGGAGGGTTCCTTTTTCTCTATACCCTCTCCAACTTTTATTATTTGTAGACTTTTTAAGGGTGGTCATTCTGACTGAAGTGAGGTTGTACCTCACTGTAGCTTTGCTTTGCATTTCCCTAATAATTAGCAGTGATGAGCATCTTAGAAAACCAATTCCTAATTAGAAATTTTAAAGCATAATCTGACTCTGTATCAACCTAATACAATGAAGTTTTAAATTTTACTTTTTTTTTTCTGTTATGGATCTTTTAAGTCTGTCTTCTACTGCCTACCCATAATAATAACTAGGTTCCTTTGAATACTCACCCCAAAATTTCTGTTACCTGCCAGTGATCACCCAATAATTGATATCTGTTAGTGAAAGAGACTGTTGTGGAAGCTGAAGCTCCAATACTTTGGCCACCTAATGCAAAGAGCTGACTCATTGGAAAAGACCCTGATGTTGGGAAAGATTAAAAGCAAAAGGAGAAGGAGGTGACAGAGGATGAGATGGTTAGATAGCATCACTGACTCAATGGGCATAACTTTGAGCAAACTCTGGGAGATAATGGAGGACAGAGGAGCCTGGCATGCTACAGTCCATGGGGTTGCAAAGAGCCAGACAGGACTTAGCAACTGAACAACAACAGCAATTTTAAATTGATGTAAATAATCAATAAGTAAAGTGCTACCCATATGAAATCACTATCTAAAGCAAACATATCCAGTAATATATATCCAAATAAGTGTTGTACTCCTGCAAGAAAATATATATAGATTACACTTAAAGATAGCTTGTGGGAAATCCTTCTTGAAAATTATTTTCAGATTCAGTTAAGTGATGCATACCCATACATGACTTTAACTTTATAACTCATTGATCAAAGATAGAATTATTCACTTGATAATTTGTCTATGCTTTAGGGTTGACTCCAATCCTTTATTTGTATACATGTATATGTTATTTATTAAAAAATATGCAAAAGTACTTAATTCAGGCTCTGAGGAAAATTTAAACAAGTAAATTTCTAGAAATATGCTAACGACTTGATCATGGAATGTCCAGTTGGTTGCTTGTAATGCCTTTTTGAAGGGATAGTACATTTGAAAGTACAATGTTTGTTCCAACTTTGTACTTAGAATTTTTGTTATTTCCTTAACTTCATAACTATACTTATTTAACATTTTAGTGCAGGGAGGTATATGGAAAATCAGTAAAACCTTAAGTCCCACTTAGAACTCAGCTGTGAATAGAGATTGATAATAAGCCAAGCTGATTGGCACGGCATATTCTTTTATTCTGCATGGGTGGCATTTTCTCATTCTGCTAACATCTGTAATAAAAACAAAGCTACAAGAAAAGCCAGGGATGAAATATGAGAATTTTGAAAGGCACAATCTTCATCATTCACACAAAAATATGACATGGAGGGAAACCAAATGATAATAGTTAACTAGTTCATACAATTACCAATGGAGATTTTCTAATACAGGAAGACTAGCTAAAGGTAAATTACGAGTTTGTAAAAAGACAGTAGACTGTATTCTTGGCTCACGTTACTCACAGGCAGTCTGTAATTCTTATTAACCCTTACATTTTTTGCACTTCAGAATTTCCATACCCACAATGAATTTACAAGGGCTAGTGTCACACTCTGGGAGAAGGCAATGGCACCCCACTCCAGTACTCTTGCCTGGAAAATCCCATGGACGGAGGAGCCTGGTGGGCTGCAGTCCATGGGGTCGTAAAGAGTTGGACACGAGTGAGCGACTTCACTTTCACCTTTCACTTTCATGCATTGGAGAAGGAAATGGCAACCCACTCCAGTGTTCTTGCCTGGAGAATCCCAGGGACAGGGGAGCCTGGTGGGCTGCCGTCTATGGGGTCACACAGAGTCGGACACGACTGAAGTGACTTAGCAGCAGCAGCAGCAGTGTCACGCGCTGTTACCAGTCTTCGTCTTAGGTGTCCTGATATTATTAGTGCATGTACCATATAGCATGAGAGGTGTAGACACCGTGCCCTAGAAACCTGACTAATGCAAACATCTTCTGGGACCATGATAATATCACTGGGATTACTCCAATAGAGATTTTTTTGGATCTTTCTGATGTTAGCTGCTCAAAAGATCTTAGTCAATTCATCAGAGATGTCCTGGAAGATCAGAATGTTGTCACTGGGGATTCTCTGTGGAATATGTCTAGTTCGGTCATTAATTCCTGGAAACCTTGAGACATTTCAATTACAGGCATTCAAATACTTAAGATGGATCAGTGCAGCACTTGAAGAACTGACCGTATTAACTATAAAGTACTTCATCAGAGATAGACTGCCAAGAAGAGAGATTTTCACAAATTTCTTTTTTCTTGTTTACTTTTCTCCAAACAAGCTTTGCCAGACTGCTTCTGTTTTGTTAAAGCCTACAAAAGTTTACAATTTTTCTTAGGGGTGTGATGGTCAGTGTGATGTGTCAAGTGGGCTAAGCTACAATTCCCAGTGATTCAAACAAACATAAATATAGGTGTTGCTATGAAAGTATTCTGTACATATGACTTAAGTGCAATCAGTTGACTTTAGTTAAGGAGATTATCCTAGATAATCTTGGTGGATCTGATCCAATTCATTCAGGAGCCTTAAGAGAGGAGCTGGGGCCTCCCTGAAGAAGGAATTTCCACTGTGTGCAGCAGCTTTGCTCAATGCCTGAATAATCCAGCCTTTCTTTCAAATTTTGGACTTGCCTGTTAGCTCCCAGGTGGAGCTAGTGGTAAAAAAAGTCACCTACCAATGCAGGAGATGCAAGAGATGTGGGTTTGATCCCTGTGTTGAAAAGATCTCCTGGAGAAGGAAATGGCAATGCCTTCCAGTATTCTTGCATGGAAAATCCCATAGACAAAGAAGCCTGAAAGGCTTATAGTCCATGGGTTCACAAAAGAGTAGGGCATGACTGAGCACACATACACAGTCAGTCCCATAATGAATTTCTAAGCCTATATCTCCTATTCATTCTGTTTCTCTGGTTGAACTCTAGCTGACACAAGGGGTAACATAGCCAGGAAGCTCTGAACCTGTATTTGGTATACATCTTAGACTACTCAGGAAAAAACTCATTCTACCTACTGGGAGTGCTGCATTGTTAGAAGTTTCTGCTAGTAATGGCTCACAAAACTACTGTTCATAGACTGAACATATCCAAGGGAACAGGCATTAGCTTCCTCACTTCTGGCTGTGTAAGGGTGGCCCCAAACAATAGGACAAGGACAATCTTTTTGAACTAATCTAGGGATTCTTGGAGAAGGAAGTGACAGCCCACTCCAATATTCTTGCCTGGGAAATCCCATAGACAGAGGAGCCTGGTGGGCTGCAGTTCATGGGGTTGCAGAAAGTTGGACATGACTGAGCGACTAAACAACAGGGATTCTTATCTCAGCAAACATCATCATTTAAACTGGAAAGACAGTGCTGTTCCAGGTGTGACATAGTTTTGCCTTTCATAGCTTTACAAATCAGAAGTATGCACCCTTTCCCGAGGGGACAGGATGTGCCAGCCTAATTACAAAGTGAATCAAAGCATCATTAGCTTATTTTAGAGCCTGTACAAGAGAAATTATTCCATTAGGTTTTTGTATTCTGTTTTTAAAAGCTATAAAGATTTTGGATAGCAGTATCATGGTAGAGCATGATAATTTTGATTTGGGGGGTGACCTAAAATATGCAGACTGATCAACTTGAGATGCATGCTATGTGCTTCATTCCCTGTCCAAATCACCGAGTTAAGATTTCAGCTTTCCTGATGGCAATAAATGAAGAATGTAGCTGCTACAGAGCAAGGTTTCATTTTAAGACCCTACTATATCTTATCCAAGTTTGACTTTTCTTTATATTTTTTAGAAAGAGAAAAATAAGTTTTTTCAAATCAATCAGTATGCTTCTTTTTGTAAGACAATAGTCATTATTTGCCCATTTTTTCTTCTTTGAGCTTTGGCTACCAAAAAACTTCAGGATAAAATATTGCTTCCAAATACAGTATATTAGCTCAAATTTATTTTATTATTTTATTGTCCCTCTATGACTTTAAATGGGGCTTCCCCAGTAGCCCAGTTGGTAAAGAATCTGCCTGAAATGCAGGAGACCCCAGTTTGATACCTGGGATGGGAAGTTCCCCTGGAGGAGGGCATGGCAACTCATTCCAATACTCTTGCCTGGAGAATCCCTGTGGACAGAGGAGCCTGGCAGGCTGCAGTCCATGCGGTCACGAAAAGTTGGACACAACTGAGCAACTAAATACACAACAGCATGGCTTTAAATGTTTTCTTTTGATTCAACTGATCACAAAACAGAGCCTGAATTGAGCATTTGGTCTCAGGCTGTCTTTTAAGGAAGACATTCCAGGAAGGAGCAGTGAGGGAGGAGACAAGAGAAGAGGAGGAGGAGTAGAGGACATTCACAACGTCACCATGAAGGTCATGGGGCTCAGTTTATTCACATCCTCATGAGCTTACAGCATGCTCCCTGAAAGGCTCCCTGAAGGATGAGAATGGCTCCTTTAATTCAGTGAAACAAATCACATATAATCACTTAGATTATTCCCCTGCTCCTGTCCCACTCCGATGGAGACTCCTCAGTTATTCTTGTTCCGGATGGGGTTTTGGAGGAGACATTTGAGTGGAAAGCTTTGACACAGGATGCCAAGAGCGCCAGATTATTCTGAATCCTCACTACTTCTGAGGCTTAACTCAGGGGTGGGCCAGGGGAACACGTACAGGGCCCCAGGGACATGACCCTCAGTCATATTAGGTGTGTGCATTTTGCTACAACACTTCTCAGAGTCTTTTGAAAAAGTCTTTTTTCTCAACTGAGAAGAAAATTGTAGACACACACACACATACACACACACACAGACTCATTACTTTCATGTATACTTGGCGAGTTTTTCCTTATTTTGGGAGTACAGGATTGAGTTTGAAGCTATAATTATAAAGAAGAGGCAGGAATGAGTTGATGAGAAGTTTTATAAACAGAAAGTGAAATACATAAATACATGAAACTTGCATGGGTAAATGTTCCTTCAGTAATTGTACTGGAGTGGAATTAAGGGCTTTATATTCTCCGCAGAGGCTCTACATAAATTAATTAAAATACTTGCTTCTTATTTTATGGAAAAAATAGAAGCAACCAGAAGATTCCTTTGAAATCCTTCTTGCACCAACAATCTACCTATTTACACACATGTGTGGCACTAGTGGTAAAGCATACCTGCTTGCTAATGCAGGAAATGTAAGAGATGCACGTTTGATCCTTGAATTGGGAAGATTCCCTGGAGGAGGGCATGGCAAACCACTCCAGTACTCTTGTCTAGAGAATCCCATAGACAGAGGAGCTTGGCAGGCTACAGTCCACAGGGTCTCAAAGAGTCAGACAGGACTGAAGCAACTTAGCACTCAAGCATACGTGTGACCACATACCCTGTGCTCCATCACTCATGTGGATGAATGGTCTCTGCTCCAGTGAAGGCCAAGCCCCACCCTTGCTGCCTGTCCCCTCCTACCTCCTCGAAGATGTGGCCGCATGACTTTCCCTCTTTCTCTTGAATCATTACTTTACATTCAGAAAAAGAAAAAGTAATATTTTCTGTTAAAGGGAAAATCAGAACCAAAAACCTTGGCCTGGTTTTCCCCCTGAATTCACTGCTCCGTTTCTCCACTTCTCCTCACTACAGAATTTCCTAGACGATTTTTAGCCATGCTCCCTGCCTGCAGTTTTTCTTTCTTTTTCCTTAAATCCATGACAACCATGTTGCCACTGTCACTCTATTAAGATGACCTCCTGGTTACTAAGTGAAAGACGACTTCTCAGCGATCACCTGGCAGGGGCTGTGGTCCCGTGAACACAGGGAACCAGCCCTTCTGCTGGTTCCAGAGCAGAACACCAGAACACCAGAACACTGCTGCCCCGAGCTTTCGTCCTACTTCTTAGGTCTCTCCTGTCCTCCGGGCTTTTTAAAGTGATAGAAGCTGATTGAAAACAACCAACAAAACTTAGAGGCTTTGCAGAAAAACTAGTTGAAGGAGTAAACAAGGGGAGGATATGGGATCTGGAACAGTTTAAATAGGGGGATGGACGCATTTATGTGGTGATAAAAAATGTGTTTCTGGATCCTCTCAATGTACACAACAGACTTCATGTCAGCCCTGCTCTGATGCTGGTCCATGTATTCCTACGTGCGCCAACAGAATAAGCAGGGCACACAGATTAAAATACTTATAATCAAACAATGCAAATCTATTAAATAATACAATTAATTACATATGAATTCTTTTATAGCCAATCTATATTTGTAAGAAGCCAACAGATAGCACATTAAACAGTGCTCTGGTCTTCTCAGTACTCTTTGTCTTATAAGTTTTTATCAGAACTCTGATAGAAGTCTAAAAGACAACTTCCGGTTTGGTATCTTGGTGAAGGCAGTTTCAGGCAGCTAGTAGGAACTGCTGGAATCCCGACCACCCTCGCCGCCAGCCCAGGAGTGGTGGCTTTGGCTCCAGAAAGACGATTTATTCATTTCAAAGCCCTCTAGGAAGGGGATTGAAGCATTGAAAAGGCCACTGTGAGAGCATGCTCACAGTGAGCCTCGTAGGATTGGCAGTGTTTGCTTGAGTTATAAAACCACGATTTTCTCTAATTAAAAAATAAACCTCCACTCAAGGTGCAAATATAAATATTAAGTGAGTGCATGGTGAGTGACCTTTTGTCCTCAAGAATGAATCATGTAACTAGGTAAATAAATAAGTAAATAAAAGACAGCTTCCCTATAATCACTGAAGAAGGGGTACTTACTTGCCAGGAGAGGAAATAGCACACCAAAGGAAGTAAGCCCATCAGTGTGGAGCTTCAGTGGAGATAATAAATTGGGGGTTTCAAAATCTCCAATCCATAGTCAACTGTTGGGATGAGTGTGGGAAGATAAAGGGTAAGACTTGAAATGCTTAATGATGTGGGCAGAGTTGCTGGACAGAAAAAAAGAAAACATGTACTTGTCTATCTTTTCAGATAGGAAAAAAAAAAGTGTCAGAAACTCTGGAAAGAAGACTAAATTGCTCCAAGAAAAGCATATCTAACATTTTGATGAACTTCATGGCAGTTTAATAGGAAAAGAATATCTGAGAAGGGCTCCAGAGGAGAACAAACTTTCCATGAACAAGATGTGTTTGCCACAGTATACCTCTAGCTGTTTCTATATGAATGCCAACAACACATATACATCCTGCAGGCTTATTTTCATTTCACACATTCTTAACCCAAGAGTTATGAAAATTAATTGCCAGGACAGTTACATATGGTCAGGACATCTGCTAAAATACTTCCCCTAAGCAGATTCAGGGAAAAACAATTAAAGAATGCATATGGAAATGTTTGGAGCCATTTTTTATGAGTTTCTAAGTTTAGCTGAACTTCAACAGCTGTCTGGCTAAGGTAAAACATGGCCAAATAATATTCACATTCACCTACTGATCAGCATCACCAACTTAAGATTCAAGGCTACATATTTCTGGGCAAAGATTTCACCCAATTCAAGATCTGTATAAAGGAGGCAGAAAATAACAGGAAGTACTCCAGAGCTGACTTCAGGGTTCAGGAGAGAAGCACTTGGTTTGGTGGAAGCAGCTGCAAAGGCCCCTCGACTTCTGAGAATGTTGCCCCCACACGCTCACACGGAATCCAACTGCTTCCCCGAAAGGAAGAGTCTTACTGACTTGGAATATTGAGAAAATTGGACTTACTTGGAAGGCAGAAGCAGTTTTCCCTCCATGGACACATTCTACCAGACTAAAGTTCCCAGACAAAAGTCTTTAATCATTTTATCATAATGCGTAGTTTTTGAGGACATAGCAAACTCAGCATATCATCGGTTCCAAACATAATTCCCAATGTGAGAAAACACATTTTCATTCTTTTGTAGTTACTGAAAACATAGCACTGCATTCCAAAGTCTTCAAACAAGAAATGGAGCATGTATAAGGAAAATCTGGTGAAAGTGTTATGGGAATCTGTTTTTATAACTTGTTTTTCTAGTGATCTCTGCCTGTCTCCTTTGACCTTCATTTCTTGACAAATGTAGGACTTGCTTTTTGCCAAGGCATACAAACTGTTATGCTTTTCAACTCAGGATCCATTTACAATTTTTGGCCTAAAATTCTAAGTAAATATAGACTTTAGGCAGTGATATACGTAAATGTTTTCTTGTAAGTTGGTCATATGTATCATAAGAAAAAGGAGTATCAGGTTTTGATACTATTCAGAGACAGGATGTTGTGATTGGTTAAGAAAGGATGTGGATACACTTCTTATCTAGGACCAGCCTAACTCAATGCGATGGGCATGTTTTCTAAGACCATCTGTTCTCGGATAGAGACAATGATTGAGGGATCTCTTTATCTCTAGTGGGATGCACATCAAGTTTTTACTACTGTGCCGAAGCTAGCAACAGACCTGAGTAAATACATGTTTTTTGTTCTCTTTCCATTGTTCCTTGTGTTCTGCTTTTGATCCCAAGATAAAGCACCACTAAGCCTTAAATAAAACATAAAGAGACTGAGAAACAAGTGGGAATACATGAAGAATAGGACATTTGATCTCTTTACAAATAATTAAATAAATAAGTAACCCCGAGGATTGGACTTCCTTAAGTCCCTGATACATTGCAGAAATATCCCTTTGTGATTAGTATGAGGAGGGGATGGTGTATGGAACCACTGCCAAGCTTAAAGTCATAAAAGTTATGGAATGTAGGATCTGGAAGGCATCTCAGAGATTGTGTGTGCTCAGTCACTCAGTCATGTCTGACTCTTTGCGACCCCCTGGATGGTAGCCCACCAGACTCCTCTGTCCATGGGATTTTCCAGGCAAGAATACTGTAGTGGGGATCTTTCCCATTTCCAGGGGATCTTCTCGACTCAAGGACAGAACCCACGTCTCCTGCATCTCCTGCATTGGCAAGTGGATTCTTTACCACTGGGCCACCTGAGAAGCCCCATCTCAGAGACTACTAATTACATAAAATTCTCCTTTTACATATTTAAAAAGAAGTTCAGAGAGCTGTCATAACTTATTCAGATGATGAGCAGCTAATGAGCAGCAGGATTAAACCTAGTGTATCTAGTGTCAAGTCCAGGGCTTTTCCTTTTGGCAGCTTATGAAAATTTACTAAAAACCTTTCAGATCTGTTACCTGCCATCTTTGGATGGAAGAGCCTGGAAGGCTGCAGTCCATGGGGTCGCTGAGGGTTGGACACAACTGAGCGACTTCACTTTCACTTTTCACTTTCATGCATTGGAGAAGGAAATGGCAACCCACTCCAGTGTTCTTGCCTGGAGAATCCCAGGGACGGGGGAGCCTGGTGGGCTGCCGTCTATGGGATTGCACAGAGTCGGACACGACTGAAGTGAATTAGCAGCAGCAGCAGCCATCTTTGGAGCAGACTCCATGACAATGAAAATTATAATATATTCTCCCATTATGCCCACATAATGGGCTCTGAACCAGCTGTTATTCAGGGTGAATCTCAGCAGGTTTGTGAAGCATATCAGACCCTCTTACTCCATATTCCTGCCTCTAAATTTGAGGTGAAAAAGGAGAAGAAAATGTTAAGGAGATAGAATTGACTGATCTTTTCCAACTCATAGGGAGCAAGAACTAGAACCTTTTCTCTAGTGGAATATCAGCCAAACTGGATTTGGGATTAGCCACATGAAAGAGCTGATTGTGGTTGACAGTGTTACCTACTGAATGTGACACCATGACTTAATAAGAATGGTGGTTTAGATACACTCATTAAGCATGCTGCTGCTGCTGCTGCTAAGTCACTTCAGTCGTGTCCAACTCTGTGCGACCCCATAGATGGCAGCCCACCAGGCTCCCCCGTCTCTGGGATTCTCCAGGCAAGAACACTGGAGTGGGTTGCCATTTCCTTTTCCAATGCATGAAAGTGAAAAGTGAAAGTGAAGTCACTCAGTGGTATCCGGCCCTCAGTGACCCCATGGACTGCAGCCCACCAGGCTCCTCCATCCATGGGATTTTCCAGGCAAGAGTACTGGAGTGGGGTGCCATTGCCTTCTCTGCTCATTAAGCATAGATTCTGGCTATGTATTTACAATATACAAAATACTGAAGAGGAATACAACAAACCATGTTATCATGTCTATAGCAGGATGTGCATCATTCTGACATTTGGAAAATTTATAGCTGTATCCACAATTAATAAAGTAAGTTTATATATCTGTGCATGACAACAGATTTTCTATTTTATTTAAATTGTCTATTTTGTTGGCATAAAGTTATAGTCTTCTCTTATAATACCTTCTGTAGGATATGAATTGATTCCCCTCTTTCATTCCTGATTTTGATCATTCATGTCTTCTCACCTTTTTTTTCTTAATCAGTCTAGCTAGAATATCAATTATGTTGAGTTTTACAAAGATTTGATTTTGGTTAATTGATTTTTTCTCTATTTACCTCTATGTAATTAAATTCTGCTCTATTTTTTATTATTTCCTTCCCTTCTTACTATGTGTTTGATTTACTCTACTTTTTCTAAATTCTTGAAGTGGTAGATTAGATTATTGATTTTACATATTTCTTTCTAATATAAGCAGTTATAGTTCAAAGTTTTCCTCTAAACACTGTATTAGTAGCATTACATACCTTTTTAGTGTTCATTTTAAGATAATTTTGATTTACTTTTTTATATCTTCTTTGAGTCATGAGCTATTTAAAATTTTGTTTTTTAATGTATACATATTTAGGAATCTCTCAGATATCTTTTCTTTATTAGTAATTTAAGTTCTTGTTTTCATAGAGCATATTTTGCTCTATGAAAGGATTTCATAAAAGGATTTCATTCCTTTTGCTTATGTATTAACATATAGTTTACCCTGAGGGATCTCTTCTCATGTTCTTAACAGGAGTGTGTATTCTTCAGTCATTTCGTGATGTGTTCTATATATGTTAATAGGGTTCACAAGTCTATAGCTTAACTTTGTTTTTCATTGTGCTAATTATTAAATAGAAGTACTGAAATCTCAATCTATACATTTTTTGTCTATTTCTTCTTTGAATGTTAAGGTTTTCCTTCATGTATATAGTGCCTCTCTTTTGAAGTGTGTGCGTGTGTGTGTGTGTGTGTGTGTGTGTGCGCGCGCGCATGTGTGCTCAATCATGTTCGACTCTTTGCGACCCCATGAGAATTTTCCAACCCCATGAAAATTTTCCAGGCAAGAATGCTTGAGTGGGTAGCCACTTCCCGTTCCTGGGGATCTTCCTGATGCAGGGATGGAAGTTGAGTCTCTTGCATCTCCTGCATTGGCAGGTGGGTTCTTTACTACTGTGCTACCTGGGCAGCCTAAAACATTGCCTTCTCAGCCCTGCTGGGATTTTGAAGTGTACATATACCTTTATAATTGTTACAATTGTTATATCTTCCTGGTATGTTGATCCTTTTAGTACTAAAACATGGATCTCTCTTTATCTAGAAATATTTCTTGTCTTAAAGTCTATTTTGACTGATATTAATGTGGCTATTCTGGCTCTTTTATGGGTATTGCTGCATGATATATATTTTTTCATTCTTTTGCTTCAGCCAATCTGTATCTTTGAACTTAAATTTGTCTCTCATAGACAACAGTAACCGCGTCTCTGTCTTTTGATTGGAGTGTTTGTTTACATGTATTTCACTCATCAACATAGTTGGATTAATGCCCATCAGTTTATTCTTTGTTTCTGTCACATGTCTTTAATATTCCTTTTTCCTTACTGCCTTTTTTGTGTTAAAAATATTTAAGAGTATCAACTTTCTCCTCAGCAGAGTGTTTTAGCTGTAGTTTTTGAATAATTTTCTTAGTGGTTTGCATTTCTAACATCACGATCGACTTCAGAGTAATGCCACGCTGTGCTAAGTCACTTCAGTAGTGTCCGACTCTGTGAGACCCTATGGACTGTAGCCCACCAGGCTCCTCTGTCCATGGGACTCTCCAGGCAGAAATACTGGAGTGGGTTGCCATGCCCTCCTCCAGGGTATCTACCTGACATGGGGACCGAACCTGGGTCTCCTAAATCTCCTGCTTTGGCAGGTGGGTTCTTTATCACTACCACCACTGGGAAGCCTCAGTGTGATATCTACTTGCAATAGAATATAATACCTCCAAAGAATGATATTTGGCAAAACTAATACAATTATGTAAAGTTTAAAAATAAAATAAAATTAGAAAAAAAAAGAGAAAGATAAAAAAATAAATAAAATAAAATTATGACAAATCAACTCTGTTTAGTGAAAGTTATGACTCTAAATATCTATTGTCATTATATGTTAATTAGCAAAAATTCTACTGTTAGACTTCATTCACCATCCAAGGAAAACACTGATAGATTCCCATCCCCCATCTCCTGCCCTACAACCTACACACACCATTCCATCCCTGATGTTATGGGTGGGTTGCACACTCAGGATGCCTGAAATGGAGATCTCCCACATGGATTTTCTTATGGCAGGACCTGCCTCCTATCCTCTGTCTTCTGTCTTTGAGAATATGCAGGACGAGAAATTGTAGCCATGAGTTATGTTCTATCTGACAAACTCACATGAGGGCACAGGTTCCCTTGGTTTTCTTGTTGTTTTTTGTTTTTTTCACTTGAACCATTCCCTTTCCCCTCACCGTCAATCCCTTTTCTTTTTTCTCTCGAGTATCCTTTGGAGTCACTTTTCTAATTAGTCTCAAAACACATCAGGCAGGGAAGGTCCTAGACTTTTAACCAACTTCAGGAAGAGTATATCAGAAAGGAGGAACTATTTGGTGGGCTGGTGATTCCATCATAACAATACTTTTATCACCAATGGTCTGTGAGAATTCTTTCAGATCTTAGTGAGTAAAGTATAAATATTCCCAGGCATCATTTCAAAAGCATCTCCTTACTTGGTGCTTAGCCTTTTAATATTTCACTATCATTTTTCATTATAATTCTAGGAAACCATTTGGGTAAAACAGGATGTTTATAGAAAGTCCTCTTGCCTTTACCCAATAAGGCTTTTGGAGTCATAGACATAATAATGCCATGAACTTGGACAGTGCCCTTATACCAAAGAATGCTGCACACTTTCACTAGCTGAGTGCCAACTCACCAGTCTGCCTGGAATTTCTGTTACCAGGCCCCTATTTATTTTCTTTGATTTTTCTGTACCATAAAATAAATATATAAAACTGAAATGTCAATGTACATATAGTTTATATTGGTTAATGCTGAGTTCTTTCTCTTCTGTTTTAAAAATCCTCCCAACCCCTTCTCAGATTATTATATGATGTTTTTCTCCAAATGCTTTAATGAGTCATTAAATTAGAATGGTAAATTGTAAAAATGATTATATATATAGCTTTCAATGTCTACCCTATTGTTAATGTCTTGCCTAACTATAATACAACATGAGCATCAGAAATTGACAGATACAATCCAAAAACCTTATTTTTATATTGCCAGTCACAAATGTACTTCCGTATATGTTAGTGTGTATACCTGTATTTTTCTGCTGTTTTATTGTATGTGCAGCTCTATGTAACCATCAGTGCAATGTAGATACTTAACTATATCATTGCCACAAGATTCC
This sequence comes from Bos indicus x Bos taurus, assembly GCF_003369695.1. NCBI lineage: Eukaryota > Metazoa > Chordata > Mammalia > Artiodactyla > Bovidae > Bos > Bos indicus x Bos taurus. Next base: position 34,412,640 of record NC_040095.1, read on the forward strand.
TTTGTCCTCCTCTTTTATAGCCACTTTGGGGCCATCCTGATACCCCTGCCTAACCCTTAGCAACCACTAATTTTTATATTTCCATATGTATAATCATGTCACTTCATAAATATTATATAAGTGGTTTCTGAATGGATCAAAAGTATGTATTCTTTTGAAATTGGCTTTTTACACTTAGCCTAATTTTTTTGAGGCTCCTCCAAGTTGTTGTCTGTATCAGTAGCTCTTTTTTTTTCTTACTTTTGAATAGTATTCCATAAAGAAATCAACCCTGAATATTCTTTGGAAGGACTGTTGCTGAAGCTCCAGTGCTTTGGCCACCTGATGCAAAGAGTTGACTCACTAGAAAAGATCCCAATGCTGGGAAAGATTGAGGACAGGAAGAGAAGGGTGGGGGGCAGTGGATGAGATGGTTAGATGGCATCATCAACTCAATGGACAAACTCTGAGGAAACTTTGAGCAAACTCTGGGAGATGGTGGAAGACAGAGGAGCCTGGCATGCTGCAGGCCATGGGGTTGCAAAAGTTGGACATGACTGAATCACTGAACAACAACAGCAATAATCCTTAATTTAAATGTTCCCACTGAAGGACCATCTGAGGGTTTCCCAGTTCTTGGTCATTAGGATGAAAAAGTTGCTATTAACTTTCATGTATACACTTCTGCATAAACTTTTTAAGAGTTTTCTCTGTGGTACATGTCCCAGTCTTGTGGTAACTTTATTTTTCATATTGAAAGTAACTGCCAAACTCTTTTTTCAGAGTGGCTGCACCACTTTACACTCTTGAAGGCAATGAATGAATAATACAGTTTCTTTGTATATTCTCCAACATTTAAGGTTAACATTAAAAAAAATAGCTATTCTTATAGGTGTATTGTGGTATTTCCTTTCAGTTTTAACTTGCATTTCTCTAATGACTAAGAATGATAATTACAATGTTGATGATGATAATATTTTCATAGCTTCTTCTTTGAGAACTGCTGGTAAACTCTGCCTTTTTCACTCTCAGATCTGAACTCTGAAATAATGTTGAATATCTTTTCATGTGCTTATTTTTCATCTGTATATTCTCTTTAGTTAAATGTCTATATGTACCTTTTGCTCATTATTTGCTTTTTAATTAATGCTGAGTTTTCAGAGTTCTTCATATATTCTAAACACAAGTTCTTTTATGTATGTGTAATTTGCAAATATTTTCCAATCTCATAATTTGCCTTTTCTTTCTATTAATAGAGTCTTTCACAGTACAAATTTTTAACTTTGATTAACTTCAATCTATCAATATTTAATTTATTTTTATTGAAGCTTGGTTGATTTATAATATGTTAATTTGTGCTATATAGCAAAATGACTCAATTATACACATATATACATTCTTGTTTTTTTTTTCATTATGGTTTATCCCAAGATATTGAATCTAGTTCTCTTTCCTATACAGCAGGATCTTATTGTTTACTTTAGTGTAACCTCTGAGAGCTCTTTGCCTAATAATAGATCCTAAAAATTTTCTCCCATGGTTTTTTTAAGAAGTTTTTATAGTTTTCTGTTTCATATTTAAGTTCATGATCTATTTTTGAGATTTTTTTTTTATAAAATATGAGTTGTAGGTTAGGTTCACATTTTCCTTATAGATTTTTCCATTGCTTCAACATCATTTATGGAAAAACCAATCCCTTCTACACTTGCTTTTGCTCTTTGTCAAAAATTAATTGAACATATATGTGTGGATGATATGTTTCTATTCAATCAATGTCTCTATCCCTTGACCAGTAGCACACTGTCTTGATGACAGTAATCTTAACATTGGAAAGACTGATCACTTTCCCTTTATTCTTTTCCAAAATTGCTTTGGCTATGCTGGGATATGTACTTTTGAAGAAAATATGCATATTCTACTGATACTTAAAACTAACAACAGAAATGCTGACTTGTAGTCATATGTATAGTATCAAAAAAAATCACACTTTCAGTTTAAAAATTTGACATATATAATCTAAGAAAGAAATGTTAAAAGACTATTCTTCCATTTCTAAGAATTTATTGTAAGCAAATAATCAGAAAATTGTACTAAATTGTACACCTATTTAAATTGCAGTAGTACTTGTAATAGCCCACATTTTGAACCAAATGCTAACAGATCAGAGTTATTCAAAGTATGGTCCACTTTCAATCTCAGTAATTGTATTGTTCATCTCTGTTTATTCTTTCTTTCTTCTAGGTCCTTGTTAAATGTATTAGTTGATTCTTTCATTTTCTCCATTTTATTTTTGAGGTTTTGGATCATCTTTACTATCATTACTCTGAATTCTTCATTGTTGTTGTTCATTTGCTTAGTCAAGTCTGACTCTTTGTTATGCCATGGACTGCAGCATGCCAGGCTTCCCCATCCTTCACTATCTCCCAGAATATGCTCAAATTCATGTCCATTGAGTTGGTGCTGCTATCCAATCATCTCATCCTCTATCGTCCTCTTCTTATCCTGCCCTCAATCTTTTCCAGCATTAGGGTCTTTTCCATTGAGTCAGCTCTTCACATCAGGTGATCAAAGTATTAGAGCTTCAGCTTCAGCCTCAGTCCTTTAAGTGAATATTCAGAGTTGATTTCCTTTGGGACTGACTGGTTTGATCTCCTTGAAGTCCAAGGGACTCTCAAGAGTCTTCTCCAGCACCACAATTTGAAAGCATCAATTCTTCAGTACTTAGCCTTTCTTATGGTCCAAGTCTTACATTCGTACATGAGTACTGGAAAAACCAATTTCTCCTAATCATGGTCTCCACTAAAGATACGTTTCCAAAATGCCCTCCAGGGATGACTGAAACATTATGGATGTGCTGCTGCTGCTGCTGCTAAGTTGCTTCAGTCATGTCCAATTCTGTGCAACCCCATAGACAGCAGCCCACCAGGCTCCCCCATCCCTGGGATTCTCCAGGCAAGAACACTGGAGTGGGTTGCCATTTCCTTCTCCAATGCATGGAAGTGAAAACTGAAAGTGAAGTTGCTTAGTCGTGTCCGACTCTTAGCAACCCCATGGACTGTAGCCCGTCGGGCTCCTCCATCCATGGGACTTTCCAGGCAAGACTACTGGAGTGGGTTGCCATTTCTAGATGGCCACAAATGCGTTCCTCATTTTCCTTTGCACAGCACTTTCAAAAGACTTAGCTAAACACCAAGGGAGGGCAACTGGGATATAAATATAAGTGAAAAAAAGTACAAAAATAGTCCAGCTGACCCAACACAGGAGTTCTGATCCCACCTCAGTCAGCTCAGATAGCCAGTTCCAGCCCTAGAGCCTTGTAAGCAGCATGTCAGAGGCTCTTTGCTCTTTAGGTCTCAAGTCAACTCCCCCAGGAGGGTGCCTCCTCTCAGTCCCAGTGTCACCTCCATGGTCAAAAAGAAACACCTCATGCCCTGCATAACAGAAGAGGGCTCAAAAACTACTTACGAGATAAATGAATAGATAAACCTTACCAGTCAACTTTGAACCTGTCCTTTCAGCTCTGGATTCTGATCTGAAGATACACCACTCTTACTGACTACTGACACCAAATGATTTCTTCCTCCAGTGAGATACTTCTGCCCCTTAATTACTAGGGTGTGGCTTCATCTCCGGATTCATTCGATTAACAAACTTTTTTTCAATTGTATTGAGATGTAATGTTTTACACCTCTACTGAGATGTAACAGTGTGTAAGTTTAAAGTGTATAACTGACCATCTAATACATGATTTGACATGTTGCCAAATGATTATGGCAATAGTTGGTTTAATTAACCAACTCCTAAACAATAATCATAGCATACCTGTAAAGTCCAGTGCAAATGGAAAGTATTTGTACTTCATGTGCTCTCCTATAATTTTTCTCAAATACCAATAGCTAATCTTTCATGAGGGCTTACTACATGCATTGGGCTTCCCTGGTGGCTCAGAGGGTAAAGCGTCTGCCTACAATGCCCGAGACCTGGGTTCGATCCCTGGGTCAGGAAGATCCCCTGGAGAAGGCAATGGCACCCCTATCTAGTACTCTTGCCTGGAAAATTCCATGGACTGAGAAGCCTGGTAGGCTACAGTCCATGGGGTCGCAAAGAGTCGGACACGACTGAGCGACTTCACTTTCACTTTACTACATGCATTATCCTGACAACCCCATGTTACAGATAAGAAAACTGACAAAAAGGTTAAGTAAGTGGCAGAGTCAAGCCTAAAAGCACTGTCCTTCTCTGAAGCCCAAGCAGCTCTTAGTCATCATGTCATACAGGCTCCCTGACATTTCAGTAGTATATTTTTAAGTCTTCTGTTTTTTTTTTCTTTTTTAAACAATTATGCATGTATTTATTTATTTATGGTTGCGCTGAGTCTTTGCTGCTATATTCGGGATTCCTCTAGTTGTGGAGAATAGGGACAACTCTTTGTTGTGGTTGTACAGGATTCTCGTTGCAGTGGCTTCTCTTGCTGCAGAGCACGGCTCCGGGTGCATGGGCTTCAGTAGTCGCATCATGCGGGCTCAGTACTTGTGGCTCACAGACCCTAGAGCTTGTGGGCTCCAATAGTCGTGGCCCATGGGCTTTAGCTGCTCCATGGCATGTGGCACCTTACCAGACCAGGGATTGAACTCGTGTCGCCTTATTGTCAGGCAGACTTATCCACTGTACCACAAGGAAGTCCCTTCCTTAAGTTTCTAGGTGGCCACAGGGCAAATTTCACAGTTCCTATTTCTCCAAAATCTAAAACTCTTCACTCAAGAGACAAGCACAGAATTGAGGCTCGAGTTTACTGAATGAATGAAGGGGTTAAGTTACCAATCACACTCTCTGCTTAGGATCCTGCTTGTCAGTGTTTCAGAGACTGTCTTTGGTGTGGTTTGAAGCAAAGGAGTGGTGAATTTGAGGAAGAAAGAGGCTAACTCTAAACAGGACTGTTAGAGCCAGTGACAGAGAGAATGAAAGTTGCTCAGTCGTGTCTGACTCTTTGCGACCCCACAGACTATACAGTCCATGGAATTCTCCAGCCAGAATACTGGAGTGGATAGCTGTTCCCTTCTCCAGAGGATCTTCCCAACCCAGGAATCAAGCCAGGGTCTCCTGAATTGCAGGCATATTCTTTACCAACTGAGCCACCAGAGAAGAGAGTGAGACTTAATTGAGGGGATTTGGTCAGCAACCTAGATGTCCATCAACAGATGAATGGATAAAAAAGCTGTGGTACATATATATAATGAAATGTTAGTCATAAAAAGGAATGCATTTGAGTCTGTTCTAATGAGTTGGATGAACCTAGAGCCTATTATACAGCATGAAGTCAGAAAGAGAAAAACAAATATCATATATTAATTCATATATATGGGATCTAGAAAGATGGTACTGCTGAAACTACTTGCAGGGTAGCAATGAAGTCACAGACATAGAGAGCAGACTTGTGGACACAGTGAGGGGAGGAGAAAGTGGAAGTAATGAGAAAATAGCATGGAAACGTATATATTACCATACATAAAATAATAGTGGGAATTTGCTGTATGACTCACAGAGCACAAACCAAGTATTCTGTGACAACCTAGAGGAGTGGGTAGGATGGGAGGTGGGAGGAAAGCTCAAGAGAAAGGTGATACATGTATACCTATGGCTGACTCATGTTGATTTATGGCAGAAATGAATACAGTATTATAAAGCAATTATCCTCCATTTAAAAATAAGTAAATTTTTTTAAAATTAAAAAACTTGAAAAAAAAAAGTATGGTCTGCTTTCTAATGTTAGTATGCAACTTGGTGTTTAGTGAGTCTGATATGATAAGGAACTGAGAGTAAGCATTAAACTTACAAGGTTTCCCTGTTGACTCAGATGGTAAAGAATCTTCCTACAATGCAGGAGACCCAGATTCGATCCCTGGGCCAGGAAGATCCTCTGGAAAAGGGGCTGGCTACCCACCCCAGTATTCTGGCCTGAAGAATTCCATGGACAGAGGAGCCTGGCTGTCTATAGTCCATAGAGTCGCAGAGTCAGCCATGGCTGAGTGATTAGCACACGTTAAACTTTCGTAGCAGTTTGCCAAGACAATGTCATATCTGTTGAACTTAATGATTTTAAAAAAGAAGCTTGTATTTTATGGCTTTTTCCCTTTTCTTTTTTAGTCATTTTTACGTTCTTTTTTTTTCTTTTTATATTTTCAATTTCATTTTTAACACCAAAAACGTTTTATATTGAGGTATAGTCAATTAACAATGCTGTGATAGCGTCAGGTGAATAGTGAAGGGACTCAGTCATACATATACATGTATCCATTTTCCCCCAAATGCCCCTCCCATCCAGGCTGGCATATAACATGAGCAGAGTTCCATGTGCTATATTTTTGTCAGTTTTCTGTTTTAAATATAGCAGTGTGTACATGACCTTCACAAAGTCCTTAACTATCCCTTCCCCCTTGCAACCATAAATTCATTTTCTAAGTCTATGAGTCTTTCTGTTTTGTAACTAAGTTCTTTTGTATCATTTCTTTTTGGATTGCACATATAAAGGATGTTATATGATATTTCTCCTCCTCTGACTTACTCAGTATGACTCTCTCTAGGTCCATCCATGTTGCTGCAGATGGCATTATTTCATCCTTTTTAATGGCTGAGAAATATTCCTTTATGTGTGTGTGTGTGTGTGTGTGTGTGTGTGTATATGTACATATATATCCACATCTTCTTTATCCATTCCTCTATGGAGTGGATGTTAACGGACATCTAGGTTGCTTCCATGTCCTGGCTATTGTAAATAGTGCTGCAATGAACATTGGGGTTCATGTGTCTTTTCAGGCTATGTTTTTCTCTGGATATATGCCCAGGAGTGGTATTGCAGGGTCATATGGTAGCTCTATTTTTAGTTTTTTAAGGAACCGCCATACTGTTCTCTATAGTGGCTGTAACAGTTTCCATTCCTACCAACAGGGCAGGAGGGTTCCCTTCTCTCCATACCCTCTCCATCGTTTGTTGTTTGTGAATTTTTTATAATAGCCATTCTGACCAGTGTGAGCTCTTATCTCGTTGTAGTTTTGATTTCCATTTCTCTAATAGCTATCGATGTTGAACATCTTTTCATGTGCTTATTGGCCATCTATATATTCTCTTTAGAGAAAAGTCTGTTCAGTCTTCTGCTCATTTTTGAATGGGTTTTGATTGTTTTAATGCTGTTAAGTGTCATAAACTCTTTGTAACGTTTGGAGACTAATCCCTTATCTGCCACATAATTTGCAAATATTTTCTCACAATCTGTAAGTTGTCTTTTGTTTATTGTCTCCTTTGCTCTGCAACAGTTTTTGAGTTTAAGTAGGTCCATTTGTTTATTTTTACTTTATTTCCATAATTCTGGGAGATGGATTAAAAAAGATGTTTCTGTGATTTATATTGACGCTCATTTTATTTGTCACAGAAGTAAAAACACATTGCAGAGTGGAAATTCTTTGAAAAATTATCCTTTACCGCAGTTAGTTTAAGAAGTAGTGATAAACCAGTGCTTCCTAGCCTGTATCATTTCACAGCACAGATGAAACAAAGACTGATGATATTTGCGTGGGACACGGGAGTAAAATCAAGGGTATTTAATTGCTTTCTGTCTGGGATTGGGTGAAAATATTATTAGTTTTTTACCACATATTTATAATAAGAAAAGCATAATTCAAAACAGTTCAGTTCAGTCACTCAGTCGTGTCCAACTCTTTGCGACCCCATGAATTGCCGCAAAGCCAGGCTTCCCTGTCGATCACCAACTCCCGGAGTTCACTCAGACTCACATCCATCGAGTCAGTGATGCCATCCAGCCATTTCATCCTCTGTCGTCCCCTTCTCCTCCTGCCCCCAATCCCTCCCAGCATTAGGGTCTTTTCCAATGAGTCAACTCTTCGCATCAGGTGGCCAAAGTATTGGAGTTTCAGCTTCAGCATCAGTCCTTCCAATGAACAGCCAGGACTGATCTCCTTTAGGATGGATTCATTGGACCTCCTTGCAGTCCAAGGGACTCTCAAGAGTCTTCTCCAACAGCACAGTTCAAAAGCATCAATTCCAAACAAGGAAGGTATTAATTGTTGAGCCAAATAAAATACTTTCTTATTTTTTTAAGTGAGAAATTTGTATTTGAACATTTCCTTCTCCAGTGCATGCATGCAACCCCATAGACAGCAGCCCACAGGCTCCTCTGTCCCTGGGATTCTCCAGGCAAGAATGGATGCGCTAACTCGCAGAATGAGCAGGAATTGTTAGAGCAGTCATGCTGCAGTTCCCTGAATCCAACGCTCAAAACTCTTCTCAAGAAGAAATGGTTCCTGATATGTGGAACCAGAAATAAAGGATGGTACCTGGAGCTGCCATTGCCTGGTTAACTCACCTGGCCTCCCTTCCGTTTGATCACATCTTGCCACATGTTCCTGGGCACCTGGAATACAAACTCCTTCAACAGGTCTCACGAGCTCGGGGTCACAATGGGTGACCGTGGTGAACTCAGCAGGTGACAGCTGAGAGCACCTCCTTGACCTTCTCACCATGATGTAATGGGACAGCACATGCTCAGGTCACTCATTCTGCTCCCAGCCTGCGAAGACCACAGACTGCCTCATTAATCACTGCCCTCCTCAGAGGAGCATCAAACAGGGAGAGGCAACAGAATCAAGTTTTCCCCGCTCTCTTGGGCACTGCCCAACTACTGCAAGGGCATTCCAGACCAACATCTCCTGGCTCATCATTTCATGTCTCTGCACATCTGTTTGGAAGCTCTGCACCAGGCTCTGTGCTCTTAACACAGATTAAAAATCTCCACTCTGCTCACTGCAGAGCCACAATGTTCAGCACAGTTGTCTATTACATAGCAGATACTCAATAAAAACGTATAGAATGATGTATCTCCATCAGTACATGACTGGTTAAATAAGCATGATCTTTCCATGCAGTGAAATACCATGCAACCTCTACATTGAATGGAGTTTGTCTTCCAGGAAATAGTCAATGAATAGCACTGGTGCAAAAATGAAGCTGCCAAATAGTATGTTTAATATAACCCAATATACAGCAATTATTTATGAGTTTGTTTACACATATGGAAATATTATGAATTGAACAAAGATTTTAAATTTGGTCTTGTTTTAATTTTTTAAATTCTTTCCTGTTGCTTTTCTTTAATCTTTTCACAAATACTTATGTGAGACACTGCCTCACAGAGCATTAAAGGTGAAGAGTTATGGTCCCTGCAAGAGAAAACAGAAAATGAAGAGCCAGTCCAAAGACGGAGCTTTGTTCTCCTTCTTTTTGGTTGGTCACATTGTGTCTGAATTGAGGAAATACACAGTATAAGAGTCTGTATTTTCCACAGGTCTCCCACTTTATCTCATTTGACCCTCAAAATTATGACTCGTTGTTACTTCTTCTTGCTCCAAGGATGGTACATTTTTCCAACCTTATGGAAAAGTCCTTCCTTTTAAAGTTTTTCTGGGAGGACCCATGAGGGAGTCTAATCAATGCATGTCTTTGGGCATCGCTGCCAGTCTCTCCTCTTCTGTCAGGCATCGTCATTCATCCTGACTTTAGAGAGCTCCATAGAAGCCTCAAGTGATGGGATAACAATTGCGTTCCTTAGTAAGGCCGTTTACACTCTCTTACCTTATGGAAGTTTTACTAAAATTGTTTTCATGGTTTTTACTTGATTGTTATTTTCTTAAATCACAAGAATAAGCCAGAAACAAATTCAAATAAGAGAAATTATGTGTTTTTAGACTCACTCTCTCTGTGTACTGTTAGAACTTGATTAAAAGGCACTCCTGCTCCACCTGACTCCCTGCTAATAATATTAGGATCCGCATGCATGCTAAGTCAGTCGTATCCAACTCTTCGCAACCCCATGGATTGTAGCCCACTAGGCTCCTCTGTCCATAGGATTCTCCAGGCAAGAATACTGGAGTGGGTTGCTGTGCCTTCCCCTTTTCCAACAAGGGATTGAGCCTGCGTGTCTTACTTGTTTCTTATGTTGGCAGGTAATTTCTTTACCACTAGCCCCACCTGGGCAGCCCAATATTAGGATATTATGGCCTAAATGGTCCCCTTTGTTCCATGTAAATAGACTTCTAGCTTCCCATGTCAAGGGCTTCCCAGGTGGCTCTAGTGGTAAAGGACCCTCCTACCAATGCAGAAGACAGAGGAGACACAGATTCAATCCCTGGGTCGGGAAGATCCCCTGGAGGAGGGCATGGCAACCCCTCCTCTTTCTTGTCTGGAGAATCCCCATGAACAGAGGAGCCTGGCTGGCTACAGTCCATGGGGTCACAAAGGGTAGGGCACAACTGAAGCGACTTAGCATGCATTCATGCGTTCCCAAGCCAAGAGGCTCCCTGACATGCCTAGACATTACTTAAGTTTAAAATTTAAACCTCGGGTGTAGAATGCATGCATGCTAAGCCACTTCAGTCATGTCTGACTCTTTGTGACCCAATGGACTATAGGCAGCCAGGCTCCTCTGTCCATGGGGATTCTCCAGGCAAGAATACTGGACTGGTTTGCCACGCCCTCCTCCAGGGCATCTTTCTGACCCAGGGATGGAACCTGTGTCTACTCCATCTCCTGCACTGGCAGGAGGGTTCTTTACCACTAGCACCACCTGGGAAATAAGCTAAAAGGCAGAAAGGTAAATGATGCACCCAAAGACACACAGCTAGTGATGGAGTTTAGGCAATCATAACCTACTGTGTTTTTTATCCCACTTGTGACATTTTTTAAACTTACAAAATGATAATAGGATATACAGTGTTAAGCACACAAGCAAACTTTTCAAATACAGTGCAGTTCAGTCGCTCAGACGCATCCAACTCTTTGTGACCCCATGGACTGCAGCATGCCAGGCCTCCCTGGCCATCACCAACTCCAGGAGCCTACTCAAACTCATGACATCATGTCGGTGATGCCATCCAACTATCTCATCCTCTGTCATCCCCTTCTCCTCCAACCTTCAAACTTTCCCAGCATCAGGGTCTTTTCCAATGACTCACTTTTTCGTGAGTGGCCAAAGTGTTGGAGTTTCAGCTTCAACATCAGTCTTTCCAATGAATATTTAGGACTGATTTCCTTTAGGATGGACTGGTTGGATCTCCTTGCAGTCCAAGGGACTCTCAAGAGTATTCTCCAAAATCACAGTTAAAAAGCATCAATTCTTCAGCACTCAGCTTTCTTTATAGTTCAATTCTCACATCCATACAAGACTACTGGAAAAACCATAGCTTTGACTAGATGAACCTTTGTTGGCAAAGTAATGTCTCTGCTTTTTAACATGCTGTCTAAGTTGATTGTAACTTTTCTTCCAAGGAGCAAGAGTCTAGTAATTTCATTGCTGCAGTCACCATCTGCAGTGATTTTGGAGCCTCCCAAAATAAAGTCTGTCACTGTTTCCACTGTTACTCCATCTATTTGCCATGAAGTGATGGGACCAGATGCCATGATCTTAGTTTTCACAGCATCATCTTTTAGGATTTGAAATAGTCCAACTGGAATTCCATCACCTCCACTAGCTTTGTTCATAGTGATGCTTCCTAAGGCCCACTTGACTTCACATTCCAGGATGTCTGGCTGTAGGTGAGTGATCACACCATTGTGATTATCTGGGCCTTGAAGATCTTTATTTTATAGTTCTGTGTATTCTTGTCACCTCTTCTTAGTATCTTCTGCTCCTGTTAGGTCCATACCATTTATGTCCTTTATTATGCCCATCTTAGCATAAAATGTTCCCTTGGTATCTCTAATTTTCTTGAAGAGATCTCTAGTCTTTCCCATTCTATTGTTTTCCTTTATTTCTTTGCACTGATCACTGAGGAAGGCTTTCTTATCTCTCATTGCTATTCTTTGGAACTCTGCATTCAAATGGGTATATCTTTCCTTTTCTCCTTTACTTTTCGCTTCTCTTCTTTTCACAGCTTTTGTAAGGCCTCCTCAGACAGCCATTTTGCTTTTTTGCATTTCTTTTTCTTGGGGATGGTTTTGATCCCTGTCTCCTATACAATGTCATGAACCTTTGTCCATAGTTCATTAGGCACTCTGTCTATCAGATCTAGTCCCTTAAATCTATTTCTCACTTCCACTGTATAATCGTAATGGATTTGATTTAGGTCATACCTGAATGGTCTAGCAGTTTTCACTACTTTCTTCAAGTCTGAATTTGGCAATAAGGAGTTCATGATCTGAGCCACAGTCAGCTATCAGCTTTGTTTTTGCTGACTGTATAGAACTTCTCCATCTTTGGCTGCAAAGAATATAATCAATCTGATTTTGGTATTGACCATCTGGTAATGTCCATGTGTAGAGTTTTCTCTTGTATTGTTGGAAGAGTGTGTTTGCTATGACCAGTGTGTTCTCTTAGCAAAACTCTGTTAGCCTTTGCCCTGCTTCATTCTGTACTCCAAGGCCAAATTTGCCTGTTATTCCAGGTGTTTCTTGACTTCCTACTTTTGCATTCCAGTCTCCTATAATGAAAAGGACATCTTTTTCTGGTGTTTCAAATACAGCCTTTTTGAAATAAAATGAGTCATCTCCATCACATTTTAAATAGGACAAACATGAACATTTCTAACAATAATCTTTCTACAAAAGCAGATCACATACATTATTCAAATAACTCCCCATACCATTCTCTGAAATGGATTTAATGAAGACAAATAATTGTGGTTATTTTTTCCAGATTTTTGCATTTTTAAAAATGTAACTTTTTTAGTATAAAATAAAATTGAGACAATTCAGAAAAGTACGAAAACATAAAAACCTTGTATAATCCCATCACGCAAAGCTAATGACCATGAACATTTCATAAGGTGTTTCTGTCAATCAGTTCTCTATACAGTTTTAATTGATAATAAATCATTAGCATTTTCCTGTATCATTAAGCATTTTTTAAACATGATCAAAAGTGCAATTTTTCTTGAGATTGCTATTTTTTAAATTATTTTTCAGAAAGATATCTAGCTATATATATCTTTGCAAATACATTTTCTCAGATAGCTTATCAATTTTATGGCCTTTTTGAATGTAGAATATATTAATTTTCATGTAGTAAATTTAATGACCTGACTTTTTGTACTTTGTTTTTCCCAGAGAATGACCTTTCCCAGGCTTGAGTAAGGTAAATATTTACATAACTTTTCAACTAATCCTTTTAAGTGGTTTTATTTATTTATTTAATTTTGGTTTATTACATTTCCTTTTCTCAACTTGTAATTTTATTCTGTAGCATGTTGTGAAGTAAGGGTCTCCCCCACCTTTTTTTTTTTTTATAAATTGTTAACCAGATTTCTCAGGGTTATTTGTTTAATAATCTAGTGTTGATTTAATACTTAGAAATGCCAATTTTTCTGTTTATGTATATATTATATATACATAAAAGCATCAGCTGTAAGGTTCAGAGTACCAGCCAAAGAAGATTCCTCCTCCTGCATATTTTTAAAAATGTATATTATTGAAGTATAATTGATTTACAGTTTTGTGTTAATTTTCTTCTATACAGAAAAATGATTCAGTTATGTTGTTTTTGTTTAGTCACTAAATCGTGTGACTGTAGCCTGCCAGGCTTCTCTTTCCATGGGACTTCCCAGGCAGTAATACTGGAGTGGGTTGCTATTTCCTTTTGCAGGGGATCTTCCCGACCCAGTGACTGAACCCATGTCTCCTGCATTGGCATGCTGATTCTTTACTGCTGAGCCACCTGGGAAGACCCATTTATAATTTTTTCATTATGGTTTATTACCAGATATTGAATATGGTTTTCTGTGCTATACAGTAGGCCCTTGGGTTTCTCCAGCTTATATATATAGTTTTGATCTGCTAATCCTAAATTCCCAGTCCATCCCTCTTGCATCTCCCTTCCCCTTGGCAATGACAAATCTGTTCTGTATGTCTGTGAGTCTGTATCATGGATAAGTTCATGATTTTAAAGGAAAATAAGGAGGAAAAGTAGATTTTTTTTACTTTAACTTCTGCTGCTGCTGCTAAGTCGCTTCAGTCGTGTCCGACTCTGTGCGACCCCATAGACGGCAGCCCACCAGGCTCCCCCGTCCCTGGGATTCTCCCGGCAAGAACACAGGAGTGGGTTGCCATTTCCTTCTCCAATGCGTGAAAGTGAAGTCACTCATATTAGGTCCTTATTTAACTCTGTTCTCATTTTCAATGCAGTCACTCAGTTGTATCTGACGCTTTGAGACTCCGTGGACTGCAGCATGCCAGGCTTCCCTTTTCATCACCAACTCCCGGAGCTTGCTCAAACTTATGTCCTTTGAGTCAGAGATGCCATCCAACCATCTCATCTTCTGTCATCCCCTTCTCCTCCTGCCTTCAATCTTTCCCGCCATCAGGGTCTTTTCAAATGAGTCAGCTCTTCACATCCTGTGGCTAAAGTATTGGAGCTTCAGCTTCAACATCAGTTCTTCCAGTGAATATTCAGGACCGATTTCCTTTCAGATTGACTGGTTTGATCTCCTTGCAGTCCAAGGGACTCTCAAGAGTCTTCCCCAACACCACAGTTCAAAAGCATCAATTCTTCAATGCTCAGCTGTCTTTATAGTCCAACTCTCACATCCTTACATGATGTCCATGTACATCTGTATATGGAACTTTGTCATTAAAGTAGGGAGAGGGTGAGATGATTTGGGAGAATGGCATTGAAATATGTATAATATCATATATGAAACGAGTCACCAGTCCAGGTTCGATGCACGATACTGGATGCTTGGGGTTGGTGCACTGGGACGACTCAGAGGGATGGTATGGGGAGGGAGGAGGAAGGAGGGTTCAGGATGGGGAATACGTGTATGCCTGTGGTGGATTCATTTCTATATATGGCAGAACCAATACAATATTGTAAAGTTTAAAAATAAAATAAAATTTAAAAAAAAGTAATGTCTCTGCTTTTTAATATGCTGTCTAGGTTTGCCATAACTTTTCTTCCAAGGAATGAACATCTTTTAATTTCATGGCTGCAGTCACCATCTACAGTGATTTTGGAGCCCAAGAAAATAAAGCCTGTCACTGTTCCCATTGTTTCCCCATCTATTTGCCACAAGTGATGAGACTGGATGCCATGATCTTCATTTTTTGAATGGATATATAAATGTAAAAATAGATTATAGGTGATAGAGAACTGCACATACAACTTCTAGCCATCATATGTGTGTGTGCATTCATATTTGTGTTTGTGTGAGCATCATATGGAGAAGGCAATGGCACCCCACTCCAGTACTCTTGCCTGGAAAATCCCATGGATGGAGGAGCCTGGTGGGCTGCAGTCCATGGGGTCGCTGAGAGTCAGACATGACTGAGCAACTTCACTTTCACTTTTCACTTTCATGCATTGGAGAAGGAAATGGCAACCCACTCCAGTGTTATTGCCTGGAGAATCCCAGGTACGGGGGACCCTGGTAGGCTGCCGTCCATGGGGTCACACAGAGTCCGACACGACTGAAGTGACTTAGCAGTAGCAGCAGCAGCAGAGCATCATATTTCCCTTGTAAATACAAATAATTTTTTAATAATAGAAATAATGTTATTTATGAGATTGAAGTCAATTTCTGCCTTTTAGGATAATGGGTGAAATTACTTTGGGCAGAACTTGCCTTTGTTCTACCAGGACTGTATGGTAAATATGTATACCCTTTGGCAAGGTAATTATCTAGCACATGGGAGTCAGCACTCCCACAGTGGACCATGTAGCACAGAGAGAAAACTCAGCAATGAGATGAGGAAGGAGTCACATTATGATAGAAGATAAAATGAAACTATGCTCATATTTGCAGTCTCATGATGGAAAGATCAGCATCACATATGGTAGTTATATTAGCATGTACATTAAATTCATGCTCACATACACATATAGTAGAGATACACGGATGAAGACTAATTCAAAGGTTCTTAAACTTAATGCTCACTGAAGAGATATGGATCTCCTCAATAACAGAACATTCCAACAGTGAGTTGAGAATGTGCTATAGGAATTTCCATAATATATAAAGAGCTTTTTGAAATTGGAAAATAATACAAAGAACCCAATAGTTAAGTAAACAATGACAAAATATAAATGACTTATAAACATTTATGAAAACTTGCACAAATACATCCAAAACAAAATGTGTAGTAATTAAAACTATACTAAAGATGTATCTGGATTTCCCTGGTGGTTCAGATGGTAAATAGTCTGCCTGCAATGGAGGAAACCCAGGTTCAATCCCTGGATCAGGAGTATCTCCTGGAGAAGGAAATGGCTACCCACTCCAGGATTTTGGCCTGAAAAATCCCATGGACAGAGGAACCTGGTGGACCATGGGTTTGAAAGAGTTGTACACTATTGAGCAAGTTCCACTTTCACTCATAAATGTATTACTTTTCACTGATCATACGAGCAAAAATACGAAAGTCTCATAACAGACTGTTGGTGAAGCTCTGAGAAATAACATATGTAGTTAATGAGGGACACAAACTTTTAAAACTTTGTGAACCCAGAACTTCCAGATGTACAAAGATGTACAAGCTGGATTTAGAAAAGGCAGAGGAACCAGAGATTAAATTGCCCACATCTGTTGGATCATAGAAAAAGAAAGAGAATTCCAGAAAAGCATCTGCTTCATTTACTATGCTAAAGCCTTTGATTGTGTGGATGACAACAAACTGTGGAAAATTCTGAAAAACATGGGAATGCCAGACCGCCTTACCTGCCTCCTGCAAAATGTGTATGCAGGTCAAGAAACAACAGTTAGAACCAGACGTGGAACCATGGACTGGTGCAAAATCGGGAAAGAAGTACATCAAGGCTGTATGTTGTCACCCTGCTTATTTAATTTATATACAGAGTACATCAGGTGAAATGCCAGACTGGATGAAGCACAAGCTGGAAGATTGCCGGGAGAAACATCAATAACCTCAGATATGCAGATGACACCACCCTACTGGCAGATAGTGAAGAGGAACTAAAGAGCCTCTTGATGAAAGTGAAAGAGGAGAGTGAAAAAGCTGGCCTAAACTCAACACTCAAAAAACTAAAATCATGGTATCTGGTCCATCACATCCTGCAAATAGATGGGGAAAGAATGGAAACAGTGAGAGACTTTGTTTCCTTGGACTCCAAAATCACTGTGGATGGTGACTGCAGCCTTGAAATTTAAAGACGCTTGCTCCTTGGAAGAAAAGCTATGACAAACCTAGACAACGTAATAAAAAGCTGACAAAAGTCCATTTAGTCAAAGCTATGGTTGTTCCAGTTATCATATACGGATGTGAGAGTTGGACGATAAAGAAGGCTGTGCAGTGAAGAATTGATTCTTTCGAACTGTGGTGCTGAAGAAGATTCTTGAGGGTTCGTTGGACAGCAAGAAGATCAAACCAGTCAAGTCTAAAGGATATCAACCTTGAATATTCATTGAAAGGACTGATGCTGAAGCTGAAGCTCCAATACTTTGGCCACCTGATGGGAAGAGCCAACTCATTGGAAAGACCCTAATGCTATGAAAGATTGAAGGCAGGAGGAGAAGGGGGTGACAGAGGATTAGATGGTTGGATGGCATCATCAGCTCAATGGACATGAGTTTGAGCAAACCCCTGGAGACAGTGAAAGACAGGGAAACCTGGCATGCTGCAGTTCATGGGGCAACAAAGAGTCAGATACAACTTAGAAACTAAACAAAAATATAAGCTTTTAAAACCCCAGAACATCAAATTTAAAATTGCATGTAGCAGATTTTAGTATTATTTCTAACATCAAAATTTGAAACTAATCCAAATATCTACCAATAGTAAATTGCTTAAATGATGTTTTGATGTGCTGTGCAAAGGAATTTCAGGCTGTTATAAAAAATGAATGAGTTTTCTATGTTCTAATTTGAAAAAATCTCCAGAGCACTGGAAAAATATATGCAAAAGAAAGTATATAATATGGCATGTTTTGTGTAAAATGGGAAAAATTAGATGCTATATTCATTTGTATTTTTATATACATAAGAAACCTTGGGAAGTATATTATAAGAGCAATGGAAGCTTTGATTTATGGGCGATGCATGGAAACTTAAAGGATGGAAATGGAAATAAGACATATCTTTTTAAATAAGCTTGTTAGTTTTTTTTATCATGTTAGTGTATTACATTTACAAAGAAGTTAATTTTTTAAAAAGCATAATAAAGTGAAAGAGGAAGGTAATGAAAGGATAAAGAAAGAAAAAAGAAAAGAAGAATTAGCCCATTTGCTTTTCCGAGTACAGATGTCAGAGTAAAGCAAGCTTATAGAATTGAACACTCCTAAGACCTAAGTGAAATAGAAATTTTTAAAATCTCAATAAAAATTCACTGGATAAACAGGTAGGACTTAATGCTGCTTGAGAAATGATTATTGAGGAAAAGTACCCAAGATTCTGAACAGTATGATTCTGTTGCTAAATTTTCTTAGAATTGGCACTTAAAAGAGAAAATTCTTCAGTAAATTATTGAGAATTTACACTTGTATCCCTATGTTCGCAAACATAGGGAGTTCAATGGGTAGTCCTGCTCAGTTTGAATCCCTGTCCAGTGGCCCTCATGGGTGCAGAGCCAATTCTAGAGCCAGCTGGACAAAGAAGCAAGTTCTCTGGGCCACCCAGATGATGAGCATAGCCTCCAGCCCCATCAAATCAGGAAGCCTGGCTAGAGGTGCCAGGCAAGTGTGGAGCACAACCTACAGCCCACTGGGGCAGGGAGCAAGTCAACAGTTCCACTCAACTTCTGATAGAGGCTAGAGGAGAAGACCCATCTGTAAATGCACAGAAACTAATGCAAAAATCATAAGGAATCAGGCAGACCTGATACCACCAAAGGAAACTAACAAAGCTTCAATGACTGACCCTGAAGAAATGAATATCTGAGAACTGTCTGACAAAGAATTCAGAATATTCATCTTAATGAAATTTAGTGTACAGCAACAACAAAAACCAGCTAGAAAAGGAAATGAAATTGTAACAGAGAAAAACAAACCTGACTCCATACTGGATATATTCCTTTAACTGTAACCTTTGTATTCTGTTGCCTGTGCTTAGTCATGCTGGCTTTGTATCTTCATAAAACAATGTTGTCTGCAGCCTGAAATAGGTGGCACTAGTGGTAAAGAGCCAGCCTGCCAATGCAGGAGATACGTAAGAGACGTGGGCTTGATCCCTGGGTCGGGAAGCTGCCATGGAAGAAGGCATGGCAACCCGCTCCAGTATTCTTGCCTGGAGATTCCCATGGACAGAGGAGCCTGCTGGGCTACAGTTCACACCGTTGTAAAGAGTCGGACACGACTAAGCGAGTGAGCACAAGCAAGAGCACAGCCCAGACACTTATAGAGGCTTTGGGGAAAGAACTGGTGATGATCACCGAATTAATTAAACATACAGCAAATATTAAACAACTGTAAGAATTGTGTCTGCAGAAATTTAAAAAATTTTTAAAAATAATAAGTGAAAAAGTCAAAGTGTTAGTCGTTTAGTCGTGTCCGACTCTTTGCCACCCCATGGACTGTAGCCTACCAGACTCCTCTGTCTATGGAAATCTTCAGGCAAGAATACTGGAATGTGTAGCTCTTCCTTTCTCCAGGGGATCGTCCTGATCCAGGGATCGAATGCAGATCTCTACATCGCAGGCAGATTCTTTAATGTCTGAGCCACCAGGGAATTGATTATAGCATTCTCATATTCTTCATAATTGTTTCCTCTATTTTTTAGGTTGAAGAAATATTGATCTGAGTGAAGTTCAGTATACCCTTCACTTCAAATTCAGTTTCCTTATTTTTTCTATTAGCTTCTATTACATTTAAACTTTAAAATCATATTAAAATTGTACATGTAGAATGATTATAATACTATAAAAGTAATCCTATATAGAGAGCTGGGATTACATACTATGCAAATTTATTATTCTTCCTTTCTACCTTTTTCTTAGCTTTTTTGTTCATAGTTTTCTCAATGTAAATGTCCAGATGGTATTTGTAATGATGTTGACCAAATGCTAATACTAGTTATTTTGTGGTGATGGGATTTGGAGATATTTTTATGTCTGCTTTGTACTTTTTTGGATTTGTTTGGATTTCCATAAAGAATTCATTTTCTTTAATTAAAATAATGAGACCATTATTCATAAGAAAAAGAAAGATACCCTCTTGATAAATGCCAGAAGCCTTTCAAAACTGTGATCAAATTCAAAAGGAAAATGTTAAACTATGCAACAGATAGAATTCTTGCAAAGGAAGAGTCATTTTCTTGCTTTCTCCAAAAACCAAAATATGTCTGTAACTAAAAATAACTACCAGTCTGATATGTTCCTGTTTCTGAGATGGTAAATTAAAACTTTGTAACTAGTTCTGATGTTTATCACACACTTAATTGGGTTAAATGATTTCCCTATGTGTGCCTTTGAGTAGAATCATAAAAGTATAAATTTTAAAAATAATTTAGGGGTCATGAAACCCCATTTTGGGGATGGGCAAAGTAAAGCTCAAGTGCTTAGTGATTTCTTTTTTACAGAAAAATTCACCACTAAGTTAACCGAGAAGCCAGTTTTATGACTAGCTTTCTGAAATCAGCCTGTTAGCCACACTCCTACATTACATATTTGAGTTTTTCATACCGTAGAGATGAATGATTCATCAAATGAAAATACTACATCATCTGAGTATATAAAATTAATTGATCTTGTATTCTTTTATGTTTTCCTTTAGTTAAATCAAACCTTTAAAAAGCCATGAGACATAAATTCATAGGAAAGAAACTACTCACTACAATGTCGACAGATTTAACATTGGGGTGCTGGCATAGAATGGCATTGAAACATGTATAATATCATGTATGAAACGAGTCGCCAGTCCAGGTTCGATGCACGATACTGGATGCTTGGGGCTGGTGCACTGGGATGACCCAGAGGGAGGGTATGGGGAGGGAGGAGGGAGGAGGGTTCAGGATGGGGAACACAGGTATACCTGTGGCGGATTCATTTCGATATTTGGCAAAACTAATACAATATTGTAAAGTTTAAAAATAAAATAAAATTTTAAAAAAAGAAGATGGTTTCTTTGGATTTTTGTTTGTATTTTTCAAATTTCCTATACTTAGATTTATTATTTCGAAACATTAAAGGAAAAAATTATGACTCAAAAGTCAGACACCAATTATTAGCTTTAAGAGAATAGCTTCGTTTTCCAGACAGGATAATGGGGCCATCCTTCCTTTACTAAAGCTAACAGAAACCTGGAAAATAGTTGGTGGAAAAATAACTTTTCAAATCAAAGAAAGTGGTCAGTGTACAAGGATCCTGCAAGCAGCCACGTGGACTGACAGGAGAGGAAATGGATCATCTTATTTGGGGACATCAACTCACGAGCCTGAGTCATGGCTAGAGGCCTCCCATGAAGTAGCTGGAGTTGCTGCCACCAATTCACTTTTTTTCCAGTATGAGCAGAGGAATATTCATCTGTTTCTGTGGTGATGGAGTCTTTCACAATGTCCTTTGGCCAAAGAAATGTAACCACAGCCATAATGATTTCAGACTCAAACTATTTCAGCAGCAGCAACAACAGTGAAAACACAGCAGCGGCCAATTCCCAAATAAACTCATGTGAATGCTTCGTATTAGCTAATTGTCAAGGGGGTTTTATGGGAAACCATATCAAGAATGTTGCAGAGCTTCTTAGGATGCTGTTTTTCCTTGCTTGGATCTGAAGAACAAATGGAATGCCAGGGCAGTAGAATTTACTCATCGAAAGAGAGTGGGGATAGAAAAGTAAGGGTTCTAAGAGGGTCTTAGTCCTTGGCCTTGATGCTCATTAACCCCATGACTCTTAGTGAGTCACCCCTGTCCCTGTGCATGGGTTTACTTCCCCTCCTACCTATTTACTTCCACCACTCTACTCATTAGAAATGGGATGATATGCTAGATAAATATTTCTCAAACTTTCTTCTGTGACTTTCACAGCAGATGACTTTTGCATGTGTGACACTCTCCCATGAGTATATCCATATTTTGACATAAAAGAGAATCTGATGAGAAATAAAGCAAATAAGCTACAGACAGATTAAGGCACAGAAAAAATAGACCATGGGTTGTGTTGAATCCCCAGTGTGTTAGTCAGCACTGGACTCCTTCTCTCCCACTAAAGAAAATATATTGGAATGCCAGTGTGAGAAGAGTGCTGTCATAAAGATAAATTTGGTTCCACACTAATTTATATGCCAGTAAATTAAGGATAATTCTCTTTAGCTACTATGAGTTTTTACAAATCAATAAGAAAAAAACTAACAGTTTTTCTAAAGAAGGGTAAAATAAAAGCATTTTATTAAAAAAAAACTATACATGTCTATAAAAACATTATAAAGTCCTCAAAGTAATTCATACTTAAGAAATCAAAACTACTGGAAAGAAGAATGTATTAATTTTTTAATATTAATAATACATGCATTTGTCTGCGGCATGAGTAAACAGAAACTCCTGTGTAAAAATGTAAGTGGCTCAGCCTTTGGAAAGATTTTGACAACTTACACTAATATACTTAACGTATGTGTCTTTTGATTCATCAGTTCCTTTCCTAAGAATTTATCATTCAAAAACTTGCTGAATTGTTTGAATTATATATATTTTTTAGCAAGAACACAAGTAGTTGTCATCTAATGAAAGAAGACTCAAAACTGGATGTGGTAAATTTAGATTTAAGTTTTAGCTCATCTTACTAACTATAGAAACATAAGCAAGTGACTCAACTTCTTTGATTCTCAGTATTATTTTGCATTTTATAAAAATATCTACCTTGCAGGAAAATTGCAAATATTAGTTGAGAATAAATAGACAAAATCTCTTTGGTGATTTCAAATTATCAATAATGTTTTTTACCAACACCACCATAATTAAAATATCACAATTGCAGCTACATCCTAGTTTATGCAAATAACCAAATATATTCATTGTTTTAAAATAAGACAGAAAGGATTCTCATCTTCACCAAAAAATTGCTTTGGAGTTGGTTGCTCCATATACATTGTGTTCATCATATATTTCAGTAATATCTCATAATAAAACATCAATTTAAGCAGTTTATGAATAACCATCAACTAGAAAGAAATAATATATATACCTAAATCTCTGTGAGATGAATTTTAAATATAATACAAAAACATGACTCCAAAATTAAAATGCTTTTCTACCTGTTCCTGAACTGAAAAACATTGTCTCATGTTGGAAAAACAAAAGTGAATGGCTTTACAGTTTTAATTTTAAAATGTTACTAAAACTTTACATCTGCAAAATGTGACAATAATTTAAAGAACATATTGTATACATAATTTATATCATATACTGTATTTTGTCTTGTCTTATTGGATGAGTTAGGTGCTTGCAAAAATGCTGCAAATGATCTAAAGAACTGTTAAGAAAAAAATAAAATGAATTGCTTTATATTAGAAAAACAAACTCTGTTGATCTTTAGAGCTGAATAGTGGAGAGCTTTGATAAAAAGTAGCAGAAAGGAAGAATCTGCTAAGAGGCTGAGTGTGGTCTGAAAATGAATGGTGCTGAGAACACTACTTCTTTACACATATCTCAGTGTCAGAGGCTATATTAATAAAGCAGATTTATGGATTTCTTGGAGATTCTGTAAATATTAAAACTAATTAGCTCATGCAACAGGACACCTGAGCCACATTTACTAAGTGGAAACCTAATACGGTTCCACCCAACAGATAGTTCCACTGACTTAGAGTCAATCAGAATCAACCCTCTTTGAGGGTTAATTTCCAAACTCTATTTGGAATGAATGCTGGGCTGGAGAACATTCTTTCCAGGAAATATTTAACAGCTACTTTACACATGCACACACTCACAGTGTTCTGTGATTAAAAGTGTTTGGGAAGCACAGTATGTTATAATTTCCCTCTAGAGGGTTCCTGATATTCATTGGTTTATAAACATTATGAGGATTCTTGCTAAAAAGAAAAGCTGAAAGGTATAACTTAGGCATTCCCAATCTTGCTGGAATCCAAAATTCTGTGCTCAATACATCTGCTAAATTTCCAGAGAGCAGTAAAACGTGTGAGGTATGTTTAAGAGACAGTGTTGTGGGATTGTAAAATATGGTTGCATAAACAATATTGTGAAATGGACTGTCTATTATATTCAAAACCAGGGCTTTAGAATACATTGTCTCTAGAATTGAGGGTCATAAAAAATTATCCTTATGGACTGACTTTTTTCTTTAGCTCTTAGAAGTTAACATAGAAAATAAGAAATGTGACCTCATTTATTGTGTGCTCCATGTCATATTCTGTTCCAGGCAATGGGGATATAGCATTGAACAAAATAAACAAAAGCCTCTGCCTTCATATATCCAATCTACAGGAGGTAAGTTACAGTGGGTGCTTCAAAGACAGCTGATTAAGAAGTTACATGACTAAAGATATTTGAAGTTTGCTAGACCTTTCATGAGTGAAGTGAGTTAGGAGTTCCCAAGCACATATCATAGTTTTTTGCTTGTGTTTTGCCCATTTTCTTTCAGCATTTTAAAACTTTTTGGTAAAATATACAGAACATGAATTTACCATCTTTATTATTTTTAACTGGGCATTTCAGTGGTCAGTATATCCTCATGGTTGTACAACCAATCTCCAGAACTCTTCATCTTGCAAAACAGAACTTTGCCTGTTTTGAATCCATTTTATTTCTATATACTCTATAAGAATGAAAAAAAAATGTTTAAAGAAATAGATCTTGGATAATTTGTATGTGAATTGTATGAAAATCAAAAGTCTTTCATGTTATCTAATATGATAATTCTGATTGAAAATAATAGTTTGGAAAAGGTCTCCTACTTAGAAATTTTTTCTCTACAGCATTTACTTTCAACTACCTATTCAGATACAGTTTATTGTGAAGCTTTTGTTTACTTAGCACTGGCCTACCACACAAGTGGGTCTGAAGGCACTTGGGAATGCATCCAGGATCATCTAACTCTAATTTACAGCCAACAGTATGATTTAGAAGTGTGGTGAAATATCAGCTGCCACATCAGTAATTCCAATTTGCTGCTTTTAAAATTACAGCACTGTAAATAAGGAGTCAGCAATGCTGATTGTATCACTCTGCTGCTGCTAAGTCACTTCAGTCGTGTCCGACTCTGTGCGACCCCAGAGACGGCAGCCCACCAGGCTCCCCCATCCCTGGGATTCTCCAGGCAAGAACACTGGAGTGGGTTGCCATTTCCTTCTCCATTGCATGAAAGTGAAAAGTCAAAGTGAAGTCGCTCAGTCACAGAACACTACTCAAAGTCATAGGAAAGTGTATATACTAGGTGATGTTCCTTAATATATCAAACTCAGCCACTTTTAGGTTTTTTTACTAAAATCAAATAAGTAGCAATTATGCTCTTACAAAGCTCTTGAGAAATAATTGACTTAGTCAATTATCATCTACCCTTTGTTGTTGTTTAGTCATTAAGTCATATCTGACTCTTAGGCGACCCCATGGACTCTAGCCCGCCAGGCTCCTCTGTCCGTGGAATATCCCAGGCAAGAATACTGGAGTGGTTTGCCATTTCCTTCTTCAGGGGATCTTCCTAACCCAAGAATCGAACCCATGTCTCTTGCTTTGGCAGGCGGATTCTTTACCACTGTACCACAGTTAGGGCCTAGGAAGCCCTTACTGAAATTAATTTGCTTATCACTGGGAAAGATTGAAGGCAAAAGGAGAAGCATCACCAACTCAATGGACATGAATTTGAGCAAACTCCAGGAGTTGGTGAAGGACAAGGGAGCCTGGCATGCTGCCAGGCTGCCAGTCCATGGGGTCACAAAGAGTCAGATAGGACTTAGGGACTGAACAACAGCATTGCTTGAAAATTTTTAAGATTATTTCTCAACAATTTCAGCAATTTGTATTCTTTTCCAAATAGTTGGTTAGATAGTAATGATCAAATCCCAACATTAAAAAAAAAATGAACAAAAGTCGTATATGTGACAGGGAGAGTTACTCAGTTAACTAGGTTGAAACTAAGGTCTCACTCATATCATTAACTTGTTCGATGAATTTACTTGTAATCAGGACAGATACTCATCAATTACTTACAAGTGGGGCTCTACTTGGGGCTTCCCTTGTGGCTCAGCTGGTAAAGAATCCACCTGCAATGCAGGAGACCTGGGTTCAATCCCTGGGTTGGGGAGATCCCCTGGAGAAGTGAATGGCTACCCACTCTAGTATTCTGGCCTGGAGAATTCCATGGACTGTATAGTCCATGGGGTCACAAAGAGTTAGACACAACTCAGGGACTTTCACTAGATACTAAGGTTCTACTTGTTGGCTGCAGGAGGTATCCTTTCTGCATGATGCTACAGCCCATTCTGATTCATCTCTGACTATGCTATTCTGTTTTTGTAATCACTTAGAGTGTCACTTGGAGAAGGCGATGGCACCCCACTCCAGTACTCTTGCCTGGAACATCCCATGGACAGAGGAGCCTTGTGGGCTGCAGTCCATGGGGTCGCCAAGAGTAGGACACGACTGAGAGACTTCACTTTCACTTTCATGCATTGGAGAAGGAAATGGCAACCCACTCCAGTGTTTTTGCCTGGAGAATCCCAGGGACAGGGGAGCCTGATGGGCTGCCATCTACGGGGTCACACAGAGTCAGACACAACTGAAGTCACTTAGCAGCAGCAGCAGCAGAGTGTTACTACTGCTTATAATGTATAACTTCTCAATATCCCTGTTTCCATGTCTAGGTTAATTAGCTCAGTGGTTGGCAGTGAGTAATTGTTTGCTGTTTGCTTTCCTATAACAGGAATTCACAAGCCACTTACTTAGAGATCTTACTATCATCACCACAGAACCTACCATTTATAGATCTGAAGACACAGATGAAATAAATTTAGCTATTTCCTTCAATAAATGGGGACCCCTCTTTATCTCACAGTGTTAAAAAACTTGAAAGTCCTAGTTGTTTTATAATGTTAGACTTTTTGGCATCCATCCTTGAAACGGCTTGTTTCAAATTTCATTTCCAGCAATCCAAGCTTTCATTAGTTATGGATGCTCCCGGATTTCACACCATAGAACTTCTTACTTCATCATGTTTGAGTTACTCAAGTCAAAATTTCTCTTCATGTGACAGGGCAGTCACTCTTTGTCCTGTCTGAAAGACCTTTCCCTGAATTTCTTTGTGTTACAAAATCATCTTCAAACAGACAACCACAGACATTTGCAATTCCAGGCGTTCAAAAAGCTTTATTCACATTTAAGCACTAGAAAGTTAGTACATTCCAACTCATTTCCAGTTCCCAGGCTTACTGAATTACTGACTCATGCTGACTCATAGATGGGTCTTATCCCTGGATGCTTCTTACTTATAACCTGAACCAAATTCTCAAGTAATTTCTTCAAGCATTTTTTAAGAAAATAAAACATAAAGAGAAAAATCTACTGTCTGCAGCTTCGATATTTTGATTTCTATACCTCATTTACCAGAAATATCTCAGACGAGTCTGGAAAATGCCATATATATATATACACACATATATATATATGTCCATGTATACATATAAAAGAAAATGCTCTTTGAACTATCATAATACCATTTTAAATAGTAAAATATTCACATATATTAGTTCATCTAAACCATTTAATGACCCTATTTTGCATGTAGAATATACTTCTGCTATCATAAGGAAGGCCTAGCTCTAAATTCCTATCCTTGGGAATCATTCCACAGTTAGTGTCTCTAAACACATTCTAATGTTCAGAAACATCCTGATAAAAGTGCCTATTTACCTCTATCTATGAGTTTGAATTGACCCACATTCTGGAATCAACTGTGACCCAAAGCGAAAAGCATGAAGATGACCCTTGCCTAACCAGGTGCATGGTTGAGTGTCAACAATCAACCTGGTTATAGATAGGGGACAGGAACTGTTATAAGAGCACCCTCATTTCCAGCCCCTGGTAACCAGGTCCTTACTTGCGCCACTTTTTGCTATCCTGCTAATTTCATTGCTTATTTAGCTGCGTACTTAGTGGCTTAGTCATGTCTGACTCTTTGTGACCCTTTGAACTGTAGTCTGCCAGGCTCCTCTGTTCATGCGATTTTTTCTGGCAAGAATACTGGAGTGGGTTACCATTTCCTCCTCCAGAGGATGTTCTCAATCCAGGGATCATACCTATATCTTTTGTGTCTCCTGCATTGCAGGTGGATTCTCTAATTTGCTCTGATGCCTAAATTGGGGCTTCCCAGGTGATGCAGTGGTAAACAATCTGCTGGCCAATGCAGGAGACTCAAGAGACACAGGTTCATTCCCTGGGTTGAGAAGAGCCCCTGGAGAAGAAAATGTCAACCCTCTCCAATACTTTTGGCTGGAGAATTCCATGGACAGAGGACCCTGGCAGGCTGTAATCCGTGGGGTCACAAAGAGTTGGACACGCTGAGCAACTGAGCATGCATGCACAATGCCTAAATCACCAATTCAGTCTGTGCTCCTCGACAAAAAGACAACAATGGATCAGTTTCTTAGGGAATTCTGAATGTGGATGAGAATTTAAGTTTACTTGCACCAAATTCTTAGTTGAATCTCTCCTTTACTATTAATAACAGATTCAATGGAGGAAAGTTTTCCATGTTGATATGCTCTCAGAAGATAAAAGCTAAACTAGTGCATGGACTTATCAGGGAATTAAATATAGAATTTTAGACATTTCTGACCTTAAGCAGCAATGCAACATGCAGAGCTGTGGAAATACAGAATGAGTACTTTAGCAAGGAATTTTCTATTTCTGGTGGTGTTCACTCATTAATCCAGATGAACAATCAGGGAAGACTGATGATCCAATGATCATTCATCAGACCTCAAGTTTTTTGATGTCTCAGCAGTATTTGACACAACTCATCACTATCATCCATTTCCTGGATTATTACAATAATCTTCTTACTGAAGTCTCTATTTCAAGTACACCAGTTGGTCTAATAAAATGGCACAGTAATTGGACAAAATCTTGCCAAGGGCTAGAGATTGAATTGATGATTAGGCCGCAGGCTAATGAAACAGGCAATGGAATTAACAGACTGATAGAAAGTACCTCTTGTAAGGGTCTGAATACCAGGACCTGGGAACAGAAAGGCTGAATAGAACCCCTGCCCTTCTGCAGCCAGAATGACTGCTCCCAATAAACAAGTAAGTGCCTCATATGTACTCATTGGGCCTCCCTTGTGGCTCAGCTGGTAAAGAATCCACTCGCAATGCAGGAGACTTGTGTTCGATCCCTGGGTTGGGAAGATACCCTGGAGAAGGGAAAGGCTCCCCACTCCAGTATTCTGGCCTGGAGAATTCCATGGACTGTATAGTCCATGGGGTTGCAAAGAGTCAGACATGACTGAATGACTTTCACTTGAATAAATCTACTCATTATTCTAAATCTTCTTGAATGTACCATTAAAATGTAATACTAATTAATCAAATTCTTTATAAAGACAGAGCCCACAGAAATTATTTGCCTGGAATGTCTTACAACCTAGGAGTTCTCCTGACTGAAATCCTGCATCAGTCCATATAACAGGACATCTGTTATTAGTTTATCTGCCCAGAGTGAGCCTTTTGGCAAGTTCTATACCTCTAAAGAATCTCTTGATGAGAGTGAAGGAGGAGAGTGAAAAGTCTGACATACAACTAAATATTAAAAAAAAAAAAAAACTAAGATCATGTCATCTGACCCCATTATTTCATGGCAAATAGAAGGGGAAAAGGTGGAAGCAGTGACAGATTTCCTCTTCTTGGGCTCTAAAATCACTGTGGACTGTGTCTGCAGCCATGAAATTTAAGACAATTGCTTCTTGGCAAGAAAGCTATGACAAACCTAGACAGTGTGTTGAAAAGCAGAGACATCACATTGACAACAAGGGTCTGTATAGTCAAGGCTGTGGTCTTCCCAGTGGGCACGTAAGATTGTCACAGCTGTTCTGTAAAGAAGGCAGAGTGACACAGAATTGCTGCCTTCGAACTGTGGTGCTGAAGAAGACTCCTGAGAGTTCCTTGGACAGCAAGGAGATGAAACTAGTCCATCTTAAAGGAAATCAACCCTGAATATTCATGGGAAGGACTGATGCTGAAGCTGAAGCTCTAGTATTTTGGTCACCTGATGTGAACAGCCAACTCACTGGAAATTTTCCTGATGCTGGGAAAGATTGAGAGGAGAAGGAGAAGATGATGGTCAGAGGATGAGATGGCTGGATGGCATCAATGATGCGATGGACATGAACTTGGGCAAACTCTGGGAGATGGTGAGGAACAGAGAGGCCTGGCGTGTTGCAGGCCATTGTGTCTCAAAGAGTCAGACTCAACTGGGTGGCTGAAAAATAACAATACACCTCTGGTACCTGCCCTGATGCCAGGCACACCACTATCTCAAGCTCTTTGCATTTGCTGCTCCTGAGCAACTCTCCGACTAGGTATTGGGTTGGCCAAAAACTTCATTCAGATTTTTCCATCAGCTAGTATGGAAAACTTGAATGAATTTTTGGCCAGCCTAATATCTACAGGCATCATCTCGTACCTTCAGATCTTAGTCAGATGCCATCTTCTCAGTAAAACTTTCTTCCCAACATCCTATTTAAATTGCATTTACCAATGCAATTATTTCCATTCTCTTTGTCACCATTCCTTATCGTTTTTCTTTCTACAGAGCCCTTATTGCTGTTTTATGTGTTTATTTACTTGTTTGTTATTTGTATCCTCCTACCAGCCTACAAGTAAGGATTTTAACTTGTTTATTCACTGTTCTGCCCCCAGCTATTGATGAATATATTTGTTGAGTGAATTATGGAATATCAAATAAATGGGTGAATGAATAAATGATGGCTGTACTTCACTTAGAAGTGTCCTTTAACTCCGCTCCATAAATTTCCATGTGTAAAACCCAATGTATATACTGATTTCTTTCAAATTACAGTGAACAACAAGTCTTTGTGTGGATCACAATAAACTGTGGAAAATTCTGAAAGGGATGGGAATCCCTTTCAGTTGGACATCCCTTTCAGACATAATTCATTCATTCAAGAGAAGACTCTTGAGCATCCCTTGGACTGCAAGGAGAGCCAACCAATCAGTCCTAAAGGAAATCAGTCTGAATGTTCATTGGAAGGACTGATGTTGAAGCTGAAACTCTAGTACTTTGGCCACCTGATATGAACAGATGACTCATTTGAAAAGACCCTGATGCTGGGAAAGATTGAAGGCGGGAGGAGAAGAGGACAACAGAGGATGAGATGGTTAGATGGCAGCACTGACATGATGGACATCGGTGAGTAGGCTCCAGGAGTTGGTGATGGACAGAGAAGCCTGGCATGCTGCAGTCCATGGGGTCACAAAGAGTTGGACACGACTGAGTGACTGAACTGAGCTGAACGGAACAATGAAGAACAAGTCAACACTAGAGTTAAATATATTTTCAGCAAAAATTTCACAAAAGGTTGTTTTTTTGGTCTTCCATTTTGTATAGAATCATCAATGTTCACCCATTTCTTAAGACCCTGGAAAGAAGCATTCAATTTCAAAACTATTTGTTCATTGTTTTTTGTCTTATCTTAGTAAAAAATATAACTTTTATTTTTCTATTTCTGATACTTATCTTGAATTAGTCAGCTTCTAGCTTTTCTCTTCTTCCAATTTTGGCCTATGTAGGCTGGTTTTCTTTTATTTCACTCTAGTCCTGAAACCTTCTTCCTAAATCATATTATTTTATGGTTGTCATACCTATAGAATTATTTTTCTATTGTGATGACTGCAGAATACCAATTAACGATATTTTTAAGAAGGATATTTCTGGAGAACATGCAGTGTTATGCAATGGTTAACATGCAGTGTTAATCAAGTTAACAACTTGATTAAATACTCTCTTATTAGAGGTAAAAAGCTACCAAAAATCATTTTATTTGATTCTGTCCTATTTGTTTCAGAGGATAAAGTGGTATTTTCAGTTCCTGTGACTATTTTTAAAAAATATTTTAGAGTGATGGTAATAAAAGGCATGATGGACTTTAAGTGCAAAATTTGATTTCCATCTTTTTTTTTTCCCTTGGCATGCTTGGGGCTGGCATAAATCAACTTTAAAAAAACATACTATGACATTTTAAATTTAAGACTACTGTTAACAGCAAAATCTGACTTTCGACTGATTTGGGAACTAGGCTTGCAAAGAATAAAAAAGAAACTTTTTAACAAGAAAAAATATTTAATTTCTGTCTTTTCAGTAATACAGTCTATTAATAAAGATGACTTTCTTATATAATATAGTGTCATTTTGTAGAATTTAAACTCTAAGCTTTTTAGGACATGCTCCTTTGCTCAGTTCTGGCCACACTGGTCTGTCATATGACTGATAGTACCATTTTGAAGACAGATGGACCACATCAATGGAGAGATCTGTGATCCTCCATCAAGGATAGATGAGATTTGACTATTTATTCCTAATTATACTATTTTATGACCTAACCACTTAAAACTTGAATTAATAAATTTAGTTTTAAAAATATTAGAAAGTTGAAAGGGCAGGTATGTATACTATTACATCCTAGTAATAATTGTAGCTACTATTTTAGTATAACAGTTAAGAATTTAGATTTTGGGCAATTCCCTGGTGGTCCAGTGGTTAAGACTTCACCTTCCAATGCAAGGGTTACAGTTTCAATCCCTGGTCAGGGAGCTAAGATCCCACATGCCTTCTGGCCAAAAATCCAAAACATTTAAAAAAAGCAATGTTGTAGTAAATCCAATAAAAACTAAAAAAGGAGAATAATAGTTCAGATTTTGGTATCAAATTACACTGCTACTTAGTTGTCATGTAGCCTTAGGTTAATTTTCTAACTGTTGTTTATGATGTTATTGTTTTATTTGGGCTTCTCAGGTGGCTCAGATGGTAAAGAATCTGCCCACAGTGCAGGAGACTTGGGTTCAATCCCTGGGTCAGGATGATACTCTGGAGAAGGAAATGGCAACCCACTCCAGTATTTCTGCCTGGAGAATTCTGTGGACAGAGGATCCTAGCGGGCTATAATTGATGGGGTTGCAGAGTCGAACACGACTGAGCTACTAACACACTTTCACATTGTTATAATTATCACTACTTTTAATATCATCTTTCCAGGACCCTTAAGCAAGTTAGAATATCATTTTCTATGCAATGTTTCTCAAATAATAAGTTTTAGTAAAATATAAAGTATAGAAGTATAGAACTCTGCCCAGCAAGACCAAGATGAATTTGGAGTTCTGGAGTACCAGAGAAGCATCATGAAACATGACCTAGAATTTATGGCTGGTGCTGGGGACGGAGAGCACCATTAATTCAATATGAAGGGCACTATAGATATATCTTAAAGCACAACTTTGCTCAGTAAGTCCAAAATAATAATAAAGTTAATTTTTAATCAAATACTAAACATCTCATTTAAAGGAAATAACTTGATATCTTTACTACATAAAAGAAAATGTTTAATAATTTTACAAAATTGTGATGTCTAGAGGATATCTGGGTAGTTTAGCTACCCAGGCTCATTCACTTCTTATTTTTAAAAGAGGCTGAAGGATATGTGATGATTTAGTCCATAGATTAGGGTCTCCAAAGCTTTTTTTCTTATTTACTCCTAAAGTAATATTGCAAATAACATCCTACATACTTCTACAAGTTGATATCGATAATTTTTCAATGAAAGTTTAATTAGTTGCGAAAGATACGAATTCCAGCATATTGTAAATATTAACTTTTAAAATAAAGACCCTGTAATAACTCTTAATGTATCTCCTGTAGTGATGATTCAATACTCACTATTAATTTTAATACTCACTATTATATTTACAAAACCATAAACAATGTCTTCAACAGTCTTCAGCTTTATTTCTTTTTCTCATGAGCTGCACTTTTCATCCTAGTTCCCACATAGTGTTTTATCTTAATGTCATATAATTTCATGCTTGCAGATCCTTTACTCATTACTCCTAGACTTATTTAAGAAAAATATGTACATACTGAAATTAATTTTTTTTAATTTTGTGGCCAACAAATCTCTAAGTGTTAAAAAGAAAGTTCTTCTGTATTAAAAAGTCATTCCAACTGTTAGCTCATCATTGATCAAAATGATATAAATATAAACTTGAAACAAAATACCCATCATAAAGAGTATTTTTGGAAGTGCATCTGCTCTTGATTTGTGTTGGTTTATTCACTAATGAGTTAATACATTTATCAATTATATTAGTGTTTGCTAGATTAGACAGCATAAATTCTATTCTTATTTTTTGCTTTTATAGATTTACAGGCTGAGAAATTATGTTCACATACTAAGTAAATAAAAACACAAAGAGTTTTCCTTGTGCTGCTGCTGCTACTAAGTCACTTCAGTCGTGTCCGACTCTGTGCGACCCCATAGATGGCAGCCCACTAGGCTCCCCTGTCCCTGGGATTCTCCAGGCAAGAACACTGGAGTGGGTTGCCATTTCCTTCTCCAATGCATGAAAGTGAAAAGTGAAAGTGAAGTCACTCAGTGGTATCCGACCCTCAGCGACCCCATGGACTGCAGCCTTCCAGGCTCCTCCGTCCATGGGATTTTCCAGGCAAGAGTACTGGAGTACTATCAATTCTTTACATCTCATCCAAGTTTTGTGCTAAAAGCCACCTTGCAATCTTTCATCAAAAAAATTTTTAATGAAGAATTGGCTGACATTTTTATTACATTTTCCTTGAACACTCTTAAAAGTAAAGAATTACAAATCACCAAATTTTAAAAAGGGACTTCTTACCTATTCATTATAGTTACTCATTTTTACACATCACTCTCACCATTATTTCAAATTATCTCTCTTTATTTGATGCCACAAAAGTTTTGATACATGCTCCTGGGTAAGGTAAGACTGAGTATTGATAAAGGGTGTGCCTTATTGTGTAGAAATGAGGGAAGAGTGATTCTGAAGGGGATATTTGGACCACAGATGAGTTCTCAGGGAAATATATTATAGGAGATTAAATTTAGGAGTAAATTTTGAAGATACAGTAATTGATCATATTAAAATTATCCCACTAAAATTATTATTTCTGCCTTCTTACCACATGGAAAGTCTTTATATACCCCTGGGATACATGAACCCTAGTTTAAGGAATGCTGTTTTTGAAAGTCTCTGCAAAGAATAATAAATATTGAGAGTAGGATAAAAGTCTCTAAAAATACTACTTGATATTTGGAAGAGAACGAATAAAATATATTATATAGAAATGGCAGTGTGTATGCATGAATGTACGTATGTACTTAAAGTTACAAACATGGTACAGAGATGGAGGTACAAGGTTTCCGTTGATCATTCCAACTTAAACCTGGATACTTTAACACCCAGGAGATCTCTTCTATTTTGTAACTGTTCATGGATTCTACCCATACTCAACCTGACTTATATTTTATGTCACATGAGATGTAGTGCAATGTTATTTTCTCAAACATATAAAAGCAATACATGAATAAAATATATTATGCTTCCATTTCATTCTTGCTGTTTTCTCCAATCCAATTAAAAAAGGGTGTGTGTGTGTGTGTGTTGCAGAGGTGGGGGATGTTATATCAAAACATTTATAAGTAAAATAGAAAATATGCTTCTAGTTTTTTCCATCAGCTATCTCTATATAAACTCTGATTTAATCTCACATTGATTATGTGATGTAACATATCTTTGGTCATATAGATGTGTGAATTTTATAAAATGTGAATTACATCTCAGTAAAGTTCTTATAATACAAAAAAAACCCTGCAGCATATTGGAGATGAGTAACACCTCAATAGAATAAAGATCACTGATAGATCTTTGCCCTGGCTTCATGCCTGGTGAGGCTACTTGAACGGGGAAGGTTGGGAGGTAGGTAAAAGGTTACAGAGTATGATTTCTTGGAAAGTAAAGATGAACAATTCACGGGCAGACAAGTTGAGGGTGTATATAAAAAAGAGAAAAGAAAACTATAGAAAATTTCAGTATATACTATGAGATTAGTATAAAAAAGAGGGAGTTTCAAGTTGAGTCAGACATCAAAGATGTCCACTGAACATGGTGGCCCCACCAAGCATCTCTGGAAGCATTAGACAAACTCACATCTTGAGTCATGAACACTGAGTCAAGGAGACCAAACAATTGGGTCAAAGGGAAAGACGATGACTGATGAGAGAGAGTCATGAGTGAGGCCCTCTGTGAAGAGCCTCAATCTTCATTCTTCAGATGGAAATAGTATGTCACATGGAACTGCCTCATAAAAAAAAAAAAGAGTGTATAATCAGAAAAAACAGTGAATAATCAGTTAAATAATGATTGTTCATGATCTCTGTTTTATTGGTGGTATATTACTGGTGTTCTTAGTGACTCCATGGACTGCTGCAAGCCAGGCTCCTAGGTTCTCCACTATCTCCTGAAATTTGCTCAAATTCTTTCCCATTGAATCAGTGAGCCTATCTAACCATCTCATCCTCTCCCACTCTCTTTCCCTTTTGCTTTCTATCTTTTCAAGCATCATTTTGATCTTTCCCAGCATCATTTGGATCTTTCCTCTTTTCCAATGAGTCAGTTTTTTGCATCAGGTAGCCAAAGCATTGTAGCTTCAGCTTCAGCATCAGTCCTTCCAGTGCATATTCAGGGTTATTTTCCTTTCGTATTGACTGGTTGGGTCTCCTTGCAGTTCATGGGACTCTCGAGTCTTCTCCAGATCACAATTTGAAAGTATAAATTCTTTAGTGCTAAGCCTTCTTTATGATCCAACTCTCACATCCATACATGATTACTGGAAAAATCATAGCTTTGACTAGGTGGACTTTGGTGCAAAATGATGTCTTTGCTTTATAATATGCTGTCTAGGTTTGTCATAGCTTTTCTTCAAGGAGTAGGCGTCTTTTAATTTCATGGCTGCCGTCACCATCCACAGTGATTTTGGAGCCCAAGAAAGTAAAATCTGTCCCTGCTTCGACTTTTTCCCCTTCTATTTGCCATGAAGTGATGGAACTGGATGCCATGATCTTCATTTTTTGAATGTTGAGTTTTAAGCCAGCTTTTTCACTCTCCTCTTTTACACTCATCAAGAGGCTCTTTAGTTCCTTTTCACTTTCTGCCATTAGATTACTATCATCTACATATCTGAGGTTGTTGATACTTCTCCCAACAATCTTGATCACAGTTTGTGATTCATCCAGCCTGGCATTTCACCTGATGTACTCTGCATACAAGTTAAAGAAGCACGGTAACAATATACAGCCTTGACGTACTCCCTTCCCGATTTGGAACCAGTCAGTTTTCCATGTAAGTTTCTAACTGTTGCTTCTTGACACACATAGAGGTTTCTCAGGAGGCAGGTAAGGTGGTCTAGTATTCCCATCTTTTTAAGAGTTTTCTACAGTTTGTTGTGCTTCACGCAGTCAAAGGCTTTAGTGTAATCAATGAAGCAGAAATAGATGTTTTTCTGGAATTGTCTTGCTTCTCTATTGTCCAACTAGATAATTCCAAACTTCATACCCAGGATATTCACTGAAATTATAAATAAGTTCTAAGTTCTCATATTTTAAAAAAAGCACTTCACGGAACTTCCCAAGTGGTGCAGTGATTAAGAATCCACCTGCCAATGCAGAGGGCATGAGTTCAATCCCTGGTCTGGGCAGATTTCACATGTTACGGGGCAACTAAGCCTGTGTATCACAACTACTGAGCCCATGCCATAGAGCCTGTGAGCCCCAACCACTGAGCTCACTCGCTACAACTACTGAAGCCTGAATGCCCTGGGGCTTGTGCTCTGCAGCCAGAGAAGCCACCAAAATGAGAGGCTCAGGCATTGCAACTCGACAGTAGCCCCCAGCTGCCACAACTAGAGAAGCCTGTGTGCAGCAATGAAGATCCAGCCAGCCAATGAATAAATAAATAAAATTTTAAAAGCACTTTAAACAACTTTCAAATAATTTATTTTACAATTTTAGAAAATTGTATGAATTGATTTCTATTCAAAATAAATTACAAAGCATTTTTTTCAGGATTCTTACATTAATGAAAGAAACATAAAGAAACAACACTTTCCACACTTATGGCAAAGGTAAGATTTGTGCTGTATCTAGGCTGTCAAACTTAGATTGTCTCAACATTTGCACAACCTGGGGCAAGAATACAAATGAAGGCCTGTGTACCATATGCCTATATGTTTAAAAGCTGTAAATCAAGCCACAAACTGTTTAATAAAAGATGCCCCATCCTCTGACATTAATACACATTCAAAACAATAAAATTAAAAATATGTGAAAGGCTTCACTAACAGTCAGTGAAATATCAAAGACAGTATATGAAATCATTTTAGTTCACCTGTCATTCTATTGATGTTCCAGTGATATTTAGAAGAATTTGAACCACTATACATTGTTACAATATAAAATTTCATATAATTTCTATTCTATCATCACTGGCTATCTAGAGGATTAAAATTACCCTGTGAATGTATGTAGAACATAAAATCTTTGAACATAGTTTCATTGGAAGTGTAAACTACAGTGAAAATAAAAGCAGATCATTGAAATTATTTTTATATGTTTATTTAAGTTTTTCTGAAACAAAATTATTATTAAGATTATCAGTAAAAACATTTGTAGAATATCACATTTTAAATCAATAATTTAAAATTAGCTGTTTTTAATTTAATTTTGAGTTAATTACTTTATCCTACTCTATAATTTTGCAAATTTTGCAAACCAGTGGCAGGAAAAGGTTAAATACATTACACTAAGGTGATAACTCCTTCAAATACAGTCCCACAAATATCCATTGTAGCTATTTACTTTAAATTTTACTACATGAAGCAAGTATCATAAGATTGTTTTTATCCTAAAAAATTTGGGAAAAATACACTAAACTTTGTAATATATATATATATATATATATATACACACATATATATTTAAGAATTATATAATATATATATACATATGAAATGAAAGAAAACTAGCTTTTCTCACATTAAGATCTCTAGTTGATAGTGACTTATCTAAGATCAGAGTCAGAGTTATGTCCCTGGGTTTCTAGTTCAATTTTTTAAAAAATCTTGCCTTTAAGAAAGTCCAAACAATTCCAATTAAACTCTTTCATAGCCACCGAATGTCTATAAACAACAATTCAAAAATTATAGTGAAGATTGTGTTTACTTCCATATCAATTTCTAAGTCTCACTATCCCAGAAAGTAACCAAAAATTAAATGATTTTTAAAATACCACAGATATACTCGTATCCAGAAATAAGCAAATTTTTCTGGGCTTGAGGGACAAAAACAACATGTAATTATTTCTACCTCTAAATGCTTTCAAAGTAGTTGTCATCCAAATGGTCTGGATGAGAAGTGAGAAACTCATTTGCTCAACACAGCTGCTCTGCACTGTCTCATTGATCAATTTCCTAAGAAGCCTAATCAAACTCAGCTTTTAATGTACATAGAACTGTCACAGGTCTCTGTCCACAAACTAATCTGTGTTCAATAAGAACAAATAAGTAGTTTTCGCTAATGAATGGCACAAATGAAGTGATTCTCACTGTGAGTAAGAGATTGCCTGTCTCATTTTGTAGTGTCAAGACAAATGGTGCTTGGGAATCTTGTTTTGAGCGCCTGGAGAGCTGATAATGTTGAGAAATTCTGTCTTCCCCACACTGATCTCTTATTTCCTTTGTTCTTTTCCACTTTCCCTTAATGTGCCTTCCTCGCTACATTTGTCTGTCATTCCTTCCATTCTTTTGTGTTCCTGAGTTCGGTTTGACAGCACATTTGCGTCACGGTGGTTGCAAGTGGTTGAGGACTCCAGGGACCCCACAGGCCAGCAGCCCGCTGGCTGTGTTCCCCAAATCCCTACTTCACTGTCGCCAGACTGCCACCCATTCTTGCCAGGGCCTCCGCTCACAAGGCTAGTAACTGTGTGTGCAGACACGCTTGCATGCATAGCCGTTTCTGAATTACAGGCTCATCACGAGTTCTTCTGCATGGTGTCAATAACCACCCGAATCTGCCCGCAGTTTCCCCAAAGCTGCATTCACTCATCTCAAAAAGAGGCGTCAAGATTATTCTGAGACTTTTACTACATGGACATGTTAGAGAGGCCGTAAAAAATATTTTATTTGAAATAACCATCAAAAGCCAACTTGGAGCACAGCAAGAAGGAATTAGACCACCACATAACTAGCCTTACTGGAACTGATTCCAAGAACATAAGAATCTTTTGGGAGGCAGTAAATTTTCTGGAAAAAAAAAATCAAAGGTGGATGTGGAGAAGGGCAGGCAACCATAGGGAACTTAAACTTTCATCATCTCTATTATTTTGTTTTTGTGTATTAACTGTGCTTGGCAAGCAAAAAGTAGTTAAAGGTCTAATAACCACGTGTGAACTTCACACCTACATCTCTTGCAGTGGTTCTAACCAATACAGTACTTGGCACTCAGCTTAGTAAGTGGGTTTTAAACAAATACTCATAATGATGAAACAATATAGGGGAACACACTGCGGTAGGGAAAGCATATTGTTGATGTCAAAGTATTCAGTCTGTTACTGTGATGCCAGCAGCACACTGTTGTCCACATTGACTGTGGCCTTGGTCACAGGCTAATTTCTGATGCCTGCTTTTAAAATTATCATCCCGTATGCCCTGGAGAAATGTGGAAACTTTGGGTATGTTTAAAAACTGACAAATTACTTCAGTTAAAACACAAACTCAGGAATGAAGAGTATAACTCCAATGTATTCACATATGTTAACAAAGAACAAAATAGACCACAGTCATTTTAATGATTTTAGTGACATATTATGAGCCCAAACATCACTCTTCCTTTTATCACTTTGCCCTTAGTGGCTGGTGAGGGGTAGAGGGGGGGACTGTCTGCCAGTGCCTAAGAGACTTGGGTTTGATCCCTGGTTTGGGAAGATCTCCTGGAGCTGGGCACGGCAACCTACTCCAGTATTCTTGCCTTGAAGAATCCCGTGGACAGAGGAGTCTGGTGGGCTACAGCCCATAGGGTCACAAAGAGTCCGACACAACTGAAGTGACTTAGCAAACACACACACGTTAGTGGCCATAGATTTTCTTTTACTTTTGGCTAATGTTGTATTTGTTTCTGTTTGTTGCGAAGTCATGTCCGACTCTTTTGTGACTCCATGGACTGTAGCCTACCAGGTTCCTCTGTCCATGGGATTCTCCAGGCAAGAATACTAGAGTGGGTTGACATTTCCTTCTCCAGGGGATCTTCCAAACCCAGGGATTGAATGTGTATGTCCTACATTGGCAGATGGATTGTTTACCACTGAGTCACCAGGGATGCCCTAATTATTATATACATGCATTTTAATTCAATATTATTATTATAGTATTCTGATTGACACATTTGTTTAGAAAAAAACTTTTAACATTTGAAAGATAATATTTTCATGATTTAAGGAATATACTGGAGAAGGCAATGGCAACCCATCCCAGTACTCTTGCCTGGAAAATCCCACGGACGGAGGGGCCTGGTGGGCTGCAGTCTATGGGGTCGCTAGGAGTCGGACACAACTGAGTGACTTCACTTTCACTTTTCACTTTCATGCATTGGAGAAGGAAATGGCAACCCACTCCAGTGTTCTTGCCTGGAGAATCCCAGGGACGGGGGAGCCTGGTGGGCTGCCGTCTATGGGGTCGCACAGAATCAGACACGACTGAAGTGACTTAGCAGCAGCAGCAGCAGCAAGGAGTATACACTGCACACAATTTTTCCATAACACTGTACGTGGAGCATGACAAATGACACATTTTATGCCCTGATGAGACTAATACCATACTGAGGAAGAGAAAGGTACATGAATATTTAGGTGAAAATAACTAAAGAATTATTATCAGTCAAGTAAGAGGGATTGGGGGCAGGAGGAGAAGGGGACGACAGAGGATGTGATGGCTGGATGGCATCATCGACTTGATGGACATGAGTTTGGGTGAACTCCGGAAGTTGGTGATGGACAGGGAGGCCTGGCGTGCTGCAATTCATGGGGTCACAAAGAGTTGGACACGACTGAGCGACTGAACTGAACTGAAGTAGTATAGGTGCCAAATAGTAGGAGAATTGAAATGTGGAAGACTCGGTAGACCAGCCAGGCTGAGAATTTAGGTTGAAAGGTCACATGATGGTGATAGTTAGGAGAGATGACTCTGAAGCCAGATAGACCTGGGCTCAGAATCCACTTCTTTTCCTTAAGAAACCTCAGCCTGTCTTATTATGTATAAAATAAGGACAGTGATAATCCCTAATTTTATAATATTGCTGACAGGATAAAGTGGGGGGGACTTGTAAAATTCTGGCTCATGGAAATAATTTAATAGATGTTTTAGTAAAAGGAATAGTGAAAGCTAAGGTTATAAAGGAACTGTGACATATTGTAGACAAAATAATGAGGCCATCTAACTATTGCACAGATAGATACTATATATATGATGAGAGCTGTCTCTATGAAGAATCTCCAAGTTTATAAAAAGAAAAGAAAATATCTAAAGGCAGTCATGAAAATGATGAAGAAGGAGGATAAAGAGGAGACGAAAGGGAAGAAAAATAAATACAAAAGGAAAATGAAGAGGAAGATATGCCATCCAAAGAAATGTCTCATAGACTGACAAAAACATTTTCAATGGTAATGAGAAAGCCAAGAGGAAATATAATAGAAGCTCTAACATTTTAATGGAAAATATATGTTAACCTAGAATCATGGCCCACAAACAACTAGCATCTGAAATTAGAATATAGAACTAAGATTTTCTTCAAAAAACAGAATAAATGAAAAAAATAAACACAACTATAAAATAATATAGTTTATGAAAGACAAAAAATTGTCCCAGAAGGAATCAGGAGTGTCTGAGATGCAAGAAGGATGGCAAGCAAAGAAATTGTTTAATACATATGTAAATCTAAAGCAAGCATGTTCTTAGAATTCATACTATTACTGCTTCTGATAATCATTATTGTTGTCATCATCATTATTAATTTGAATTTTTAGTAATGAGAGTGAAGACTTTCAGTTTCAGCACTAACGTGTAAAGAGCTTGGTAGTTATCAGTCCTGTCTTTATTATATGAAAAAGCTGAACAAACTGAAAATCAGTGACTTGGTAAGCATTAAACATATCCAATCTCTTAGCCAGATTAATACATTTTCACACTAAAAAGACTATTTACCACAGTTTTGAGGGCTTCCCTAGTGACTCAGATGGTAAACAATGCAGGAGACCCAGGTTCGATCCCTGGGTCAGGAAGATCCCCTGGAGAAGGGAATGGACACGACTGAGCGACAAACACTTCCACTTTCCACTTCCACCACAGTTTCTATTACTAATCTCAATGTTTAGCTTTCAAAAACATCAAAAGATAGCCCAAAAAGAAAAGAAAAGGATAAAAAAAACAAACCTCTGAGTCTAAACATAAAAGGGAAGTACCAGAATCATATTCAGATATGATACAGATATTGGAATTATCATACTGAGAATGTAAAAATAACATAATTAATATTTTAAGAATTCTAAAGGAAAAAATACACAAAATACATGCACATATGAGTAATCCAAACAGAAATATGGAAACACTAAGAAAGAATCAAAAGGAAATGGTAGAAATATAAACAGTGTAACAGAAATGAAGAATGCCTCTGATCTATAACTGGACATGGTCAAGGAAAGAATCAGTTAGTCTGAAAACTTATCAATAGAAATTTTCCAAGCTGAAAAATAAAAAATAAGATTCCACTATATTTTTTTTGCAGGAAACCCACTTTAATTATAAAATTCAAATAAATAAAGGAAAATAAGAAGAAAACCATACCACACTAAGTAAGTAAGTAAAGTCGCTCAGTCGTGTCCAACTCTTTGCAACCCCATGGACTGTAGCCTACCAGGCTCCTCTGTCCATGGGATTTTCCAGGCAAGAGTACTAGAGTGGGTTGCTATTTCCTTCTCCAGGGGATCTTCCCAGCCCAGGGATCGAACCACGGTCTCCAATATTGCAGACAGGCGCTTTACCGTCTGAGCCACGAGGGAAGCCTTAGTGTTGCCGCACTAACACTTAACAAAAGACAGTTAGAGTCGCTTTATCAGTTTCAGACAGAGCAGAATTCAGAATAGGGAAAGGTGAAAGCAAAAGTCACTCAGTAGTGTCTGACTCTTTGTGATTCCGTGGACTATACTGTCCATGGAATTCTCCAGACCAGAATACTGGAGTGAGTAAGCCTTTCCCTTCTCCAGGGGATCTTCCCAACCCAGGGATCGAACCCAGGTCTCCTACATTGCAGGAGGATTCTTTACCAGCTGAGCCACAAGGGAAGCCCAACAGTACTGGAGTGGGTAACCTATCCCTTCTCCAGGGGATCTTCCCAACCCAGGAATTGAACCGGGGTCTCTTGCATTGCAGGCGGATTCTTTACCAACTGAGCTATAAGGGAAGCACATAGGGAAAGTTAACAGGGATTAAAAAGGGCCATGAAATAATGATAATGAGATCAAATCTCCAGGAAGACTTAAAA
Source organism: Bos indicus x Bos taurus (assembly GCF_003369695.1). Taxonomy (NCBI): domain Eukaryota; kingdom Metazoa; phylum Chordata; class Mammalia; order Artiodactyla; family Bovidae; genus Bos; species Bos indicus x Bos taurus. The sequence goes on from NC_040095.1 coordinate 34,457,191, forward strand.
GTCCTAAATATGTATGCATCTAACAGCACAGCTTAACTACATGAGGCAGAGGCAAAAGGTGATACAGAACTGAAAACTGATGGGACTGAAAAGAGAAACAGACAAACCCACTATTATATTTAGACTTCAACATCCAACTTTTATCAGGTGATAAATCAAGCAGGCACAAATTCAGTAAGAATAGAATTGACCTGAACAGCTTGATGCAATAGACGTTTATAAAATTCTCCATTTAATAACAACAAAATATATATCCTTTTCAAGTTCACATGGAACACTGACTGAGAGACCAATTTCATAACTTTAATATGCAGCTTAACAAAGCTAAAAGAATAGAAATTATATGAAGCATGTTCTCAGAATTCAATGGATTAAATTAAAAGTCAGTGAGGGAAATATAGCTGGAAAATATCCACAAAAATTTGGATATTAAACAACACTCCTAAATAACACATAGGACAAATAAAAAGTCTTAAAAGAAATTTTAAAATATTTTGAACTATGTAAAAATGAAAATACAGCATCAAAATTTGAGAGTCACAACAAAAGCAATGCTTAGAGGGAAATTTATAGCATTGCATACATATATTATAAGAGGAGAAAGACCTAAAATAAATAAGTAAACAACCTAAGCAGCCATGAAATTAAAAGACGCTTGCTCCATGGAAGAAAAGTGATGGCAAACCTAGACAGCATATTGAAAACTAGAGACATCACTTTGCTGACAAAGGTCCTTATAGTCAAAGCTATGATTTTTCCAGTGGTCATGGATGGATGTGAAAGTTGAACCATAAAGAAAGTTGAGTGTCAAAAAATTGATGCTTTCAAAATGTGGTGCTGGAGAAGACTCTTGAGAGTCTCTTGGATAGCAAGGAGATCAAACCAGTCAATCCTAAAGGAAATCAACCCTGAATATTCATTGGAAGAACTGATGCTGAAGCTCCAATACTTCGGTCACCTGATGAGAAGAGCCAACTCATTGGAAAAGACCCTCATGCTGGGAAATATTGAGGGCAAGAGGAGAAAGGGACAACAGAGGATATGATAGTTGGATGACATCACCGACTCAACGGACAAGAGTCTGAGCCAACTCTGGGAGATAGTGCAAGACAGAGAAACCTGGCATGCTGCAGTCCATGGGGTTTCAAAGAGTTGGATACGACTTAGGATTTGAAATAGTTCAACTAGAATTCCATCTCCTCCACTAGCTTTGTTCATAGTGATGCTTCCTAAGGCCCACTTGACTTCACATTCCAGGATGTCTGGCTCTAGGAGAGCGATCACATCATCGTGATTATCTGGGTCATAAAGATCTTTTTTGTATAGTTCTTCTGTGTATTCTTAATATCTTCTAAGAAGAGGTGTCTTCTTAATATCTTCTGCTTCTGTTAGGTCCATACCATTTCTGTCCTTTATTGTGCTCATCTTTGCATAAAGTGTTCCCTTGGTATCTCTAATTTTCTTGAAAAGATCACTAGTCTTTCCCATTTTATTCTTTTCCTCTATTTCTTTGCACTGATTGCTGAGGAAAGCTTTCTTATCTCTCCTTGCTATTCTTTGGAACTCTGCATTCAAATGGGTATATCTTTCCTTTTTACCTGCCTTTAGCTTCTCTTCACTTCTTGGCTATTTGTAAGGCCTCCTCAGACAATCATTTTGCCTTTTTGCATTTCTTTTTCTTAGAGATGGTCTTAATCACTGCCTCCTGTACTATGTCACGACCCTCCACCTATAGTTCTTCAGGCACTCTGTTTATCACATCCAATGCCTTGAATCTATTTGTCACTTCCACTGTATAATCATAAGGGGTTTGATTAGATCATACCTGAATGGTCTAGTGGCTTTCCCTACTTTCTTCAATTTAAGTCTGAATTCATGCAAAGATGAGCACAATAAAGGACAGAAATGGTATGGACCTAACAGAAGTAGAAGATATTAAGAAGAGGTGGCAAGAATACACAGAAGAGCTATACAAAAAAATATCTTCATGACCCAGATAACCATGATGGTGTGATCACTCACCTAGAGCCAGACATCCTGGAATGCGAAGTCAAGTGGGCCTTAGGAAGCATCACTACAAACAAAGCTAGTGGAGCTGATGAAATTCCAATTGTGCTATTTCAAATCCTAAAAGATGATGCTGTGAAAGTGCTGCACTCAATATGCCAGCAAATTTGGAAAACTCAGCAGTGGTCACAGGACTGGAAAAGTCAGTTTTCATTCCAGTTCCAAAGAAAGGCAGTACCAAAGAATGTTCAAGCTACTGCACAATTGCACTCATCTCACACACTAGCAAAGTAATGCTCAAAATTCTCCAAGCCAGGTTTCAGCAATACGTGAACTGTGAACTTCCAGATGTTTAAGCTGGGTTTAGAAAAGGCAGAGGAAGCAGAGATCAAATTGCCAACATCTGTTGGATCATCGAAAAAGCAAGAGAGTTCCAGAAAAACATCTACTTCTGCTTTATTGACTATGCCAAAGCCTTTGACTGTGTGGATAAAAACAAACTGTGGAAAATTCTTCAAGAGATGGGAATACCAAACCACTTGACTACCTTCTGAGAAATCTGTATGCAGGTCAAGAAGCAGCAGTTAGAACTGGATGTGAAACAGCAGACTGGTTCAAAATAGGGAAAGGAGTACGTCAAGGCTGTCTATTGTCACCCTGCATATTTAACTTATATGCAGAGCACATCATGAGAAACGCTGGGCTGGATGAAGCCCAAGCTGAACTCAAGATTGCCAGGAGAAATATCAATAACCTCAGATAAGCAGATGACACCACCCTTATGACAGAACGTGAAGAAGAACTAAATGAGAGTTGGACTCTAAAGAAAGCTGAGTGCTGAAGAATTGATGCTTTTGAACTGTGATACTGGAGAAGACTCTTGAGAGTCCCTTGGACTGCAAGGAGATCCAACAAATAATTGCTAAAGGAAATCAGTCCTGAACATTCATTGGAAGGACTGATGTTGAAGCTGAAACTCTAATACTTTGGCCACCTGATGCGAAGAACCAATTCATTGGGAAAGACCCTGATGCTGGGAAAGATTGAAGGTTGGAGAAGAAGGGGATGATAGAGGATGAGATGGTTGGATGGCATCACTGACATGATGTCATGAGTTTGAGTAGGCTCCTGGAGTTGGTGATGGCCAGGGAGGCCTGGCATGCTGCAGTCCATGGGGTCGCAGAGAGTTGGACATGACTGAGCAACTGAACTGCACTGAGCAACTGAACAACAACAAAAGTGTCCATCGTATGAAAGAAGAGACAAAGAATGAATGTAAGTCTAACAAAAGCAGAAGAAAACAGTAAAAATTAGAGCAAAAATCAATAGAGTGAAAACAAGATGATATAATAATGAAGTCAACAAAATCAAAAGTTGATTCTGTTGCCATGCCATGCTTAGTCGTCTGACACTTGGCAATCCCATGGGCTGTAACTCACCAGGCTCCTCTCTCCACTGAGTTGTCCAGGCAAGAATATTGAACGGGTTTCCATTTCCTACTTCAGGAGATCTTCCAGACCCTGGATCAAACTGGCATCACCAGTGTTTCCTATTTTGGCAGGCAGGTTCTTTACCACTGAGCCACGTAGAAATCACGTTGATTCTGTTAAAAGATCAATAAAACTGAGAAATCTCTAGCCAAAGTAAGGAAAAATGAGAGAAGACATAAAGTATTAATATCAGAAATTTTAAAATGGGCTACTACTACTGATCACTTTCAAAGGATAATGAGAATATTATGAACATGTCTATGCCACAAATCTTATAAATTTCTAGATAAAATGAAATTACTTGAAAAATACAGTCCACTCAAAGTTCATACAGGGAGAAACAGATAATCTGAATAGGCTTATATGTACTGAAGAAATTGGATCAATAATTAACAACCTAGCTGAAAGAACCATACTCAGATTGACTCACTGCTGAGTTTTGTCATACTTCTATAATGTAGTGGGTCTTATGGCAACTCTCTACAATCTCTTTCAGGAGATCAAAGCAAAATAAATGCTTCCTAACTCATTCTATTGGAGAAGGCAATGGTACCCCACTCCAGTACTCTTGCCTGGAAAATCCCATGGACAGAGGAGCCTGGTAGGCTGCAGTCCATGGGGTCACTAAGAGTCAGACACGACTCAGCAACTTCCCCTTCACTTTTCACTTTCATGCATTGGAGAAGGAAATGGCAACCCACTCTAGTGTTCTTGCCTGGAGAATCCCAGGGATGGGGGAGCCTGGTGGGCTGCCATCTATGGGGTCGCACAGAGTCAGACACGACTGAAGTGACTTAGCAGTAGCAGCAGCAACTCATCCTATGAGTTGTGTTTATACCAAAGCAAGGTAAAAACATTACAAAAAAACTACAGACTAATAGCTTTTTATGAATATAGATACAAAATCCTCAACAAAAACATTAACAGGTTAAATCCAACTGAATGAAAAGAATAATATGTCTTACCAGGTGAGACTTATTCCAGGTATGCAAGTCTGGTTCAACATTCAGAAAAAAAAAAAAAAAATCACGTCACTAGACTAAGGAAGTAAAATTGTATGATTGTATAAATTGATGCCAAAAAAAAGCCATTGACAAAATCTAACAGCTATAAATAATAAAGTCTCTCAGAAAAGTGGGAATAGAGGGAAAATTTATCAACTTGATGAACATGTATTAAAAAAAAAACTACAACTATCATTATACTTAATCATGAGAAACTGGATGCTTTCTCCCTAACTTCATGATCAGGACGTGTGCTCTCACCACACTTATTAATGTCATTCTGAAAGTCATAGCCAGGGCAATAAGATGATAAGATTAAATATAACATATACGAAATGGAATCAAAGACAAAACTATCCTTGTTCACAGATGACGTGATTGCCTATATAGAAAATTCCAAAGAACCTACAAAAAATTTCCTGGAGCTAATAAGCAAATATAATGAGTTTCCAGGGCAAAAGGTTGAGATATAAAACCTATTTTTGCTATCCTGAATCCCAGCAATGAGCGATTGAAATTTGAAAATAGAAGCTTGACACTATTTACAAAAGCACCAAAAAAAAAAAAAAAAACTTTGTTACCAATTCAACAAAATATGTACAGGATCTATGTGTAGAAAGCTACAGAACTCTGATGAAAGATATGAAAGATGTAAATACATGCACAGATAGAAGGGTATGTATTGTTGGAATATCAATATTGTTAAGATGTCAGTTCTTCCCAACTTCACCTATAAATTTGATGTAGTTCATGGGCAATATGGAGCTACAAGGACCCTCAGGTAATAAGGACAGAGTGAGCTGCCTCCTTGATCATTTTCTTTTGGCTCGTATCAGGGTCTCAGCCATTTGGGTGTGACTATTTTATCACAAACAAATGAGAAATCTAAGTCCAAAAAAACATAAGAAAGAAGAGATAAGCTATTGCTGCCCTGACTCAGTTTATCCAAGCTACTCATTTCCAGGCTGCCTAGTCTGACTTCCAGAGCTGTATCCTTTTTCTCCAGTTCCCTAGGAAAGTTGTCATCAGGCTCAGTGATCTTGTGCCTCAGAGCACTTCACCAGAAGCTTGAGTACCATGTCAAAACAAGCTCTGATATTCCCTTGTAGATTAAAAAATTCCTCAAGGCTGTAGAGAACCATGTAAGAAAGAGAAATTATGAAAAGAGCCGATGTTAAATAAGGTTTTATTTGTTTGTCAGAACTGCCATAACAAAGTACAACAAACCAAATGACTTAATGGGGATCTAATTTCTCATAGTTCTGGAGTCTGGAAGTCCAAGATCAAGATGTTAGGAGCGTTAGTTCCATCTGAAGGGTGAAAGATAATCAGTTCCATGCTCTTAGCTTCTGGTGGTTTTATTGTCAGTCTGTAGTATTCCTTGGCTTCATCCCATGCATCACTCCGATCTCTGCCTTCACAGTCACATAGCATTTCAAATACATGTCTGTGCTCAGAGTTTCCCTTTTTATAAGGATACAGGTCACACTGGATTACGCCAACCTTAATGACTTCATGTTAATTTGATTACCTCCTATCTCTCCAGATAAGCTTTCATCCTGAGGTGCTGGGGGTTAGGATTTCCACATATGAATAAAATTCAATTCACAACAAAGATCAGTGAGACTTAATGTTGATAAGTATATGAAGCTGGCTTTGTAATGTGCAATCATCAGAACATTTTTTATTGGCTCCTAGTGCGTTTCTAGTAATAATGCATGTTTTCAGAAGTTAGAAGATCAATTTTCACCTATACCAGGCTAATAGAATGTAGTGTGATAAATAACTTAGTAATGCACAGGATATATCAATGAATATAAAGTCAGTGAATCCACTGAAAACATAAAACAAACATGTTTAGACAATATTCATCCCAACATATTTTGAAAAGCCCCGAATCATTCTGAATTTAGAAACTGACAGACCATGCAGTGTCTTTAATACTGAATGTAAATTGCTGATTGGGGCCTTTCTATGCTTCTTTCACCAACCTTCCCCTGTGGCTCAGTGGTAAAGAATCTTTCTGCAATTCAGGAGACTTGCAGGAGATGTGGGTTCCATCCCTGGAGTGTGAAGATCTCCTGAAGGAGGAAATGGCAACCCACTTCGTATTCTTGCCTAGAAATCCCCGTAGACAAAGGATCCTGGAGGGCTACATGGGGTCGCAAAGAGAGGGACATGACGAGCAACTAAATAACAACGCTTCTCTTATGAACAAGCAGGAGAATCCACACAAAGAAGGATAAGGAAGGTATTTTATTTATTTCCTTCTATGTCTTATAACTCTAGACCTTGGGCTTTATCAACCAAAATATGAGGCAGCCGATCAATCAATTATAAACATGTTGCTCATTGATGTTGCCAGAGAAATTCTCTCCTTATTCCAATTCTATTTTCCAAATCCAGGCAATGAGAGTGACACACTTTCCCCCTGAAGGTATGGTCTCTCCGTTGTGGATGGAGTCAAAAAAGACAAAGGCACAACTTCCAAGGAGCTTATTCTCTACTGGAGAATACAGTTAAAGACATTTCCATAGTAGACATTTTTCCTTTGTGCTTGTCTAGAATCGTTACATATCCTTCTTCATTTTTGGTAATGTTCTGTATTTTGAGTTCTAGCTTGTAAAGACAGAACAAAAATCATACAGTCCACTCCCTTTAGGTCAGTTGCTGGTAGACGGTCTAGGTTTCGCCAGTCCTTAGTACCCAAGCAAATGAGAAGATAGAAGAAACAAATGTCAGGGGTCGGGGGGCAGAGTCAGTCACCTGGCAGGTGTGAGGACAGGCACATAGAATCCCAGGGTCGCAGTTCAAAGTGTCATATGACTGAGTGCTTGTGGTCTCTGGTATTATTGCCAGAGACCACACAACGAGGTTGGAAATTGTGACCAGTATAACATAGTCTTAGGGTTCAGAGCTTTAGTACTCTTGGAAATTCTAGAAGTGCTTATGACATTCAGTAAGGTGTTCTTGCCTGCAGAATCCCAGGGACAGGGGAGCCTGGTGGGCTGCTGTCCTTGGGGTCTCACAAAGTCGGACACGACTGAAGCGACTTAGCAGCAGCAGCAGCAGCAAGCCTTTTGATACCAAAGAGTAGTCTTTTATTAGTACCTGAGACTCTCTGAACAATAATGTAGTCAACTGAAATGTCAATGACTGTGAAGGAAAAAAAAGTTGGTAAGAGAATGAAATGTTCTCCAGACTTCATTGCTCACAACTCCTCCAAGGAATTTTAAACTTGAAGGGACCTCTGTTCAGCATATTTTAAAATGACATCCGATTTCTTTATAGGAGCCTAAACACTTGCCTGGTGGCTCAGATGGTAAAGCAACTGCCTGCAACATGGGAGACCTGGGTTCAATCCCTGGGTCAGGAAGATCTCCTGGAGGAGGAAATGGCAAGCCACTCCAGTATTCTTGCCTGGAAAATTCCATGGAGCCTGGTGGGCTACAGTCCATGGGGTCACAAGAGTCAGACACGACTGAATGACTTCACTCTCAAACACTACAGTGCGATTTCTGTAACATAGTACATATTGACATTTTAAAACGATAACCTTGTAAGCAAGACAGCAAAAGAGACACAGATGTATAGAACAGTCTTTTGGACTTTGTGGGAGAGGGAGCGGGGGATGATTTGGGAGAATGGCATTAAAACATGTATAATATCATATAAGAAATGAATCACCAGTCCAGGTTCGATGCAGGATACAGGAAGCTTGGAGCTGGTGCACTGGGATGACCCAGAGGGATGGTATGGAAGGATAGTATGGGAGGTGGGAGGGGGGTTCAGGATTGGGAACACGTGTACACCCGTGGCAGATTCATGTTGATGTATGGCAAAACCAATACAATATTGTAAAGTAATTAGCCTCTAATTAAAATAAATAAATTTAATTTTAAAAATAATAAATAAATGAAACTGTTATATAGTACTCTTTTAAATGTATGCAGTGCAAATATATACTTTTGGAAATGTACCTCTTCATGAACCAAATAGGGTTTTTTAATGCTTTAATTAGTTTATATGCCTGTGGGTAAACATAATAAAAATCCTAGAGTCAGTTTTTGCATGTTTTATGTTCAGTCGCTCTGTTGTGTCCAATTCTGTGAGATCCCTGTGGACTGTAGCCCACCAGTCCATGGAAATTCCCCTCTGTCCATGTAAATTCCCAAGCAAGAATACTGAAGTGGGTTGCTATTTCCTCCTCCAGAGGATCTTCGCTACCCAGAGATTGAACTCGAGACTCCTGTGTCTCCTGCATTGCAGGCAGGTTCTTTAATCTGAGCCACCAAGGAAGCCAGTCTATTCTGTTATTATTTTTTATTTTAATATTTATCAATTCTGAGAAACATTGTTCATGTAAATAATTAGAGGGTAATTGAAAGAATTGTACTAGAGCAATTTCATTTATTTCTTTGAACATCTTATGAATTATACGTCAAAATGACATTGAGAGACCTAATTGAATTCCCAGATAATATATTATAGACCACTATGACATTCATTTATTTCAGTTTCTAGAATAGATCCCCAAATGACCTTTCCAAGAAGTATCAAATAACTATTAATTACATTAGTTATAGATTTCCACACTAAATTCAATTAACTCAGAAAACTTTGAAAAATCAAGGGGTTTTTCTGTATGAGATCTTTACCAATACAATGTTTCTGATAAAAGGTTTTAATTTTATTATGTGTATACAAAATCTTTTTTTCAAATCTTGGAGACGTAGTAGTGTCTTCAACCTATGGAAAATATATACCTTATTATTTAAATTTGTAAATCAAACCTTCACTGTCATTTCAAATATAATTAATCTTATTTTATTTTAGAAAAATACTTACTTTTTAGTTTCAGAGAAGTGTTAATAAAGTATTTTAAGAAGTACCATAAAAGCCACTGAAAAATGAATTGCAGCATACACGTGAAACATAGACTAGTAAAATCAGTAGAGAGTAAAAAGATGTAGAAATAATTTAACCAATAAATCCATTTTTATAAATTAGAAAAACAAGATAATATATCATTATACTTTTTTCATGCTTAATTTGTAATGCTAAACCAGTAACTAAAATTATTACTGATAGAGCATGATGTAAGATAAAATATATTTTTATGTGCGAGTACAATGTCAAGTTCAAATGTTTGGCTTTCGATAAAAAACAAGAGTTTATAATAAAAACCTGTAATAATGGCAGTAAGTTTATACTTTTTATATGCATTAAAGCTAGTAGATAATAATGAAACATAATAAAAATTACAACATATAGTCTATAAGGCTTTTTTTTTTTTTTTCTCAGAATGAGACAGAAAATGTTAAATGAAGACAGTATAGAGAGTTCTTTAAAAACTAAGAATAAAACCACCATATGACCCAGCAATCCCACTCCTAGGCATATACCCTGAGGAAACCAAAATTAAAAAGGACACATGTATCCCATTGTTCATTGCAGCACTATTTACAATAGCTAGAACATGGAAGCAACCTAGATTTCCATCGACAGATGAGTGGATAAAGAAGTTGTGGTGCATATACACAAAGTAATATTACTCAGCCATAAAAAGGAATACATTTGAGTCAGTTCTAATGAGGTGGATGAACCTAGAACCTAATACACAGAGTGAAGTGAGTCAGAAAGAGAAAGATAAATATCGTATTCTAACACATATACATGGAATCTAGAAGAATGGTACTGAAGAACTTATTTACAGGGCAGCAATGGAGAAACAGACACAAAGAAAAGACTTACGGACATGGGGTGAGGGGAGGAGAGGGTGAGATGAATGCAAAGAGTAACATGGAAACTTACATTACCATATGTAAAATAGATAGCCAAAGGGAATTTGCTGCACTCAGGAAACTCAAACAAGGGTTCTGTATCAACCTAGAGGGGTGGGATGGGGAGAGAGATGGGAGGGAGGTTCAAAAGGGAGGGGATATATGTATACCTATGGCTGAATTATGTTGAGTTTGACAGAAAACAACAAAATTCTATAAAACATTTATTCTTCAATAAAAAAATTAAAGTATTAAATGATTTATGAAATGAAATAGTGAACATTTAGTAAAGTTGGAATAATAGGTCAAAACTGTGATTTGATGAAATCAGTTTTGTTTACTTTATTGGCTAATGTACATTCAAATTAAAAGAAATTATGTATGAGTTTTGCCCATGGATTCTATTCAATGTATATGAGATAGTCAAAGTGCATCTAGTCAGTCATCTATCACTGATGCTGCGCTGATGTTGCAAGAGATTGTTTCTAAGAGAAAATAAAACATTTTAGAGATGAGTGTTAAGAATCTCTGAAAATAACTTGTGTTTAAATGTTTTTACACTTGGGTTTAAATGTTTTCAAACCATTTTTTTTTTTTTTGCATTCAGTTATTTTATTCTTATGCTTTCTTAGCATGGCTCTACTAGTACCCTTCCTTGAGAGCCATGCAATCTTTGACATTGTTCGTCTGAACTTATTAAATGGGTAGTTTCCATGTCTCCATTCCACCATGTATCCAGATTTAAAACATCCTAACAATACCTTGCTGGCAATGCCTCATTTCAGCATTAAGAAACAGATTTGTAAGACAGGAAATGAGGAGCAGCCTTAAAGATATGTGTTCTTAATTAAACACAATAGTAAGTTTTTTCTTTGTCCCTCTTCTTGGCAATGGAGAGATTTTTTATACACCCTGGAACATTAAAATATCTGAAAGTTAACTGAACTGATAGATTCCCTTAAATGTATCCTTGCTGGAATATCCTTGGGCATGTATTTTCCAACATGAATGCACCTGTGATAGGGTAGATGGGTTGAGGTAGGGAGTGATTTATTTAGATAGAAAAGTTGAAGAAAACCTTTTAGTCCAAGTTTCATGTGAACTGAGACAGGACAGATGAAAATGAGTAGAGATACTAAACGCTTGATTGGTTGGTTTAGCCACTAAGTTGTGTCCAACTCTTGTGACCCCATGGACAGTAGATCGCTAGGCTCCTCTGTCCATAGGATTTTCCAGGCAAGAATACTGAAATGGGTTGCCGTTTCCTTCTCCAGGGGATCTTCCTGACACAGAGATTGAAACTTGAAGACAATTTTAAGCAATTGCTATTGCTAAGTCGCTTCAGTCATGTCCGACTCTGTGCGACCCCATAGATGGTAGCCCACCAGGCTCCCCCGTCCCTGGGATTCTCCAGGCAAGAACACTGGAGTGGGTTGCCATTTCCTTCTCCAATGCATGAAAGTGGAAAGTGAAAGTGAAGCAGCTCAGTCGTGTCCGACTCTTCGCCACCCCATGGACTGCAGCCCACCAGGCCCCTCTGTCCATGGGATTTTCCAGGCAGTGGGGTGCCATTGCCTTCTCCGAATTTTAAGCAAAGAAAATGCAAATACAAAAGTCCTAAAATGAGGATGAACTTGGCTTGTTCAAAGAAATAAAAGGCTAGTGTGGATGGGAGGGAGATACGGAGAAATTGACAGTGAAGCTGGTGGTGGAAGGACACAGAAAGTGACACCATCTAAGTGAATAAGTAAAGAAGTCTGTTGAAGTTGAAATGCAATGAGAATCCACAGAAGAGTTTTCAAGAATTTCCTGATCTGATTTATACTCTAAAGGTGTAATTCTGAGGCTCCTCAGTGAGAAGTAATGATAGACAAGAGAGATAGAGAAAGGTAGAACTGAAGGTCACTTTGGAAGAATAGCCAACAGGATTTGCTGATGAACAGAATTTTCAAGGTATGCAAGGGGTAGAAATTGTAATTGATAACCTGGAATTTGAATTGATGTCAGGTCCAATTATTGAGATGGGAACTACTGGAGAATATACTTAGAGAATTCTATTCTTGTTTGGTATCTCTTCCAATGGGCTTCTGCTAGGTCCTCTCTTTGAGCTCATGTCCCCTTCTATATTATGTATACAAAACCATGCTCTCCATATCCTTGCTAGAACTGACAATCTTTTAAACTTAAGTTCTTGTGGTAGGCATGTACCTGTATCTCACTATGATTTGAGGTTCCCTGATTGTTTTGCCATTTGACATCTTTTGTTAAAATGCTTGTTTTGTTATCCTATTGATCATTTGAATATACTCTTTTATAAAAGATTTGTTTGTCGTTGCCAGTTTTTAAAATCACTTTATTTATCCTTTTAAAAAACTGTTTTGTTCAGTTCAGTCACTGAGTCATGTCTGGCTCGTTGTGACCCCATGGTCTAGCAGCATGCCAGACTTCCCTGTCCATCATCACCTCCAAGAGCTTATTCAAACTCTTGTCCATCAAGGTGGTGATACCATCCAACCATCTCATCCTCTGTTGTCCCCTTTTTCTCCTGCCTTTAATCTTTCCCAGCATCAGGGTCTTTTCAAATGAGTCAATTCTTCACATCAGGTGCCCAAAGTATTGGAGTTTCAGCTTCAACATCAGTCATTCCAATATATTCAGGACTGATTTCCTTTAGGATGGATTGGTTGGATCTCCTTGCAGTCCAAGCGAGTCTTCAAGAGTCTTCTCCAACACCACAGTTCAAAAGCATCAATTCTTCGGCACTCAGCCTCTTTTATAGTCCAACTCTCGCATCCATACATGATTACTGGAAAAACCATAGCTTTGACTAGACAGACCTTTGTTAGCAAAGTAATGTCTCTGCTTTTTAATAAGCTGTCTAGGTTGGTCATAACATTTTTTCCAAGGAGTAAGTGTTTTTTAATTTCACAGGTGTGGTCACCATCTACAGTGATTTTGGAGCCCAAAAATAAAAAGTCTTTCATTGTTTTCATTGTTTCCCTATCTATTTGCCATAAAGTGATGACACCAGATGCAATGATCTTAGTTCTGAATGCTGAGTTTTAACCCAACTTTTTCACTCTCTGCTTTCACTTTCATCAAGAGATTCTTTAATTCTTTGCTTTCTGCCATAAGTGTGGTGTCAACTGCACACCTGAGGTTATTGATTTTTCTCCTGGCAATCTTGATTCCAGCTTGTGCTTCAAGAAGACTGACATTTCACATGATGTACTCTGCATGTAAGTTAAATAAGCAGGGTGACAATATACAGCCTTGATGTACTCTTTTCTGATTTGGAACCAGTCATCGTTCCATGTCCATGTTCCAGTTCTAACTGTAGCTTCTTAACCTGCATACAGATTTCTCAGGAGGCAGGTCAGGTGGTCTGGTATTCCCATCTCTTAAAGAATTTTGCACAGTTACTTGTGATCCACACAGTCAAAGGCTTTGTAATAGCCAATAAAGCAGAAGTAGATGTTTTTCTGGAACTCTCTTGCTTTTTCGATGATCCAACGGATGTTGACAATTTGATCTCTGGTTCCTCTGCCTTTTCTAAACCCAGCTTGAACATCTGGAAGTTCACACTTCACATACTGCTGAAGCCTGGTTTAGAGGATTTTGAGCATTACTCCAGCATGTGAGATGAGTGCAACTGTGCGATTGCTTGAACATTCTTTGACATTGCCTTTCTTTGGGGTTGGAATGAAAACTGACCTTTTCCAGTCCTGTGGCCACTGTTGAGTTTTCCAAATTTGATGGCATATTGAGTGCAGCACTTTCACAGCATCATCTTTTAGGATTTGAAATAGCTCAACTGGAATATCTTCACCTCTACTAGCTTTGTTTGTAGTGATGTTTCCCAAGGCCCACTTGATTTTGCATTCCAGGATGTCTGGCTCTAGGTGAGTGATCACACCATTGTGGTTATCTGGGTCATGAAGATATTTTTTGTATAGTTCTTCTGTGTATTCTTGCCACCTCGTCTTAACATCTTCTGCATCTGTTAGGTCCATAGTCTTTCTGTCCTTTATTGTGCCCATCTTTGCATGAAATGTTCCCTTGTTATCTCTAATTTTCTTGAAGAGATCTCTAGTCTTTCCCATTCTGTTTTCCTCTGTTCCTTTGCATTAATCACTGAGGAAGCCTTTCTTATCTCTCCTTACTATTCTTTGGAACTCTGCATTCAAATGGGTATATCTTTCCTTTTTTCCTTTTCTTTTAGCTTCCCTTCTTTCTCAGCTATTTGTAAGGCCTCCTCAGACAGCCATTTTGCTTTTTTGCATTTCTTTCTCTTGGGGATGGTTTTGATCACTGTCTCTTGTACAATGTCATGAACCTCTGTCCATAGTTATTCAGGCACTCTATCAGATCTAATTAGTTGAATCTATTTGTCACTTTCACTGTATAATTGTAAGGGATTTGATTTAGGTCATACCTGGGTGGTCTAGTGGTTTTTGCTACTTTCTTCAATTTAAGTCTGAATCTGGCAATAAGGAGTTCATGATCTGAGCCACAGTCAGCTCCCAGTCTTGTTTTTGCTGTCTGTATAGAGCTTCTCCATCTTGGCTTCAAAGAATATAATCAATCTGATTTTGGTATTGACCATCTGGTGATGTCCATGTGTAGAGTCTTCTCTTGTGTTGTTGGAAGAGGGTGTGTTCTATGACCAGTGCATTCCCTTGGCAAAACCCTTTTAGCCTTTGACCTGCTTCATTTTGGACTCTAAGGCCACATTTGCCTGTTCCTCAATGTGTTTCTTGACTTCCTACTTTTGCATTGCAGTTCCCTATAATGAAAAGGACTTTTTTTTTTTTTTTGCGGTGTTAGTTCTAGAAGGTCTTGTAGGTCTTCATAGAACTGTTCAACTTCAGCTTCTTCAGCATTACTGGTCAGGGCATAGACTTGGATTACTGTGATGTTGAATGGTTTGCCTTGGAAATGAACAGAGATCATTCTGTCATATTTTAGATTGCATCCAAGTACTGCATTTTGGACTCTTGTTGACTAATGGCTATTCCATGTCTTCTAAGGGATTCTTGCCCACAGTAGTAGATATAATGGTCATCTGAGTTAAATTCACCCATTCCAGTCCATTTTAGTTCACTGATTCCTAAAATTCAATGTTTACTCTTGCCATCACCTGTTTGACCACTTTCAGTTTGCCTTGATTCATGGAACAACGTATGTCTTTTATACAGTGTGTATTACATATATCCAATCTGTGATTTTCCTTATAGCAGTTTTAATGTGAAAATGTCTTTCATTGAATATGTTAATTTTAATGTAGTTCACTTTTCAGTGTTTTCTGTGTTACATTAGGCGCTTTGCATTCTGTTTAAAAAATCTTTGTTTACCCTAAGGTCTTGAAGATTTTCTCCTATTTTCTTCACGTAACTTTACCTTTTTTTTTTTTTTTTTGCATTTAGGTCTATGAATCATGTTAATTAATTAAATAATTAAGGATGTAGAGGTCCAAAATACATTTTTTCACCTTTTATTTTTTTTTAACATTTTTTTAAAATTTTATTTTATTTTTAAACTTTACAATATTGTATTAGTTTTGCCAAATATCGAAATGAATCTGCCACAGGTATACCCACGTTCCCCATCCTGAATCCTCCTTCCTCCCCTACCCTCCCTCTGGGTTGTCCCAGTGTACCAGCCCCAAGCATCCAGTACCATGCATCGAACCTGGACTGGCATCTCCTTTCATACATGATATTATACATGTTTCAATGCTATTCTCCCAAATCTCCCCACCCTCTCCCTCTCCCACAGAGTCCATAAGACTGATCTATACATCGGTGTCTCTTTTGCTGTCTCGTACACAGGGTTATTGTTACCATCTTTCTAAATTCCATATATATGCGTTAGTATACAGTATTGGTGTTTTTCTTTCTGGCTTACTTCACTCTGTATAATAGGTTCCAGTTTCATCCATCTCATTAGAACTGATTCAAATGTATTCTTTTTAATGGCTGAGTAATACTCCGTTGTGTATATGTACCACTGCTTTCTTATCCATTCATCTGCTGATGGGCATCTAGGTTGCTTCCATGTCCTGGCTATTATAAACAGTGCTGCGATGAACATTGGGGTACACGTGTCTCTTTCCCTTCTGGTTTCCTCAGTGTGTATGCCCAGCAGTGGGATTGCTGGATCATAAGGCAGTTCTATTTCCAGTTTTTAAAGGAATCTCCACACTGTTCTCCATAGTGGCTGTACTAGTTTGCATTCCCACCAACAGTGTAAGAGAGTTCCCTTTTCTCCACACCCTCTCCAGCATTTATTGCTTGTAGACTTTTGGATCGCAGCCATTCTGACTGGCGTGAGATGGTACCTCATAGTGGTTTTGATTTGCATTTCTCTGATAATGAGTGATGTTGAGCATCTTTTCATGTGTTTGTTAGCCATCTGTATGTCTTCTTTGGAGAAATGTCTATTTAGTTCTTTGGCCCATTTTTTGATTGGGTCATTTATTTTTCTGATGTCCAGTTGACTAAGCACTGTTTATCATATTCAATTGCAGTGTTGATTCTGTCATATATTATGTCATATGTTGTGTTTTCTGGAACTGTTTCTGGGCTCTTTATTCTAGTGCATTTGGCTGGTAGTCTGTGTTACTTTTACATTGTCTTGGATTACTGTAGCTTATAGCAGGTCTTTATACTGTAGCTTTATAACAAGTAGAGCCTTCATTAGTTTTCTTCTTTGAACATTGTCTTACTATGTCAGGTCTTCTGTATTTCCATAGAAATAACACATGACATTTTTCACACACAAAAAAAATTCAAATTTTGATTGAGATTGAATTGCATCTATAGATCAATCATAGGAAAATAAGCTTTAAAATATTAAATTTTAAAATTTCCTTTAAACACAGATTTAGCAGCATTCTATAGTTTTTGATACTTTGAATTATCATTCAATTTAAAATATTTTCTAATTTCCTCTGAATTCTTCTTTGCCTGATGGATTACTTACATGTACTGATTAATTTCCAAACTTTTAAATATTTTGTAGTGATTTTACTCTTGTCAATTTCTAGTTTAATTCCACATGGAGAGAATTCTGATTTCAACTCTTTGCAATTTGTTAATATTCACTCTATGGTCTAAAATAGATATTATTTTGACAAATGTTCCTTGTGCAATTGAAAAGAATATATATTTTATAGTTTTAGAGAATCATAGTCAATACATATCCATAAAGTCGAGGTACTTAATTTTGTTGCTGAAATCCTCTAAATCTTTATTGATTTTTGACATTTTTTCCATTGGTTAAAGAGGTGTTAAACTCTCCAGTATTAAAAATAAAAGTCCAATATTCATTTTGCAATTATTCTTGTTTCAATTTTGTCAGCTCTCACTTTATATTTTACATATTTTAAAATAAATTAAAAGACGCTTACTCCTTCGAAGGACACTTATGACCAACCTAGACAACATTTTCAGAGAAGGCAATGGCACCCCACTCCAGTACTCTTGCCTGGAAAATCCCATGGACGGAGAAGCCTGATAGGCTGCAGTCCATGGGGTCGTGAAGAGTCAGACACGACTGAGTGGCTTCACTTTCACTTTTCACTTTCATGCATTGGAGAAGGAAATGGCAACCCACTCCAGTGTTCTTGCCTGGAGAATCCCAGGGACCGGGGAGCCTGGTGGGCTGCCATCTCTGGGGTCGCACAGAGTTGGACACGACTGAAGCGACTTAGCAGCAGCAGCAGCAGACAGCATATTCAAAAGCAGAGACATTACTTTGCCAGCAAAGGTCCGTCTAGTCAAGGGTATGGTTTTTCCAATAGTTATGTATGGATATGAGAGTTGAACTATAAAGAAAGCTGAGCACCAAAGAATTGATGCTTCTGAACTGTGGTGTTGGAGAAGACTCTTGAGAGACCTGTGAACTGCAAGGAGATCCAACCAGCCCGTCCTAAAGGAGATCAGTTCTGAGCGTTCATTGGAAGGACTAATGCTGAAGCTGAAACTCCAATACTTTGGCCACCTGATGTGAAGAACTGACTCATTGGAAAAGACCTTGATGCTGGAAAAGATTGAAGGCAGGAGGAGAAGGGGACAACAGAAGATGAGATGGTTGGATGGCATCACTGACTCAATGGACATGAGTTTGAGTTGCTGTGGTGTATGGGGTTACGAAGAGCAGGAAACGGCTGTTTGACTGCTGAACTGAGGTTTCCCCAATGAGAGGTAAGCAAACAAGATAAGTGGGACAGGAAGATGGTCACTGACTCTGCTATCCAGCTCTGGGAAGCCCTGGATGGGAAGCAGAAGTGGGGAAGTGAAAGGTTTGGCAGCTAGTAAGTGGAAGAGCTGGGATTTAAATGTGGCTATGTAACTGAAGTTTGCTTTTTTTGCAACTTTTGCTCTACCATGCCTTTTCCCAAGAACACAAATCCTTTTCTACTTTGAAAAAATCTGCTTAAAAGTTGCAGTCTGGAAAGACAATCAGAATTTTGTGTTAATGGTGATTTAAAACCAGGTGAAAATTCTGGGCAGATTGTCGGAACTCAGTAAATGTGAGTAATATTTTCTTCACTGAAAATCCATTTCAGCTGTTTAAATATGTTGCCATAGACGTATATTTAGTAACTGCTTTCAATGATGAAGGCACAGGGCCCAACACTGAGTAATTTAAAACAGTACTTTTGGAGGAAAAAGATGAGGGAATATCTGAGGAGAGTGTAAGAGAAAAAATTTTTCATGTTCTTTTCTATGAAGATATTAGATGACATTTATGATACAAAATAAGGAAAAATTAGTAAAACATAAAAATATGTAAGTAAATATCAGAAAATAAAAATTTAAAAACAAAAAAGTGGAAATTTAGTACTTCAGGTTAATTGCATAAATTGAAAATATTAATAAAAAGTTTCATAAATGTGTTTATTTGTTAAGAAAAAATATTTTAACCTTATTTGTTTAAAACTCCTTTAAAGAAAATGTGATTTCATAAAAATATTCTATTTACCTTGAAGAACACAATGTTTTAAGCTAGGAAGTAACTAAAATATGTTTATGCTATAAAATTTCCTTAAGGAAATTTCTTATAAAAATTAAAATGTTTAATTTCTGCTTACATCTGATTTGTGAATAACTAGATGTAATACAATGATACAATATTATTACTCAAATCCTAAATTGTCTGAACTGAACCATATGTCTGAGATCTGAAATATACTGGATTGTAGCTCTGATAAATAACTGTTCATTAAGAGGACTAAATATACTATTGGAAACGTTTTCATAAAAATGTCGATTTATTTGGCTTAATTCTAGAGGAGATATGCACAGTTCACTACTGCCCTCTGCTGCATGGAAGGGCCAGGGAAAAAGAACTGTCACAGAAACCACAGTATCTGAACTGATTTGCTGGATAACCTACACGAGCCATTCTTTCCTGTGAAATATGCTGACCAATACTCACTGTAAAATGAGCCCTTGGATTAGATTCCTAGTACATCTAGAACTACTTAAAGAAAGAAGATGATAATTTTAAAAAGTTTAGACAATGTCTTCATGAAGCAGCTACTGTTTCAGAGGCAAGGTCTAGAAGAAATTTATCTCATTACCAATAGGTCAGTATAGTCTGTCTTAGATGATTAGTGTCTTATTGTGGGAAGAAGCTTTAGAGAACACATCATTCAAATGCTCAGTCAATGATAATTGAATTGTTGAAACAAACGTAAATCCACTCTGTTTTTAGAGGCTACGAAGTTCTTTTTGTTATATATAGAAAGCTTCTATTTATGAGAAGGTAAAACTATGCCCTTCTTGTTAACAGGTGGTTTATTATAATAGAAGCAAATCTTAAACCTCCTTCCTCCAAAGATAAAAACATTTATTCACAACAAGAAGTCACTCAGTCTAGTCATGCAAGCTGGGAGAACCCCCATTCTGTTCTTATATACTCACACAAGAAAATTGAAAAGCTAGTCTTTCTGCAGAACTATCCAGTCTTCTAGTTAGTTCACAAAACAATATATCTGTTAAATGAAGGGGGCAGTGGTAATATGGGGAAAATCACAATCAGATATTAAAGACAAGATAACATACCCCCCAAAAAGACACAAGTATCTTTTAAATTGTCATGATAATATTAATGCTTAATAAAAGTAAAAATGACTCCTGAATATCATCACCTGATTCATTTCCAATTCTCATGCATATGACTGCTTAGTCGTTCCAACTCTTTTGTGATCCCATGGATTGTAGCTCACCAGGTTCCTCTGTCCATGGGATTTTCCAAGCAAGAATACTGGAGTGGGTTGCCATATCTTCCTCCAGAGGATCTTCCCAATGCAGGGTTTGAATTCACATCTGTGTCTCCTGAATTGACAGGAGGATTCTTTACCATTGAGCCACCTGAGAAGCCCTTCCAGTTCTCGTGTATACCCAAAATGTGCTTTACAACATCTATATTATACTCCTCAATACTGTTTTGGTGATGCTCTGACTTACAGAATGGTTTTGTATTAGCTTGTATTCTCACACTGGTTGGGACTATTCTGTTATCCTTGGGTCTCTATGAGAAAGGGTTAGTTTTAAGCTGCTTTTGATAGAAAGATCAATCTACCTTGTGTGTCAGATAAGACAAATTCCTCTGCAAGAGCAATAGGGGACTGGACAAATTGGAGCTTTGGGATCACCATTCCACACGCTCCGGATTCTTATATTTTCTTGCTGCAAGGTGATTGTCCAAAGTGGTTGAGATTTTAGAATTTATTACTGTTTTGTCTCTTCTTTCTAATAATTATTTTGTATTTGACAAATATTGCTTTAACCTTGTTCTCACCACAGCATTTCATCAAATGCTGAGACTGTGAAGGAGCTTCTAAAATCTAGAGCGACTAACATTTATTCCTTCCCCCCCCAAAAAAAAATCAACAATTAACAAGTGGTTGAACTGATCAGTTCTCAAATGCTACCAAGGATAATGAGTTAACCAACGTATAAATGAGAGAGATTATAAAGGAGGTAGGGGACATTGTGAACAACAATAGGAAACTTGGAATAGTCTTGCAAGTTAAAATCACAGGTAAAGAACAATTACTAAATAAAAACATCAAAAAACAATCTACCTAAGTTTACTAATATCAAAGTGAAAGTGAAAGTCACTCAGTAGTGTCCAACTCTTTGGTACCCCATGGACTATAGGAATGGGAATTCTATAGTTCTATAGAATGAGAATTCATGGAATTCTCCAGACCAGACTACTGAAGTGGGTAGCCTTTCCCTTCTCCAGGGGATCTTCCCAACCCAGGGATCAAGCCCAGGTCTCCCTCATTGCAAGCAGATTCTTTACCAGCTGAGTCACCAGGGAAGCCCAAGAATACTGGAATGGGTAGCCTATCCCTTCTCCAGTGGAACTTCCCGACCCGAGAATACAACCAGGTCTCCTGCATTGGAGGCAGATTCTTTACCAACTGGGCTATAAGGGAAGCCCAAGAGAAAGTCTCCCAGTTGTGTCCAACTCTGCAACCCCATGGACTGTCACCCACCAGCCTCCTCTGTCCATGGGATTCTCCAGGCAATAATATTGGAGTGGGTGGCCATTCCCTTCCCCAGGGGACTAGTATCAAAGATGAAACAAAATCAGAGTGATGGAGTTAATCAATGAAAATCTGCAGCAGATGAGTTTTAAATCTGCTCTTGAAGGAAGATATCTGATTAAATTATTAAAATCAGATTTAAAAGGGCAATTCTTTATGTTTTAGATGAAGAAGTTCTCCAAGGAGTGCAGGGTAACACAGATAAGGCATGAAGATGAAAACTACAGTGTAAAGAGAATCTAATGAATTGCAGATGGCTGGCCTAATCCTTTGTAACATAATTTTGATGTTGGCAACACATGTAATCTATGTAGTAACTCCATGCCCTAACTCCAGCAAGAGGTGTTAAACTCCCCTTTCAAGATGAAAAATGTTTAGAATGATTTAGTTATAGAGAATTAAATGCATTAAAATTACATTTTGGCATAAAGTTAGATTTTAAATGAAAATTAAATTTAAGTAATGAAAAATGAATGTAGCGTAAAAATTTATGGAAGCAATTGTTAGAGAAAAGTCAAGGACTACTGCCATGATTAATAATGTGACCAATGAGATTATTTCCTTGCCAAGCAAAGGAACACAGACCAAAAAAGAAATTTCCTAGGAGATGATTTTTTCCTAGTGGGAAAAATCAAGGGGTTTTAATGTGCTAGAAAGGTAGGGTTCATTATACTTATGTTAACTAAGGGCTGAAAATCACTTTCTGGATAGGATGGAATAGGTTACTAATTCTGTGCTTAATTGGTTAAAACAAAACCTATTGTCCCTTGTTCAGGAAAGAATCTTGATTTAGATATGGTGAGGGTGAACACACTGATAGCTCTCCAAGTTCTTTGTCTTTGGGACTTCTCTGGTGGTCCAGCTGCTAAGACTCTGCACTCCCAAAGCAGGGAGCCTGGGTTTGATTCCTGTTCTGAAACTAGAGCCGATGAGTTTGCATTCCTCAATGAAGATCTTGCATTCTGCAGGGCATTTAGTTTTGATATCTTTTAGGCAAGTCCTGCTTTAAGTAGAAAGAGCTCCTTTTATACAATGTGCGAGTTATCTAAATTGGATTTCTCTATGATTAAATTTCTCTATTATGTCTTCATCCTCCCACCCTCTATACATCATGACCCCTCCCCCCCAAAAAAAAAGGTTGGCAAAATACAGATCACATCAGGTACAGCTTCTGATAATAGACATGAATAATTTCCCCAACTATAAGGCTCATTGCTTTAACATTTCTGTACCTTGAATAAATAACAGAATAGTGTGGGATAATAATGCTTTCCATTCACTGGAAATGGTTCACTTATGTTCATCTGGAATAACTCAATCCATCTGCTCTCAGACAATTTATTAGATTTACCAAACCATGAAGTTAAATTTCAATGCTTGGAAGAGGAATTGTATGAGGCAACATGAGTTTACAATAATATGCAATTCCATACCTTTTTTCCTTTGACAGGAATAAATTGGCCAATTTCACAAACAATTTAACGCTGTTTAACGCTAACACTTAAATGTAGCAGTGTGTCCTTTACTTCTTCAGAGTAAGCTGGAAATGTGATCTGTAATTAAAGCACAATGATTCAACTTCTCCCTAACAGGAAAGATGCTAATGATTGGCTTCTTAAAGAGAATTGCATGCCTTTGTGAGGTTTGCCAAGTAGCATTTTGAAATGTAACTCTCCATATAGGTGGCAACTGTGGGAAAGAACACACCTGTAAATGTAGGAGAGGAAAGAGTTGTTGTTGTTCAGTCCCTCAGTTGTGTCCAACTCTTTTCAACCCCATGGACTGCAGTACGCCAGGTTTCCCTGTCCTCCACTCTCTCCAGGATTTTGTTCAAGTTCATGTCCATTGAGTTGATGATACTAACTGTCTCATCTTCTGCCACCCTCTCCTCCTTTTGTATTCAATCTTTCCCAGCATCAGGGTCTTTTCCAATGAGTTGGCACTTCACATCAGGTGGCCAAAGGATTGGAGCTTCAGCTTCAACATCAGTATTTTCAATGAATATTCAAGATTGATTTCCTTTAGGATTGACAGGTTGATCTCCTCGCAGTCCAAGGGACTCTCAGGAGTCTTCTCTAGCACCACGGTTCGAAAGCATCCAACTTTCATATCCATACATGACTACTGGAAAAACCATAGCTTTGAATAGACAAACGTTTATTGGCAAAGTGATATCTCTGCTTTTTAATACGGTGTCTAGGTTTGTCATAGTTTTTCTTCCAAAGAACAGGTGGCTTTTAATTTCATGGCTGCAGGCACCATCTGCAGTCATTCTGGAGCCCAAGAAAATAAAGTCTCTTGCTGTTTACATTTTTCCCTATCTTTTGTCCATAAAGTGATGGGACCAATGCCATGCTTTTCATTTTTTGAATGTTGAGCTTTAAACCAGCTTTTTCACTCTCTTCTTTCACCTTCATCAAGAGGCTCTTTAGTTCCTCTTCACTTTCTGCCATTAGGGTAGTGTCATCTGCATATCTAAGGTTATTGATATTTCTCCAGGCAGTCTAGATTCCAGCTTCAACTTCATCCAGCCTGGCATTTCCCATGATGTACTCTCCATATAAGTTAAATAAGCAGGGTGACAATATACAGCCTTGACATACTCCTTTCCCAATTTTGAACCAGTCTGTCGTCCCATGGAGAAGGCAATGACACCCCACTCCAGTACTTTTGCCTGGAGAATCCCATGGACAGAGGAGTCTGGTGGGCTGCAGTCCATGGGGTTGCTAGAGTCGGACACGACTGAGCGACTTCATTTTCGCTTTTCACTTTCATGCATTGGAGAAGGAAATGGCAACCTACTCCAGTGTTCTTGCCTGGAGAATCCCAAGGACAGGGGAGCCTGGTGGGCTGCCATCGATGGGGTCGCACAGAGTCGGACACAACTGAAGCGACTTAGCAGCAGCAGCAGCCGTCCCATTTAAGGTTCTGTTGGTTGTTGACCTGCAGGTTTTCTCAGGAGGCAGGTAAGGTGGTATTCCCATTTCTTTAAGAATTTTCCACAGTTTTTTGTGATCCACTCAAAGGCTTTAGCATAGTCAGTGCAGGAGAGGTAAGAGACATCAGTTCAATCCCTGGGTCGGGAAGATCCCCCAGGAGAAGGAAAAGCAACCCACTCAGTATTCTTGCTTGTAGAATCCCATGGAGAGAGGAGACTGGCAGGCTGCAGTCCACAGGGTTGCACAGAGTCAGACATGACTGAAGCAACATAGTACTCATACATATACACCCTACTTTAATTTAGAAACTCACTAATTGTATGTCAATACCCAATAGCAAATGGAAGGGATATGGTAAATGACAGCCCATCCATTAATATTCTGTATTTAATAAAGTTGTCTGCATTTGTGACCACAGATTGGCAATAACTGTGGAGCCTTAGTGTTCTTGTCTGGAGAATCTCATGGGCAGAAGAGCCTGGTGGGCTATAGTCTGAAGCACCTTAGCGTACATGCATGTGGAGCCTTAGACAAATTACAGGAATGTTATGTGCCTTAATTTCTTTATTTGTAAAGTAGAGGTAATAGTAGCATTTATAGGATTCCTGTAAGACTGAATAAGATAACATATGTAAAATTCACAGAACAGAATCTGAAATATGCTGAGTACAAAATATATTAGCTCTTGATAGTATTGATATAAAAATTGAGTTGGCCAAAAAGTTTGTTCAGGTTTTTCCATAAAATGGTATGGAAGAAAACTTGAAGAAACTTTTTAAGCCAACCCATTATTTTGGTGACATCCCCTTGTTCATTGTCATGCTATCATGAAACCATGTTATCAACTCACCAGGTCAAGAACTGAGCATAATAATTCTCACAAACATAGCATTTTATTTTAATAGATTAAGAATAGTCAAAAAAAAACAATAGTCAATTTAACTTATGCATTAGAAAATCTGAGATAAAAGGAATTTAGGGTATAAATTACTTTTCTTAGATGAGGCAAAAAGCTAGAAATTAAAGAATTCTCTGGTTTGATACATCCTGATCATTGACTGTGTGGGTTTTCAAAGGAATTATGATAGAATTATGGGTAATACTTATTTTGCATGTTATTTTCTTTGATCTTCAAATTTTTCTAAACCAAACAAGCATTACTTTTTAGCTCCACGCAAAAACTAAAATAAGCAAATGTGACAGTATTTTTTTAAAGAAAGAAACTAAAGAAAACATTATAATGAATTCACTCATTGAAAATAAAATTTTGCGACTTTAGTAAATAAACTTTAGCTATATAAAAGATTTAAAACCCACAATTCATAATCTGATGATATGCATGAAGAGTTGCCACAGTGACTTGAAACAAAATGCCAATTTATTGTCTATGAAAAACTTGTTCAAGACTTTTCTTGAGTAAAATTGGAGACATCGTCTCCACAAATACATTCACAACAAAGCAAATACAGTGTAGGGATATTAACATTAATATTCACTAGTAGGCAAATCTTGAGTTCCAAATTCCTATTTGCCTATGGAGAGCACCTCAATAAGAGTCTGTCTTCAAGGACTCTCAAGGATGCTCATACAGTTACTCATCAGTCCTTGGTCATACAGATACACTCACAGTCTCCAACTGGAATAAGTTTCAAAATCAGTCATGTCCTTTGACCAACAGGACTTTTTGCTACATGTGGACTCATAATTCCAGACTCTTTCTTCCATTTGGGACCCTGTTGTTTTTTTCTGTTGTCTGGGCACTGTTGAAGCCACTCAGATTGATCAGATATGTTTGCAACACCATTTCTTAGTATATTAACATGGATTCCAGCCTTTTCCTTCCACCCCAGGAAGTCAATCTCTTGGTAAATTAGTAGATTCATATAGATATCTATCACCTCTTATCAAACAGAATAGTATAAACCCTTGTCTCCCCAACCTGAATTCCAGATAAGAATACTTTCAGCATGTACTCCCTTTCCAGAAATTAAGTTGGTAGCTCTGGAGTTTTTTGTTGTTGTTTTTGTTTGTTTTTGTTTTTAGCAACTTTCAACTTGTCATGTCCCAAATAAAAAAAAAAGTGTTAAAATTTACAGACCAAAGGGTAGTTAGGTGTACAAGCATGATCTTTTAAAGCTCTCAGATAAAAGTTATCAACGTTTGTTTCTGACTTTTTGCTTGTCATATCATTATTTGCATAGATAGTAAGAGATAATCTATATATTTTGTATCTTTTTTGATTAAAAATAAATCCTTATAAGTACTGAAACAGTATGAGACTATTTAAGGTAAAAGTGTAAGAAAAAGAGAGTTAGAAAAGGCACAGAAAAGTCAAGGAGGAGTTGTGCTAAAGTCCTAAAAATGGTTATGTTGGAAATGTTATTGGAGAAAATTTCCACCCTTTGTTTGATTGCAGAATGGCGTGGTTGAGGCTGAATTTCACTTCTATTAGTAATATGAGAAAAATGTTACAAAAACACAGTAATGTATGTACACCTTCAGGGTACACATCTTTACTCTTTGAATGGCACTGTGTTTGTAATGAATAACTTCTCTAGATACTGAAGTAATAGAAATAGAAATAACATCAATTTCTTTTGTCACAGATTATTTGCAGTTTAAACATTCTGCTATTCACTGATGTAATATTACTGTGATCTAGTTTTTCCATTCTTTAATTTTGACCTCAAACAACCTGATCAAATGAAGTTCAGTTACTTTCTTATCAGAACTGGAAGTTGTCTATGTTATGAGTGGAAAAGGAACCCATTTACTATAAATTCAAAACCTACTTCTATTCTGTGTAAAACGTAGTCAAATAATAGGATACACTGTCTTAGATAAACCATTTGATTTATGTGGAAAACAAGAAACTCCACCCAGTGTTCAAGGATTTCAAGCCTGCTGTCTTTAAAGTAGATTTATAGTTTCATATTTGTCACTATTCATTCATATTTTCTCTCACATGTTGGCTTGCTCTCTTTCTCTTATGTTGATATATTTTCTGATGAAAAAGTAGGTATAAAGGTTAGGTTGTGAAAAATATCCCATTTATGTTGTAAATAGTAAGATACAGTTTCTTGCTTTGTCTTTTGACAGAGTCAATATTCCATTAATTTCTTTGAAAGCTGCAACTGATAAAGTCAGTTGCACAGCTTCTAGAGATTATAGTGATCTATTTCTCTTTAATCTGTCCTTGATCTGACTTATGAGCCCCTTTTGGAACAAATGACTCCCAAAGGAAGAGAAACAATGTCTGTATCCCCATCCCATACCCCAACTCTCACTCAGATACTTTAAGAAGACAACATTAAACATGGTCCTAAGGATGCAAACTTGTTTTGGAGGCCTGAAGCAATGCTTGAGGCTGGTGCTAGTGATCAGATGTGGAAGAGACAAAACAAAATTTATTGCCATATTTTTCTCCTTTACAATCTTTTTGTTTTTTTGTTTTTTTTTTAATTGAAGTATAGTTGATTTATAGTGTGTTATTTTCAGGTATTCAGCAAAGTGATTCAGTTGTATATGTTTATATATACTCAGATTCTTTTCCTTTATAGGTTATTGTAAAATACTGAATATAACTGCCTGTGCTACACAGTAGTTTCTTTTTGGTTCTCTGTTTCATATATAGCAATGTGTATATGTTAACCCCGAATTCTTTCTATAATATATGTGCTGTGTGTGTGTGTGCTTAGTCACTAAGTCATGTCTGACCCATTGAAACTCCTAGACTGTAACCTACCAGGCTCTTCTGTCCATGGGATTTCCCAGACGAGAATACTGGAATGGGTTGCCATTTCCTTCTTCAGGGGATCTTCCTGACCCAGGAATTGAAAACACATTTCCCGAGATTCCTGCATTGGCAAGCAGACTCATTACCTCTGAGCCAACTGGGAAGCCCTTCTATAATATATAATAGAGATCAATGATCTGGGGTGATTTTTCTAGGTAACCCCGCACCTGAAGGAGAATAACATTAAAGCAACTAAAATGAAAGCCCAATGGAGACGGATAAAATAGGGTCTCAGCCGAAGAGAGAACAAGTAGCTGGGTTCATGGCACAGGCTAACAGGGCAGGCCGTAACGACGATCAAGCCTTTAATCCTTAATCAGTAGGAAACAGTCATTGTAGGCCTTAGGAGGAAATGCACTCAAGGTTTTTTGCAAGCAAGGCCTGTATCTAGTGGCACAATAGTTGTCAATTAATCAGGTAGTCTTTGATAAGCCTTAGCATTCCATCTATTCTGTTCTGTCAGCAAAGAATGGAATGTGAGAGAAGATGAGAGTTTTGATAAATCCTATCCAAAGGATTAAACAAAAGAGTAGAAGTCTATGGGAGTTTCAGTTACCAATTTAGATGTGGGTTAGGAATGACCTTAATAAGAAATTTGAAAGTTTTGTCATTCCTTATGTTTGCAATTTTGTAGTTATTATGGGGACTTTTTATTGTTATCAGCAGCCTTCCTGATTATCTTTGAGAAAAACAAACACCAAAGGAACTAGGGTGTCTGTATCTCATTTATAAGCTTAATTTTGGAGGGCAGAAAGGAAGTCCAACCAGCTAGAACAGCACTTACAAAACAGGAAGAAAGCAATTGAATCCTGGTGATCTGCTGAAAAGATTAAAGAAGATGGGTGGCTGACCTGATTTTGCATGATTTTAAGAAAGATTTTAGCAATGAAAAGCACTAGTTGAAATTTTTAAGTTTAATTTTTTTAACTTTTTAGATTTTTTATATTGAAGTGTTGCTGATTAACAATGTGTTGGCCCCAGGTGTACAGTAAAGTGATTCAGTTATACACATATTAATACGTCTATCTATTTTTTTCAAATTCTTTTCTCATTTAGATTGTAACAGCTTAATTTTATTCACATTTTTTTATTTCTACAATATTGGGTTAAAAGTTTGCGCAAGTAGGAAGTACCAGGTTGTTCACTAAAGTCTATTTTCTTGGGAAAAGGAAAACAAGGTTTAAATAAAGTCAAAGATGAGTATCCCAACTTCCCTTCCTCAAATTATCTCACCCTTCTCCTGACAGAGACAGAATTGTTCTAAGGGTTGCATTTGTTGTATTAGTAAAGGACCATCTTTTTCCATTCACTTGGTATAATTTTAGGAACAGAAACATATTTTAGTAGTAAGTTGTAAATTTCATGTTAAATATGTTTCCACTATATCCCCACACTTGATGCTCAGCTGACTCTAGAAAAAGTAACTGCAACAATCCTCTGAAAACTTTCTTATTAAATCATTTCCTTTCCTGTGGTTCATATACTAGTTTCTAAAAAGAGTTCTAGAATATAAGCTAAAATGGAACATAACAATATGCCATAATAAAAATTAAAGATAGAAGACTACATATGCATGAATTCAGAATGCTGATGATCGCTCCCCAATCCAGAAAGATAAATAATTTCAGGCACTTGTGCATGTCTTTCTCTGGCCTGAAATAACTTAGTGATGGTGACCACCACCCATGTGCTCTTATATCCTTCTAAGCGACTCTGGCCACCCTCAACCTCTGCTGCCAAAGTAGCCACATGGTCACACGCCTCTCATTGCTGACCTCAGATTATTGAATTAGGACTAGTCCCTGATTAGAGGCAGTTTATCCATGGAATGCTTAATCACTTTGTCCAACATGAGAGTTAGACTCTCTCTGTTGATTGCAGTGGGAAGCAAAAATTCACAGTTGGAAGACTGACAAACATTAGGACCAAAACTCCCTAGGGTATGGCCAAGTCATAGCTGCAAAGACTTAGAGGAGAAAATCTATTAACCATAAATGCTAAGCATCCTGAGAAACCAGTCGCCCCTTACCAATCTCTAGGTTTAGTGAGAACTTAGTGTAGCTGCTCTTCCCAAATTTCCATGAGAATCCATTTATTTTCTCAAGGTCAGTTCATAATAAATTGAATTAACTTGAATTTTTTCTATGCGCTGCAACAATGAGCACCAGACCAAAATACCCTACACTCTACTTTCCATCAAAACAGAGTCTCTTCCAGGCATTACTCAAAATTTACATTCTCCAAGCAGCACTGTTTTTAAAGGAAGCCTATTCTATACATTTGCACTCATCTCAAAATTGCAATCATTCATCTCACAATTACACTCATCTCACACACTGGCAAAGTAATGCTCAAAATTTTCCAAGAAAGGTTTCAACAGTATGTGAACTGAGAGCTTCCAGATCTTCAAGTTGGATTTAGAAAAGGCAGACAAACCAGAGATCAAATTGCCAACAAACAATGGCACCCCACTCCAGTACTCTTGCCTGGAAAATCCCATGGATGGAGGAGCCTGGTGGGCTGCAGTCCCTGGGGTCGCTAAGTCGGACACGACTGAGGGACTTCACTTTGACTTTTCACTTTCATGCATTGGAGAAGGAAATGGCAACCCACTCCAGTGTTCTTGCCTGGAGAATCCCAAGGATGGGTGAGCCTGGTGGGCTGCCGTCTATGGGGTCGCACAGAGTCAGACATGACTGAAGCGACTTAGCAGTAGCAGTAGCAGTTGGATCATAGAAAAAGAAAGAGAATTCCAGAAGAACATCTACTTCTGCTTCATTGACTATGCTAAAGCCTTTGACTGTGTGGATTACAAAAAACTGTGGAGACTTCTTCAAGAGATGGGAGTACCAGACCACTTTACCTGTCTCCTGAGAAATCTGTATGCGGGTCAAGAAACAATAGTTAAAACTGGACATGAAACAACAGATTGGTTCCACTGGGAAAGGAGTACGTCAAGGCTGTATACTGTCTCCTTGCTTGTGCTGTGCTTAGTCACTCAGTTGTGTTGGACTCTTTGTGACCACAAGGACTGTAGCCTACCAGGCTCCTGTGTCCATGGGGATTCTCCAGGCAAGAGTACTGGAGTGGGTTGCCATGGCCTCCTCCAGGGAATCTCCTCCATCCCAGGACTGAACACAGGTCTCCCGCATTGCAGGTAGATTCTTTACGGTCTGAGCCACCAGGGGAGCCACCTTGCTTATTTAACCTATAATGCAGACTTCATCATGTGAAATGTTGGGCTGGATGAAACACAAGCTGGAATCAAGATTGCCTGGAGAAATATTAATAATCTCAGATATGCAGATTACATCCCAGACTTCATCATGTGAAATGTTGGGCTGGATGAAACACAAGCTGGAATCAAGATTGCCTGAAGAAATATTAATAATCTCAGATACACAGATTACATCCCCCTTATGGCAGAAAATGAAGAGAAACTAAAGAACCTTTTGATGAAAATTAATGAGGAGAGTGAAAAAGATGGCTTAAAACTCAGCATTCAAAAAAATGAATATCATGGCGTCCGATCCCATCACTTCATGGCAAATAGATGGGGAAACAATGAAACCAGTGAGAGACTTTCTTTCCTTGGGCTCCGAAATCATTGCAGATGGTGACTGCAGCCATGAAATTAAAAGACACTTGCTCCTTGGAAGAAAAGTTATGACCAACCCAGACAGCATATTAAAAAGCAGAGACATTTCCTTGCTGACAAATGTCCATCTGGTCAAAGCTTTGGTTTTTCCAATAATCATATATGGATGTGAGAGTTGGACCATAAAGAAAGCTGAGCACTGAAGAATTGATGCTTTTGAACTGTGGTGTTGAAGAAGACTCTTGAGAGTCCCTTGGACTGCAAGGAGATCAAACCAGTCCATCCTAAAGGAAATCAGTCCTGAATATTCTTTAGAAGGAATGATGCTGAAGCTGAAGCTCCAATACTTTGGGTATCTGATGTGAAAAGCTGACTCATTTGAAAAGACCCTGATGCAGGGAAAGATTGAAGGCAGGAGGAGAAGGGAATGACAGAGGATGAGATGGTTGGAGGGCATCACTGACTCGATGGCCATGAGTTTGAGTAAGCTCCGGGAGTTGGTGATGGACAAGGAAGCCTGGCGTGCTTCAGTCCACTGAGTTTCAAAGAGTCAGACATGACTGAGTGACTGAACTGAACTGATATGCTTACTCAACAGCAGCTAAAAAATTGGACCAATTCTGTATACTAGCTGACTGTACTCACTATAAATTTGTGTTCAAATTAATGGGCATTATGAGCATTCAATACTGCTCTAGTAAATTATTTTTTAACTCTGAGCCAATTAATGTCTTAGCTTCTTAAATCTCTAAAGCTCAACTGCTTCTCACATAAATTGTAAACTTCCCACACATAGTTCATTGGGGAAAAAAAAAAAAAAAAGATGAAATCTCAAACCAAAAATCCCAGTCTCAATTTCCACTACCAATTTCCTTAAACTACCACCATCCGTCTACACATTCAATTTGTTTTTTTCCAGTAGAATTAAAGATCCTCTTTCTGGGCTAAGTCCCCTCTTACCCTGTGCCTTAGATCCTATTCTTTGCCTTTATAAAAAATACTGCTTTTGAATTATCTTCCTTCTCTTTTACAGCATCAATTTCTCTCTCTATACTGGGTCATTTTTTTTTGAGTTAGAAGTATGTATTAATGTCTCTATCATAAAAACAAAGAGCCTCCTTAGATTCCATGAGAGCTTCTAGCCTCAATTGTATGCCTTAGATCTCCTTCACAGAAACCGTCTCCCAAGGCTTGTCTAGAGCTACTGTTTCTATTTCTTTGCATCACATTTTCTTCTCAACCCACTGTAGTTGAGGTTTAGTTTTCATTTCTTTAAATTGACTTTGCTCAGGGTCACCAATAACCTCATCAAAGCCAGTGACTGCTTCTCCATCCTCATCTTGAAGAAATATCAATTTCCTCAGCAATTAGAATTGGCCACTCCTCTCACCCTTTTTTCACACATTTATTCTTCAATTCTAGGATCATAGTCTTAGCTTTCTTCAGACTTTACTGGATCCTTGCTCTCTGTGTTATGAATGTGCATCAGTCTGTCTGTCTCTCCTAGCCACTTTTCCCCTATATGATCTCTACACTGATGCCTCAAGGCCAAGATCTCTATCTCAAGCCTTCATCTTTTCCTCATAAATTCTATGTTATTAAATTGCAGCTGTATACTAAAAATTTACACCTTAATCCTCAACCTGTCTTCTAAACTCCAGTCTTGACTATCTAGTTGTTCAATTCATGCATGTGATGGATGGCCAATAAACAGTCAGGTTTGGCACAGCTTATATCTACATGATCTTTGGGTCTTTCTACAAACATCACCTCCCTGCTGACACTTTATTAATATACCTATTTAGAAGAGCAAATCCGTCTTTTGGACTCTGTGGGAGAAGGCGAGGGTGGGATGATTGGAGAGAATAACATTGAAACATGTATATTATCATGTGTGAAATAGATCGCCAGTCCAGGTTCGATGCATGAGACAGGGTGCTCAGGGCAGGTGCACTGGGATGACCCTGAGAGATGGGATGGGGAGGGAGGTGGGAGTGGGATTTAGGATGGGAAACATATGTACACCTATGGCTGATTCATGTCAATGTATGGCAAAAACCACTACAGTCTTGTAAAGTAATTAGCCTCCAACTAAAATAAATAAATTAATTAACTTAAAAAACATAAATAAATAAAAGAGCAAATCCACATTAAGGGTTCCTGTTTTCCTTGTAACATTAAAATTTTCTTTATTATACTCATCACCATCTGATATCTATTGTTTATTTGTTGTCTATCTTCCCCTCAAGGAAAGGTAGCTCCATAAAGGTAGAGACTTATTCTATTGCCTTCACAGTTGTATTTCCAAGGGTAACTATAATCTTGGGGTAGTAATAATATATTCAAAAATGTTTGTGAAATTAATATACCTCATAACAAGTCTTTGCTACTCAGAAAATGGCATCATGCTATGCCTATTTGCTCAGAACAAAAATCCCCAGAATTATACCTAATCCTTCTGTTTCTCTCATTCTCTACATTTCATCCGATCCGTCTAATTCAAAATACATCCTACATCTTAGCATTTCTCACTATCTTAATTGCTATTCACTTTCAGTCCAAGATACCACCATCTCATTGGGTTATTTCCACAGGCTCCTAATCATTTTCTCTGCAGCCCTAATTTTCTCCCCTAGCCCAAGAGATCCTCCTGCACACTACATTGGGTGTTTTTTCTAAATTACAAATCTGACCCCACCACACTTGTAATCAAAATCCTTCAACTTCCTACTGAAACTCTAAAACATTCCAAACTATTCAACACAATATGTGAGGTCCTACAGAAGCTCCCCTTTGCCTGTGTCACTAACCTTATCTCTTAACATTACTTCTAATTATTTCCTTTGGACACAACATGAGCAGTCCCATCTCAAGTTTCTTTGCTTGGAACACTTCCCCTAGGATCTTTACTTAGTTGATTTCTTCTCATAACTTGGACCTTAAATGCTAGCTCTTCAGGCCTGGAGTTGTAAAACATGATTAAATCTCAAACCACACCATTAACTCTTTTTGTGACTGAGAAAATAATTTAATATCACTAAATGCTGCTGCTGCTGCTAAGTCACTTCAGTCGTGTCCGACTCTGTGTGACCCCATAGACGCCAGCCCACCAGGCTCCCCCGTCCCTGGGATTCCCCAGGCAAGAACACTGGAGTGGGTTGCCATTTCCCTCTCCAATGCAGGAAAGTGAAAAGTAAAAGTGAAGTCACTCAGTTGTGTCTGACTCTTAGCGACCCCACGGACGGCAGCCTACCAGGCTCCTCCGTCCATGGGACTCTCCAGGCAAGAGTACTGGAGTGGGGTGCCATTGCCTTCTCCACACTAAATGCTAGTTTTCATAATATAACAATAAAAGTGACAGTCGCTCTGTTCTGTCTGACTTTTTGTGACCCTATGGACTATAGCCCACCAGACTCCTCTCTACATGGTATTCTCCAGGCAAGAATATTAGAGTGGGTTGCCATTCCCTTCTCCAGGGGATCTTCCCAACCCAGGGATCAAACTCAGGTCTTCTGCATCACAAGCAGATTCTTTACCATCTGAGCCACCAGAGAAGCCCATAACAATAAAAACCTATAAATTATAAGACTATCATTAACCTCAACCAAGAGCACAAGTTGAAAGTTCTGCATAAATCATAAAGTACTATAATTATACTCTGATCACCGTCTATACAGATTGCCTGAATTATTAAAATTCTGTGAAGATTAATTGGAGTTTTATGCAAAGAATAAACCTGTAAATAAGTGAAAATGACAACTTTTACATGGAAATATTAATATATGCTTTATATGTAATAGTATTTGACCTTGGAAATAGTATCTGAATGTATTACTCTTTATTTCAATGATAAAAAATAATATTCAGCATTGGTCATCATGTACCTTGTTGCAATTTTATTTCTTTAAAGGGGGAACATACATAAAGGCAAATTTTGTTCAATTTTCTTAATTAAATCCTGAAATCTTGGATATAATACTTGTAAAAAATTTATCTGTATGCCTCACTACTGTGGCCTTTTTTGACTGTATCATTTTGCCAGCACTCTGCACAAATGCCTAAACCCTTGAGTCAAAAAAAGAAATAAAAGCTATACTGCAGTGGAATGGCAACTGTTAAATACAAATTGCAACTCTATCACAAAAATAAAGATATCATTGATAAACAATTTTCCAATTAAAATGACAAGCATGAAAATCAGTACATGCATAGATTAAATTTTGACCAGAGTATAGGAAGATTTACTGGAAAATTAAATGACCTGAATTGTTTTGTTGAACTGGAAATAAAGCAGTGGTCTGGAAGTAAGAAATGCAAATTCTATTCCTGGATTTATAATTTATTAACTGTGACAAAATCTTCTACCTCTCTGGGGATCAATTTCTTTTCCATAAAAAATGAAAGGTATAGATGACCTAGATGATTGCCAAGGTCTTTCTATTTTGGGAATTGGAATTCCATGAGCAACTTCTGATAGAGCAGCTCCAGAATGGGAAAGGTATAGACCAAAAAACACAGTGATAAGAAGCTAGAAGGAGCTATCAGGGCCTGAACACACATATCATTTGGATGGAAGGAAAGCCAGGTGGGCTCAGATTCATTTCCTAGCTTCACTGTAACCTCTCTGAGTGACCTCTGGGAATTTTTGCTTTATTTTGGTCTCCCAACTCCAGAGAGTTTTGAAAATTACATCAGATAAGAATAGGAAAGCACCTTTCTCTCTTGGAAAATTCCAATGGAAAATTATAAATAGTTTCTATACTTCATAATCTAAATAGCTGCTCAGACTTTTGCTGTCATAGATGATATCGGAGATGACAAATTACTTCTCTATTTATCAGGCTCTAAAAGGAATGTACATACTTTTACACAGCCAGTGGGAAAATTAGGACTCCCTAACTGAAAGGAAAACAACTCTGGGCCTTGTAATAGTAAAGAAATACAGCTCTACTAAGGCATGAATGTAAGACATTTGTCTTCAGTGGATGCAGATTTTACCAGGTTGGGTGAATTAAAGTTGCACTGGAAAATTCCTTGGGAAACTTGGTACTTTTTCATTTTCTTATAAACCACATGAATAATTTTGAATATTTATGTCTTCTTTACACATTTCCCTACTGAAATTCTCTCTAAGATGAACAGTGACTTAATTAATTACATTTTTAAGATTATTGGTAAACACAGCCAATCCAAAGTAAGTGTAATTATCAGTGAGAAAAATGGGTTCCAGGTTTAGGCTACCTTGACACATGTATTTGCTAAAAAGCCTGTCTCTTAGCTCTGCCAATTTATCAAGGAATTACGCACTAAACCTCCAGGCTTAGTGGTCAATGTTCTACCAAAGAAAAATGTTTTATTCTATTTTAAAAATATAGAGCATTAAAAATTATATCAAGGTTTATGATTCAATAATTTTTTTTCTGTTTCTCTCTCTGGATAGTTGATTGATAGCTAGGTAGGTAGATAGATATGAATTCATTTTAAAATATAATTACTTAAAAAAAAACACAATAACTTAAAAATCCTATAATCGGATGTTACAAATGCATATAGCCATCTTACCACAAAGCCCCTCCTGTTTCCACTTTCCAGAAATACAGAAGAAATGGAAGACAAGAGCAAAAAAAAAAAAAAAAAAGATGACAGAACAAAGGAAAGAAAGAGGGATTTTAAGATGGCAGGAGGGGAAAGGGCAGAGTGAAAGATGAAAGAGAAATAAATGGCGAAAATAGGGTAGGATAATGAGGCAGTAGAATGCTGCTGCTGCTGCTGCTAAGTCGCTTCAGTCCTGTCCGACTCTGTGTGACCCCATAGACAACAGCCCACCAGGCTCCCCCGTCCCTGGGATTCTCAAGGCAAGCACACTGGAGTGGGTTGCCATTTCCTTCTCCCATGCATGAAAGTGAAAAGTGAAAGTGAAGTCGCTCAGTCGTGTCAGACTCTTAGGGACCCCATGGACTGCAGCCCACAAGGCTCCTCGGTTCATGGGATTTTCCAGGCAAGAGTACTGGAGTGGGGTGCCATTGCCTTCTCCAACAGTAGGATGAATGGTAATTAAATGTCTTGCGATTTTTCTTTCCATGCCTTCCTGCTTGATATTATGTGCCTAATTATTTTTTAAGTGTGTTTTCTGATTATTTTGCCTCATAGGAACTGTTTCTTCTTCCATTCAACTCACAGTGGAGACAACTGTGGTGGTAGAGACATACCATTGCCTCTTCCCTAGTCTAGTAGATCTTTAAGCAGAAGACAAGTGCCTCAACTTCCAAGATGTTACAGTTCAGTTCAGTTCAGTCCCTCAGTTGTGTCCGACTCTTTGAGACCCCATGAATAAGCATGCCAGGCCTCCCTGTCCAACACCAACTCCCGGAGTTCACTCAAATTCATGTCCATCGAGTCAGTGATGCCATCCAGCCATCTCATCCTCTGGCATCCCCTTCTCCTCCTGCCCCCAATCCCTCCCAGCATCAGAGTCTTTTCCAATGAGTCCACTCTTCGCATCAGGTGGCCAAAGTATTGGAGTTTCAGCCTCAGCATCAGTCCTTCCAATGAACACCCAGGACTGATCTCTTTTAAGATGGACTGGTTGGATCTCCTTGCAGTCCAAGGGACTCTCAAGAGTCTTCTCCAACACCACAGTTCAAAAGCATCAATTCTTCAGCACTCAGCTTTCTTCACAGTCCAACTCTCACATCCATACATGACCACTGGAAAAACCATAGCCTTGACTAGATGGATCTCTGTTGGCAAAGTAATGTCTCTGCTTTTGAATATGCTATCTAGGTTGGTCATAACTTTCCTTCCAAGGAGTAAGTGTCTTTCAGTTTCATGGCTGCAATCACCATCTGCAGTGATTTTAGAGCCCCCAAAAATAAAGTCTGACACTGTTTCCACTGTTTCCCCATCTATTTCCCATGAGGTGATGGGACCAGATGACATGATCTTTGTTTTCTAAATGTTGAGCTTTAAGCCAACTTTTTCACTCTCCACTTTCACTTTCATCAAGAGGCTTTTGAGTTCCTCTTCACTTTCTGCCATAAGGATGATGTCATCTGCATATCTGAGGTTATTGATATTTCTCCCGGAAATCTTGATTCCAGCTTGTGCTTCTTCCAGCCCAGCGTTTCTCATGATGTACTCTGCACAGAAGTTAAATAAGCAGGGTGACAATATACAGCCTTGACATACTCCTTTTCCTATTTGGAACCAGTCTGTTGTTCCATGTCCAGTTCTAATTGTTGTTTCCTGACACATTACTTTGCCAACAAAGGTCCATCTAGTCAAGGCTATGGTTTTTCCTGTGGTCATGTATGGATGTGAGAGTTGGACTGTGAAGAAGGCTGAGTACAGAAGAATTGATGCTTTTGAACTGTGGTGTTGAAGACTCTTGAGAGTCCCTTGGACTGCAAGGAGATCCAACCAGTCCATTCTGAAGGAGATCAGCCCTGGGAGTTCTTTGGAAGGAATGATGCTAAAGCTGAAACTCCAGTACTTTGGCCACCTCATGCAAAGAGTTTACTCATTGAAAAAGACTCTGATGCTGGGAGGAATTGGGGGCAGGAGGAGAAGGGGACGACAGAGGATGAGATGGCTGGATGGCATCACTGACTTGATGGACGTGAGTCTGAGTGAACTCCAGGAGTTGGTGATGGACAGGGAGGCCTGGTGTGGTGCGATTCATGGGGCTGCAAAGAGTCGGACATGACTGAGCGACTGAACTGAACTGAACTGACCCGCATATCGGTTTCTCAAGAGGCAGGTCAGGTGGTCTGGTATTCCCATCTCTTTCAGAATTTTCCAGTTTATTGTGATCCACACAGTCAAAGGTTTTGGCATAGTCAATAAAGCAGAAATAGATGTTTTTCTGGAACTCTCTTGCTTTTTCGATGATCCAGCAGATGTTGGCAATTTGGTCTCTGGTTCCTCTGCCTTTTCTAAAACCAGCTTGAACATCTGGAAGTTCATGGTTCACGTATTGCTGAAGCCTGGCTTGGAGAATTTTGAGTGTGAGATGAGTGCAACTGTGCGTTAGTTTGAGCATTCTTTGGCATTGCCTTTCTTTGGGATTGGAATGAAAACTGACCTTTTCCCATCCTGTGGCCACTGCTGAGTTTTCCAAATTTGCTGGCATATTTAGTGCAGCACTTTCACAGCATTATCTTTCAGGATTTGAAATAGCTCAACTGGAATTCTATCACCTCCACTAGCTTTGTTTGCAGTGATTACAATCACACATTTTATCTTTCTCTGTGTTCTGAGATTTGCTAGTACCTAGATCTATGTACCTGGTGGTGAAATGAGTTTGATAATCTTCATATAAGTAGATGCCACGACATATGCAATCTCTATATATTCTTCATGAAAATATACAGAGGAATAAACAATGCAGGCATAATGAGCTGAAACTATTTTATTGTTGCCATTTTAGTTTATTTTTCTTGACTTCTATTTTACGTGCTAGAATTGGCCTAGGAAAGAACAGGCAAAGTATAAGGAGGCTTTAGGTCCCAGAGCTGACTCAATCCTTAACTATCTTTGAGAATTTACATACTCCTCAATGAACAGTTTGTTTTTAACATATAAATTGAAAATGTAATATTTTCATACTGGTTTCTTTTTTATAGGTATACAATAAAGTGATTCATTTATACATACGTGTGTGCATTCTTTTCTGTTTTAGGTTATTACAAGATATCAAATATAGTTCTCTGTGCTATACAGTAGGTACTTGTTGTTTATCTATTTTATATATAGTAGTGTATGTCTATTAATTCCGAACTCCTAATTTATCCTTCTTACCCGTTTCCCCTTGGTAACCATAAATGTGTTTTCTATGTATATGAATCTTTTTCTGTTTTATAAATAAGTTCATGTGTGTCATTTTTTTTAGATTTCACATGTAAGTGATATCATATGATATTTGTCTTTGTCTGTCTGACTTCACTTATTAGGATAATCTTTTCATCCAAATATGTTGCTGCAACTACAATATTTTATTATTTTCTATTTTTTATGTCTGAGCAACATTTCATCATGTGTGTGTGTGTGTGTGATGGTCACTCAGTCATGTCCAACTCTTTGTGACCCCATGGACTGTATAGCCTTCCAGGCTCCTCTAGCCATGAGATTTCCCAGGCAAGAATACTGGAGTGGGTTGCCGTTTCCTTCTCCAGAGGATCTTCTCTACCCAGGAAATAAACCCAGGTCTCCTGCATTGTAGGCTGATTCTTCAGTGGTTGAGCCACCAGGGAATCCTACATCTTCTTAATCCATTTGTCTGTCCATGGATACTTAAGTTGCTTCCATGTCTTGATTATTATAAATAGTGCTGTTATGAACATTGGCATGCAAGTAATTTTTTTAATTTTAAATTTTTGTGTTTTTATGGATATATGCCCAGGAGTGGGATTGATGGATCATATGATAAGTCTATTTTTATATTTTAAGGAAACCCCATGGGCTTCCTAGATGGTGCTGGTGGTAAAGAACCCACCTGCCAATGTGGTTTCAATCGTTCGGGGAAGAACCCTGGAGTAGAAAAGGGCAAACTGCCCAGTATTCTTGCCTGTAAAATTCCATGGACAGAGGAGCCACAAAGAGTCAAACACTACTGAGCTGCTGAGCACAAGGAACCTCCATACTATTCTCCATAGTGGCTGCCATACTTGCTCTGCTGTGTAAACTGTAAAACAATGACAAAAATGATGACCATTATTAATTCTATTTTCTGTAGTAATATTACCGACAAAATAGCAGAATAATAATTTATTTCCCATTTCTAAGGCTTGTTGCACCAATATGCCCCATTTCTTACATACTTATGTGGCATTTAAAGAAGTGTTTTGGTATATTTGGGCTTCCCCGGTGGCTCAGATGGTAAAGAATCTGCCTGCAGTGCAGAAGGTTCCCTGGGTTGGGAAGATCCCCTGGAGAATGGAATGGCAATCCACTCCAGTATCCTTTCCTGGAGAATTCCATGGACAGCAGAGTCTGGCAGGCTACAGTCCATGAGGTCACAAAGAGTCGAACATGACTGAGTGACCAACACTTTGGTATAATTGTCCTCCCTATGACCCATTCTGCCGTGTCTGTAATTTTTTTTCTCCTGGGCAATTGATTCCCAGTTCCCCCTTGTTACAATTCACGTAAGCCTCAGGAATCTCCATCCAAGCCTATAGCACTGTTCGTATAGGCAGCAAACTGCTCCCCATATTTGGGGGAGGCAATAAAATTAAACTAGGTTATTTACAATAACAGCCACTTGTTGCTATGAGATGTGCCATGACAGGACTGAAAATCATTCTCTTGGTCATGAAAGCAGAAGGTATAAATAAGGCAGCCAGAGAAGTTTTATTTGTGTTAGCAACAGATGCAGAAGAGCAAAACAACTACTCCAATAATACCTCCCATATGCTGGTGCAAACAAAAAGAAGACCTAACTGTCCCCAGCTAAGTGAATTAGTGCTCCTCAGTGATGCCATTGCCCAGGGCAGGGTTTTGTTCTTCCTCTCTGATGTCTTTTCAGTGCCAAATATCTCTTCAGTCCCACTAGCAAGGAGCCAGGCTGCCTGGATAAACTCTGATTTGGCCCTATTCCAAGGACAATGATTGGTTTATTCACAGGCTGTTCATGTGATATCTCCTTTGACCTTGGATGCTCTTCAGAGTTCAAACAATGCAAATTGGTGAGTTTGTTTTTCTTTCCACTTCAGTTTTCAGAATCACCTTTCTTGGCCCTGTCACCACTTCTTTCTAGAATTTTGCCCTCCTCCCTTCAAAATTTGCTTCACTGCCCCCAAAATATGAAGTGGAAAAGATTGAAGCTGCCCCTGAAGCAGACTAAGCTGTTACCCTCAGCCGTAGTTTAAAGAAAGAAGGCCTTGAAGTTGCATTTTAACTCACAATCCTATGAGAGTTTTACATTTTTTTCTAGCACAATGGATGTGGCTGATGAACAAA
The DNA here is from genome assembly GCF_003369695.1 of Bos indicus x Bos taurus. Taxonomy (NCBI): domain Eukaryota; kingdom Metazoa; phylum Chordata; class Mammalia; order Artiodactyla; family Bovidae; genus Bos; species Bos indicus x Bos taurus. The sequence continues at coordinate 34,500,336 of NC_040095.1, forward strand.
TCATTTTTCACTATAGGGCACCCTACTCATTCATATAAACATTAAGAATAGTCTTTAAAGAAAATAGAAATCCTGGTCTGGCCAATGTGGAATCAAAAAGAATGAGAAATATGCATTTTTACCTTCATGTCAGTGATATAATATGGATTTCCTACATGTGTATCAGAATGTCAGGATTTTTAAAAATAGCTTTTTTGCTCTAGCTGCTTTCTCAAATAACCTCAGAATAGTTGTGGTCTGTAAATAAGACTTTGATAGTTTGCATTTATCCACTCATATATCAAATACTTGATTTGAGACTAATATTATATGTAGTACTGTAGGGAGTAAAAAGGTGAATTAGTATATTTAAGTAGATCAGAGCTCAACAGAAGAGATTAACACCTATACATAAGCAGCTTTTATACCTGCTTCATTCTCTTTCCTGGAAAATGGTGTTACCATTGATTTAGCTCAAGCTAGAAGTCTCAGCATCCTTCTCAGTGTTCTCTCTCTCTCGTGCATCACACAGCACTGGTTATAAGAGTCTGCATAATCTATTTCCAAAATGTTCTTTAATATTTCTCTTCTAATACACAAATTTGTTCATACATTAAACTTTCATAAATTTAGCATTAACTCATAGACTGGAATTTTCTCTTTATCTATTACAACGAATTGCTTATTTGATTATTCTGGATATAGTATGAAGTTACTGAAATATTTAGAGCTGCAGGACTATGCGATTATGCCTGCTCTTTATTTTTTTCTCCTTTCTTTTTTAAATTGGAGTATAACAGCTTTCAATATTGTGTTATTTTCTGCTATACAATGAAGTGGATCAGTCATATGTATATGTATATCCTCTGCCCCTTGGATGTCCCTCTCATCCAACCCACATCCCACCCCTCTAGATGATCATAGTTGAGCTCCCTGTGTTGTACAGCAGTTTTCTACCAGCTACACATGGTAGTGTATATATGTCAATCCTAATCTCCCAATTTGCAAATGAAGCAACTGACAAAAGATTAATCTCCAAAATACACAAACAGCTCACAAAGCTCAATATCAATACAACAAAAAACCCAATCAAAAAATGGGCAAAAGACCTAAATAGACATTTCTTCAAAGAAAACATACAGCTGGGCAAGAGGAACAAAAAAGATGCTCAACATTACTAATTATGAGAGAAAAGCAAATCAAAACTACAATGAGATATCATCTCACACTGATCAGAATGACCATATCATCAAAAAAGCTTTCTCCTTTCTTGTCCATTTTGCATTATGCTAACTGATAGAAACCTGACACAGAAAGACAGATATTACATGATTCCACTTATATGAGTTACCTAAAAGAGTCAGATTCATAAAATCAAATAATGGAAATGGTGATCACCAGGGGCTGGGAGTTATTAATCAACAAAGTGTCAGTTAAATAAGCTAAACAAACTATAGAGATCTGTACTATAGTCAACAGTAATGTATTGTACACTTAACATTTGTTAAATGAAGGTATATTTTATGCTGTTTTTTATCATAATAAAATTAAATTAAAAAGTACACACATGTGCACACACATACATACAAAAAAAATTGGCACCATTCCTCAAGCAGACACACCAGCTGCATCGTTAATCACTAGTGCACAGGCCACTATTTGTTTTGATAAAATACATACATTTTCTGGGTATAAGGACTTCCCTGGTGGCTCAGACGGTAAAGCGTCTGCTTATAATGCGGGAGACCTGGGTTCGATCCCTGTGTTGGGAAGATCCTCTGGAGAAGGAAATGGCAACCCACTCCAGTACTCTTGCCTGGAAAATCCCATGGATGGAGGAGCCTGGTAAGCTACCATCCATGGGGTCGCAAAGAGCTGGACACAACTGAGAGATTTTCTTCTTTCTTTTTCTTTCTTGCCTACAGAGTTTCAGCCAGAACCACTACCACATGCCTTGTAAAAGTTTTGACCTACTGGGAAAGTGTTAGTCATTCAGTCATGTATGACTCTTTGCAACTGCATGGACTGTAGCCAGCCAAGCTCCTCTGTCCATGGGATTTCCCAGGCAAGAATAGTGGAGTGGGTAGCCCATCCCTTCTCCGGGGGAACTTCTTGACCCAGGGATCAAACCCAGGTCTCCAGCATTGCAGGTAGATTCTTTGCCATCTGAGCCACCCAGGGAAGCCCTGACCTACTGGGAGTCCCACATATATAACAGACCAAGCAGATCACTTTACAGTGAAGAATATTGGGGAGTGGGTCCATGTCATCCGCTCCACTAATCATGTCACATATCAAGCTGTCCAGAAGCTGCTCGCCTCACAGAATGCTGGAACAACTTCCCAAAGGCACAGCTGAAGCATCAGCTCATATATAATTCTTTCTAAGGATGGTGTCTACATACTATAGGATACAGTATGGACTTTTAATCAAATCACTTTATGTGGTTCTATGGCCCCAATAAGAAGAATACAACAGTTCAAGAATCAAGTTATAGAAGTAGGAATGACCCTCCCAAATCTTATTTCCAATAACCTGCTTGGGGAACTTATTCTCATACCCACAACTCTGGGTTCTGCAGAGTTAAGAATTCTTGGTCCACAAAGAGGGGACACTTCAGAAAGAATTCCATTGATCTATAAATTTCAGCTGCTCTCTGGTCACTTGAGACAGGTAGCAGCAGTAAGTAGAACTGACATACTGGCTGACAATTAACCCTGACTGTGGGGAGGAGGTAGGACTCTCCCTGGAGCAAGGAAGCCGGGAGGAATATATCTGTCTCAGACTGGAGCACTTCCTTTGACTCCCTTGCTGTATTATGATGTTAAATGGACAAGTGCAGCATCACAGCCTTAGAAGCCTTGATAACCCCAGTCTCAGAGCCCTCAGGGATATGGTCTTAGTCCTGACAGCAGATATGCCACTGATGTCAGCAAAGCTGTTTACTGAACGAGAGAAATCTGGAATAGATAGTGGAGAAGGGAGACCATGATCATTTGTTGTGATGTCAGCTGCAATAGGGGAAGCTGTAGTTGGTCCTGCCCACCTCTTTCTCCTATGTTTCTCTGGGGAAGAAGGACCCACCAAAGGCCTAGCTGAACTCTTCCCCAACATGTAAGTGGCTCTAAGCAGTGCAGGTGTAGACTACAATGGACATGAAGCTATAACTCTCAGATCTCTTTCAAGAAAGAACAGTTTGAGGTTGCTTGTCAGTGGGTAATCTCCAGGTGTCAGCCTCATCTGATGAGAGTTGGCTTACCCATGGGCGTGTCCTTCCAAAGAGGACCCACCTTTAATGACTGATGTAGGTAGAGGTGAGCTATTCCTCCCTGGATCACTTTCCTCCATGGAGGAATCTGTTACTAGCCTGGACATCAATTCAAATTTCCTGCACAATGCCTGCCACACTATGTTTCAGACTATGGTTCCCAACTATAGACTTTAGTTGATCCAGCATGATTTTCTTCATTAGTGCACATTTATCTGACTAGCAATGTGATGATGTAACACATGATATTTTTTCATTTAATAATTTAAAAATTGTGTAATGTTTTACAAAAAAAAATTTAGAAACAGCTATGCAGTGATAGATTTTTTAAAATACCCTTCAAATAATTTGGGAAGCTTGTATAAAAATGCCAAGAAAAAGTAAATAAGTTATAAATTCCTTGAGAAGTGGGAGCATGTTTTACTCATCTTTATATTTTTTCTGCCTGATGTGGTAGCTGTTAGACAGCATTAGATCACAATGAACTGAATGATTCTGAACTGGAAGGCTGGAATAATATATAACATTCAACAAATTTTAGAGGTTCCTTTTATAATTAGTTACCTCTAGTTGTTCTTATATGCATATTTGCTTTTAGAGAGCAAAGTGTGAAATAATTGCAGCCATCACCTCTTTTGAGATATTATGAGTGAAGTGAATGAGTGAAGTTGCTCATTCATGTCCGACTCTTTGTGACCCCATGGACTGTAGCCTACAAGGCTCCTCTGTCCATGGAAATTTCATGGAAAGAGTACTGGAGTGGGTTGCCATTTCCTTCTTCAGGGGATCGAACCCAGGTCCTCTGCATCGCAGGCAGATGCTTTACCATCTGAGCCACCGGCAAGTCCTGAGATATTATAGGCTTGAGATATTATAGGCTTCCTGTTAAAGGAATCCTGGTTCCCAATCCTCATATTTCCTTTAGGAACTATCCATTGAATCTACACTTAAGACCACCATTTTAACCTTCTTATCTGACTTGTGAGGTTGGGATAAGCTGTATGTATAGTTCAGTCCCTTTATTTTGGAGCACCTGCTAACACAGATATGATTTTTGCCTGTTTCATAAGGTCTACCTCTGTGATGAGAGCCGTAGAATCTAGGACTATATAGGTAATTACTCCAATTTGAGGGAATATGAAAAAGCTTAAGAAAATCTCTGTCTCTTAATCCAAGTCATGTTCTCTAAAACCAATTTTACTGATCATAATAGTGATATATTAATGTCTATCCACTGAAATTTGATGTGCAAATATCTAAGATGGGGAGGAGAGTGTGATTAAACCCCAAACTCCAGCTGACTCTCCAACTGATGACTTCACTTCCTGTTTCTAGGAGCCTACTCTCCTTTGCACCCAGGCTGTTGTCCAGTACCCTTCATCCACCCATCCTCATATCCCATGTGGCACTGAGTCTATCTGAGTCTTTACTCATGATTAATGTGTAGAAATTTAGAACTAAGAGATGTAGATACAGACAGGAAGCCTTATCCTCCCTAATCCATTATACTTGCCTCTATAACCTGGAGGGCAGGCAACCAACTCTAGCAGGTAAGGTGAGGAAGGTCTCTGTGATGCTAGGAAGTCATTATCACCCACTCACCTTTCATTCTAAGATTTACACTGGGAAAGGTTTGTCCCACATAGAAAAGACCGTAATACACACTTAACAAAGAACTTACATTTATTTTCTTACCATTTTACTTCACTTTTATTGGGGGTAGTAAAACTTTGTTTTAAAATTAAGTCTTGGATAACAAAAATTATATCTTTAAAAACTTAAACTGGCATAATTAAATCAATTTCTCATATATCAAGTTTCCCTGCAGCTGCCACAGATTGCAGATATCATCTAGAACAAAGAAGGAAATCTCATTGTATTTCGAGTCTCAAAATAAACTTTGAATCTATAATAATATTATGGTCCTGAAAGGCTATTTTTGAAATATGAAAGTTCTTTTTTCTATATTACAAAAGCTTTCCATACATATTAAGAGTAAATCATGGAATTCTAATCTTAGCTTAGGTTTATCCTAGTTATGGAAGATGATGAACAGTGTTTCATATTTTTGTATTTGTTATGGTTTAACTATAAAACAGAAAAATATATTCTTTAATTTTATAGCACATATATTTTTCCATTTTTATAATGCCATTTTTTTCTTCTCCATCCTCTCAACACATATCTGCATCGAAATAAACAGATCAAAAACCTAGTGTGTATTATTTAATTTATTTGTCGATTTTCATATAATCATATTAGAAAAAATGTAGGGTGACTTTTTGATATTTGCTTTTATAAGCCAGCCTATCTACTCTAACCACTTAATAACACATTAAAGATTCCTTTTCAACTCAAAGTATGCATCTGACTCATTTTGCTATCATTGCTTTGTATATTTTTAATTAATAAAATTTAGAAAATGATAGATTTATGGAAAAATGGAGCTAAAGTAGAGACCCCACATTCTCTCTCTCTCTCTCTCTCTCTCTCACACACACACACACACGGTCACACATAGTCACCCTTGTTATTAACATCTTGCATTCATGTGGTGCTAAAATATATTATGGACTTAAGTTACTAATAATGTACCAACATCAGTTCATCAATTGTAACAAACAGGCCACACGAATGTATAACATTTGAAACGAATATATAACATTATGTTGTTTGAGTTTAGTTCTCCACTCCTTAACTGATGAAGGTCCTCAGTTCAGTTTAATTCAGTTCAGTCGCTCAGTCGTATCCAACTCTTTGTGACCCCATGAATCACAGCACACCAGGCCTCCCTGTTCATTGCCAACTAACGGAGTTTACTCAAACTCATGTCCATCGACTAGCTGTTTATAAATTTTTATCACTATAACCATTGCTGCCATATAAACATCCTTGAACTTTTATTCATAGGTAGTAGGAGTTTTATTGCATTAAATTAATTTTCTTATGAAGTAATCAGGTAGGTGACAGTGTAAATTTTACTCATTTACTGTCACAGGATTGGAGAAGGCAATGGCACACCACTCCAGTATTCTTGCCTGGAAAATCCCATGGACGGAGGAGCCTGGTAGGCTGCAGTCCATGGGGTCTCTGAGGGTCGGACATGAATGAGCGACTTCACTTTCACTTTTCACTTTCATGCATTGGAGAAGGAAATGGCAACCCACTCCAGTATTCTTGCCTGGAGAATCCCAGGGACAGAGGAGCCTAGTGGGCTGCCGTCTATGGGGTCGCACAGAGCTGCACACGACTGAATCGACTTAGCAGCAGCAACTGTCACAGGATAATTCACCTTCCTTTTTTCATCAGTTAGGTTCAGTCGCTCAGTCATGTCCGACTCTGCGACCCAATGGACTGCAGAATGCCAGGCTTCCCTGTCCATCACCAACTCCTGGAGCTTACTTAAACTCATGTCCATCGAGTTGGTGATGCCATCCAATCATCTTATCCTCTGTCGTCCCCTTCTCCTCTTGCCCTCAATCTTTTCCAGCATCAGGGTCTTTTCTAAGGAGTCAGTTCTTTGCATCAGGTAGTGAAAGTATTGGAGCTTCAGCTTCAGCATCAGTTTTTTCCAATGAATATCCAAGACTGATTTCCCTTAGGACAGACTGGTTTGATCTCCTTGCAGTCCAAGGGACTCTCAAGAGTCTTCTCCAAAACTATAGTTCAAAAGCATCAATTTCAGCACTAAGCTTTCTGTATCGTCCAACTCTCACATCCATACATGACTACTGGCAAAATCATAGCTTTGACTACGGACCTTTGTCTGCAAAGTAATGTCTATGATTTTTAATATGCTGTTTAGGTTGGTCATAGCTTTCCTTCCAAGGAGTAAGCGTCTTTTAATTTCATGGCTGCAGTCACCATCTGCAGTGATTTTGGAGCCCAAGAAAATAAAGTCACTGTCTCCATTGTTCCTATTTGCCATGGAGTAATGAGACCAGATGCCATGATCTTAGTTTTTTGAATGTTGAGTTTTAAGCCAGCTTTTTCACTTTCCTCTTTCACTTTCGTCAAGAGGTTCTTTAGTTCCTCTTCAATTACTGTCATAAGGGTGGTATCATCTACGAATCTGAGTTCTCCTGACAATCTTAAATCCATCTTGTGCTTCAACCAGCCTGACATTTCACATGATGTACTCTGCATATAAGTTAAATAAGCAGGGTGACAATATACAGCCTCGATGTACTCATTTCCCAATTTGGAACCAGTCTGTTGTTCCATGTCTGGTTCTAACTGTTACTTCTTGATCGGCATACAGATTTCTCAGGAGACAGGTAAGGTGCTCTGGTATTCCCATCTCTTGAAGAATTTTCCACAATTTGTTCTGATCTACACAGTCAAAGGCTTTGGCATAGTCAATAAAGCAGAAGTAGATGTTTTTCTGGTACTCTCTTGTGCTTTTTCTATGATCCAACAGATGCTGGCAATTTGATCTCTGGTTCCTCTGCCTTTTCTAAATCCAGCTTGAACATCTAGAAGTTCACGGTTCACATATTGCTGAAGCCTGACTTGGAGGATTTTGAGCATTACTCCAGTGTGTGAGATGAGTGCAACTGTAGGGTAGCTTGAACATTCTTTGACATTGTCTTTCTTTGGGATTGGAATGAAAACTGACCTTTTCCAGTCCTGTGGCCACTGCTGAGTTTTCCAGATTTTCTGGCATATTGAGTGCAGCACTTTCACAGCATCATCTTTTAGGATTTGAAATAGCTCAACTGGAATATCATCACCTCCACTAGCTTTGTTCATAGTGATTCTTCCCAAGGCCCACTTGACTTCGCATTCCAGGATGTCTGACTCTAGGTGAGTGATCACACCATCGTGGTTATCTGAGTCAAAGATATTTTTTGTATAGTTCTTCTGTGTATTCTTGCCACCTCTTCTTAATATCTTCTGCTTCTGTTAGGTCCATACCATTTCTATCCTTTATTTTACCCATCTTTTCATGAAATATTCCACTGGTATTTCTAATTTTCTTGCAGAGATCTCTAGTCTTTCCCATTCTATTGTTTTCCTTTATTTCTTTGCATTGATCACTGAGGAAGGCTTTCTTATCTCTACTTGCTATTCTTTGGAACTCTGCATTGAAATGGATATATCTTTCCTTTTCTCCTTTGCCTTTCACTTCTCTTCTTTTCACAGCTATTTGTAAGGCCAGACAACCATTTTGCCTTTTTGCATTTCTTTTTCTTGGGGATGGTCTTGATCCCTGCCTCCTGTACAATGTCACAAACCTTCATCCATAGTTCTTCAGGCACTCTATCAGATCTAATCAGTTGAATCTATTTGTTACTTCCACTGTATAAATGTAAGGGATTTGATTTAGGTCATACCTGAAAGGTCTAGCTGTTTTCGCTACTTTCTTCAATTTAAGTCTGATTTTGGCAATAAGGAGTCCATGATCCTTATCCACAGTCAGCTCCTGGTCTTGTTTTTGTTGACTGTATAGAACTTCTCCATCTTTGGATGCAAAGAATATCATCAACCTGATTTCGGTATTGACCATCTGGTGATGTCCATGTGTAGAGTCTTCTCTTGTGTTGTTAGAAGAGGGTGTTTGCTGTGACCAGTGCATTCTCTTGGCAAAACTCTATTAGCCTTTGCCCTACTTTATTCTGTACTTCAAGGCCAAATTTGCCTTTTACTCCAGGTGTGTGTTGAATTCCTACTTTTGCATTTCAGTCCCCTATGATGAAAAATACATCTTTTTTGGTGTTCTAGAAGGCCTTGTAGGTCTTCATAAAACTGTTCAACTTCAGCCTCTTCAGCATTACTGGTTGGGGCATAGACTTGGATTACACTGATATTGAATGGCTTGCCTTGGAAATGAACACAGATCATTCTGTCATTTTTGAATTGTACCCAAGTAATGCATTTTGGACTCTTTTGTTGACTAATGGCTACTCCATTTCTTCTAAGGGATTCTTGCCCACAGTAGTAGATACAATGGTCATCAGAATTAAATCTGCCCATTCCAGGCCATTTTAGTTCACTGATTCCTAAAATGTCAGTGCTCACTCTTGCCATCTCCTGTTTGACCACTTCTAATGTAACTTGATTCATGGACCTAACATCCCATGTTCCTATGCAATATGCTCTTTACAGCATTGGACTTTATTTCCATCACCAGTCACATCCACAACTGGGTATTGTTTTTGCTTTGGCTCCATCCCTTCATTCTTTCTGGAGTTATTTTTCCACTCTACTCCAGTAGCATATTGGTCACCTACCAATTTGGGGAGTTCGTCTTTCAGAGTCATATCTTTTTGCCTTTTCATACTGTTCATGGGATTCTCAAGCAAGAATACTGAAGTGGTTTGCCATTCCCTTCTCCAATAAACCATGTTTTGTCAGAACTCTCTGATTTTCTGATACTATATTTAGGGTTTTCTATGTACAGTATCATGTCTTCTGCAAACAGTGAGAGCTTTACTTCTCCTTTTCTGATATGGATTCCTTTTATTTATTTTTCTACTCTGATTGCTGTAGCTAGGACTTCCAGAAGTGTGTTGGATAATAGTGGTGAAAGTGGACACCCTTGTCTTATTCCTGATCTTAGGGGGAAGGCTTTTTAGTTTCTCAACATTGAGAATGGTTGCTGTAGGCTTATCATATATGGCTTTTACTATGATGAGGTAGTTTCCTTCTATGCCCATTTTTTCAAAGAGTTTTAATCATAAATGTGTGCTGAATTTTGTCAAAGGCTTTTTCTGTGTCTATTGAGATGATCATATGGTTTTTATCTTTCAATTTGTTAATATGGTGTATCACATTGATTGATTAGTATATATTGAAGAATATTGAAGGGTTATTTATTCCTGGAATAAACCCAACTTGATCATGGTGTGTGAGCTTTTTAATGTGTGCTGAATTCTGTTTGCTAAAATTTGTTGAGAATTTTTGCATCTATGTTCATCATGATATTGTCCTGCAGTTTTCTTTTTTTGTGTTTTCTTTATCTGGTTTTGGTATCAGGGTGATGGTGGCCTCATATAATGAGTTTGCAAGTGTTCCTTCCTCTGAAATTTTTTGAAAGAGTTTTAGAAGCATAGGCATTATCTCTTCTCTAAATGTTTGATAGAATTCACCTGTGAAGTCATTTGGTCCTGGGCTTTTGTTTTCTGGGAGATTTTTGATCACAGCTTCAATTTCAGTGCTTGTAATTGGGTTGTTCATAATTTCTATTGCTTCCTGGTTCAGTCTTGGAAGATTGAACTTTTCTAAGAATCTGTCCATTTCTTCCAGATTATCCATTTTATTGCCATTTAGTTGTTCATAATAGTCGCTTATAATCCTTTATATTTCTGCATTGTCTGTTGTAACCTCTCCTTTTTCACCTCTAATTTTGTTGATTTGATTCTTCTCTCTTTTTTTCTTGATGAATCTGGCTAACTGTTTGTCAATTTTGTTTATCTTCTCAAAGAACCAGCTTTTACTTTGATTAATCTTTACTATTGTTTCTTTTCATTTCTTTTTCATTTATTTCTGCTCCGACCTTTATGATTTCTTTCCTTCTCCTAATTTTGGGTTTTTTTTTTTTTCCTTCCTTCTCCAGTTGTTTTAGGTGTAAAGTTAGGTTGTCTATTTGATGTTTTTTTTTGTTTCTTGGGGTAGGATTGTATTGCTATAAACTTCCCTCTTAGAGCTGCTTTTGCTGCTTCCAATAGTTTTTAAGTTGTCTTGTTTTCATTGTCATTTGTTTCCAGAAATTTTTTAGTTTCCATTTTTATTTCTTCAGTAACCTGTTGGTTATTTAGAAATGTGTTGTTTTATCTCCCTGTGTTTGTGTTTCTTACAGGTTTTTTTTTTTTTTTTTTTTTCCCCTTGTAATTGGTATCTAGTCTCTTAGTGTTGTGGTCTGCTGCTGCTGCTGCTGCTGCTGCTAAGTCACTTCAGTCGTGTCCGACTCTGTGTGACCCCATAGATGGCAGCCCACCAGGCTCCCCCATTGCTGGGATTCTCCAGGCAAGAACACTGGAGTGGGTTGCCATTTCCTTCTCCAATACATGAAAGTGGAAAGTGAAAGTGAAGTCACTCAGTTGTGTCTGACCCTCATTGACCCCACAGACTGCAGCCTACCAGGCTCCTCCATCCATGGGATTTTCCAGGCAAGAGTACAGGAGTGGGGTGCCATTGCCTTCTCTGTTGTGGTCTGAGAAGATGCTTGATAAGATTTCAATTTTCTTAAGTTTACTGAGGTTTGATTTGTGACCCAAGGTGTGGTCTATCTTGGAGAATGTTCCATGTGCACTTGACAAGAGGTGTATTCTTCTGCATTTGGATGGAATGTCCTGAAGATATCAATGAGATCCATTTCATTTAATGCATCATTTAAGACTTGTGTTTCCTTATTAATTTTCTGTTTTGATGATATGTCCATTCGTGTGTGTGGGGTGGTAAAGTCTCCTACTATTACTGTGTTACTGTCAATTTCTCCTTTTATGTCTGTTAGTGTTTGTCTTACGTATTGATGTGCTCCTATGTTGGGTGCATAGACATTTACAATTGTTATGTCTTCCTCTTGGATTGATCCCTTGATCATTATGCAGTGTCCTTCCTTATCTCCTGTAATCTTCTTTATTTTGTCTGATATGAGGATTGCTACTCCAGTTTTCTTTTGCTTCCCATTTGCATGGAATATATTTTTCCATCCTCTCACTTTAAGTCTATATGTGTCTTGAGGTCTAAAGTGGGTTTCTTGTAGACAGCATATATATGGGTCTTATTTTTGTATCCATTCAGCCAGTCTGTATCTTTAGGTTGGAACATTTAATCCATTTACATTTAAAGTAAGTATTGATATATATGTTCCTATTGCCATTTTCTTAGTTGTTTGGGGTTGATTTTGTAAATCTTTTTTCTTCTGCTGTACTTCTTGATTATATAAGTCCCTTTAACATTTGTTGTAAAGCTGGTTTGGTGGTACTGAATTCTTTAACTTCTGCTTGTCTGAAAAGCTTTTGATTTCTCCATCAGTTTTGAATGAGATCCTTGCTGGGTACAGTAATATATGGTTATAGATTTTTCCCTTTCAGTACTTTAAATATATCCTGCCATTCCCTTCTGGCCTGCAAAGTTTCTGCTGAAAGATCAGCTGTTAAGTGTATGGGGTTTCCCTTGTATGTTACTTGTTGCTTCATCCTTGGCACTTTTTAATATTCTTTCTTTGTATTTAGTCTTTGTTAGTTTGATTAGTAGGTGTCTTGGTATGTTTCTTCTTGGGTTTATCTTGTATGGGACTCTTTGTGCCTCTTGGACTTGATTGACTATTTCCTTTTCCATGCTGGGAAAATTTTCAACTATAATCTCTTCAAAAATTTTCTCATACATTTTCTTTTCCTCTTCTTCTTCTGGGACCTCTATCATTCAAATGTTGCTGTCTTTGATATTGTTCCAGAGGTCTCTGAGACTGTCCTTAGCTCTTTTCTTTCTTTTTACTTTATTCTGCTCTTGAGAAGTTATTTCCACCATTTATCTTCCAGCTTACTGTTTCGTTCTTCTGCTTCAGGTATTTTGCTATTGATTCCCTCAATTTCAGTAATTGTGTTGTTTATCTCTGCATGTTTATTCTTTAATTCTTCTAGGTCTTTGTTAATTGATTCTTGCATTTTCTCCATTTTGCTTTCAAGGTTTTTGATCATCTTTACTATCATTATTCTGAATTCTTTTTCAGGTAGTTTGCCTATTTCCTCTTCATTTATTTGGACTTCTGTGTTTCTAGTTTGCTCCTTCATTTGTGTAGTATTTCTCTGCCTTTTCATTATTATTTTTTTTTAACTTATTGTGTTTGAGGTCTCCTTTTCCCTGGCTTCAAGGTTGAATTCTTTCTTCCTTTTGGTTTCTGCCCTCTAATTTTGGTCCAGTGGTTTCTGCAAGCTTGTTATAGGGTGAGATTTGTGCTGAGTTTTTGTTTGTTTATTTGTTTTTCCTCTGATGGGCAAGGCTGAGTGAGATGGTAATCCTGTCTGCTGATGATTGGGTTTGTATTTTTGTTTTGTTTGTTGTTTAGTTGAGATGTCCTGCACAGGATGCTATTGGTGGTTGGGTGATACCAGCCTTGTATTACAGTGGTTTCCTTTGTGTGAGTTCTCACTATTTGATACCCCCTAGGGTCAGTTCTCTGATAGTCCAGGGTCTTGGATTCAGTACTCCCACTCCAAAGGCTCAGGGCTTGATCTCAGCATGGGCACATCTGTCAGCGGTATCTTATTCCACTTTACCAATGCCACCTCTAGCTCCTCCACCATCTCTCTTTGCCTCACTTTTCTCTGAAGTAGCAAAAGTGGGTTAGAATAGTACCTGGTTTTTAGCTGAAAGCATTGGTTGAGGATTCAGTGAGGTTATCTATGCAAAGCTCTTAAGACAGTTTTTCTAAACAGCAAGGACTGAAAACTGCTAGTTCTTTTGAATAGTATCTGTATAGTCTTCGAGGCTCACCCTGTCTCTGGGATCAACAAATGTATTCTGAATGGACAGTTATAGCCTTTTTTCCCAATGCCGTACTTAGTCCATCCATTATTTAGGACTGACCATATCCCTCAGCTATCCCTCCTCCTTTCTCAGCTTACTCAGTTGAAAACATAAACAAAATTTCTGCCTCACTTCAACTTTGCAGTATTATTTATTAAAGAGAATATTACATTCAAGTTTTAATAGCTAATTTTTTTGATCATTTACCATGAGTCTGGCAGGCTTCTCAAGTGGCTCAGTGGTAAAAAACCTGCCTGTCAAAGCAGGAGATGTAGCTCAATCCCCAGGTTGGGAAGATCTCCTGGAGAAGGAAATGGCAATCCACTCCAGTATTCTTGCCTGGAAAATTCCATGGACAGAGGAGCCAGGTGGGCTACAGCCCATGGGGTTGCGAAAAAGTAGGACACAACTTAGCAACCAAACAACAACAGCAAAACATGAGTCTGGCATCATGGCTGATTTTTTAGTGATAATTTTTAAAATTGTGATAAAATAAACATAACATGAAATTCATTATCTTAACCACTTAGAAGTATGCAGTTCAGTAGTGTTAAATACATTCATTTTGTTGTACAGTCAGTCTCTAGGGCTCTTTGATTTTGCAAACCTCAAATTCCATTTTCATTAAACAATAGCTTCTTCTTCCTTGCTTCTCTGAATCCCTGGCAACCAACCATTTACTTTCTGTCTTTATAATTGTGTCTACTTTACATACTTCATATAAATAGAACTACATTATTCATCTTTTTGTCACTGGCCTATTTAACTTCACATAATATCCTGAGAATTGATCAGTATTGTAGTATGTGTCAGGGTTTTCTCCCTTTCTAAGGCTAAATAATAGTCCTTTGTAAATAGATACCACAATTGTGTTTATCTATTCATCCATAGGGTTGAAAAAATCAAACCCAATTGAACAACCGAGTACACATGCATGCTCTAATCCATACATGAACAGTTTGGCTGCTTCTGTTAATACCTTTTGGCTCTTGTGAGAAATTCTGCTGCAAACATGATGTAAATTTATCTCTTCTAGACTTTGATTTTAGTTCTTTTGGGTTATACCCCAAAGTGGAATTGCTCAGTTATATGGCAATTGTATTTTATATATTTTGAAGCATGATCAAGGACTGAAATCTGAGGATTTCATATTTCTCTCTCCCCCGGTTCCAATGGACATTAATAATAGTAGTAAATCATTGGGAAAAAATCATAAAGAAATATTTACATAAGAAGTGAGTTTATAAATAGAAATTTATAACAACAAATATTTTTGAAGACTATATATCAAATATGTTGTCTATCCTCTGGAGACTTTGTTGGCAATAAAACCATGGGCTAAATAGATTGTAAGTATGAGGCAGTATAGCAAATTCTATCTTCTTGCAAACTAATCATGGGCAGGGTGGCAATTCTATACCACAGAGATGCCAATGTTGATAAATTTAATTTTTTAAATCTGGTATTCCTGTCTGTTCTTGATTCCAGGGAATCAAGATTATTGTATTGCTTCTCTTTGAACATCTATGCTATGAAAACTTGAACAGAAATGATAAAACTTTGTTTTATGAGGAGATGTTTTTGTTTGAATTGAGATTGAGGATATTCCTTGGAGAAAATTCCACCACTTTTCAGGGAACAAGTCTGTAGCCAGGCAGCACAGGAAGGGAAGTGCAATGGTGAGTGAGACAGGGCTGGTGTGTGAACCTGTCTTCCAGACTTTACAATCCCAATAGCCTCAAGCCAGACTCTGTCTAAGGCTGTGGTAATACATGTGGTACACAAGGAATTCTGAGTCTGGCTACAGCCTGTTAGTCTCATTTTTCTCACAAATCTATATTTAGTAACTCACAGCCTTTGTGATTGGCCAGAAACTTTTAAGTGTCTCTGATGCTTTCTCTCTGGCAACTTTGGGAAAGTTAATTAACTCCTTTTTGCCTCAGTTTCCTTTCAGTAAAATATCTTCTATTTTTTATCTACTGTTAATTCAAAATAGAAAACAAAAACACAGTTTTATCATTTCCGTTCAAGTTTTTAGAGCATAGGTATTTGGAGGAAAAAACACACAAAGTTTCTTCTCTTGAATTATTTAGGTACTGAAGAGGAAGACCAGATTTTTACATTAAATTTATCAATACTATGCCTAATTACCTTCAAATATGCTATTGGCCTTCCCAGGTGGCACAGCAGGAAAGATTCTGTCTTCCAATATAGGAGACATGAGTTCAATCCTTGGGTTTGGAAGATCCCCCGGAGAAAGAAATAGCAACCCACTCCAGTATTCTTGCCTGGAGAATCCCATGGATGGAGGAGCCTGGTGGGCTACAGTCAGTGGGACTGCAAAGAGTCAGACACAACTAAGCAACTGAGTGAAGTATATCATGCTCTTACTGAATATGTACAGGAAAATGGACCAGCATAATCCAGAATCCCTAGCTGATTTTTCAGCATGGGATCTTTAGTCATAAACTTTACCTAATCCCAATTCATTCCTTCCCTTAAAAGATCTGCCTTCCAACACTGGAGCCCAAACCCCAAACTCTACAGATATTTTCCTTTAAACTTTCCTCTCTAAGACATGATTCAGGTACTATCTATTTGTTATTCTTCCTATATGTGGTTGAGTCTGATTAACATCATTTGGTCACCATTTTTTCCTGGTGGTCCTTTGGGGAGATGAGAGTGGAAATAAGAAAGTCATAGTGTCATTAACAATGGTGAGCTATTTATAAACTGTTGGAAATCTAGAGTCTGGTTTTCCAGAAGAAATGCTATCCAAGTTATACTCTACTGTTGTTTTTTACGATAGATAAACATCTACTGAGTCCTGTCTTCTATTTGTGTGTGCCTTTACATGTATTGCCTTTTAAAATACCTACAGAACCCTCCTCAGGTTATAGTACTATATAGGAACCAGGCTCATTTTGCTTGAGATGACTGTTTTCTTGTCTCATCATTCTACAGCCTGGTCTTCCTGCAAACACGCTTGTTATCGCTACGCCTGCTAGGTATCTTGGCAATTGCTTCCTTTCACCATTACACTATTCCAGTGAGTTTCTCAGTGCTGATATTCTCAAATTCCTCACATTCAGTCCTACCTACCTTGGAAAAGGCCTCTTGTTTATAAAAATAGTAATCGCCTTGTGATGATTGTCAAAGTTAAATTTTAAAAATGTTTAAAAATTAATTGTCATTCATATATGTATTTATGTGAGTGCTATGTCACTTCAGTCATGTCTCTTTGTGATGCTATGGACTGTACCCTGCCAGGCTTCTCTGTACATGGGTTTCTCCAGGCAAGAATACTGGAATGGGTTGCCATGCCTTCCTACAGGGGATCTTCCTCACCCAGGGATTGAGCCTGTGCCTCTTATGTCTCCTGCATTGGCAGATGGGTTCTTTACACACTAGGGCCACGTGGGAAGCATATATATATATATATATATATATATATATATATACATATATATATATAAATGCATACCTGACAGTTTAAGCTCATTAATGAGGGAACCAATAGAATGAAAAACAGGAATTTTATATGATCAGTGAAGAAAGGTGCTTAAATAATATGGCTAAATTAGGTGCAAATGGGATTATGTTCTAATCACAGTTTATTACTGTGATTTTGAAGTCCTCAAGTCTGACAGAAGAAAAACAAACCATTGCATCTTATCAGTTTTCTACAACTTAAATTCTGTATTTCAAAGTTGTAAAGTGCCTGGATCCAAATCAATTTCGATTGCCGTAGTGAAAATTCCATTTTCTGAGGGAGTCAGGTGTGTTGGATAGCACTTTGGCATAACATTAAAAGGTTACACAATCATCTTGCTGATTTATTTCCAAGTCAAGAATAGTTCTCTGTAACATCATAAACAAATTATTAAAGAATCTAAAAAATTTTAATTACTAAGTAAATATTGTTTAAGGGGGGCAAATATATTAACAAATGTGAACTTTTGGCTGAAAATAAGGGTTTCATTGATTAAATCCCCGTGTTGGATTGTGCTACATCAACTTGGTGAAGCTGGGATTTATGTTTTACTGAAGCTCCTTCTCTGTGTGGTGCTAGATAGGACTTTGAAGGTAGAAGTTAAATAGCAGTCATGATTTATTGAAGGACAGTGGGATGAGTTACAGCGATGTTT
This sequence comes from Bos indicus x Bos taurus, assembly GCF_003369695.1. NCBI lineage: Eukaryota > Metazoa > Chordata > Mammalia > Artiodactyla > Bovidae > Bos > Bos indicus x Bos taurus. Next base: position 34,518,204 of record NC_040095.1, read on the forward strand.
CTTCGTAGAAGTGCCCAACAGATCCTAGCTCATCCCCACTCCTTCCTGCTCTCTGATCAGCTTGCCTTCCCCACTAGGGGCCAGGCTGGGCAACAGTTGTTCCGGGCCCACCAGCAGATGTTTGGCAATGGCTTCCTGGAAGTTAAGAGCCTCTTGTAGACATCTCTATGGCATCCTCCTTTGCATCTATTTCATTGTCTGGGCATGCTTAGTTTCTGTATTTGTCTTCAAGCTCTGACTTAGTCATTCTTGCCAGAGTTTTTGGCATGAACTGGTTAATGTCTGTGTCTGACCTCTACTTTCTGTTCCAGACCTTCACTTTACCACCTGTTCCCATATTTCTGTAAGATCTAAGGTCTGTGATAAATCTCTTATGCCCCAAATGTTCAAAGGAGCTCTGCTGCCCTGACTTAACCTTGACTAATGCATTCCTACTATTTTAGAGCTATGATCCCTAATTTCAACCCACTCAAATATTTCCAACCACATTTTGACACAGAGTCTAGCAACTAAAATGATAATTATGATAATAATATTAAAACAATAATAATAATAGTAATAGCTGCTATTCATGGGGTCGCAAAGAGTCAGACATGACTGAGCAACTGAACTGAACTGAACTGAATAGCTAACACTTACCTAAGGGGGCTAACATTACTGTAAATAATTTACTACTAAATGCTTAGATATTTCTTAGTCTGTTTAAGCTCTGCTTCCTTTGTCTGTCAACATCAGGTTGAAAGTATTCTTAATCCTGTGGCCATATTCTTATGAAAGGATCACAGGGAAATCTAGGAGTGTAGTTAGAGGAATGATGTAGGTAGCTAAATATAATCATTAGAGATTCTCTAAGATGTTAAGAACTATTGTTATAAAGGATCACAGGGAAATTTATTTGGACCCAAAATGCTATATATTGCAATCACGGCCCTCCACTTGCCATATATCAGACACTTTGCAAAGGTGTTTACATATACTACCTCATATAATTCTGCCAATGACACCAAAAGATAGAGAAATACCATCCTTTTTATGTAGGTGATAAAACTGAGACTAAGAAAAGTAACTTGTCCAAAGTCACACATGATGTATGCAATTATAATGGAGACTTGTAGCTTTCTTCCTATATTCATTCTCTCCTATTACTAGACCCCTGAGTCTTAGCCAAACGGATATTCACAAAAACAGTGACTACATCCCTACAGTGCTTTGGAACTAGGCGCTACCACTTGACTATATAGCTGACAAATAAGGTAAAAATAGAAGTGATAGAAAGTGATCCTAGAGGGAGAGACTATATTCTCTTATTTTCCTTCATTCCTGATTGCTGTGATACAGATGTAAAGACTAGATCTTCAACAGCCATCTTTGGTCATGCGGTGACCTTGGGTGGTGGTCAAGCATAGCGGAGAAGGATGCCGTAAGTATCTTGAGTCATTAATGCACTACAACAACTTAGACACCTTTAGAACTTTTACCTGAATGAAAAATAAACTTCCATCCTATTTAAGCCACTGTTATTTGGGATTTTCTATAACATTCAACTGAACCTAATCTCAATTAATGCAGTCATATAACTTTTTATGTACACACACAAAAATAAAACTGAAAAAACCTTACCATCAGTATCATCTTCATTCTTAGCATTTACCCTCATTGTGGTAGATTAGAAATCAGAAATATTTCTCTGTTATTATAGATTTCCAACCTCAAATCTGAGAGCTAATTCATCAGGAGTCCTTGAAAATGCCAGTCCTCTATCAACATGACCTCTAATCAGAGTACTAAAAGTACAGAGCTATTGCTAACTTCTAACTTTATTTTTCTGTAATAGCAGGTTGGTGGAAAAATGCATTACTCAGGATCTTGAAAATTAAAATGACTTCCACCTTAAGTGATGATCAGTTGAAAAATTGGACTAGATTGCTCTTTACAAACCTTAAGAGCATAGCCCTGATGCACTTCAAAATATGTGTAGTCAAATTGACTAACTAGGCGTCTTTTGCTCTTCCTTTACGCCTATGGGAGAGTCAGACAGGCTTGTTTTTGGCTTAGCAACAAAAGTAAAGAGGTTATATCATGAGAGAATATGATTAGAAAAGCTCTTGTAAGTGTGTATTTGTGAATCTGAAGACACTAAAGCTAATGCTCTATGTACCCAAGTTCAAAATAGTTTTCCTAGTTCTTACTATTCTTGGGGCCAAATTTCCAAGACCATTGTTTTGGGAATTTTCTGTAGCAACAAAAGTTGCTAAATTTAATTTAATTTCAGTGCCAAAAGTGGTGGGCCTCCAATTAACCAATAACATTTATTTCTGCTGGGCATGCAGACATTAACAAGCCTTGTGAGTTTATACACAATTCAGAACAGAAGCATTCAGACCTGGATGAGGTGAAATAAACTATGTTAAGAACTGTCCTGTGATGCCTGTATAGAAGGTATCTTAGGTTTGGGATCAAGACCATCCCCATGGAAAAGAAATGCAAGAAAGCAAAATGGCTGTCTGAGGAGGCCTTACAAATAGCTGTGAAAAGAAGAGAAGTGAAAAGCAAAGGAGAAAAGGAAAAATATAAGCATCTGAATGCAGAGTTCCAAAGAATAGCAAGAAGAGATAAGAAAGCCTTCCTTAGCAATCAATGCAAAGAAATAGAGGAAAACAACAGAATGGGAAAGACTAGAGATCTCTTCAAGAAAATTAGAGATACCAAGGGAACATTTCTTGCAAAGATGGGCTTAATAAAGGACAGAAATGGTAGGGACCTAACAGAAGCAGAAGATATTAAGAAGAGGTGGCAGGAATATACAGAAGAACTGTACAAAAAAGATCTTCACGGCCAAGATAATCACGATGGTGTGATCTCTGACCTAGAGCCAGACATCCTGGAATGTGAAGTCAAGTGGGCCTTAGAAAGCATCACTACGAACAAAGCTAGTGGAGGTGATGGAATTCCAGTTGAACTATTTCAAATCCTGAAAGATGATGCTGTAAAAGTGCTGCACTCAATATGCCAGCAAATTTGGAAAACTCAGCAGTGGCCACAGGACTGGAAAAGGTCAGTTTTCATTCCAATCCCAAAGAAAGGCAATGCCAAAGAATGCTCAAACTACAGCACAATTGCACTCATCTCACACGCTAGTAAAGTAATGCTCAAAATTCTCCAAGACAGGCTTCAGCAATATGTGAACCAGGAACTTCCTGATGCTCAAGCTAGTTTTAGAAAAGGCAGAGGAACCAGAGATGAAATTGCCAACATCCGCTGGATCATCAAAAAAGCAAGAGAGTTCCAGAAAAACATCTATTTCTGCTTTATTGACTATGCCAAAGCCTTTGACTGTGTGGATCACAATAAACTGTGGAAAATTCTGAAAGAGATGGGAATACCAGACCACCTGATCTGCCTCTTGAGAAACCTATATGCAGGTCAGGAAGCAACAGTTAGAACTGGACATGGAACAACAGACTGGTTCCAAATAGGAAAAGGAGTCCGTCAAAGCTGTATATTGTCACCCTGTTTATTTAACTTCTATGCAGAGTACATCATGAGAAATGCTGGGCTGGAAGAAGCACAAGCTGGAATCAAGATTGCCGGGAGAAATATCAATATCCTCAGATATGCAGATGACACCACCTGTATGGCAGAAAGTGAAGAGGAACTGAAAAGCCTCTTGATGAAAATGAAAGAGGGGAGTGAAAAAGTTGGCTTAAAGCTCAACATTCAGAAAACGAAGATCATGGCATCTGGTCCCATCACTTCATGGGAAATAGATGGGAAAATAGTGGAAACAGTGTCAGACTTTAATTTTGGGGGCTCCAAAATCACTGCAGATGGTGATTGCTGCCAGGAAATTAAAAAATGCTTACTCCTTGGAAGGAAAATTATGACCAACCTAGATAGCATATTCAAAAGCAGAGACATTGCTTTGCCAACAAAGGTTCGTCTAGTCAAGGCTATGGTTTTTCCAGTGGTCATGTATGGATGTAAGAGTTGGACTGTGAAGAAAGCTGAGCACCAAAGAATTGATACTTTTGAACTGTGGTTTTGGAGAAGACTCCTGAGAGTCCCTTGGACTGCAAGGAGATCCAACCAGTCCATCCTAAAGGAGATCAGTCCTGGGTGTTCTCTGGAAGGAATGATGCTAAAGCTGAAACTCCAGTACATTGGCCACCTGATGTGAAGGGTTGACTTATTGGAAAAGACTCTGATGCTGGGAGGGATTAGGGGCAGAAGGGGAAGGGGACTACAGAGGATGACATGGCTGGATGGCATCACTGACTAGATGGACATGAGTTTGAGTGAACTCCGGGAGTTGATGACGAACAGGGAGGCCTGGTGTGCTGCGATTCATGGAGTCAGACATGACTGAGTGACTGAACTGAACTAAACTGAAGGTTTGGGATTTTAAGGTTTGGTGGACAATCTCTCTATAAATTAATTCCCCCTGGACTTCTAGATACCAATATTTCACCACTAGAGCTTCATCTGGTCATAAGATGAACATGTTTCTTATTTAAATACTCTTGAAGCAAATAACATGCTAAGTATGTCAACTACTTTCTAAGTATGTGCATCAAAAGTAGATTGTAAAAGAATGAGGGACATAGGGCTAGTACAGTGCCTTAGCCCTCCTTGAAGGAGGCAAGCTGGAGTGACATGCTTAGTCCACCAGGAGCATTAGAAAGGCATTTTGTACCTTTGGGCGTATGTAAGAAAAACAAAACAAAACTGCTAGAAGGGAAGGTGATGTAATTAGAGTCTTACTTTTCCTATTGACTACCATGTAATTTTCAGGTTGCAAAGCTGGCGTTTTAAATCAAATCAATTTACTTCTCAGTAGTAAAGTGAGGGAAAAAAGTTGTGAAATTCTGTTGAAAATTTAAAAAATAAACAGTTCATTCAAATGAATAACTACTTTTATGATTTCAAAATGGTTTTTCAACGTATTTCCCTAAATTTACAATTGAGCAAATTTTTTGGCATCAGAGGCCAGAAAAGGAAGACATGAAGTTGGCTGTTTGGTTCCTTGAGTGGGAAGGAAGAGGGTGAAGACAAATTTAGCTGTGTAAATCATCCTACAAGGAATTTTGTACCAGTATATTTATCCCACTTACTATACAGAAATTCCTCCTTTCTTGCTGTTGCGGGTAGCCCTGTTATCGTCTAGAAGGAACCAAAATTTCCAACAGCTTGGAATCCATTTTCATTTCATCGGGGACAAACTCAAAGACACATTTCTACTTTGACTTTCCAGGCCCCTTTTTAAAAATCATCTGCAATAGAGACTAAAAATATAATCCAATGAACATCATTCTACTTATAATTTAAAATACTAGAATCTATTCACAACTGAAAAACATAGAGGAAATGTTGAAATAATCTTAATAGAACTTGGTCAAACAGTGATCCCACTGGGAAATCTTTTTCTAAATCCTGAATCCCTTCCTTAGGTACAGATTCAGAATGTATGGCTGAGTCCCCTTGCTGTTCACCTGAAACTAGCTTAACATAATTAATTGGCTATACTTCAATACAAAATGAAAAGTTTACAAGAAAAATATACAAAAGAAAGCTTCAATGGAGCCAGAACTCAATGTCTGTCAAGGATCTAAGTTGTTCAAATGAGAAGTGGATTCAGTAACCAGTAGTTTTCCTCTTGTTTTCACTATTTTTCCTAGTATTCTGAGATAAAATAAGAATCTTGTGGTTTGTTTGTTTGTTTGTTTGTTTTTTGGAGATATACTCTCTCTTCCTATAGTCCCTTCCCTATGAAAACAGATAGCTCTGTAATTGGACATTTGACTTAATAGAGGTACTGCTTTTAATGTAGTAATCCTTGCAAATGAAAATTGAGTTAAGAGAGACTGTCTGGAATGGAGACTCCAAAATAGTGCATAACAAATGCACAGTAGATGACAGGACCCAACCGTCCAATAGCGTGCACTTGTCTTCATTTGGAAAATTCTGTGTATGTTCACCAATAATTGATGAGTCCAACCAGGGATACAACAAAAATAAGCTGCTAGGAATTGTTTCCATGTTCCTGAGTTTTATATCACAGCCCAGTGTCCAACCTCTTCATTACTAGAGAACCATATGGTCTATTTCTACAGTAAACACATCTTTAAGAACACGAGAAAGGAGTCCATGTAAGGATTTAGGCCAAATTATACTGGGAAACACAATACAAATATTTCTGAGTGGTTGCATTATTTTATTTTATTATTGTATTTAATGATTTATTTTTATATTAAAATTACTGCTATGATAGTAGGTGACAGTATGCTGGATTCAACTCAGACTTTTTTTTTTTTTTTTAAAAGAATCACCTTGGATTTTAGCAAACAAAATTATTTTCTGCCTTCAACTTACATGAATTTACTCACTTGAATGGTTTCTCAAATATATTTGATATTTTTGTTGTAAATTTTGTAGAAACATGCATTTTAGAAAATGTGTGCTGCTGCTAAGTTGCTTCAGTCGTGTCCGACTCTGTGCGACCCCACAGATGGCAGCCCACCAGGCTCCCCCGTCCCTGGGATTGTCCAGGCAAGAACACTGGAGTGGGTTGCCATTTCCTTCTCCAATGCATGAAAGTGAAAAGTGAAAGTGAAGTTGCTCAGTCGTGTCCGACTCTTAGCAACCCCATGGACTGCAGCCCACCAGACTCCTCTGTCCATGGGATTTTCCAGGCAAGAGTACTGGAGTGGGGTGCCATTGCCTTCTCCAGAAAATGTGTATTCCTCATCAAATAAGAGAAAAAAAATATGCCCCTTCATTTTACTACACAAATAAATCTCCTACATTGCAGAAAGTTTTACCTGTTCTCTCATACTCAGAGATAAAATATTTGTTGTTTTTTTTCAGATTTTTATTTTTATTGAAATGTAGCTGATTTACAATGTTAACTTATTCTCCACAGCAAAATGATTCAGTTAGACATTTATATATTCTTTTCCATTATGGTTTATTATAGAATATTAAATACAGTACCCTATGCTATACAGTAGGGCCTTGTTTACCCATTCTATATACAACAGTTTGCATCCTGTTATTGTTGTTCAGTTACTCAGTCCTGTCCAACTCTTTGCAGCCCTATGGACTGCAGCACACCAGGCTTTCCTGTCCTTCATTATCTCCCAGAATTTGTTCAAATTCATGTCCATTGAATTGATGATGCAATCCAATCTTCTCATCCTCTGTTGCTCCCTTTTTCTGCTGCCTTCAATCTTTCCCAGCATCATCATTTTCAATGAGTCAGCTCATTGCATCAGGTGCCCAAAGGATTGGAGCTTCAGCTTCAGCATCAGTCCTTCCAATGACTATTTAGGATTGATTTCCTTTAGGATTGACTGGTTTAATATCCTTGCTGTCCAAGGGACTTTCAAGAGTCTTCTCCAGCACCACAGTTCAAAAGCATCAGTTCTTCAGTGCTCAGCCTTCTTTATGGTCCAACTCTCACATCCATACATGACTACTGGAAAAATTCATAGCTTTGACTATACAGACCTTTGTTGGCAAAGTGATATCTCTGCTTTTTAATATATATGCTATCTAGGTTTGTCATAGCTTTTCTTCCAAGGAGCAAGTGTCTTTTAATTTTATGGCTGAAGTCACCATCCACAGTGATTTTGGAGCCCAAGAAAATGAAGTCTGTCACTGTTTCCATTGTTTCCCCATCTACTGGCTATGAAGTGATGGGACATTTAGACATGGAAGCCCATGTCTTGGCTATTATGAAGAGTTCTTCTATGAATTAGGGGTGCATGTATGTTTTTGAATTATAGTTTTGACCAGAAGAGGAGTTTATGGATTTTTTTTTTTTTTTGAGGACTGTCCATACTGTTTTCCCCAGTGACTGTACCAACTTAAGTTCCCACAACAGTGTAAGAGGGTTCCTTTTAGAGATGAAATATTTAGAAAAATAAAAAGGTTTTTTTGTAAATGATTACAAAGGATCTAGACCTTAGAAGACTGGTTCAACAAAAATTAAACAGGTACTCTATGATAAAATTTTAAAAGTTTAACCATATTACCAAGTTTAGATTTCATCTATTCATAGTGGAAAATGACTTTCTTTCATGAATACAAGAAACAACAAACATCTTCATATCATCGGGTACTACCTTGCAAAATTCAGGAATAAAGCTGTTTGTGTTAGAGTCAGCAATTTAAGGGAAATGCTGGAGTTTTCTTTTCTTTGAAAGACTAGAATTCAATAAGAAACCCATCTTCTTCTTCTTGCTGCTGTTGGTATTGTTTTGCTGTTTGAACTTAACTCAGAATATAGTGATTGTTCTATTTATCAGAAGTTTCTACTTATCAATGATGTCAAAGGGGGAAAAGTGTTATTTTACAATTGGAAGCATTCAAAAGTTTTATATTATCATTTGAGGAATTAAAGAAGAGAGGAAGGAAGAAGGAAGTCCAGAGTGGTGTGAAGAAAAGAAGACAGTCAAGGAAATGAGGCAACAATTGGCATAATCATTCAGCATTATCAGAAATATAGACTAGGGAATAAGTACAATAATATAATCCCCTCTGAAATTCCATGATTTGAGAGAGGGTAGAAATGGCAACCCACTCCAGTGTTCTTGCCTGGAGAATCCCAGGGATGGGGGAGCCTGGTGGGCTGTCATCTCTGGGGTCCCACGGAGTCAGACACAACTGAAGTGACTTAGCAGCAGCAGCAGCAGAGACTTCTTAAAAAACTGGGACTCGAAGCTCAAGCTTGTTATTTGGATATTAATAAAGAAAAATCCTGGGGCTTCCTTAGTGTCTCAGATGGTAAAGAATCTGCCTGCAATGCAGGAAATGCAGGAGGACTGGCTTCGATCCCTGAGTTGGGAAGATCCCCTGTAAGAGGGCATAGTAACCCACTCTAGTGTTCTTGCCTGGAGAATCCCATGGACAGAGGAGCCTGGTGGGCTACAGTCCATAGGGTCACAAAGAGTCGGACACAACTGAAGTGACTTAGCATGCACGCAAAGAGAAAACCCATTGGTATATTTCAGTATATTTAGATATTCTATGCTCTGATTTCTGAAGTGACAAGCTCTTAGGATAAATGAACATATGTGCAATATTTTAAAAAGATAGCCCTCATAACTTTGTTCTTTTTTAATTAAAACATGTGTTTTAGTGCCAGACTTCTGAAGATATTCTCTTTAGCTAAAGGGAGCTTTGTACACCATAACAAGCCATGAAGGATATGGTATTTCTGGAAGGTGAAGGAAGGGTTTTTATTGTGTTTCTTGTTATCTTACATTTTTTTTAAAAAATCAATATTATAAATTAAAAGTTGTCTTACCCAAAAATCCAAATTCTTTTTTAGATGAATTGTCCTCATGTACATTTTGCCACTCAAGGATGGTATCTTCCATCTCTTTAAATAGAATTGACCATTTCTTCTTATGTACCTGTCACTGACATGGCGTGAGTCCATAGCGAAGGAGGGACTGTGACACAGTGTATCAGCTGACATAATCTCTTGCTGCTTACCCAGAAAGCTCTCAGTGACTTAACACAATCTACTGGACATCCATTTGGAGTCCATCACAGGCCAGTGGAATGTTTCCTGAGGAATATTCTACTCAGTGATTCCAAGACCCAACTCCTTCCATCTTACAGTTAGGCAATCACCAAGGCCTTTGCCTGATTCTCAGAATCTGGCTAGCAGATGGAGGAAAAGGAAGAAGTCATCATGCAAAGAGAGATTTTATAGCCCAAGCCTTGAAATAGTACCCAACTTCCCAGTGATATTTCATTGGCTGTAACTCAGTCACATGACAAGACCAAGGAAAATGGAATTGCAAGGGAAAATGGAATTGCAAGGGAAAATGGAATTTGTAGTTTGTTTATCCAGAAAGAAAAATAAGCATCTTCTAATCTCTACCAAAAAGTACATATCATTAACTATAACACACCTTGCTTTTTCTGAGGCATATGTATTTAACAATTTTGTATAAATAATTTCAATTTCCAAGATCAAAGACACATCTGTAATCATATCCAAGAACTAAAAATGTTCCAACAATAATTACACTGTGTTATTGCTGCTGTTTTGAATATTCTCTCCCTTACCTCCTTTAATATACTCATATTTAAAGAAGGAAATCTGGCTCTTCTTAATGTTCAAATTATCAAAATTGTATGCATCCATGTCAGCCCTATGTATGTTTCCTTTGAAGTAGGTTCAGGTAAAGTTCGCTTTGTCAGAAAGCTGTAACGATTTCATGCATTAAACAGCCTGATTTAAGAGTATGAGCTCTAATGAAAGCAGCAGTCCTGCTTATCATCACCTTTGGACCGGTTTTGCCACGGTCTTGCTGGAAGTATTTTTGAAAGCTCAGGATTCATTTTCTCCAGCTGTCACAGAGATGATCCTCCAGTGCCATGCTGTGTACTGTGCTAAGTCACTTCAGTCATGTCCAGCTCTCTACAACCCTATGGACTGTAGCCCAACAGGCTCTTCTGTCCCTGGGATAACTCCAAACAAGAATACTGGAGTGGGCTGCCATGTGCTCCTCCAGGGGAATCTTCCCAACTCAGGGATCAAATATGTGTCTCCTGTGTCTCCTGCATTGGCAGGCAGATTCTTTACCACTGGGAAGACCACTCATTCTCATAGCCAGTTCTTTTTGAAACAGATTACTGTCAGAGGGTGTAATCATTATATCTAGTTGTGTTAGTGAAGAAAGTTAGTGAATTGTTTAGCTTTGTAATGAGACATAATGTTTCTCTGAATTTTGTACTTTTACAAAATTTTGCCTCCCTGCAGGAGTTCTAGAGAATTTTGCAGTAATCAGTTGAGTTCATATATCATATAACTCACTGTCTGTAGTAAAAAGCAACATAATAATCAATTTATAAATCTGATTCTTTTGCTCAATTTCATATAACATTGAAGGCTTCTGTTGGGTAACTGTCTTTGAATATTAGAAGTTAATGCACTGTTAGTCAAAAAAGCAGAAACAAAGCAAAATTGTTAGAGTAGGCCTTTTCCTATAAAGCGTCAGATAGTAAATATTTTCAGCTTTGTGGATGATAGTCTTTGCTGCAACCTACTCAACTCTGACATAGTGTAAAAGCAGTCATAGGCAAAACATGAAAGAATGGGTAAGGCTCTGTCCCACTATAACTCTCTTTGCAAAGAAGGACGATGGGCCAGATGTGTCCTGCAAGGTAGAGTTTGCCAGAGTTTGATGGAAAGATTACTGGCAGTCAATACCGAGCATTAAAATTAATGAGTTTCACAGGTTATTTTATTCCCCTGTTAAAATTAGCACCTACCTGACTATTCCAAAACTAACTCCTTTGTATTTTAACTAATGTCTCCTATACATGGGCTTCCTAGAGGTAAAGAACCTGCCTGCCAATGCAGAAGGTGTAAGAGACGTGGGTTTGATCCCTGGGTTGGGAAGATACCCTGGAGGAGGAAATGGCAAGCCACTAAAGTATTCTTGCCTGGAGAATCCTATGGACAGAGGAGCCTGGAGGGCTATAGTCCATAACGTCACAAAGAGCTGGAGATGCCTGAAGTGACTTAGCACACTCCTCTATATACTTTTACTGATCAAACATTTTCTAAAAGGTCTATAACTTCTTCCTCACTATACTTAACCTTACTTTAATTAGCTTTCTGCCCAGAATATCTTGCTTTCACCTACAAAACATTGTGCTGAGTGGAATAAAAGATGATGATGCTTTTTTTTCTTAGAGTTCAGATGTAGAAGAAAATGGCACATACAGAAGCAAAAGCCCCAGACATAGGAGAGGGCCCGACTTGCCACTGCTACCTAACAAGAGTGAACAATTTTTAAAGAGGTACTGCAGAAACAACGGATGCATTAAAGAAAATAAGTTCCCCTAAACCTATTAAAGGTGCGGTCATATAAGAAATAATGTAATAGACTGTGTCAGGAATTGAGAGATGAAAAGTAGATACTGTGTAAAAATCCTCAGCAATCCAATGCTTGTTGAACAGACTGGTCAAATGAAAAACACACTCAGCTGAACTTGAAAGTATTTTATGGTACACTTAATATGAAGCAGATGACAAAATGTTATATGCTATTATTTTAGAATAATGTTTGAAAGTAATTTTCCAATAAAAACACATATATGAAAGCTTTTTGAGCAGTGAAAACACCGAGTTTGAGTAAAATGATAAAAATATATTTCAAGCAGTTCAGAAGCAAGACTGTTTCTGTCCTGTGCCCTTCCTCATTTCCAGTGTGGCAAAGTGCCGCCCGCAGCTGCCCGGAAAGTATTTGTTTAAAGGATATTGACTTCGTTTTCAAACAAAAATTTCTAACTGGACTTTGTTTAAAATATTCCTATTACTGAAGCACCATTCTAACCTTAAGAAAAACAGTCATTTAGAGTTGTGTGTGTGTGTATGTTTTAGTGTGGAGTGTCCAATGAAAAGTGAATTATAATTTTTACCAGGTCTCTTAAAATCTCTTCTAATTTGATTGATGAACTGTTTAGTCATATTTTGAGTAAATATTCTGACTCCACCTTATTTCTAAGCATCCTTTTTGGCTCAGCCCCTGGTGCATTAACCTTTTATAATTCTAAGTATTTCTTTCCTAAACTTCCAGTTTCATATCAAGCTAATGAAAACTGATCAGAAAACACACCACACTTAAAAATAACATTCTGTATTTCTATTCTAGAGAGATAAAGCACAAATAGAGAATAAAAAGTGCAAAATAAATGTCAGTCCTCAGCAGAGCAGCAGAGGGTGTGTTTTCTCTCATTTCTATGCCAACCATCATTTGGCTGGGAATGACAAGAACAGCCTGACAGAAAGCAGAGAAATGTCTCTGGCTAACGATGTAGCAGGCGTTTGGGGCACTGTTGGGTGGTTAACTTACTGGCCAGCCCTTGTTTTTGGCTTATTACTCCATCCCAGGGTTTTTCTAGGCCTCTTCAAATATATTAGTTCTCTCTGTCCTGTGTTTCTATAACAACCCATCCTTCACATTTTGTCATACCTGTTAAATTTTAAATGCCATGAAGGTCAATATTTTGCCTGTGATGTTCATTTCTATTAGCCCAACACTTCAGTCAGTGCCTGGGCCTTTGTCAGCATTCAGTAAATAGTTATTGAATGAAGGAATGAAAATACGAACTGCCTGAGAGATTCACATTATTGGAATTGATTATCTTGATATGGTGGCTGCCCATATCATTTAAGTAGAGGAATCAGGAAAGCTTGTGTTTTTAAATGTCCCTTCTACATCCTCCACAGAATGCTTAAAATGCCACTGTTAAGACATGCTATCTACAAGACATCATCTGATCAAATGCAATGTAAAAACGAAGGACATTGTTTTCGGTCTCAAATAGTTTCTTATGAAAGAAACTTATGAAAGAGTCCAACCAGGAAAACCTATTTCAGAAATTAGCCAAGAGAAGGGCCATAAGGAAGAGCAACATACGAGCACAGGAGAAGAAAGGAAGGAGAGATGAAAGGCATTCTGACTGGGAGCTGGTGGCCGGCTGTCCTGGCCAGGATGCTCCCAGGGATTCTATTGCTCAGAACCTGTGATGGCTGGGCTTCATTTGACCTAAATGAGAGGCATCAAATAGAGAGAGTAGTGACCCTCAGGACAAAAAAGTGCCCCTTTGCTTTTCCTCTGTCTCTTTCTATTAATGTATATTCCATCATGCAGGGAACCATATTTTTGCACATCTGATTTTTCCCTAATGCTACCCAGAACCATTACTTTGTGTACTAAAAATTATATTTAAAAAAACAGTTTTAAAAGTAATTGCTTCTCAAAAATTAGCATGTAGTGCATTTAGCTGGAAAGTACTGTACTTTGGTACTCTTATCTGTTTTTATAAAGTACTAAGAATTCAAAGTAAATGTAGCATTCTTTTAAAAAACCAAACTGTACCCTTTCAAATATCAATTTTGTACATAATATAATATGAAAATGGAACATCCTTGTCACTGGAATCACTTGATTTTGATTTGGTACTAAGCATAAATCAAATGGCATTTTTAAATGGGCTCTCTTAGTCACATGTCATTAAAGAGTACTTAGGTTTCTTAAAAGTGATTTGCCAGTAGCTGTGTCATCCAACAGAGAAGGGTGCCTTAAGTGGATTTGTTTCATATTTTATTATTTACACCACAATATCTTTCTAAATCCAAGAGTCTATGAAGTACAAAATGCATTGTATAGATTTTTCAAATGTGAAATGGCATGAGAGTCTTAACATTAACTATCATGACTCTATCATAGAAGTCAAACACTGTTAAAACTTAAAATCTACATGTCTAAGGAGATGAACATGTGTAAGCTAGGAAAAATCCGTCCTAACAGAGTGGAGTGGTTTTCGAAGCTGCCTAAAACGTTTATTTTCTTTTCTCAAAAACTGCTACTGCATAACAAGAAACATGTATTTCTGACTCACAGTGCTTTTGAGTAAGGGATGATTTACTTTAGGGGAATTTATCATTGTAGGTAGAAACAAGAGATGTGCAACTCTTTTACATGTCTGTAAGGAATCTCATCTAGGTGGAGTAGAGGGAAGATACTTAGTGACTTAATACATCAAATAAGTGTAGACCTAGTGTAGTTTGAAGATGCTAAACAGAAGTAGAGGAGAATAGAAGAAAGAACAAGAGACTGGGAATCGGAAGTCTGCCTAATTGGATTCTGAGCTTTAGTTTTTCTCACCTGTTAAATCAAAGAGATCATAGGATCTACAGCTTCTCATCTAAGTCCATTGATCTATTTCAAGTCAGTCTCACATTATCAACTCTATTTGGGTCAACAGAAACTACAGAGAAGGGACAAGAGTAAAGAAACAGCATTTTTATTAGATTAAGGCCACAGTTTTAGATCTTCCTAGCAATTTCCCTTCGTGACTAGCAGAGATTCCTAAGAAAGTCCACTGCATGCCCTAACAAACTTCAGTTTCACACAGGAGTTTCAACTACACAACACATGTTAAAACTCTGTTTATATTCCAAAGATACTATGAACTTGATCTAGTTAATCTATTTACAATTAGCATAAGTGGTAGCTTAGCTTGTAAGTTGCTACAGCAGCAACACTTCTAGAACTGGCCATTTTGTAATGGTTCCAGGGGCAGATTTGATTTATTAAGTCCTTATTTTTCAAGTAACGGCAAAGTTAGATGAGTAAAACATGAACTAAATCTTAAAAATTAGATCATATGAGGAAACTTGAGAGGTTGAATGTAAAACCCATTCGATTATTAGGTACAGATACCGAGACAATATAAGCACCAGTAAAAACAATCTGCATCTTCCTGCCACTGTCATGTGCCCCCTAATTTGTGTTAGAACTGTTGCTCAGTGAACTGATACAAATATACATGAACACTGATGATGTATGTCTAAGTTCATCCCTTGAGAAATAAAAGTCTCTTTTATTTTGAGACTTCAAAATAAAAGACTTCCCTGGTGGCACAGTAGATAAGAATCCACCTGCCACTGCAGGAGGCAAAGGTTTGATCCCTGGTCCAGGAAGATCCCACATGCCATGGAGCCACTAAGCCCATGTGCCTCAGCTACTGTGCCAGAGTGTTGCAACTACCGAAGCCCATCCCCCAAGAACCTGTGCTCCACCACAAGAGAAGTCACTGCTATGAGAAGCCTGTGAACTGCAACAAAGTGTGGCCCCTGTTCACCTCGACTAGAGAAAGCCCATGCAAAGCTACAAAGACCCAGAACAGTCACAAAATTTTTTTTAAAAAATTTAAAATTGATAAAAGAATACAAACCAGAAAAGAAAGTTAAAAACAATGAATAGCTGATAAGTAGGGACAAAATTAAATTAAAGAAATTGTCTTGGATCTGTATTCAAAGTTTCCAGAACATTCTTTTGTTGTTTTATTAACTTCATTAATTTTATTCTTTATTGCATGAAATAAGTAAGAAGCATGTGTTCTTATTCATGCATATATTGTCACTGAAGTTCAAAAGTATGAAGAGGCCAAGCCAGGGTTGAATTTAATCGTCTTAGTGTGTCCTTTAGCTTCAGAATTTGTCATGGTTATAGTGATTTACTCCCATATTAATATTAGTGAGATGTGAAAAGTCATACTGCTGAATTCAATTCAGATGCTTCAGGAAACAATATCATCAACTGTGTAGCAAAGTCAAACTACAATATTAGTCAAATAAGTAATACAAATCATTATTTTCTTATAAATCAACAATCAAATTAAATTTTCTTTCTTAAATTCTTTGATGTGATGGTCAGGAAGTTAAAGTTCCACAGAAAACAGTAATTAGATATCTTCTCTTTTTTATCACTGATCTAATGTACAGAGTGTCCAGTGAATAAATTCAAGAGGGCACCCAATAGTCTCTGCTCTCTTGAATTTATTTATCAAACACCCTGTACCTGGCGGGTGCTACACTCTGCAGTCAGGGAACCTGGCCACAACTGTAGTTTAGCACTCACTAACATCATCACCATAGACAATTTATTTAACTCAGAAAGCCTTGGTTTTCTCATTTGTAAAATAAAGATTGTACTAATCATATCTTGCAGAGTTACTGTGAAAACAAGAAGTAATGCATATTAAACACTGATTGTAAATTATCTTCTTCATTTGAATTTATAGACATGTATTTCCCCCTAACCTATGGCTGCTGCTGCTGCTGCTGCTGCTAAGTTGCTTCAGTCATGTCCAACTCTGTGCGACCCCAGAGATAGCAGCCCACCAGGCTCCTCCATCCCTGGGATTCTCCAGGCAAGAACACTGAGTGGGTTGCCATTTCCTTCTCCAATGCATGGCTACCAAAAGCCAAACCAGCTGCAAAGTCTAAAACCAGAAATACTTCTTTTGCTTAAATGGAAGTATTCCTCACCCCTCCCCCAATTACACCCTTCCCATTCTCAAGCTAGGGCAGAGGAATTACAGGGAATGAGAATAAAGAGTAAAACAAGCTGACTAAACAAGGAGTCCCATTTGTAATACTCTAAGGAGGGATACTGGTGGCTCAGTGATAAACAATCTGCCTGCAGGAGATTCTTGCAGGAAACACAGGTTTGGTCCCTGGGTCTGGAAGATCCCCTGGAGAAGGAAATGGTAATCTACTCCAGTACTCTTGCCTGAGAAATCCCATGGACAGGGGACCTTGGTGGACTCCAGCCCATGGAGTCGGACATGACTTAACAACAAAACAACAACAACAAAGGAGGGATAAATATTGACTCCAGAGGAGGTAAGAGTGTAGAACACACACAGAAAGAAAGGGGACGAGTCATAGCAGAGAGCCTAGGGAACCCAAGTTGAATAAAAGCCATTTGTGAACATGCAGTCATTTCATGTATGCAGCAGGTTTACTTAGAGAAGACTTTTGCAGCATAAACTACCAAAGCATAAACTTAATCTTCTTATGACATTCACTCATACTTCTTCAAAGTATTCAGTATGCAACAAATACTTTGCAAAGTAAGGATACTGTTATATAAACTTGTTTCACTATTCAACGTGCCAAGGTACTTCAAGGTCTATATGAGAGAGATCTATATCTATGTACCTTATCTATCTAGATCTTTCTGTAATGAGAAGCTTAAATATTATCTGCTCAAGTCTCCTAAAATTGAATAAAAGAAAATATAAGCAAGAATCATTTAACTATTGATATTATTTTCTTAACTCCTGAAGCTAGAGATGAAAAAACAAACTTTCTGTTTTCCTGATTACCAGGTGAATAAAGACCATATATGAACAGCCATGCCCTACATTCAGTCAATCGTAGTAGGATATTTGGTCCAACTATCTCTAAAACTGTTGATCCATGGCCATAAGTACATCAGGCAGGTCAGCTTTTTATTTCATTCTCTTTCCATTTCCAAAACCTGATTATTCAAAATGTCCCTGCATATCCAGTTTCCTACATTCTCTATAACAAAATAATTTGCTTAACTTCTAACAACTAGACTCCAGCCAAAATGAGTCATCAGGTGAGACTGAGAAGCAGAACAGAAGCTTTTAAGTCCTGAGGCGATGGTTTTCAGAGACGGGCAGGGGATCAGATGGAAGGAGAGTGCCACACACTGGGAAAAGAGAATATTGTCTCCTCAGATGTTTCTAAAATGGTGTTGAAAGGAAAGTTCTCAAACTGAGAACATTCAAATTTAATTCTCCCTCTCCCCTTTTATTGTCATTTATTTTGCTGATATCAATTACAGAGGATTGGGTTTTGGATTAGTCATAATCCCAGTTCATGACAACATCATCATGTTGTATTTAAGGCAAGGTCTGCTTTTAGTTAGTAAGTTTTGAATTGATATTTTTTAATAACATAGTAAGCCCGGTGGACCTACCACCCCAAACAAAAGCAAGGCCCTTGACTACAGTTTACATGAAGCCATGACCCCACCTCATCTCCTTGCCTGCCCCCACCCAGAAGAACCAGGCTTAGACAAGTCTAGGCCAGAGTTGAGGCATGATTGTCATAGGCAATAATGGTTCTGAAGGTTTGTTATATTGAATTAACAATTATTTTCCTAACTGTCATCAGTGGCCAATCCCACTATTTTCATGCAATTAATTTAATCCAGTTTCAGATTTCAAGTTGGCAAAGCAGTTGGGCACTTTGGCGAAGCAGTTGGACTTGTATTCTGGAGTCAGACTAACTTCAGTTTAAATTCAAGAGCCACCACTTATTACCACCATTTATTTTTACCCTGGGCAAGTTGGCATAAATTCCCTAAGCTTCAGTTTCCTCATTACAAATAACAACAATAGCTAGTATTGTGAGAACGTAATGATATAATCATGAAAACTAACATACTGCCTGCCACAGAGAAAATGCTCAATTTATACAAGCTATTAGTATTTCTATCTTTTATTTTCTGGGAAGTATTTTATAAGAATTATGTTTAAAAATTTATAGTTATAATTTCATAAAACAAATTTCGTGTTATTGTGGACTTTTAATTTCAAGGAGATGATTACTATTACTATATGACATGTTTTTTGTAGTTTCTCTGAAACTATGATTTTCAGAACATCTTTACCTCATCTGATACATAAAAGAGTTCTAGGTATGTTTGAATAGGTCAGATTATTTCAAATGTATGCAATTGAGATTCAGTAAAATTAAGTAGCTGGTAAAAATACATGACATCCATATGCCTATAATAATTTGACATTCAGTAAATTTTGTTTGTCTCCAACTCTCTATTCTACTCTGAGAATGTGGACAATGTTTTAATGAGTCTCTTTCTTTACATTACAGGTCATAATATTCTGTTTACTGGGACAAATTAGACACTTCTTTCCCAACTAAGGAAATTTATCATTAGCTTCCTATCATGAACAACTCCTTTCAAAAATCAAACATACCCAAAACTTTTATTTAATTTACTTTTATTATTAGTCCCATTTATTATATTCTGTATTAGAGAAAATATTTTCATTTCCTGGGAACTTTGACATTTCCTCCGCTACTCCTCCTGCATTAATCAACAAGTCTTCCAAAGCATTTGAATGGCATTCACATTTAGAAACAACCTATAAACTTCCCAGAGCTAGAAATGACTGGTCTAAACCAACCTGTACTTCCTGATGCATTTTAACTTCTAGGTTTATAAAGCCTCTTGTCTACTCAGAGTTATAAATTTCATTATTTTATTTCTATTTCTTTGTTTTTAAACTGAATTAACATAAGAATTGAGAATTATGGGGGAAAATAAAGTTGAAGAAATGATAGGAGAAGAAACATCTATGAGAAAAGTTAAGAAATCTTGGGTGGTGATTAAGAAGAGATGCTTCAGGGGACTTATATTTATGTAAATGTATTATTTATGTTTATATTTACATGCTTGAAGGAAAACTGCAGTGGATTAAACAGCAAAATGAAGTTTAAAAAAACTCACCATATGGAAACTAAAATGAATTTTTCAGAAGTACATAAATAAATAAACAATACTTAATAGTCCTTGTGTGAAGAATAAAGAAATAAAGCAAATCAGAAAATATTTATAGGTGAATGACAATGAAAAGACAACTTCAAAATTTCAGCACTTTTACATGACAAATGGCTATCATCATATCAGAAAACAAGAAGGACTGAAAACACAGGAGTCAAGGATAAACTACCATATAACCCAACAATCCCACTATTGGGAAAATACCCTGAGGAAACCGAAAGTGAAAAAGATATACGTACCCCAATGCTCAGAGCAGCACTATTTACAATAGCTAGGACTTGAAAGCAATTTAGATGTCCATCAACAGATAAAGAAGTAGTGGTACATATACACAATAGAATATTATTCAGCCATAAAAAGGAACACATCTGAGTCAGTTCTAATGAGGTGGATGAACCAAGAACCTATTATACAGAGTAAAGTAAGTCAGAAAGAGAAAGACACATATCATATATTTACATATATATATGGAATCTAGGACTTCCCTGGGAGCTCAGTTAGTAAAGAATTCTCCTGCAAGGCAGGATGCCGGGGTCCAGCCCCGGTGGATTCAGGGAATTCGAAGCGGGGACGGCGTCGGCGAGGATCAGGAAACAACTGCTTAATTAAACATTAATTAAGGATATAAAGAGTAATAGAATAAGGATAGCTCAGTAGGAAAATTCAGTGAAGAAAAGAGGCTGAATAATTCAGCCAGAAGGTGAGAGAAAGAATGACATGGGGAGACCAAGTTTCAGTGAACAAGGCCCACACTTTATTTTCCAAAGTAGTTTTTATACCTTAAGTTATGCATAAAGGATAATGGGGGAAGGGATAGAATCATGCAGCAAGCCAGGCTTTCTTCCTGCAAACTTATCATATGCAAAAGCTTAGGTGATTTGCATCATCTTCTGGCCCGGAGGCCTGTTAACATTTTAAGACCCTTTCTTCAGAAAACTTATTTTTCTCTAAAGGTGATTGGTCAGGAGTCACCCTCCAAAAGCATTAGATAAAGTTGCATTCCTACAGAGCAAAGGTGTGGTGGGCTATAACAAGAAAAAGAATTAACTCAAGGGTTCCAGGTTACAAACATTAAAGCTACTACTTACACCAATTATATTAATCAGTACACTGCCAGGGACACAGCAGGTAAGGGATATGGAAACTTAGCAGCAAACATTGGCCCAACAAGTGAAAATCCCTTCACCAATACAATTTCTAATCAATCTTTTAACTGTTCAAAGGAATCTGTATTTAGACAGTTTAGAACATCTCATGCCTCTCACAGTTGGGAGGCTCTGAGCAATCACGTGTGGCCGGAAAAACCTATTCAGGCAGGCTAGAGGACTTCCAAAGGAGTCTGTAGGTTGAAACACTGTCATACCCAGGAATTATTAACTGGAGCTGTAAGCTAACTCTTTTTTCAGAGAGAGGTAGTGGGGGACAGCCCCCCATAAAGTCAGAGGTGTAGGTGAAAGCACAAAGCAGAAAGTAGGCAGAGATGCTCGAGAATTTCCAGGGGGACTCCTGAGGCTCGATCCCGCCTTTGCGTATGCCGAGCCTCCTTCCTCATGACCTTTGTCATGGGTGGAGCTCCTCACGCTGGCTCCCGGCAGTGATAGAATTCCAGTTGAGCTATTCCAGATCCTGAAAGATGATGCTGTGGAAAGTGCTGCACTCAATATGCAATATGCACTCAGTATGCAATATGCCGGCTCCCGGCATCAAGAGACCCCTTCAATTGAACCAGGAGACCCCCGGTTCAATTCCTGGGTCAGGAAGGTCTTTCTGGAGAAGGGGTAAGCTACCCACTCCAATATTCTTCAGCTTTCCTTGTGGCTCAGCTGGTAAACAATCTGCCTGCAATATGAGAGACCTGGGTTCGATCCCTGGGTTGAGAAGATCCCTTGGAGAAGGGAGAGGCTACCCACTCCAGTATTCTGGCCTGAAGAATTCCAAGGCCTGTATAGTCCATGGAGTCGCAAAGAGTTGGACATGACTGACCAATATTCTCTTTCACGTTCATTGGAATCTAGAAAGATGGTACTGATAAACCTATCTGTAGAGCAGCAACAGAGACACAGATGTAGAGAACTTGTGGGCACAGGGGTGGGGGAGGAGACAGGGTATGCACTGAGAGAGTAGAATTAAAACATATGCAGCACCATATAAAAAATTAGGTAACAGGTTTAAATTTGCTGTATGATACAGCAAGCTCAAATCCAGTGCTCTGTGATGACCTAGAGGGGTAGGATGGGGTGGGTAGTGGGCGGGAGGTTCAAGAGGGAGGGAACAGTCCCTGCTCCCTGCTCCCTCCACTCCCATCAAAAGATCAACTTCTAAAAGTTCCCTGATTTATGAATGACTTTGAAATGCACCAGAAATCCAAGAACTGTTCAAATCAGAACAGATGTAGGGGTTTTCCCTTGTTTAAATGAATGTAAATGTCTAAAGTAAAACCAAAACTGTTTTCTGAAGGGAAGTTGAAGTTAGAATTCCATCCTAAAGCAAGACAATCTATATAATTGCATTCTTTATTTTTTAACTTTTAATTTTGTATTGGAATATAGCCAATTGACAATGTTATGTACTTTCAGTTCAGTTCAGTTCAGTTTCAGTTCATGTCCATCGACTCATGTCCATTGAGTCGGTGATGCCATCCAGACATCTCATCCTCTGTCGTCCCCTTCTCCTCCTGCCCCTAATCCCTCCCAGCATCAGAGTCTTTTCCAATGATTCAACTCTTTGCATGACTCTTTGCATGAGTCTTTTCCAATGAGTCAACTCTTTGCAAAGTATTGGAGTTTCAGCCTCAGCATCAGTCTTTCCAATGAACACCCAGGACTGGTCTCCTTTACGATGGACTGGTTGGATCTCCTTGCAATCCAAGGGACTCACAAGAGTCTTCTCCAGCACCACAGTTCAAAAGCATCAATTCTTCGGTGCTCAGCTTTCTTCACAGTCCAACTCTCACATCCATACATGACCACTGGAAAAACCATAGCCTTGACTAGACTGATCTTTCTTGGCAAAGTAATATCTCTGCTTTTTAATATATTATCTAGGTTGATCATAACTTTCCTTCTAAGGAGTAAGTGTCTTTTAATTTCTTGGCTGCAATCACCATCTGCAGTGATTTTGGAACCCAAAAAATTAAAGTCTGCCACTGTTTCCCCATATATTTCCCATGAAGTGACGGGACCAGATGCCATGATCTTAGTTTTCTGAATGTTGAGCTTTAAGCCAACTTTTTCACTCTCCTCTTTCACTTTCATCAAGAGGCTCTTTAATTTGTCTTCACTTTCTACCATAAGGGTGGTGTCATCTGCATATCTGAGGTTATTGATATTTCTCCTGGCAATTTTGATTCCAGCTTGTCCTTCTTCCAGCCCAGCGTTTCTCATGATGTACTCTGCATAGAAGTTAAATAAGCAGGGTGACAATATACAGCTGTGACATACTCATTTTCTTATTTGGAACCAGTCTGTTGTTCCAGGCAGACAGCAAAGGGACTCAGCCATACTTATACATGTATCCATTCTCCCCCAAACTCCCCTCCTACCCAGGCTGCCACATAACATTGAACAGAGTTCCCTTTGTTAACATAGTAGGTCCTTGTTGGTTATCCATTTTAAACACAGCAGTGCGTACATGTCAGTCTCAAGCTCCCTAACTTTCCTTCTCCTCACCCTTTCTCTCTAGTAACCATAAGATCATTCTCTAAGTCTGTAAGTCTGTTTCTGTTTTGTAAAAAGATTCTTTTGTATCATTTCTTTTTAGATTCTGCATATAAGAGATATCATACTTTCTGACTTACTTCATTCAGTGTGAGAATCTGTAAGTCTATACATGTTGCTGCAAATGGCATTATTTCATTCCTTATAATGGCTGAGTAATATTCCATTGTATATATGCACCGGATCTTCTTTATCCATTTATACATCAATGGATATTTAAGTTGCTTCAATGTCTTCACTATTTTAAATACTGCTGCAAGGAACACTGGGATACATGTATCTTTTCAAACAATGGTTTTCTCTTGACCTATGCCCAGGAGTGGGATTGCAGGATTATATGGTAGCTTTTAGTGTTTTAGCATTTTTAGTGTTTTAAAGAACCTCCATACTGTTCTCCCTAGTGGCTGTACCTATTTACATTCCCACTAACAGTGTAGAAGGCTTCCCTTCTCTCCATTCCTTTTCCAACGTTTATTGTTTGTGGATTTTTTGATGATAGCCTAAAATAACAGCATTCTTAGAAACATGAAATTGATTTCTTTCTCACTTAAAAGAAGTCTCAAACTTAAGAAAATTATTAGGGACCCAGGTTCCTCTCATTTTGCAGCTCTGTTATTTTTGGCATGTGGCTTTCTCCTCAAAGTCCAATATAGCTTCTGGAACTGCAACCATCATGTCTGTATTTTAGCTAATAGGAAGAAGGAAATGAGAAGAACACATTGTCTCCCTTCTAAAACTTATTCCTAGTCACACACAACACTTCTGTTTACATCCCATTAGCCAAATCTTAGTCACAAAGCCACAACAAGCTGCAAAAGGCCAGAAGATAAATATTTAGCCCAAACAGTCATGATTGCAGCTACAAATGAGAAGTTCTGCTGAAAAAGAAGGGAAAAAGTAGATATTTAATCCAAACTAAGACCTTCTGCCATAGGAGAGTGAAAACCATCTTTTAGGACTTTCTGTCTACAATGTTGAGTCTTCTCAGTTCAGTTCAGTCACTCAGTCGTGTCTGACTCTTTGCGACCCCATAAATCGCAGCACGCCAGGCCTCCCTGTCCATCACCAACTCCCGGAGTTCACTCAAACTCACGTCCATCGAGTCAGTGATGCCATCCAGCCATCTCATCCTGTTGTCCCCTTCTCTTCCTGCCCCCAATCCCTCCCAGCATCAGAGTCTTTTCCAATGAGTCAACTCTTCAAATGATGTGGCCAAAGTACGGGAGTTTCAGCTTTAGCATCACTCCTTCCAAAGAACAACCAGGGCTGATCTCCTTTAGAATGGACTGGTTGGATCTTCTTGCAGTCCAAGGGACTCTCAAGAGTCTTCTCCAACACCACAGTTCAAAAGCATCAATTCTTTGGCGCTCAGCTTTCTTCATAGTCCAACTCTCACATCCATACATGACCACTGGAAAAACCATAGCCTTGACTAGACGGACCTTTGTTGGCAAAGTAATGTCTCTGCTTTTCAATATGCTATCTAGGTTGGTCATAACTTTTCTTCCAAGGAGTAAGCGTCTTTTAATTTCATGGCTGCAACCACCATCTTCTACTTGCCCCAATTAGGAATCTCAAAAGGACAGCTGAACTTGGTGTCCTGCAGCATACTCTTTGCTACAATTTATTTTGCACTGTTGTCCTCAGTGGGCTTTCCTGCTGACTCAATGGTAAAGAATCCTCCTGCCAATGCAGGAGATGCTGGTTCGGTTCCTGGGTTGGGAAGATCCCCTGTGGGTAACGATTTGGAGAAGGAAATGGTTACCCACTCCAGTATTCTTGCCTGGAAAATCCCAAGGAGAGCAGAGCCTGGTGGGCTACAGTCCATGGAGTCACAAAGAGTTGGACACAACTTATCAACTGAACAGCAGCAGCATTGTTCTCAAGTGCTGACTACCATGAAATTAGGCTTGACTTTATGAAAGTAAATAGGAAAACATGAGGACATTAATCACTGAAAATCTTTTCCAAAAGCTTAATTTATCTGATGCCATTTTATTATCACTGCACCTGAAACTGGAAACTGAAGCCTTTAATATGCATTAAACATTCCTGCCTGCTTATCTTTCCTTCCATCTCTGTATTCCTTTCTTTGATGAGTAAGCAGTCTCAGAGTCTCAGGGATCACCAAATATAGGTATCAGCAAACTAGTGTCTGCTGGCCAAAGAGTGGCCCACTGCTGCCGCCGCTGCCGCCAAGTCGCTTCAGTCATGTCCGACTCTGTGCGACCCCACAGACTGCAGCCTACCAGGCTTCTCTGTCCATGGAATTCTCCAGGCAAGAAAACTGGAGTGGGTTGCCATTTCCTTCTCCAATGCATGAAAGTGGAAAGTGAAAGTGAAGTCACTCAGTCGTGTCTGACTCTTAGGGACCCCACGGACTGCAGCCTACCAGGCTCCTCCGTCCATGGGATTTTCCAGGCCAGAGTACTGGAGTGGGGTGCCATTGCCTTCTCCCTGGCCCACTGCTAGTGTTTATAAGTTTTACTAGAACACAGACAAATACATTAGTTTACATATTGTTTATGGCTGCTTTCACTCTATAGTGGCAAAATTGAGTAGCTCTGACAGAGACATTTGGCAGACAAAGTCTAAAATAGTCTCTATGTGGTCTTTTAACAGAAAAAGTTTACCAACTCCTGATCTAGAATCCTGGAGCTGGAACACTTTATAGATAATCCAGTGCATGGGTTTCCAATTTTTAACTCTTCAAAAAATATAGTGTTCCTTTTTCCCTTTGATGTCTTTTGCCTTAAAAGTTTGTACCTACCAAATTATAATTTATTAGTTAAATACTTTAATGCATATGATGATGTTCAACCAGAATAGTTGCTCAGCATGAGACTACTTGTGGGGTAACATGCTCTTATTACCACATGTGGGGTTACATTAAACTGCTATTATTGCTTTAAAAAAGTAAAGAAACAGTTTCTTTCAGACTATGTACCCTAATTGAGGAGAACATAATTGATTTCAATTAAACTTTTTTTTTTTACTCAATAAAGCTTTCAGATTCCCCTGACATACTAAAGGATCCAGAGAGGTTTGGGGATCCTAGGTTGAGGTTAAAATAGGTGAGAATAACTGCCTAGAGAGATTTTTGCTCAGTGTCACCAAATAAGAGTTAACAGTGAGTAAGACCCAGGTATTCAGGCTCACCTTTCCATGTATTGCCTTGACAATTGCACAAATGAATGGGAAGCCAGGAAATACTGCTAAGCCACCTACAGTCTAGCTAAGTATACGCCTGTAGACAACATGGATTCCTGAGAGAGCTGGGATCCTCGTGGAAGGATCAGGGTGAATCCAAACCTCGTAAACTAATAAATCTCTTGGAAAAAAATTTCTTTGTC
The DNA here is from genome assembly GCF_003369695.1 of Bos indicus x Bos taurus. NCBI lineage: Eukaryota > Metazoa > Chordata > Mammalia > Artiodactyla > Bovidae > Bos > Bos indicus x Bos taurus. The sequence continues at coordinate 34,545,213 of NC_040095.1, forward strand.
TTTCTTTTTAATTCATCTTTTTTATTGAAGTATAATTGCTTTACAGAATTTCGTTGTTTTCTGTCAAACCTCAACATGAATCAGCCATAGGAATTTCTTTAAAAAGAAAGATAGAAAAATACCATATTTTAAAATGTTAATAGATATTCATTCTGTTTCAATACCTAACTTTCTAAGGCACAACAAATTTAAAGCATCCTTAATCATTACCAGATAGTAAAACAATTGTGGAGTTTTCTGCATTCTCTGAAGGATTTCAAGAAATTCTTTGTTTTTTCTCCATGTCAACATTGTGTTTTCTTTCTAACTCCATCCATTTGGCAAGAAGGGCCTTCCTGTCACTGTGGTCTCCTTTCTCCAATAGTATGAAATTTTGCAGAAGAGTTTATTCAAGTTACCAGGAGTGATTCCAGAACTGTATGCTCCACATTCACTAGCAACTTGGGAAATGTTTTGCCTTGAAACAGGATTAAGCCTTGCCCAAGTTGGACTTGGGAAAGGCCCCACAAATTCCTTGGCGGAGAAGGATCAGAATCAAACTCTTCTATTTCTCCTTTAAATGTATAGCCGACTTGCTGTTGTTATTTTGTCATGTGTTTCGTTCAGAAATAAAGTGTCAGTAAGGTGACAATAAACATGACTGAACATAGAAACAGAAAGAAACTTTGTTTTAATTTACTAAAAATGTGAATAGGAAATAAAAATCAACAAAGAAACAGACATTGCCCCATAAATGATCTGAAATTCATAACCTGAGAAACTCTTGTGAACACCTACCTCAACCTTTTAGAGAAGAAGTCAACCAGCTAGAGTAGTCAAGAACTTGACCAAGTCATGAAAGGAAGAACTCAAAAAACGAAGCAAAAATATCTAGGTCTAGGATACAAGACCATTGCTTTCCTCTGCCATAAAATGAAAAAGAGAAGAACACCTTAGAAAACATTTCTATCTAGGCAACTCCATGAATTAATGATTTTGATGGGACTCCAGGATGTTCTTGGACCCTAAGCCTCCTGAGCCCAGTGCAGTTATATTCTGCTATATCATATTATTACTGTCTTAGATTTAATGAAGGTAATTAAACTTGACATATGTCTTCCTAAACCATCTATACGTCTTCTTTGACAATACCATGGTATAATGATTTAATAGTAATTTAATAAATTGTATGCCTAATGCCTGAATTAATTTCATTCATCTATTAAACATTAGGACAATTATTTTCAAGTATCTGCCAGGGCCTGAAGTGAAAGTGAAAGTAGCTCAGTTGGTGTCTGATTCTTTGTGACCCCAAGGACTATATAGTCCATGGAATTCTCTAGGCCAGAATACTGGAGTGGGTAGCCTTTCCCTTCTTCAGGGGATCTTCCCAACCTAGGGATCGAACCCAGGTCTCCTGCATTGAAGGCAAATTCTTTACCAGCTGAGCCACAAGGAAAGCCCTGGAGTGGATAGCCCATCCCTTCAAGGGATCTTCCTGACTCAGGAATCGAACCGAGGTCTCCTACATTGCAGGCAGATTCTTTACCAACTGAGCTTACCAGCGCATCAGTTGCTCAGTCATGTCCGACTCTTTGCGACCCCGTGAATCACAGCACGCCAGGCCTCCCTGTCCATTACCAACTCCCGGAGTTCACTGAGACTCATGTCCATCGAGTCAGTGATGCCATCCAGCCATCTCATCCTCTGTCGTCCCCTTCTCCTCCTGCCCCCAGTCCCTCCCAGCATCAGAGTCTTTTCCAATGAGTCAATTCTTCGCATCAGGTGGCCAAAGTACTGGAGCTTCAGCTTTAGCATCACTCCTTCCAAAGAAATCCCAGGGCTGATCTCCTTCAGAATGGACTGGTTGGATCTCCTTGCAGTCCAAGGGACTCCCAAGAGTCTTCTCCAAAACCACAGTTCAAAAGCATCAATTCTTCCTCACTCAGCCTTCTTCACAGTCCAACTCTCACATCCATACATGACCACAGGATAAACCATAGCCTTGACTAGATGAACCTTTGTTGGCAAAGTAATGTCTCTGCTTTTGAATATGCTATCTAGGTTGGTCATAACTTTCCTTCCAAGGAGTAAGCATCTTTTAATTTCATGGCTGCAGTCACCATCTGTAGTGATTTTGGAGCCCAGAAAAATAAAGTCTGACACTGTTTCCACTGTTTCCCCATCTATTTCCCATGAAGTGGTGGGACCGGATGCCATGATCTTCATTTTCTGAATGTTGAGCTTTAAGCCAACTTTTTCACTCTCCACTTTCAAGAAGCTTTTTAGTTCCTCTTCCCTTTCTGCCATAAGGGTGGTGTCATCTGCATATCTGAGGTGATTGGTATTTCTCCCTGCAATCTTCATTCCAGTTTGTGTTTCTTCCAGTCCAGCGTTTCTCATAATGTACTCTGCATATAAGTTAAATAAACAGGGTGACAATACACAGCCTTGACGAACTCCTTTTCCTATTTGGAACCAGTCTGTTGTTCCATGTCCAGTTCTAACTGTTGCTTCCTGACCTGCATACAAATTTCTCAAGAGGCAGATCAGGTGGTCTGGTATTCCCATCTCTTTCAGTATTTTCCACAGTTTATTGTGATCCACACAGTCAAAGGCTTTGGCATAGTCAATAAAGCAGAAATAGATGTTTTTTTGGAACTCTCTTGCTTTTTTGATGATCCAGTGGATGTTGGCAATTTGATCTCTGGTTCCTCTGCCTTTTCTAAAACCAGCTTGAACATCTGGAAGTTCACGGTTCACATATTGCTGAAGCCTGGCTTGGAGAATTTTGAGCATTACTTTACTAGCATGTGAGATGAGTGCATAGAACTGTAAAAAAAAAAAAAATGCTAGGAAAAACTCTGGAAAATGTCAAGATCTCTGTACTTAAAAAATTTATAATTTCTGTATGAATGGATAGAAATTATTCTCTCCCTCTTATTGAAGGAACAGAAACACAGGTGGGTTAAATGATTAGCCAGGGTCACACAAGGAGAATGAAGCAAATGTTAAGCTGGAAGTCAGTGCTCCTGGCTACAATCACATGTTCTCATCACCATATGCAATTCAGTTCAGTTCAGTTCAGTTCAGTTATTCAGTCGTGTCCGACTCTTTGCGACCCCATAAATCACTGCACGCCAGGCCTCCCTGTCCATCACCAACTCCCAGAGTTCACTCAGACTCACGTCCATCGAGTAAGTGATGCCATCCAGCCATCTCATCCTCTGTCGTCCCCTTCTCCTCCTGCCCCAATCCCTCCCAGCATCAGGGTCTTTTCCAATGAGTCAACTCTTTGCATGAGGTGGCCAAAGTACTGGAGTTGCAGCTTTAGCATCATTCTTTTGCTGCTGCTGCTGCTGTGTCGCTTCAGTCGTGTCCGACTCTGTGTGACTCCATAGACTGCAGCCCACGAGGCTCCCCCGTCCCTGGGATTCTCCAGGCAAGAACACTGGAGTGGGTTGCCATTTCCTTCTCCAGTGCATGAAAGTGAAAAGTGAAAATGAATTCACTCAGTCCTGTCCGACTCCTAGCAACCCCATGGACTGCAGCCCACCAGGCTCCTCCATCCATGGGATTTGCCAGGCAAGAGTACTGGAGTGGGTTGCCATTGCCTTCTCCTTTTTAGGCCTCCTTAATACTGTACTTTTTTTTTTTTTTTTGTAGCTTCCCTCCACCACTATCATATGTACTACAAAAGAAAATAATATAACAATATTCAACTCTAGAACAAAATTTTCACATATGCTGAAATTAACACTGCCTCAAAACAATACAGTTCTGAATTAACACTAGAACAGAACTGAAACAAAAAAATAGTGATGTGAAAAAAACATGTGATCATAACTAAATTCTTTAATTGATATATGTATGTGCTTTTAAGATTAAAAAAGAACACGGTGAGTGGGAATAGGGGGAATTGGATAAAGATAGGCAAAAGGTACCCACTTCCAATTATAGGATAAATACTAGGAATAAAATATACAACATGATAAATATAATTAACGCTATTTACATTATATATGAAAGTTGTTTAGAGAGTAAATCCTGAGTCCTTATCAGAAGGAAAAAATGTTTTTATTTTGTATCTACTTGAGATGATAGATGTTCATGAAACAGTGTGGTAATCATTTCACTATATATCTAGCTTAAAATATTATGCTGTGCACTTGAAACTTACACAGTTCTTAAACTTATACAGTATGTAAATTATATCTCAGTAAAACTGCAAGGAAAAAAAAAGAGAAAGAGAACACTTTTTAGTCCAATCCCACCATCTCATACCTATTTGTCCTAAATCATTCCCACGAAAAATGACTTAAACTCTGATTGATTCTAGTGATGAATTTGGAAATTCTGCTTTTTTTTAAAAAATTTTAATTTGTCTCTTCTATTTTTGACAGTTTTCTAAACCATTTTGTGAACCCAGTGCTCTAAGAGTGCTAGTTGTCTGGATTTCAAGAGCTTTTGCAAAATCCTTATATCTGAGAAGTGCTATTATCTAAAGCAAACTCTTTAAATAAAACATAATTTAATTTATGGAGAAGAAAAAATGTAACTTTATACTTAAAGATTATCCCAACATTTTAAAACATGGAAATAATTTATCTTAACATTTTAGCTACATATTACCATTTCTAGGTATTGAAAGCCACCGCAATTGTCAAAGTGATCCTGTTTATTTTTTTCCATATAGCTTTCATATGAAATTATGACTGTCTACTATTAAATAATCATTCTTGATCAGGGAATATTTGCTAAAACAATAAGTTATGCTCTAGCAGCAATGTGGGTACTTTATGGACTTAATCAAAAAACAAAACTCGCAAGCTACGTGTGTGCCGGCGTGCTTAGTCGCTTCTGTTGTGTCAGACTCTGTGACTCTATAGACTGTAGCCGGTCAGGCTCCTCTGTCCATGGGGATTCTCCAGGCAAGAATACTGAAGTGGGTTGCCATTTCCTCCTCCAGGGGATCTTCCTAACCAAGGGATCAAACCCGTATCTCCTGAAGCTCCTGCTTTGCAGGCAGGTTCTTTACTGCTGAGCCACCGCGGAAGCCCCTTGCAAATTACACCTATCATAAAATGGCATCAAATTATTTTTTCAATATGTTATAGCTGCTTATGAAATTTAAAAAAAGCACCACTGAATTATTCGGTGTGAGATGTATTCTACAATACTCTTAGATTAAAAAACCACATCCACCCAGTAATAATTGGGTGAAAATCCAGTTATATTGATTTATTTTCTACATCTTCACCCGTTTTTACAAACTCTTATCTACAACAAATGCATTTTCATTTCTTTTCTTTCATGACATTATATCTTAAAATTCAAAATGCAAACTCTCCTGGTACTTTAGAATTGAAACAATATTAATTTGAAAACAAAAGTTTTCTATTTAGTTCTAAGTTGCCCTTTAGCCATTACTCTACCATCATTTTATGTGTGATTTTTTAAAAAAGAATACAAGAAAAGAAAGCAAAAAATTCAATGTGTTTGTGAGACATTTTTGCCTATCTTTTGTCAGTGTTTCATTGAAAACATTGCTTTCTATAGACTTTATTTCAGTGAAAACCACATTTATTGGATGCTTTAGATTTGGGGGCTGTGAAGTTTGTGCAGGTAGACAAAGGTCCATTTATTTCTATAGCTAATAAAATAAATAATAAGATATTGTCATTACTTACACCTATGGCTTTGAGGCATCATTCATATCAAAATCCAGTTCAAGTCATTTAAAGTGACAATATACTCCCTCTCATCTTTTCTATTTTCCTCCCCATTCTTACAGTTTGCTCTCTTTCAAGAAAGCCATCTATGAGTTTAATTCAGCTAATTCAAGATTCCGCATTAAATGCTCCACTTAGAATGAAGTTTCCACAAACTTATATGTTTCCAGGAGCTTTGAGCCTTCAAGGCAACCACTGTGGCATGTACTTGTTAGAAAGATAAGTAACCATAAAATGTTCTTTTAAAACCATCCAAAAGCTTTATTTTGATTCTCAGAGAGTATCTAGGAGTAAGTGGCATACACAAAAAGAGATTCTACAACCTAGGATGAACAAACTCCACATGTATACATATTTCCCCAATTTTAAGATGAGCTTCCATTCTCCTCAAAATGAAAAGGACACAGTTTTTATAAATTCTGCACAAATTACTTTGGAATTAGTCTCAGTGGTTCTCAACTCTCTCTCTTTAGGCTCAGCAGAAGCTCTGGTTTCATCCAAAGGTTTAATCTCATTGGTTTGGGATACAGTCTGGATGTCAATATTTGTTAAAAGTTCAAAGCATGTATATGAATGTAATATGTATGCCAAGATTAAGAATCAGTGAGATATGGTAAAAATAACTTTATCAAAAAGCATTTAATTCAATTTATCTTTAGAAACTCACCTAACCTCAAATACGTGTTGTCTATGTCACACCTGGCCAAATATTTGCTATTGAAAAATTGATGCTACGACAAATATTAAAACATCCTTAAATGTATAACATTGCTTGAAAATTATTTCACAGAAGCATTATTTCATAACAATAATTCCTCCATTATTTCAGTGGAAGATAATGAGTTTATCCTGAAACTAGAAATATGATCCTCAGAGAGGTGTGGAAATTAGGTATGCACAAATATGCAAATAAATATTGCAAGATAATTAAAATAATGATAAAGAGTATGTTTATTCATAGCCATGAAATAATGCTAAGTCAAATACAAACAATACAGATTAAAAAATATTACATTAAAATGGTATTTTTATGTGGATAATATTTTGGTTATATACATTCTATAGTGTTTGATCTTTAAAATTAGTATGCATGCTTTTGACAAAACAACAAAGAAAACATAATTTGAAAGGAAAGAAAAAAGACTAAAAGCAAGAGAAAGAGAAAAAAGAGATAAACTGGGCAAAAAGTTGCTTGTATTACTTTGAGACATCAAAATTTTAGCAGGTCTTGAAAGATGAGTTTATAAAAGCCTTGAGAAAAAATCGATTCCAATTTCCTAAATGCGTTTGTAACAAATTGTACAATTTCCTTGTCAGCAATAGTACTGATAAAATCTTCTGAGATTATTGAAACTCTTAAAAGAAATATTGTTTTAGTTCAGTTCATTTCAGTTCAGTTGCTCAGTCTTGTCCAACTCTTTGTGACTCCATGGACTGCAGCACCCCAGGCCTCCCTGTCCATCACCAACTCCCGGAGCCTACTCAAACCCATGTCCATTGAGTCAGTGATGCCATCCAACCATCTCATCCTCTGTTGTCCCCTTCTCTTCCTGCCCTCAATCCTTCCCAGCATCAGGGTCTTTTCCAATGAGTCAATTCTTCGCATCAGGTGGCCAAAGTATTCAAATTTCAGCTTCAACATCAGTCTTTCCAATGAACATTCAGGACTTATTTCCTTTAGGATGGACTGGTTGGATCTCCTTGCAGTCCAAGGGACTCTCAAGAGTCTTCTCCAGCACCACAGTTCAAAAGCATCAATTCTTCAGCTGTCAGCTTGCTTATTAGTTCAACTCTCACATCCGTACATGACTACTACAAAAACCATAACCTTGACTAGACGGACCTTTGTTGGCACAGTAATGTCTCTGCTTTTTAATATGCTGTCTAGGTTGGCCATAACTTTTCTTCCAAGGAGTAAGCATCTTTTTATTTCATGGCTACAATCACCATCTGCAGTGAATTTGGAGCCTAAGGAAATAAAGCCTGCCACTGTTTCCACTGTTTCTCCATCTATTTGCCATGAAGTGATGGGACTGGATGCCATGATCTTTCTTTTCTGTATGTTGAGCTTTAAGCCAACTTGTTTACTCTTCTCTTTCACTTTCAAGAGGCTCTTTAGTTCTTCTTCACTTTCTGCCATAAGGGTGGTATCATCTGCATATCTGAGGTTATTGATGTTTCTCCCAGCAATCTTGATTCCAGCTTGGGCTTCCTCCAGCCCAGCGTTTCTCATGATGTACTCTGCATAGAAGTTAAATAAGCAGGGTGACAATACACAGTCTTGATGTACTCCTTTCCCAATATGGAACCAGTCTGTTGTTCCATGTCCAGTTCTAAATGTTGCTTCCTGACCTGCATACAGGTTTCTCAAGAGGCAGGCCAGGTGGTATGGTATTCCCATCTGTTTCAGAATTTTCGGCAGTTTATTGTGATCCACACAGTCAAAGGTTTTGGCATAGTCATACCTACAATTTTATAGTTTCATTATTTACAATTGGAGATTCATAAGTGATGGATTAGTTTACACTGTTTAGGTTTCCAAATGAAAAGTGATTAAAAAGTATTTTTTATTTAAGGGGGACTTCCCTGGTGGCTCAGCAGTAAAGAATCCACCTGCCAATGCAGGAGACATGGGTTTGATCCCTAGATTGGTAAGATCCCCTGGAGAAGGAAATGGCAACCCACTCCAGTATCCTTGCCTGGAGTGTTCCACACGGGATCTCAAAGAGTTGTGAGAATTTACCACACTTGGAAAAAACGTAGACCATTCTTCTATGACATTTTCTCATTCACTCAATATCAGATAACTATATAGAAATAAATTATAATGTATGTTTCTATCACTTCCCTGTTTTATTCTTCAGATGAGAGGATGCAACTTAGAGAGCTTTTTTCCTCCAAAATTGTAAACATATGGTTCTTTCCTCAAATAACCTTTATATCATATTTTAATATCTATAAGGCTACACACTAGATATAAATGGGATAAAAGGTGCTATCTTCAAGTCTCTAGGAACCCGGAATGCACCAGAGAAACGACAAAACACACACAGAGAAATGTAAAGTCTAATGTGCAGATACAACTTCATATGTGGAACTGACAAGCAGAATTTCGGACCTAGACCTTGAAGATCCTGCCAATTTCAATAGTCAGAGGTTGCATAAGGAAAATCATTCTAGTAGCAGATCCATGAGAAGTAATTTGGGGTCTGATGAAGGTTGTTGGGCTGATGTGAAGTATTCTTGTAAGGGGATTATTAAAGTAAAGTTGGAAAAGGTTGAAAAAAATTAGTGGGGAGCCTTGGTTACTCAGTCAAGGGGTCTGTATTTTGTTCACTGAACTTTGAGGAAACATCAGGTTTGGATAGGGGACTCTAACAACCTGGCCGTTCTGTATCTTTTCTGACTTTACCTCTTACCAGATTTCCTCTGTTCCAGCCACACTAGAAAAGTGAAGTCACTCAGTCGTGTCCAACTCTGCAACCCTGTGGAGTGTAGTCTACCAGGCTCCTCTGTCCATGGGATTCTCCAGGCAAGAGCACTGGAGTGGCTGCCACTTCTGGCTCTTCAAATACATCAAAGGTCTCCTGCCTTAGGGTCTTTGCACTTGCTGTTTTGTGCATCATTACTGCCGTGTGTTCTCCCGGGATCTTTCCTTAGCAGGATCCCTTACTTCACTGTTGTACCTATTCACCAGGCTCCTCAAACAAGGATGGATCAAAAATAGCACTTTCCATACCACCATTCTATACTTTTATGATTTTCTTTGGTTTTCTTCATAACATTCATATTTCCTTCTCAGACAGGACACATACGTTTTGTTGTTGTTTTACTTATCTGTCTCCCCTACTAGAAGGTGAAAAAGAAACTTCAGGCAGCGTGAACAGCGCAACTCTCTATCTGTCATGTGTACTTCAGAGCCTGGAACGTAGGTGAAAAGTAAGGAATGTTCAACATGCATTATTTAAGGAATTAATAACATTTTAACTAAGTAAATAATCAAAGGAGAACTTTAGGAACATTGGTATGAATATGGGAATCTGTGACAATAATCTAGACAAGAGGTAATAATTGACCAAGAATAAGCACCATGGGGATAGGAGAAAAGAAATGGATGTAAAAGCTTGATTTCCCTCCCTGGACTCAGAATCCTTATCTGTAAATCAAGGATTGTTGAACTAAAATTATGAATACAATTTTTCAGTATAGTAAAAATAATGCCTCTCTCAGGGCCAAATTTTAGGCAGGCTTACTGGCCATTACAAAAGAATCAGCTTCCCTAAATGTGGATTCCCTCTCCTGCAACCCACCCCATTGCATATGCAGGCATCCCTTGGTCCTCCACACTTTGCCCTGTAGGAAGCAAGGCTTGGGAAACCTAAGCAAAAATTAATACTCTGATTGCTGCTATTACTGTGGTTAATAAGTTGTCATTTGTCTGTGATCCAAGCTTCTCATGCCTTCTGTCAACATCCATGGAATCTATGAGTTTGCAAGTAGGGTAAAACCTCAGGTCCCCCAGGTGGCACAGTGGTAAATAATCTGCCTGTTGATGCAGGAGATGCAAGAGACATGGGTTCAATTCCAGGGTTGGGTAGACCCCCTGGAGAAGTCAATGGCAACCCACTCCAATATTCTTGCAGGGAAAATTACATGACTAGAGGAATCTGGTGGGCTACAGTCCATGGGGTCATGAAGAGTTGGAGACAACTGAACACGGACACAAGACAAAACACCATGGTAAAACCTCAGAATCGTCAACGTTCTTGGTAGGTGCAAGATTCATTTTATAGACATCAGTTATTTCAGTATACAAATGATTAGAAGACGAATTAATTAACAAGACATTTAAAATAACGTGAAAAAAATAATAGAGTGATAAATTTAACAAAATATGTATAAGATTTTTACATCAAAAACTAGTGAAGCCTTATTGAGAGAAATTAAAGCCCTAAAGAATGGAGGGAGAGTCCATACTTGTAGATGTGACAGTGTTCTTCCCCACCCCACCCCCCACTCTATTATTTGAATCTGTGGAACGGGAGACAGAAACAGTCTATCTCTTCCATGGAATGTATCATCCCTCCCGTCTTAGGGACAGCACCCTGATAAGACTGTCTATTAGCTGCTATTTCAGAGGCCCTAAGAAGAGCATGTCTGGTCACGGTAGCTCCCTCATCTTTCCAATGAATTCCCTTTCTCTTTTTATTAGCTGTAGTCAATTTCTAAAGAACACTATCTGGTATTTTAAAAAAAAAATTGAAGAATCAGGATTTGTTGGTACACTTCTTTTTTTTAGTTTTTATTTTTTTTATAAAAGAGCATTATTACTGAAGAACAAGAACCCCCAAACCTAGACTCAAAAGGGAGGATAAGCACAAGCCCAAATGACTGACCAAAGCCTCCAGTTGTTTCTAAAAGCCTTATTATCATCTATAAAAAGGTGGTGGTCCCTGCCCGACTCATTTTATAGCAGCAGTGTTCACACTAAATCTCAGATATGCAAAAGTTTTGCAGAGAAACTCAAGTGGTGTGATTAACATAGCTGGAAACACCAGAGATGGAAATGAAAGACCCCAGGCTTGTCACAAGAGATTCATTTTAAAAGCCTTTTGAAAAAGAAAAAGTAGGAACTTCTGGAATTCTGCCTACACCCTGCTATTCATTCACTCATGGGCAAGGACAGTGTGATCTTGTCAGGATCCTATGGGACAGTGCCTCTGATGCCTGGAATATATTCCATCAGTTAGGGGTCATTTTTTCCTTTCCTTTCTGGCCTGCCCCTGGCAGCATTCGTCATATGTAATCTCCCTTAGAATTTTTAAAAGGACAAAAATTCATCTAACTTCCAAAGGTGATTATGAAAAATATCAACAAGAAAAAGAACAGGCCTGAAATTCAAAAGAATATGGAATTTAGAAGACATCAAAGACAAAAATAAACCCATTTAAACAGGGCCCCAAGGAGTTCCCTTTATTCCTGTAGGCTTTCCAATTCCAACCCCATAAAAATGTTTTGCACATGCAATAGCTAGCAAATAATGAAAGGATGCAAAGCTTCCAAAAATGACAGATGCTCAGCTGAAGGAGGTTGATGACTGAGTCACGTGAGCCCCTTCCTGGAGGAGCCCACTCTTTGCCCAGCTGCAGCACCAGTTTAGGTCAGTGCCCCAGTGTTCTAGACCAGAGGCTGATAACAAGCCTCCCTGAGCATGTGATTGGCTGGAGTGACTGACTAGGAGAAAGAGAGCTTACTCACTCCCTCTGCACATCCTCCAACCACTTCACCATCAAATCCTGCTTCTGCTCCATAGAGGCACCTGATAGAAATGATGCATCGTGTGTTTTAGCAGATGAGTTTATCCACCATGATTAGGTGGAAAATTCTAGACACCCATACTTGTAGACTTCACCATGGGACATCAGCTTGCTGTTCAGGAAACAGCAATGGAGGAGCAGCTCTTCCTCACATGCATACAGGTCCAGGATGTGTTCCAAGTTGACTCAGACATAGAGGCCAGAGCCACAGTTGAGGAAGGGGATCTTTAACACCTTCACTTGTTGATAATGCTCCTGTGAGAGTTAGTGAGCAGATACACTTTTTCAATTTGTTTCCTGTGCTGGAGCAGCCAACCTGGCTTGTCTTGGGTGACGCCAGAAATGCTGCAGAGCTCATGGCTGAGCCCACCTCCTTGTTGTGGGTATACAGAGCACCCAAGCCAAAGCGAGAGATGCTGAAATCCTTATTGGTGCTGACTGATTTATCACATGGGTGTTGTTGAGGTCAGACAAACTTTCCATGCCCAGAACGTTTTCATGTTCATCCAACACAGACAGCATGTAAATCTCATCTATGATGACATGTAAGTTGTATCTCTTGGCAAATTCCAGGTATTCCTTCAGTGAGTCCAGGGAGTAGAAGTCATCCAGAGGATTCTGAGGATTAATTATGCTTATTCTCCATAAGCATAGCCTCAAGCAGGGCTTTCTCCAACTTAAAAAATGAGCTGGAAAGGAGCATCAGCTCAACCTTCCCACACAGCTGGAAACTGAAGAGGAAACCACCGTAGAAGAGAGGGAGGAGTCAGAAAGGCCTTAATTGGATCACACAAAACTGTGGCCAGCATTGAAAAGACAGAGCAACAACCATTTAGAAAAACCAAGTTTTCTGGATCAAGGTGGGCACTTGCCTTGCAGTAGTAGGTCAGGAATGGGGTCGCTTCTTCCTCAGAGATGATTGCCCTCTCTACTTGGGATATTGCAGCATGATCTCCTCAATGCAGTTCACGTCACTCTGACTTAAGATTTCAGTCATCAGATCAGTACATAGCTTATGCTTATCAGTACCAGGGTTAATGAAGCCCAAAGTATTCTCATCTTCCTGGTATTCACCTCCATGGCAGCTCTTGTCATCCTAGAAGGTGGAGTGGTACAAGGCAGAGATGTCAATCTTATGGTTGGATAGGTCAAGACTGACAAATGAAGCTTCAAAATCTCTCAGTTGATGAACTAGGAGGTGGGCTACCTGGACGATGGGCTCATTGCCCAACTCTGACATCACTCCTAGAGTCTTGGAAAGGGCAAGACAGTTTGTTGGAGCTCCAGGCCACCCATGGCCCCAGACTGTAGGAGGTAGACCAGTTGACAGAGTAAGTGGTCCAAGAGAGCTTCCTGCTCCTGAATGGCTGGATTGTTTCTTTGCTCTTCCAGTGTCAGGTTCTGTTGCAAGTGCTTGGGTATCAGCTGTATGTTATGCTCTTCAATGATCTACTGTAAATGTACAGTCATCTCCATCAGCTGGCTCTGAATGCTCTGGTTTCTGAGTCCCTGGCCCCTCATTGGGCCACAAGGCATGTGGAAAGTGTCTAATCAGTGATTCGTGTTCTGGGTATTTGCATTGGCCTCTGCAGGCTGGCTAGAGGCCTCTGTTTCCATTCATCTTTCTCTGGTCTAAGAGCCTCATGCCTGATGAAATTATCCTGGACTATCAGTGCTTAGAGATCTCTCTAACACACTCATCTCACTAAGCTTGCTTATCCATCTTTTTAATTATAATAATCCTAATTAGTTTGAAGTTGTAGGTATTTCATTGTAGTTTTTGATTGGCATTTCCCTACTGACTAATGATGTTGAATATTTTCTCATGTGCACATTGGCCATTTGTATGTTTTCTTAGGATAAAGGTCTATTAAATATCCTTTGTCCACTTTTTAATTGAGTTATCTGTCCTTATAGTATTGGGTTGTCAGTGTTCTTTATATATTCTGGATACAAATCTCTTATCAGATATATGATTTGCAAATATCTTCTCCCATTCTGTAGGTTGTTTTTGTTTTTTTTTTTCTTGATTATTTCATTTGTAGGACAAACTTTTTAATTTTGGCCAAGTCCAATTTAGCTGTTATTTTCTTTTATATCTTTCCTTTTGGTGTGATATCAAAGAAACCACTCTCTAAAATTAATGTCATGAAGGTTTACTCCTATGTTATCTTCCAAGAGTTTTCTAGATGTAGTTCCTATGTTTAAGTCTATGAATATTTTGAGTTCATGTTTGTATATGGTGTGAGGTAGATGCCCCAATTTCACTCTTTCACATGTGAATATTTCATTGTCCCAGTGTCATTTGTTAAAAAGATTGTTCTTTCTTCCAGTGAATTATCTTAGCACATTTGTTCAAAATAAATGTGTCATTAATGTAAGAGTTTACTTCTGGACTCTTAAATCTATTCCATTGATCTCTGTATCTACCCTTATGCCACTATCACACTGTCTTGATTACTGTAGCTTTGTAATAAGTTTTCAAACCAGGAAGTATGAGTACTTTAACTTTGCTCTTCTTCAAGATTATTTTTTGCCATTTTCAGTTCATATCCATTACTTTAAGCTACTGAGAACACATTCTTCCAATTTGCTTGGTTTTAGACTGAAATGCTTCTTTTAAATCCTTCCTCAAATGCCAGACCATTTAGGCCCTTTGTTTGCAAGCATGTTGCCACCTCTCCAAATTTTCACTTATGGTAGTCAACCATGAGTGCAAAGAGTACCTGGAAATCAAGGACAGGATGGAAAATACGGACTTTTAAAAGTAAATGCAGATTTAGGTCACCAGAAAGTCTTTGAATAGGATGTTGTGGGAACAAAGTGACTATTATGGTGAAAAAATTAGATCATAAATTTTAGAATAAATTCCCAAAACAGGTCTCATGTTTTCCTCTTCCTTATGTGGACTGGGAAGATTATATTGACTAAGTTAGTTCATTTTCTCAGATTCCTCCAAAATGAAATAAAGCTGTGCTGTTTCTCATGTTCTTATTGCAGACCCTGCCTGTTGGCCTTTTGTAGTTAGTGTTCTTGATATTTTTTATATCTGTTAGAGATTAAGCACTCCATTCCTTAATTATGCTCAAGGGGAAAAAAGTTATCATTTAGAGATGCACATATAAAAAAAGGGTTAAAATAACATGTCTATATATGAGGGTTTCTTAGAACACATGTCCATGTTTCAACACTTTACATAGTCACATCAGACGCTGTTGTTTGGCCAGAGAAAGTTATTGCTCTCATTTTACAGAAGCATAACTGAAGTCCCAAGAGGTAAATTGATTTGCTTAGATGATTGAGCATGGCAGGGACAGAGCCAGTATGAAAGTGCAATGTATCAGCTTCCTGGGGATGCTGTTAAGGGTTAAAATGTGTCCTCCAAAAGAATATGTTGAAGTCATAAGCCCTGGTACCCGTCAACATGACCTTATCTAGAAAGAGGGTCTTAGTAGATGTTAAGTTGAAATCATTAGAATGAGCTCTAATCAAACACGACAGGTATCATTATGAGATGAGGAATGTCATGAGACAACAGAGGCAAAGACTGAAGCAATGAAACTGCAAGCCAAAGAACGCCAAGGAATAATGGCATTCAGAAACCAGGAAGAGTCAAGGAAAGATTTTTTTCCCCTATAGGTTTCAGAAGGAGTCTGTCCCTGCCACCATCTGGATTTTGAACTTCTAGCCTGTAGAAATTTGAAACAACAAATTTCTGTTGTTTGATATCACCTAGTTTTAAATACTTTGTTATGACGTGCCTAAAAAATTGATATAGACAGAATTCATTTCTTGACACAGCACTTTATTTTTTAAATATTTTTTATGTGAACCATTTTTTAAAGTCTTTATTGATTTTTTTTTACAATATTGCTTATGTTTTATGTTTTGGCCACAAGGTATGTGGGATCCTAACTCCCCAACCAGGGATTGAACCCACACCCCTTTCATTGAAAGGGGAAGTCTTAACCACTGGACCACCAGGGAAGTCCTGACATAGCACTTCATAACAGAAAATCAGCCTTCTCAGAGCACCAGAGGGTGCTTCACAATTTAAGAACCATTCCCTACTATTTAAACACAATTCCCCTGCCCTAGGACAAATTCAGTCTTGAACAATGACCCTGGTATAAAATATTCTTCCCCTGATTGAATATTATCAATGAAGAAAAGCTTCCTATTTCATGATTCAGAGGAATCACCCCCCTGACCCCTTTCTGCACAGCTCTGGTTGTCTAAACTTTCTTCCTCATAAACTAATTTGCCTTCCTCTCATATCTATCCATTAATACTAGCTCTGACTTCTGAAGGCACTCGGGACTTCTGAAGGCACCCTAATTCCTCTTTCATATGCTAAGACTTTAAACATTTAAAATCAGATACATGTCCCCCACATCTTCTTTTCTCCTAAGAATTTCAACTGTTCCTC
Organism: Bos indicus x Bos taurus; assembly: GCF_003369695.1. Lineage (NCBI taxonomy): Eukaryota > Metazoa > Chordata > Mammalia > Artiodactyla > Bovidae > Bos > Bos indicus x Bos taurus. The sequence goes on from NC_040095.1 coordinate 34,561,670, forward strand.
ATCGGTCATGCTCCCAAAACCACTGCTGCTGCTGCTGCTGCTAAATCGCTTCAGTCGTGTCCGACTCCGTGCGACCCCATAGACGGCAGCCCACCAGGCTCCCCCGTCCCTGGGATTCTCCAGGCAAGAACACTGGAGTGGGTTGCCATTTCCTTCTCCAATGCATGAAAATGAAAAGTGAAAGTGAAGTCGCTCAGTCATGTCCGACCCTAGCGATCCCACGGACTGCAGCCCACCAGGCTCCTCCTTCCATGGGATTTTCTAGGCAGAAGTACTTGAGTGGGGTGCCATCGCCTTCTCAACCACCCCTATTGGCCAGACACCAGTGAATCAATGTCCCTCTAAGTGTAGCATCAAGAACTGAACAGCAGATTTTCAGTGTCAACTCCTTATAATAGATGAAGCAGAGCCAGTTCTTCTGCTGTATAGACAATTTTTCTGATACAGGAAAATATCACTATTATAGTCCAAACTGCCTTTCAATGAGGTAAATCTAGACAAATGAAAGGACACTTTATTCTTGTTACCATCTTCATAGATCAGGGTTGGTAGACGGGACAAATTTTGGAGTCCATCAATTTTTCCACATGAAGATAGGGTTTCCTAAAAAGCGTAGGGGCATGAGATGGCAATACAGCTATGCAAGTGTCTACTCTATGAAATAAAAGCCCAAACTGTGACAGCGAGTTACAAAGATGGACCAAATAAAAAAACATCAAGTTGAATATGGATAAATAAGAAATTCATCACTTGGGATTTTAAAATTTAAACTTGTTATAGACTGAATTTTGTCTCCTGCCAAAAAATATTAGATGTTGGAGCCCTAGCCACCATCCCCTCCAATATAATCATATTTAGTGATAAGGCTCTTATGGGGTAACTAAGATTAAATGGGGAGCGACTTCACTTTCACTTTTCACTTTCATGCATTGGAGGAGGAAATGGCAACCCACTCCAGTGTTCTTGCCTGGAGAATCCCAGGGACGGCGGGGCCTGGTAGGCTGCCGTCTATAGGGTCGCACAGAGTCGGACATGACTGAAGCGACTTAGCAGCAGCAGCAGCAAGATTAAATGAGGTCATGAGGATTAGATCTTAATAGGATAGAATTGATGACTTTGTAAAAAGAAGAGAAGGGCCCCTCTCTCTACTTCTACCTCCCTGTTTCTCCTCCCATCTGCATGTACAAAGGAAAGATCATATGATGATAGAGCAAGAAGGTGACCATCCATAAAGCAGGAAGAGAGTTTCCATCAGGAACCAAGTTAACCACCTTAATCTTAGACATTTCAGCCTCCAGAACTGTGAGAACTAAATTTCTGTTATCTAAAGCCACTAGACTATGGTACCTTGCTATGTATGGCAGCCTGATCTAAGACAATATTAATATAGGATGGAGAAGATGAATGGCAAATGTGACAAAGCCTCGATATGAATTGCAAAGGTGTTAAAGCTGTTCCAAAAGACAATGTAGCCAAAGATTGTCCTAATACAGGAATAACCCAAATGTGGGTTTGGTACTTGTCTTTGTTAGATTTAAATGAAGTGCATTGAACTGTTGACTTCTAAGCTGCTGCTGTCAAAATCCTTCCCTGGACTTCTGCACATTCCTAAAGCTGGTGAGCTCGTTTTCCCACAACCTTCTTGGCCCCTTAGCTCCTGCATTCGTATGTCAGTCTCAACTTTTCCTTGAGAAAGTCACCCATTTCCAGCCTTTTAGTGCCACATCTCAAAGTTCACAGGCAGGGCCAGCTTCACGAGAGCGTAACCACTGCAGTCATCTGTGGTTCTGCATTCAGATGGGCCTGACTTTAGTCCCCTGTTGTAACTGTCTTGAAATTTTTCATCATAAAATATTTTATGCAAAATACAAAACTAGCAAATGCATTCAAAAAGTACTTCCCTTCTTCCTAAAGCATAGTGTTTCATGATTTTAAATCATTCACAGGTTCTGCAAAAATCAGAAAAGAATCAGTTTGAGCAGTTGGGGAAAGGAGCACTACCACTTCCTAATATGACCTGGGCAAAGATTTTGAACATCTATAAACACCAACATCCTCATTACTCATGAAAGTTGAAAGAATAGAATAAAATATTTTATGTAAAACACAAAACTAGCAAATGCATTCAAATAACATTATTTACCTTATTCCTAAAGCATAGTATTTCATTGGCTGTAACCACCAACTCCTGAGATCCACTATATGATAAATCAAATAATAAATATAAAATATGTTTCTAGAATTATATTTCTCTATGATAATTCTAGACATCGGTCTGTGGAGTAATGTATTAGAAATTCTCTTTGTTACATGTTAACCAAATACTTCATTAAAAAAAAAAAAACTCATTTAACAAGTAGCATGTGGGTTTACTTTAGTCATGGCTCAAATATTTCATGGCAAGATGTTGCCTACCCAAGAAAAACACAAGGAAGAAAGCCTTGGGGAACAGTAAAAATAAAAACAAAAATAGAAAAACCCTCTTCAGCTTCCAGTGAAAGCAGGAAATGGGTTGTATATAGGAAATAATCAAAATTTTAGCATGGAAGACAATTAATGTACTTATATCAAATTATAATCCACTAAATTAATGCAATTAAAATCAAAATATAGTTATTAAATGTTACAAGCAGTAAAAATATTTAAAATATTTGTGTATAGGTTTACCATTTTGTCATAGCTAATCAAATAACTACAAAGAATGCTAAATGCAGAAAGGTTAGAAAAAAGCAAGAGGCATTATTAAAGTTTTAGAAGCAATAACTATGAGGGAAAGTTTCACATAAAATTTATGCAATCTGGTTAAAAGGAAAAGACAGCCAAGCATTTATCAATAATTGCTTAAAAATATGCAAATATATGTATATATAAAAGAATTTTTGTCATTCCTTTACTTTCCTCAAAATGTTAATAAAGGGATTTAATCAATGAAAAAACCTTAAGTGTAATAGTTTTTAAGCACCTGGGACATGCTGTGAAATTAAGCCTCCATTGAGTCTTTTTAAAAATGAGAAACCTGTTTGCTTCCTAGTGTTTATGCTTTTCTAGCTACAAGTCATGAGCTTGACTAATGATGACTACCAGTACATTATATTCTCAAAACTAAAGTCTTTTGGGAAAAAATGAACTACTCTTTGAAAAAAATTACATATAATCTGATCACTTATGTAACAAAATAGATAAATGACATTTTATTGTCAGTCCGTAGTAGAATTCTTTGATGGAGGGACACCCATTTGTTAAAACAATCAATAATAATCTTGGCAGTGGAGGGGATGGGGGGTGGTGAGGGGCATTGCCATGCATGCAGTGACAAAGGGAGATAGGAATTTGTTTGTTGCTTCTGAGAAAGGATAAAGACGGGTGGATGGGGCAATGACAGCCTTGGCACCAACAGGAAATCAAACTGTGCAAGCCTGCCCTTGATACATCACATTATCACTACATCTAAAATTTGATAGTGGAATTTTATTCAGCCTTAAAAAATAGGAAAATCCTATCATTTGCAATGACATGGATAAACCTGAAGACTGTTATAGTAAGTGAAACAAGACAGATAGAAGAAGGCAAATACTCCATGCTATCAATTACATGAGGAATCTAAAAAAATAGTGTGAACTCATTGAAACAGAAGAGTGACTGCCAGGAGTTAGGAGGGGTGGGGGAAGTAGGGAGAGGCTGATAAAAAGTACAAACTTTAAGCTATAAGATGAAAAAGCTCTGAGGATCTAATGTAAAATATGATGACTATAGTTAATAACTGTTTCTGTATAACTGAAATTTGCTAAGAGGGTAGAACTTAAACGTTCTCACAAACCACAAAATAAGATAAATATATGAGATTATGGATGTATTAACTAACTTAATGGGATTAATCCTTTTATAATATATATGTATATCAAATCATAGCATTATACATTTCAAATATTTTACAATTTTATTTGTCTATTATACTAAAGTAAAAAAGGGAGGAAAATGCTTTCTTGGATTGGAGTAAATGGATGTCCTAAGAAAACAGTTGAAAGAAGCTAAGATTTGTATCTAAATTGCTATGAGGGCTGACATACCCAGTGATAGACCAAGTGTAGAGCTGTGGATGGTTAAAGAGGCATAGTCGAAGATGGGAAAGGGGATTGTCTGTAGATTTAAAGACTCTACTAAAGTCAACTAAATGTCTGTCTGTTTCGTCTAGCAATTCTAAACAGCATAAGAGATATAATACTCTTTCTTAGGGGGAAAATGTTTTTTATTGCTCTAAGTTCTAAATCTAAAAAATTTTCCTTTTTACTGTTGAATAAGGAAGGTGAGAACTAACACATTTGTATTACTTTTTAATAAGTATTGTGAAAAAATAATAAGTATTGTGTTTTGAAAAGTGAAAGTCACTCAGTTGTGTCCAACTCTTTGTGACCCCATGTTTTACATAGAAGCTAATTTGAAGAAATTCCAATTTAACCATCAGCTCCCAAATATGCATGCTGCTGCTGCTGCTGCTGCTAAGTCACTTCAGTCGTGTCCGACTCCGTGTGACCCCAGAGACGGCAGCCCACCAGCCTCCCCCATCCCTGGGATTCTCCAGGCAAGAATACTGGAGTGGGTGAAAGTGAAAAGTGAAAGTGAAGTCGCTCAGTCGTGTCCAAATCCTAGCGACCCCATGGACTGCAGCCTACCAGGCTCCTCCATCCATGGGATTTTCCAGGCAAGAGTCCTGGAGTGGGTTGCCATTGGTGTCATATATTCATTTCAAGACTAAGAAATGAATACATGTTTCTTTAATTTTACAATCACTCTGGTGTCATTGTTCATTTCAATTTTTTTTAATTGAAATAAAGTTTATGTACAATCGGTTCAGTTCAGTTGCTCAGTCATATCCAACTCTTTGCAACCTCATGGACTGCAGCACGCCAGGCCTCCCTGTCCATCACCAACTCCCGGAGCCTACTCAAACTCATGTCCATTGAGTCAGTGATGCCATCCAACCATCTCATCCTCTGTTGTCCCCTTCTCCTCCTGCCTTTAATCTTTCCCAGCATCAGGGTCTTTTCCAATGAGTCAGCTCTTCACATCAGATGGCCAAAGTATTGGAGTTTAAGCTTCAGCATCAGTCCTTCCAAAGAATTCCCAGGGCTGATCTCCTTCAGAATGGACTGGTTGGATCTCCTTGCAGTCCAAGGGACTCTCAAGAGTCTTCTCCAACACCACAGTTCAAAAGCATCAATCCTTTGGCGCTAAGCTTTCTTCACAGTCCAACTCTCACATCCATACATGACCACTGGAAAAACCATAGCCTTGACTAGACAGACCTTTGTTGGCAAAGTAATGTCTCGGCTTTTGCATATGTTATCTAGGTTGGTCATAACTTTCCTTCCAAGGAGTAACCATCTTTTAATTTCCTGGCTGCAATCACCATCTGCAGTGATTTTGGAGCCCAGAAAAATAAAGTCTGACACTGTTTCCACTGTTTCCCCATCTATTTCCCATGATGTGAATTAGACCAGATGAACTTAATAGTTATATATATAGAACATTCCATCCAAAAATAACAAAATGCATATTCTTTTCAAGTGTACATGGAATATTTTCGTGAGAGATCACAAAACAATCTCAGTTAATATAAGAAGATTGGACAACATCCATAGCATTCAGGCTAGCGAAAGAAATAAAAAGAATCCAAGGTCCCCAAAATGTCTGCCACTAGTGCCTCGGTCCCTAGGGGCTGTCCCCTTGCCTCTTGCCTCTGTGGGAGGCTCTCAAGCAAAGTTGCTGACCACTTTCTTCTGTTGTAGGACTCAGAGCGTGTGAAATTTTTGCATGCTTCCTTGGCAGTCCACTGCAGTATTCTTGCCTGAAGAATCCCATGGACAGAGAAGCCTGGCAGGCTATGGTTCATAGGATCACAAAAGTCAGACACAATTTAGCACACATGCATGTAAGAGTGGGGGTCTCCTAAACAACAATGGGTTTCCACCTTGTATATTGATAACTAAAAATGTAAAACAAATTTACATTCAAGAGCAAAAAAAAAGACGTGAAAGCCATTTCTCCAGTTCTCAAAGTTTAAGCTGGCCATGAGTGGCTTTGGCATGTTATATGCTAGCTAACATGATGCAAGTAAAGGTTTGAAAAGTACTTGTGCCTTGGGGCTTCTTGCCTCTTGCTGTTGGAAATTCTGCAATCAACTCTGTGGGGAGGAGCTGGGATAGTCCACTGGAAGATGCGGGATGCCTGGTCACTGAGCCAACCACTAGACTTGTGACTGTAGGGCACTTCTAGATCTTCCAGTCCCAGCTGAGGCCAAAATTATCCAGCCAATTCATAGAATCATAAGAAAGAATTTTTTAGAACAATGAGAAATATTAACTTTTTGTTGATTAAAGGCAAAAAGAAAGCAGAGTTTCTGTTTCCTATAGCCCTCATGTAAGGCCTCTTGTTTTCATAGCCTGATTTTTTGGGGGATTCATTTCCTGGTGCAGCACCCTTGGGTTGAAGAGCCTGATGTGGAGTTTGCACCCCTTATTCCTTAGGGAAGATCTTTGCAGTTGTGATATCCTTTCCATTTATGAGTCACTGACCATGGAATGTGGATCCTGTCTAGATACATCTCTACTCCTTCTACCTCTCTTGTTGTGTCTCTTTTTTTCTCTCTTTAGTTGGGAGTCTTCTATGCTAGTATTCACGTCATTCTCATAGCTTGTTTTTCTGTAAGTAGTTGTAATTTTGGTGTATCTGTAGAAGAAGGTAAGCTCAGGGTCTTCCTATTCTGCCATCTCGTTCCACTCAAATTGACTATTTAAATTAAACTCATAAATACATAACACTAGATTTCAAACTTCTCCAAATTATATATAGAAATTATGATTTTTGGTGAATATATCATTTGAAGGCCACTAAAATTGATCTAAAGAGACATGACAGTCTTGCAACTTCCTGAATGTATTATAAAATGGGGAGTTTTATGGATGTACCCCTAACATTCTTATGCTTACAACTTTTCCTAACAAAGGACATTAGTTTAAAAAAATAAGGAAATATGAATAAAGTATGTGCTTTAGTTAAAAATAATGCTTAAACATTAGTTTGTTAATTGTAACAAATGTATAAAATAATTTGTTAATAGGGGAAAATGGGTGTTGGTCTATGGGAACTCTTCAAACTGTCTTTGAACTATATGATGATTTGTATATTATTACTGCATGTGAAAGAAAAACTTTGAAATTAATAAAAATTGTTCTTCCATCAAGTATGAACAAATTTGACTGTGCTTTCTATTAAAAAGGAATACACAAAGAAAAATCATTTCCATGGAGTCACTTTAATTTTTTGGAAGTTAGAAATTTAAAACAGGCAGTGTAATGTTATTTATTAGTGTGACAGATCGATATGTGGTTATAAATATTTATGTATTTGTTTCAAAACATGAATAAATGTAATTTTAAAATATCAGCCCTTAATTTTTTATTTCAGTATGGTTGTATTTATTCTATTTTTCATGTTTTTATGGCCATAATTATATATAAGTAAAATATATTTATAAAGAGCAATAACAGAATTTTCATTATCATTTCTGGCCACTAATGTTATTTGCTTAATTTCATGCTTAGCGTTAAAAATAGTTCATCGTGTAGAAGGAGGTGGGTAAGGTGTCTGATGTTCCCATCTCTTTAAAAATGTTCCACAGTTTGTTGTGATCCACAAAGTCAAAGGTACCCAGAGGGATGGTATGGGGAGGGAGGTGGGAGTGGGGTTCAGGATGGGGAACATGTGTACACCCGTGGCGGGTACATATTGATGTATGGCAAAACCAATACAATATTGTAAAGTAAAAAAAAAATAATAATAAAATAATAATTAAAACAAAGAAAAAAAACAATAATAAAAATAGGTAATACATTACATTAAAAATTTAAAAAAAAGAAATAGAGGTGTAGGTATATGTATAGAAACTAGCTTATTTTACAGAGATACCAGGGTGACCAAAGTTCTATACTTTGAAAAGGATATTTTTCTTTCTGATTTGTTTCCAGCAAGTATTCCTCTCATATACATTCTTGCTTCATATAACGTAGGACACTGGTTGTCAGGATTTCTTTGTTCCACCCTAAACACGTGGGCTTATCACTGCTTTAATGTGGGAGTTGGGAGAAGGAGGACAGAAAATACAAAACACAACCCTAAGTATATATTAGAATTTCTGAAATATAGGATGTAGTAAAAAAATGATCCCCCAAAGACTTATGATTCTAATCAACTCTAACCCCACAGATATGGCCCCATCCTCTTACAATCCCAATTAAGAATCCCTGATATAAAGAATCTTTTATTCATTGGATAAATATTTAATAGATATAAGAACTATGGAAAGAGGTTTGTGATATTGTACAGGAGGCAGTGATCAAGACCACCCTCAAGTAAAAGAAATACAAAAAGGCAAAAGGTTGTCTGAGGAGGCCTTACAAATAACTGAGAAAAGAAGAGATGCTAAAGGCAAAGGAGCAAAGGAAAGATATACCCATCTGTGTGAAGAGTTCCAAAGACTAGCAAGGAGAGATGAGAAAGACTTCTTTAGCAATCAATACAAAGAAATAAAGGAAAACAATAGAATAGGAAAGACTAGAGATCTCTTCAAGAAAATTATAGACACCACGTGAACATTTCATGCAAAGATGGGCACAATAAAGGACAGAAATGATACGGACCTAACAGAAGTAGAAGATAATAAGAAGAGGTGGCAAGAATACACAGAAGAACTATACAAAAAAGATCTTCATGACCCAGATAACCATGATGGTGTGATCACTCATGTAGAGCCAGGCATCCTAGGATGCAAATAAAAGTGGGCCTGAGGAAGCATCACTATATACAAAGCTAGTGGAGGTGATGGAATTCCAGTTGAGCTATCAAATCCTAAAAGATGATGCTGTGAAAGTGATGCACTCAATATGCCGGCAAATCTGGAAAACTCAGCAGTGGCCACAGGACTGAAAAAGTCAGTTTTCGTTCCAATCCCAAAGAAAGGCAATGCCAAAGAATGCTCAAACTACTGCACAATTTCACTCATTTCACATGCTAGTAAAGTAATGCTCAAAATTCTCCAAGCCAGGCTTCAACAGTATGTGAACTGTGAACTTCCAGATGTTCAAGCTGGATTTAGAAAAGGCAGAGGAATCAGAGTTCAAATTACCAATATCCATGACATCATTAAAAAAGCAAGAGAGTTCCAGAAAAACATCTACTTGTGCTTTATTGACTATGTCAAAGTCTTTGATTGTATGGATCACAAAAAACAGCAAAATTCTTCAAGATATGGAAATACCAGACTATCTGACCTGCCTCCTGAGAAATCTGTATGCAGGTCAAGAAGCAATAGTTAGAACTGGACATGGAACAACAGACTGGTTCCAAACTGGGAAAAGAGTACATCAAGGCTGTATATTGTCACCCTGCTTATTTAACTTCTATGCAGAGTACATCATGAGAAATGCTGGGCTGGATGAAGCACAAGCTGGAATCAAGATTGCCAGGAGAAACATCAATAACGTCAGATATGAAGATGACACCACCCTTATGGCATAAAGTGAAGAAAAACTAAATAGCTTCTTGTATACCTGTGGCGGATTCATTTTGATATTTGGCAAAACTAATACAATTATGTAAAGTTTAAAAATAAAATAAAATTAGAGAAAAAAAAAAACTAAATAGCTTCTTGATGAAAGTGAAAGAGGAGAGTGAAAAAGTTGACTTAAAACTCATCATTCAGAATACTAAGATTATGGCATCTGGTCCCATCACTTCATGGCAAATAGATGGGGAGGCAAAGGAAACAGTGACAGACTTTATTTTTTGGGCTCCAAAATTACTGCAGATGGTGATTGCAGCCATGAAATTAAAAGACACTTGCTCCTTGGAAGAAAAGTTAAGACCAACCTAGACAGCATATTAAAAAGCAGAGACATTACTTTGCCAACAAAGGTCTGTCTAAAAAAAGCTATGGTTTTTGCAGTAGTCATGTATGGGTGTGAGAGTTGGACTATAAAGAAAGCTGAGCACTGAAGAATTGATGCTTTTGAACTGTGGTGTTGGAGAAGACTCTTGAGAGTCCCTTGGACTGCAAGGAGATCCAATCAGTCCATCCTAAAGGAGACCAGCCCTGGGTCTTCATTGGAAGGACTGATGCTGAAGCTGAAACTCCAATACTTTGGCCACCTCATGCGAACAGCTGACTCATTTGAAAAGACCCTGATGCTGGGAAAGACTGAAGGCAGGCAGAGAAGGGGATGACAGAGGATGAGATGGTTGGGCATCACCAACTCGATGGACATGAGTTTGAGCAAGCTCTGGGAGTTGGTGATGGACAGGGAAGCCTGGTGTGCTGCAGTCCATGGGGCCACAAAAAGTCAGACATAACTGTGTGACTGAACTGAACTGAACTGACCACATATTGTATCCCTGGTGGCTTAGACAGTGAAGAATCTGCCTGCAATGCAGGAGACCTGGGTTAGATCCCTGGCTCAGGAACATCCCCTGGAAAAGGGAATGGCTATCCTCTCTAGCATTCTTGCATGGACAATTCCATGGACAGGGGAGACTGGTGGGCTAAAGTCTACGGAGTCACAAAGAGTCAGACTCAACTGAGCGACTAACACTTACTCACTTATTGTATCCAGGCTGGGTGTATTCTTACCATTAGTTCATCACATTACTACTATTGCAGTCTATTTCTGGGGTTAGGTCATCTTTTGGCAGTACTGGGTATTTTTACTCTATCTCATCCCCAAATCTTTAATAGCATGCATGATTTCCAAATCCCAGGACATTGCTGTCTCATGCTGAGCATTACCTTGTTTCACTCTTAAAATCCAATGTCATCTTCTCACCCCTTGGTGATTTACAATATTTGAGAAGGAAGAAGAGGAGATTTATTCCCCAAAAGCTTAAAAGAAGAATTTTCAACTATTCAGCATTTGAAGCTCCTCTTTTTCATAAACAGGATTTTGTCTCATTCATAGCTTTCAGTCCATTGATCTCATATTCTTATTCACCAAACTTAGATATAAAGGTAGCCGATAAATTGGACACTCATACAGTCCTCATAGCTTCCCTGGTGTCTCAGGCAATAAAGAATCTGCCTGCCTTGCAATGCAGGAGGCCCTGGTTCAATCCCTGGGTTGAGAAGATCTCCTAGAGAAGGAAAATGACAACCACTCCAGTATTCCTGCCTGGGAAATTCCATGGACAACGGAGCCTAGCAGACTACAGTCCATGGGGTCACAGGAGTTGAACACAACTTGGAGACTAAACCACCAACATAGTCCTCAGATTTTCAAGGATAGTAATACTATTTTCTATTTTGCCCTTTAAAAATACTCATAATTTGCTGATGTTGTGTCCTCATTTTTTGAGCAAAATATAACATTGTTTTATCTACATATCTACCTACACTACACCTTTTCAAATTCAAGAAGGAAATTTTAAGGTTCTTTCATAGCCTCATATACTTAATATTTTAGTTCTTCCTTATGAAGTTGGTTTTCTAATGTTTCTATTATTCTCATAGCTTTCCTTGTGAGTACATATTTGTTTAAACAATAAAACAACCAGCTAAGAAGTTCAACTTAGAGGGAAAAAAAGTCATTACCAAATTCCATCAAAGCATTCAGTGTCATTCTTAGACCCATCAAACAGGCCCCATGTTTACTTCAGCATTTGGAGTAGCAAAGTGACCCTGCTGCTGCTGCTGCTGCTAAGTCACTTCAGTCGTGTCCGACTCCGTGCAACCCCAGAGACGGCAGCCCACCAGGCTCCTCTGTCCCTGGGATTCTCCAGGCAAGAACACTGGAGTGGGTTGCCATTTCCTTCTCCAATTCATGAAAGTGAAAAGTGAAAGTGAAGTCGCTCAGTCGTTTCCGACTCTTCGAGACCCCATGGTCTGCAGCCTACCAGGCTCCTCCGTCCACGGGATTTTCCAGGCAAGAGTACTGGAGTGGGGTGCCATCGCCTTCTCCTAAAGAGACCCTGCTGCTGCTACTGCTGCTAAGTCGCTTCAGTAGTGTCCAACTCTAGCAACCCCATAGACTGCAGCCTACCAGGCTCCTCCATCCATGGGATTTTCTAGGCAAAAGTACTGGAGTGGGGTGCCATTGCCTTCTCCGGAAAGTGACCCTAGGCTGTGCCAAATATGGGCACAATATGTTCTCCTCCAAAGCCTATACATTTTTGTCCCACTCAGTCTATTCTTGCCTTTAATGAATTGTGTTCCAGAAGTCTATTAATTGAGCTTGTTTGGATTTGAAATGTCTTTTCCCAGAGAAATGTGATGGGTGTGTTCCCAGGCCTGCCCACAAACTGTTTAGTCATAGTGTTAGAGCTAAGGGCACTTAAAAGATCATCTAATCCAACTATTTTAAATCAAAAATAATATTGCTGAAATTGTAATAATAGTTGCCCCCAGAGAGTCTTTGGAGGCTTTCTTGAGTTCATCAAGGCTGTGATGTGTCCTTTGTCGTGACAGTCCATTTGGGATTGTTAGAAGACAATGTCCAAGGACTGTACCAGGAATCGGGCTTATCCTGGGAAAATCTTCCCAGCACAAAGAGCATCTCTAGCTTTGTAGATCCAGTGGGGGAGGGGCACTAGCAATAAAGCATCGCTGAAATCACCCCTGGGGTAGAGGTGTCTCTCCAGGAAGCAGGAATCTCAGTCAAACTTCTCTACATAAGCTGCTGCTAAGTTGCTTCAGTCGTGTCCGACTCTGTGCAACCCCATAGACGGCAGCCCACCAGGCTCCCCCGTCCCTGGGATTCTCCAGGCAAGAACACTGGAGTGGGTTGCCATTTCTTTCTCCAGTGCAGAAAAGTGAAAAGTGAAAGTGAAGTCGCTCAGTCGCGTCTGACTCTTAGCGACCCTACGGACTGCGGCCCACCAGCGTCCTCCATCCATGGGATTTTCCAGGCGAAAGTACTGGAGTGGGATGCCTTTGCCTTCTCCGACTACATAAGCTAGTTTTTATCTATTTTACCAATAGTTTTCTTTGACTGACTTAATTTTACACTGTGCTTCTCTTAAGCAAGTGATGAGGAGAAATGTCACCCTAACTGCCACCACCACCCCAAGCTCAGCTCAGTGAACTTGGGGTGGCAGGAATGTTACCCAAGGAGTTTGGACAACCTCATGTTTATTTCCCAAATGCCAGGACTCATGGTTATTTGCCCACTATAGACTTTATGCTAGAAGTCAGGCTTCACTCCTAAACAGTAGAATCCCAATAAGGCAAAATAATATTTGTAAATAGCTTCTTCCTAGCAAGAAAGATTCCAGAATAAGATTTGTTCCAGTTTTTGCTTTCTTTAAAATCATATCTCTTTTAGAGAATCACATCAGGAAAATCTCATCTTTATCCCCATTTTTAAAAAATTTTATTGAAATGTAGCTGATTTACAGTGTTGTCTTAATTTCTGCTATTCAGCAAAGCGATTCAATTACACATGTGGTATGTGCAACTGCATACATGCTTAGTTGACTCCATGGAATGTAGTCTGCTAGACTCCTCTGTCCATGGGATTTCCCAGGTAAGAATACTGGAATGGGTTGCTTTTTCCTTCTCCAGGGAATCTTCCTGACCTAGAGATTAAGCCCACATCTTCTGCATCTCCTGCATTAGCAGCCAGGTTCTTTACTGCTACACCACTTGGGAAACCTCAGTTATATATATAAATACATATACATTCCTTTTCATATTCTTTTCCATTATGGTTTATCACAGGATATTGAATATAGTTTTCTGTGCTATACAGTAAGACATTGTTGTTTATCCATCCTATATATAAGAGTTTGCATCTGCTAATCCTAAACTCCCAATCCTTCCCTCTGTCCCTCAGCCTTGTCAGCCAACCACAGTCTGTTCTCTCTGTCTGTCCTTCACCCTCATTTAATGTCACTTACTCTCCCCTAGGATTACAAGGTCCAGCATAAAGAATTACTGTCCTGGGACCAATTAAGATTTCTTCTGCAGAGAAAATAAAACCCCCAATTCATAGTATCTTATTTGGTAGTCTATAGAGTATTATGATCATGTAACTAGAAGCTTTTTACTTCTTACTACTTAAAAAGGTACCCTAGCAGATAATTCAAGCTAATACAAATTCTGGAGACTGAACCAAATCTTTGTTCCACTAACGTAATAGCTTGTAAACTTGAGAGAGTTACCATTTCATGCCGAGTCTTAGTTTTCACCACTAGTGAAATGATGATAATAATAGCACCAAAACTCACAGGCCAGTTTTAAGAATTAAAAGAGAATATATAAAAAAGTTTATTAGAGATAAAATAAGTTACAGGATATATTGTACAGTGCAGGGAATATAGCCAATATTTTATAACAACTAAAATAAAGTATAACCGTTGAAAATTGTTAATCTATATTATACTAAACAGGTGTACTATTTGGTACATCTGTAACTTGTATAATATTGTACATCAACTATACTTCAATTTTTAAAAAGGCTGCAAAAAAATTAAAATTTAAGTTAAAGAGTATGTAAATAGGCTAGCACAATGACTGACACCAGAGTAAATAGTCAATGAATATGTAATTTTTACTATTGTTAATATTGTTATTTCTGACAGTTTTATTTTAAATCTGATCTAATTTAGATTGTTTGACTTCCTATTTGATTTGCTGTAACCATGTAAATTTTAGTTATATTTATATAAAACAATCTCTCCAAGCTTACTACAAGCTATTTTTAGATAAATTTTCATCTCCTTAAGTGTTATTTTGGCAATGTTCATTTATGTCTCTGATTGTTCAAATAATTTTGAAAGGCAGCTTCTTTCTCTTTTTCTCCCTATTCTCCACTCAGTGTGATATTGTCGTGAACACAGGACTATGTCACGATCAACACCAACATCAACAAACACTTAAATGTTTAACATCAATTCCTAGAACTTTTCACTACCCAACAATGGAGGGCAAGGATGATACTTTATTAAATTTTCCCTTCTTCTCTATTCCCTCACCCACAAAATGTAGGTAATCTTTTCACCTAACAGATGATCATTTAATGCCTTGAACACAGCAAATCTTTCAAGTCTTTCAATATAATTGTCCACTTGGTATTGTGCCTTTTGCCCTCCCTCCCACTAATTGCTAAAGATTTTAAAGATGAGTTTGACGTGAAGATATATTACCTCTGTCACTGCATATTTGTCACTACATTACAGAGTTATTTTTTTTTCAAGTCAAATATCACAGAACATAAGGAAACACACATACACTTGGGAGGAATTTAATATTTTGAGACTGTTGCTTGACACTGGGCTGTGAATATCATCCAAATAGTACATTTTGTGCTGTCTGCTGGAACATAATGAATTGAAATGTACAAGACTGAACAATTTCACTAGAGACCCTACAGTCTTAAATAGTTGCCATTATTTATACTAATGTGGCCCCAAAAATGGTTGTAAAAGATCTGAGGAGGCACATTAAGTGACAATCACACAGTGTACCTTGCTTTTGTTAAGTAAACTAAAAATCTGGTGGAGAGATTTTTAACAAAATTTACAGGAAGTAGGGATCTTAGATACTTTTTAGACGACTTTTCTGTAATTGTTATGACTTTTCTTATTTTTCACTATTAAATACATATTTTTAGTAATGAAGCAGTACATGTAATTGGCTTTCTTTTAAAGAATGCTGGAATATTACTCATCATTTCAGAATGAAAACAAGTAACATATTTCTGATATTAAAGTTTATACATTTTTTAAAAATTTGTGGGTTTAGTTCCCTTGAGGAAATTTTGTACTGACCAGTTAAGAAAGCAACATAGCTATAATTTTTTCTATTTATATTTGCTGTATCAAAATGCTGTTTTTAGTATTTCTTTCATGAAATCTGATAGGAAGAACACTTTCTAGAATCTAGAGTACTCATTAAAAAGCTATATATGGTATCATTGGTTTATCTACTTGCTTATTCTCTGCCCTTGCCGTGTTTCCTTGCCTTATGAACCCTGGGCTTGGTCATTTGATGTGCTTTGGAATATGTAAAATGTGACGTTTGTCACTGTTGAAGATAAACACCAGTTAAAGCAATGAAGATGGACCAGCCTCCTCCATCCATGGGATTTTCCAGGCAACAGTACTGGAGTGGGGGTGCCATCGCCTTCTCCCTTATTCAGTAATACACTCTTGCAATAGGGAAAAGGGTCCAACTTCAACTTTGCAGAGGTTATGAGGCTTTTAAGGATGAGTGAGAGAACAGAGATTGAGCATAAATGGGGAAGGGAAAACTAACAAAAAGCAAGAAAGGTGTCAGTTACTGTGACTAAGTCATTTGGTTTGTGCTGCAGTCCATGGGGTCGCTAAGAGTCGGACATGACTGAGCGACTTCACTTTTCACTTTCATGCGTTGGAGAAGGAAATGGCAACCCACTGCAGTGTTCTTACCTGGAGAATCCCAGGGACAGGGGAGCCTGGTGGACTGCCATCTATGGGGTCGCACAGAGTCGGACACGATTGAAGCGACTTAGCAGCAGCAGTTGGTGTTTATCTGAAAGAGAAAAAAATTACTGTATCTTTATGACAGGAGGTAGTGATGTACAAAGTTAGGCTCTTATCTTCTCAAGGGGAAAATTAGCTAGAGTCATGAAATGTTCGCATTTCAAAGAGGTGGCTCTCATGTCTGGATGAGATTGTTCTGGTTGGTGGAAAGGGCAAAGAAGGGATTTTATATTTGCAAGTTTTCTCAAGTAACTCCTCTAAGAAAGAATTCAGGAGTCAACCTATCACCAGGTTTTCAGTTCAGTTCAGTTCAGTCGCTCAGTTTTACTCTGGAATGAACAGGAAATTTTCCTGGCAGTACTGAACTTCCTTAGGCATGCATTGTGAGAAGGGCTGGGATCATCAAAGATGTGTGTGGGTTCAAGGAAGAAAGAAGGGTGTGCTAAGAATCTGATGTATTATAAGCCAAGTTTAAGGCCTTCTGGAGAAAAAGGCTCAGAAGAAATTGACTGGAGTTAAAAGAATGTGTCTTTGCCATCATGTTATCCAGAAGAAGCTTTAAATACCACAGAATGACTTTTATGTGGCCCTCTTACTCTGGTCTTCAATTGTATATCCCCAAAAGTAACTACCACAATGTACATGGAGCTGAGTCTAGCCCAGCAGAATCCAATGGAGCTCTGAAAACTACTAGTAGAGCTGAGTCCAACAGAGCTCAAAAAGGTCTAAAAAAAACAAAAAAAAACCAACAGACCCCAGTGGTGCCAGTGAAGGCCAATAGATTCCACTAGAGACCAGAAGAGTGGCAGATCATCACAGCAAGAAATGAATGCTGTTTCCCATATGCTATTGTTTACTAACATAGCTAAGTGTAAAAGTGTTAGTTGCTCAGTCATGTCTGACTCTTTGAGACTCCATGGGCTGTAGCCTGCCAGTCTCCTGTGTCCATGGAATCCTCCAGGCAAGAATACTGGAGTGGGTTGCCATTCCCTTCTGCAGGAGATTTTCCCAACCCAGGGATCAAGCCTGGGTCTCCTGCATTAGAGGTATATTCTTTACCGTCTGAGTTACCAGGGAAGCTGACTAATAAACCAAGAATAATTGTCCTGGAAAATACTTAATCACCTCCTCTTTCTCTGGTTTTCATTCACACATGGGAGATGAACTATAGCTACTCATGCCCAAATGGATTCAATAAAGCAAAGGAAATACAGCTGTAATTAAGTCAGCTCTATTTGCCTCCTAGCTGTTCCAAGTAATGCACAAAATCCAAAAAGAAAAGGGTGAGATGGGGATATTTGTCTAATCCACATCATGGAGAAAGTTTCCTCTCTCACACACACACATACAAAGTCAAAGCTCTTGATTCCCTAGCTTTAGAAAACTATCACCAACAACCAGTTAATCAGAATATACCCAAACTCCTTTTTATAATGGGCTTCCTTGGTGGCTCAGATGTAAAGAATCTGCCTGAAATGCAGGAGACCCAGGTCTGATCTCTGGGTGGGGAAGATGCCCTGGAGAAAGAGACGGCTGCCCACTCCAGTATTCTTGCCTGGAGAATTCCATGGATGAAGGAGACTGGTGGGCTACAGTCCATGGGGTCACAAAGAGTTGGACAAAACTGAGCAACTAACACTCAAGATCTATTATAATTCCAAGTGTCTCCAATATTCCTGTGGTTGACTCACTTGATAACCTGGTTTGATACTTCTTTGACTTCCTGAACCCCAATGATATTCAGATTTATTTTATTTCATCCATCTACATGGATAGCATCTGTAGGAATTGTTTCACCTCTGAAATCTCAAATTCTAAAGTTCTTTTTCTGACTACAGCTTCCTCTTGAACTCTTTCTCTCGATGTGACAATTTTTTAGTCTCATCAAATATTGACCTTATGTTTTTGGTCATCCCTTCAACACCATCCTGGCTGTTGGCTTGTCCCTATCCAATGCCATATCTTATGGCATAGGCCGACACTTGCCTATATCTTCGACTGCTATTTTGTCTATACCTTTGACTATTTTATTCAGTCATGCTCACTCTGTAAAACTCATACTGATTAATTTGGTAGTCTGCTTTATTTTAATTTAAACTAATGTTCTAAGAATTTTAAGAGAAAAACCACAAAACCATTTTATTTTACTTAGGATACTCTTAGCTGAAAGTAATGGAAAAACTAAATGAAAACACTTTAAACAATAAAGATGCTTATTATTCCATATAACAAGAAATCCAAGGGGATGGTACTTCTAGCATTAATTCATCAGATTGTTATCTTGGCTTGGTTTTGGGGCTTACACCTTCAAGACTGCAAAATGGTTGCTATAGTTTCATGTATCACACATAGTTAGAAAAATATTCAGACCAAGAAAGTAGGAGTTTAATCCTATTCATTTGCTTGAATGAGATGAAAGTCTCTCTGAAAATTCTCTCAATGTGTTACCCATAAGCTTTCATTGGCCAGGTTTGGGTCATAATCCCCTGATACAAGAACAAGACAGAAAGCAAGGATTTGACCATTTCAGTATTTTGTCACCAATCATGAAATGACTTCTGGATAGGCAACAAGAGGTTTGCTAAACTTAAGCTTATAAATGCATAGTCTCCATTTCAGCTGGCCTTTTATTGCTGCTTGACAATAAGTCTGCTTGTCCTTGGGCATCTCAAACTTTAATGAACACAAAAAAATCACCTAGGGAAATTTCAAAATGCAGATTTGATTCAGTTGGTCAGGTGCTAAGATCTGCATTTCTATCAGGCTATCTGGGAATGTCAAACTACTTAACCTATGGCTATACTGTGTCACAAGTTTCTATATCTCTTTCTCTTACTTCAAATACTCATCATCACTCTCCACTAACCTAGCACCATCCCTGTCATGGTGAGCAAATTATTTCATTTTCTATTTCACAGAGAAAATAGATCCCATAAGTAGGGAACTCTCAACATAAAAGGTAATACTGGGACATGCCTGGACATCAAGTGGTTAATATTCTGCACTTCCAAGGCAGAGGGCATGAGTTTGTTCCCAGGTCGGGGGACTAAGATCCCACATGCCACATAGCCAAAGGGAAAAAGAAAGGAAAAGGCCCAAGTAATACTGTATAAGCATCAAGAGAATGGCTTGTAGCATTAAAAAGCTGAGGTTCCCTACTGCAGATATACTACTGTGATGTTTTCCAATATCGTTAACCTTTCTGAACCACAGACACTTGACATATAAAAATGAAAACAATAAAGCCAGGATTTCCCTGGCAGTCTTGTGTTTAAGATTCCACGCTTCCAATGCAGGGGGAGCAGGTTTGATCCCTGACGGGTGAACAGATCTCACATGCTGCGTAGTGTGGCCAAATTTTTTTTTACTTTAAAAATAAATTTAAAAATAAAATATGAAAAAAATAATAAAGACAAACTCTTGGTGTTTCTGAGACTGAGATAATCTGAATAGGTCCTATTTAAGTTTTTTGATTATAAGTAAAGAAATAACTTAGAAAAAGAATTGGAAGAATATTAAGTAATGTATTGGTTAAGATTAATCTTTGACTGTAAGAGAAAAACCCAAAGTAACAGTGGCTTAAATAAGTTAGTTACTCATTACTCTCTCATAGTCAAGAGTCTGGAGATATCCTATACAGATTGATACGGCTCTCCACAGTGACAGAAAATCAGGCTGGGATTCCCCAGTTGTTGAGCGTATTTATTTCAAGCATACACTTAAAAATGGAGATGGACTCAGTATTCTACTGGACTTACTATGAGATGGAATCCAATTAAAACTCATTTATCAGCTCACTACACAAAGTTCACTTTTCCTGATGTGCTGTTCCTGATCTCAGGAGCTAGAGCTGACTCACAATCTGTTCTTGGTGAAACCTGAAATCTCTGGTTATTTCCCTTTGCCCAGAACACATTTACTCTGATAAACAGATTGCAGCATATTAGAGGCAAGTAAGGAGAAAATTTATAGGAAGTATTTGTGAAGTTACTAAAGTGAAGGATACATCCTCAAAGTTACCCAACTTCTTTTCAATTCAAGGAATGCTAGATCTGGATTTGGGGTGAAGATTTTGACTTTATACAGTGATGTCTTAAATCAGGCCTCTGGTTTTCTTTCATTTATAAAAATCAAGCACAAAACTAGTGGGTAACACATATATTTTGGGTTTGCACTCAGATCTTTCTGATTACTGTTACATGTTTTCTGCCTACTTTGATAAACACAGCTTATCTGTTGTCTGCCAGGTTTAGAATGGCCATTTGTCTCCAACAACTTGAGATTCTTTAATTTCTACTGAAATATGGGAACCAATTTAAATGGAACTCTCTCCACCAGGGCCTACAGACAACAGAAAACAGTCAAAATGCTTTTCAAAGCTGCAAACGTTACCAGCCTGTATCACTCTCTCTCTCTCACACACACGCACACACACGCACACACACGCACACACACACACACACACCCACCCATAACTGTAAAAATAAAGGAGGGGTACATATAAGGCAAGTATATCAACCTACAACCAACTGGAAAACAAAATAGCCCTTCATAATAGGCAGTCTGAGAAACACTCCTAAGGATTCTGTGCATCTCCTAAGGATTCATGAAATCCAGGCTCTAAAACTGTAGGAAGAAAATTAAGCTTTAATGAATGTAATTTAAAGACTTTTCTATTTCTTCATTTGAAATGTAATAATTTCTCAGCATTTGCATATTTAACATTCCATATTTCAACTATTTTTTCACCTTTTTTTATTTTTTAACTTTACAATATTGTATTGGTTTTGTCATATATCAAAATGAATCCACCACAGGTATACACGTGTTCCCCATCCTGAACCCTCCTCCCTCCTCCCTCCCCATACCATCCCTCTGGGTCGTCCCAGTGCACCAGCCCCAAGCATCCAGTATCGTGCATCGAAGCAACTCAGAAGGTTCTTGGCATTCAGTACTTTTATCATTTTGCAGAGACAACGGTCTGAACTTTCCCTTGAGACTGGTGTGTCCAAGGAAGTCACCGCTAATAAATAAGCCTTGTCTGACCCAACATCCATCACACTGTGATTCTGTAACATTTGAGTCTTTGTCATTCACACAATTCATGATAAGGATTTTATGTTTGCCTTTGTGTTAAGGAGTATCTGAACTTCACAGGAAGTTCTTTCAAATGCCTAAAAATCAACATTAATTAAACAATCATTATGTGCTAAGTCACTTCAGTCCTGTCTGACTCTTTTCAGTCCTGTGGACTGTAGCCTGACAGTCTCCTCTGCCCACAGGATTTTCCAGGCAAGAGTACTGGAGTGGGTTACCATGCCCTCCTCCAGGGGATCTTCCTGACCCAGGTATGGAACCCACATTTCCTGTGGCTCCTGCATTGCAGGGTGATTCTTTACCACTGAGCCACCGGGGAAACCCCTAAACAATCATTATAGGTAACATTAAATAAATAAACATTATAATGGAAAGAGAAATTAAACATCAGGTATAGAATAACAAAGAAAACAAAATATATACGTACACTGAAAAGAATGATAAGACAAGTCTAAGAGAAGAAGAAACTATTTGCAAAAGACCTATCTGGTAAAGGACTATTAAACAAGTATACAAAGAACTCAGTACTGAACAATGATAAAATGGGCACCTTCATAAGAAAATGGACAACTTGATTAAAAAATGGGCAAAGATTTGAGCTGACACCTCACCAAAGATATACAAATGTCAAATAAGCATATTAAATTTTGTTCAACATCATATGTCACTAAGGAATTTCAAATTAAAACAACAAGATACCACTCCATACCTGTGAAAGTGGTAAAAATCTGAAACACTGACAACACCAAATGTTGACAAAGAACTGAACAACAGAAATCTTCATTCATTGCTGGTGGGAATGCAAAATGATACAGTCACTTTGGAAAGCAGTTTGGCAGTTTCTTATAAAGCTGAACATATTCTTACAATACAGTCCATCAATTGCAGTCATTAGTATTTATCCAAATAAATTGAGCACTTATGTCTATACAAAAGTCTGGACATGGATATTTATAGCAACTTTATTCATAATGGTCAAAGTTGGAACTAACCAAGATGTCCTTTAATAGATGAATGGATAAACAAACTGTTGTACATCTAGATAGTGGGAATATTATCCAGCACTAAAAAGAAATGAGTCATCAAGCTATGAAAACACATGGAAGAACCTTAATGTACATTGCTATCTGAAAACAAAACGTATCTGAGAAAGGTATCTTGTATGATACCAACCTCGACTCTCTGGAAAAGGTAAAACTATGAAGACAGTAAAAAGAGCAATGCTAGGAGTGGCGGAGGAGGAGCGGATGAATTGCCCAAACATAGAGGATTTTTAGGGAAGTGAAACTACTCTATATGATACTATAATGGTGAATATATGTCATTATAAATTGGTCAAACCCATTGGAGGCACAATACCAACAGTGAACTTTAACATAAACTATGGACTTTGGGTGATAACGGTGTAACAGTATAGGTTCATATTGTTATTGTTGTTTAGTCACTAATCAGGTCCAACTCTTTGCTACCCCATGGACTGTAGCCCTCTAGGTTCTTCTGTCCATGAGATTTCCCAGGCAAGAGTAGTGGAGTGGGTTGCCATTTCCTTCTCCAGGAGGTCTTCCTGACCCAGAGATCAAACCTGTGGCTCCTGCATTACAGTCAAATTCTTTACTGCTGAGCCACTAGGGAAGCCCATGTAGGTTCCTAAATTATAACAAATATACCAATCTTTTGTGGGTTGCAGATGGTGGGGGCTGGGAGTACGTAAGAACTCTCAGTATTCTGCTCATTATTCTGTGAACCTAAAAAACAAGTATTATTAAAAATAGAAGACATGCAGACAGAATTTATTCATAATTAATTTAGAGACATATTAAGCCCTGACTCCATAGTTTAGAATAGTAATTACAAAAAAACTTTAAAATGGCAACTTATTCATTTAGGGTGTGTCCATGGAACTCGATGCATCATCCACTGTTTTGAAAAAGCATGTTCTGTGTTAACAATTAATTGGCAACACACTCTAGAAATGGGTCTGATCAATTCAACATGGAGCATTTATCTGTAATGTGTTTGCTTACAAAGTCATGTTTATTTACCAAAGATTAAAAACTATAGTACAGTACCAAAGGTTTTGTTTTAATTAAAATATTTTAATGTTAGTAATTCTATAACTTGCTTAGAAAACAGCCAACTGGGAAAAACAATGTTTATTAAGTACAAGTGTTGCTTGTACTGGAAGGAAGCTAACACTCAAAGATAACTCTCAAATTATAATGGCCTACGTATTTTAGGATTAGCATGAAGATTCTGATGTATATAGTTTTTAGCCTTCTGGCTTGTTTTCTAGTTGATTGTCTTGTCTTAGCTGCTTATAATTTAATATTTGACAGAGTTGAGCCAGTGAAATTTTGTTCTTTCTTTCTCATATTCCTAAAATGGATTGAAACACCCTACCAGATGGTGCAGAGATAAAGAATACACCTGCCAATGTAGGACACACTGGTTCGCTCCCTGGGTCAAGAAGATCCTCTGCAGTAGGAAATGGTAACCCATTCTGACATTCTTGCCTAGAAAATTCCATGGACAGAGGAGCCTGGAAGGCTACAGTCCATGGAGTTGCAAAGAGTCAGACACCACTGAAGGCACACACATGCACACACACCTTCATATAAAATAATTATTTGATATAAACTTTCTGGCAAAGAATAAATTAGTATATAGGACATTAATATCCATTTTCTTAGAGCAACAAAGCTGCATTCTTCAATTTTTTTCTCTTCTTTTTTCCAATTTTAAAGACATTTTGCTGAGAGAAGCACCTAGAATAAAGTTCAATAAATCAAATTATTACGTTTTGTCATACTAATGACAAAAAGTTACTAAACTTTAAGAGAGATCAATGTATAGAGAAAACATGAGGAATATAGTATATGACAAAAGTATCATCTCAATTAGAGTTGATAATTTTTCATTTTAAAATCTTTTATATTTGTATTTTCCAAAAATTGGGGCAATTGTTTGGAAAAGATTCCATCCGATTCTTATTTCATACTGCTTAAACAAACAAACAAACAAAAAAGATGAAATAGTTGCATGTATGTTAAGCTAAATGATAGCCCCAAAGATACCCAGTCCTAATCTTTGGAACCTGTGAATGTCACCTTGTCTTGCAAAAGAAATTTTGCAGATGTAATTAAGTTTAGAATTAGAATTGGAAACTTTATCCTAGACTATCTGGGTACACTCTAAGTGTAATCACAAATGTCCTTATAAGAAAGGGAAAGACAGAGATTTGACTGTAGAAAAGATGTGACAATGGAAGAAAGGGTTTGGAATGATTTAAGAAAGGGATTAGGATTTCTCTGGTGGCTCAGTCATAAAGAATCTGCCTTCCAATGCAGGAGACGTGGGTTTGATCCCTGTGTTGGGAAGATTCCTTGGAGAAGGGCATGGCAACCCACTCCAGTATTCTTGCCTGGAGAATTCCATGGACCGGGGAGTTGGAGGACTACAGTCCATGGGGTCACAAAGAGTCAGACACGACTGAGCAACTAAGCAACAACAACAAGAAAGGGATTGCAAGTCAAAGGACACAGCCAGTCAGAAGCTTCTAGAAAAGTCTTGGAAAAGGGTTCTCCCCAGAGCTTCTAGAAGGAACCAGTCCTGCCCCCTGTAACCCGTTGAAACTGATTTCACACTCTGGTCTCCAAAACTACAAGAGCATAAATATGTTATTTTGAGCCACCCACACCACGTGAATTGCACTTCGGGCCATGGAAACTATGGCAGACCATAGTTTGGAGACCAAAGGTGAAAGGTGAAGTCGCTCTGTTATGGTCAACTCTTTGCGACCCCATGCACTGTAGCCCACCAGGCTCCTCCATCCATGGGATTTTCCAGGCAAGAATACTGGAGTGGGTTGCCATTTCCTTCTCCAGGGGATCTTCCCAAACCAGGGATCAAATTCAGGTCTACCACATTGCAGGAAGACTCTTTACTGTCTGAGCCACTGGGGAATCCCATAAGCCACCCAGTTCATAGTGATTAGTTTCAGCTACCATAGAAAACAAAGCTATATGTGTAAGTCAAAATATACCAAAACAAGAGAAATCCATTCAAACATCCTCAAGTAACAACAAATAACACACCACTCATATATTCTTTGATGTGGGATGGCAGAAGTAACTATTTAAAATGTGCTCTATCTGGCTAAGAAATTGAGAAATCAAAGTATCACAAATGTGAAAGGTTTTTTTGCTGTTGTTAGAGTATAGTTGCTTTACCATGTTGTGTTAGTTTCTGCTGTGCAATGAAGTGAATCAGTTATATATATATATCCATATATCTTCTACATCTTGGACCTCCCTCTTCTCCCATCTCACCAGAGATAGCTACCCCCATGTTTTCGCACATATATCTGTTAACCATTTTCTGGAATAATCTTTCATCTTTTAGTGTTGATATTTATCTAAGGTCAGTATGATTTTTGTTCCCTTGCAGCAACTTTAAAGACTTTAATCATAAAATAAAATCATTTCCAGTACACAAAAAAAGGACAAAACTTATGTCAAATACATACAGTATGCATACTGAGGTTTTCAAGAGATGCAATTGATGGATGCCACTTTGAAATGAATAAAAATAGATTGATGTGTTGGGTAGAGTGATGGAAAGATGGATAGATATATAAGAAAGAGTACAATGCTAATGGTAGACTCCAGAGGGTACTAATACAGGTTTTCACTGTAAATTGTTTTCATGATTTCTAAGTTTGAAATAATTTTTAATAAAATAGTGGGGATGAGTCATAAATGAAAACACAGGTTATCTATGGGATAAGAAATAATCTTTTTTCCATGATACCAAGAGTTAAACCCAGAAATCAAAATTTTATTGGATTTGCATGAGTCAAGTGAATAAAGTTAAAAGAAAAATAATGAAGTGGGAAATATTTGCCATATGTGTGTCAGAAGGGTATGTATCCATAATATGATAATAAAATATTGTCCCTAGAGATTGACACATATACACTGCTGCTGCTGCTGCTAACTCGCTTCAGTCGTGTACGACTCTGTGCAACCCCATAGACCGCAGCCCACCAGGCTCCCCCATCCCTGGGATTCTCCAGGCAAGAACACTGGAGTGGGTTGCCATTTCCTTCCCCAATGCATGACAGTGAAAAGTGAAAGGGAAGTCGCTCAGTCGTGTCCAACTCTTAGCAACCCCATGGACTGCAGCCCACCAGGATCCTCTGTCCATGGGACTCTCCAGACAAGAATACTGGAGTGGGGTGCCATTGCCTTCTCCAGACACATATACACACTACTACATATAAAATAGATAACTAATGTGAATATACTGCATAGCACAGGGAACTCAGTGCTCTGTGGTGACCTGAATGGGATGGAAATCTAAAAAACAAGTAGGTGTATGCATATATTTAACCGATTCACTTTGCTGCACAGCAGAAAATAACACAACATTATAAAGAAACTGTGTGCTGTGCTATGCTTAGTCACTCAGTCGTGTCTGACTCTTTGCAACCTCATGGATTGTAGCCCTCCAGGTACCTCTGTGCATAGAGATTGTCCAGACAAGAAAACTGGAGTGAGTTGCCATGCCCTCCTCCAGGGGATCTTGCCATGCCCTCCTCCAGGGGATCTTGCCATGCCCTCCTCCAGGGGATCTTCCCAACCCAGGGATTGAACCCAGGTCTCCTGCATTGTGGGTGGATTCTTTACTGTCCTAGCCACCAGGGAAGCCCAAGAATACTGGAGTGGGTAGCCTATCCTTTCTCTAGAAGAACTTCTCAACGCAGGAATTGAACGGGGGTCTCCTGCGTTGCAGGCGGATTCTTTACCAGCTGAGCTACCGAGGAAGCCCAAAGCAACTATACTCCAATAAAAATTAATAAAAAAATAAATATTGTCCTTTGAGGCTTGCAGTAGTCTCCAAATAATCCTGAATACATAAAACTATTGAGTTTTAAGATTCAGATTAATATGCTATATTTATACTTTGACGTCAACTCCTTTTCTTTATCTACAATATCATTATTATTTGAGGAAAATTATACGCAAAAAGTATGGAAGAAACCCCATGAAAGGTTATGAGAAAACTCTCTTTTATTTGTCATAATGAATGATGCTAATTAGTGATATACATGATATTTTGGATCTTCCACCAGCAGAGCATGCACATGGATGTTGACTCAGAAGTAAACTTGCATCTATTAATAGATGACCTAGCCAGTCTTTTCCTTGATCTCTTCCAACACACAAGGTGGGTGCTTTAGAAATTAACTCAGCTTCAATTAATTTAAAGACTATAAACTGAATATAAAATCTAAAGTGCCCCTTAACATCTATTCTCTATAAATAAGATCATTTATTTAAACATTATAAAGATGAGCTACTGTCTCAAGAGTCTACATTGGAAAAAGAATGATTAAGAATATTATGGTGTGTTCTAATCAGTGGAATTGTATGTATCCAGTGCAAACTGTTTTCAGAGAATCTTTAGCTATCAGGGGAAATGTTCATAAGGATGTTACACAAAATAGCAGTTATGTAGAGTTGTTTGTATGGTATGGTCCCAATATTTTAACAAAACCTACCAGAAGGAGCAACACCAAACTGCTGGCAGTCATTTTCTGGATTGTGGGAAATGGTTGCTGTTTCTAGCTTTTAGTTCTCTCCTGTATTTTTCTTTCCTCCTTTCTTCTTTTCTTCCTTCCTTTCTTTCACTCTATGTCTTTCTTTTTACTATAGCCATGAGTCATTTTTATAATAAAACAACACAAAAGATACATTTATACATGCATGTATGTGTAAGTGGACAATGTGATTCCATGAAATCACAGAAGCAGTAATTCCAGTCTTAGTAACCTTAAGGGAGTTGGTCACTATTGAATTCCACCCAATCTGCTTCTCAACCCTGAGTCTCTGGTTCCTCGGGGCAACCACTGAGGGAACTTTTAAACATACAATACTTAGGCCCTACGCTTAGAAAGGCTGAGATTGTTTTAAATGGGGACAAAGCATTTGTATTCCATTAAGTTCCCGCAAGAGACTAATATGCAGGCAGATTTGAGGATTACAGGGCTAAACAGTGGTTCTCCAGAGAAGGTGATGGCACCCCACTCCAGTACTCTTGTCTAGCAAATCCCATGGACGGAGGAGCCTGGTGGGCTGCAGTCCACGGGGTCTCTAAGAATCGGACACGACTGAGCGACTTCACTTTCACTTTTCACTTTCATGCATTGGAGAAGGAAATGGCAACCCACTCCAGTGTTCTTGCCTGGAGAATCCCAGGGACGGGGGAGCCTGATGGGCTGCCGTCACAGAGTCGGACACGACTGAAGTGACTTAGCAGTGGCAGTAGCAGTAGCTAAACAGTGGTTCTCAGATTTTCATATGTAGAACTACCACCTGGTACTTGTTAAAAAATACGGTTTTTGGATTCTTACCTTTCAGTGTGAGGCAAAGCCAAAGCAGAAATCTGCATTTTTAACAAGCACCTAACTGTTCTGATACACCCATTTAATAAGCGACATGTTATAAAACAGACTGGAGAAGGAAATGGCAACCCACTCCAGTACTCTTGCCTGGAAAATCCCATGGACAGAGGAGCCTGGTAAGCTACTGTCCACGGGGTCGCAAAGAGTCGGACACAACTGAGCAACTTTACTTACTTATAAAACAGAGCTATTATGCTTTAAAATATACAGGGAAGTTGAGAGAAAGTATTTTATAAGGGTAATTTATACCTTTACTCCAAATTCACACTGCCAACACATATGTATATATGTACTTTTTTTTTTCACTATTTCACGTCTTGCAATTATGTTTCCATTTGTAGTTTACCTTAAAATACAAAAGTGTCATCTAAGGGTCAAAAGAGGTAACTGCAAGTTTATTCAAGTTTCTGTATTAAATTGTTTGTAGTTATTCCACTTCTAAGAACTCTTGCACAAACACTAGACAAGCAAGTTTTAAGCTGAGACAAGTTCTGAAGTCCCTCTAATCTTTGACTCCTTGCTTTACTATTGTACTTGTGAACTATATGATCCTCTGAATCTCAATTCCTTTACTAGAAAAATAGGGCTGTCCGTTATGCTTCTTCCACAGGGTTAGGTATCAGTGCTTGAAAGTACTTAGCACAGCACCTAGCATCTACTACAAGCTCAGTGAAAGGTTATGCCTTCTTATACCAAAATCCACTCACTAAATTTGATTCATATTTAAATTGAATAATATATCAGGTGACTCCAATACTTAGCCACCTGAAAGGAGGAGCTGACTCATTGTAAAAGACCCTGATACTAGGAAAGATCAGAGTCAAAAGGATGAGGAGGCCCCAGAAGATGAGATGATTCAATAGCATCACTGATTCAATGGACACAAATTTGAGCAAACTCTGGGAGATAGTGGAGGACCATAGGAGCCTGGTGCTCTGCAGTTCATGGGATCACAGAGAGTCAGACACAACCGAGCTACTGAACAACAACAAATATGACTCAGTGGTATATGCTGTTCTTGATCATTGCAAAACTGCAAATATCTAAAATCTGGGATAAACGTTTAGCTACAGTAACACTGATGCAAACTACTGATCTTGTTTTGATGATTAGCCCTAACGTGCACTCAGAACTAAGACTCAGTTGTGAGTTCAAATTAGTTCAATTCTTTCTATGACCTTAAACATATCTTCAGTTCAGTCACTCAGTCGTGTCTGACTCTTTGCAACCCCATGGACTGCAGCACACCAGGCTTCCCTGTCCATCACCAACTCCCAGAGCTTGCTCAAACTCATGTCCATCGAGTCAGTGATGCCATCCAACCATCTCATCCTCTGTTGTCCCCTTCTCCTCCTGCCTTCAATCTTTCCCAGCATCAGGGTCTTTTCCAATGAGTCAGTTATTCACATCAGGTAGCCAAAGTACTGGAGTTTCAGCTTCAGCATCAGTCCTTCCAATGAATATTCAGGACTGATTTCCTTTAGGATGGACTGGTTGGATCTCCTTGCAGTCCAAGGGACTCTCAACTTCTCCAACAACAAAGTTCAAAAGCTTCAATTCTTTGGCACTCAGCATTATTTATAGTCCAACTCTCTCATCCATACATAACTACTGGTAAAACCATAGCTTTGACTAGACAGACTTTTGGTGGCAAAGTAATGTCTCTGCTTTTTAATAAGCTATCTAGGTTTGTCATAGCTTTTCTTCCAAGGAGCACATGTCTTTCAATTTCGTGGCTGCAATCACCATCTGCAGTGATTTTGGAGTCCAAAAAATTAAGTCTGTCACTGTTTCCATTGTTTCCTCATCTATTTGCCATGAAGTGATGGGACCAGATGCCATGATCTTAGTTTTTTGAATGCTGAGTTTTTAAGCCAGCTTTTTCACTTTCCTCTTTTGCCTTCATCAAGAGGCTCTTTAGTTCCTCTTCATTTTCTGCCATAAGGGTGGTATCATCTGCATATCTGAGGTTATGATATTTCTTCCAGTAATCTTGATTCCAGCTTGGGCTTCATCCAGCCTGGCATTTTGTATGATGTACTCTGCATATAAGTTAAGTAAGCATGGTGACAATATACAGCCTTGATGTACTCCTTTCTCAATTTGGAACCAGTCTGTTGTTCCATGTCTGGTTCTAACTGTTGCTTCTTGACCTGCATACAGATTTCTCAGGGGTCAGGTGAGGTGGTCTGGTATTCCCATCTCTTCAAGAATTTTCCACAGTTTGTTGTGATCCACACAGTCAAAGGCTTTGGTGTAGTCAATAAAGCAGAAGTAGATGTTTTTCTGGAACTGTCTTGCTTTTTTGATGATCTGTTGTTTTTTCTATGATCCAACTCTCTTACTTTTTCAATGATATATTTAAGTGTCATATAAAACTTATATAACACACTCCAAAGCATACCAAGTATGCGGCAATCTCTGTTTTCCATGCCTGGGCAATTGCCTCTTCTGAGTCCTACAATTTTTGTTGGAGAATGCATCCTACAGTCATCTACCTGCATTCCACTTGTCACTCAGTGAAATACCTCGTCTCCATTGCTCTCCAGAGCCACTGTGGCCAGCTGTCTATGAAGCTGTGGAAGGAAGATACTCCCCAACGCAACTCTGCATACCAAGGTGAACAAATCTACCTCTGTCCTCTGCATGAAAGGCTGTGCACCGTGTTGCAAAGATGACTGGTCCCAGGTTCATTAGCTCCGTTGTTCATAACATGAGATTTGCAGAAGTTATGCCAAGGGTATGACAGTATTGGCCTGAGTGGGATCCACAGTTTATCTGACTCCAAAAAGGTATCTCTCTTTCTCCCTCTCTCTGTGACTCTTTTTCTTCCTCCCTCCTTCTCTCTCTTTCTGTTACATATGTGTGTGTGTATATTAAATAGTTTATTATAATAAATGAGAATATATGTAAAGCTTTTCACACAATGGTAGGCATGTACAGAAAACTTACTATGTGCCACCCAGTACACTAAGAACTTTGCATACATTCTCATTTATTTTCACAAACTTAAGAATGTGCATCCCTTCTTATGTTCTGGCTTCCTCTGTGGCTCAGCTGATAAAGAATCTGCCTGCAGTGAAGAGACCTGGCTTTGATCCCTGGGTTGGGAAGTTTCCCCTGGAGAAGGGAAAAGCTAACCACCCTGGTATTCTGGCCTGGAGAATTCCATGGACTGTACAGTCCATGGGGTCGCAAAGAGTCAGACATGACTGAACGACTTTCACTTTCACTAAGAATGTGCATGATGATATCCTCATTCTACAAATATTATTGCAGGATTAAAGAACTTAAATAATTATCTAAGGGCATACAGCTATGAAGTAACAGAGCCAGAATTCAATACTCCATCTCAGAATTTCTCACTTCAAATTATATACACATATTATGCATTTATATACATATTACATATAACATTTATATTTAGATTATGTAGCTTTTTAATGGGAAAAATACATATATAGATTCACACATATATGTTTACCTGTATATATGTTTATATGTATATGTTTAAGCAACTATGTATGTACAATTTAAACTACTAATTAACTATTAGTAGAACATATGCTTTGAGTTATTTTCTCAGTTTGTAAGTGATTTTTTTGTTTGTTCTCAGTTTGTAAGTGATTAATTTCACCTAAATTTAGGACTCACCTCTACTGAGTCCTTTTTTGTTCATTGAATAATGCAGATAATCACGATGGTGTGATCACTGGCCTAGAGCCAGACATTCTGGAATGTGAAGTCAAGTGGGCCTTAGAAAGCATCACTACGAACAAAGCTAGTGGAGGTGATGGAATTCCAGTTGAGCTCTTTCAAATCCTGAAAGATGATGCTGTGAAAGTGCTGCACTCAATATGCCAGCAAATTTGGAAAACTTAGCAGTGGCCACAGGACTGGAAAAGGTCAGTTTTCATTCCGATCCCAAAGAAAGGCAATGCCAAAGAATGCTCAAACTACCGTACAATTGCACTCATCTCACATGCTAGTAAAGTCATGCTCAAAATTCTCCAAGCCAGGCTTCAGCAATATGTGAACCGTGAACTTCCTGATGTTCAAGCTGGTTTTAGAAAAGGCAGAGGAACCAGAGATCAAATTGCCAACATCCGCTGGATCATAGAAAAAGCAAGAGAGTTCCAGAAAAACATCTATTTCTGCTTTATTGACTATGCCAAAGCCTTTGACTGTGTGGATCACAATAAACTGTGGAAAATTCTGAAAGAGATGGGAATACCAGACCACCTGATCTGCCTCTTGAGAAATTTGTAGGCAGGTCAGGAAGCAACAGTTAGAACTGGACATGGAACAACAGACTGGGTCCAAATAGAAAAAGGAGTCCATCAAGGCTGTATATTGTCACCCTGCTTATTTAACTTCTATGCAGAGTACATCATGAGAAACGCTGGACTGGAAGAAGCACAAGCTGGAATCACGATTGCCAGGAGAAATATCAATAACCTCAGGTATGCAGATGACACCACCCTTATGGCAGAAAGTGAAGAGGAACTTAAAAGCCTCTTGATGAAAGTGAAAGTGGAGAATGAAAAAGTTGGCTTAAAGCTCAACATTCAGAAAACGAAGATCATGGCATCCGGTCCCATCACTTCATGGGAAATAGATGGGGAAACAGTGGAAACAGTGTCAGACTTTATTTTGGGGGGCTCCAAAATCACTGTAGATGGTGACTGCAGCCATGAAATTAAAAGACACTTACTCCTTGGAAGGATAGTTATGACCAACCTAGATAGCATATTGAAAAGCAGAGACATTACTTTGCCAACAAAGGTCCATCTAGTCAAGGCTATGGTTTTTCCTGTGGTCATGTATGGATGTGAGAGTTGGACTGTGAAGAAGGCTGAATGCCGAAGAATTGATGCTTTTGAACTGTGGTGTTGGAGAAGACTCTTGAGAGTCCCTTGGACTGCAAGGAGATCCAACCAGTCCATTCTGAAGGAGATCAGCCCTGGGATTTCTTTGGAAGGAATGATGCTAAAGCTGAAACTCCAGTACTTTGGCCACCTCATGTGAAGAGTTGACTCATTGGAAAAGACTCTGATGCTGGAAGGGATTGGGGGCAGGAGGAGAAAGGGATGACAGAGGATGAGATGGCTGGATGGCATCACTGACTCGATGGACGTGAGTCTGGGTAAACTCCGGGAGTTGCTGATGGACAGGGAGGCCTGGCGTGCTGTGATTCATGGGGTCACAAAGAGTCGGACACAACTGAGGGACTGAACTGAACTGAATATCTATGCATATATTTGTGTGTGTTTTACATGTCATATATATATTTTGTATTTATACATATATATTTATGTATTTTGTATATTTACACATATATGCACACACACACGTGTTTTTCAGTGAACAATGTAAAATCCAGCAGAGGTATGACCTAAAATCATTCTCAAGCCAGAAAAATAACTCAAATCATATGCACTACCTTGGTGAACCAGTAGCTTAAATTTTACAGAATATGCCAGTTCTATGAGTTGTATGTAATCTTTGGTTGTAAGTACACACTTTTTGTTTTCTGATCCTCAAAGAATAGGAGAAAACAAGCAACAGCGTTAAGAGATCACTTGGGTTCACAGCAGATATATGCATGGTTGGTGTTAATCCTTGTTTAGAACAGGGCAAAATCCAGAGACATCAGAGCTCTTTCCAACATTCTTTCAATGTTATCTTTGGAAAATAAAGTTACTCTATATTAACCACACAAATGAAAATCTTCATTTGTTAACCCTGTTGACTTAACCTGGTTTTCTTTTCTATTTATTTCAGACTATTTCCTTCTTTAATTGTCCTTTATGTGTCTACTTATCTATCTTGATTATTAGCTAGATTCGTTTTAAAGCCAACTAGAATCTGTTTTCAATTTCTTTCAGAATAGTCAACTACACAGTGTTCCCAGCATTTAGCCCGAAGTTTTCAATTAGGTTGCAATGACTTTTTAACTTGAAAATATTGTTGTTCTTTCTGGCTGTATACTTAAGTAAGGAAAAACAACTTTCCCTTTACTTTGATAGTCTTCCACCAAATAATAAAAACCTGACCCAAGACACTAAAGTAGACCAACCCACTGAAACTGGTGGGAAGTAAGACACAGTGAAAATGAAGTGGCACTGAACAATTTTGACAGTAAGTTAATTTTGTATGTTTTTTTTTTTAAAAAGCTAACATAATCAAAGCAAACTGAAATGAGTTCTGGTATTTAAAAATAACATTTGTTCTATCTTTAGAGTTTATTATAAAAATACTATTGACTCTGACTTTTACAGTGTTTTCATTCTAAAGAGTTCCAACTTCAGCCCAATTTTCATTTCCTATTTAAAGATGATTTGACAAATGTGTAAGGAAAAACTCATTTTCTTTGGGGCAAATCCTAATAAGAGAAGATATAGATTCATATTCCCAGGTGACTCAGTGGGTAAAGAATCCGCTTGCAATGCAGGAGACACAGGTTTGATCCCTGGGTTGGGAAGATCCCCTGGAGGAGGGCATAGGCAACCCATTCCAGTATTCCTGCCTGGGAAATCCCAGGCAAGATAGAGGAAGGAGCCTGGTGGGTCATAGTCTATGGGACCGCAAAAGAGTCAGACAAGACTGAATAACTAAACAACAGCAACAATAGAAATATCACTGTGATCAAACATTCTTCAATGAAGCCCTGACCTACTTACTGAATACTTAACATTTGGTTCAGACTCTGGTTGGAAACTAATGTTCCACTATGGAGAATACATTTATCAACATACTTAGAATATCACTAGTATTCAGTAAAAAAATAAAGTGTAAGATAAAATGCATATGTTGTAGGTATCCAACTGTTGCTAACTATAAACAGACACAATTATTTCCAATCATTTCTCTGTCACAGTCATTTTTTTTTCTTTTAATTTTCTACTGACAAGGCTACCAACCCATCTAATCATTGGTTTTGAGAATACAAAGATAAATCACTAAATTATTTTGTTCCATCCTATGTATTATTATATATCATAAATATATAACACATTTTATTAATCTTTAATAAATATGATCACAGCAATCACTTATTAACCATGTGCCAAGTACTCTGCTCAATGTTTTACCTTCATTTTTTCCATTTAATCCTCATATCAGCTTTAAGAGATGAGCATTATATTTATTCCTATTGATAGATGAAGAACCTGAGTGTTCAGTGAGCTTCAGTGGCATGAAGCATGCTGTCAATAAGCATCTATTAATCGTATTATGTATTTCATGCTATCAATTCTAATTCAATATCCCTTAGCAGCCACATCTCTTCTATTATCAGAGAAAAATAGAGATGATAGCCTTTCAGTCTTATTTCTGGATATCAAAGAATGGCTGGACTTGCAGCCACCTGTTCCCTAGAAGAAAAGCCAAATAGTGAGCAAGAGAAGTCACAGGCCAATTGCAAATATAAATTATACCCAAGTGATTACAAATATAATTATGAACTTGGTTAAGGACTCTATCTTTTAGAGTTCAAATAGTCAATTTTACCATCCAAAATATATGAAATCTGATATTAGAAACATTAGCTAAGAGAAGTCAAGTTTCTAGATATGGAAAAACTAGAAATGAGCATGCTTTATTTGTGTGTGTGTGTGTGTGTGTGTAATAAAGTTTTATTAAAGTATAAAGGAGATAGAGAGAGCTTCTGACATAGACATCAGAAGGGGGTAGAAAGAGTACCCACTTGCTTAGTGTTAGCAATGGAGTTATATACTCTCCGATGAATCCAAAGAATGTCTGGAGGTTGTAAAGACCTCACCAGACCTTTTCCCATAATTTATATTTTAAGATAACAGAATTAGCCAGAAGGTTTAATCCAGAGACTGTCCTCAGGAAGGATACATTATTGTTATATAATCCTAAGGAATGTAGAGGAAAAAATTTTTTGACCTTTCTTCCTCCTTGAGGATCCCAGCCCCCTCTCTCCTTGGGGACCCCTAGACTTCTTATCAACCTGCCTAGAAAACGACTCTCTCATTCCCCCTTTTTCTTTTAGGAGAATTATGTTGCCAAGGGAAGGGGGCGTCATTTACATTCCATAACTACTTCCTCCTGTTTAGGGGCATGGTCCCTAAATTGTAGAGGCAACATATTCTCCTAACCCTCATATTGAGGGTCTCTGATCCAGGGGCCCCAGGTAATAGTTGGAGGAGGCTGTGGCACTCGTAGGAGCTTGGACAACCATTTGTAACTTAAAAGCTTTTAGACGGTTAGAAAACCCCATTATACAGTTACAGACGTAAGGCAAAATAGTCATTAAAACAAGTTAAAATCAAAATGAAAAATCACATTATGTCCATAGTTAAAGTTCAAAGTGTTGCACCAGTCCATTTTAGGGTTGTTAGAAGTCATCAATTTAAAAAGAGGCATCACATGTGATTGTTGTCGAAGGTATTTGCAGACTTGGAGAAAGTCTTTTCCTTGAAGTGAAGATGTCCACCATGGGAAGCCTTCCACTGATGAAGAGGGCAATGCGCCACAGACCCAGCAGTTAGACTGATTGTGGAATTCAGCGTAGGAGTGAGCCCAGGACAGGAAGGCCAAATGGCAGACTCAGGATTTTTGGAGTCAGCAGAAGTAGGGTCACACAGATTATCAGACCCATCTTTTGGCTCATCCAGACAGTCCCATTATGGAAGCAGATCAGGAAGAAAGTGGGCTAGTGGGCTAGGGGCTTCAGTAAGCACGGAGTAAGTTGTCCCAGTATCTAAAAGGAAATCAACAGATTGCCCGCCGCCCACCCCCCGCCTCCCGTTATTAATACCCAGGGTTCCTCTGGTGTAATTAGGACAGGAGCTTGTGTGGGGACCCCCAGGAACCTTCAGTCCTGATTGCCTTGAGAGTCCGACCCCTGAAACCTACGCCTCTGGGGGCAGTCTCTCTTCCAGTGTGATCCTTTGCAGACCGGATAGGGAGCCCGGTGCAGCTTAGATGCTTGAAGGCAATTCCGCTTGAGGTGCCCCTCCTTTCCACAGTAATAACAAGCCCATCTCTTTTCACCTGGGTCCCTCTGGGCATTTTTGTTTTCAGACTGTTTAAGAACGGTTCTCATAGCCATTACGAGGGCTTCCACCTGTTCCTTTGTCTTTTTCTGCCTTTCTTTCTTTTCCTCATATTCCTTACCAAAATAGACTGTCTGGGCCAGTTGTAACAGATTATCTAAAGACTAATTTGGTCCATATGTCCGTTTTAATAGCTTAAGGCGGATATCTGGAGCCAACTGAGTGAGAAATCTCTTTTAAGATCACTTTTTCCTCTTCACTTTCGGGATCAATCTCAGTGAATGTGCTAAGGGCTTCTCTCAGTCTATCTTGGAATTTACCAGGAGCTTCCTTTTCCTGTTCTATGTTTGCCAATTTGCCATAGTTTAAAGGGTTAGCACACGCCTGCCTGAGTCCTTCAGGAATACATCTGACAAAATGACTCTGATCCCACCTTCCTTTAGCTGTGTTGTAGTCTCTAGTCTCAGTCTGGTTCTTTAATTGGGATGGCCTGATTTCCAGTGGGGAGGGTGACTATCTCGTTCTCTCTCTTCCCTACTGATTCATTACCAAGCCATTCATCTTCATAAGCAACCACTTTTCCCAAAACTCGACTCTTTGAGTTGGGAGTCAGCATTTGTCCCAAGATATACATCACATCTTTCCAAGTAAGGTCATAAAGCAGAGTAACACCTTTAAAAGCTTTAATATATTTTTTTTCTGAAGTCTCCCAGATCCTCCTTGATTCTTTGTATTTCTTGATAAGAAAAAGGCTTATTAACTCTCATAGATTGATTATTTCTCCCGGTGGGTGCTTCATGAAGAGGCAACAGTTTGTGAGGCTGTTCCTCAGTCTCTCTGGCTGCTCTGCACATATGATCCCAGGGATAGATTGGATAAACCTGCTTTTCTTTATCTCTTTGTCTCCTGTCCTCCATCTCATCTAGCAAAGTAGGAGGACAGGAGGGAGCTGAAGGAGTCACACCCAAATCTATACCCTTTGGACATAAGTCTGGCATATTTCGCAGAGAGAGAAAGGGCAACACATAGGCTACTTCTATCCATTTCCCTTGTTTTCTACAGAACCAGTCTAATCGTAAAACAGTATTATACTTAAGAGACCCTCCAACCGGCCACCGTTCGGCATCCTCCAATAGATACCATGACCATGCAGTATCACATAGGAAGACCAGGCGTGTCTTCTTTAAGCCCTGGGGATTAAATCTATCCCAGTTTTTCAGGATACAGTTCAAATGAGTGAGGCTGGAATTGTTAGCTCCCATCTGTAAGAGAGAAAAAAAGCGACCAGCACCATCTTTCTACCAGAGGTGTCCCTCCTTGCTCTAGATGGGGGTGTAGACAGATTTTACACCAAAGCTTTTCTTTTTCTTTCCTGGTCAGACTTAATCTGTCTCTTACCAACGCAGACGCCATACTTGTCCCTCCCGGTTCTACCACCAAGACAGGATGGGGATGCACCAGGGGTAGACCTGATGGCACCCCTAACTGCCATCCAGCTCTTCACCATTACCTCTGATGCCACCCGGGGTGCAATCAGAGTAACCTTCTGGAATGCCTCCCAGGCTAAACCGCTGGGGGAAACATTTGTCACCTGAGTGCCTGTGCACGACCCTGAGTATATTCTTGACCACAATAAGACCAATACAAACATAAAACTGAGATGTTCCTTCCAAGCATCACCGCACCAGTATAAGAGTCTACTCAGGTCCACTAAGAGCAAGTGCTACCAAAGGAAAAAAAACCCATTGTAGTTCCAATCTGAATAACCTTTAACCTCAGAGATGCTCTTGTAGCTAGAGCTCCATCTAACTTCTGAACTTTCAATTCCTAGTGAGGCTAGGCGCTTCCTGACTACCAATCCAAGTTTGGGACCTAAGTCATAGTACACAATAATAGCATAGATCACAAGTCCCTTGAAAGTCTGTGATCCGATAGATTAGGTTAGTACTTCTAATTTCTAAAGAGTTATGAAATGGTCAAAGAGACTGAAAATGTGACCGAGAAAGGAAAGTTTGGTCCATACGCTTTGCCCATTTCTGGTCGGTTCTCAAAGGAAACATTGGGTGCCTCTTGGCATTGGCAGGTTGGTATAAACCCCCGACAGGTTTCTGCCATTAGGTGTATGAGGTCACCACGGAACCCCAGAGCAGGGCTCCTCACTTGCTTCATGCAGGGCCTTTCATTCATTCACACAAGCACACCATAGAGTTAGTAAAGTACAGCAGAAAATGTGTTCTCTAGGAGAACAAAGAACTAGAGCTCCAAGCATCCTTACTTTATCCTGAAGAATCCCAGACAAGCCCCCAAGATGAAAGCTTGTTGCTGAATCACTCAAAGACTCCGGGATTCTTTGCGTGATTCAGCAGAGGAGGAGCAGAATTCAATCCGGGGCTAGAGACAAGGCTTGTTTGCTCAGAGCTTTTGTGTAATAAAGTTTTATTAAAGTATAAAGGAGATAGAGAAAGCTTCTGACATAGACATCAGAAGCGGGTAGAAAGAGTACCCTGCATGCTTTATTTTTAAGCAGCCAAAATAATTTATTAATTGAGACCAAATGAATGTCAAGATCACTTTGCCAGACAGATATATTATCAATAACTACCTTGCCCCTTTTCTACACAAACTCTGGGACCAACACCTATTATAAGAGCACTGAAGAGTCTTGATGGAAAACGTTGCTTCCTTCTCCAGGCTCCCTGGCCCCACTTGAACAGAGAATGCTGTAAAAAGTAGAGACAATTCGCAGCCCTGGTGTGACATGCCCTAAAGAGGATTCTTAGAATAAAAATTATTCCTCCTCAAAGATGGGCAAGATTGCTCATTGCCAGAGAATTACTAGAATACATCTTTCATTTCCTATTTCCCATCTTCCACTAATGATAACCCTTCCACAACCCTTTTTGGTGAAAGCAACAGAGTAAACATAAGGGTATTTTAATTTCTCCAAAGATCATAGTCTTACCTCTAAAGGGGCTTGGACTCACAACTCTAAATCTTTGGGAAAAGAATAAACTAGAAATATATATCAAAATGAAAAGTGTAAACTGAGACTGTCAATAATAACATGATGGAGCTGTTCAATAAAAGTTTGTCTAGAAAAGGTAAGACCAAACCCAATAAATATTAGTTTATCAAGATATTCATGCATTGATTACTGCACATAGTATTGTCTTCTGAAATGGTAGTTTACCCATGAAATCTTTCCTTGAGATACTCACCTTAATCTGTTCACCAATCCTAAACTATCATATCATAAGTTTGGAGCAATCTCACCCTCTCCCCAGTTTGAAATACTGCCCAGACCCTAGCCTCCCACAAAGATCCATTCAGATTTCCCTTTTGTGAGATTCTACTGAAATCAGTCAAAATAAGGTTCTGTCACACTGAAGTGACTTCTAATCTATTTAACTGTGCTTTATTAAATGGCTGTTTTGTAATATTTTAGGGAATTCAGTAAAAGAATGCCAATATGGTACAGAGATCTGGAATCTTTCAAGTGTATTCATCAAGAGCTCAAGCTGGTTTTGTTTAATCCACTTTACGAGCATTTTTGTTTTTCAAGATTTCAGGGAACTGATTTGGGTGATTTCATCACAACTACAAGTATGGAGATTTCACAGAGAGAATATTAAGATTATTTAGCATAGTCTCATAGTTTGTAAGTGCAGATCAAAAATACTTTTCAGAGGTTGATTTTAAAGCATCAGCAGCTTTTGAAAGTACAAAGGAATACAAAAGACAGAATTTCATTTTTTTCAATTTGTGTGTGCATTTCTCACAAATTAAATCCAGACATGTTTCTTAATGCAACATTTGGAAGATATTTTTTAAATAGGCCAACAACTAATTATTTGCCTACTTAAACAAATAAGTAGTTTAGAGAAGGTAATTTTTTTATTTTGTTATTTTAAAAATCAAGTCCAAAATGAAAAAAAAAATGAAGAAAAAATTGGCTTAAATTCACAGAAATAAGAGAATTAAGCTATAGATATCTAAATAAACATTTGTTTAAAAGACTCAATTTTAATTTTCTCTATTGCCAGTTTTCTCATTTAAGAAGAAATTTTTGAGGAGCTGTAAATGAAGCAGTTGTGTTTATAACAGTTTGAATACATGATATAAATACCCTTTCTTTGCAAATGTATTAATATCTGTGCTAACCACACATTATTCCTTAGAAGAAAAGCTATGACAAACCTAGACAGCATATTAAAAAGCAGAGACATCACTTTGACAACAAAGATCTGTCAAGTCAATACTATGGTTTTTCCAGTAGT
Organism: Bos indicus x Bos taurus; assembly: GCF_003369695.1. Classification (NCBI taxonomy): domain Eukaryota; kingdom Metazoa; phylum Chordata; class Mammalia; order Artiodactyla; family Bovidae; genus Bos; species Bos indicus x Bos taurus. The sequence goes on from NC_040095.1 coordinate 34,604,038, forward strand.
CATGTAAGGATGTGAAAGTTGGACCATAAAGAAGGCTGATCGCTGAAGAATTGATGTTTTCAAACTGTGGTGCTGGAGAAGACTTTTGAGAGAGTCCTTTGGACAGCAAGGAGATCAAACCAGTCAATCCTAAAGGAAATCATCCCTGAATAGTCATTGGAAGGACTGATGCTGAAGCTGAAGCTCCAATACTTTGACCAACTGATGTGAAGAGCAGATTCATTGGAAAAGACCCTGATGCTGGGAAAGACTGAAGGCAGAAGGAGAAGGGGATGACAGAGGATGAGATGGTTGGATGGCCTCACTGACTCAATGGATATCAGGGAGATAGTGAAGGACAGCAGCCTGGCCTGCTGCAGTTCATGGGGTTGCAAAGAGTTAGACACGACTTAGTGACTGAGCAACAACAACCATATATATCATCTATGTTAACTATGCTGCACTGACACAGTATTTGATTGAACACCTTTCCATATCAGTTCCATTTTCACTCTTAGCAGGAAGTTTTAATCCAATGGATCTAATCTGGGTTCAAGGACAAATAGCCCTAACAAAAGATAGAAAGAACTATTGACTTGATGATATTTCTACTTTTCCTTGGCAAAAGCCCTAGCATATGGAATTACAAAGGCCTACCTCATTGGATCAGATGGGAGAGGAAAGGAAACTGGGGAAAAAAAAAAAAAAAACGCACAAATTAAGGTGTCAATGACTTGAAAAATGAAAGTGTGAAAATCATTTAGTCTTTCAGCCCTTTTTGACTTTTTGAGACCCTATGGACTACAGCCCACCAGGCTTCTCTGTCCATGTAATTCTCCAGGCAAGAATACTGGAGTGGGTACCTATTCCCTTCCCCAGGGGATCTTCCCAACCTAGAGATAGAACCCGGGTCTCCTGCATTGTAGGCAGATTCTTAACCATCTGAACCATGAGAGAAGCCCATCAATGATCTAACCAGGCTCAAAACCTAGTTCTGTGGAATCCTGGAAGGCAATAGAGAACTTTTCTTCACCTACTCACTTTTTAGACATGAGAAGAAACACAGAAGCTAATTAAAAATGAAATGCTTAATAAATACAAGGAAACTTTAACCTTATAATACAGGGATTGACACTTAGAGAACAAACTGTGGTTACCAGGGGGAAGAAGGGAAGAGAGAGGGAGTTTGGGAAGGACATGCACATGCTATACTTAAAATGAATAACCAACAATGACCTATCATATAACACAGGGAACTCTGCTCACTATTCTGGAACAACCTAATTGGAAAAATAATTTGACCAAGAATTAGACACATTGACATGTTGTTTAAAAAAAAAAAAAACTGTAAAAAAAAATGCAAAAGTTTTGTGTTTACCAAACACATGTTTTACAATCAGGCTCTGAAACTGTTACATGAAAAATACTGATATGCCAATTAGAAAGAATAACCAAGGAATTTTTCAGCAGAGGGATGAGGTAATTAGTAACTCTGCTGTGGTTATTGAAAATAGCCCCTCCTTCCTTCCTTCCATTTTTTCTATTTATTTTCCATTATTTAGATATATGGAAAAGAATAACAATATAAATCATTCAAAGTTACAATTAAGTTATATAAATTTATATTGGGTTTAAGGAAATAGTTTAGAAGTTATACTTTGATGTGGAATTTTGGTATAATGGCTAGGGTTTCATAAAACAGTCGTGTGAGATGGGTGGGTAGAGAGCTGCTCTGGAGACAAAGCTGTCTGTCTTAGTTATCTTTGCCATCCTGGTGCTCAGCTCAGCATCTGACACTTAGTAAGCTCTCATTTTTTAATCTGTGAAGAAAATGTTCTCTTAAAGGACCTAGTATGTCCAATTACAGATGCCAATACTACATAATTTTTTATTTAATAACTGATCTTAGAGATGTAACTGGGAACATAGGAAGTTTCCTATCATTTCTTCAGCAGCAGGGCTGGAATTGGTATGGAATCACGTGGTCCAAGTTCAAATCCCATCTCCAGCACTCGCTTTCCGTGTGACTCTGGGCAGGCTCCTTACCTCCCTTGGAGTGGCTCTTCTTGCTAGGAAATGTGTGTAAGAGGCGAAGTTGCTTCAGAGGACTTTTGGAAGGACTAACATGGAAATCCATCCAGAGAGCTTAGGGTGATTCCCTGGTCCATAGAGGACATTCAGTAAATATCAGTTATCACTATTACTCATCCCCTACTATGAAATCATTACATTTTGGATTAGCCCACTGTGTTAATTTTCTGTGGCTGCTGTAACAAATTACTGCAAGCCGGGTGGTTTAAAACAACACAAACACTTTCTCACAGTTCTTAAGTTCAAAGTCTGTATCACTGGGCTGAGATCAAGCTGTTGACAGGACCATGGTCCCTTAGAGGCTCTGCTAGAGGATGTTTTCCACTCTTGCCTCTTTAAGCCTCTGGAGGCTTCCAGTTTTTCTTGGCTTATGGCCACAGGGGTCCAATCTCTGCCCCTGGGGTCACTTGATCTTATATTCTGTGTATGTTTGTGTCAGTCTCCTCTGCCTCCCTCTTATAAAGTGAAAGTGAAACTTGTTCAGTTGTGTCTGACTCTTTGTGACCCCATGGACTATACAGTCCATGGAATTCTCCAGGCCAGGACACTGGAGTGGGTAGCCTTTGCCTTCTCCAGGGATCTTCCCAACCCAGGGATCGAAGCCAGGTCTCCCGTATTGCAGGAGGATTCTTTACCTGCTAAGCCACAAGGGAAAGCCCCTTGTAAGGCTACACATTATTGTATTCAGGGCTCACTATGATAATCTCTTCAGTCTCAAGAATCTTAAACTTAATAACAATTAAAAATCTTTTTTTATATAAAGTGATCTTCGTGGACTTCCCAGGTAAAGAACCCACCTGCCAATGCAGGAAACGTAAGAGACATGGGTACAATCCCTGGGTTGGGAAGATCCCCTGGAGTAGGGCATGGCAACTCACTTCAGTATTCTTGCCTGGAGAATCCCCATGGACAGAGGAGCCTGGCAGGCCACAGTCCCTAGGGTCCCAAAGGGTCAGACAAAACTAATTTATCAAGCATACATGCAAGGTGATCTTCACAGGTTCCAGAGATTAAGACCTGGATATCTTTGGGGAGTACCATTATCTAACCTACCATATTTATACCTCAGAAATCAGAGGATTTACTTCCCCAGCTACATGGGAGTAGTCTGTCTATCTTTCTGTCTGTGTGTCTGTCTCTCTCATACCCTTACTCCCTTTTTCTCTCCTCTTCCTCTAACCCTGGTCCCACTTACCTAATTATATATGTCAAGTGGTTTGGCCAAACAAGAGTTTTGTTATTGTACCTACTGAAAGCCTGGGATAGGCAGCTGCAAGCCGAAGTCAGAACTCACATCTCTGCAAGGTGTGCTTATTGCCATCCAGTCACAAAATGGCTGTTCCAGACCCAGGGATTCAAGATAGGAAGAAGAGTGTTTCCAGTAACTTCTGTCTGTTTATCAGCAAACCAAAACTTTCCCTGAAAACTCTCAGGAGATATCTTTTTATGTCTTATTGGCCAGAGGTGTGTCTCTAGACCCTGAGGAAGCTGAGAAAAGATGATAAATCTTTTCTCACATGGATAATGGAAAGCATCAAGACAGATCAGAGATAACTGCTGCGTAAGCCAAGCAACAGTATCTACAGGACACCTGGTCTGAAGAAATGCTGGGAAGAGGGTGTGCTGGGCAGGGGAGCAAGGAGAAACAGACTTGGAACCCTAATGAAGAGCTGCAAGGAGTCAGATATGAGACTATATAGTTCCATACAGCCTCTCATGTCATCTTCACATGAATCATTTGAGATCATAATTAGTGTTCCCACTTTGCAGAGAAGAAAGTAAGATACATACTCTAGTAGGCAGAGTTAATAAATGATGAACCCATGAATAAAACTGAACTGTGTCTAAATCCAGACACTACACTCTTTCTAGCGTTCAAAAAGAAGTTTCAGATCAGTCAGCACATCTGTGGCTGACTTTTTTCCCTAGCAGTCACTCTTATTCAAAAGCTATTTTATTTTGACAGTGTTAACCAAAACTCAGAGTGCTTCCCCAAGATCATAAATCTAGTCCAGGGCTGCGGTTATGAGGGCAGCTAAAATGCTCTGGTTCCATCACACAGTTGTCCTGAGAGGCAGCGCCTGGTCACCACACTGTAATGTGCAGCTGAGATGGGAATGTGACACAGTGGGCCCAAGAGCTTGTCTTCACCATAGACTTTGGGATCCCTGGGCTGCCTGTGTTGCATGTGAAGCTTTTCATCAAGAATCATTGGCTAAATTGTATTTGCTCGTGACAAGTACTGACAGGAATGCAACCCAAGCCTTGCTGCTGACATTTGGGGTTAAATCAGACTTATGTCTCCAATTCTGCCTTTAAGACATGAGTTTCCAAATATATTTCTGGGAGATTTTTACAGAGAAGTTCCATTGGTAGAGATTGGATCATTATTAAAGAAAGGCAAATCCATGTTTAAAAGTTTCTATAAACATAGAAACATTTAGACAAGAAGAAATATATATATATATATATATATATATATATATAATTCAAAAATCTGCCCCAGAACTGAACCATTTTTGATGATCTGAAGTTTATCTCATACCCTCATCTCCTTTCCCTTGAACTAATCTAGTGTTTTCTTTTCCTGTTTGGTTTACATAATTCAAACTCATCAGTTTCTGTGTTTTATGAAACCAATAGAGAAAAAGAAAAAAATTTGGCCCACTAATAAAAACACACTGTACAATGCAAAACAAGTTTTAGATTTATGTTTTGTTCTGATAAAGTGTAATGATTGTAGCAACACAAATAGGCAGTTATCAAGAGGATCTCAGATCCTAAAAAATGAATTTATTCCCTTACAGTTAAAGAATGTTCTACACAGTGAAAATACAAGACAGGATTTCATAATTTGCACATTCTTGGAGATGGAGGAGAATTATTGACTTTATTCACCCCTAAAAATAAACCCATCTCTCTATGGCTCTGGAGGAATAGGTAAGTTCTAGAAGACATGGGAGTAAGGGTATCAGCCCCTAGGAGAGATCCAGTCCCTTTAAAGTGAAGAAAACTGAAGAAAATAAGAAAGAAATCTCTTTCAAATCATTATGATGTACACCTTTAACTTAAACACTGGTGTGTGCCAATTATATGCCAATAAAACTGGAAGGAAAAAAGATCTCCTCTCAGCTTGTGGAAACACAGACTGGGTTTAGACACAGTTTCTGTATCACTCAAAGCCAGTAAGTCTAACCCATCAGACCCTTTATGTCTACACTTGACCACTTTCTTTAATTACTGGCCAGCAAGAATGGTCCCAGAGATAAACACCAAAAGCTAGTGGATTTACCACTTTAGATCCATGTGCTTGCTTAGACGTCCAGTCATGTCTGACTCTTTGCGACCCCATGAACTTTAGCCCACAAGTCTCCTCTGTTCATGGGATTCTCCAGGCAAGTGTACTGGAATGGGTAGTCATTCCCTTCTCCAGGGGATCTCTCCAACCCAAGATTGAACGTGAGTCTCCTGTATTGCAGGCAGATTCTTTACTGTCTGAGCCACCAGGGGAAGGCCATAGACCCACGTGTGACACCAGTTGTCAGGAAGAGACTTTGTGTTACAGCCCTATTAGATTTGTCAAGGTTCTGGCTCCCCCTAAATCTGCCTGAAGAGGCTGAATAATTCTACCTATAAGTACAAGAAAGTTATTACCCCACAGGGATGAACTTGGACCGAAGCAAAACAGAAGATGGAGGAAAGTCAGCAGACAAATTACTCACCCTCTTCCTCTATGGGCAGTTCTAAGACATAGTAACCTGTACAACTTTTCTAAAGATGTTCTGCAAGATGAACAACCAGTTGTGTATTTTGCAAAGCTATGGCCAGTTCAGTAATATACCCACTGTCCTTCACTCTAGATTTCCCAAGACTGAACCCTGAATAAAGTATTAGCTTCTAAGTTATACCACAGGCTTTATATCCTAAAGAACCCATGTTAAGACAAAGAGTAATAAGAATCACACCTTCTCCCTGAAGTAGTTTATAAGGCATTATTGAAGTTTAAGGAGTGCAGAAATTGGTCTGGTACAATCCAGGGATGGTCACAAACCTAAGTCAGAGCCGAAATGAAGCAGAGAAACTATGCTGTCCTATGGAAATGGAAATGGAATTGGGAATCACACTTACCTGTGCCCAAAAAGATTGGAGAGAGGAAGAACTGGAATTCTCCTGTAAGACTGGACTCCATCTCACTTCTCAGATCACAGTGAGGTCCTTTAAAAAGGGCATTCCATTAGAGTAGGCTGAATTTTCAGTAACAAAACAGTGAAAGGAAGGAAGCAGATGGGACGAATGTAAAAAAGAATTTTCTTCCAAATCTTTATTTCTGGGCCTGCTAACAAAAGACTTGTCCAAAAGGTTAGGAAGAGATTACCTTTCAGTTCAGTTCAGTTCAGTTGCCCAGTCGTGTCCAACTCTTTGTGACCCCATGAATCACAGCATGCCAGGCCTCCCTGTCCATCACCATCTCCTGGAGTTCACTCAAACTCATGTCCATAGAGTCGGTGATGCCATCCAGCCATCTCATCCTCTGTTGTCCCCTTTTCCTCCTGCTGCCAATCCCTCCCAGCATCAGAGTCTTTTCCAATGAGTCAACTCTTCGCATGAGGTAGCCAATGTACTGGAGTTTCAGCTTTAGTATCATTCCTTCCAAAGAACACCCAGGGCTGATCTTTAGAATGGACTGATTGGATCTTCTTGCAGTCCAAGGGACTCTCAAGAGGCTTGGTGTTCAGCTTTCTTCACAGTCCAACTCTCACATCCATACATGATCACTGGAAAAACCATAGCCTTGACTAGACGGACCTTTGTTGGCAAAGTAATGTCTCTGCTTTTCAATATGCTATCTAGGTTGGTCATAACTTTCCTTCCAAGGAGTAAGTGTCTTTTAATTTCATGGCTGCAGTCACCATCTGCAGTGATTTTGGGGCTCCAAAAAATAAAGTCTGACACTGTTTCCACTGTTTCCCCATCTATTTCCCATGAAGTGATGGGACCAGATGCCATGATCTTCGTTTTCTGAATGTTGAGCTTTAAGCCAACTTGTTTACTCTTCTCTTTCACTTTCAAGAGGCTCTTTAGTTCTTCTTCACTTTCTGCCCTAACGGTGGTGTCATCTGCATATCTAAGGTTATTGGTATGTCTTCCGGCAATCTTGATTCCAGCTTGTGCTTCTTCCAGCCCAGCGTTTCTCATGATGTACTCTGCATAGAAGTTAAATAAGCAGGGTGACAATATACAGCCTTGACATACTCCTTTTCCTATTTGGAACCAGTCTGTTGTTCCGTGTCCAATTCTAACTGTTGCTTCCTGACCTGCATACAAATTTCTCAAGAGGCAGGTCAGGTGGTCTGGTATTCCCATCTCTTTCAGAATTTTCCACACTTTATTGTGATCCACACAGTCAAAGGCTTTGGCATAGTCAATAAAGCAGAAATAGATGTTTTTCTGGGACTCTCTTGCTGTTTCCATGTTCCAGCGGATGTTGGCAATTTGATCTCTGGTTCCTCTGCCTTTTCTAAAACCAGCTTGAATATCTGGAAGTTCACGGTTCACGTATTGCTGAAGCCTGGCTTGGAGAATTTTGAGTATGACTTTACTAGCGTGTGAGATGAGTGCAATTGTGCTGTAGTTTGAGCATTCTTTGGCATTGTCTTTCTTTGGGATTGGAATGAAAACTGACCTTTCCCAGTCCTGTGGCCACTGCTGAGTTTTCCAAATTTGCTGGCATATTGAGTGCAACACTCTCACAGCATCATCTTTCAGGATTTGAAAGAGCTCAACTGGAATTCCATCACTTCCACTAGCTTTGTTCATAGTGATGCTTTCTAAGGCCCACTTGACTTCACATTCCAGAATGTCTGGCTCTAGGTCAGTGATTACACTATTGTGATTATCTTGGTCGTGAAGATCTTTTTTGTACAGTTCTTCTGTGTATTCCTACCACCTCTTCTTAATATCTACTGCTTCTGTTAGGTCCATACCATTTCTGTCCTTTATCGAGCCCATCTTTGCATGAAATGTTCCCTTGGTATCTCTAATTTTCTTGAAGAGATCTCTAATTTTTCCCATTCTGTTGTTTTTCTCTATTTCTTTGCATTGATCACTGAAGAAGGCTTTCTTATCTCTTCTTGCTATTCTTTGGAACTCTGCATTCAGATGTTTATATCTTTCCTTTTCTCCTTTGCTTTTCACTTCTCTTCTTTTCACAGCTATTTGTAAGGCCTCCTCAGACAGCCAATTTGCTTTTTTGCATTTCTTTCCCATGGGGATGGTCTTGATCCCTGTCTCCTGTACAATGTCACGAATCTCCGTGCATAGGTCATCAGGCACTCTATCAGATCTAGTCCTTTAAATCTTTTTCTCACTTCCACTGTATAATCAAAAGGGATTTAATTTAGGTCATACCTGAATGGTCTAGTGGTTTTCCCTACTTTCTTTAAGTCTGAATTTGGCAATAAGGAGTTCATGATCTGAGCCACAGTCAACTCTTGGTCTTGTTTTTGTTGACTGTATAGAGCTTCTCCATCTTTGGCTGCAAAGAATATAATCAATTGAATTTCGGTGTTGACCATCTGGTGATGTCCATGTGTAGAGTCTTCTCCTGTGTTGTTGGAAGAGAGTGTTTGCTATGACCAGTGCATTCTCTTGGCAAAACTCTATTAGCCTTTGCCCTGCTTCATTCCATATTCCAAGGCCAAATTTGCTTGTTACTCCAGGTGTTTCTTGACTTCCTACTTTTGCATTCCAGTCCCCTATAATGAAAAGGACATCTTTTTTGGGTGTTAGTTCTAAAAGGTCTTGTAGGTCTTCATAGAACCGTTCAACTTCAGCTTCTTCAGTGTTACTGGTTGGGGCATAGACTTGGATTACTGTGATATTGAATGGTTTGCCTTGGAAATGAACAGAGATCATTCTGTCATTTTTGAGATTGCATCCAAGTACTGCATTTAGACTCTTTTGTTGACCATGATGGCAACTCCATTTCTTCTAAGGGATTCCTGCTCATAGTAGTAGATATAGTGGTCATCTGAGTTAAATTCACCCATTCCAGTCCATTTTAGTTCGCTGATTCCTAGAATGTCAACATTCACTCTTGCCATCTCTTGTTTGACCACTTCTAATTTGCCTTCATTCATGGACCTAACATTCCAGGTTCATATGCAATAGTGCTCTTTACAGCACCAGACCTTGCTTCTATCACCAGTCACATCCACAACTGGGTGTTGTTTTTGCTTTGGCTCCATTCCTTCATTCTTTCTGGAGTTATTTTCTCTACTGATCTCCAGTAGCATATTGGGCACCTACTGACCTGGGGAGTTCCTCTTTCAGTATCCTATCATTTTGCCTTTTCATTCTGTTCATGGGGTTCTCAAGGCAAGAATACTGAAGTGGTTTGCCATTCCCTTCTCCAGTGGACCACATTCTGTCAGATCTCTCCACCATGACCCGCCTGTCTTGGGTGGCCCCACAGGGCATGGCTTAGTTTCATTGAGTTAGACAAGGCTGTGGTCCTAGTGTGATTAGATTGACTTTTTCTGTGATTATGGTTTCAGTGTGTCTGCCCTCTGATGCCCTTTTGCATCAGACCGTCTTATTTGATCAGCCTTTAGCAGATGTGAAAGTTCATGAGGACTTGCCTGAGGAAAAGGGAAATTTCCTCAAGATTGCAGCTTCACTCATGTCGGCAAATCCTTGCCTGTCATTACTTGACACAAGTCAAACAATCAAGTGCATTGCACCAAGTATATGAGTGGCCATCCAAAGTTAGGATTTTCAGTGTTAGGTCTGTCTACTAGTTTTGTGATGTTCATCAAGTCGGATCAATGTTCTGAGTATTAACATCCTCTGCGGGCTCCAGCTAACATTCACAAGATTATTAGCTGAAACAGTGAGGTAATGTGAGATATGTTTTTAAATTTCTGCCTCAGTTTAAATGTTTTTGACCAGGTAGCACAAAATAACCAATGTGGCAAAGTCATGAAGGCATCGTTGTTGTTGGCCAGAAACACAGAAGTAATTGTATGCGTTGGTGAATCCTGCCACCTAGTCAGCATTCTCCCACAGCATTCTTCAGTTATCTAGCTTTTCCCTTGAGTTTGCCATGGCTACAAACAGCATGTCCTCACACTGCTGCTGCTGCTGCTGCTAAGTCGCTTCAGTCATGTCCGACTCTGTGCGATCCCATAGATGGCAGCCCACCAGGCTCCCCATCCCTGGGATTCTCCAGGCAAGAACACTGGAGTGGGTTGCCATTTCCTTCTCCAATGCATGAAAGTGAAAAGTGAAAGTGAAGTTGTGTCCGACTCTTAGCAACCCCATGGGCTGCAGCCCACCAGGCTCCTCCATCCATGGGATTTTCCATGCAAGAGTACTGGAGTTGGGTGCCATTGCCTTCTCTCATGTCCTCACACAGTTTTATTGAAAAGTAGGAAGGGGAAAGTAGGAGAGAGGAAAGAGTCTCTTCTGTGTTTTCCTTTTCTAATCAGAAGCAAGAAAACTCAAAAGTCCCCACAGACTTCCCCTCAGTTCTCATTGGCCAGAACAGGCTTATATACCCCACTCTAAGCCAATCACAAATAAGAAGGTCAGTTCAATTCAGTTGCTCAGTTGTGTCCAACTCTTTGCAATCCCGTGGACTGCAGCATGCCAGGCCTCCCTGTCCATCACCAACTCCCAGAGCTTGCTCAGACTCATGTCCATCGAGTCAGTGATGCCATCCAACCATCTCATCCTGTTGTCCCCTTCTCCTCCTGCCTTCAGTCTTTCCCAGCATCAGGGTCTTTTCAAATGAGTCAGTTCTTCGCATCAAGTGGCCAGAGTATTAGAGTTTCAGCTTCAGCATTAGTCCTTCCAATGAATATTCAGGACTGATTTCCTTTAGGATGGACTGGTTGGATCTCTTTGCAGTCAAAGGGACTCTAAAGAGTCTTCTCCAACATCACAGTTCAAAAGCATCAATTCCTCAATGCTCAGCTTTCTTTATAGTCCATACATTACTACTGGAAAAACCATAGCTTTTACTAGACAGACCTTTGTCAGCAAAGTAATGTCTCTGCTTTTTAATATGTCTTCTTTTTAATTGGTTGGTCATAGCTTTTCTTCCAAGGGACATGTGTCTTTTAATTTCGTGACTGCAGTCACCATCTGTAGTGATTTTGGAAATAAAGTCTGTCACTGTTTCCATTGTTTCCCCATCTATTTGCCTTGAAATGATGGGGCCAGATGCCATGATCTTCATTTAATGAATGTTGAGTTTCAAGCCAGGTTTTTCACTCTGTTCTTTTTTTTATTTCTTTTTTCCAGCTTTATTGAGTTATAATTGACATATATTATTGCATTAAACTGTACAACCTCATGATTTAACACCCAGCACCTCACAGTTACACATTTTTTTCTTGTAATAAGAACTTTTAAGATCTACCTTCTTAGCAACTTGTAAATATATATAATAAACTATTATTAACTATAGTCACCATGCTATATATCCTCAGAACTTGTTTATCTTATAAGCAGAAATCTGTACATTTGATCTCCCTCACCCATTTTGTTGAGCCTTCACTTCCCCCTCTCCACCTCCCCTCATCCTCTACCCTGCCTTTAGCAACCACCAATCTGTTCCCTATGAGTCTGACTTTTTAGATTCTACATAAAAGTGAGATCTTTTAATATTTGTCTGTCAGTTTTATTTCACTTTGCATAAAAACAATCTCTTAATAAAAGCAACAAGAAAAAACAAAATTAAGTATCAAATGGTAAACTGCTAATAAGGCTCCAATTATTTAACCTTCCTGTATCTATACCATTTGCCATGTGACTTCACAGCTCCTCTTACCAAAGAGGTGGAGGCACTGTATTTCCCCTCATAAAATCTGGACTGCCCTTGGTGACTTGCTTTGGCCAAAAAAATAAGCCTAGGGGTTTTAGAAACTTTAAATATTTTTTCTTGCTTGCTCTTTTCCCTTTACCATAAACTGCCAAAAGAACATACCTGGGACAACTATCTACCCTGCTAGAAGAGGAAATGTGTACAGAATGGCCAAGTTGTACTGATCACCCAGGCAAAGTCATCCTAGATCAGATAACATTCAGGGGACATCCCACTTCAGATGCAAGTGGCCCAGCCAAGACTAGCAAATTTACTTAAAGTCAAGTCACTCAGTCGTGTCCGACTCTTTGCGACCCCATGGACTGTAGACTGTTTCACTCTCTTCTTTCACTTTCATCAAGAGGCTCGTCAGTTCCTTTTCATTTTCTGCCACAAGGATGGTGTCATCTGCATATCTGAGGTTATTGATATTTCCGCCAACAGTCTTGATTCCAGCTTGGGCTTCATCCAGCCTGGCATTTCACATGCTGTACTCTGTATGTAAGTTAAATAAACAGGATGACAATATCTAGCCTTGAAGTACTCTTTTTCCAATTTGGAACCAGTCTGTTGTCTCATGTTCAGTTCTAACTGTTGTTTCTTTGATCTGCATACAGATTTCTCAGGAGGCAAGTCAGGTGGTCTGGTATTCCTATCTCTTGAAGAATTTTCCACAGTTTGTCATGATCCACACAGTCAAAGGCTTTGACATAGTCCATAAAGCAGAAGTGAAGCGAAGTGAAGTGAAGTTGCTCAGTCGTGTCCGACTCTGCGACCCCATGGACTGTAGCCTACCATGCTCCTCTGTCCATGGGATTCTCCATGCAAGAATACTGGAGTGGGTTGCCATTTCCTTCTCCAGGAGATTTTCCTGACCCAGGGATTGAACCTGGGTCTCCTGCATTATAGGCAGAGCTTAACTGTCTGAGCCACCAGGGAAGTCCAAAGCAGAAGTAGATGTTTTTTTGGAACTCTCTTGCTTTTTTAATGAGCCAACAGATGTTGGCAATTTGATCTCTGGTTCCTCTGCCTTTTTAAAATCCAGCTTGAACATCTAGAAGTTCTCAGTTCACGTACTGTTGAAGCCTGTCTTGGAGAATTTTGAGCATTTCTTTGCTCATGTGTGAGATGAGTGCAAATGTATGGTAGTTTGAACATTCTTTGCCATGCCTTTCTTTGGGGTTGGAATGAAAACAGACCTTCTCCAGTCCTGTGGCCACCACTGAGTTTTCCAGATTTACTGGCATATTGAGTGCAGCACTTTAACAGTCATCTTTTAGGATTTGAAATAGCTCAGCTGGAATTCCATCATCTCCACTAGCTTTGTTCATAGCGATGCTTCCTAAGGCCTACTTGATTTCACACGCCAGGATATCTGGCTCTAGGTAAGTGATCACACCATCATCATTATCTGGGTCATTAAGATCTTTTTTGTATGGTTCTGTGTATTCTTGCCACTTCTTCTCAATATCTTCTGCTTCTCTTAATATCTTTTCTTCTCTGTTTCTGTCCTTTATTGTGCCCATCTTTGCATGAAAATTTTCCTTGGTATCTCTAATTTTCTTGAAGAGATCTCTAGTATTTCCCATTCTATTGTTTTCTTCTATTCCTTTGCACTGATCACTGAGGAAGTCTTTCTTATCTCTTCTTGCTATTCTTGGGAACTCTGCATTCAGATGGGTATATCTTTCCTTTGCTCCTTTGCCTTTAGCTTCTCTTCTTTTCTAAGCTATTTGTAAGGACTCCTCAGACAGCCATTTTGCCTTTTTGCATTTCTTTTTCTTGGGGATGGTCTTGATCACTGCCTCCTATACAATGTCATGAACCTCCATTCATAGGTCTTCAGGCACTCTGTCTATCAGATCTAATCCCTGAAGAAATGTTCTTTTCAGTTCAGTTCAGTCGCTCAGTCATGTCCAACTCTTTGTGACCCCATGAATCGCAGCATGCCAAGCCTCCCTGTCCATCACCAACTCCCAGAGTTCACCCAAACTCATGTGCATCGAGTCAGTGATGCCATCCAGCCATCTCATCCTCTGTCATCCCCTTCTCCTCCTGCCCCCAATCCCTCCCAGCATCAGAGTCTTTTCCAGTGAGTCAACTCTTCACATGAGGTGGCCAAAGTATTGGAGTTTCAGCTTCAGCATCAGTACTTCCAATGAACACCCAGGACTGGTCTCCTTTTATGATGGACTGGTGGAGTTAGGTGTGTCTAATTTGGTTTAATCCAATCACCATTCACTCCCAGGCTGGGGGAGGAACTCCATCCCTTCCCAAAGTCCATTACCACCAGATAGGTAAACAGAAAAAGAGTTTTATTGCCACAGAAGTGGTGATGACTATTGGCCAAGTGATTGTCAAAATTTAAAAGTGTTTAACAGGTAGCATTTTTAAAATACACTGTATGTCAAACATAAATAAAGATTAAGAACAAGTTTCTGTCCTTAAGGATCTTGAGATTTAACCTAGGAAACAGCTTTATTGAAATCAGGAGAATCTAGTTTGAGAATCTGTTTTTTGTATGAATTTGGATTCCCACTACTTTCAAAGCAGTGATCAGGGTAATAGGTGTATGCTGTATTTACCATTTGATCAATCCATTCTGCAAAGATATAAAAAAAAGGAGCCCTTCCCATTGAAAATAAATCCCTGTTTATTGAAACTGGGAGTTAAAATTGCATTTCTAATCTTTACATATATAAAAAGAAAGTTGATTTCTTTGCTTTCTCTGCTTGGGTTCTGATGTACATAAAAATTGTTGTGCATCCCTCCCTGGGGGCTCTATCTTCTAGCAGACCACAGCCTTTCCAGGCCTCCAAACATGCTAACGCGTGGGCAGTGATACCTAGTAGAAGGGAGTCATTTCATCATCTTTCATTTGATAGGACTGTTAACAGAAATGGTACACCCTGATCTCAAGAATTAAAAGCAGAGACAGGTGTTTGGGAATTTAGAAACAAACTCTTTATCTGTACAGAAAAGAACAGATAACAGTTCCTGGAAGTCCCCCCTGCCAACCGCCCTCTTCCTGTCTTTATTTTCCTTTACCTCTGTGTTTGAAAATTCTGCCTTGCTATTAGTTTTTAATGAAACCAGTATGTTTATCATATTTGACAGCAGACTTGGTTGTTTGCAATTCAGGGCTATGTTATTTTTTCCTCACACAGATTCAACTGGCAACCTCTGCAGATTCCTTTGCACAAAAATGACACCAAAGTTCTAGTGGCAAGAAACAAATTCTACACCTCAGTAATTCTGCCAGCAAGATAAAGTATTGCCAACTCAGTTTTCTTTTCCTAAGGGGGGAAAAAAAAAAAAACAGAAAGGATAAAATTTAAATTTGGACAAGAAAACATGCTTCCATATTGTAACGGAGCAGTGGGCTTCAGAGCTTTCTATGATTCTAAATGCTTGGTTGATACTTCAGCAGCCTCTTCAGACTTATCATTTACCACTATGTCAAAAGATCTTGGACTCTACAAACAGACTTGATTAGCGTGACTAAGTCTCATAGTCTCAAAGCTACAGGCAACACTGGATAAATAGTAAATAATAAGAAACATGTTGCAACATTCATTGTCAAATTATATTCTCCATTCTTTCTTACATCTATGAATTTCTAGGAAAATGAAGTTCTGCAGTTTCATTAAATTATCTAGACGTCATTTAAGAAGAAAAAAGAAAACAGCTTTAGTATAATTTCAACTGTCTCCTTCATGACAGACACAAATACATGGAAAACTCTGGAGTTTGTAAAGATTTTCCCTTGTCCCCACCATCCAGTCAACATACAGAACCACAGGTTCTTTTCCCATCACTGCCAGACTTTTCAGAAGAAACTTTACATTTTTTCTTCATTTCTCCATTGCTTTTTCATAATAATCTTTCTGCCTCCACCCATTTGTGTAATGGTTTCTCAAAGTGCAGTGATCTCTTTACAAATGCACAAAGTTTTTTAAAATATCTATTACTATTACTCCATTTGTCCTTATTCGTAGGCTTTGAAAGACAGCATCAGATCAGATCAGATCGGTCACTCAGTTGTGTCCGACTCTTTGCAACCCCATGAATCACAGCATGCCAGGCCTCCCTGTCCATCACCAACTCCTGGAGTTCACTCAGACTCACGTCCATTGAGTCAGTGATGCCATCCAACCATCTCATCCTCTGTCGTCCCCTTCTCCTCCTGCCTCCAATCCCTCCCAGCATCAGAGTCTTTTCCAATGAGTCAACTCTTCGCATGAGGTGGCCAAAGTACTGGAGTTTCAGCTTTAGCATCAGTCCTTCCAAAGAAATCCCAGGGCTGATCTCCTTCACAATGGACTGGTTGGATCTCCTTGCAGTCCAAGAGACTCTCAGGAGTCTTCTCCAACACCACAGTTCAAAAGCATCAATTCTTCGGCATTCAGCCTTCTTCACAGTTCAACTCTTACATCCATACATGACTACAGGAAAAACCATAGCCTTGACTAGAAGAACCTTTGTTGGCAAAGTAATGTCTCTGCTTTTCAATATGCTATCTAGGTTGGTCATAACTATCCTTCCAAGGAGTAAGCGTCTTTTAATTTCATGGCTGCAGTCACCATCTGTAGTGATTTTGGAGCCCAGAAAAATAAACTCTGACACTGTTTCCACTGTTTCCCCATCTATTTCCCATGAAGTGATGGGACCGGATGCCATGATCTTCATTTTCTGAATGTTGAACTTTAAGCCAACGTTTTCACTCTCCTCTTTCACTTTCATCAAGAGGCTTTTTAGTTCCTCTTCACTTTCTGCCATAAAGGTGGTGTCATCTGCATATCTGAGGTGATTGATATTTCTCCCGGCAATCTTGATTCCAGCTTGTGTTTCTTCCAGTCCAGCATTTCTCATGATGTACTCTGCATAGAAGTTATATAAACAGGGTGACAATATACAGCCTTGATGAACTCCTTTTCCTATTTGGAACCAGGCTGTTGTTCCATGTCCAGTTCTAACTGTTGCTTCCTGACCTGCATACAAATTTCTCAAGAGGCAGATCAGGTGGTCTGGTATTCCCACCTCTTGATGAATTTTCCATAGTTTATTGTGATCCACACAGTCAAAGGCTTTGGCATAGTCAATAAAGCAGAAATAGATGTTTTTCTGGAACTCTCTTGCTTTTTCCATGATCCAGCGGATGTTGGCAATTTGATCTCTGGTTTCTCTACCTTTTCTAAAACCAGCTTGAACATCAGGAAGTTCACAGTTCACATATTGCTGAAGCCTGGCTTGGAGAATTTTGAGCATGACTTTACTAGCGTGTGAGATGAGTGCAATTGTGTGGTAGTTTGAGCGTTCTTTGGCATTGCCTTTCTTTGGGATTGGAATGAAAACTGACCTTTTCCAGTCCTGTGGCCACTGCTGAGTTTTCCAAATTTGCTGGCATATTGAGTGCAGCACTTTCACAGCATCATCTTTCAGGATTTGAAATAGCTCAACTGGAATTCCATCACCTCCACTAGCTTTGTTCGTAGTGATGCTTTATAAGGCCCACTTGACTTCACATTCCAGGATGTCTGGCTCTAGGTGAGTGATCACACCATCGTGATTATCTGGGTCGTGAAGATCTTTTTTGTACAGTTCTTCTGTGTATTCTTGCCATCTCTTCTTAATATCTTCTGCTTCTGTTAGGTCCATACCATTTCTGTCCTTTATTGAGCTCATCTTTGCATGAAATGTTCCTTTGGTATCTCTGATTTTCTTGAAGAGACCCCTAGTCTTTCCCATTCTGTTGTTTTTCTCTATTTCTTTGCATTGATCACTGATGAAGGCTTTCTTATCTCTTCTTGCTATTCTTTGGAACTCTGCATTCAGATGCTTATATCTTTCCTTTTCTCCTTTGCTTTTCACTTCTCTTCTTTCACAGCTATTTGTAGGGCCTCCCCAGATAGCCATTTTGCTTTTTTGCATTTCTTTTCTATGGGAATGGTCTTGATCCCTGTCTCCTGTACAATGTCACGAACCTCATTCCATAGTTCATCAGGCACTCTATCTATCAGATCTAGGCCCTTAAATCCATTTCTCACTTCCACTGTATAATCATAAGGGATTTGATTTAGGTCATACCTGAATGGTCTAGTGGTTTTCCCTACTTTCTTCAATTTAAGTCTGAATTTGGCAATAAGGAGTTCATTATAGGGGACTGGAATGCAAAAGTAGGAAGTCAAGAAAAACAGCATTCTCACCTGAAAATCCTGCTAAACTTAATCATATGTTCAGATTCTCCTAAATGCAAGTATTCTCCAGAAGATTCCTAGGACTTCAGCCTTTTTCATCTCAGACTTTCTCATCTACTCCTGTGGCTACAAATATCTGCCACTTCTGCATCTATCTCTGAATGTTATTTCTCATCTAAACAGTAGACTGTCTTGTGAGATGCTAAGTTTAATCAGCATAAAGGTGCACCTTGGCACTTCAAAAAATTCCCTTTTGTCCAAACCTATTTCTGCGCCTTCTAGTTATCTTCCCCCAAAACCATGATGAAGACACAAGGGTTATCTACGGCTCTTCCTTCTTTTGAACTTCTCACATCCAATCAGTTGTTCAGTTATCTCTCGCGGATGTCTGCAGTTATTTCCTCATCTAAGCCACTGCTTTTTTGCTTTTGTTTGTTTGTTGATCTTGCTGCATCGGGTCCTAGTTGCAGCCCACGAGATGTCTGTTGTGTCATGAAGGATCTTTTGTTGCAGAACACGGGCTCTCCAGCTGTGGCGCACAGGCTCAGTTGTCACGGACAGGCTTAGTCACCCTGTAGCACGGGGTCTCTTCCCCAACCAGGAACTGAACCACGTTGTCTGCTTTGCAAGGTGGATTCTTAACTGCTGGATGACTGAGGAAGTCCCTAAGCCATAGTTTTTACTGCCATGTTCAAGATCAAGTTTCTATTACCTCTGTTCTTAAGTCATTCCAACAAATATTTATTCTCTTTCCACCTCTTGCCACTTGTCCTTTCCCGGTCAGAGAGATTTTCCTAATGTACAGTTCTGACCATATCAGTCATGACTCGAAAGATATCTATGCTTTCTCCATTTTCTACAGGATAAAGATCAGTGTCTAGTTTAGCATTTAAGGTCCTTTATAAATAGGGTGTTAGAAAACTTTGCAATCTTAAAAACTCTTGTGTAGAATGCATTGTTTTAGCTTACCACAAAGAAGGACTTGCCAGAGGACTGTAAAAAAATAAATAAGAAAGAGTAAGCCGTTTTTGTCTTTTTTTAAATTGGATGGTGAAACATGTTTTTTTAAAGAATGATTGTATTGCCATCTGCTGGAATGATTAGAGCACAACATTTGAAGCAACTTTTTTCCAAACGTGTGAAAGGTTTAGCTTCAATATTCAAAAATTCTCTCTGAATACAGGTTTTAATGTCTAATAGAATAGCACACCAAATTACAATTAACAAATTGACAAGGGCTTTGCTTATATGAGACTGTGAATATTCACCCTTTTTTACTGAGAATATTCCAGTTGAGTCTAAGAATAAAATGATTATTTTTATGAGAAGAAAATTGCCTTGTCTAATATCAGGTGACTTTCAGAAATCACATTTTCTGATGCTACTCAACAATTCAAAGGTTTCCTTCTCAACCTTTGAAACTCAGAACTAGAATTATCTTTCCCAGTGAAGGATTCCTATACCAAGTCTCCCCCTTCTTGAATTCATATTTGCATGTACCCTTCATTTGGGAGATTAAACAGATTGCAGTATATTGACATGTACGTTTCCTGTGTTTGCCTCTCAATATGCAGTCATACTTGAGGAGCTGGTCTCTAAAGTCAAACTACCTGTTTCAAAATGTCAATTTGACACTTACTAGCTGTTAATTAATATTTTGGTGATTAGCTTCCTCCCCTGTCAAATAGAGATAACAATACGTTCCTCAGAGGGTTGTTAGAAAAATTATTTTAACAAAAATTATAAAATCACTCAAAACACTGCTGCCATATAGCAAACCCTTAAGAATTAATAGCTAGTATCATGCATATTGCTATAGATAGGACAGTATTCTTGTGCAAAAATAATCCCAAGAGGTAGCAGTGAGTCCAATTCATAATAGTACTATTATTAAATGACAGATTTTTATTAGCTAGTTTTAAATTAATTAGATTTTTGAAGTATAATTTACATACACTAAAATTTATTATTTGATGAATTTTAACAATAGTTGAATAGCCATAACCACAATTAAGATAAAGAATTATCTATAACCCTAATGTATCTTATGGCTTTTTCATATATCCCTGTTCCTACCTCCAACAGCTAAGAGCTCCCAAGCTCTAGCAACCACTGAATCTATTATCACTATAGCTTTCATTTTCCAGAACTCTATATGAATGGAATCATACCATATTCTGTATTTTGTGTTTGGATTCTGTTACTTAGGATAACAATTTTAAGATCCATCTATGTTGTTTATATAACAGTAGTTCATTCTTTTTTATTATATATTAGTATTTCATAGATTTTTGGATTGCTTCTATGTTTCTGCCACTGTGAATAAGGTTGTTATGAAAATTTGCATACAAGATTGTGTGCACTCTTGGCAATATTTTTCTGAATAAATCTCCTCAGACAAGGAAACAAAAGTAAAAATAAACAAATAGAACTATATCAAGCTAAAAGCTTCTGCACAGCAAAGGAAACAGTCAAGCAAACATAAAGATAACCTACCAGATGGGAGAAGATATTTGCAAATCATTTATCTGATAAGGGGTTAATATCCAAAATATAGAAAGAACTCATACAGCTCAACAACAACAAAAATAAACAACTTAATTTTAAAAATGGGCAAGGGGTTGAATAGTTTTTTTTTCCAAAAAAGACATATAGATGGTCAACAGTAACATCAAAAGATGTTCAATATCACTAGTTATTAGGGAAACACAAGTCCAAACCACAGTGAACTATCTCATCACAACTGTTAGAATGATTAAGAAATAACAAGTGTTGGAAAGGATGTGAAGAAACACTACACACCCTGTTCATGGGAATGTAAATCGGTGCAGCCACTATGGAAAACAATATGGAAATTCCTCAAAATATTAAGAATAGAACTAGCATGTGGCCCAGCTGTTCCACTTCTGAGTATTTTTTGAAGAATATGAAAACCTAATTCAAAAAGATTTATGCAGCCCTATGTTCATGGTAGCATTTATCTATAATATCCAAGATACAGAAATAACTCACCATTGGATGAATGGATGTAAAGATGATGTGGTTAATATATACACAGTGAAATACTACTAAGCCAGAAAAAAATGAAATCTCGCCATTTGCAACAACATAAATGGATCTTGAGGTATTATTCTAAGTGAAATAAGTCAGATGGAGAAAGGCAAATATCTTATGAATACACTCATATGTAGTATACAAATAAATAAACAAAGCAAAAGTAAACACACAGATAAAGAGAACAGAGCAGTGGTTACCAGAAGGGAAAGGGAGGTCTAAGTGGGTAAAGGGGATTATGTGTCATGGTGGACAGAAACTAAGCTTTTGCTGGTGAGCACACTATAGTGTATGACTGCATGTGTGCTCAGGCACTTCAGTCATGTCCAACTCTTTGCAGCCTCATGGACTGTAACTCACCAGGCTCCTCAGTCCATGGGATTCTCCAGGCAAGAATACTGGAGTGGGTTGCCATGCCCTCCTCCAGGGGATCTTCCCAACCCGGGGATCAACTCTGGGTCTCCTGCATTGCAGGTGAACTCTTTACCATCTGAGCCACCAGGGAAGTCCCGACGGTGTGGGGTGAGGGTCTATGCTGAGTTGCTTTGTATCCATTTGAAGGTGTGTGGTGAGAAGCAGAAAGTACCGGCAGAATTCAGTGAGGAGCTGAAGAGGCAGAAAATGGTGAAAGAGGAGATGTTCTCAGAATCCTGGGAGGAAGACCAATGAGCCGAGAAACAGTGACAAGCCCGGGAGGCAAGGAGACAGAAAGAGCTGGTGGAGAATACACGCTTGGTACTGGGCACACAGGTCATTGCCATCAGATCACCAAAACAGGTGGTGCAGCAGCTGAAGGAAGAGGAGGCAGGCACACCTTGCAGAAAACAATGATGCAAAGGGTAAACTTGAGAAAGGACAGGATAAATTAGGGGAAGAGAAGACAAAGCAGGACTTTTTGCAAAAAGCCCTCAGCGAGACAGTAGGATACATTCAGGAGGAGTAGAGAACACAGCAGGACTTGTATGTGAAGCTCATATAGAGAGCCCTTCAAAGGTTCCAGAAGAGACTGATAACAAAGAAGCAAAAAAGAGAAGAAAATGGAAGCTTTCTCAGGGCTACGTAGTGGAGTGATGTAAGGAGGAGGATATTCCGGAGAAAGAATTGGACAGGATAACAGAGGAAAAGAAATTGCCTGAGACGGACAGGTTGCTGAGACCTGAAAGGGAGGAAAGGGAGTAACTTGGGAATGAGGTCATGTGCACAAGAAAAGCTCAAGTGCAAGAAAGCTTGCAAAAAAACGAAAAGAACAGGAAGAAGGTGCTATAGAACAGGATCACGTAAATGAAGATCTTAAAGAACTTAACAGAGTAGGAGAGTTTTCTAAGAGGTAAGGTTTAGCCCAGGAGTACAGGAAGCTTCTGCAGATCCGAATATCCTACCAGCTGCAGACGCAGGAAAAAGAAGAGGATGAGTTTGAAGCAGAGATAGCAGCAAACCAGATTTGTCAGGACAAGACTCAGGGGCTCTGCATCACCCACCAAGTGTCGTTTAGAAACATGCATTCCATGCAGAGTTGTCCTAATAATCTTCCAGTATAGTCTTGTAAGAACCAATATTTTTTTTTCTCTGTCTTTAGATATTTTTGACTATGATATGGGCTTCCCCGGTGGCTCAGATGGTAAAGAATCTGCCTACAAACCAGGAGACCAGGGTTCGATCCCTGGGTCAGGAAGATCCCCTGGAGAAGGGGATATAATATGCTTGTATGTTCTTTAAAAACAATAGAGTACAGTAGCCTCTTCAATTTTACCACCATCCTTGCAGACTCACAAGCAGCCTAGCTTATTATTATTAGGAGAAAGATTCCTTAGAACTAGCAGATCTTGTTCCATGGGAGTTGTGAGTTAGCAGACTGAGGGAAAAAAAAAAAAAAGCTTTACCAGTCCAGGAGGCTAGTGACAATGGGCCAAATAGCTGTGAGTTTGGGATTAATGGCTAGGGAGAGAAGCCCCAAGATTCCTGGGCGTCTCCTGGACCTCAAGGCATGGAAAGTTAGCACCGGAGGGAATCTTGGTCAAGCAGACATCTTCCGGGGTCACTGAGGTGACAGGCCTGGCAGCTGCTGACCTCCTCAAACATCTGCAGAGACCGTGGGTTTTGTCCCAGGCTCCTCTGAATCACCTAGCCTCTTCCCAGGGGCAAGGGTTTCTCAGCCCCTCTGTCCCATCCCAGGGCCTTATTCACTTGGCTGCCCGCTCACTATGGAGCCCCGGATCTTTGCTATGCAGGTAGATCTTTGCTTTGCTCTCCCTCTCCTAACTTTACAGATGGCTCATGTTTTCCTCCCTCTCCTCTGGCCCAAACTCACACAAACGAACTCTTCAAGGGCCCAGCTGGGATCCTGGTGGGAGAGAGGGGTTAAGAACATGTACTGAGCCCACCATCTGCACAGAATCTTTGACAAATTATATGTTAGGATTTGCGCTTCCCCAGGGGCTCAGCGGTAAAGAATCCACTTGCAATGGAGATAGATTCTATCCCTGGGTGAAGAAGATCCCCTGGAAGAGGGCATGGTAACTTACTCCAGTATTGTTGCCTGGAGAATCCCATGGACAGAGGAGACTGGTTGGGTTACAGTACATAGCGTCACAAAGAATCCAACATGACTGAAGCGACTTAGCACACCTGCATATTATGGTTTTATTAAAAATACTAAGTATTTTTACTTCTTTCCCACACTGGGTCGATCTTGACCCAGGGATCAAACCCGGGTCTCCTGCATTGTATGCAGATTCTTTACTATCTGAGCCACTGGTGAAGCCCACTTTTACTTCTTTACTTCTTTCCCCCTTTATCAGTTCTTTAGAATAGACATTTTATCTTTTAATTCTCTCTTCTCTCTGTTTCAAAGTGTTTGGTTTAAATTTGAAATTCAGTAAATAGTATCTTCTCCCAGAATCCACTTTAGATCTCCTTTACAGGCAATTCCAAGTCGTACCTCTAGGTGGGGCACATGATGTATTTCTCCTGCCTAAAAAAAGGAAGCCATGATTCCATCACGAGGCTCTGAGACATTCTGGTTTGATTGCTTTTCAGATTTGGGAAGGATTTACCTCTTGTGAAAGGGGTGTGTAAAAAAAAAAATCTCCCTTAAGCCTTAAGAAATTGTTTCTATGGGTGAGAAAGACAGTGAGTAACTTCCCAGCCCCACACCTCACATTAGCAAAGTGAAATGTTTATTTCAGAAAGTGAGAAGAACAGATGTCAGGAGGGGAAAAAAAAAAGTGTTAAAAAAAAAAGTTCTTCTGCCAAAAGTTTATCATCTGGGATTTTGATTTAAAATTCCACTCAGACTCTATTTGTTAAATACCATTAAAAAAAAAAAAATCCCCCATCCTGCCTCCACAAAGGGCTGGAAAACTTACTTTTGATGCCTCTTTGACCTTGGCTGTCCATCTTGTTCCACTGAAATGAGCAGATTATTTTCTCTAAAAGTAAATGCCTGAAACTCTTTTTATAGATGCTAATAGATTAGATGAAATGGCTCTCTATGACCATTATTCAAGAGTTAAAGACCAAAGTTCAAAAAGTTTTGTTAAAAACTAATCTGGTGCCCTGCTTAGTGCAGTGTGATGCTGATTCACCTTTAATGCTGCCCTTGGAGGAAGGTAGAAGGACGAATCCAAAGGGAATATTTCTTGATCAGTTTTTCAAATTGCCTTCATCTACCACAGAAGAGAAACCCAGAGAACTTAAATGCATCTTTCATTC
The DNA here is from genome assembly GCF_003369695.1 of Bos indicus x Bos taurus. Classification (NCBI taxonomy): domain Eukaryota; kingdom Metazoa; phylum Chordata; class Mammalia; order Artiodactyla; family Bovidae; genus Bos; species Bos indicus x Bos taurus. Next base: position 34,628,938 of record NC_040095.1, read on the forward strand.
TGGAGGGAAAAGATATAGTGACTCTGATTCATTAGAAAGTATGCCTCGGATTATCTAACCAAATAAATGGTAATGGATTTTGAAAAGGAACAACTGGTAAGACACACACTGACCTATAGGCAGGAGTATGTCCTGCCTGCAGCGCTTCTGCTACACCAGGCTTCACCAGCAGAAAGTGTTCATAAACCTCTCCACAGTGGTCTACAACATGGAATCACATTCACTGGTAAATGCACTAGTTAAGAAGCCACAAATGAGCATTCTGAGCTGGCTGGGCTCAGAATAGACCCTGTGACCTGCAGAGTTCCCATTGTATGGTTGCCCAGTGATGTGCCTTAGAGGTTAGGAGGCAAAGGAAAGACTGGTGGCTAATGTTTGAGATCCTTAGATTATAGCAGGAGCACTATAACCTGCCAGAAGCATGTCTGACTCATTCTTCCTCAACAAGATTCTTGTAACGGGGTGAGAAGCAGCTAGACCTATTCAACAGAGTTAAGCAGGCAAAATGTTAAAGGCTCAGATGACAAAATAAGGCACAGAATTTTGAAGAAATTAGAATGTGGGTCTGTATGTGTCCCATATAAGCAGTGCTAGATGCTGACAATGTGACTGGAACCTTTAGGGGAGTCTGGAAACAGCAAGATAATGGTGTCTCCATGGATGACTGACAAGGCTGGTGTTCTTAACCCTGATGTGCATAAGCAAGAGAGGAAAATAGAGCAGTTGTTCTACAGTGTCCTAAAAATGGGCTGATTACACTCTAGCACTCCTTTGGCCAATTTCTGGCAATGAGCATCCTTCTTCCCTAAGTTAATAGACAAAATAACATATCTTTTGTTGACAACAACCATTTGGCTTAGACTGTCTCAGTTCATCTTCATGGAACTTCCCTGGAGTGTTTACCATCCTCATTTGATAGATGAGGAAACTGAGGTCTAAGGAAAATAAATAGCCAAGGTCTCGTGAGTAGTGAGAGATAGAGTTAGGAATTAAACACAAGCAGTCTAATCCCAAAGCCTATGACTGTATATATTACAGTTGACTACTTTTCCAAAGCAAAATCCCCCACGTATATGAATACTAGATGGAAGTGTTATCCTAACTATCTCAGAATGAATAATGTACATATGTTTTATGGAAGCAAAGGCATATGTAGCACAGGAGCAAGGTGATTAACTCTTGGATTTATGTGCCTCATCAAGGAGATCGGAAATCCCTACAAGAGATTAAGATGATGCTCGTGGGACTTCCCTGCTGGCTCAGTGGTAAAGAACCTGTTTGCTAATTTAGGAGACCCAGGTTTGATCCCTGGTCCAGGAGGATCCCTCAGAGCGGCTGAGGCCGTACACCACACTGTTGAGCCTGCACTTTAGAGCTCAGGAGATGTAACCACTGAAGCCCGCAGATTCTAAAGCTGTGTTCCACAATGAGAGAGGCCACTGGAATGAGAAGCCCTCACAGCACAACTGGAGAGTGACTCCTGCTCGCTGCAACTAGAGAAAAGCCTGTGCAGCAATGAAGACCCAGTGTAAACAAAAATTTTTTAAATGTTTTTTAAAAAGATGGTGCTTGTCAAACAAGTGGGGCTGGGAAAGGGAGCCCAGGCACAGGGGACACACATGCAAAGGCTCATATTGCTGCAGAGTATCATGTGTTGGTATAATTGCAAGCAGACTGGCTTAGCTGAAGCGTCAGCCATGGGAGACGGAAAGAGGCTGGCCAGGTAGACAACAGTCAGGTCTGGTCAGAGGGGACTTTGGGAGAATGCATTCTCCCCAGTTTGGAGATAAGGAGCTTTTACCTTATGGATAATGTCAAGTCACTAAAAGATTCTAGGCATTCGATATATATGTGTGAGAATGGCATTGATATAGCCTGTTGTGGCAAGGGTAAGACACTGTAAGTATGTAGCTACCGGGTTGTTTTCCATAGTAGGGTCACTCCACATTATTTTTTTTAATTTTATTTAATTTATTTAAAGTACATATATATACATGTATACATATATATATATATATATGTATAGTTGGTATCATTTTTCCCATTTAGATTATTATAAAATACTGAGTAAAATTTCCACCGCTATACAGTAAGTCTTTGTTGTTTATCCATTTTATATTTAAAATGTGTGTATATGTTCACCCCAGTTCCTAATTTATCCCTCCCCCCAACCTTTCCCCTTTGGTAACTGCAAATTTGTTTTCTGGGTCTGTGAGTCTGCTTTGTAAATAAGTTCGTTGGTATCATTTTTTTAAAAATTCCCCATACAAGCGATATCACATGGTATTTACCTTTCTCTGACTGACTTTACTTGGTATGGTAATCGGTAGGTCCCCTACTTCATTTTGACATTAAATGGTATGGCCATTTCAGAGGAACTCATGCATCCAGGGGGCATTAAATAGAGCAAAGCTCCATTTAAAAGCATCACACATTTCCCTCCAAGGTACTCAACATAGAAAGGGATGTTCTATTCCTACTCTTCTACGGCTGCAGTCTTTCTTCCACCTGATTCCAGTAATTTAGAACATTCCTGTTGTTTTTTTTCAGACTACTTGTCTGTGGGAGCAATTAAAATGCATTTCTCAGTATTTATATGTGCAATCAAAGGTTTTAATAAAAAGTTGACTTTCCTGGCACAAGTTGAGTTGACAACCATGGAAACCCTTCCACTGATTCTAAATAAAGAACTGAAGTCTCTTCACCACTGACAGATGAATTTTATTTCACAATAATATAAATGTGTGTGTGTGTGTGTGTGTGTGCGCATGCACGCTCAGTCATGCCCAATCTTTTGTGACCCCATGAACTATAGACTGCCAGGTTCCTCTGTCCATAGAATTTTCCAGGCAAGAATACTGAAATGGGTTGCCATTTCTTCCTCCAGGGGATCTTCCCAATCCAGGGATCGAACTTGTGTCTCCTGCATTGGCAGGCAGATTCCTTACCATTGAGGCACCTAAGAAGACCAATACACACACACACACACACACATACACACACACACACACACGTGCTAAGTCGCTTCAGTTGTGTCCAACTCTGTGCAACCCTATGGACTATAGCCTGCCAGTCTCCTCTGTACATGGGATTCTCCAGGCAAGAATACTGGAGGGAGTGAATTTCCATGCCCTCCTCCAGGGGATCTTCCCTGACCCAGGAATTGAACCTGTGTCTCTTACATCTCCTGCATTGACAGGTGGGTTCATCACTAGCACCACCTGGGAAGCCCAAGAGAGGGGGGGGTGGGGGGGATGTATATGTATTTATATGTATTTATATACACATATATAAACACAGAGAGACATATATACACATATATCCTCATTTTATTTTTAAACTTCATTCTTACAGGTTAAATAAAACTACTATCCTAATGTTTTTTTAATTTACACATTAGCAATACCTAACTGACAGAGTTGTTATAAGACTTAAATGATATAACATATAATGGACCTAACATGAAGACTCTTGAGAGTCCATTGGACTGCAAGGAGATACAACCAGTCCATCCTAAAGGAGATCAGTCCTGGGTGTTCATTGGATGGAATGATGTTGCAGCTGAAACTCCAATACTTTGGCCACCTCATGCAAAGAGCTGACTCATTTGAAATGTCCGTGATGCTGGGAAAGATTGAGGGCAGGAGAAGGGGACGACAGAGGATGAGATGGTTGGATGGCATCACCGACTCAATGGACATGAGTTTGGGTAGGCTCCGGGAGTTGGCAATGGACAGGGAGGCCTGGCGTGCTGTGATTCATGGGGTCACAAAGAGTCGGACACGACTGAGCAACTGAACTGAACTGAGCTGAACTGAACACACCCTTACCCAAAGCAAGTGCATGCTCACAGCTCCACCTCCCTCACTTTTAGCAGATTAAACTTGGATGAAAAGAATACGTGGACAATGTCAGGTAAAATATAGAAGCTTACCTATGAAAAATAATTTTTTTGTCCTTTATAATAAGGAAGTTCAGTGATGGCTGGATCCAGGGCCTCAATTGGATTAGGTTTATTATATTAGGCTTTATAATTACATATATATTATAAATAACTATATATAAACCTAATATGATTAGGTTTATTAGATCTCTCCTTCCCCTCCCTTTTCTCCTGCCCTCCTTCTCCTCTGTCTTTTCCTCCTTTCTTCCTCAATGTTGGGATGTTGGCTCCATGCTCAGTGGTCTCCTTCCGAGAAGTGACAAGGACAGCTACCAGCAGCTCTAGACTTAAACTGTACTAACTGAGCAGTCTTGAAAGGGGAGAATACTCCTTCTAACAGTGTCACCAAGATTGCCCCAAAAGTTTGGCATGACCCAAAAACCATGGAAATCCAGAGAATCATCAGGAAATTCTTATCACAACCTCTTTGCGTCAAATGGGTATGTTCTGCTTAGAATATTTCATGGAATTCTGGTAAATTCAAATAAAGAGCAATAAATTAGCTGACAAATATTCAAACAAAGGTAATTACTCTGACTAAAAGGGGTGAAGAAAAATCACTTTGGGATCATAAAATAAAGACTTGATTCTAGTCTAGAAAAACAAGGGCTTCAAGCTTGCACATACAAGCCTTTCTGTAGCAAAGTAAATTAGAAAACCCAATGACCAGTAAGTGCCTTTATAAGGAGAGAGAGACTGAGACACACCCGAGGGAAGAAACTCATGTGAAGACAAAGGCAGAAATTGGAGTGCCAAGGAACTCTGGAAAGTGCTGGCAATGACCGAAGCCAGGGAGAAGGCTGAAACAGATTCTGTTCAGAGCCTTCAGAACTGTGAGAGGGAGAAAAAAATCCCTGTTTAGAAATCTAGTTTGTGGTGGTTTGTTTCAGCAGCCATAGGAAACTAATATAGATGGCAATATGCTGCAAAGGAATGAAAATTAAAATTCTCCACAGAAGAGCCTATTTAATAGTTTAGTTCACTCCACCTTTTTACAGTCCATGCAGAAGCCAGTTATCATGCTGAGAGTTTCCTTTGTCTTATCTGTAAGATGGGGATAATCGTATTTTTTTCTGTCAACTTAGAGGATTCTATGAAAATCAAATCCAGTCTTTCTACACTACACTGGATATTCCCAAGTGTGTTTAGTTGAACTTGAGGGTTAGAATGGTTCTGTGATAAAGTAAGTTTAGAAAATCTTAGATGTATAACTTTTATCCAAAATACTCACAGCACAGGTTATTAGATAAAAGACAAAAAGAAGGCCGGTAATTTGGAATCTGTTTAGTCTCATTTAACCCCATATTCTCCAAATTTCTCTGACCAGAAGTATCTCCTTTGAGGGACTTCAGTTGATATCTTGCAGATGCTCTCATTGGTTTGGAGCACAGTTTATGAAATACTGCACTTTGTAAGATAATGTAGGAATTATTTCTGTAATTATTTCTGTTGGCTATAGTGGAGAACACTTGGAAAATCTGCAGAAATCATCACTCGTCTTCATGGTAGTGCTCCGGACTTTGCAAACTGCCCACATGGCTTCTGTTGAATGGAATTGGAAGAACTGTGTAAATGGAGTAACAGATTTGGTAAAACGTGTACTCCACCCCCAAGTTCAGGAGCAACAGAAGTTCCCCTGCCTCCAGAAGGAAGCAAGCATCTGCTAAGACGCCTCCGTATCCTGGGCCCTGTGACAGATAATTTCACAAATGTTATCTCATTTCACTGAAATCTTTGTGGTCTTAATGTTTTTATCCTAAAACTCATACATGAAAAAGATATTTAAGTATGAACATTTATTTCCTTTAACATCAAAAACAACTGAAAATCACATTATTTATTAGCACTTTTACTGGCAATAAGACATAAGTAGGTACTTAAGAGTCTAGCCCCAAAACCCAGATCAGGTATATTTTAAATTAGAAAGACTTTTTTCAAGACTTTCATTTCACTGGACCACCAAAGTGTTAGTCGTTCAGTCTTGCCTGACTCCTTGCAGTCCCATGGATGAGGCCACCAGGCTCCTCTGTCCATGGAATTCTCCAGGCAAGAATACTGGAGTGCATAGCCATTCCCTTCTTCAGGGGATCTTCCCAACCCAGGGATCAAACTCAGGTCTCATGCATTGCAGGCAGATTCTTTACCCTCTGAGCTACTGAGTAAGGCCCACCTTATAGTGTGCTTACCACCAAAAACTTGCTTTCCATCCATCACTATACAGTCGCTCCCTTAACCCATTTCATCCTCCCCCACTGCTTTCCCTTTGACAACCCCTGTTCTGTTCTCTATATCTATGTGTCTGTTTTAGCTTGGTTAATTCTTTTATTTTGGCTTTTCATTTTTTTGTTTTGTTTTATTTTGTCTTCATAGTCCACATATGAGTGAATTCATATGGTATTTATCTTTCTCCATCTGACTTATCTTACTTAGCATAATACTATTAAGGTCCCTCCATGTTGAAGACTATTTTTATACATGAGGCTCCAAGATGTGTGGCACCTCGGCTTGGGTAGTATGATAGAAAGTGAGCGAGCCAGGGTATATGGTCACTGGCAGTGCAGTTCCTCTTCATGAAGCATATTTATACTCTTGTCATGAGAAAAACAGTTTAGCAGGAACCTGGAAACATTGCCCCTAACTCCTGAGGAAGAGCTACATATGAGTGATCTCTAATGACCCCTGGTGAATTTGGCAAGAACCAATATTTTAATCAAATTGATTTCTCCAGGCATATAAAATGAGATATTCTTTTGATTTCTTTGGGGTACCAAAAAAGCTATAGATTCAAGATCATTCTGTTTAATAAGTGCAATCAATTATCGCATGTTACCACACCAGTCACTGTGTTAGTCATTTCTATGCTGGATACTTCCCATGCCTCTCTGTACTTAGTCTCCATCCTGCTTCCCACGCCTGCTCTGTGCCCAGAAATAGCGACCAGTGTGGATCACATCACATGATTCCCTTCTTCTCTGTTCCACACAAGTGTTCCTCCAGATTGCTCTCTTCCCCCTCCCTACTCCTCTCCACAGCTCTCAGATCTTCTATTGCTGGTCTAAGGATACAGCACCAGCCATTGTGTTGCTTCCTACCCACAACTTGATAAATTGTCCATGTCTTAAAATCTCTTCCAATTACCCCCACTTGAATATTCAATCGTTTTCCTTTGGGGCACTCTTAGTATACAGCTTTGCAATGCTGCCTCTTTAGCCCTCCTGCTTTCATTCATGTATCATCTATCTACCATCTACGTCACTAAGACGTAGGTATATCCCCATTTTACAAATTAGAAAAGAGAGAGCATTTGCCTGAATTCACAAAAAGTGGGAGTGGGGGCAGAGTCATCCTTTGAACCCAGGTTTGTCTGAGTCTAATGCCTGCACTCTCAAACATGATATTGCACAAAAGCAATTCTAACCAATAGTAAGTGTAAAAGCATAGGCAGTCTTGAACTAATAGATAAATCAATTCACAATGTATTTAAAATGTTAATGTAAAAAATCACTATATGCCGATATTTCATAAGCATGAGCTTATTTACTTATATGCTCTAACCCCATCATTACATCATTTTAGAGGTAAAGAAAGTGAAACTTATCCTCTAAACAGTCCCATCAGAAAGAACTTTCACAGAAAAGCCTCAGGGAGTGTAATACCTTGAAGGGTATTTTATTAAAGACACAAGGGTGAGACACAAGGCAAAAGATCCCAACATACCCCATGGTGAACAAATTAATAACTTTATAGTAATTTTTCTCTTCAAAGCTCCTTCTGGTCTACTCTACCTGTGGGGGCCTCCTGCTCTTCCTCCTCTTCTGATCCTGTGTTCCACTTTGACCACCTGTTCTCCTCTCTCAGGTTCCCTCCTTGCCTCAATATTTTCTATGCTTCTGCTCTTTGTACAAATGTCAATGTTCTTCCCCAAGTATATAGCCCAAACTGCACACTTCAACCCATCCAGGTCTAGACTGTCAGTGAGTCATAATCTAACCTCTTAACAGAGCAATTAGAATAATCATTCATGTATCATCTATTTACCATCTGTCTATCTATGGGTCATTCTCTATCTAGGTATGTATATCTAGGTTTGTATGTCTGTGGAAGTATTTTGAATTGCATCAATTCAAAATGGCTAGTTTTCTGAACAGTATAGAGTGGGAAATTTAACTTCCAAGCAAAGAAGTTCTCCAGATGGTGTCTGAAGATGAGAGGAAAGAAAAAAAAAAGAGAGAGAGAGAGAGGTATTCAGAATTTATATAATTTCCTCAAGGTCACAACCAATAAATAGCAGAGCTGGAATGTGAATGCTCCATAAAAAGTCATGTAACCTTTTATGTTTTATTACAGTGAGAATACAAAAGAACAAATTTTTTTTTCCTCAGGGACAAGGAAGAAAAAATTAGTCATATTTAATATACAAGTTAGTTTTAAGCATTTTGAACAGATTATGTTTCTCTGCCTGGAATGCCATAAAACTGACCACAAGTTCCCAAATGTCTGTGGGTTGCTTCTGTGGTTAGTATTGTCAATCAACTGAAATGGACCAAAGCTTGGCCATAAGGCTATTCGATGCATTTGATAATTACTGTAACTTGCCAGTCACTGATCAGTAAACCAAGATTTTCTGAGGACCCATTCTGTGCTCAGTATTGAGCTGAGAAGCCTTGTGTGATACATTAAAAATGTAACACATGTTCTCATTCTCTGCTTTTAAGAAATATATTGCTGAGGAGTTAAGACAGAGCACATAAAGCAATCATTCACTGTGTACGATAGTACATATTCGTGTGCCAAGCTGCGTGTGTGGACTACAAACATCAAAAGAGAGAAAAGTGGTTCTGGGTGTTCTTGGGTGTTTGTGGAGGAGCTGGGCTGACATCCTGGGTGATGAAGCTGATTCCTCTTTCTGCCTTCTGCAGGTTAATTACTAGAGATTAATCATTAGATATCAATCCTTCAGTCCAACACCCTCTGGAAATAAATTCTAAGTAAAAATGGTTACTTTCTAAAGGTAGCAATTGTTTTAAACAGTGTTGTCCAACCAGTGCAGAGGGTTTCTTGCCACCTAAGATGTCCCAAGGAGGTTGTTCAGAGCAGACACATCCTGAAAGCTGCTTCCACAGCTCACATCGGTCTTCTGTCATTCCTCAGCAAAGCTCTGAGAATCTCAGCTCTCTTCAGACTGCTCAACAATCAAGGATCCCCAGGTGGTAAGGAAAGCACACAAGAAGCCCCACAAGCCTCCTCATTGGCTCCCCCGACCCCACCACCAGCTCTGGACTTTGTTCCTCCCAGGGATAAAGTGCAGGCAATGCAAGATAATCATTCCAAAATTTTTGTGGGTCCAGGCCTTTCCAACTCTGATCATCCCTAGTGTGTGGCTTGTCAGGATCATGGTAGCATATTTTACTCAATAGACCTGAGCCCTTAACAGTCCTATTTCCTAAACACCAGCTTTTATGGAGTCACCAACAGAGAAAGGATTGTAGGGGAGAAAAGAGATGATTTTCTTTTTCCAGTGTTACTTCTGAATCCTTTTCCTTCTAGTCTTCATGAATCTTTCTGCTCACCCAAAAAGAAGTGGAGTCATCCTGCCAATTCCTCCCTAAGAAGCAACCACTTGACTTGCTCCACATGCCTGACCAGAAAATCTGAATATGTATGAGAAAGTGTAAACACCCACGTGGCTGGGACGTGGGAGAGCTGAAGGGTAGAGTCCATTCCTCTGTGTTGGCCAGATGATGTCTATGTCACAGTGTCAGTACAGGAAAAAAATGACATGGAAAAGGTAAAGGGATATTTTGGCTCTTCTTTTAAAACTCAAAGCAATAACATAGTCCCTGGCAGTCAAGGTTCAAAAAGCCAGCAACATAATTAGTCTGTTCAAGTCTCAGCAGTTCATACGGTTTAGAGATTTAAGGAATGGCACTAAAATGCCATAAACATAATCCAAAGAATAAAGTTTTGAGAACTGTTTGTTTTTAGTTTAGGGGTTTTTTGTTTTGTTTTGTTTTTAAAGAAAAGACACACTTGCCTTTATGAGTCTCATCATAGGGATTCCATTTCAGAACCTTGGGTTTTAGAGAAATAAATAAACAAAATTCCAAAGTGCACTGAGGTCTCGCCAAGAGGGGGCATTTAGAAGCTGATTGCCTCAGAAGTAAGCGGGGAATCGGGGCTGGGGGCACGAGCATTCACTCATTTTCATAGAGAGGAGGCAGAGGCCCATATGGTGTGACTTCTAAAGGACTATGGGGCATACAGCCTTCCCCCAAATCAATCTTCCATGCTTTGCTCCTGTTTTAAAAGTCACATTTTGTTTTAAAGTCAAGATTTTCCAAGTGTGTTTCCTGAAGCCCTGGGCTTCTTTATCAGTGCCTGTGGAGCTCTGGAGGATGCCAGATGGGTGGTCTCCCAGACCCCACTCTCACTCTGTTCCCACTTATTCCTATTTTATTTGTTTGAAACTTTTACTAGCAAATGAATTGAGCTATTTAGTTGGTAAGAAGGGTTTTACTAAGAAGTAAAAGCAAGAAGAACAATAACAAGAAAACTTCTGAGTCAAGTTGTCACTTTCAGCTGACAGTGTATGAACATGCCCAGCGCCGATGTGGATTAAGAACACAGGACACAGCATTCCCAAGAGTCACCGCAGCTCCCTTAGCAAAGAGCAGAGCTTTGAGGCTGGAACCCCAAATCTACAATATGATGGGGGTGCTTATGGGGGGAGGGGTGACTGGAACAGGTAAGGTGTCAAAAAAGGATGAAGAGGACCAAGGAAGGCTAAGCCCCAGGAAGTGACACACTTTAGGGACTTGGTAGAGTATGCAGCATAAGAACATGGAAATTTCCAGGGAAGGTGCTAAAAGGGGCAGAGGACACTGAAAAGATATGACACATAATATCAAATGTATCAAATGAAAGATTCAGCTGATGCCAAATAAAGAACCTCAGATATCAAGTGAGGGGAGAAGCTGAAAACCAAGATGCAAATTTCTAAGTAAATTGCATGGAATCAGGTACATGATTTAGGGCCTTCACCCACTTTGGGGCTTCCCTGGTGGCTCAGATGGTAAAGCATCTGCCTGCAATACAGGAGACCTGGGTTCGATCCCTGGGTTGGGAAGATCCCCTGGAGAAGGAAATGGCAACCCACTCCAGTACTCTTACCTGGAAAATTCCATGGATGGAGGAGCCTGGTTGGCTACAGTCCATGGGGTTCCAAAGAGTTGGACATGACTGAGCAACCTCACCACACCCACTTCAAGGGGATAAAGATTCCCCAACTGGAAATTAAGAGGGAGATTTAAGAGAAAGTTTTAGATAGAGAGGGGTTGCCCGGTGGCTCAGACCATAAAGAATCTGCCTGCAATGCAGGAGACCAGGGTTTGATTCCTGGGTCGGAAAATCCCTTGGAGAAGGGAATGGCTAGGAGGAGCCTGGTAGGCTACAGTCCATGGGGTTGCAAAGAGTCGGACATGACTGAGTGACTAACTCAACACTTTCAGATAGAGAAAGCCTTACTGTGAGTTCTACCCTCCACTCTGGGACAAGGAGTGAGTGTGAGGCTGACTCCTGCCTTGGAGTTTAGTAGGAGAGCTTTCAAAGGAGAAACTCTAAGAGAAACTGCTTCTGTTGCTGAGTTTGGGAGGTTCCTCTGACATATACTAAAGCCCCTCTGGTGCTCTAGAGGAGCAGAGAGAACTGTGCTTAGGAGATAACTTTGTCCCTCTTTGACTGCAAGTCAAGATCTGTGCTGCCTATAGCCAGGTGGAGATGTCCAGGGTCCTTTTATGTGGGATCCTAAAGACATGCATAAAAGAACTTCTGCCAGAGGACAGGGAATTGGGTTGGAGAAGATCTATGCAAGAAGAAGCACCAGAAAATCAGAGGCTGAGGGATGAAGGGAACAATAGATCAGAGATGAGGAGAACTGCTGTCATCTGAAAGCCAAGCAGGTTGGAAGTCTAGAGGACCATCTGTGAGGCTCTGAAAACAAGAAGGCAGCTTACAGACAGCATAATTAAGTAGGTTTTTTCTTTCCTTTTTGTCTTTCCTCTCCTATCTTTAACCTCAAAGTCAGAAAGAATAGCTATTGACCGATGAGAAAGATGAACGAAGAGGCAAGAAGTTCATCATATCCTTTTCTCCAAAGACAAACTTGTCCAGTTCCGGCTCTAGCAAATGGAGGACGTTTTATTTGTGAATGCAAATTGGAGTTAATTAACATATTATGACTGAAGATCTTAATTTCTGAAATAAGACTTAAGAGATTGGGGGTCTCATTTTATAAAATTAGAATGACCAGAAATGTCATTATGCTTGATAGTTTTCTTCCATAGGCAGGAAAACAATATCTTCCCCAATGAGTTCATCTTAAAGTGGCAATCAAACAAAAATGCCTTTTAATGATAAGCCCATAAACTAGGCTTGTTTACAGAACCAGTTAAAAATGATTATAGGACAGAGTTGATCCCACCCCCATTTTAATGTCCCGGGCAGGTCTTCACACAGAGCTGAAAGGTAGCCATACACTGTGGTCAGGGGAACAGTGATAAATAGAAGGATCCAGGGAGGATCTGGAAGGTTGGTGTATGTTTGCTTGTTTGGTGTCTTTTAGTTTTTCCTTGGGCTTCCCTGGTGGCTCAGTGGTAAAGAATCTGCCTGCCAATGTGGGAGACATGTGTTCGATCAAGAAAATCCCCTGGAGAAGGAAATGGCAACTCACTCCAGTATTTTCGCCTGGGAAATCTCATGGACAGAGGAGCCTGGTGGGCAACAGTCCATAGGGTAGCAAAAGAGTCAGACACCACTTAGCGACTAAACAAAAACAACAAAATTTCCCTTGCAGAAGATTCTTGCAGAGCATTCAGCCTAGGAAGTCTTTTGATTTCACCACATGGCAGAATTCTGCATAAACTCCACTTACTACAGTAAAAAGAAGTCTATCTTATGTATTCACACCATACACATGATATAGCTATATATCATACCATATACCCATCTCTCTCTCCTATTTATATTTGTTTATAGGAAAATGAACCCTAGCCCTAAAAGTCCTTCTGTTTTCTTTCTTTAATTTTTTGGGAGGGGAGAGTAGTTTGTATCCTTTCAAAATATCAAGTTGGTCCTTATTTGCTTCTCTCAGCAAGACCATTCACAACTCAATAATGGGAAACACAGTCACAGAACAAGAAAGAAAAGAAAAATTAAACTCAGGAGAAAAAAGATATGGATTCATAAGACCAAAACAATAGGCATTCTAAAACAACCCAGCACTGATTAGGTGCAGCAGGAAATAGGGCTGGAATAATGGCTCAAGAATTACAGGAAAGAATCCCTTCCAGGTCTTTTAGCTAAGAGCAAGTATAGTATCTGTTCTTACCAGCTGTATCATCTATCTGAGGACAATACAGTAAATGGAACAAATTTTTGGAGCAGGGAATTGGAATAGGAGCTTACTTAACTTCTCTCTACACATACACCTGGTATTCTCCAGAAATGGTGCAACTCCCTGTCATAACAACAGTTGCAAAATGTAGATTTTGCCTTCCTCACATTTTTTAATTTCTTTGTTCCTCTTCAGCACTTGCAAGTGAGGTATTAATTTTTCTCTGGAGGTTTCATGCAGCTTTGGCTCCACCCACTATACTGTCACAGGGAGGATTTGGTTTCTTTTTCCTCCCTTTTTGGCCTCACATCTGTGACTTGGGGGCTTCCCAGGCAGTACTAGTGGTAAAGAACCCACCTGCCTACAGATGCAAGAGATGTAAGAGATGAGGATTTGATCCCTGGGTGGGAAAGATCCCCTGGAGGAGGGCATGACAACCCACTCCAATAATCTTGCCTGGAAAATCCCATGGACAAAGGAGCCTAGGAGTCCACAGTCCTAAGGGTCGCAAAGAGTCTGACCCGACTGAAGCAACTTAACATGCACGCGTGACTTGGAGCCCATGGGTTGCTTTCTTTTGAGTATGGCATTGACCTCCATGGATTTTTAACCAAGTGTTTGGTGAGTATCTTCATTATTACCACCCTTTGGTTTTATTTGGTTTAGTTGCTAAATTGCATCTGACTCTTGCTGACCCCATGTACTATAGCCTGCCAGGCTCCTCTGTCCATGTTATTCTCCAGGCAAGAACACTGGAGTGTGTCACCATTTCCTTCTCCAGGGGATCTTCCCAACCCAGGAATCGAACCCGGGTCTCCTGCACTGCAGGCAGATTCTTTACTGACTGAGCTACGAGGGAAGCTCTCTGCCACTGCTCTCATTGACCCAAGGCCTTTATTTCAGTAGCTCTCAGAGCAGCAGCAACCCCAAATCCAAGAATTAGTTTTACCCATGTTGTGTTAGATGGCATCTCTAGGTAACCAGTGCTTCAGCTACCTTCCAGGCTCCATGCTCTTCACCAATTCAAGCCTGACCATCAGATGTTTACACCTTCAATGGTCTGCCCCTTCCATCTTGCCCTTCTGGGTACCCTATGCCTATGGTCACAAGGAGCCAGGCTCTCCCAACCCTTTCACTTTTCCAGTCTCTTACCCCATAAGGCTCTCTATATTCTCTTGGACATCTTCTTCAACCCTGCTCAGAATTCTGAAATCTTGTTCTTCATCCACTCTATTCTCAACTTCCTTCTCTTAAAAAAAAAAAAAAAAGAAAGAAAGAAAAGAGTTACAGGAATAAAATATCTGAGAACCCTGTTTCCTTGGGGTTTTAGGAAGTATTTCTAATGAGCTGTTTTATTCATAAAATAATTCATAACAGTTTATCTGAACAGTGCCTGATAGTCTTCTGGAAAAAATGTCTAATTCTATCCCTTGACCCACAGGGGAAGAGCTTGCATGTCATAAAAATTGAAGGGAGGCTTGTGCATTTCTGGATCCAAGAAAAACAAGAGTGGCATTGATTAGTGTTGGCCCAGGTTTCCACCTTCTTACAGACAACACTAAGGTGCGTTTACTCATTGATGGCTTAGTAAGAGACAAGAGTTGAAGTCAGTGGTAGTTTAGAGGAAAAGCTCAGCCTCCAGCCCATTACTAGCTGGGTGATGGCAACAAAGTCATTTAACCTCTCTAGGCCTCAGTGTCCTTACTTTAAAGCAAAACTGATACCAGCCCTAACCTCATAGGAGTTTTATGAAGATTCAACAAGCTAATGTTGATGTGGTGACCACGGTAAAGAACTGCTCATCTTTTATGTTGGGTGAATTACTGATGAATAACCCCAGCTTTTGTTGTTTGGGACCCACTATCATTTATTCCCACAAGGCTGCTCCCAGTTAACAGTCAAGCACAACACTGGCACCAATGCAGATCACTTGAGCTATAAGACCTCTGGCCCACAAAGGTGACTTTGGCTTAAAGACTCCCATTGACTTGGCAGAACAGTTCTTGGAATTGCATTGCAGCTTGAAAAAATCTCTTCCTATCCAGTCTTCCATCCTCCCTGTCTTCTTCCACAAGCGTCAGATAATCACTGTGGTAAGAAGACTCCTGCCACTTTCTTCAACCTCCTCTTGTTTACCTTTCACATGTTTTTACCCACAATAAGCCTTTTTGTTTTTATCCAATCTTAGTGTATACAAACACAGTTGGTAAAAATCAACATCTAGTGTACAAAGATACACAAACATATACAGTTATCTCTGATATGTAGTACTTGCTCTGTAAATAGCACTTTTATTATTAACAAATAGAGTGATTGGTAGCATAAACTTGGGAATTCAGAAAAAGGAAAAATCATTTCAAACCAAGACATTCAGAAAGATTTTGTAGGTAAGATAGATTTAGAGCTAGCTGGAAGAATCTCTAAAGTAAGATTTGTTCAAGATGGGGGTCTAGGAGAAAGAGGAGATAATAAAAGAAACACAGAGGGACTTACTCAGTGATCTAAGTGGTTAAAACTCTGCCTTCTAATGCAGGGAATGTGGGTTCAATCTCTGATCAGAGAACTAAGATCCCACATGCCATGGGGTGCAGCCAAAAGGAAAAAGAAACACAGAGAGTGGCTGGGAAATGGAGATGCTTCTAGATTGGCAGGAGTGTAGGGAACATGTGCTGCTGTAATTCTGTGTAAGTCTAGAAAAGTAGGTTGAGGATAAACTGGAGTGGAGTTGTATGAGCCAGTTGTGCTGTTGCACCAAGCAAACCCCAAATCTCAGTGGCTTACAACAACAGACATTTGTTTCTCATTTGTGTTGCATATTGGTGGCTCTTATGGCTCCATATCATATGTCTTCTCAACTTATTCTTTGACTCAGCCTGAAAGATCTGTTCTTCCTTGAGAAACCTGGTTTCCCCAAGGCAAAGGACTGGCAGAAACATACGATGTCTTTCGAAGCTTCTGCCAGAGACAAGACCTATGTCATGTCTGCTCGTATTCTATTGCCCAAAATAAGTCATATGGCCACGCCTGACATCAGTAGAACAAGGGATACCCCTCCAACGCAGGAGACACTAAAAGTTACATTGCTGTGGATGAGGATATATAGTCCTCTCTCAGGAAAGAGGGCTAAATAGTTGATAACAAGAAATTGTTCCACCACAGGTGAGAAATTATTCAGTTGACCATACATCAACATTTAATATCTTTTAGCAGGCCAGTGAGATCATCAGGGTTGCCTGGATATGAGATGAAATGAAGGAGTAGAGAAGAGAGTAAGACTGTATTGAACCAGGTAGGAGACACAGACAGGCAGGCTAATGTCATGACAGCTGGTATTGACTGTGGCTTCTCTTCTGGGACTCAACTCTCTTGTCTTTGTTCTGAGACCTACACAAGAGGATGGAGAGGAAAGTCACCTGTTAGGACAAGGAACAATGAAGTCACTTTCTAAGTATCTAGATAAAGAGGGATGTAGGGCCAATTCTCAGGATAGGCCTCAGAAAACTGTGAAAGAGAAATCAGATTTATCTTCAGAGCCCACTCTCCTTGTACCTCTCCTTTCACAGGACCCCAGTTTCCATCCCTATGGAACAAGCCCCAGCTCACAGTGCTCTCCTTTGTCCCCAAGATGCCCAGGTGTCCCCACCTGTGATCCCTCACAGGCCCTCCCACACCCTCCCAAGTGACTCCCACTGCCTCTGGCCTGACCCTTCTGCTTCAACCCACCTTCTTCCAAGGACAACTTCCCAATCACTAATGTCATCCCATCCTCAGGGCCTGGCTAGGCAACTGGCTAGCTGTTCCCTTCAAAAACACAGTTCACTATAAAACATTACTTTACTACTAATTTTTTTAAATTTATTTTATTTTATTTTTTAACGTTACAATATTGTATTGGTTTTGCCATATATCAACATGAATCCGCCACAGGTATACACGTGTTCCCCATCCTGAACCCTCCTCCCTCCTCCCTCCCCATACCATCCCTCTGGGTTGTCCCAGTGCACCAGCCAGGTGGACAACTTCACCTCCAAAAAGCGGTCTCCTATATAAGCCAGTTGAAGAAGATATTCTTAAGCAAGGAAACCAGTTAGAAGCAGTTCTGAAACCAGATCACACAGGCAAGTTCTCAGTGTGTTAGCATCCTAGCACCCCATCTTGGCCCCTTCTTAGCAGACTATGTGGAGCGCATCACATATAATTTCTTGGTCTGCACAGGGTACAGTTAGATGATGTCAAACATTGCCTTCTATTATCCTGCATATATGCGTGCATGCTAAATCACTTCAGTCATGTCCGACTCTGCGACTCTATGGATTGTAGCCCACCAGGCTCCTTTATCCATGGGATTCTCTAAGCAAGAACACTGGAGTCAGTTGCCATGCCCTTCTCCAGGGGATCTTCCTGACCCAGGGACTGAACTCTCATCTCTTACATCTTCTGCATTAGCAGGTGGGTTCTTTACCACTAGCACCACCTGGGAAGCCCATCCTACAAATGCATTTTAATGAGAGTAGCAGCTTCAGAGCCAGGGACCAAGGCCTGAACATTCCAGAACCTATTACACAGTATAACCTAATATAATGATCATGCTGTGTGCTACAAAACTGCTGAAGGGTGGCAGTTCTCTTGCTGTAATCCTCACACACATGGACAAACTTTCTAAGTCACTATTTTTGATGGGAATAGAAAGGAAGGTCATGCTAGAGAAAAAGGTGACTCCCTGATCTGCCCATGATCCTTCCTGGTGGCTCAGTGGTAAAGAATCCTCTTGTCAATGCAGGAGACATGAGTTCAAGCCCCAGGTCAGGAAGATCCCCTGAAGTAGGAAATGGCCACCCACTCTAGTATCTTTGCCTGGGAAATCCCATGGACAGAGGAGCCTAGAGGGTTACTGTCCATGGGATCGCAAAGAGTTAGACATGACTGAGCGACCGAACAACAGACGAGCACCAGTTTATTAAGTATGTGTGGGCTCATCTTGAGATGCAGGATCCTTTTCATCCACCAGAACATCAGAGTGCTGGTTGAGACCATTCAATATTAAAAAAAATAAATCAATCAACTCAATGATTCTAACATCTGCCCCTTGGGTGAATAAATAACCCGGCACCTTCTCACCAGTGGCATCAGGTCACAGGGTAATCTTCAGTACACCATCTCCCACAGGCACAGAGGAGAGGCAAAAGCCTTCTCCCACCACAGCTTCCAGATTTTCCGCTCTCAACAAGCAGTGCGTCCAGTTGGACCTGAAAATACATCGCCTGCTGCCAGTTGCTCCTGAGCCACCTCTGAAGTCGAGGGCCAGCTCTCCACTGAGCAAGGCTGAAAGCAAGTCACTTGGAGGCCTGTTTCCTCCGCAGCCCCACTGCCACATCGGTGCCCCCCACCCCCGCCCCCGCCCCCGTGCCTGGGACTCCGTGGGACTCCTGGCACCAGATTCCCTTCCACAGCGGAGACGGTCAGTCACCGCTCCTACCACCGGTGAGTTAAAAGGCATCTGTTTATGAATAAATTTTGCCAAATGTGAGTGGAGTGCGGCGACGGAAGAGGGCAAGACAGGGAAAGTTGTGCTGAGAGAGACTGGGAGGCTTGGGGCTGACTTGGCAGATGACAGGTTTTGTTACAGATTTTTAAAATAATGTTGCTTTAAGAACAGAATAGAAAGCCAAGCCAAGAAACATCAACAGTAAGTTTTCTTCCTTTCCACCCCCCACCCCCACCCCCTCCCGCAAAAGATATGCTGAAGCCAGGTTTAATTTTATGTCAGGAAAGAATTCCCTCCTGAGACTTCCCTGGCTGTAGTTCAGTTGAGGATAATGTTTTCCAGCCATGTTTCCAGAGTCTCTCAAAGACTGAAAGGAAAACGGGCAATCTCGAAGCCTTTGCTTTGAAGCAGCAGGGGGCGCTGTTATGATAAAGAAACCGCGGGTGGTTTCTTCTTGGACGGAGGTGATGACTGAAATTCCGGCAAGGTTCTCTACCTTTTCTTTTCAGGACCAGGGAGTACCTAAAGAATAAAATATTTACAGATGCTAGCAAATTTTATGCCTCTGATTTTAATGCAAAGACTTCATGTTATATTTTACATCAAAAGGGAAGAAGTTCCAGCATCTGCAAGACATAAAAGTATTTCATGATTACTTCCATCACCGTGTAATAAAGCATATCTCATACAGTTATTGCAGTCCCAAAGTCCCCGATAGAAGTGGATGTTTAGAATTGGACTTCCAAGGCATAAAAAAGAGCCATTGTAACCACCTCGCCAAAATCCACCTACCCTTACCGTATAAGATATATCAATGCTGCCCAGACTACTTCTGTCCAGTAATACTGGTTTTTAAATTATTGGGCCCATTTAAAAATTAAGGGAGAGGTTGGGAGGCCACACTCACTGATTATCATTAGAAACAATATTTGCTCTGTTTCTTACCAGGTTGTTTTAAGGTCCTACATTAAAACACACAGTGGGACTTCACACACAGTCAAGGAGTAAATGACTGTTACTACACATATACTGTACTACCTGTAACTGTGTTATTATGAATGTTAATGCATTTTAGCTAATTCTCATGGCCCCCTACCTCTGATTACTTATTTCATTCTAGCATCAACAGAATCCTTATGCAGAAAACCTTCTGGAGCTAAAATTCTACAATATCTCATACACATTTCTGTGAGTGTTGCTTATACATTGTTAAGAATATCTCCAGGAGTAGTAAAATAGGCTTCTATGGGAGTTAGTTAAGGGAATGCTGAAGTTCAGGGAAACAGTCCCAGAGAAGAGGGAGGTGATGGGGAATTGGCTGGAACATAAAGGATTTAACAGGAGAAGAAGCATCATTCATGGAGGAAGTTGAAAAATCAGAAGACCTCTCCAAACATGTATATAGGTAATATAATACCCCCAAGGGCTTTCCTGATGTCTCAGAGGGTTAAGAATCTACCTGCAATGCAGGAGTCCTGCGTTTGATCCCTGGGTTGGGAAGATCCCCTGGAGGAGGGCATGGCAACCCACTCCAGTATTCTTGTCTGGAGAATCCCCATAGACAGAGGAGCCTGGTGGGCTACAGTCCATGGGGTTGCAAAGAGGCAGACAGGACTGAGCAACTAAGCAGAGTACAGCACATACGACTTCAAAGACTAATATTATATGGTGCAAGGAATTCTATTACAGCAGACTGCCTCAGATTTTCAGAGTGAATATGGGAGGATGACCTGAGAAAGCAAGAAATTGGTCAGAAAATAGACTTAGACTAATAAGGGACTGGCAGGAACAGAGTCTACAAATAAGAACGATGCAATATATATATATGTGTATATATGTGTGTGCACATATGTGTGTGTGTATTGCTTATGGCAACCCCAGTATTCTTGTCTGGGAAATCTCATGAACAGAGGAGCCTGGTGGGCTGCAGTCCATGGGGTTGCAAAGAGTCACACACAACTTAGTGACTAAACAAACCACAAAAAACGGAGGTGTGAAATTGTTGAGGGAACAGAGACAGAGTTAAAAGTAGCTCAAACATGGCCTAGTCTTCCCTCAGAAGAATTGTGAGAGAAATTACTCTTAATATTCTCTAGTATCATGAAATACTTTGCATTTCTGCTCTAGAGAGAACAAACATATCAGCTATTTCCAAATATGGATGGCTTACATAATATATCTCCTAATATATGAATCAGCAGAGTTCTCAATGGTTCTGGAAAGTTTCAGATCATCCTGAAACTGGTTAGCTACTCATTCTAAACTGATCTGAGTAGGAGCTGCCATACATCTTCACTTCATTTTTATATTGTGAGCCCCTTTGGGTATTTCTGCACGTCCACCATGGGTACCTCTGACCATGTTCTGATCCCCAGAGGGTTCAGTAGGGACATTAGTGAATGGTGCTACCTGTCAGATTTAGTGATTAATCAGTGAAGGAAGATTTGCTTTGATATCAGTTTGGGGTTGAATTTTGGTTGAACTTTGTGCACAGCGTCTATGAATTTAAATGAGTTTCCACATGAACCTACTTTAGAAAGCAGTGGTAACTCAACAAGAAACATAATCCTCTGTGTTTCTCAATCGTTCTTCCCAATTGTACAATATCAAGTATTAATTCTCTACTGGGTAGTAGGTTTCCTCTGGTATCCGAGGCAATGTCATAGTTTTCCAGTTGTTTTCAGATATTAAGGGCTTCCCTGATAGCTCAGTTGGTAAAGAATCCTCCTGCAATGCAGGAGATCCCAGTTCGATTTCTGGGTTGGGAAAATCTGCTGGAGAAGGGATAAGCTACCCACTCCAGTATGGCAACCCACTCCAGTACCCTTGCCTGGAAAATCTCATGGACAGAGGAGCCTGGTGGGCTGCAGTCCACGGGGTCACAAAGAGTCAGACATTACTGAGTGACTTCACTTTCACTTTCCAGTGCGCTTGGGCTTCCCTTGTGGCTCAGCTGGTAAAGAATCCGCCTGCAGTGTGGGAGACCTGGGTTCAATCCCTGAGTTGGGAAGATGCCCTGGAGAAGAGAAAGGCTACCCACTTCAGTATTCTGGCCTAGAAAATTCCATGGACTGTATAGTCCATTGGGTCACAAAGAGTCGGACGCAACTGAGCGACTTTCACTTTCAGATATTAAGCCGCAGTCCAGCCATTCATTTATAGTTTATCTTCACCTTCTACCCACTGCCAATCCAAGTATGAACTGGTGCCCTATCTGAGGCCTATTTCAAGGGTACCACCACCTTGTGTCCCCCTTCTAGGATTACCCTTCAGGGGTGTTGAGCTGAGAGGTGCACAAGGAATTGGAAGAACACCAAGCCAACCAGATACCACCATAATGTCTCTGTCCTCATGAGTGCTCCTTCTCTGGACACAGCCTGGCCATTGATGTCCACTGTGAGGCAGGCTCCAAATTCTGACTCTGGGGGCTAGAGGTATGAGTTCTTTGAGATCCAATGATTTGAGAAGTTGGAAATCCATTTTCAGCTCTTGTCACTGGCCATGTACTCCATTGTCTTCTGTAGCTGGAGTGTGGTGGGGAAACTGTCTTGGAATTGGGGCGACTCAACCTCAAATTCATTCAAACCCGCATCCACTTGACCCACAGAAATTTCCTTTCTTGGCCATTAAACTGAGTGCCCCAACACTGTCCCCTCCCTCTAGCCCTTTCACCAAGACTCATCTTCCCTGCTCCCATGATAAATTCAAGTTCTTTTCCTCAGCAAATGCCCAGCTGGAGGACCAAAGGATACAACAGTCTTTATGAATAATTCTCTTAGAATCCCTAAGGAGGTTTTTAGGGATAAAGGCCAGGTATCCCGATTTCCATTCCCCATGAGAAGGGAGTTGCCTCTCATCTCATACACACTCTATTCTACTGACCCTTGGGTTTACCTCCTCACTCCCTAGCTGCCAGTTTTTTAGCGTAGCAATGTAGCAGAGGGCTTCCCAGGTGGCTCAGTGGTAAAGAATCTGTCTGTAAAGCAGGAGACACAGGTTTGATTCCTGGGTCAGGAAGATTTCCCCAGGAGAACGATATGGCAATCCCTTCCAGTACTCTTGCCTGGGAAATCCCATGGACACAGGAGCCTGGCGGGCTACAGCCTTTGAGGTCGCAAGAGTTGTACATGGCTTGGTGACTAAAGAACAACAAAATGTAGCAGATGGAGGCTGGTAGTAGCTGGCCACACTTATCACCTCTTAGGAATGTTGAGTCTGACTCCAGTGTCTGTCAGTGCAGTTACTGAGTTCTTTCTCTGTCCTTTCCCTTGAGTCTTAGTTGCCAATCTCGGGTGTCCCACTGATAGAACAAAATGGAAGTAAACAAAGTTCTTTGGAAGAAAGAAAATATAGAGTAAACATAAATACTTAGGACAGCTATTTGGAATCATTTGGGCCATTCTTAAGAGTTTTCATTATTACCTATTACAATAGCTTCATTTTCATTTAACCAATAAGAACCAAATGTTTATCACAAGTCAGACATAATGATAGACTTTGACACTGCAGAAGAGAAGACATAGCCCCTGCTCTTTCAGAGTCCTTCACTATTGTGTAATATTTACAACACAGCATCCTGATGCTAGTGTGAAGATAGGTTAAGGCCGCTAACAGCAGACAGAGGACATGCTTCTCCAGAAGTCGGGGTAGATTTCAAAGAAGAGACATTATCTGATGTGGCTCTTGAAAAATGAAAGCCATCAGTCATTAGGTAGGAAAAAGAAAATAGGGGAAAACATCTCAAAGAGAGATAATGATGGCATGTGCAATGACAAAGACTCAGCACATATGCCTTTGGAGGGTGTGCTAAGTCGCTCAGTCGTGTCTGACTCTGTGGCTCTATGGACTGGGGCCTGCTAGGCTCCTCTGCCAGTGGGATTTCCCAGGCAAGAGTACTAGAGTGGGTTGCCATGTCTTCCTCCAGGGGATCTTCCCCACCCAAGGATGTTCCCCAAACTCTCATCTCCTATGTTTTCTGCAATGGCAGGCGGGTTCTTAACCACTAATGCCACCTGGGAATCCTTTGGGGTGGAGTGATACCAAAAGATGGGCCTAGCAGAGCCACTTGAATCTAAACTGCAGGTGGCTTTAGATTGTCTGTTAAGGAGTTTCGGGTTTTTCTGCATGTGAAATGGGAAATATCAAAGGTTTTAAAGCAAAGGGCCAACTCAAAGAATGTCATGTTCATAATAAGTCTCTGACCTCAAAGTAGACTAGGATAAGAAAACAAGGAGTTAGGAAACAGTTGTGATCACCTGGGGGGAATTGAGTGCCTGAACTCTGTGTGCAGTGTCAGGAAGAAAGAGAAGGAACAGATAGGAGAAAACTTTCAGAGAAGAATGGAATTGAGAATGACTCAGTGATTTTAAGCTTGGGTGTCTGGGTACATGGAAATAGTCTGCTAAGATAAGGAGGAGCACAGGAAGATCTGGCTGAGGAGGAGATAAGGGTGCAGTTGGGGACATGTTACACTGGAGATGAACTGTGGGAAAGCTAGGAGGTATTTGGGCAGGAGTTCAGGAGAAAAGTCTAGGTTAAATGTGGGAATAATTGGTGAGCAGACGAGGCTTGAGCCTAGCTGAGTGACTGTGAGAATATCCAGTGAGAATATGTAGAAAGAGAGCAAGATGCAAAGGATAGAACATTTAAAGGGCCACAAGGAGTGAGAAGGGAGTTCTGGAAAAGGGGTAAGAAAAAAATCATTAAGAGAAGAAATCAGGACACAGCCTCTCTCAAAAGGGAAGGCCAGGGGAATGTCAAACAAGACAGAAGTAGTTCCAGTGTTAGATGTTAGATAAAAGTATGCAGAATAAAAACCAAAAAGAAATGGTTATGAGATAAAGAAATTGCAAAGTACTGGGGTGATGCTAACTTTAAGCAGACCATGTTTTTCTTATGTTTAGATAATTGAAAGGAATATCTTAAAATAGGTGTTTTAGAGAACTTTTAGCTGTCTCTTGGATCAGAAATCTCTGGAAATGCTGATTTTTCCATAGACCATGAAATGTGCTTATATCCTTACATTTTTTTCTTTAGGATAAACATTTTTTTAGCAAATAAGCAAAAAAAGGCATTTTTTCTGTTTGTTTGTTTTGAAGGGGTAAACTATATATAAAAATGGCCATAACTGAAAGAGTTGGAAGTGATAACAGCAATTTTTCTCTGTAGGAAAGGAAATAACTTAGATTCAGGAAAAGTAGCTTGCTGACAAGGCAGTCAGTCACATGGCTCCCTGAAGGAAGTTAAGAGACTGGTTTTTTAAGGTCATAGTTCTATGAAAAGTGCAGTTGAGGTTCACATGAATAAAGTTTTCTTTGGTTATAATGAGTGGACGGTCAAAAAAAAAAAAAAATCCAGCAGAAACACAAAAGGCTGAGGTAGTAATGCCTCTCTCCATTCTACAAGCTTAGAAATGTCAAGTCAGATTATTTGCTGAAAGAGTAAACATCTTGAAATATGGTAAGAAAATGCATAAGTAGAATTTATTTAACATTCTATTTCCATTCTCTGCATGTAAATGCATATTTTCTTGAACAAAACATCAAAAGTAAAACTTTTGCAAAAATATAGCATTCTCCTTTTGTGAAGTCTTGGATCAAAGGCTCATCATATAAATATACATTATGTTTTCTTATATTCGTGTAATTCCCTGGTGGCTTAGACGGTAAAGCGTCTGCCTACAATGTGGGAGACCAGGGTTCAATTCTTGGGTTGGGAAGATCTCCTGGAGAAGGAAATGGCAACCCACTCCAGTATTCTTGCTTGGAAAATCCCATGGATGGAGAAGCCTGGTAGGCTACAGTCCATGGGGTCGCAAAGAGTCGGACACGACTGAGCAACTTTACTTTCTTATATCCATAGATAACACATTGTCAAATAAAAATGATACCTTTAGGTTATTGCTACTTAAGACAGTATCTTGTGATATATATGGACTTAAAGAGGATGGAGGAGAAAGGAGATATTGATAAAATTAATTAAATGCCTACTGCAGGCATGTGCTGAAAATTCTGGTAATATTCATGACAAGCTCTGTGAGTTGTGTCCAGTGCTCAAAGAGTTTGGGTGTACTCCACTTTGGCACAGGTCTTCTAAGCTCCCCAAGCCTTACTCTGTTTATTCAGTCATAATGCAATTATCAAAGACAATGAACCCATTCTCATTTTGAGTCAGGGATAACTGGGATCTAAGAATAAATAGGGGTTTCCCTTGTGGCTCAGCTAATAAAGAATCCACCTGCAATGCAGGAGACCTGGATTTAATCCCTGGGTTGGGAAGCTCCCCTGAAGAAGGGAAAGGCTACCCACTCCAGTATTCTGGCCTAGAGAATTCCATGGACTGTATAGTCCATGGGGTCGCAAAGAGTCAGACACGACTGAGTGACTTTCATTTCACTTCAAGAATAAATAGAGATGGACAAATTAAAAGATTATCTTGGCACCTCACTATGGATTGCTTTGTCTCTCCAGGTTTCATCTCTTGACTCTCTTTTGGAAAGCAAGCCTGTTTAATAGTCATAAAGACACGGGAGTCTACCTAGATAATTTGCCTTTTCCTTGAATTGTACATTCTTTTATAACCTCAGAGATTTATCTATGCCTGCATTCTACCCAATGTGGAATCTGTCTGACACTGTGAAGCATCTGAATCAAATATCTAGGCCTAATCACCACACAGACTTGAGTTCCAATACCAGCCCACTTTCACCAATTAGCTGTATACTGAGGCAAGTTGGTTAACCATTTAAAGTAAAATTGGGATGATTAAAATTCCTTCTTTGGGGGACTAGTATCAAGACTAAATGTGATACTATTTTTTATAACATACTTGGTATAGTGCTCTGACCTTAAATGATAGTTGGGAGAAAAACAGACTGGGGTTCTTTCGGTTACCTGGAGCTTATCTTTTTTTAACTATTTATTTTGTATTCAGGTATAGCTGATTAACAATGTTATGACAGTCTCAGGTAACATCAAAGGGATTCAGCCATGCATATGCATGTATGTATCTTCCCCCAAACTCCCTTCCCATCCAGACTGCCTGGAATTCGTATTTTAAATAATAGTCTTTCCCATTTTCAAAATGTCATCATGTTATAATGCCTTTCCATCGATCAAGCCAAAATCTATCTTATTCTTACTTTTTCCCACTAATTCTGTCCTCTGGAACACCATGAAATAAATCCAGTTTTCAAATATTTTCATTTCATTCAATACTGAACTGTCCATTGTTGAGGAACCAAATGAGCAAGACATAATTTTAGGCTCAAATAATCTCAGGTAATAGAGGAAAGAAGATACATAGACAAATAATATACCTTCACAGTACACTATTTAAAGTGTGTAGGGGTCCAGAAATATACAGTGTGCATTCAATTATTATACAAACAGAATATGCATAAAGGACAGGAAGAAATTAATTATTGGAACACAAAGATAGAGATGAAGCCTGTGCTTGAAAAAAATTTGTGGGAGAGGAGTTGTGCTATGCTCTGAAGGATGTGTAAGACACAGGAGCATCCTGAAGGAAACTGCATGTGCAGAAACACGCAGGCAATGTTCAGAAAGCAAGGGGCCATGCAGTGGACAATGGGCATGACTCTGTGGTGTCAAGCGATATTGTGGTCTATACATGCACGAAACATCAGGGTAACCTGAACCAAACCAATGCTTCTCGTATAACTGTTATAGTTAGTAACACAGTCATCATTGTGTATTTTCTTCATCCATCAGTATTCACAGTACAAAGCTAACATAGATAGTCACTGAAAATCATTCATGTTAAAAAAAAAAATCTTACATGAAAAGTTCGGGACATACCAGGTCTAAGTACAGAGTAATTAGTAGAAGTGAGCCATTTTTTTTTTTTTTTTCCCAGCTGGCATAGTTGCCTCCCTTCCCCTTTCATTTATTCAAGGACACCATGCTGGAAATTTGCCCAGATTAACTTTCTCCTTACTTCTACAGCTTTCTCATTAACCAAACAGATATGCTGTGACTTCTCCCAGTCTGGAAAACAGTTCACCTCAACACTGCTTCTACCTCCAACCAACTACTTTCTACAGGGGAAAAAAAAAAAATCTTAGGAAAGAAAATGGTGTATGTATATAGTCTCCATTTTCTGTTTGAGTTTTTTTTTTTCCCCTGTGGGTTTTGCCTTCAACACACATCTGCTGTCTGACTGCATATCACGACACGTACCACTACCATTCTAGCCCAAGGCATTGTCATGTCTTTTGGATCCCAATAGTTTCTGACATGGTCTTCCCATTTTGGGTTTTTTTGTTTTGTTTTGTTTGTTTTTTGCCATTAGTTTGCTCTACTTTATTTCCAGCGTAGCATCTGGACGTGATTCTGCTCAAGCATATGTCAGATCATGTCATTCCTCTGCTCAGAACCCACTGAAGCTTTCCATCCCATTCAGAGTGGAGAGTGGCATTCTCTCCACAGTAATCTCTCAGGACCCATGCTCTTCAGCCTCATGCTTCCATATCATTCCTTGAGCTTCCCAGACTTGTCTCATTTCAAATAACTGTGTGCCATATGCTTACTTATCTGCTGGCAAGTTTTCTGTTTTCAGAATGATTTCTATTGCTTGTAATAGGTTGGTCTACAGTGAAAACTAGTTCTCTTTGTGATTTGAAAACACCGTCTACAAACTCCATTATTAAAACACATTTATTTTTTAAAGTGTATCCCTAATGCTTTACTAATTTTTTATCATGTGGACCCTTTTCAGCTTTCATCCTCTTAAATTATCTTTATTGTTGTGCATGCCTAACACCTCCCTTCTACTTGAAGGTCTCTCCCACTTTTTCTTCAGAAGTACTGGTCCTTGGAAATAGGTCCACCCTCCATGAGTGCTCTACAGTCTCAGTCACTAGATCGTCCTCTTCAGTTCCCAGCCCTTCGGCAGTTCACAGAATTCTGTCTTTGGTCCTCTGCTCTTTGTACATATTCAGTCTGGGAAATCTCATCCTTTCCCTAATGCAGATCTCCAACTATACACTGAGTGCTCCCAACCTGAACTCCAACTTCCCTCCTGAGCTCTGTTCCCAGTTGCCTTCCAGCCAGCTGTTTCAATACGTTCCAGTGTCATTTCAGACTTAATACATCCCAAATTGGACTCGTTAAATTTCTTTGCAGTTAGCTTTTCAAGCAAGTCAAACTGTCAGTAAATGCACCACTAGCCATCTAGACACCATTTTACAGATCTCCAAGTCCTTACTTCTCTGCCACATTCCTTTTCTTGCAGAGATCCTTAGAAGGCATCTTTCCAAGCCCGCAGTCTGCATCTTTGAACAAAACAGTGTGTGTAGCTTAACACAAATATATCCCTAAAATTAAAAGCTACATTCTGTGTCCAACAGAACAGTCTTCGGCACCCTAAAATGATAGATGTGGATTCTGAATACCAAAAAATCTGGGTTTATAGTCTGGCATTGCCTTTTGTGGCTTTAGGAAAGTTAGTAAGCTTTCTTGAATCTCAGCTTTCTTATCTGCCAAGAGAGATAATAATGATTACTTCACACATTCTTTGGGAAGATTAACTGAAATAAATAATATGCTCACCCCTAGTGACACACTGATACTTTTAAGAGACACTCAAAATATTTAATTTCCTTCATTCTCTCCTATCAAATGAGGCAATTATACTGGCTTAAAAATTCCTTTGCTCAAATATGTTTGAAATGTGATACCATCCCTTAAAGAACAGGTTGTAAAAGTAGTCCAGCTGTGATTTAATATTGAGAAAGTCAAGCAGAGGGAGTCAGTTGAAGAATGTAATTCACCTGATTCACAAGCCACCTGATGTTATCTGGAAGGTACCAGTGATCTTTTCCATGACATCTTATTACAAAATGGTATGTTCTCTTTGTTCTGTTCTGTGGAGTGATGGGTATTTGTTCTTAGACTAAGATCATTGGAATTCTCCAAAACAAGTGAATAGAATTAAAGAAGCAGATTGGTAGTGATTTAAAGCCTAGATTCTGAGTAGAGCTGCCAAAATTCAAATCCGCACACTAGCTATGTAGTCTGAGGCCAATTACTTGATTTCTCCATGTCTCAATTGTACTGTAGTGTTGCTGTGAGGATTAAATAGTGTAAAGAATTAAAGGACAGAGGAAAGATCCATTTAACACAGCACTAAAGAGCCACTGATAAAGAATTCACTTGCCAAGGCAGGAGACACAGGTTTGATCCTGGGTTGGGAAGATCCCCTGGAGAAAGAAATGGCAAACCATTCCGGTATTCTTGCCTGAGGAATCCTACAGACAGAGGAGGCTGGCAGACTATAGTCTTCGGGCTATAGTCCATGGGGTCACAAAGAGCGACAACTTAGGACTAAACAGCCACAAATGAGCCACTGAACACATGCCCTCAGGGAGTGAGCAAAACCTGGAGGTTTCTTCCATAAGAAGAGAGCAGGATTTCCCTGCTTTAAGGGAAATACCAGAGTTATTATTAAACAGTAAGTATGACAGTTGACAACTTTAAGACATCTAAGAGTTTTTAAATATTGATTTTAAATACTGTTCTATATAATCTCATTCTTTAGGTTCTGAAGAAAAGTCAAGTTTCTTATTTAGTGCATAATTTAGAGCACTAAATTTAGGTTTTTTAGGGCAAAGCTATTCTGTACTAAAAACCCATGTTATTCTTATTATTTCTTTCCATCCCTCTTTAACATTCACACACAGAAACAACCTCGTCCTTAGACCTATGCTTCCATTAAGGAACACCATTATTCACTTCACTGCAGTTGTCATAATAATGTGTATGGTCCTAAAAAGAAAGATGTAACCCAGATAGGGCTTGAACTTCCTAAGTTTGTATTTTCAAACCTATGAAATAATGGCAAGTATCACAAGCAAGGAAAGAGACTACTGCTGATTTTCAAGAATGATTTTAACTGGATAATGATAACCAACTATACTGCAATCACCATGATCCTTTCACCATTAGCTTACTATAAAACATTTCACTGTCTTCTCTCCAAAACTCCCTTCTTACAACAAACTCTCCTACTGACTCTCTAATGACTCACCACTAGATTCTCTTTTGGCTACTGTCTTCTCACTAAGGTAAAAGAATTACACTCTCTGAAGTATTTGCATTATACCTCCACAGAAACCCAGATAAAGTTGGGGCATGGAATTTTAGCATCCAGTAAATAATCTCAATTCCTGACTTAACTGAGCATGTTAGGGACTATAGAAATCAAGCTTGGAAAATCAGTTCTATCCTCTATCTACTCAAACAATCATTTTCACCATGTAAAAATACTCCTATCTTTTCTGTCACTACAACTTTACTATGAGGTAGCCACTAAAATGGGAAATAAAGTCCAATTTTAGTAATGGCACCCCCCAGGTAGATCAGAGCTACCTTGAGCAAAATTAATTAATTGTTTTGTATCTCAGTTCAGGAAGCAACAGTTAGAACTAGACATGGAACAACAGACTGGTTCCAAATCAGGAAAAGAGAACGTCAAGGCAGTATATTGTCACCCTATTATTTAACTTAAATGCAGAGTACACCATGTGAAACGCTGGGCTGGATGAAGCACAAGCTGGAATCAAGATTGCTGGGAGAAATATCAATAACCTCAGATATGCAGATAACATCACCCTTATGGCAGAAAGTGAAGAAGAACTAAAGAACCTCTTGATGAAGGTGAAAGAGGAGAGTGAAAAAGTTGGCTTAAAACTCAATATTCAGAAAACTAAGATCATGGCATCCGATCCCATCGCTTTATGGCAGATAGATGGGAAAGCAGCGGAAACAGTGAGAGACTTTGTATTTTGGGGCTCCAAAATCACTGCAGATGGTGACTGCAGCCATGAAATTAAAAGACGCTTGCTCCTTGGAAGAAGAGTTATGACCAACCTAGACAGCATATTAAAAAGCAGAGACATTACTTTGCCAACAAAGGTCCATCTTGTCAAAGCTATGGTTTTTGCAGTAGTCGTGTATGGATGTGAGAGTTGGACTATAAAGAAAGCTGAGTGCCAAAGAATTGATGCTTTTGAACTGTGGTGTTAGAGAAGACTCTTGAGAGTCCCTTGGACTGCAAGGAGATCCAACCAGTCCATCCTAAAGGAAATCAGTCCTGAATATTCATTGGAAGGACTGATGCTGAAGCTGAAGCTCCAATACTTCGGTCACCTGATGCAAAGAACTGACTCTTTTGAAAAGGCCCTGATGCTGAGGAAGATTGAAGGCAGAAAGAGAAGGGGACAACAGAGGATGAGATGGTTGGATGGCATCACTGACTCAATGGATATGAGTTTGAACAACCTCCAGGAGTTGGTGATGGACAGGGAGGCCTGGTGTGCTGCAATCCATGGGGTCACAAAGAGTTGGACACAACTAAACAGAACTGAACTGACCTTCCTCATCTGAAAATGGGTATTGAACAATACTACCTATATCATCGGATTATTGTGAAGATGAATTGATGTAATTTATGCATAATGTCTGGGACAGTACCTTGCATACATTCAGTGCTTAATAAATTACTATTGGAGAAGGCAATGGCACCCCACTCCAGTACTCTTGCCTGGAAAATCCCACGGACGGAGGAGCCTGGTAGGCTGCAGTCCATGGGGTCGCTAAGAGTCGGGCACGACTGAGTAACTTCACTTTCACTTTTCACTTTCATGCATTGGAGAAGGAAATGGCAACCCACTCCAGTGTTCTTGCCTGGAGAATCCCAGGGACAGGGGAGCTTGGTGGGCTGCCGTCTACGGGATCGCACAGAATCGGACACAACTGAAGCAACTTAGCAGCAGCAGCAGCAAACTACTATTACTATTGTTATTTAGTTTCCCAGGTGGCTCAGGTAAAAAATTCTTTCCAGGTAAAGAATCCACCTGTCAGTGCAGAAGCCACAGAAGACTCGGGTTGGATCCCTGGGCCGGGAAGATCCCCTGAAGAAGGAAATGGCAATCGACTCCAGTGTTCTTTCCTGGAAAATTCAATGGCCAGAGAAGCCTGATGGGCTACAGTCCATGGGGTCACAAAGAGTTGGACACAACTAAGCAACTGAGGACACACACAGTATTGTTATTGTTTCCATTTTATTCAATTACTGAAAATAAAGCAAACTAAGGAGCAATATGGAATGCCAGGATATATGAAAACCTTCAAATGTATATGTTTTAAACAAGAGTCCAAGCTACTCAGCTAAAGAAACCTGAAATCTCTGCAAGCTGTAGTAGTAAAGCTCAAAATCTAAGTACAGTGAATACTGGACAGGAAGGACAAAAATAAATAAATAAAAATAGAAATTCAGTTTCAAACTGTGCTTTACAAAACAATAAGTGACATTTTTCACATGAATGAATTTTGCATTTGCATCCTGGAAATGTTCTGTGGTAGAAGGATTTTGACTTTTCTGGTGCCAGTCAGGGATAAATTACTCCCAGCAGAGAGAGGAACCCAAGTACTGACATGAAAAGTATTCACCTAAGTGTTAAGCACCTCACTCTCCCCTTCCTCTCCTGGGATAGAGTCCACATTTGGGCAACTGCTCTGAGTTCTTTTTCCCTATTATAATGCTGTCCCTATTATAATGGTGAGTAAATAAAATCTGAGTAAATACAGTCAACAAGATTAGGACTGTCTCAGATTTTGGAACCAATTTCCCATGTCTTGAACTGACAAATTTTCTGGTTTCTTCCAGAACCTGTTTCCTCCTTCAGTCTTTTCATGAGCCCTAAACATATGTCTTTTAATCATCTCTTGTTCTTCAAACAAGAACTTATTTTCATCAGAAGGGAGGAAACTACTACTTCATCTGAGAAAGAGTTGATGAGATTATGTGGCTAGGAAATGCTCCTATTTGCTTAAAACATGACAACAGTCCCCATCTTCTGTATGTGTCTGACATAATTTTTACTGCATATCAGGAGAATAAGCTACTGCAACATTTTCCTTTAGATACCAGAGATATAAATGGTAGGACCTTAAGGGCAAAAACAAAACCATTCCTTGATTATTCCACCAGGGGAGCCTTCAGATAGCTCAGAGCCATTTAAAGACAGTGATCAAGCTAATATGTAAGTAACAGGTAATATAGCCTGTGCATACTTACTAAGTCACTTCAGTTGTGTCCAATTCTTTGTGACCCCAAGGACTGTAGCCCACCAGGTTCCTCTGTCCATGGGATCCTCCAGGCAAGAAAACTAGAGTGGGTTGCCGTGACAATATATGCCAATATGGTAGATAGTATAGCATAATTGACAGCAAAACCAAGTACTCTAGAGTAATTTATTATAAAACCTTACCTTCCATTCCAAATAAACTTTCAGACAATATTAAAATGTACTCAAAATTATAATTTGCCAGGAACATGAGGAATAAAAAGAAGCTACTGCTCTGTGGTAATCTGAATGCAAGATGTTCTCTGTAGAACGTTGTCACTGCCTTTAGTGATAAACTATTTAGAGGGAAGGAAAGAGAAGAGGAACTCTCTCTTGACTCAGCAAGAAACTATGAATGAATGAAAATTAAGTTTAAGAAGTAAACAAAAAGAAAATAAAGTATTAAAAACTGAAAAAAGAGTAAAGATTAGACCATGAAATAAATAATTTTATTCATATGATCTGGGAGAGAAAAAGAGACGAAGAAAGGACATATGCTTAGAGGTTATGGAAAGACTGAAGGAGGAAACAGGTTCTGGAAGAAACCAGAAAATTTGTCAGTTCAAGACATGGGGAAATTGGCTCCAAAAGCTGAGACAGAGAAAGAGAAAAGAGATAAAAAATGCCTTACATTTTATTGCAGAGTATACTTCCCAGAGCATCTGGCAAAAGCTGTCTTTCTTCATTCCTACTTCCAACACTAGATTTTCAAATGAACCTATCTCCTTCCTTACTGGAAAATGTCTAGAATCTAAATATAAATGACCTCAGTGATCCCACTGACCTCCAGTCAGGCATTCAGAAGGCCCTCTCTGGAGAGGATTACTGAGAATGGGGGCAGGAGAGCATCATGGCCTAGGAGTGTTTCCAGAGTTGGAGCTCAGTGTTAGGCTTGAAAGAAGGGCAAAGTCAGGGAGGAGGTGGACATTCTGGAAGAGTAAACAACATAAACAAACACTGAGATGGAAATATTTCAATGTGCTTACAAGACAGTGATGGCGGTGTTGGGGAGGTGGCTGCGGGGGGAGTGGGCACGAAATACCATTGCTGGGATTGGTTGCATCTTTCGGAGTTTCTTAACCATCAGCCTAAGGAGATGGGATTTTTTTCTTTACCATCATAACCTGTAGGCTGAGAGGAGGATTTTGAACTCTAGATAGGTATTATGAAAGAAGCATTTTTGAAAATTCACTTTGATGATATAGTGCAGGAGGGCAGAGGGGAGAGGAAACCAAAGCAAGACCTTATTTCAAGAACCCACATATGAGATGATGCATTAAAATAAGGTGGTATACTAAATTATTGGCTTAAGTGTAGAAGTAGTGGATCAAGAGACTATAAAGAAAAATGGCATGGCATTGTGGGTGGAGGAGATCATTCTATTTGGTGGCTATTTTGTCTCTCCTTTTATTGTGTTTATTTGAAAGACTTCTTGGCACTTAATTACAGCTGCCGAAGTGTACTTTCTTAGGAATGCTTATCTTACCTTTCCTGATTTAATGGTCTTTTCTCTCATATCCATCACCAATATTACCAAAGAAGCACTGCTGTTTAACAACTTCTAGGTGATTTCCCAATTTCTCAGAGGAGATTCTTGTACAGTATAATTCAGTAGGAGAAATATCTGCAACCTACATGTCTATGAATTCTCTCAGCTTGCTGACAAGCAGTTAAACATTTAGAAAACATCTTCCTTATAGGTAGAGGCATCTGAAGTTATCCTCAGTACCAACAAAGAATGACGACTACAAAGCCAAGGATACAAGACCACAAATAATCTGAAAAAATATCATTTCTGAAGCCCTGATTGGAATCAACACAGATAACAAGGCTTTTATCTGAATTCCTTCAACAACAACACCAAAAATCTTGAAAAATCTTTTACACAGTTTTCTGTTGACAAAAATAAGGGAGGGAGTTTCATATTTTCCTTCAATCCCAGACATAAAGGGCAAAGTGAAAAGGAGGCAGAGCTCTTGATAGGTCCAAGGAATATAATGGACCTATCCATAGGAGACACTGACTCCCTGACTCTGATTTAGTTCTAACTGATATCACCAGGATGTCTACAGTCATCTGAACAAGTGTCACCTGTCCAAAGAGGACTCATGTCCATGATCAATCTTCCTACCACCACAAATATGGAGCTTCTCCAAGGGCCTTTTGTCAGACTGCAGCCAATTATAGGAGCTAGCATCTTGAAAATTATTCTTGAAATCCTCCTCATCCTAACTCCTCACATAAAATCAGTGAAATTCAGACAAGGTCCTCAATCACTGTTAAGCCTGCTCTGAAATATACTTTGAATTCATCCATTCCTCTCCATCTCCACTGCCTCCATCCTCTTCCAAATCACTATGACCTTTCGAGACTGAGAAAATGAGGTCCTTGATTTCTCCACATCCAGTTTTTCCTTCTCAAATGCCTTCTTCATACAGAATTCAAAGGATTCTTTTTCCTTTTATGTATCCTATTTTATGATATCTCTGTCCTCACTGGCCTTCTCTCCATCCTTGACCACAACCTTGCATAAACTGTTCCTCCATGTTTACCCATAATCTGCCAATTCTTAGAAGGACCATTCCAGACTTCACCAAATACATGAGTTCCCCTGGTTAGTTTCTTCTGTTTAGAATTCATCTGGCTACATAGTACAAATTGTCTTCTAGTCTAGTCTGTGATTTCATGTATATTTATATACTTATTTGCTTAATGGCTTCCTCCCCTGCAGATGGTTCAGGCCATGATAGCAGAGACATTTTTCCCTGTAGTCTAGAGGCATAGGACAAGTCTAGCATAGGGCATGAACCCAATAAATGCTCAATAAATAAATGAATCTAAAATGTAAACTCCAGTAGGGTAATAGTTATCTGTCACTGGTTTACTATTGTATCCTGATTGCCAAGGGATATGTACCTTAGAAACTTGGGTAGATGCCCTCAAAGTATTAGTTCAGTAAGTAAGTAAAGAAATAAAGAAACTATTTTCCCATTAATAGCTATTCCATTGAGAGATAGGCCTAATTACAGAAAATTCTTTCTCAAAGTGAGTTGGAGCCTCTGTCTATCACTTCTATGGTTTTGCCCTTTAATCTAGACCTGACTACATAAAGTACAGTTAGGTCCTTTACAGCATGAAGTTAAGACACACCAACTTCCCTCGACCATCTTCAAGTGATGGCATGACTTTCAGACTTTTCCTTACTCTGCTTGTTCCCTACATATACTGTAGTTTTATAGTTTTTTTCTCTTGAAATGCATTGTCCCAAACTGTACCTGGGATATGTACTATGATATTATTATCCCCATA
Organism: Bos indicus x Bos taurus; assembly: GCF_003369695.1. Lineage (NCBI taxonomy): Eukaryota > Metazoa > Chordata > Mammalia > Artiodactyla > Bovidae > Bos > Bos indicus x Bos taurus. The sequence continues at coordinate 34,666,214 of NC_040095.1, forward strand.
TTTTCATGCTGGATATTTTTATTGGCAGTGCTTAATTACACACCCTGGCAGGCAGGCTTTAGTATTAATTTATACTGAATTTTCAGCATGCTGTTACACCCCAGGAATGCAATTAAATCAGGTCATCTATGTCTACTACTTATGTATTTAATTTTATGTGCCTAAGTTAAGATTTTCCACTTATCCCTAGTAAATAACAATGAGATTTAACTCTCATTTCCACACTCGAGATCTCTGTGAGTCCTGGTTCTGTCATTCAATGAACTACTCTCTGCTCTCTGTCCTAGTTCTGGCATTCCGGGTCCCTGCTGTCTGTCTCAATTTTATGTCACCCAACACCCCAAAATGTTGTCTGTACCCTCATCTTAAAACCCTGTTCTTATGAGAAAACGTTCTCTGCTAGCACTCTGTCATCTTTCTAATTGTTCTCTCTTAGTCTCCTCTGAGGCTTTTCTCTATATACTTATTCACTCATTCCATTTGATAGGTCATGGAATAAAAGTGTTCTGAGCATCTCCCGTGTGCCAGAGATTGGGCTAGTACCCTGGATGGAAATACAAAGATGAAGAAGACACAGCTTTTGTCTTCAAATTAATTTCCCAAAAGTTCCATGGCCTTCACATAATACTGGGTGATTGTACCTATAATAATTGCCAAAAACATTGCTAAATTCTAAACCAATGTTCCACCTTTATAATCTTTCCTAAGCTCTAGATGTTTATTTTCAATGCTTTACTGGGCTTCACTTAATTATCTGGCAAAACTAATTCAAACTCATCATGGCCAAAACTTAACTCATTATTTATCACTGCCTCCAACCACCTCTAACACTTTCTATATCCCTGATCTTGATTGATGGTATCTTCATCTGCCTATCAGCTAAACTAGGAGGTTAAAAATCACCCCAGATTTACTATTATTTACCTTTCACATAATATGGGTCATTCAGTTCAGTTCAGTTCAGTTGCTCAGTCGTGTCCGACTCTTCGCGACCCCATGAATCGCAACACGCCAGGCCTCCCTGTCCATCACCATCTCCCGGAGTTCACTCAAACTCACGTCCGTCGAGTCAGTGATGCCATCCAGCCATCTCATCCTCTGTTGTCCCCTTCTCCCCCTGCCCCCAACCCCTCCCAGCATCAGAGTCTTTTCCAATGAGTCAACTCTTCACATGAGGTGGCCAAAGTACTGGAGTTTCAGCATCATTCCCTCCAAAATGGGTCATTGGGTCCTGTCAATTCAATCTCATAAATAACTCAAATACCTCTCTTCCTCTACTGCTGCTATTTTAGTTATCTTCTATCAGATGGATTATTTTTATATTCTTCTAATTGACTTCCATACTTCTAATTCCATTCTTTCCAAATACACCCTCGACATTGCTGTCTGAACAAGAAGAAATTAAGGCACTTTTATAACACATGTATTCTATATCATAGTAAAGTGAAAGTGTTAGTTGCTCAGTCGTGTCCGACTCTTTGTGACCCCATGGACTGTAGGCAGCCAGATTCCTCTGTCAGTGGGATTCTCCAGGCAAGAATACTGGAGTGGATAGCCAGTTCCTCCTCCAGGGGATCTTCCTGACCCAGGGATTGAATTTGAGTCTCCCATGTTTCAAGCAGATTCTTTACCATCTGAGCCACTAGGGAAGTCAACCCCGTATCATAGCAAGATTTCAACAAACAAAAGAAGAAAATGGGGGCAAAGCCAAAATAAACTAGAAAAATACAATGGATCCGAAAATCATATCTAATGCTTATTCATTTTTACCAAGGCTCTGATCCTGCTATAAGTGCTCTTCTTGTGCTATCTCATTCCATCATGGATGCCCCTATGATGATTGATAAGGAAACTGAAAGGTTCACATGTCCTGGCACTGCGCTACTGACTTAGTAGATCTGAACCCAAGATGTCTGTCTCTAGAACTCATGCTCTTAATCACTCACTGTGTTGCCTTCTAAAAATGAAATAGAAGTACGAAAGTTATTCCATGAAATTTTATATACTTGCTACAGGCGATCAATTTTTAACTGTCAAACAGCCAACACAAAGAGGAAAGAAAACAGATACAAGGTTCATAATGTTGGAAAGTAAAAACAAACCAGTTACCCATGGAAAACACTGCAATGCTTAATGCTAAGACCAATTTTGAAAAATGGAGGCAAATTGACATAAGCCAAGCTGGCTGCTTTAAACTGTCAAGTTCTCTTGGTAGGATCTATATAGCCTCTGATGGTCAGAGTAGGTGAGGAGCACACCAGGCCATGTTAGTAAACTGTGATGAAAGCAAGTCTCAGTCTAACTTCTGACATTATTTGCAGCATTTAGTAGCAACGTGACAGAAGAAAATACAGTCACACAACCTTAAAAATCTAGTGACGTCTCAGCTCCCATGTCAGGAATGACTTACTCAAGCCAGATGTAGTAACTGTAATGCTACATGAAAACTGATCAGATTATGGGTGAAGGATGCTCTTTCAATGTTGCCAGTATTTTGTGATATCAGATGGTGAGGGCTTAATGTATCCATCTCAAATTAGACATATTCCTTACCACAGAGATCAGAAAGAAAATAAGTCCATAGACCTGAGCAAATGTTTTCTAGGCCAAAAATAAGAATAACAAGTAAGTATTGTTGTAGCTTAAATGACAGTATTCATATATGAAAGAATCTAGTGACTCATGGTTATACAAAATCTACAGGTAACAGAAAATGTGAAGGTACAAAGCCTTGCTCACCATGCACCATCCAGGGTCCAGAATCTTGTTTTTAAAAAAACATTTATTTGTTAAGGTGCTTTTGATTATACCTATTCTTACCTTTTTTTGTATTGTCTTTTATTTAACTGTCAAAATACGATAAGGAAGCGTGGGAGCCACTTTGCTGTCCCCTAATACTACAAGGACCTTTAGGACTTCTGTGGACAGTCATCAGGGAGTCTCTGATCCTACTGAACATGGGCATAAGCTTTAGTGCAAATAGATATTCTATTGTTCTCATCAGATCTTCAAAAGGGACTTGGCCTGCCTACAATATGATGCATTTTTCTGTACTCTTTTTTCCCTTCCAAGGCACACCTGTTGGTCTCCTTGACAATAGTTTTGCGTTACTCTTTTAGGTAGGTATATTCTCTTTTCTTCACAATGTCAATTTCAATCTTTGTTAACCTGGTGGAGAAATCTCCTGTTCAACCTTTCAGAGCTTTGTGAAGAGCACTAAATAAATGCTTTTCCAAAAAAGCTCCTCTAGCGTGTGAGCACCAGTTACGTTAGAGTCGGGGCTCACTGAATTTGGAGTTAACACTGGAAACATGTAAGAAGAGAAAACCTTTCCCTTCCCATGTTTTTCTCCTTTTAAACTTAGCTTCATTCTTAGGACCCCAAAAATCTGAATGAAGAAAGTGAAAAGGTCAAAACCACATCATTCTAAATATATAGTGATTCAAATACATGTAGAGAACCATAAAGAAGCTCATGTAACTAGCAGCAAACTACAAATGCTTAGAAGGGGGTTTATCATGTACAAATTGTGGATCCATCTCTATTGTCCTGGTGGCTCCAACCAGGGAATGTGTCTGTCCCCTTGTTGACATAGGCCATCCTAGAACAAAGAAAGTTGATGACATAAACACATCCTTTTCCCAGCACTTGAGTGTGTGTGATTTAACCTTTAACTCTTGCTTGTTGATGTAGGTGAGATGTCAAATACTTTCTACTGAGCTGTTGGCAACTCTTTAAAGTGTTTTCATCACTCTTGCACTAAGATGAGTCCAGGGTCAGTTTAACCCATCACTGTAATCTCATTGTAATCGAGTCACCTCCCCCACCCTCTCTTTTCTTTCTCTGCCACTTCCTCCAGACCTCAACAGGAAAGCGGCGACAAAGACCAGGGATCAGCCTGGTAGTCACTGTAAATCTGCAGTTAACTTCAAGTGTTGCTTCCTGTTTTTGAAAAACTACATTCCTAGCACAGAATAGAGACTGAGGTCTTGTGACCAATTGTGAACAAATGATGTAAACTGTGACACAAACAATAGGGAGTCCATATCAGATACTGTAAGCCCGTTTTCATCCTCCTTTAATTCTTTAGACTTAGAGATAAATCCTCTTACTTCCTCTAGACCACACCTGCCATAAAAAGAAAAAAACACACTTTTTACCCACTTCACACCTAAACCCATTCCATCTTTCCTGAGGCTGAACCTAAACCCATCTTGTCTACTCAAGGATTTAAATGGACATATTTCTGTTTAATGTTTAAGCCAAAAGTATAATGTTCTCACTAGTTTTGCCTTTGCAAGACAAAGATCCTTCCACCACCAAAAGAGGGGGAAAAGCATAAAAATTCTCAGCAGTGTAATTTCATATATATTTTTTTCTTAGTGGTCATTCTTGTTATTTTAGAGATAGTAGACAATTCTGCTAAAAGAATTGACACTTTAGATGAGAGCAAAATAGCTACGCATGTATATATAACACATACTTGGAGAAATAAACTTGAATAGACTAGATACCACCATCAGCATTTTCATCATTTCAGTCTGGAGCTTGCACTCATTTCTTGGAAAGGAAATTTCTGTCTCATTAAAGAGAAACGATTATGCCAAATGTACAAAAATAACAGTGGGAGGTGGTGGGGTGGCAGTAGGATGGAGGAAGGTCACTGTGTGACTCAGAGAGGTTTGGCTTCTATAATTAATATTTTGAAGCTATTTTACATCATATTTGAAATAGAATTATATGATTAGTAGGGGAAAAAGTTACACACAGCTAAAATGGGGTTTCTTAATCATGCACATACATGTAGTACTATCATATAGCAAAATTGGGATGTGTCAAAACTATATATATATAGTTTTGACATATATATATATGTATGTTCCTACAGACCTACATGTAATCATACCTAGCTAAAGTAGGGTATGTCTTTTATGGTTTATTAAACATAGATTTCTATTTTATTTACTTATTTATTTTTTCTGTATGTGATTCTATACTAAAAAAGCAATGTTCTGAAGGCTATTGTTATCACAAAGTAATCACTACTCATTTTACATAAGCAAACACACTTGCCAAGGTAAATATCCCATTGCAGTCAAAATGGAGCCAACATGAGTGTATTAAAATTAGCCAGTAATTTTGGAGTAAAAAGCAGGAAGTTGGGTGGGATGGAGAAGCTGCATATGAATGGAATGGATTACACAAGCCCAGTTTGGGGAATCACACATTCCTAGTGTTTCTATGGAGTCCTCGACTTGGCTAAAAATACCTTTGATGTAGAATGACTTAGTATATTTATTTTTATTGAAGTATAGTAGATATACAATGTTGTGTTATTTCAGGTGTACAGTAAAGTGATTCAATTATACATATTTGTGTGTGTGTATACATATTCTTTTTCAGATTCTTTTCCAGTATAGTTTATTACAAGACAGTGAACATAGTTTCCTGTGCTATATGGTAGGTCCTTGTTGTGTATCTGTTTCATATATGGTACTATATATCTGTTAACCCTGATTCCCCCCTTCCCCTTCTGTAACCATGTTTGTTTTCTATGCCTGTGAGTCTGTTTCACAAATAAGTTAATTTGTATCCTTTGTAAACATAAAGATCATTTATCATTTTTATCATCCATGCCACATAATAAAAAATTATCTCAGTTAAACTATCTGCTAGGCAACTCATTAAAATCTTTGTTTTAATTAATTCATTCATTTCAATTGCAGGCTAATTAATTTACAATATTGTGGTGGTTTTTGTCATACATTGACGTGAATCAGCCATGAGTGTACATGTATCCCCCTGTCCTGAACCCCTTCCCACCTCCCTCCCCATCCCATCCCTCTGGGTCGTCCCAGTGCACCAGCTTTGAGTGTCCTGCTTCATGCATTGAACTTGTACTGGTCATCTATTTCACATATGGTAATATACATGTTTCAGTGCTATTCTTTAAAATCATCCCACCATCTCCTTCTCCCACAGAGTCCAAAGATCTGTTATTTATATCTGTGTCTCTTTTGCTGTCTCACATATAGGATCGTCATTGTGATCTTTGTAAATTCCATACATATGTGTTAATACACTGTATTGGTGTTTTTCTTTCTGACTTACTTCATTCTGTATAATAGGCTCCAGTTTCATCCACCTCATTATAACTGACTCAAATGTGTTCTTTTTAATAGCTGAGTAACATTCCTTTGTGTGTATGTACCACAGCTTTCTTATCCATTCATCTGCTGATGGACATCTAGGCTGCTTCCATGTCCTGGCTATTATAAACAGTGCTGCAATGAACATTGGGACACACATATCTCTTTCAATTCTGGTTTCCTTGGTGTGTATGCCCAGCAGTGGGATTGCTAGGTCATATGGAAGTTTTATTTCCAGTTTTTCAAGGAATCTCCACACTGTTCTCCATAGTGGCTCTACTAGTTTGCATTCCCACCAACAGTGTAAGAGGTCTCCCTTTTCTCCCCACCCTCTCCAGCATTTATTGTTTGTAGACTTTTCGATAGCAGCCATTCTCACTGGCATGAGTTGGTTCCTCACTGTGGTTTAGATTTGCATTTCTCTGATAATGAGTAATGTTGAGTATCTTTTCATGTGTTAGCCATCTCTATGTCTTCTTCAGAGAAATATCTGTTTAGTTCTTTGGCCCATTTTTTTATTTTTCTGGTATTGAGCTGCAAGAGCTGCTTGTATGTTTTTGAGATTAATTCTTTGTTGCTTCATTTGTTATTATTTTCTCCCAGTCTGAAGGCTGTCTTTTTACCTTGCTTATAGTTTCCTTTATTGTACAAAAGCTTTTAAGTTTAATTAGGTCCCCTTGTTTATTTTTGCTTTTATTTCCATTACTTTGGGAGGTGAGTCATAGAGGATCTTGCTGTGGTTTGTGTCAAAGGGTGTTCTGCCTATGTTTTCCTCTAGGAGTTTCATAGTTTCTGGTCTTACATTTAGATCTTTAATCTATTTGAGTTTATTTTTGTGATTGGTGTTAGAAAGTGTTCTAGTTTCATTCTTTTACAGGTGGTTGACCAGTTTTCCCAGCACTACTTGTTAAAGAGATTATGTTTTCTCCATTGTATATTCTTGCTTCCTTTGTCAAAGATAAGGTGTCCATACCTGTGTGGATTTATCTCTGAGCATTCTATTTTGTTTCATTGGTCTATAATTCTGTCCTTGTGCCAGTACCATACTGTCTTGGTGACTGTAGCTTTGTAGTATAGTCTGAAGCCAGGCAGGTTGATTCCTCTAGTTCCATTCTTCTTTCTCAAGATTGCTTTGGCTATTCACAGTTTTTTGTGTTTCCATACAAATTGTGAAATTATTTGTTCTAGTTCTGTGATTGGTAGTTTGATAAGGATTGTACTGAATCTATAGATTGCTTTGGGTAGTATACTCATTTTCAATATATTGAGTCTTTCAATCTGTGAACATGGTATATTTCTCCTTCTATTTGTGTCATCTTTGATTTCTTTCATCAGTGTTTTATAGTTTTCTATATATAGATCTTGTCTCTTTAGGTAAATTTACTCCTAAATATTTTATTCTTTTCTTTGCAATGGTGAATGGGACTGTTTCCTTAATTTCTCTTTCTGTTTTTTCATTGCTAGTAGTGTATAGGAATGCAAGGGATTTCTGTGTATTAATTTTATATCCTGCAACTTTACTATATTCACTGATTAGCTCTAGTAATTTTCTGGTTGTGTCTTTAGGGTTTTCCATGTAGAGGACCATGCCATCTGCAAATAGTGAGAGTTTTACTTCTTCTTTTCCAATCTGGATTCCTTTTATTTCCTTTTTTTCTCTGATTGCTGTGGCTAAAATTTCCAAAACTATGTTGAATAATAGTGGTGAGAGTGGGCACCCTTGTCTTGTTCCTGACTTCAGGGGAAATGCTTTCAGTTTTTCACTATTGAGGATAATGTTTTCTGTGGGTTTATCATATATGGATCTTATTATGTTGAGATATGTTCCTTCTATGCCTGCTTTCTGGAGAGTTTTTAATCATAAATGGGTGTTGAATTTTGTCAGAGGCTTTCTCTCCATCTATTGTGATAATCATATGGTTTTTATCTTTCAATTTGTTAATGTGGCATATCACATTGATTGATTTGGAAATATTGAAGAAACCTTGCATCCCTGGGATAAAGCCTACTTAGTCATGATGTATGATCTTTTTAATATGTTGTTGGATTCTGTTTGCCAGAATTTTGTTAAGGATTTTTGCATCTATGTTCATCAGTGATATTGGCCTGTAGTTTTATTTTTTTTGTGGCATCTTTGTCTGATTTTGGTATTAGGGTGATGGTGGCCTCATAGAATGAGTTTGGGAGTTTACCTTCCTCTGCAATGTTCTGGAAGAGTTTGAGTAAGATAGGTGTTCAGTTCAGTCGCTCAGTCACATCCAACTCTTTGCAACCCCATGAATTGCAGCACGCCAGGCCTCCCTGTCCATCACCAACTCCCAGAGTTCACTCAAACTCACATCCATCGAGTTGGTTAGGTGTTAGCTATCTCTAAATTTTTGGCAGAATTCACCTGTGAAGCCATCTGGTCCTGGGCTTTTGTTTGTTGGAAGATTTTTGATTACAGTTTCAATTTCTGTGCTTGTGATGTGTGTGTTAAGATTTTATATTTCTTCCTTATTCAGTTTTGGAAAGTTATACATTTCTAAGAATTCATCCATTTCTTCCAAGTTGTCCATTTTATTGGCATATAGTTGCGATAGTAGTCTCTTATTATCCTTTGTATTTCTGTGTTGTCTGTTATGATTTCTCCATTTTCATTTCTAATTTTATTGACTTGATTCTTCTCCCTTTTTTTCTTGATGAGTCTGGCTAATGGTTTGTCTATTTTATTTTATATTCTCAAAGAACCAGCTTTTGGTTTTGTCTCATTAAAATCTTTACACAAAAATCTTTAATATACCCATAGATGTGATTTTGTATCACCAGTTATTTAAAGTGGTTATATCCATTACTACATCTTGAGAGGAAAAGGTGGAAAATCGGGCACTTTTGGAATCATAGTGCCTGTCTCAGATATCATCTGTAATCACTCCTTGCACTAAAGAATCCAGTGGCCCATTGGCTTTAAGGTTCATGTACAAGTCAGCAATAGCCTCATGAATACCATCTAAAGGTATGCTGCTGAGTCACTTCAGTCATGTCTGAAACTTTACAACCCTAATGTCTGATTCTTTGCAACCACAATGTTCCCAAATGGTCATCCCACACATGCTACTTTTCTCATGTGTGTGTGCATCTGTGTGCTCAGTCATGCTCAACTCTTTGCAACCTCATGGACTGTAGGCCACCAGGCCCCTCTGTCCATGGGATCCTCCAGGCAAAACTACTGAGTTGCTATTTCCTTCTCTAAGGGATCTTCCTGACCCAGGGTTCAAATGTATCCTGCAGCTCCTACATGGCAGGTGGAGTTTTTATCACTGAGCCACCAGGGAAGCCCACCTAAATCTATCCCCTGACATTAAAAAAAAAAAATTCCATCTGTAGAAAATAAAATTTAGGGAATTGATAAAGGATGGTGCACACTTGCTAGATATTAGCAGTCCCAAATTCAGATTTAAGGCATGTCAAATTTCTATATTACGAGTTAGAGAATGTGAAAGTTTACATGGTTCAGTGTGGCATAGCAGTAACTATCCAGGGAATTAAATACTTCATGGGGTTCATATTTGAACTCTTAGGTAGACGAGAAAGGGCAAGAACAAAGGACAGCCGTTAACAGAGCTCTGCCTGATACCAGAGCAGACTGTTTAAGTGAAACGATTTAAAGCCAGTATCACTTGACTGGATTTAACAGATTTTTAAAACTAAAATGTAGTCAAGGACTTCTCTCGAGGTCCAGTAGTTAAGACTTATCCCGTGCTTCCAATGCACGGGATATAGGTTCAATCCCTGGTTGGGAGACTAAGATCCTGTTTCCCAGGATCTTTTACCATCTAAATAAGAATCATTTTTTAAACCTTAAGAAAAAAAAATTTGAGTCAAATTATTTTTGATATACAGACAAAGCCTGAAACACCTCAAATTGTATTTTGTTTGTAAAAAGTATTCCAATAGGGGCTTCCCTGGTGGTTCAGTGTTAAAGACTCTGCCTGCCAATGCAGGACACACGGGTTCCATCCCTGGTCTGAGAAGATCCCACCTGCAGCAGAGCAACTGAGCCTGTGTGCCAAGCTATTGAGCATGTACTCTAGAGCCCACGAGAGGAAACCACTGAGCCCATGTGCTGCAACCTCTGAAGCCCGTGCACCCTGGAGCCCCTGCTCCACAAGAAGAGAAGCCACTGCAATGAGAAGTCCACGCACCACAAATTAGGAGTAGCCCCCACTCGCCACAACTATAGAAAAGCCCACACAGCAGCTAAGACCCAGCACAGTCTAAAATAAATAGTAAATATATAAAATTTTTAAATAAAAAAATATTTCATTAAAGTGATATGGTAAAATGTATATTTTATGACATTTATACATATCAAAGTATTAAGACAAGATACAATTTTCTTAAAAGTAAACAGCAGCATATTTAAAAGAAAAAAAGAGAGAGAGAGAAAGGAAACCAGAATCAGGGCACTGGTTGAAGTACCCCAACCACTGAGGAACTTGGATGTCAAAGCAACATCAAATGGAAAGTGACTTATCGGGTATAGAGAGCTTGGATCTGTTTCTTATCAAAACGTTCACTTTGCCAGCAGAGTCTGCCCAGCCCACGTCCTGACCCCTTCCTCTGCCTTTCTACTCCTTCCCAACCATTCTAGACATCTCCTCCACTATTTGTTTCTCTTATGTGTTCGTTCCTTTGTTCTTTCTTTAGACTCCATGTTGGCAAAACCTATAATTTGTTAAAAATGGAAAAATGCCAGTTTGTTATTGAAATCACATGCCCACAAATCCGTATGTATACATACAACAAAAACACACATGTACAGTTTGCTTACTATTGTAAATCAAATACGTAAAGGAAACAGTGGCTATATAATAGCATACTTATTAATGAGTGAATTAACCGTTACAACACTGCGTCTTTACCTAGAGTGTCACCTAGTGCATTATAAAATTAGAAACATACCAGACCCGATTCCACAAGAGACATTCGGGGAGGTAGATGAGAACCGGAAGATGGCTCAGTCTCTTTTCCTTTACGCTGCCTGTCCAGCACTGCAGAGTTGTCAGTACCCACCCCTCCTTCCACGGTTCCTCTTTCAGTCCCAAGAGCCGCCATCCAGTTGTTGGCCTGATTCTTCTTCCATGTGATAGTTGCACATTATTTTAAATTTTCTTATACCAGACTGACTTTTATGCTTTCACTGTTATCAAGTTCTGTGATTTTGTTCACAATTCCTCAATTATTCAGGTACAAGTAATGTTCATTTGGGGATGAAATGTCCACAAGACAAGGCACACCATAGATGTGTATGTAATATAGTAGGTCAGTGTATCAAGACAATTCAAGTGGAGCAAAGAACCCATTTCCTCTAGTGGAGTAAAGAAATTCATGTGTGCTGGGCTCATGTCTCCCAAAACAGTGACCCAATCGACCACCTTTTTCTTCCCTCCTCCCTCATCAACAGTTTGTTTTCATGTTTTTGAAACCTAGGGCTTCATTGGAGTATTTTTCTCTAGACCTTAATAAGACATATTAAAAAGGAAAAAACCAAGAACATGCTTTTTATCTTTTATAAACATATGTTTTAAAATTGTATTGAAATATAGTTGATTTACAGTGTTGCATTAGTTTCAGATGTACAACAAAGGGAAACAGTTACATATATATATATAAATACACATATATATGTATATATATTTCTTTATATTCTTTTCCATTATAGGTTATTATGAGATATTCAGTATTCAGTACAGTTTCCTGTGCTATACAGTAGGTCCTTGTAGTTATGGTTATCTCTTTTATATGTCATCGTATATATATTTTAATCCCAAACTCCTCATTTATCCCTCCTCTACTTTTTCCCTTTGGTAACCATAAATTTCTTTTCTATGTCTATGAGGCTATTTCTGTTTTGCAAATAAGTTCATTTGTATCTTTTTTTTTTTTTTTTAGATTCCACATATAAACAATATCATATGATGTTTATCTTTTTCTGTCTGGCATACTTAGTATGATCATCTCTACACCTATCCATGTTACTGCAAATGGTATTATTTCCATTCTCTTTCTATGTCTGGGTACTATTCCATTGTATATGTATATACATCTTCTCTATCCATTCATTCATCTTTGGACACTTAGGTTCCTTCCTAGGAACACGTTTATTTTAAAGTTAACAACAACAAAAAAAGTTTTCATCTTTACACAAGAGGAAACAAGGTCCAAACAACATACACACACAAAGAAAACAATGGTTTATTGTTTACTATAAAATTCACTAAATTTGCTTCTATTCAATTTGCATATGGAATTTGGGAATAGCACTACACAATGGAATTTTTATTAGAGTAATTGCACATTGGCACATCTTTTTTGGAAAATAACTGCCAGTATGTTGGCCAAAAATCAGAACATAAGTTGACTATTTAAAATTTGCATGCACTTGACTTGGTAGTTTTACTATTAGTATAATGTAGTATACTATTAGTATAATCTATAAATGAAAATCTAAAATGAACATCAAGATTTATGTGCAAGCCTATTATTCCTTACAGCAGTGTTGTAAACAGCAAGAAATTATTAGCAAACCCAAATTCTGACAGTAAGTACATATTATAGTCAATCTATAGAATTTGTATTCCGTAGACACTGAAAACAGGATTTCCAGAGTACTACATGACATGAAAAGTTAGTAGTAATGTTCAAGAAGAAAATACAGCATATTCAATTGTATACATAGCAATTCCCAATGCATAAATGTATGTAAATTAATACATATGAATAAAATCCAAACATAGGTAAATGATAGAAAGAAATTGTAATGAAATATATCTAAAATGATTATACCTGGATAGTAGGACTCCAGGTGATTCTGATATTATTTTTCTACTTCTCTATGTTTCCAAAGTTTTTTCATTCATATGTGTTAGCATTTTTTTTAATCCAACATTTTTATCTGTCTCTGTAGTCTCCACCAGATGCTTTAAAATCTTTCAAGTAACCTATCACTGATGATTTCTTTTTTCTTACAGTCTTAACTTAAATTTTGTTTTCTTTAGATGCTGCTACTGACTGATAACCTCCCAACTGCTCCATTTGTCTTGCTGTATAAACTTTGATAGGGACCTTTCTCATGCTTTTGACTTCAACAGAATTGCTCTTGGAATTGTCTCATCATTTGGATACCATTGTTGATAATCAGCATGCCTTGGGTACTGTGCTATACTAAGTCGCTTTAGTTGTATCCGACTCTTTGTGACCCCATGGACTGTAGCCCTCCAGGCTCCTCTGTCCATGAGGATTCTCAGGTCAAGAATATTGGAGTGGGTTACCATTTCCTTCTCCAGGGGATCTTCCGAACCTAGGGATCAAACCCACGTCTCTTAAGTCTCCTGCATTGGCGGGTGGGTTCTTTACCACTTGTGCACTGGGAAATCCATGCCTTGGGTAGGAGGCCCTAAAAAACTGAGTCTATGACAGGGCTTCAGATATATGTGACTTGTTACAGGAAAGGAAGACCCTTCCAAACCTTATTAGGAAAAAGCTTCTCTTGTTTTGGGGCATGGGCCCTAGGGCATGTGGGCTTCAGGAGCTGCAGCTCCCAGGCTCTAGAGCAACTCAGTAGTTGTTCCACAGCATGTGGGATCTTCCCAGACCAGGGACTGAATCCATGTTCCCTGCATTGGCAGACAGATTCTTTGCCACTGAGCCACCAGAGAAGCCCCTCAAGAATTTTACATATCTAAACCTGTCAATCATTGGCCAAATAGGAGGGTGAGGGGAAGGGTGACACCGTCACAGCCCCAGCAGGTGGCTCCCATCAACTACTGACAATTCTCCAGAAAGAACCCCAAATACCTGAAGGATGGATGCATCAGCTGGCAAAGGCAGTCAGGGTGGAGCAGTAGCAGAATCCACTACTCATGATGATGATGGATGGAAAAGAGATGGGAGGACAGGGACCTGGGGAGGTGACTTTAAAACCCATCCAGGTAATATCAAAAAGGCACACTTTCAAACTAATGCTCCCATCCCAGCTGAAAGAATGCTGATTCAGGACGACACAGCTCCAACCATCCAATATCACAGGAGACCACAAGTGGAAGGCCACTGGAATGATACATGGCATTTAAAATTCCAAAGTTTTTAACATAGGGGCTTAAAGAGGCCCCTGTTTAGATAATCTTCTGCTCTGAACTCCTGAGAAAATATTAAGCAGATATACTTAATTTCCTCTAATACTTAATATATTTTCCATCCAATTGTGAGCCTTAAAAATAGCTGCTAGATTTCCCCTAGAGATGGCTTCATTTTGGAATCAGATGAAAGGCCTCCTTGGTCCAGTGGTGCAAATTACTGGATACTGGGATAAGTGGATCTATAAACTATGCTGTTAATATAAAAACCTCTATCATTCCTACCTCTGACATCTTGGTGTTGCCAACAAATATGATATACTTTCCAAATGTTCCTCTTCATCCCATCATGCTCTGTGTGTCAAGCTGTAAGAGAAAGTTGGTAGCTAAAAAATTTAGGTCTTGTGAGAACTACTTCAGATCTTTTCAAAGCCTAGATCTACAGGTTCAAAAATCTGCTGTCATTTAAGAGAAAGAAGTCAATCAAATCTATTACTGGATTTTAGGTGGGTCTGAAAGCTCCTTACTTTTCAACATGTTATGATCATATCGTGTGGACCCAAAGAAGAGCATTTTTCCCCTCTTAATGCCTCATAATTCAAAGAGGAGAAGCCCTAAAGCAGACATTGAAAATATTAACACAGAAGGTGCAGAAGTAGGGGAAAATACTGTTAGAAATGCGAGGAAAAAAGAAAGAAAGAAATGGAAGAGAAAAGAGACATTTGAAAAACATCTTTCTCTTTACTAAGCAATTTGCTTCCTAACTTTTTTGTGGCTCCAGTGATAGTCTTCAGGAAACTTGGTGATGTCATTTCCTTTCAATCGGCCAGTTACATAAATGTTGGGAAAGAGCCAAGTAAAACAGCCCTCAAACAGATGGCCATGTGTGTAAGTGCCAGAAAGTGAGAACAGCCATTTGTAGTTATTTTTTTTTTACCCCACACGCATGGTATAATGTTTATTTTACGACCCCTCTTATGGACTTATGTGGATCATTCTTGTCATTTTTCTTGGAAAAAAAAAAATCCCAAAGGAAGAAGTCATAAAATATAAAAGACGAATCATGAAATAGTGAAAAACAAGGTAACAGGCAGAAGTGAGCATTGCATTGGGAGAATTTAAACCATCAAAGAGCAGTCCAGGCAAGGCTCTTTGGGTGCTCAAACATGCTGAGAAGGGACTATCTCTGACTGTCAGGAAATTTCAGATGAAGGAGATTTTCAAGGCAAATGAATTCACCTTATGATTCATAAGAAGGTAGAAATGAGATGCCTGCATGGCTTTCACAGAAGAGCACACTTTCTCGATTTACTTTTATTCCTTCAAAGCAAATCAAAATGTAGCTGCAGAGTTCCTTCACAATGAGTGGTCTCCAGGCCTCCCTGTTCCAAGTACATATTGATGCAATCAGGAGGAGTTTACACTTTTGTAACTGTGAAGAATTTCAGTTATGCATAATAAAACACAGCAAGGAGTTTGAGGCTTTTCAGCTTCAAAACCTAAATTCTGTTCCTGCTGTCTGCAATGATTGATAATAACATTTTTTGTCTTTTCTGCTAACGAAAAAGAAGCACAGGTTTTTTTTTAACACCTCGTACAGCACACATTATGTTACGCAGGTTCAAAGTAAGTTAATCCTTCATAAATTCTATCAATTAGCTTCCTTTGATATTTCACTATTTCAATTATATAAGAACATGTGAAAAAGTTTAAAGTCTATCTCTTAAATCCAGGTGTCACAGAAATCAGCAGGGAGGGAAAAAAATGAGAATTAGCTAATCATGGACCTTCTTTTGATTATTTTCTTCTTCTGTTAAAATGTTTCTTTTATTTCCTTTGAGATTAAAGGATTTA
This sequence comes from Bos indicus x Bos taurus, assembly GCF_003369695.1. Lineage (NCBI taxonomy): Eukaryota > Metazoa > Chordata > Mammalia > Artiodactyla > Bovidae > Bos > Bos indicus x Bos taurus. Next base: position 34,682,334 of record NC_040095.1, read on the forward strand.
ATTTCTCTTTCATCCATCAAATTTCCACAAGTATGTAGCTGTGCATTCTAATCTCTACTTGAACACGTAGCTGTAAAATGTCAGATTTATTTGTTCACAAATATTTCTTAAACAACAATTATGGGCCAACGACCGTGGTAGAAATGGGTGATAAAGAGATACCAACTGAAGGATCGTTACTGAAACAGGTCAAATGTTCCAAGCTCTTATTTAAATATTACTTTTTTGGTCTTTTCAAAACTTCTAGCAATTTTTGTGCTGTTCTAACACTTGAATCCCAGGAAAATATTTGGAACTCTGCTACTTCCTGTGAGAGTTCTATACCTCTTTGGGTCAGGGAAGGACAGTTTTAGAGACTCTGTTACCTTAAGGTAGAATTGTGTCCTCAAAAGGGTTTTATGCTTACTTTGGACTCTGCTGCCTGAACTCCACCAAGCAGCGTAATAAGTTCCATATGCCCATTTTTTTGAAGAACACATTTTCAAAGCAGCAAATGTTTTGACGGATTGGCTCTCGGAGTGCCTGAATACTGTTATACACATCATTTAGCATTTCACAAGGCCCCTACTGTTCAATTCTGGGAATGGAGCCAGGGTAACCTACCTACTGGTGTTCCAAGTAACGTGAAAATATTGAGAATTCTTAACCATCATGCTTCACTAAGACATATCTGGAATGTGAGGGCTTCTTTGCTGCCATGGAACTGTGTGAATGTGTGTGCACATGTGTGATGGTGTGTGTGCACACGTTTGCAGACATGCATACATACATTATAAGTAAAAGAAAGAAACATACCTACCCTTAGAGTCAATAAATGAGCAACAACAACAACAAAATTTGATGATGGGAGTTTTGAGCGCTTAAAATTTTTAATCTTTAATTTAAAGTAGTCATTGAATTCCGATCTTATATGAGAAGCAATGGAAAGTAACAAAAATACAATAGTGAGTGTATAATAGATTTAATGTTTTTCTTTCATGTAAAGAATTTCATAAAGTTTTCTTGCTTGCCTCACATTATCAACTTTGTGCATCCTGTATTACTCACATAATAAGCATTCTTGGACTCAGTCTTGCCAAATTTGCTTAAATATAATGTTCTTCTGGGATACCTCTTCCTTCCTCCCCCCACCTCCACCCAGGGATTCTGAATCAGTAGATCTGGAGTTGGGCCTTGGAATTTCTATTTTTAAGAATCATGTCATCTTTCTCAGGACCCAGTATGAAACCTTTAGGTATTTTTAAGAAACCTTTTAAAAGTCAAAAATTAAGACTCTATCTGTGTACAGGAATCTACTATCTAGTATTCCTAGTTATTTTTCCTCTAACTTACTGGCTTCTGAATTACATTCAGGAAATCTATCCTTCTGTTAAAACCTTTTTTCTATTTCAGCATCTGACCTTCCTCATTGTTCTAACATCTTTCTCTCAGTCACTATATAATGAAAACATCATAGAAAGGTGGCTTATAAACAACAGAATTTATTTATTACAGCTCTGGAGTCTGGGAGTCCAAGATCAAGTCACCAGAAGTTTCTATGTGTAGTGAGGGCTCACTCTCTGGTTCACAGACGATGCCTTCTAGCTGTCACCTCACAAGGCAGAGGGGACGAGGGGCCTCTCTGGCGGTGCTCTTTTATAAGGGCACTACGACACAATGGACCTGAGTTTGAGCAAACTCCAGGAGATAGTGAAGGACAGGGAGGCCTGGCGTGCTGCAGTCCACGGGGTTGCAAAGAATCAGACATGACTGAGCAACAACAATATGCCATTCATGAGGGCTCCACACCGTTATGACCCTAAACACCTCCAAATACCATCATGTTGAGGAAAAAGGTTTCAACATACTAATTATGTAGCGACACAAATATGCAACCTATAAATGTCTGAGGAAAATATTAGATACAGTGATCTGGGTGTTCAAAGTGATATATTTTAAAATTCGTATTTATGGTAAGAAATGATGCACCCTAATAATGTATTCTCTTAGAGAAACATGGTTCATTAGGGAAGGGAGTGCAAAGAACATTTTAACTTCCTTAATGAAGATAAAATGTTAAGGCTCCGACCATATCAGCCTGAAGGCGCCCAATCTTGTCTGATCTCGGAAGCTAAGCAGGGTCAGGCCTGCTTAGTATAAAAAAAAAGTAAAGTTTAAAAATAAAATTAAATTAAAAAAAAAAGAATAATTGCTCACTCAAGAGTAATATATTCCAATAGTTCTGATAATACAAGGCAATGGACATGTTTTGCTTGATTTATTAACTATGGTAGCATATTTAATTAGGAGGCAGTCCAGCAAAGAATGCATTCAGAGGTTTAAATTAAAATCTCAGTTAACACCTATAAGAACATTGAGATCTTGAGCATGTTATCTTTTCTAACCTTTTAGAAACCTCTTTTTCCCTCTTTTGTTAAAAAGAAGATCCATCTCATACAGCTGATTTGAGACCTAGGAAGATAATCTAAGTGGATGGTGGTGGTTTACTCCCTGTCAGTGTTCAACTCCTGCAACCCCACGTTTTGTAGCCAACCAGGCTACATGCGATTCTCCAGGCAAGAATACTGGAGTGGGTTGCCATCTCCTTCTCCAGGGGATCTTCCTGACCCAGGGATCGAACCCGGGTCTCCTGCACTACAGGCAGATTCTTTACTGACTGAGCCATCAGGGAAGCCCAGTCTAGGTGGAGCCTGACATGCAGTAGGTGCCCATATGTTTTTAGGTTTATCATGAATGTTATTGGCTTCCCAGATGACTCAGTGGTTAGGAGTCCTTCTACCAATGCAGGAGATGCCGGATACCTGGGTTTGGTCCCTGGGTTGGGAAGATCTCCTGGAGAAGGGAATGGCTACCCACTCCAGTACTGTTGCCTGGAATAGTCCATGGACAGAGGAGCCTGGTGAACTACAGTCCATGGGGTCACAAGTAGCTGGATACAACTGCACAACTGAGCACATACACATTCATGTCATTGTTACTGAAATATTAATTAACGACCTACTATTTGCCAGGCATGCACAAGATAGCCCGAGTCTGTTCTATATAGACCTTCTGAAGTGGACAGAAAATAAATACATATTGAACATAAATAAAACAGAATTCCAGCTATTACTCTATGCTGGGAAGAAAACAAAGCAGGGTAATGTGCTGGGAATTACTAGGAATAACTAAGATGGCTGTGAGAGCCGATTCAGGAGATGGCGTGATATCCTCAGAGAGTGGGTGATGATTAGGAGCCCATTGTCCAAGGATGCCTGTCCAAGGATGCAGGCAAATGTGGATGGACAGTGACAGCAAGGGGAAGGTGGGACAAGATGGAATAGGAAGTAGGCAGGAATCAGATACATGCTTCCCCCCTTTGTTGTTTCTTTTCAAACTGGGGATATACATATTTGCTAAAAAATAAATGATTCTCATTGAGGATGGGAATAGTAAAAGTACTTTTAAGTTGTTTTTTCTTTTGTTTGGCTTTTAGTTTTGTTTTTTTTTTTTTAATTGGTGGATAATTGCTTTACAATGTTGTGTTGGTTTCTGCTGTACAACAAAAATGCAAATCAGTCATAACTATATATATATATATATGTCATTACAGAGCACCAGGCTGGGCTCCCTGTGTTATATAGCAGGTTCCCACTAGCTACCTGTTTTATATATGGTAATGTATATATATCAATGCTACTTTCTAAATTCATCCCACTGTCTCCTTCCCCGCTATGTGGTTTAGTTTTTTAAGGCTTATATCCTTGGTTATTCTTTGTATTTTCTGACTGATGGGACCCCATGCCATACATATTGTTACATATTTTGAAAATCACAGCTTGTATCTAATATTTCATTGTCCTCAGAAAAGTACACTTTTCTTTACACTAGAACAACTAATGTGCCCTATGACCTGTCAGGGAAGAAGTTAAAAGATGCTTGTTTTCTTAGAATGTAATATCAGCTTTCCCAGTCTCCCCATTATGTTGGGCCACTGATGACTTAATTTCAATTATATTGGGTCACCAATGGTTGTTCAGCTTTCTAGCTAATTTACCAGATTTTTAAGTTATTGCACACTCGTTATAAGGACATTGTGCTATACCATAAGGAAAGTTCCTTTCTAATACAATAAACAACTGTATATGTATTCTTAGGAATAATTTCTATGCATTTCAACAAAGGAGGAGCAAAAGATATGAAAATTAGCCACTGCACATTTTAGATCAAAAAATGAGGATTTTATACAGAATTATAAAAGTTGGAGATTGCCATTGGAGTCTGCTAGCCAAGCCCTCATTATAGAGATAAAGAAAATTAAACCCCAAAATGTTAGCAACTTTCACAAAATTACTTCCTCAAAAAGATAAGGTTCTAGGGACTTCCCTGTGGTCCAGTGGCTAAGACTTTGCCTTCCAGTGCAGGGGGTACAGGACGGATCCCTGGTCAGAGTGCTAAGAGCCCACATGTCTTGCGGCCAAAAGAACAAAACAAAAAACAGAAGCAATACTGTAACAAATTCAAATAAAGCCTTTAAAAATGGTCCATATTAAAAAGAAAATATGCTAACTAAAATTCAAATTACTTATTTCCATAGCTTGTGCTCTTTCTATTCATAAACACAGGAAAACATATATTTGCTGTGTACAAAAGAAATTAAATTCTTATGAAGAATTAAGGGAAAAATAAAGCTTTCATTCAACTCTATATTGAGTACATTTTATTGAGTATTCATTTAGGACCAAATTATCCTCACTGATCCAAGCTTCCAACAGAGTGAGCTTCATAACCTATACATTTCACATTTTAGTAGCTCTAAAATATGAAAAATGAAGGACTAAATAGCAGGAAGTTGTATGCCCCACTTCGCCAAGAGTTAGAGGAATTTGGGATAAACATGAGTCCAGATCTTGGTTTTTAGGGTGTGATTGAACTCCTAGATTCATCTGTTTTTAAAACTGTAAGGAATTATTGCTATTGTGCACTAAAATCTTCCACACTGTTATAAACAAATGGCATGATACCTACTTAAAGAAAAGCATGCAGTTTCAAAATTGAGACTCTCAATTTTCTTTTTTGGCTAAATTGAGAAATATTCTTCTGAAATACATTATGGTTTTTCACTGACAGGTGCTCTGTCCTAGCTGGTAAGTGGTAAAACAGAAGATCTCTGAAAACCTTTCAATGGCAACATTGCTATGTCAATGTGTCCTGGCCACCAGAGAACTGTATACAGGAAACATTTGGATTGATGCTCACTATTTCAAATCAATATTAGGTAAGGAGTGCTGATGATGTCGTTCTCTAGGACAGCTGGATCAAGAGCTTACCCCCTGCTCAGTCGTGGCCTGAGGGACACAGAAACTAGGGATGCCCCAGATCAGATCATGAACACCTACAAGGAGGCTTTAAACTTTGTCTGTATCTCAAAGGTGCAGCAGATGGTAGACAGCAATATGAGGAACAAGCCAGTGCATATTAAGGTGCAAAGCATAGGAGAAGAGAGGAAGAAAATGAATATGTTTTAAATACTCTCTATGAGCTGAGCTCCATGGGAGTCTCTTTGAGTATTATATCATTTGTTTCCCAATACTCTTTGAAGAAGGGATTAGAACTATTTCATAAAGAAAGAAAATGAGGATCAGAGAGTTTAAATAAGTTCCTCAAAATTACACTGTTCCTCAGTAGAACAGCCAGAATTTGAACTGATTCCAAACCAACGCTCCTCTTCCGACTGAGACATGAATTCATAACCCAGTTCTGTATCCAATGAGGGCATCCAGGTATGAGAAGCAAGAAAGCATTATGTGGGTTTGGTCAAGCAATTTGAAAGAAGAATTTGTGAGCTGCTGTTTTATTTTTCTGAGACATAGTCCTGCCAAATTTTGAATAGGACAATAGTCTTGTTTCTTAGACTTAGGATTAAGTATTTTTGATCTTTTTCTTGCAACATCAGAAATATGACTTAGCTTTAGAAAATATGTCTTGAACACAAAGTGAGGATTTATAAATAAATTAGTTCTGACTCTAACTGCTGACGTGCCCATTACTGCCTCAAGCTCTCAAATCTAAAAATTGCTGCATCTTTCTTGGCCCACCACCACCAGTAACTGCCGCTCCCTAGCACTGGTTTCATACATGTGCATTCTCAGATCCAAATGTTCAGACCTGGTAATAAAACAGGTCAAATCAGCCAGTGCTTGGAAAGTGACAATCCGGGTACAGACCATTGGCCCAACAATGGTTTTCTTTGTAACAAATAATCAAAGTGTATCCCTGATCCAGTGAGTAAGAATGAAGATGAGTTATGCTTCAAGATTGCTCATAATAGAGCAGGGAATTCAGGTTAGATGGCTCCTCACCTTTTAGTCAGGTACCAGCAGCATCTGGTCATCAAAGTCTGAAGGCTTTATTATCTTTTGAGAACCAGTACATCCAAGAAGCACTCAATCCAATGGCTCTTCTTCCTTAATGAATATGAAGCTGAAATAGTTCTGTTTGAATACCAAAAAGATAGCTATAACACTAGCCAGTATTTATTTAGCAGTTAGCATCGGCCAGACCTGCACAGGCACTTCACTTTTGATTCTCATCAAAAGTGCTTAATCACTCAGTTGTATCCAACTCTTTGAGACCCCATGGACATAACTGCTTAGTGGATCCAATTTCCTCTGCATGAATCAGAGTTTTAGACTTTTGTGACATGCCTACCATTCCAGGGAACTCAGAATATGGAGCAGAATGTACAACAAAGTGTAAAAGACTAGTGTTTTATGATGAACACACATTTTAAGATTTACCTAATGGGTCAATCCTGTTTCCCATCCTGGTGATATGCCTCTGCCTCAAACATTCTAATTTGCCTTAAAAACACCAGTGCTTGTGACTCTTTCAACTAGGGGTTTACCTGAAACTTTCTTCAACTTATTTGTGTTTTCAGTGTCAACCACCTCTTTGATTACGTCAGTGACACACAATAAAATGTCCGTAATAACAAAAGAGGTTTCCTTCTTCAGAGATCTTCCTGGCCCAGGGGTCAAACCCAGGTCTCCAGCATTGCAGGCAGACTCTTTACTGTCTGAGCCATCAGGGAATCTTAATAATAAAATGAGTTAATAATTGTTGAGTGCTTCTTCTGTGTTCATAATTAACTCAATTAACCCTCACTGCCCTGTGAGGAAGATAGTTCAGTCAGTCTCTATTAGAAGATAGTCAGTCTCTATTAGAGATGAGGAAATCAGGGTTCAGTGAGGTTAAGTCACTTCACCAAGGATGTTCAATTCGTAAATGGGGCAAGGTCTCCACATAACCTCTAAGAGTCCACAAAGTATGCTCTAAACCCTGATACTCAAAGTGTGATCCCTAGACCAGCCCCTAGTGTCATCTGAGAGCTTGTTAGACATGCAGAAACTTGGGCCCCAGCCTAAGATAGTAAGTCCAGATGTGGATCTTAACAAACACTACAGATGTTGGGTGTGCACCTTCAAGGAAGAGAGGCACCAACTTTAAATGGCACCCTTGACCACAGGTGGGGTGGCCAACTGTCCTGGTTCGCCTGGGACTAAGGGCTGCATGGGACATGGTGCTGAAACGAAGCAGGTCTCAGGCAGACCAGGCTGAGCTGGTTACTCTGACTATAGGACTAGGCACTGGGACTCTCCGAAGAGAGGTCACTGAGTATTTTCCCCCTTTCTGGGCTTAAAGTACACCCTGTGTTGGCTTTCCACCTGACATGTGTCAAAGGGGCATGCTGAGCGTGTCTTCAGATGGTGATACTGATCCTGTCAATGTGGATGGGAAACACCATTGAGGAAAGATGGGCCTCCAGCCCTCAGATCCTTATGCATCCACCGCTGGGTTCCTGAATTTTGACATTTGACCTAAGCCATGATAGGAAGCATCCTTTTCCCTCATAGCAATTGTATCAATCTTATATCAATCTTCCTCACTGTATTATAATGTGAGGAAGATTCCCACATGAATCATTTCCCACGTCCCAAATGAACATGTTAAAACTGCAAACAAGTACATTCACACTCAACTAACTGTCTTATGGGTTCATTCATTTAGTTCTTGAATCTTTTTTTCTAAAACATCAATAAAATCCAGATATGTGAAAAACTCTCATCATTTTAATACTAATGATGTCCATAAGAGAAATTTAAATCTGTGTGTTATAATTCATTCAGACATCACTATCTCAATGCTTTGTAGAAACTACTACGGTTTAAGCCATTGCTACAGATTTCTCCTAATGAAGGAGAAATTGTAGATTTTTTTAAACCCAAAACATGGTCTACAAAGGCTTTTCTCATTTTCAACAAAAATAGTATTGGGTTGGCCAGAAAGTTCATTTGGATTTTTCCATAACGTCTTAAAAATCCGAATGAAGTTTTTGGCCAACACAATATATAAATTCTACATATGAAATCTAGAATGTTTCTTTGTCCCAAGAAGGGGAAAAACTTTTAACATATTTTAAACAGTAATATTTATATGCAGAATATACAGAAATTTTTGGCATATGGAGCAAAATTATTCCCCTTTTTGGCTTTAATTTATTTTGTGGGTAATGAGAAAGTCTTGGCATTATTCTCAACTATTAACACCTGTTGGAGAGAGGACTAAAGTCTTCCATGGCCAAGATTGAATCTCCCAATTATTTCATTACTTCACTCTCCTCTCAGACTTGGAAGCAGCTTCTCAGACCCCTACTTGGTACTAGCACTACCTGTGACCTCATTGTCATTTATATTTAAGCTTTTATCTTGTCTCTCAACCACACTGAGCAATTTTAATGCAATCACTGTCATTCATTCATTTATTCAGAAAACATTTACTGATCACCAACCATGTGTTAAGTCTTGCATACTGCTAAGTCGCTTTAGTCGTGTCCAACTCTGTGTGACCCCATAGACGGCAGCCCACCAGGCTCCCACATCCCTGGGATTCTCCAGGCCAGAACACTGGAGTGGGTTGCCACTTCCTTCTCCAATGTATGAAAGTGAAAAGTGAAAGTGAAGTCGCTCAGTCATGTCCGACTCTTAACGACCCCATGGACTGCAGCCCACCAGGCTCCTCCGTCCATGGGATTTTCCAGGCAAGAGTACTGGAGTGGGGTGCCGTTAATAACTAAAATGTCTTTGGTGCTTTAAGTGACTATGAGATAAAATTAAGAAAAATGAACATAATGCAGCAGAAAATATTTTAACAGACATTACAAATTTACATGGGCTTCCCTGGTGGTTCAGTGGTAAAGAATCCACCTGCCAATTCAGGAGACACAGGTTTGATTCCTGAATTGGGAAGATACACTGGAGAAGGAAAATGACAACCCATTCCAGTATTCTTGCCTGGGAAATCCCATGGACAGAGGAGCCTGGCCAGCTACAGCCCATAGGGTCACAAAAGTGTAGGACACGACTTAGTGACTAAACAACAACAGATGTACATAAAAAGAACTTAGAAATGCAAAAGTTCAAAAGATTTCTTCTTACTTGTAAGATCAGGGAAGAATATTAGGGAGAAAATCACATTTGAACTGGTGTGCTTGTGAGATTTCTAGAGAAGAAGCCACATACAGAAGTCCTGTGGCAGGAGCAAATAAGGCATGCCTCAGAGGTAAAACATGCCTGATTTGGCTAGAGTTTATGAAAAGAGCTGAGGTTTTAAAGAAATTTGGAAACTGACTATGTGGTTTGAGATGTAATCCAGTAAAGATCAGGAAGTCAATGAAGGTTTCTGAACAGGGAATTGTCATAGTCTGACAAAACTGTATTCATCCCCCAGGAATGTATAGGAAAACAAAGCAGGAGACAAACTCATGGTGCAGAATTTATTCAGAGCCTGTTAAAACAATCCCAGGATAAGTAATAAAATCTACATTAGAATCTCTTTCTGCCACCCTTAGCCATTGGCCTTCCTTTTCATTAAATACATTTAGTGATGATTTATCCATCTGACTTTCAGTATCTCTGAAAGAATATTTTTGTCTTTCGCTTTTTTACTTTTTGCACCAAAGAGTCTTCAAGTGATTCTTAGTTAAGAAGTACAGAAGAGGGTAGCTTTCACAGCATATACAAAGAGACAGTATTGTTTTCAACAACAACAAACACCTCCTCATTTATTAAGCATGTAGTATACCATGTACAATATGCTAGGTGATCTGCATATAACTTGCTTAATTCTCAAAACAGCCCCATGAGGATGGTATTATTATTTCTATTGTAAAGATGGGGGAACTGTGGCTTTGGTGGTGTTGTTGCTCAGTTGTTCAGTCATGTCCGACTCTTTACAGCCCCGTGGACTGCCTGTGGCTTAGATAGGCTAATTTCGTACATGAACTAAGGATATTGGGTTAATGTTATTCAATATGAAGAATCCAGAAATCTCTCATTCTCTAAGAGTTTAGAACCTTGTTCTATTTTTAATTCTGATCTTCAGTCAGACCGAACTCATAATCAGTGATCAATAACTCATAATCAGTGATCAATAAGCCTCATAATCAGTGATCAATAAGTGATCAATCAGTGATCACCAAGCTGCAGAGTCTAGGAGGGAATTACGGGGAGGCAGGGAATGGCTGTCAATCTTAGGACTCAAGGTTCCAGGCAACACTGGGTGGAAATGGGGCAGAAAAATTATAAAGGTGATGGCATTGTTCATTTTTTATTTAAATAATTCCTTCTAATACAATTGCAGATGTTGTAGGACCATTGGGGAAACTGAAGACTTTTAAGCACATATTCTCAATTGGATAAAAGTCCTTGCACTACATGGATAAAATTAAGGTGAAGTTCAATATTCTTAGTACAAGTAATCATTGGGTACAATGACTTGAACTAATCATTACTTAATACAAGTAATCATTGTCACCTGTTTCTGCCATCAAGTCCCCCACAGAATGACCTCCACAGGGGGTCTAATTCCCCGCAGGCTTCCCTCCTAACTTCACTTAAAATCAAGGAAATATATTTCATCATTTTTTGAATTGCGTATAGCCATGAAGTGGCTGGTGAAACTCAGATCAGTTGGAATAATGAAAGCATGAAATCACTACCCAGTTTTCACAGGAAAGGCTAGAACATTTAATAGAAATCAGGCAAGGACATGAATCCATTTTGTCAAAATGTCCCCTTAGCCACAATTCTCATGGAAATAATTGTGGGTCCTTTGTCTTGGCAATTCTAAATATTCCTGTTTCATCCTCAGAATTAAAGGAAGGTTCATGTTCTGTCTAGGCACAAAGCTGAATGACCAGATAGTGAAAAAAAGAGCCCATTTTCCCTTTTTCTCCTGGTGAGACATTTTTCCTGGGGTCTTTCTCTTTCTAGAATCTCTAAATTACATTAATTCTAATCAGTTGTGTGTCTGAAAATGACACCACATTTCTAAAAGTCACAGTTTGGGGAGGAGGACTAACTGTATAACATGGTGCCATGTTCATCATGGTGTTCTACTTCACAGAGCTGGAAGCTAAGTCAGAGGAGAGGCTTACTCAAGTTTTTATGGGATGGAAAATCTTAACTCTAGAGAAAATAAGACTAAAAATAATTTATTCAGTGTTCATCCATCTATTTCACAAATAGTAGTTATCTACATGGCACTCTGCTGGGTGCTATGCAGAAACTTTTGGAAAGTGATTTTGTACAATTACAAATTATACTTAGTTGACATATTCCAATGGATGTACATGATGCTTCTGGAAATTAACACAGAAATAACAGAAACTGTGAGAACACAGCCCAGACTGGGTTTAATTAAATAAGTGTTCATAAGATGATGATGAAAACCATTCTGGTATATCGTCATGGCATTCCATCAGTGTTGTGGCCATGTCTTTTCCAAGTGTTGGCTATGGAATGAACCGTCTGTTTTACTTCTAAGACATCATGTCTCAAGTAATTATATGTAATTATATGTCTTTATGAATGTAAAGTTGGTTTATGATTTATTATTATATTAATAATAACATTGCATATACTATATAAAACCACATTTAATTTATGTGCACATATGTATGATGAGTAGGTAAAAAGAAAATAAAGACAGGCCAGGGAGTGGAGGAAGGAAGGAAAGGAAGAAAATATGAGAAGAAAGAGAGCCTATGCTTTCCAGATTCTTCCATTTCTCCTTCCTCTGTCAAGAGAATGAAGTTTTCCACAAACCAAGGCACAAATGTCAGCTTACTTTTTCTTTAATAAATTTAATTTCAGTGCCTCAACTCAATACAATTGATAAGTTTGATATCAATTGTTCTTGGGGTCTGAAAGCTCATAGATGTCCAAAATAGAACACTTTCCAACCCAGTCCAACCTTCTATATCTTCCCCATCCAAGACTCTGAAGCTGATCATTTGTGGTGCTCCATCATGGATCAGGGCTCTTACACTGTGGACACTTGCCCAGGTGTTTGCTCAGGCCATTTTGAATAGTGTGTGTATAGGTGGGGGTAGGGGTAGAGGGGTGGGGAGTGTCCGTAAAAATCATGGGAACCTCTAGTCTTTTTTTTAGTTGATTTACAATATGGTATTAGTTTCAGGTGTACACCATAGTGATTCAGTATTTTTGCAGATTATATTCCATTATAGGTTATTATAAGATTATGGGCATAATTCTCTGTGCTATACAGTATATCCTTTGTTGTAGTTTAGTCACTAAATCATGTCCCACTCATTTGCAACCCCATGCACTGTCCATGGGATTTTCCAGGCAAGAATACTGGGGTGGGTTGCCATTTCCTTCTCCAGGGATCTTCCAGGCCCAGGAATCAAACCAGCTGGCATAGTGCTAAAGAATTCACCTGCCAGTGTAGGAGATGCAAGAGATGTGAGTTCAATCCCTGGGTCTGGAAGATTCCCAGGAGAAGGCAATTGTAACCCACTCCAGTATTCATGGCTGGAAAATTCCATGGACAGAGGAACCTGGGGGCCTAGAGTCCATGGGGTCACAAATAGTCAGACACAATTGAATGACTGAGTACACATAAAGTATATCCTTACTGCTTATCTACTTTATACATAGAAGTTTGTATTAATATATTCATCCCATACCCCTAATTTGTCTGTCTCCCCTCCCTCTCTCCTTAAGTAACCATAAATTTACTTTCTATATCTGTGAGTCTGTTTCTCTTTTGCATATGTATTCATTTGTACTATTTTTTTAGATTCCACATATAAGTGGTATTACTGGAGTAGGAAATGGCAACCCACTCCTATATTCTCGCCTGGAAAATTGCACACACATAGCCAGGAGAGGAATTACCAGATCAAGTGATAGTTCTCGTCTTAGTTTTTTAAGGAACCTCTATACTGTTTTCCCTAGTGGGGACATCGGGTTACTTGCCAAGTGGTGCAGTGATTAAAGAATCCACCTGCCAATGCATGAGACCAAGAGACTTGGGTTTGATCTGAGGGACAAGAAGATCCTCTGAAGTAGGAAATGGCAACCCACTCCAGCATTCTTGCCTGGAGAATTCCATGGACAAAGGAGCCTTGCAGGTCACAGTCCCTGGGGTTGCAAAAAATTGAACATGACTGAGCACCCATGCACTGCATCAATTTACCTTCCCACCAAAAGTATATGAGGGTGGGAACCTGTGGTTTTAATGATAAGATTTTAGTACAGAATCCTCCCCCTCTGACCTGAGAGTCTGCCACATGTGAGAGACAGAGAGTTTCAACCCTCTCTTTCTCTAGTCCCCACCATCCAACCACCTTCCTTAGATGAGATCACTTCTCTATATCCTCAAGAATCCTCTTCGCTTTAGACAAGCCAGTTTAAACATCTCTGCAGGTTAAACCTGAAAAAATAAAGAAAAAAATAACATTTCCCCTGAATTGAGAGAAATCCAGGCTAAAGAATGTAAAAGATTCTTCTTCCTTTTGGGAGGAAAATGCAAATATATCACATTTTTTTTCAATGTCACAGGGCTTCCCTGGTGACTCAGAGGGTAAAGCGTCTGCCTGCAATGCGGGAGAACTGGGTTTGATCCCCAGGTCAGGAAGATCCCCTGGAGAAGGAAATGGCAACCTACTCCAGTACTCTTGTTGAAAAATTCCATGGATGGAGGGGCCTGGTAGGCTATACAGTCCATGGGATCGCGAAGAGTTACACACAACTGAGCAACTTCACTTCTCAAGAATCAGGTGGCTTGCCACTTCTTGCTGCAAGGTCATCTGACAGTATGTTCCACCTAATCAGGGTAAAAATAGATATTATCAACATATACTCATCTACATCGGTATCTGTACACTAATTATTAATATCTGAGTCTTTCTGTATAGCAATCTATAATTATATCTACAGTACTACTATCTATCTTTATCTCTCTCCATAGCTCTCTCCATAGCTACTTGTATCACAGATTATTTCTCAATGGATCATTTGACGTATTGTGTTGTCAGTAAATCATCTTGATGCACTTATTATCTCCTATTAGCCACACCATTCCCTTGGAAATATCACAAAATCTTAAGAAGTGTAGGGCTGAAAACAATCCCAGAGTTGACTTATTTGGTATTTCCCAAACTTTAAATATTTCAGCACCACATTTACAATTTTTGTTATACTCACATGTCATGGTCTATTACTTTTTTATAATTTATTTAAATCAACTCATTTATCTTACTGAAATACAATTGTTTAAAAGTAAATCTTACTTGCATAAATGGAGAAAAACTTCCAAAATAATCTGCCTGAGAAAAAATACGAAAACACAACATTGTTCAATCCTAGTGGCTAGAGTAGGCAAACTTTGAGCTTGAGCCTGTGTCTTGCCTCATTTCTTTGTGACCCAAAGGAAATTTAAAACACAATGAGTTTCTCTGCTTGCAATTTCAGTTCAGTTCAGTTCAGTCGCTCAGTCATGTCTGACTCTTTGCGACTCCATGAATTGCAGCATGCCAGGCCTCCCTGTCCATCACCAACTCCCGGAGTTCACTCAGACTCCCGTCCATCGAGTCAGTGATGCCATCCAGCCATCTCATCCTCTGTCGTCCCCTTCTTCTCCTGCCCACAATCCCTCCCAGCATCAGAGTCTCTTCCAATGAGTCAACTCTTTGCATGAGGTGGCCAAAGTACTGGAGTTTCAGCTTTAGCATCATTCCCTCCAAGGAAATCCCAGGGCTGATCATCTTCAGAATGGACTGGTTGGATCTCCTTGCAGTCCAAGGGACTCTCAAGAGTCTTCTCCAACACCACAGTTCAAAAGCATCAATGCTTTGGCGCTCAGCCTTCTTCACAGTCCAACTCTCACATCCATACATGACCACTGGAAAAACCATAGCCTTGACTAGACGGACTTTTGTTGGCAAAGTAATGTCTCTGCCTTTGAATATGCTATCTAGGTTGGTCATAACTTTCCTTCCAAGGAGTAAGCATCTTTTAATTTCATGGCTGCAGTCACCATCTGCAGTGATTTTGGAGCCTTAAAAAATAAAGTCTGACACTGTTTGCACTGTTTCCCCATCTATTTCCCATGAAGTGATGGGACCAGATGCCATGATCTTCATTTTCTGAATGTTGATCTTTAAGCCAACTTTTATTTAATCATACTCAATTCTGAGTCTATAGGTCACCCCCCCTCAAAAAATATTATGTGTCACACTTTGAGAAACACTGATGGAACTTATTTTCACTGTGCTCAAGAAATTAGCCTCAGAGAAAATGGGTTCCCACCTAGCTGCTGACAAAATGAGACTAGTCTTTGAGTTTCTTAACCTTGAGCTCTGTGCACTAACCCATGTCATCCACCTACCATAAGTTATTATAGGATCATTTCCTTGTGTCCTGCCACTCAGTTCACTGAAGTTAGGAGCTGTGATGATGTTCTTTACATACTCTCCTGCACATGGTATCTTTCACTCCATAGATAGTTGGATTTGATGTGAAATGCTAGTGGTGTCCCCAGGAAAAGTTTGTGAGGAAATCAGCGTTTCCTTTCTGTCATCTCCAGGTTTGCAGAAATGTTGCCAGGCATTATGCCAGAGACTAGGGTGACTGAGGCACAGCCTCTCTCCTCAGGAAAACCCAGGTGATAGCAAGGCAGACAGCAGGTGGACAGGAGGAAGAGTTGCACAGCTAGAACTCTCCTACAGGTAAGACGTGCAATAGGAAGAGTCCAGTCGTGAGCAACCTAAGGAGCACAGAACTATGATGAGAACAAAAACAGATGAGGAGTTGGAGTGTGGAAGGGGAGGAAGATGAAGAATAAGAGAAAACATACTGGTTCAGAAGATTAGAACTCTTTATGATGCTGAAGGAGGACCAATTCAGCTCAAATAAAAGCACTCGAGGGACCTCAGTTGTTGTTAGGAGTAAAATTAGAATATGATACCCAGAGTTCCCCAGAACAAGGCAGTTCAGTGGCAGTGACTTCTAGTGTCTATGTCTAGCCTATGGAGCTGGGTTGATCATGTTGGTCCACAGTCTCTGTCTCTGGCCTACCCAGCATGATTGTGCTAAGATCCTGTTGGGAGCCTAATGGTTTGCTGCAGGGCAGGCTCTAGTGCCATATGGGAGGCTCATAGCCATGGACCACCCAAACCTTAGGTAACTGAGAAATTGTTAAGGAAAGTCCACCCAGGGAGCTAAGATGGTTCCAGCTCGGCAGCCTGACCTGACAGAAAATTGTCTTGTGTCCCATATAGAAACTTTCTCCTTTCCTTGTTTCTTAACTTGCCTAAATGCCAATTTACACTTCTAAGAAAGAACTTGCTCCTTGGGTAGTATCCATCTACAATTTCCATTTATTGCCATATTACTGCAAATAGGAGAGAGCTCAGGGCAGCTGTGTTGGCAGAAGCTATTACTGCTGTGTTTTGATGAAAATCTAGCAGCTTTTCAGTCCCCGTTATTTTAGCATCCCTGCACAACTTCCCGCCCTCACACTCCTGCCACCCATCCCACCCCTGCTCCTTCACTGGACTCATTGTTTTTCTTGGAGATGTTCTTTTCCTCATCAACCAACTACAGGAATTGGGCCTGATGTACTATAGCCTGGAGAGGATTCACAGTTACATCAGAAGGAAGAAATAGTCCAAGTTCATTCCAAGAGAATCAATTAGCTTTAATAGCAAACCATCTCCAGAGAATGTGATGCTTTAGGTGTTGGAGCAAAAAACACAGTCCAAACTCCCCACCTCTAACACTCATTTGTCACTCCCTGATATAAGAAATCAGTGTTTCCAAGCTCTTCTTACTGATTCTCATCCATTTTGTACACCCATCCCTCCCCCCACCAAATCTAACATAATAGTGCAGAGCTAATGCTCAGATCAGAAGATTTGCCAAATAAATGATTCATGAGAATTCAGGAATATTCCAGTGAGTTAAATGTAAGGGTAAATAAATATGGGAGATATCTGGTAACTTTCTGATAATTTAATCCATCATTGAAGTCACATTACCTAGAGATTTCCTATAAATTACTCATAACTGAAGTACTGTAGGTCATATATGACTTCTTGGTAGTGTTCTCAGTTATACTTTGTGAATTCAAAAGCACAAACTGTTACTTTAACCCATATGATATAGTGATGTAATTAATAATCCATGTAACCTGTGGTGGTTTAGACACTAAACCATGTCCGACTCTTGTGATCCCATGGACTGTACCCTGCCAGGCTCCTCTGTGCATGGGATTCTCCAGGCAAGAATATTGGAGTGGGTTACCATTCCCTTCTCCAGGGGATCTTCCAGACCCGGGAATTGAACCTGGGTCTCCTGCATTGCAAGCAGATTCATTGCTGATTGAGCTATAAGGGAAGCCAGTGTAGCCTGTGGAAGTCCTATTACTGTTTAGAGACATGAGATATGAGGCTTTGAGATACTGCCTGCACAGAGTTGTCTGGAGAAAATATATACAAATAAACAGAGAAGGTGCTGGGAAAAAGGAAGATGCAGGATGCTAACCTGTTTACAAGATAGGCCTCAAAACAACGGAGAGGAAATAGGTCAAAGCCCCAAAAATAACTTTCAAGGGACACCTGATCTTTTCCTGGGTCAGTATTGCTTTCCAGGGGGGTCCAATCTGTAGACAGAACACGACAGTAGGCTCCTAGGCTGGGGTACTTTATAAAGTCAGACACCTAGCAATCAGTATCATGATTCCAAGTGGTCCATCTGGTTTAAGGCTCAACTCCTATTAATAGCTAGGGATACAGATAGGAAGTTGCAGATATAAGAAAAATATATTGGTAAAAACAAGGAAGAACTGTATTATTGGTTGGATTGTGTCCCTTTCCCCATTCATGTATTGAAGGATGAATATACTTCCCCAGTATTTGAGAATGTGACCTTCTTTGGAAATAGGGTCTAATCTAATTGTAGATGCAATTAGTTAAAAAGAGGGCATACTGGAACAGGGTGGAGAGTTTGCTCAAATTCATGTCCATTGAGTCAGTGATACTATCTAACCATCTCACCCTTTGCTGCCCCCTTCTCTTTTTGCCTTCAATATTTCCCAGCATCAGGGTCTTTTCCAATGAATTGGCTCTTCGCATCAGGTGGCCAAAGTATTGGAGCTTCAGCATCAGTCCTTCCAAAGAATGTTCAGGGTTGATTTCCTTTAGAATTGACTGGTTTGATCTCCTTGCAGTCCATGGGACTCTCAAGAGTCTTGAAGAGAAGGGTAGACACCTAATCCAATATGACTGGTGTCTTATAGAAAGGGGAAATTTGGACACAGACACACACTCAGGGAGAACACTGTAGAAAGAGTGGAGTTGTGTGGCAGAAGCCACAGAGCACCAAAGATGGTCAGCAAACTACCAAAGCTGGGAGAGAGGCATAAGACAGATTTCTCCCTTACCGCCCTCAGGAGAAACCAATGTTACTGACACCTTGATCTCAGACTTCAAGCTCCAGAAATATAAGACAATAAATTTATGTTTTTTGAAGCCACTGGTTTTGTGGTACATTTTTAGGGCAGCCTGAGGATACTAATATAAACCCCAATCATGTCAACTGGTAAAGCTCCAGGGAACTAGCTGTTGCTGTTGTTCAATCACTAAGTTATGTCCAACTCTTTGCAACCCCATGGACTGCAGCATGCTGGGCTCCACTGTCCTTCACTATTTCCCAGAGTTTGCCTGAATTCATGTCCATTAAGTCAGTTATGCCATCTAACCATCTCATCTTCTGCTGCCCTCTTCTCTTTTGCCTTCAAACTTCCCCAGCATGAGGGTCTTTTCCAATGAGTCAGTTCTTCACATCAGGTGGCCAAAGTATTAGAGCTTCAGCTTCAGCATCAGTCCTTCCAATGAATATTCAGGACTGATTTCCTTCAGGATTGACTGGTTTTATCTCCTTGCAGTCCAAGGGACTCTCCAGAGTCTTCTCCAGTACCACAATTTGAAAGCATCAAGCAAAACTTAGGACACCAGGCAGAAGAGTGGTCATGGGGACGAGGTAGATGTGGCAGAAGTAAGGAGGGATGGTTACAACTTGTCCATGTCACCTCAGTCCCCACTCCATGAATCCCAGACACCAGAGAGAGAAGAAGATTGATCTCACACTCTCCACTGGGGGCCCAACCCTCCCATTACACACCAGTGCTTTGGCCAGACTCGTCCAAGGTCTGAGTGGGCCAAGGACAAAAGGGATGGAATGCTCTGTGTCTGCAGGAACAGAGAGCCATCACGGTTGCCGTCTCATGGAGAAGGCAGGATCTGAGGTCATTGCCGGCCAGCTCAGAATCTGCAGCTCTTTTCCTGATACCCTCTTGTAACCATTTCCCAGATTTTTCTATGATGCCTAACATTCCTCTGGTTCTTAAATGAGTTTGACTTTGGGGATTTAAATCTGAGTTTACCTGCCAGTAGCCTAAGTTCCCCAAACATCCCTCTTATAAATGCCAACCCCAATATTTGTTTATAATACTTGAATTTCCTTTGGTTCATAAATGAGCTTTGCTTTGGGAGTTAAGATCTGTATATACCTGCCACTAGCCTAGACTACTCAAATATTCACCCTGTGTCCACCATCACCCCATTTGTCTTTTGGGGTCCTTTCCGGGCTCCACCCTGCCATCTCTGGTTAGTGTATCTTCCTCTTTGACCTCCTGTAATGGACTAGTCAGAGCCCCAGACACTATTTCTGCTAAGTTGTGTCCCATGGGACAGGACACCTCCCAAACAGGCGGCCAGCAGACAGATTGAGAAATCATATGAGCCAAAACAGCTGCTGTGGGGAGAGGCTAATAATCCAACATGATATGAGTACAGAAAATTACTGGCTGTCCAGAAGCAGAGAATTTTAGAAATGTACCTCATAGAACTCTTATTATACAGATCAGGAAACAGATCAGCAATTTCATCATACTTACAGAGCTGGCAATTCAAAAAACCAGCAGTTTGCACTGTACCTGGTAGGACTTGCTGTACTTGGGTGGGCAGCTGGTTCTACAAAGCAAAGGCTTGGGTGGCAGTGGGAGAGTAAATGAGTACTCTGGGCACAGGTACGGGGACAGAGCCAGCCGGAGAATGTGTTTACAATAGAGGTCTCATCAAGATGTGCCCAAGGGAGCTGAGTGGCAGGGGAGGGGGGCAGGTGCAAAAAGAAATACCCCAGAGCCACAGGGTGGCTAAGATGGGTAACTCAGCTGGAGAAGTAAGACTGGGCTCGTGAAATAGCTGGTGGGTCAAGTGATCAGAGAAGGAGCTTTAAAAGAAACCTGAAAGTCTTACTGTACTGGGTGGAGACCACACTAGAGAATCCATTATCAGTTGTTCTCAGACTTTGATGTATGTGCTCAGTCACTCAGTCATGTCCAGCTCTTTGCAATCCCATGGACTGTCACCTGTCACACTTCTCCGTCCATGGAATTTTCCAGGCAAGAATACTGGAGTGAGTTGCCATTTCTGACTCCAGGGAATCTTCCTGACCCAAGGATCAAAGCCCAGGTCTCTTGGGCCTGCTGCATTGGCAGGCTGATTCTTTACCACTGTGCCACCTGGGAAGCCCCACTTTGATGTATAAGATATAGATATCCAGTCTTAAAGATGCTGATTTACTCCTTGGAGTAAAGACTAGTAGTCTATGTTTTTTAACAACAACTGCATCACCCCATGATTCTGAGAATCATTACTGCCTATGAATATAATAAAGACCCAGGCTGTCTCCAAGGCTTTTGCAGCCTGTGTCTAGGTATGTGTTTTCCCTAGAGTCAAGATGCTGGGGGAAGGGAGTATTGAATATATAATTCTCAAAATAAGACCTTAAATTTGTAAAATTTAAAGGAAAAACAAATTCAAGGGATTATTGTTGATTTATAGTAACAGCATGATATATTTGCAAAAACATCATGAATATAGAATTAATATTGAATCTGAGTTTGAAGAAGGCACTGGGGCTACCGATGACAGACAAGCAAGGGAAGAAGACAATGATATGTTCATTTCTTTTCTGCACCGTGTAGAGTGAAAGCAACTCTAAGATTTGATGGACTTCCTGTAATCCCAGATACTGACAGCACCCAGCTTGTCAGCACCTGAGCCCTTTAAACAGCTCTATCAGCAGAGCTTCCAAGCAGAATAAAGAGGCAGATTGTCCATGGCTGCCTACAACTGAAACCGGAGCTGGCCAGACCCCGGCCAAGAGCGAACGCAACCCAGCCTAAGACAAGCACGCGAGCACACACAGGCATGAAAAAGAAACCCACGCTGGCTTTTCTTAACCATCAAAGTGTAGGAGTCACATGGGTAATACCTTTGCAAACAGCTCGCTAGTACTTAGTCATTTTTCACAGCTGATGGATTGTGTTTCCTTTAGTCTTTTGGATAACATTAAAAAAATAAAAAGCAACCAACACCACAGGGACTTCATTGAAATCACCAGGGACAATGAACTGCATTGAAATCACAGGGAATCCATGCTCCCCTCTTTATCTCCCTTTGCTCTATGTGTAGAAATACTTATATTTTTCAAAACAAGAAAGAATTTGAGACCCTGTGAAAATGTTATAAATTGTCCCTGTGAATCACCCTCTAGTCATCCAGAAAGAGGCCTCTCCATCCCGTTCCAGTAAATGTTATTCCAGTTCATGACTGTGCTTGCTGGCTGCTGTGAGATCTCTGGGAACGGCTTGGACCTGGCAAGGCAGGTCCTCAGGGTAATGGCCTTCCCTGCCTGCTGGAAAGAATCATTTTTAAGTTCAAAAACAAATATCATCTTTTACATCTCAGTTGCTGTGTTTTATTAACCTACTATGTCTGTTGAAGACATCTTGACCTAAATACTAAAATGTCCATTTGAATCTTTGTATATCTTAGCAATCGATTTTTTTCATATATTCATCTACAAATAGATATCAAATGCCTATCTTTCTCTCTACATGGCACAAACATTATCTGAAATGAGCATTCTATAAGAAAGAAAAACTTATACACAGCCAACAATTCTTGATTCATGTAAGATTTGATACATGATTAAGTGTCAAAATTAGGTAGACTTTCAAATTCCAAGTGATGTTCTCATTTGTAAATGTATTTGGCACATAAAGTGTCTCTATGTCAGAAATCACTCAAAGTGAGGATTTTAAGCCCAGCTATAAAACTAAGCTTTGTTTCATATGCCAGGGTTTCAGATAATGCTGGATTCTGTGAAGGGATATGAAGCATTACGTTTAACATGTAAGTAATTCTGTTCTTGCTTTTTTAACGTACGTGGATGGATTTTCATTTAAATCTGAAATTGCTGGGGTTCTATAAATGCATTTGTTGCTTCTAATGTATATTCTGATCAATAGTTTTCTCAGTTCATATCTATTGGGTGACCTTGTTGTGATTTGTGAGAAAGGATGTTTCTAGGAAAAAAAGGTTGACACAGTCCACTTGAGTGAGACTAATGACAATTTTGATATGATGAAATGTATTTGCCTATTCATTTCTTAAAAAGAATTACAGAGCTGGATTTGCACAGGTTAAATTTAAACTATTCATGGCTTAGGCCTTTTCATGTCTCTCTGTGAATTGGCCACTGTATATCTGTGTGTTATTTCAGGATTGCTTAGAAATAGATGCCAAGACAGAATTATACATGTAGGAGATTTACTGAGGGAGGAAGCAGGAAAAGGCAAGGAGATCCTTGATAAGGGGATACAGACCTGCTACCAGTAGAAGGAGAGGGGAAAAGAAGGAGGGTTGGATGGAAGAGTTGCAGATGGCAGTGAAATGTCAAGATAGTTTTGGCCAGGCCAATGGGAACTCCTTGGGCCTGGTGGAAAGTCCTGTGCCTCACAGAAATTAGCCTGTATTCATCTTCCCCATCCCCTCCCCACACTCTGTGCTCAGTCATGGCAAGGAGTAGCCCCTGGGAAGCAGGACAGCAGCACAAACACAGTGATGGATCCAGATGGGCAGCAGCTGAAAGCCCCCGCCAGTTAGGCTCCCTACAAAAGTTGACTCGAATAACACATCCTAATGTCCACCACTCTCTGTCAATAAAAGCCTCACCAAAGATGTGGAGAAATTGGAATACTTGTACACTGTTGGTGGGAATATAAAATTGTTTTCCACTATGGAAAACAATATGAAGCTTCCTCAAAAATTTTTAAATAGAACTACCATATAATCCAGAAATTTCACTTCTGGGCATAGAGTCCAAAGAATTAAAAACTGTGTTTCAAAAAGGTCTTTGCACACCTATGTTGACTGCAGGGGAACCAAGTGGTGGTCATCTTCACAGTAATCAAGAGGTGCAAGCAAGCCAGTGTCCTTCACTGGATAAGTGGGAAAACAAAATGTGCTAGAGACATGCACTGGAATAGTGCCCAGGCTTTAAAAAAAAAAGAAGGAAACTGTGACATGCTACAATGTGGATGAACCTCGAGGACATTATGTCACATTAAATAAACCGGTCACAGAAAGACAAATACTGTGTGAGTCCACTTATGTGAGGTATCTAAAGTAGTCAATATTTAGAGAAACGGAAAGTAATAGTGGCTGTCAGGGGCTGGAGGGAAGAGGAATGTGGAGTTATTAAGAATGTAGAGTTTCAGTTTTGCAAGGTAAACAATTTCTAGGGACCACAAAGTAAATATACATGATACTGCTGAACTGCACACTTAAGGTGGTTAAAATGGTAAGTTTTATATCTTTTAACCACAATTAAAATTTTTTAATTAATAAAAGTGTCATCAGAACCAAAGTTTGCAGATTGCATTTGTTCACTCATTTATTAAACAAATTGTTACTACGTGCTAGGCACCATGTCCCATTCTATAAATTCTACAGGAAATAAGCGAAGTCTATGGTGCTGGAGAAGACTCTTGAGAGTCCCTTGGCCAGCAACGAGATCCAACCAGTTAATCCTAAAGAAAATCAATCCTGAATATTCATTGGAAGGACTGAAGCTGAAGTTGAAGCTCCAATACTTTATCTGATGTGAAGAGCTGACTTATTGGAAAAGACCCTCATGCTGGGAAAGGTTGAGGACAGGAGGGGAAGTGGGTGACAAAGGATGAGATGGTTGGATGGCATCATCAACTCAATGGACTTGAGTTTGAGCAAACTCTGGAAGATAGTGAAGGACAGGGAAGCCTGTCCTTCCTGGTATGCTGCAGTCTATGGGGTTGCAAAGAGTCGGATACGACTGAGCAACTGGACAACAATGTACCCTCATAGAGTATATTGCATAGTGTATTGAACCCTTGTAAATACTGCCTGGTACTGAGGATCTCCTTCGCTAAAGACACGTTGCCCACGAATAGTGGTTGAGAAAATGCCTACTTTGGATCTTAATTGAAAGTGTTATTTTGAGATTGAATTTGTTGCCATTTACTTATTAGAAAATTCACAGAAATTCATCACAACTATATCAAATAATCCTCCTTGTGCTCTACCCTAATCTTTTAACTTTAATACATGGGATTGAACAATTACATAGGTCAGTATTTATTAAATATATTTGTCTACACCTTCAAAGTCTATGTGAATTTTCCCTCCAATAATTAAGTGTGAAACCTAGAATAGGGGGTGACAGAGACATACAGAATTGGGGGGATATAGTAGAGATGAGAAGAAACCACACTAGCATTTTTTCCCCCAATGTATATCCTGTTCCTACCTCAGTGCATGCTCATTATTATGTACTGCAAAGCCCCAAATTCCATCATTAAATATTAATCCCTTCAAGGTGAGGATTAGCCTCTCCAGGCTTTTTCTTTTTTTCAACTTGCAAATCATCTGAGAGAAATAATATATACCTGACCAACATCTTGTGTGGTTGAGTCTATCAGTCTCCTTTTCCTGGTGGAGGGGAAAGAATGTCATTTTGGGATCACAAGACACCTGGAAGTGAGAGGAATCAGAATTGATAAACTCCAAGTTTGTTTGTAGTCAAGACAGGAAAGCAAAAACACACGTTGCAACATCATCAGTGAGATGGATGGTGATGGGAAACTTACTCTGCAAGAACTCAGCATGAGCATCATCTCTGAGCATATTCTGGCCTTTTGCTTATGCTGTCATTGCAAAGGTATGCAAAGAAAGTCACGTTTCAAACCAATCCTGAATTTGCAGAACAGTAAAAGCCTAGATAATCCTTGACCTTTCAAGTGCCATCACGGGGCAGTTCACACTAATATTCACAACCTTCAGAGTTATCATCAAGTAAAATTGTTAAACAGATGAAAATGCATCTGGGTTGCCCTTATCTCTGCTTTTGATATCCACAAATTCCCCTTTCCTCACGCATCTGTATCCTGAGCTCTAACCAAGCCTTCCTGACCAGTGTATCATGTTTAGGACCCTTTCCAACTTTATGCATCATCATCGTCGTCATTATCACCATTGCCAGTATCTACCAGGTGTTTTCTCTTTGCAGGCACATTGCATACATTATCACATCTAACAGTCATGGCCCTGTTAGGTGTCTAGGTTCTGTCAGCATCCCCATTTAGTAGAAGGGTACATTGAGGCTCAGGAAGGTTAGGAAATTTGCACAGGTTTAAAGAGTTAGACAGAGGATGAGATGGCTGGATGGCATCACTGACTCCATGGACGTGAGTCTGAGTGAACTCCGGGAGTTGGTGGTGGACAGGGAGGCCTGGAGTGCTGCAATTCATGGGGTCGCAAAGAGTCGGACACGACTGAGCGACTGATCTGATCTGATCTGATCTGAAAGAGTTAGAATGTAGATGATCCAGATTTCAAATCCAGACTTGTCTGGCCCATACACTTACATCATACATGATCAATTTTGGCTACCAGTTTAGGGGAGGAGGGCACCAGGCACATTCCAAAATCTGTCTGAGAAGATGCTCTTCCTTACATACTACTGAGTACTTTATGTGCTGCTAGGTATGAATACACACATTTGTGCACAAGCTAAAGATCTAACTTGCCCTTAATGGACTGAGCTTCAGAAGTCTTGACATGGGGTCTATTCCGTACCAATCAACCCTGGACCATGCATTCCCATCGCAGAATTAGGGATCTGTTTGAGTTTTGTTTTATAGCTCAGAATCTTGCCCCCCCACCCCACCAATGCTTTTCTACTTGCATATCCACCAGGTTTCTCAGTAAAAACTCTAATGGTACACAGTCTCTATTGTGGTTCCCTGATTTCATTTACAAGCAGATGTAATCAGTCGACAGGAGTGGCATATTTAGCATTTTAAATCTGGATGAGGATGGCCATGTCAAGCCTTGTGATTAATTAAACTGCAAGTAGCTACTATCTGTGGTACATTAATCATTCAACACGTATTCAATGACTGTCTTCTTTGCCAAGCACTTTGCTAGATTCTGGAGATACAGTGAGCAAGGGAGACTTGTTTCTTGGCCACACAGAACCTATCATTTGTAACCCCAATACCCGATATGCACTAATAATCATCATTTCTTTGGATACGTATGTGCTTGGTACTTCACACAAACTAGCCCTAATATTTACAACCACTGTGTAAAGTAAGAAGATAACTGTGCCATTTTACAGATAAATAAACTGAGACTCAGAGAGGTTAAGTAATTTGCTCACTGTCATGTGGCTAATAAGGACAAAAACTGGAATCAAAATCAGTTGTTTTTGACTAAAAAGTCCATTCTCTCCTTTACATTATTACCTACAAGATAAAAGTGAGGGAACCTCACTTTTCCCCAGCCCCAGCCATTTCCCCCCCGACACCCTCCCTTCTATTACACGGTAGCTACTCTAGGGCCTAAGGAAACCTCTTTACCTTTTTACATTTCATCTTTCCTCACTGTAAAATGGAAATGACAATTATACTTTTACAAAAATGCTTAAATGATCCCAGAGCTATTAAAATGCTATGAAAACATTTATCAATACTAAATATCATTATTAACTTAATAATGTGATCCAACTTTATAAATCCCCCAAATTTCCACAGAAGATGAATTCATATTCCTCCTGCAGCCTCAGTGTGTGAAGGGATGGCTCACACAGCTTCCTCCCACATTAAGTGATAGTTCAAGCAAAAATTGGAGTTGCCTTTGGCTTCTTATAAGGCAAACCTCAGCTTTCTGGAAAGCTGTGCCAATGAGTATGATTCAGTTGAAAATCAATTTGACTAAATTGGTGGTAAAATAAAAGATCTGCCCATTTCAATAAAACATAGTAAAAAGAAAACACTGAAGTATATATAAAACAATTAACACTGCCTCTGGAACACTGGATTTGCTGACTCAATTGGGTATTTATATGGTTCAATTTTTCCTGGCATAGAGCCAGTTTATGCTGTAATACTAATAGACTTCACTTTTAGTTAATAGTAGAATAATTAACTAACCAGCAGAGTTTCCACACCAGAAGAACCCAATCCCCAGCATGGTGATTTCGCTGAATGGCAAATCAGAAATATATAGATTTCGATTTAAAGACTAACTTGTGTTCCTGGTCATGGTCAGTTGTGTCCAACTCTTTGCTACATGAACTGTAGCTTACCAGGCTCCTCTGTCCACGGGATTTCCCAGGCAAGAATGCTGGAGTGGTTTGCCATTTCTTTCTCCATTTATAGACTAAAAAACTATCTATATGATCAAAAGCCTAATGAAGTGATGTAAAAGCATTTTTCACTCTTCTATACTGTCCCTGAGGGCTGTGGATAATTCCAGTAAAGACTGGCACAGGGCTAGAGGCCACTACTTTGGAATGTTAAAATCATGAAATCTTAAAGCACCATACCCACATTTAAGCCCAGACTCTCCGCTCCCTTGTGGCTCAGGTGGTAAAGAATTCACCTGCAATGCGGGAGACCTGGGTTGGGAAGATCCCCTGGAGAAGGGAAAGGCTACCCACTCCAGTATTCTGGCCTAGAAAATTCCACGGACTGTATAGTCCATGGGGTCACAAAGAATTGGACACGACTGAGCGACTTTCACTTTCACTTTTCTCCGCTCCCGACAGTTCAACTGTGTCAAACAAAGGTGAGAGAGGCTGTTTACAATGAAATAAACAGCACCCCTATAAAAGACAGTCTGCATCTCAACAATGTTGAATCATTTTCACCAGCTCCTCAGTTCAGTTCAGTCACTCAGTGGTGCCCGAATCTTTGCAACCCCATGGACTGCAGCACACCAGGTTTCCCTGTCCGTTACCAACACCTGGAGCCTACACAAACTCACATCCATTGAGTCAGTGATGCCATCCAACCATCTCATCTTCTCTTGTTCCATTCTCCTTCCACTTTCAATCTTTCCTAGCGTCAGGGTCTTTTTCAATGAATCAGTTCTTCACATCAGGTGGTCAAAGTATTGGAGCTCAGCTTCAGCATCAGTCCTTCCAATGAATATCCAGGACTGATTTCCTTTAGGATAGACTGGTTGGATCTCCTTGCAGTCCAAGGGCCTCTCAAGAGTCTTCTCCAACACCACAGTTCAAAAGCATCAATTCTTTGGTGCTCAGCCTTCTTTATAGTCCAACCCTCACATCCATACATGACTACTGCAAAAACCATAGCTTTTACTACATGAACCTTTGTTGGCAAAGTAATGTCTCTGCTTTTTAATATGCTGTCTAGGTTGGTCATAGTTTTTCTTCCAAGGAGCAAGCGTCTTTTAATTTCATGGCTGCAGTCACCATCTGCAGTGATTTTGGAGCCCAAAAAAATAGTCTCACTGTTTCCATTGTTTCCCCATCTATTTGTCAAGAAATGATGGGATCAGATGCTATGATCTTAGTTTTCTGAATGTCAAGTTTTAAGCCAACTTTTTCACTCTCCTCTTTCACTTTCATCAAGAGATTCTTTAGTTCTTCACTTTCTCTTGTGGTATCATCTGCATATCTGAAGTTATTGATATTTCTCCCAGAAATCTTGATTCCAGCCTGTGCTTCAACCAGCCTGGCATTTGGAATGATGTACTCTGCATATAAGTTAAATAAGCAGGGTGACAATATACGACCTTGACGTACTCCATTCCCGATTTGGAACCAGTCTGTTGTTCCATGTCCAGTTCTAACTGTTGCTTCTTGACCTGCATACAGATTTCTCAGGAGGCAGATCAGGTGGTCTGGTATTCCCAACTCTTCAGATGAATTCTTATAGAAAGCCTGCAGCCACATGCATCATTCTCTTCTCTTAGAATAACCAGATTCAGAGACTGTGTCACTAATATCTGGGGGTTCCTTAAAATTTGAAAGCCAGAAGAACACCTTTTAGTAAGCTGTGGCTCAGACAGTAAAGCGTCTGTCTACAATGCAGGAGACCCGGGTTCAATCCCTGGGTTGGGAGGATCCCCTGGAGGAGGAAATGGCAATCCACTCCAGTACTATTGCCGGGAAAATCCCATGAACAGAGAAGCCTGGTAGGCTACAGTCCATGGGGTCGCAAAGAGTCGGACACAACTGAGTGACAGGGCTATAGGGCTGTAGTAGCTTAGAGGGGCTTCCCAGGTGGCTCAGTGCACCACAGAGACGTGGAGACACAAGAGATGCAGTTTCCATCCCTGGGTCAGGAACCCACTCCAGTGTTCTTGCCTGGAGAATTCCCTGAACAGAGGAACCTGGCAGGCTACAGACCATGGGGTCGCAAAGAGTCGGACATGACTGAGCACGCTTGTGCAGCCTAAAGAGTTAATATAGCGGCTCTCAAAGTGTGGTGCCAGGAATCACTGAAGTATCACCTAAAAATGTGCAAATTGTCAGGCTTTCTCCAAAACTCCGTGGAATCAGTAGCTCTGTGTTTGAGCCCAGCAATCTGCATTTTAACAGACCCTTCAGGCAATTCTGCTGCACGCCAGAGTCTGAGAACCACTGAGTTAATAATATGCATCCCCATCATTTCTGATTTATTCTCGGGATATAAAACTCTTACAGCTTAGCTTGGAAGTCATGAAGTAGAAAGTTCAGCAACTAACAGACAAAGCTGAGTTTGATAGCAGATTGACTTGCTTGATGGAATCTCTGTATGAAGTTTCAAAATATGGAAAATTGAGTTCTGAAATGTTATGATGTTGGTATTGGCAACCAGTACTGCTGAACTGCAGAGAAATACAGGATCCTCCTGCTGTTTCCTTTTCGCTGAATTCCTTTCTGGCCTCTTGGAAAGGCTCCCTTGAGGCATTTCTGAAAATATAAACCTCCCCATGTAAATGAGTTGTTTACCCTCCTGATCATTTGTTAGAAAGCATTGAATTTTGCTGAATCAGGAGTAATTGCTTTTGACAAGCATACACATAAAACAGTAAGTGATACTGAAAGCACTTGGTGCAAGTCTCAAAACTTGGAATGCTCTAAATTTTTAATAATGGGTCATGCCATTTGGCACATCTTTTCTTGTAATCTTAAACAAAATCAGGCCAACCAACAGAATAATGAAAAGTGAGTACTGAGTTGAACACAAATGAGATCTTATTCTGATGGAGAGACAGAACGCAAGACATATTAGAGACTGGAAAATGCTGGGGCTTTTAAATAAAAGTTTACGTTAGTCTGTCTCAATACTACTTAACTAGGAAGAGACAAATCTATAGAGAGAAAAACTGGACTCAAGGAAATGAACTTTTTTTTTTTTTTTTTTTACTGCTCCAAGAACAGAGAAAAATAATTTTTTAAAAAAGGCAAACACTATTTAAAAAAATAGCTATCTTCCAGATGTAGTTGTATTTTAATTCTTTAGTAATTTTAATTTATGTATATTTAGCTCACTTTTTCTCACTTTTAAATTATGAAATTTAGTATTAAATGCCAATAATAAATTCAACTATAGAAAAGGAGATAGTAAAAGGTAAAATATGTCCCCCATGCTATTAATTTCTTCATTTTTTTTCTATCCATACTCTAAGAAGTTGCCACTGAAAATTGTTTTTTATAGATATTTCCAGCCTATTATTTGTGCATATCTTTAAATGTGAATCATATTTCTATTAGTCTTTTACTATATCATGTGAAATTGGTTTGATGAATATTCACCAAATTTGGAATATATACTTGAAAACATCTTAGTTAAAGAGCAGCTTCAACTGTTGCTCCAAAATTGAACATGAAAAGGGCAAACATTTGAATTCCATGTATTTTTATTTGGGATCATGTTGCTTCTCCTGTGAGCACTGGCCTACAGCATGCTACTGCTACTGCTAAGTCACTTTAGTCATGTCCGACTCTGTGCGACCCCATAGACGGCAGCCCACCAGGCTCTGCTGTCCCTGGGATTGTCCAGACAAGACCACTGGAGTGGGTTGCCATTTCCTTCTCCAATGCATGAAAGTGAAAAGTGAAAGTGAAGTCTCTCAGTCATATCCGACTTTTAGCGACCCCATGGACTGCAGCCTACCAGGCTCCTCCGTCCATGGGATTTTCCAGGGTCTACAGCATAAGCCAAGATAAATTACAGCAAGTATATATTTAATTAATAATATTTAGGTGATTCTTGAGAAAAAATGAACATAAAAGCTTTGTTTTATGTTTAGTATGAAATAAGGCATTGTACATATTGTCATGTACCATGAATTTTTCACTGTATTTATTGTAAATAACTTTGAATGTCAGTTTACATAGCCATCCTATGAATACTGACTGTGTCGTGATTTATTAAGATTCTCCTCATTGATATGTTTTGGTTGTTTCCATGTTTGTTACCATAAAAGATTCTTCAGTAGCCATCCTTGTACCTTAGTTGTTGAATATTTTTGTAATTTTTTTGAATAATTCACTAGAGTAGATTCATAGAGGTAAACTTTTTGACTAGAGAGCAAAGAACTTTAGAGTTTTATCTTGATCAGATCAGATCAGTCGCTCAGTCGTGTCGAACTCTGCGACCCCATGAATCGCAGCATGCCAGGCCTCCCTGTCCATCACCAACTCCCAGAGTTCACTCAGACTCACATCCATCGAGTCAGTGATGACATCCAGCCATCTCATCCTCTGTCGTCCCTTCTCCTCCTGCCCCCAATCCCTCCCAGCATCAGAGTCTTTCCCAATGAGTCAACTCTTCACATGAGGTGGCCAAAGTACTGGAGTTTCAGCTTTAGCATCATTCCTTCCAAAGAAATCCCAGGGCTGATCTCCTTCACAATGGATTGGTTGGATCTCCTTGCAGTCCAAGGGACTCTCAAGAGTCTTCTCCAACACCACAGTTCAAAAGCATCAATTCTTCGGCATTCAGCCTTCTTCACAGTCCAACTCTCACATCCATACATGACCACAGGAAAAACCATAGCCTTGACTAGATGAATCTTTGTTGGCAAAGTAATGTCTCTGCTTTTGAATATGCTATCTAGGTTGGTCATAACTTTCCCTCCAAGGAGTAAGCATCTTTTCATTTCATGGCTGCAGTCACCATCTGTAGTGATTTTGGAGCCCAGAAAAATAAAGTCTGACACTGTTTCCACCGTTTCCCCATCTATTTCCCATGAAGTGATGGGACCCGATGCCATGATCTTCGTTTTCTGAATGTTGAGCTTTAAGCCAACTTTTTCACTCTCCACTTTCACTTTCATCAAGAGGCTTTTGAGTTCCCCTTCACTTTCTGCCATAAGGGTGGTGTCATCTGCATATCTGAGGTTATTGATATTTCTCTGGGCAATCTTGATTCCAGCTTGTGTTTCTTCCAGTCCAGCGTTTCTCATGATGTACTCTGCATAGAAGTTAAATAAACAGGATGACAATATACAGCCTTGACGTATTCCTTTTCCTGTTGGGAACCAGTCTGTTGTTCCATGTCCAGTTCTAAATGTTGCTTCCTGACCTGCATACAAATTTCTCAAGAGGCAGATCAGGTGGTCTGGTATTCCCATCTCTTTCAGAATTTTCCACAGTTTATTGTGATCCACACAGTCAAAGGCTTTGGCATAGTCAATAAAGCAGAAATAGATGTTTTTCTGCAACTCTCTTGCTTTTTCCATGATCCAGCGGATGTTGGCAATTTGATCTCTGGTTCCTCTGCCTTTTCTAAAACTAGCTTGAACATCAGGAAGTTCATGGTTCACATATTGCTGAAGCCTGGCTTGGAGAATTTTGAGCATTACTTTACTAGCGTGTGAGATGAGTGCAATTGTGCGGTAGTTTGAGCATTCTTTGGCATTGCCTTTCTTTGGGATTGGAATGAAAACTGACCTTTTCCAGATAGGCAATGCCAAAGCACTCTGTTAAAAGACAACAGAGAATAAAGGCAGCATCTATATTCCCACAGTCTCCAAATCTGAATAGTATAACTGTTCAAACACCTTTGTTCTAGTAGTTATAAAGAAGTATTTTGCTTCAAGATTTGTTTCTTTGTTGGAGGATTTGAAAAACCATTCTGTGGGTTGTCTTTTCACTTTCTTGATGGTGAAACACAAAAGTTTTTAATTTTTAAGAAGTCTAGTTTATATTTTTCTATTGTTGCTTATGTTTTGGGTATCCTACTTAAGGAGCCATTGCTTAATCTAAAGTCAGAAAGATTTAGTGTACATTTTCTTCTAAGAATTTTATAGTTTTAGTCTTATATTAGATTGCTGATGCATTTTTAGATTTTGTATATTGTGTGAGGTAGGAGTCCAGCTTCATTCTTTTACAAGTGCATATCCAATTTTCCCGACTCCATTTGTTTAAAAACCTATTCTGTCCTCCATTGAATCGCCTGGTACTTTTGCCAAAGATCGTTTGCTTGTAAATACGATTTATTTCTATATTATCAGTTCTATTCCATTGACCTTTTTGTTGATCTTTTTGCCAACGTCTCACAGTCTTGACTGCTATAGCCTTGTAGTAAGTTTTGAAATTGGAAACTTTGAGTCCCTTAATTTTGTTCCTTTTCGAGATGATTTTAACTATGTAGCTCCCTTTCAAGTGAATTTTATTACCACCTTGTTGATTTCTGCAAAAGCTATTCAGAATTTTGATAGTGATTGTATTGAATATGTAGATGAATTTGGGGAGCATTATACTCTACAGGTCCAAATTTTAAAATATATATATATTTGTCTAATAACATGTTGGCCAACTTAAATTTATGAAACTTGATAGTTTTATTCATCCATTCAACACACCTAACAAACAGTATATTCAAGGCACTATGCAAGGAATTCCAGAATAAATACAATTCAGTGATTCCTTCCAGAAATTCATATACATGTATGTGTGTAGATGACATATTCACAGGTAATTGGAATTCAAGGCAGTATAAAAATGCCACATGCAATATGACATTTTTCCTGTAGCATCAACTATGGCAGGGAAAGCTTCTTGGAAGGAAAGCATTCCAGATAGGGAGTGAGGAACAATAGCTATAACCCCTTCCTAGTACTCTTGCCTGGAAAATCCCATGGATGGAGGAGCCTGGTAGGCTGCAGTCCATGGGGTTGCTACGAGTCGGACATGACTGAGCGACTTCCCTTTCACTTTTCACTTTCTGCATTGGAGAAGGAAATAGCAACCCACTCCAGTGTTCTTGCCTGGAGAATCCCAGGGATGAGGGAGCCTGGTAGGCTGCCATCTAATGGGGTCTCACAGAGTCAGACACGACTGAAGCGACTTAGCAGCAGCAACCTAATATTATAAAAATTCTATTTCCCAATCTACTTTAGACAGTTATTCAGTTCTTACAGATCTGTTTCATCATATTGATATAAAAGAAAGAGTGATAAAACGAGCTTCAGTGACTATGTATATTCAAAGTTTCTACCTCATCTGATGCTTGGAGGCAGTTGGCAGCACTTCTACTGCTGGACAATGAGTAGAGACTTCCTTCTGGCTAAAGGCCCAGGAATAAGTTCTAAATTCTACCACTCATCCTTTTGCTGTTTTTGTTTTTCAGTTGCTAAGTCTGATTCTTTGCAACTCCATGGACTGCAGAACGTCAGGCTTCCCTGTCCTTCATTGTCTCCTGGAGTTTGCTCAAATTCGTGTCCACTGTCCGTGATGCCATCCAAACATCTCATCCTCTGTCATTCCCTTCTCCTCCTGCCCTCAGTCTTTCCCAGCATCAGGGTCTTTTCCAATGAGTTGGCTCTTCGCATCAGGTGGCCAAAGTATTGGAGCTTCAACTTTAGCATCAGTCCTTCCAATGAATATTAAGGGTTGATTGCCTTTAGGATTGACTGATTTGATCTCCTTGCTGTCCTAGGGACTCTCAAGAGTCTTCTCTAGCATCACAATTCAAAAGCATCAATTCTTCGGAACTCAGTCTTCTTTATGGTCCAACTTGCATATGCATATGTGACTAGTGGAAAAACAGCAACAGCATGAGAAATTTTTGGCAAAGTGATGTCTTTGTTTTTTAATATGCTGTCTAGGTTTGTCATAGCTTTCCTTCCAAGGAGGAAGTGTCTTTTAATTTCATGTTTGCAGTCACCATCCGCAGTGATTTTGAAGTCCAATAAAATAAAATCTGTCACTATGCTACACTAAGTCACTTCAGTCGTGTCCGACTCTGTGTGACCCCATAGACGGCAGCCCACCAGGCTCCCCCATCCCTGGGATTCTCCAGGCAAGAACACTGGAGTGGGTTGCCATTTCCTTCTCCAATGCATGAAAGTGAAAAGTGAAAGTGAAGTCGCTCAGTCGTGTCCAACTCTTAGCGACCCCACGGACTGCAGCCCACCAAGCTCCTCCATCCATGGGATTTTCCAGGCAAGAGTACTGGAGTGGGGTGCCATTGCCTTCTCCGAAATCTGTCACTGCTTTCACCCAATTCTTTACTGGCTGGAATAGTGATTTGCATATCACTGTATGGCTTCCCTAGTGACTCAGTGGTAAAGAATCTGCCTGCCAATGTGAGAGACTCAGGTTCAATGAGGAAAATGACAACCCACTCCAGTATTCTTGCCTGGGAAGTCCCATGGACAGAGGAGCCTGGCAGCTATAGTCCATGGGTTGTAAGAGAGTCAGACACTGAACAACAACAACAAATATCACTGTGATTCTTGTTACTGAGTTTGATCTTAAACCCTTTGGTCTGCGTGGATATTATCAACGATAATTTTGGAACACACATATGTATTCCAGTACTAAGGTATGAACTAAAGCTGAATGTGGACCAAAAAATAAACTGCCCACCCAGAAAGTCATATAACCCACGCTTGAATTTAACAGAAGAAAAATAAATCTGTGCCCTTTACTTTGAGCAAGGCAGTAGAAAGAATTTGGAAGACTGTTGAATCATCTATGCACTTCTCAGCTTGAGATGTATTTTTTTTACTAACTGTATCCTTCTCCACTTCTGTCTTTTTTTGCTGAGGTAAAGGGATAGAATCAAGGCCCAGAACAACCATAACTGTTTTAGATTGGGAGTGGGTGGGAGAATGACTTCCCCCCCATAACTGGGCAGCTGACCTGCTGGGCTGTGGCAGGGCGCCATGTGTACATTAGCCAAATGGCTTGCAGTGCTGCCAGCAACCACGCATGAGGGCAGCACAGCTACCCCCAGAGGAGCTCACTGTCCCCTCTGGAGAGGAACATTGCTCCACCCACGCCCACTGGCCGGCATCTGTGTAGCAAGGATTTTTTTCAAAGTGTGGCTAAGAGCAGCTTTTTTTTTTTTTTTTTTTGGAATAAACATTTATCCTCTTGGGTTAACATCTACATTTAAGTCCCTCAAACGCAAAGGCACATTGCTGCCTCCAAAGAAGTCTATCAATTGCTTAGAAGCAGAGGAAACCTGATGCCCCCTTCACCTCCTCCTAAATTCTAGGCTTTGAAAGAGTCTTGCTGAGGGCTTCCTTGGTGGCTCAGTGGTAAAGAATCTGCCTGCCAGTACAGGGGACATGGGTTCAATTCCTGGTCTGGGAGGATCCCACATGCTGCAGGGCAACCAAGCTCCGGTGCCACAACTGCTGAGCCCATGTGCTAGAGCCCAAGAGCCACAACTGCTGAGCCCAGTGCTGAAGACCAAGAGCCACAACTGCTGAGCCCATGTGCTGGAGACCAAGAGCCACAACTGCTGAGCCCATGTGCTGGAGACCAAGAGCCACAACTGCTGAGCCCATGTGCTGGAGACCAAGAGCCACAACTGCTGAGCCCATGTGCTGGAGACCAAGAGCCACAACTTCTGAGCCCATGTGCTAGAGCCCAAGAGCCACAACTGCTGAGCCCATGTGCTGGAGACCAAGAGCCACAACTGCTGAGCCCATGTGCTGGAGACCAAGAGCCACAACTGCTGAGCCCATGTGCTGGAGACCAAGAGCCACAACTGCTGAGCCCATGTGCTGAAGCCCAAGAGCCACAACTGCTGAGCCCATGTGCTGGAGACCAAGAGCCACAACTGCTGAGCCCATGTGCTGGAGACCAAGAGCCACAACTGCTGAGCCCATGTGCTAGAGCCCAAGAGCCACAACTGCTGAGCCCATGTGCTGGAGACCAAGAGCCACAACTGCTGAGCCCATGTGCTGGAGACCAAGAGCCACAACTGCTGAGCCCATGTGCTGGAGACCAAGAGCCACAACTGCTGAGCCCATGTGCTGGAGACCAAGAGCCACAACTGCTGAGCCCATGTGCTGGAGACCAAGAGCCACAACTGCTGAGCCCATGTGCTGGAGACCAAGAGCCACAACTGCTGAGCCCATGTGCTAGAGCCCAAGAGCCACAACTGCTGCGCCCATGTGCTGCAACTCCTGAAGCCCACACACCCTGGAGCTTGTTTCTGCACCAAGGGAAGCCACCACAGTGAGAAGCCCCAACACGGCAACTAGAGAGTGGCCTATGCTTGCCTCAACTAGAGAAAGCTCAGAGCAAGCAGCAACGAAAAGCCAGGGCAGCCAAAAATAAATAAATTAAACCATGTTTTTTAAAAAAAGGAAGAGTCTTGATAACTAGGCTGTGACTCTGACTAATAAGGGATAAAAAGCATTCCTGAGGTGAATGTGCCAATAATCAGTCCTAAAACCCCTTCACCATCACTCGATCAGAAGTATCTTCATATCCTCTGCAGTACATTTCCCTTGGTCTGTCCTTTCCTAACTTTATCCCCTCTTCAAGACTGTCCTGTGCTCACTGAAATTTGATTTCAGCTCCGTAAATGATGTTATGATCTTGTCTTCATTTGAAATTTTGATACAGTGATCGCCTCCAGATTTCGTTCATCATAGATTTTTTTTTTTTTTTTTGGTATCCAGTTTTCTTTTTCATAGTGTTATATTCAAATATTATTTATCTTGATGACTAAGCTTTTTTGGTGCTCTGTACATTCTGTCCCCAGGCAAGTGACTCCCTGATCTTGCCCTTGTTCAAGCCTTAATCAGCAGGGTTACACTCAAAGGCTGAGCAGTCATTGCCCTCTCTCTGTCATGGCCTCAACAACCAAAGCTCTTTGGAAGTACTAATACAGCTGTGAAGATACAGGGTTCTAATAATAAATTCCCTTGTACCAGAGTCAGTGGTGCTGGAAATCAGGACAACAGCATGTCTTCCTGTAGCTGTGTTTCTGTGGAATCCTTCTAGGAATGTTATGGAAAACATTTTAAAGACACATTCCCTATAACATTATTTATTTGTTCTTGTATTGAGTTTTGTTGTGAGGTGCTGTTTTAGTTAAGTATAAAATCGTAAAGTACAATGAAGAGAAAATCTTGAGGGATATGTTATTATTTATTCTGAGATAGTAATCTCCTCCTGGTATATGAATGCTGATCAAGCAAAGTGAAAACATTATGGAAAATAAATGATGATGTGAAGCTGACACATTTATTTTCAAAGCAAGAGATATGGATCCTGTAAAAACTTTCCACTATTAAGCCTGTTTCTATTATTCAACATGATTGATGTATGTTTAATGATTTTTATCTGATGTGTCTGGGAATGTAGAAATGCAATTGCTTAGGTTAGTGTATGATTCTTTCTTAACAAGTGAAGATTGTTTTATGCACAAAGCAGAGAGCTTTCTTCTCAATTTAGGTTCTTCTTAGAGAATCACCGGGCATGGCTCCTTCACCTTGAGAGATGCAGTCCAGCTACTAGCTTTGACTTAATGGTCCTTGTGCTCCTAGTAACCTCACATTTGTGGAAAAGTTTTATGTGTGTGGCTTTGTTCACCTGCTCATAGCATCATCTTGCAGAAGGTCATTGTTATTACAGTTTTTGTCTTCCAGTTTCACAGAGGAGGAAAGTGAGGCAAAAAGAGGATGAAGGAAATGTGTAGCTGTGCACTGAACTAGCAGTGGGCTCATGGGCTTCCCTGGTGGCTCAGACAGTAAAGAATCTGCCTGCAATGCAGGAGATCTGGGTTTGATTCCAGGGTCGAGAAGATCCCCTGGAGAAGGAAATGGCAACCCACTCCAGTATTCTTGCCTGAAGATTGCCATGGACGGAGGAGCCTGGCAGGTTATAGTCCCTGGGGATGCAAACAGTCGGACATAACTGAGGGACTAACACTGCAATACACTACCCACTCCAGTATTCCTGCTGGAGAATCCCATGGACAGAGGAGCCTGGTGGCTACAGTCCATGGGGTCGAAGAGAGTCAGACACAGCTGAGTGACTAATACTTTCACTTTCAGGACTACATGCTCCATCTTTTTGATTACGTTGCCTGTTCTCTCCTCTTAGCTAAACAAAACGAAAGATCAATTAATTTTTGTGTTTAGATTATTGGGCTTCCCTGGTGGCTCAGACAGTAAAGAATGAAAGAAAAGAAGGAAAGTGAAGTTGCTCAATCGTGTCCAACTTTCTGTGACCCCATGGACTATAGCCTGCCAAGCTCCTTGATCCATGGGATTTTTCAAGCAAGAATACTGAAGTGAGTTGCCATTTCCTTCTCCAGAGGATCTTCTTGACCCAGGGATTGAACCTGGGTCTCTTGCACTGCAGGCAGACTGAGCCTCCAGGCTGAGCCACCAGGGAAGCCAGATAGTAAAGAATCCGCCTGAAATGTGGGAGACCTGGTCTCGATCCTTAGGTGGGAAGATCCACTGGAGGAGGGCACGGCAACCCACTCCAGTATTCTTGCTTAGAGAGTCCCTATGAATAGAGGAGCTAATATACCCACAAACACATGAGATTCCATGTTTTACATATTAATTATATCCCTCTTACGTATCCTGGAACACAAGCCATGTCTGAGAGCTAACCTCTATCTTTCTATTTTTATCTGATTTACCTTTCCTTAATCATGCTAAGAGGTCCTCCCATGTTCAAAAGAATTCAAGGAGGGGAATGGGCAGCAGGAACAAGAAGCCCTTTAAAGTGTTGCTGTTTGAACTGATCTTACCAGAAACCTAATAAGACACTCAACCTACAGGATCAGATTTGTCTTTTTCTATTATATTTGCCATTGCTCCCTCTTATTTATTCTGATCTCTTTCTTGGGGCATATGTTATTCATATTTGGGGAATTCCTTCTATGCATTTTATATCAAATATCTTTTGAAATAATTTTCTCTCTTTGTCCCTTCTGATTCTGGAACCCATTTCCATCTGTGTCCTCCAACTTATTCCATTTATTTCCTACAGTTTCCATTGTGCCAGTTCTTCTAATGTAAATGTTATCAGTGGAAGGACTGATGCTGAAACTGAAGCTCTAATACAGTGGCCACGTGATGCAAAGAGCCAACTCATAGAAAAAGACCCTGATGCTGGGAAAGATTGAAAGCAAATAGAGACGGGGACAACAGAGGATGAGATGGTTAGATAGCATCACCAATTCAATGGACATGAATTTGAGCAAGTTCGGAAGATAGTGAAGGACAGGAGAGCCTGGCGTGCTGCAGTCCATGGGGTTGCAGAGTTGGACACAAATCCTGTAATCATACTTTGGTTTTCTCTTGAACTTTCCCTGTCCCCTTTATAGTTCCCTATTTATTTCTATTTGCTTCTCAGCCAGAAAAATTTTGTCGTGTTCTGTTTTGAAATCCCAGTCTGCTGTTGTATAACTTCATATTTAACATCTTAGTTCACAAGTCCATATGCTCCTAATTTTTACTAAGAACCAAAGCAGGTATTTCTCATTTCTGCAAATGCTTGTGGTTCCCACAGTGCCTTTAGTTAAATCTCTTCTTCCATGCTATGAATGCTTTTAATGGGCCATATGCTGTTTTGTTCTGTTACTCATGTATGAATGAGAAAATGTACAGTAGGGAATTTCTCTGTGTGCATATATACTCCTGGGTTCCTAGATTGCTCTTAAAAACTATTTCTCAGATATTAAGCTAGAAGACTGACACCTGTGGGTTCCTAGCCACCTGAGAAGTGGTGCGGAGAGAGGAGAACCCCAAGGAGCAAGCAACCCCCATGATAACTCCTATACCCACACCTGCCTTCCTCATGCAGCCTTGATGCTTGACTGGAGGCCCTGATGCTCACAAATCTTCAAATCAGAAGCAGCCCTGGACCGTCCAGCCTTCTCTGGATGTGGCCACCTCCTCTCTCAGTGGTTCTGCTCACACTTTTGCAGCACCTGCTACTCACTGCTTCTGTGCTCATGGCATGAATCCAGGGCCCCCCAGAGGTACTAATATGCGGCTTAGCTCTAAACAGTTAAATGAAACCCTAGCAGTGCACTCCCCCCAGTAAGACACTTTGATTGCAACCATGTCAGGGTGAGATTTTGATGTAAACTTTTGGACACATTGTCTTGTAGCCAAATGAGCCCATAAGAGTGTAAAATCAATGGTTCTCTATCACAAGCATCACCAGCTAGAATCTGCAAAAACATCCCTGAACCCAATGTTGATTATGGTAGACTTAAAAAAAATTATTATTTGTCTTTTGTTTTTGGTTGCACTGGGTTGTCTTCGTTGCTGCACAGAGACTTTCCCCAGTTGCGGAGGGCTGGGGCTACTCCGTGTTTGCCATGCGCAGGCTTCTCATTGCCGTGGCCTCTCCTGCTGTGGAGCACAGGCTCGAGGTGCAGAGCTGCAGCAGTTGCAGCACGTGGGCTCAGTAGTTGCTGGCCCTGGGGCACACAGGCTTCGGTAGTTGTGGCACAGGGGTTCATTAGTTATGGCTCATGGGCCCTAAAACATACAGGCTTCGGTAGTAGCGGCTCAGTAGTTGTGGCTCACAGAACAGTAGACTTTTATATCTCTTATGATTTCTTAAATTTCTATATTGTTAATCCCCGCCCCCAATATAAAATCCTTAGAGAACCAAGTCAATACAAAGTCTCAGTTGGGTGTGGGACTCTACAGTCAGACCTTTGAGATTAAACTCTGACTCCACCACTTATTAATTGTGTGACCCTAAGAAAAGCTCATATACCTCAGTTTCCTGGGCTGGGTTACCATTTCCTCCTGCAGGGGATCTTCCCTATCCAGGAATCAAGCCTGCATCTTCTGCAGTTCTTGCATTGGCAGGTGGATTCTTTACCACTGAGCCACCTTAGAAGCCCTCCTCAACTATAAAATGGGGAAAATAATACACCAGACTCAGTATTCTTTAAAATTAAAATAAATTACTTAGTATACTTAAGGCTTTAGACTAGTGCTGTCATGGGCTAAACAGTTGATTAACTTTAGATAGCATATTTTTAAAACATTTTTATAAGTAATAAATGCACATTTTCTGGAAGAAACGTGAATACTCAGAAGATTATAAAAGAATTAAAGCTTACACTCCTAACCCTTCTAGATCTCATTCCTTTCCATCCTGCATTTAGCATAGAGCAGTGAGTAGTTGGGGGCTTATAAATCATATTTTAGGACCACCTGGTGCAATTCCTCTCATATATTGAGCATGCAATAAGTGTTAGCTTACCTAAAGTGTCCATCCATGTGATTCCAGGGCATCTTCTGTATCTCTGGCCCACAGACCATTTCCTATTGGCACAGGGCATCAGAGACCACATATCCTGACCAAAATGATTTAGAGATGCTGTTTTTAAAGAGACATTAATAAGAGTTATAAACCCATTTATTCTAGACTACAGAGAAAGTATAAAAGCCGGTTATACTTAGGTACCAAAATTATGAGACAAGCCCAAAGGCCACCTGGAGGATCTTTAAGGGCCACCAGTGGTCATCAGACCACACTTAGAGAACTGCCAGTTTATGTCTGTTTATATATCCCAATAGAGGGCTTGCTTTTTAAAATGACACTGCTCTATTGTTTTGTCACAGTCAGCTTGGGCTTCACTTATACATTACCACATCCTTTTTCTGCTCTAGGGGGATACAGCAAGTTTAAAATTAGTTTTTATTGCTCTATTTCATTTTTAGTGTCATATAAAATACAGTTTGTAAAGACTCAAGCATAAGCCTACAAATGTTTCTATCGATGCCATCAAGAAAATAGAATAACTCCTGAAAGCATAACATGAAAAAAAAATTAATTGCAGTTTTTCTGAGCTGTCTTCTTCCTTCCTACCAAGTTCTAGTCCTATTTTTCTATTTCTCTCCTTTGAGGCCCAGCTTTGGAATTGGCACTGACTAGTCAGAGTGGCCATTAAAGATTCCATTGAACTGAATGTGCCAAGCAAACATAAATGCCAAAGTCCTGAATAAACACACTGCCTGGAGCTCTGCGAGTCAAGAAGGGATGATGCTTGTATAGGTCAGAGGCACTGGGCCTCCCAGCAGCCATCAACCACACATGGATTCT
This sequence comes from Bos indicus x Bos taurus, assembly GCF_003369695.1. Classification (NCBI taxonomy): domain Eukaryota; kingdom Metazoa; phylum Chordata; class Mammalia; order Artiodactyla; family Bovidae; genus Bos; species Bos indicus x Bos taurus. Next base: position 34,726,217 of record NC_040095.1, read on the forward strand.
GCATCTGAATGACAGTGCAGATTTCTGACTTAAGATCCAGCCCTCTAGGCAGGAAGCCTGATCCGGAAAGCTTGAAAAACCAGCAATCTGTAGGAAATAAATAAGGGACATTTGCTCCCCGAGTATTTCCTGTTTTAAAGAAGAAGTAAGAGAACAACTAAATTTGCTATCATCTCTTCAAGACTCTGATTTTTTTTTTAAATACTAAAAACAGTTTTCAGGGAGCCAGCCTCAAAGAGGCGACCTATGCTAACTGGAATTGTGGGAAGATTTCCTCATAACACTTAGCAATTCTTCACAGCACTGGAGGAGGAGTCAAGACATATGACTTATGACCATGAGTTCTTGGGCACTTCATGAACCACCGCTAATCTATATTTTTAAATCAGCATCATGGATTTTTTTGATGGTCTATATTTACCTCTAGGGTGCTTTCTAGGTTTAGAATCTTCTTTTGTTCTTTTGGTGCACAATATATCCTTCGAATGATTTTATATACTCTGAATTTGATAGTACAATAGTAAATAAGAAAGTAATACAATACTAACTTCAAGCTAGTGTAGATTTGAACACTCTTTTGTCTTCTAAATCCATGCCAATCATTATATTAGTGCACATCCCACCCTCTTATTCTTAAAGCTCACTGAAGAAAAGGTTGGAGATTATATAAATATAAAATATAAATTATATATATGCATAAAATGAATAAATAGAATATATATTCTAGTTCACTGAGAGACCTTTACATATAATATATATAATGCATATATGTATAACTTTGTAATATATATAAAACTCTGACAAAGCACTAAATTTCACAATATATAAAGAACTACAAATCAGTAAGCAAAAAAGAGCAATCTTATAGAAAAATGATTAAAAGACTTGAGGAGGCATTTCACAGGAAAAGGGCAACTGCATTGGCAATAAACATATGAAATGATGCTCATCTTCTTTGGTGGCCAGGAAAGTGCAAATTAAAACTATGCTAAGGAATACATATATGAGCAAAGCTAGAAAGTTCAAGTGATGGTGAAGATGTGGAACAAGAGAAATATTCATGCACTGTAGGCGGAGAGATAAATTTGCATAACTCTGGAAAGCAGTTCAATATCATATAGTAAAGTTGAAGCCTATGGTGTAGCACTATATCCAAGGCATATACCTCATAGAAACGTGTGACCTGAATTCCAGGACACAAGAACAAGAACACTTGTATCATGTTCATAATGGCCCCAAACTGGAAACAACACAAATCTTGACCAATAGTAGCACAGGATGTCTTTATACACTGAAATACTATACTGAAAAGCAAGTGAAAAACTAACTAACCAACATGAATGAATCACAATATTGAGTAAATGAATATAGTATGGTTCTCTTGATATAAAGTTCAAAAAGAGGACAAACAAGACTATATTATTTACGGATGCATATAATTTAGAAAAATCATAAAGAAAATCAAAGAAATATCATAAAAGTTATTATGGTGGATGACAGGATATTATGATGAGAAAAACACAGAGGAAAGTGGTTTCAGGTGAGTTATGTTTTACATTTCTGTTCTGGGTGATAGCGGCATGGATATTCTCTTTATCACCTCTTTGCTAAACCTTTGTTTTAAATTTTCTGTTTTTTTCTGACTATACTTCATATCTCATAATTGAAGAATTTAAAGTTTAAAAGAAAGATAATATTCTTTTAAACTAGCTGACTGATGTCTGAAAATTAGAATCTATACTGCGGAGTCAAACACTTGGTTGGAATGGCGATGACATTTGGGAGTCAAAGTCTGATGTAGGAAGATTCCAAAATTAGGAAACTAAATTCTAAGATTAGGCGCATGGTTGTTTTCCGAGAATTAAGGCAAGCTATGAGCCAAAAACATTCCTTTAAAATTTTTTTACTTATTTTCTTGGGGAAATATATGTTTACGACTTCAGTTTCTTTCAATAATAATGCAATATACTTAGCCTGAGTTACTTGAGCTTAAACAGTTCTGGTTTTTGGCAGGGTCCCACTTATACTCCTTCAATTATTGTTTTGGTCCCCTTCCTGTCGGGCTTTATAACGTCTACAATCATAGGGCAGATGTTTACGATTTTTATTTTCTCCTTACAAGGACAGCCTATTAAATTTAAAAATGTGTACTGCTTGAAAACAAAAAACGCAGAGGTCATTCATCTCCCAAAATCATGATGTGAGAATGGATTCATCATTCTATGCAGACTGCTGGTCACCCAGCACACACAGGAGATGATCCTGCCATGGGGTCTGGGACCTCTGGACTAGAGTACAAAGTTAGCCCTTCCTTCTGAGAATCAACAAACCCAGCCCTTATCTGACCTATTTCCTACTCGTAGGACAGCTGAATATATGGTAGTAAAAAACTGCTTACAGTCCATTCAGTTATTTACTCCTTTAAACTATCAAAGAAAAATCAAAGTGTCTTTTCTAAAGCCTCCATTGGTTTTCAGTTTATCCAGATCCTGGCTTAGTTGGGTTGAATAACTACACTGCAAAGTTATTCTTTCACTGTGGCCATGGCAGAAAGGTAAATTGTTAACAAAAGACCAGGTGAGTCCATAAGTGCTAACCTTCTCCAGTCTCTAAATGTGACCTGAGGCACAAGTCATCAGTCTGGATTAAGAGTTACAAACAGGCCTGAAATGGATCAGTTCATCCAGTCTTTCCATCTAGATCTTCGGTTAAGTCCCTGAAGTTTCTTTCAGCCTCTAACTCCTATATCTCCTACCTATCACCCACGGTGTATTTTCTCTCTGGACAAAAGTTGGCCATGTTACCAGAGTTTACCATGCACATTCTAGTTGCGTTTTATTTTGTGGATTTCACATGTCAGTCTAAGGAGTTAAGTTTTTTCAGAAAAGTCTCTCTTCTCCTTGACTAAAACTCAGGAATCCCCAGTGCAGTCATAAGAAAGTTCATGCGGGCAGCCTTTCACGATTAGCTCACTAGTGTTGGACAGGACGAAAGGAAAGTTTCCTTCTGCATGTGCGGGGTCATTGTGGTTCTCCAGTGGCCCATGTCTGCATTTGTGAATTGTGATGTGCTGAAACTCAAGAAATTGAAAGGAATACGTCTGGAAGACAGGATGAAAGCAAGGCAAGGAGGAGTTCGAGACAAAAAGAGAGAGGGGCTCTTTATTTCAAGGTGTCAGGAGACAGAGCCTCCATAAAGTCTGATGGGGAGACCCTGCCAAGGAGGGGCAGGATATGTGTTTGGCCAATGACAGGGAGCTATTTCAGAGGGGTGCAGTCCAGGTTTCTGGTGGGGTGCTGTGAATTCATGGCATTTTGCAAGACCATTGAAAATGCTTAGTAATTGTTTGCAGCTGCCGTTCAGCCCTTTCCTTTACATTCCACGGCCCTGGAGATAGAAAGCACAAATTCTTTATGCCTGGTTTTGTGAATCATAGTTTTAGCTGTAAATGCACTGTAGTCTATAAAATATAATTTTTATTTCATTGTTTCCACTTCATGCCAAATCATAAATTTTTTTAAATAAAACGAATGGAAGAAACAAAAACAATAGAAAGGCTCTTTCAAGGAAATTGACCTTCATATACAATAGAAATTCAGTGATTCAGATCTGTCTAGATTAGTGGAAAGTTTGGATTATGAGCTGTAGAGGCTCTTAGAGATAGGTGCGTGTGTGTGTGTATCTGGGCATTTCTTTTCTAGGGTAATGTAGATGGCCTAGTGTGTGGACTGCGCTGAACCAAGACCTAAGACTCCTAACAGTCCCTGGGCCTCACGTGAAATTCCCTGAAATGAGAGGTTGGAACAAGTTGGGATGGCAAATATGTGATGCATGCCAAGTAACTCAATTAGTAGACTTTCTATTATCTTCAGAAACACCCTCAAAATGTTTCTTAGCACAGAGTTCCAGTAAACAGTCATTAGTCTCTCAGCCTCAACATATACCATTAAATCTATGGATGGTAATAAAATGATTTCAAAGATGCTTGGAGCACTGTAATTCCAATATGCAGATAGAGCTCCTGAAGGAACCCACTTTAAGGAATGCACTTTGCAAGTTGCTTTGCACATATTTAAAATATCATCTTCACAGAATGCAATCATTCTCATCAGACAAGAGGGAAGGGTTGGTGAGGGGAAGGAGTGGGCTGGTGGTTGGAATCACCTAGGGAGACTTTTAAAAACACCCAAACCTGGGACCCACCCTGTCCATTATCTTTAAGCCTGTGATGGATCCAGGAGAATATTCTTGCTTAAAAATCTGTTTGCTAAATTTTGAAACATACTCCTGTCCAAGGAGCCTTTTCTGGAGTCTTGTTCATGTGATTTATTTCTTTAGACCATCTATTATTTCCAGAAAAAGCAATGGTAGATATTACATCAGCCCTTGCTCAAATTAAATTTACACATTGCAAATGAGTGCAGTGCAAATAAAATGATTTTACCATTGATTGAATTTGCAGCTTTATTTCAGGGCCAAAGACACTGCATTTTTCAGATAATGGTGTCCACTCAAACCTTCCAGGTTTCAGGCCAAAAACCCTGGAGTCATTTCTCAGCTCTTCTCTTCCCTTCACAGACCTCATACAGAATACTCAGCCAAGTCTGTCGGCTTTTACTGCTTCTCACGATTTCCTCTGCTAGAGCTTTGAGTAGATTATTCCAATAGTTTCCTAGCTGGTTTCCTGCTTCAGTCCTTGGTCCCCAGTTTCTATTCTCCACCCAGGACAGAGTGATCCCAATGAAACTTAAGTTGGATCATGTCATTCCTCTGTTTAGAAACCTCCAAGTACCCTTGCAACATAGTTCCATTCAAAGCCAAAGTCGTTGGAATGACCTGTCAGATTCTGCACCTCCTGACATGCCTCCATTACTCCATTACAAATTTGTTCCTAAATTTGTTTGTATCCTTCTACTGAATGGTTCAGATGGTAGAGAACCTGCCTGCAATGCAGGAGGCCTGGATCCCTGGGTTGGGAAGATCCCTTGAAGAAGAGAATGGCTACCCACCCCAGTATTCTTACCTAGAGAATTCCATGGACAATGGAGCTTGATTGGCTACAGTTCATGGGATCGCAAAGAGTCGAACACGACCAAGCAACTAACATACTTCTACTGAAAGTTGTTGCATGTGTTGTTCTCCTAGTTCCCCATATGGCTCTCTCCCTCAACTCTTTCAAACTTTGACTCAAGTGTCATATGATCAGGGAGCACCTTGCTTATCACCATTCTCATTAAAATTGTAACCCTACTCTCCATCCTGCTTTCCTGTTTTAATTTGCTCTATAGTATGTATATATAACATAATAAGCAGTTTAATTATTTATTTTAGCAGCTTCACAAAGGAAGAGCTTTTGGTCTACTTTGCTCACTTCTCTGTCCCTAACATCTGGAAAAGTGCCTGGCATATAGAAAGTGCTTGATAGATATTTTCCTAATAGAAATAAAAGAATAAATCAGCCAATGGACAATATGATTCAGTGATTGTAGGAAGCAACATTAATAAGCAGTGAATAACTGGGCCAAAGTTTTCTGGTAATTTCCGTATTCAGTGTTTCCCCTACTATAAAATTGGCTAATCTTTCCTACCTTTCATCAGATCGCAAAGTTGCAATTAGAACAAATAGGGATTTATTTTAACACTTTGGAAAAAAATGTTCTATCTTATCTAAATATTTAGGAAATAACCATGCAATTTGCTATTTGAATCATTTATCTTTTCTTTCCCTGTATTATTTCACTTAACAATTTCATAAAACATTAAAAGTCAAAAAAGGAATAAGAGAAGTCTCAAGTAAATCAATTCAGTTGCTCATTTCATTGTAACTGAGGAAAGGAAAGTTCAAGATACTAATTTAGAGCAGACATGGTGATTATCTGTTTAATATAATCTCCATTCTTTTTAGGTAGAGTCATCGTATTTTACAAATAAAAAATGTTAGGTTTAATAAATAATTTGGGGAGTTTGAAGATATAAAAGTCAATCTAGAATAAACAATATGACCCCAAATATTTGAATTAACCAATGTTAAAAGCTAATATTTATGAGAATGTTCTAGACAACCATTATACTAAAACTTCGCATGCAGGATCTTATGTTATCCTCACTTAAACTCTAAAATGGAAGAACATATGAAAAAAGATTGAGGCTTCAAAGTGTAATACATCTTACCTAAGTTCACACAGCTTAGTGGGTGGCAGAGCTGTGATTCAAATTTCAGTCCATTCAAGTCCAAGGACAACATTTGTAAGAACTTCAGTGGTTTATGGGGATGGTAAGATAAAATATTTCAAATCGGGATAGTTCTATAAAAATTGGGTCATAAGCTTAGAGCATTTTATGTTATCCTGAATTTCTAAGTGTTGACTGTAAAAACAAAAGTTATTATCCTAACAAGTCAGAAGAAGAAAAAGTGCTGATAAGTACCACAGAGTGACTTTACCCCAGGAACCACAAAGGACTTTCACAAGATATACCGACCAAAAAGGCGTTCACAGCAAAAAATAAAATGGCAATTTGGCATCCATCCAGTTAATTGGATCAATGATACAAACTGCATGACTCAGCTCTCAGAGTGATTTTTTTTTCCCCATTTTGAATTATTCAACATATTTGTCTCCAGAGATCAATGAATTGAGGGTGAGATTACAATGTCACCTCCTGATTTCCAGTCTGAACCATAATATATTTCCGAGTGAAGATATTTTATAAAATTAGCACATAAAGGGATATCTTTCTTCTCCGAGTAAGACTGACATTTGAAAGTAAATGCCTACTCCTCTGCATACTTTGGAAAGAAAGGAGGTGGTGTACCTTGCTGAAAGAAAGGAAAAAAGAGTTGAAGTATACATATGTGATGTATGATATGTGTGTGTGTGTGTGTGTGTGTGTGTGTGTGTGTAGGATTACCCTGGCAACTCATGGAGAATCAAAAGTGAGAGTGTAATGGGGTGAGGGTTCTATCTGGGAGATCCTAATTCCTGCTATCCTGTTATTTCCCAACAAGATCTCAGAAATTTCTACAGTCTTCAAATACATTGTCTACCAAAACACACACCACAAAAGCAATCATTGTTACCTCCATTAAGTTTAAAGTCTGTTTTCTTTCTCATTATAGGTGATTTAAGTGACCATTTTCTGGATATTGTGAAACTATTTGTTGCTATGAAATGTTAAAAGGGACTCTTTCTCTATTTAGTATATATATATTTTTTATTTAGAACCTTTCAATCATTCATTTATATCCCAATAAATCCCAAAATAAATATAGAAAACAGAGACTGTGAGTCAGTATAATTTCATGAGTGGAAGATGAGGAATCTTGGTGGCTCTAGGAGAAGGCCCATGGAAGTCAAAGAAGTGTTGGGAAAGAAATGAGTGGTTATGACAAATGGCTCATGAGCCTCTTGGTACTGGCCTATGTGCCATCTTTGGATTAGGAGCTAAACAACATCATTTCTGCCACAAATGGGGCTGTCTAAATGTAATGTGTGCCAAAGGCTTTGACCTTGAATTAAAACTTTCACTTCTTTTAATGTGTAAGTGATTATGCTGAACATTAGCCAAGAAAAATTAAATACACAGAAAGACCTCATATTTAAGAAACATTTGACACTAGAGAAACAAATCATCTTAGAATTAATTGGGATGAGAACATACAATATCTTAATAGGCAGAAAATACAGCCTCTTGGAAAAAAGCAAATGTTCTAATTAACACTTTGAAAAACAAAACAAAACAAAAAACTAGCTTAGAAAAAAATTACTATATTTACTAGAACTGCCTTTGTAACTCAGGCTAAAAGTATGCAATGGGCAGGACTTCCATTTCAAATGTCCTTTCTGAGCTCTGCTTCAGAGTGGAATGAGTCAAGTGGAAGCTCTTCCACGAAGGGTTAAGTCAAAGCAGAGATATTCCACTAATGAGGGCTTTGTAGATGAAGTCAGAGATTCCACAGTGGTTAAAAATACAGCCTCTAATGCTGGACTGCCCAGGTTCAAAACCAAATTGTGTCACTTACTAGCTGTGCTATCCTCAGATATATCTTTAAATTATTTAACATCTAGCCTCTTGAAGAAGGTGAAAGAGAAAAGTGAAAAGCTGGCTTAAAATCCAACATTCAAAAATCAAAGATTATGGTATCCAGTCCCATTACTTCATGGCAAATAGATGGGGAAAAAGTGGAAATGGTGACACATTTTATTTTCTTGGGTTCCAAAATCACTGCAGACAGGGACTGCACCATGAAATTAAAAGATGCTTGCTCCTTGGAAGAAAAGTTATAAGAAACCTAGACAGTGTATTAAAAAGCAGAGATATCACTTTGTTGAGAAAGATCCATATAGTCAAAGCTATGGTTTTTCCAGTAGTCATGTACAGATGTGAGAGTTGGACCACAAATAAGGCTGGGCACCAAAGAATTGATGCTTTTGAATTGTGGTACTGGAGAAGACTCTTGAGAGTCCCTTGGACTGCAAGTAGATCAAACCTATCGTTCCTAAAGAAAATCAATCCTGAATATTCATTGGAAGGATTGATGCTGAAGCTGAAGCTCCAATACTTTGGCCACCTGATGTGAAGAGATGACTCATTAGAAAAGACCCTTATGCTGAGAAAGACTGAAGGCAGGAGGAGAAGGGGGTGACAGAGGATGAGGTGGTTGGATGGCAACACTGACTCAATGGACATGAACTTGGGCAAACTCCAGAAGATGGTGAAGGACAGGGAAGCCTGGTGTGCTGCAGTCCATGAGGTCACAAAGAATCAGACACAACTTAGCACCTGAACAATAACAAATTGGAAAATAGAGATAAAAATGAAGTCTTTTTCATGGGGTTCTCAGGAGAATCAAGAAATTAACATATGTAAAGCACTTGGAACTGTGCCTTGCACAAGTCAATGCCGTATAGTGTTAGCTATTGCTAATAGGCAAACAGAGAACCAAAACGGAAGCTGGAGACATCACCGTTGCATATAAGTCACTCCTATGGCAGAAGATGATGTCATCCTAGATGAAAAATCACAGGGTGTCACATGGCACAAGATAGATGATTAATAAATACATGTTGAATGAATATATTAATAAGTGAGGGTCCCACTTATAGGCCAAGAAGATCCAAAACAAATCTGTATGTATATGAGAATAGCAAAGAAGATGAAAGCAAGCTAAGATGGCCAAACGGTTTCATTGTCAGCTCTGCAGCTTTGGAGTGAGCCAGATATCTTAAAGGAACAAGGCTGGACTTGTTGCAAAAAAAAAAAAAGAAAAGGATTACAAATTACCTACCTGAGTCACTCACTGTTTTAAAAAGTTGTGCTTTAAGTAATTTTTTTTCTTCCACTCCATTCTGGGTGATCTGATGCATTTAAGAAGTCTCAATAGTAATATAAAATGATGTTGCAATTCACTGGATAATTTTGGTACAATAACAAATAAGGAAATATGACTAATCTGCCTTCGTCTTATCTTTTTCCTGTAGTAATAAACCAGCTATTTTGGGATGGTTGAATATTGTCTTCCCTTCCCATACCCTCCCTTTCCTAAAACACTTTTTGAGGTTTTGTTTGTCAAAAAAAGTCTATTCCAACTACTTCATTCACAACATGCATTTTACAAGCTTCTGACAAGAATTTCTTCTTGAACTCTGAAATAGTTCAGAACCACAAAGGCTTTACCATGTAATGGTTAACATTTTCAAACTCCCATCCAGTCATTACCATGACCTGGACAAGTCAAATAAAAACTAAAAAGAATGGTAAAACCATCTAGGGACAGTCCAGAACATCCATTTTACTATGTTGGGTCTTATTCCACTGGCCACGGCTGTAGGCGGGGGTTATACTCTTCAGGTAGTCATCATGAAATCAGATAAGTTAAATTTGGGTTGGCCAGGATGTTCATTAGGGTTTTTCCATAATATCTTACAGATGTTAGAATAGAATGATAAAAAATTGGGTAGTCAGGTTGTTGGCAGAACCCAGGATTCCAGCACTCAGAAGTAGTACAGAAGATGCAAATACTGTAATTGCAGATTAAGTTAAATGCAGATTTAATTGGGCTGTGGTGTCTTGGATAGTGTATGGGGCAGCATAGTGGATTTCAGTCAAATGAGTCAGGAAGCAGAGCCTGGCTTGGAGGAGCTCAACAGCTCCAGGCAAGACCTGTACTGCCGCTCCAGCAGTCTCTGTTGCCTGAGCCATTCCTGTTCAATCTTTCTATTCCTGGCCAGCCTTTTGGGCACAGGGGATCTTCTGTCTATTCTGAATAGGTCTCCTCACCTTGTCTATCTTTTGGCAGGTGCATTTTCTGAACAAAAGTATATGGGATTTGCAGGAGAAATTTAAACATTTGGGGGGAAAACTCCTGTGTCACAGACGCTCCCTCTCCTGCTGCTACTGCAACCAGTGATATCCTAAGAAAAGTCATTAATAGCAAAATTAATTTTAAAGCTAAAAGATAAATGCATGCTTTATAATAGTTTGAGATTTTGATCAAAGGTAGAAGTAATAATGTATGAAATTTTTTAAAAATGGATGTCACTATTTTAAAAATAAAATGAATGTTGGTCAGAAAGTCTCAAAATCAGAAGTTTGGGGTCTGATTTAGCTTAAGTCAGTGGTTCACCACCCTGGCTATGTGTTAGAATTAACTGAAGGGCTTCAAGAAATTTGCTCTTCAGATAAGTTAAACCAAAATCTCTGAGAGAGAAATCTCCAACATTGATATCATTAAAAGTGCCCCCAAGTAGCTCAACATGCATTCAGAATGGAATCCCACCAGCAGAAATTATCCTGATTGGTTTGTTGCCATGACCAGTGGTTCCCAAACATGGCTGTTTAAATGCTTTTGAAAACAGATTCCTAAATACAGAAGGATTAAATCAGAGTCTTCAAGGATGGGAGTTGGTGAAGGAGGGGTTTGGTGATGTGGTGATAAGGGGCAGAAGTCTGTATTTTAAGGATACTTTATGGGAAATCTCTTCACTGTACCATCCAAATTCTGGAACAATTCTGATACTTCATGTTTTGGTTTGTTAAAATGAATCCTCTACTAAGTTGTGCCATTTGGGTCAGACTATTTTCAATCGTATTGAGAATATCACCTTCACTTTGATTGTTGTTGCCGTTGTTTAGTCACTAAGTCATGTCTGACTCTTTCGGACCCCATGGACTGCAGCATGCTAGGCTTCCCTGTCCTTTTCTATCTCCAGGAGTTTGAGTTTCTATCTCAGATTCATGTCCGTTGAGTTGGTGATGCTATCTAACCATCTCATCCTCTGCTGTCCCCTTCTCCTTTTGCCTCCAATCTATCCTAGCATCAGGGTATTTTCCAGTGAGCTGAGTTTTCAAATCAGGTAGCCAAAGTATTGGAGCTTCAGCTTTAGCATCAGTCCTTCCAATAGAATATTCAAGGTTGATTTCCTTCAGAACTGGCTGGTTTGATCTCCTTGCTGTTCAAGAGTCTTCTCCAGCACCACAGTTTGAAAGCATCAATTCTTCAGTACTCAGTCTTCTTTATTGTCCAACTCTCACATCTGTAAATGACTACCAGAAAAACCATAGCTTTGACTAGATGGACTTTTGTCAGCAAAGTAATGTCTCTGCTTTTTAATACGCTGTCTAGGTTTGTCATAGCTTTTCTTCCAAGGAGCAAGTGTCTCTTAATTTCTTGGCTACGGTCCCCATCTGCAGTGACTTTGGAGCCCAAGAAAATAAAGTCTGTCCCCGCTTCTGCTTTTCCCCAGTCTATTTGCCATGATGGGACCAAATGCCATGATCTTAGTTTTGTTTGTCTGTTTAATAATTTTCCTTTTTTTATTTTTTATTTATTTTTGACTGTTCTGGGTCTTTTTTGCTACGCAGACTTTTCTCTAGTTGCGGCAAGCAGGGACTACCCTCTGGTTGAGGTGCACAGGTTTCTCGCTGCCGTGGCTTCTTCTGCTGTGGAGCGTGGGCTCTAGGCGCATGGGCTTCAGTAATTGCAGCACATGGGCTCTCTAGTTGAGGCTTCCAGGCCCTACAGCACTGGTTTAATAGCTGTGGTGAATGGGCTTAGTTTCTCCATGGAATGTGGGATCTTCCTAGATTGGGGATCAAACCCATGTCTCTTGCATTGGCAGGTGGATTATTTACCACTGAGCCCTCGGGGAAGGCCAATCTTATTTTTTTTACATGTCGAGTTTTAAGACAACTTTTTCACTCTCCTCTTTCACTCTCATCAAGAGGCTCTTTAGTTCATTCTTTCTGCAGCTATTAGTAATTGCTCTCTTCTCTTCTGCAGTTGCCTATTGGACACCTTCCTACCTGGGGGCCTTGTCTTCTGGTGTCATATCTTTTTACTTTTCATTCTGTTCATGGAGTTCTCTCAGCAAGAACACTGGAGTGGTTTCCCATTCCCTCTTCCAGTGGACTACGTTTTGACAGAACTCTCCACTATGACCCATGTGTCTTGGGTGGCCCTGCGAGGCATGGCTCAGAGCTCCATTGAGTTATGCAAGCCTCTCCACCACAACAAGGCTATGATCCATGAAGGGGTGACTTTGCTTGATACAACACAACTCCAGTTTAACTTTCCAGATGGTTTTTCTCTGTCAACTTTTTACGAGGTAGTAAGCCTGCTTTGATAAAGATTGACCTTATAAATCTGTGTGTTGGCTTCTTGGAATTCCTTGCTAGATGTATTCTGTGAACACTCATGCATGTTTTTATGGTGAACCAGGAAGAAAAACAAAGATATCAGGTTTCTAAAAACTGAGTTTCATTATAGATCTCTACTATAATATATCACCTCACTTTTCTAGTCTTTCCCCCGGGACTGACTCTTCAGAAGTTTTCCTATTACAAGCATTACAGACTTCCATGGTCTCCCAAAGGACTTCCAGTGCTGGAGTGTCCTTCCCTGACACCACTGCTGGAAAAGAAGGCTGGCTTCCTGGTTTCCAAATGTGTCTATTGCCACTGGCCAGCAATAGTTTATTATTTGTGGTATCCTAGGCCTCTCAATTTACTTTTTTGTCTATTATGGAAAAAGTAGACAGACATCCTCTCTGCATTTTCCCCCAGTCTTCTATAACCAAGCACACTTCCTTTGCAGTGAGGAGGCTTATCCACTGGCAGAAAAGTCCACTTCCCTCTCACTGCCGACTTCTGCTCCCTGGAGCTGATGGATTTTAAACTCTGGGATTTGGGTGCTCACTCATGCTGCCTTGCCCTGGCCTGAGGCTCTCTCAGAATGGAATGATAACTATGAGTCAGCCGAGTACTGCTGAAAAGAGAATACCTACAAGTGCTGGGCAGAAAGTAGGTGTTTTATAAACACACTTCAGCAAATAGCTTTGATTTGACCTCTGTCTTAATCAAACAGCAAAAACAGACCTTGTGGCAGATGGTCCTGAGGCCATAAATTCAAGAAAGGCTTGCCTCTTAATCCAGTAGAAAAGAAGTTTTGTTTATTATCCCAGAAAACTTCCCAGGTTTGAATATGCAAACTTTCTGTAGAAGATTGGGCTTAAATTAGTGATGAAGTCTGTGTCCATTGACCAAAAACACTTGAACATAGCTCAACTTTATACTTCAGTCAACCGCTGAATATAACCATAGTCATTCCAGTTTCCTCACATTAAAAAAAAAGAAAGAAATGTTAGCAAATGGAACTTTTCAGGGAAAACTGAATCAGAGTGAGAAAGATCAAAGGGAAGAAGATATTGAACATGGATAATCTCCCAGGAATTCAGTTTATACCCAGAGAGCAGACACATGAAAACAAGGAAGTGATGCATCTTAAAAACATTCATTTTACCACACATCGACCACAGGGCAAATCAAAACAAAATAAGAAAACAAAGGAGCTTTAAAAATTGAATTCCTTGTTTCCTTAAAAAGTATTTATATTATAGTCTTTGTAGGAAGGTAAGACAGATACCATGAAAAGCGATATAAAAATGCAGTGTAGTATTTGACTCGATTCTAAGAAATTGGAACAGAGAGCAAATGTGGTAATGGTTCAGAGGTTCTTCTTGGTAGGGTGTTGTCTTGAACCAAGTAGCATACAGCTGGGCTTTTCAAACACAGGTAAAATTTCAAAAGAAGGAACCAATTAAACAAACGAACAAAAAATTAAATGACTATAATAATCATCATAATCTTACATTTACTTGAAATAAAAAATGGTAAAGAATTTGTTTATTTATATGTACCTGTTTTCAATTATTTTCTTTTCATACAGCACATATAAGCTGAGTCTATAAACCCTCTCAGAGTTCATGGAGATCTGAGTCTTGGATTCTACTGGCATTGCTGTTGATTCAAAGGACCAAGTTTAGCTTTAGTTAAAACCTTCTGAGTCTGTAGATCAAGTCACTCGAGAAAACTGGTGTCATCATATGATATTGACCATTATCACTTATTCACAAAGATGAGTTCTAAGCATTGGAAAAAATTAAACCTGCTCTCAAAGGAAAATGAGAAAAATTAAGCCTGCTCTCAAACCTCTGATGAGGTTATGCAAAAAACACATACAGCAGGTTACAACAATAACTGCATAAAAAGAAAGTTCAAAATGGTTTCAGGCTGTGGCACCACTGCTGAAATGAATCCATCCCATTAATGATGAGTATGGAAATCAAATGCCCTTCTTTGGATCAATGACCTCTGACATCATTTTTTAAAAATCCAGGTCCATTTTTCTTCAGTCATACCTCATGTAAATGATGTGATTTTTAAGGCTTTCTTGGGCCCTTCAAATTTTCCATTTGATTTGAGGTTGAGTGAGATTAGACTGAATCACCCCTTATTGCTTATCTTGATGAGCCCGCAGTGCAGAGACTGGGAGCAGTGTGGCAGAAAGGGCCTCAGCCTTAAGAGTCAGACCGACTGTTTCAGCCGAAGTTCTACCACGTATTAACTGCATGTCCTTGGATAAGTCATGTAATCCATCTGAGCCTCAGATACCCCATCTGAAAATAGGGGTGATATATACTACATAATACTTACCTTATAATGGTAGATTCTCAATATACAAAAGTAATGATCCTGGCATCTTCATTCGTGCTTACTTGTATTATTATTTCCTATGTGATTCTGGACAAATCATTAACTCTTTCCAGGCTTCAATTGTCCTGGTTGTACACGAGTGGGACCTTATGACAATCTTTTCACTTCCTTCCAGCTCTAAGATTTTATGAAGGAAATCACATCTGCCACCAACCTAAACCACAAACACAAGCTAAGAATTTCTGCTGAGAAGTAGTTCTACTTCTGCATTAATGGAAATTTCACAATTTACTTAAAGGAGACAGAGCAGTGGGGACGTTTGCTAGCAACATATTTCTTCAAAACACTCTTCAAATTCTGGGCAAAAACACAGTCTAGGGAAGGGGAAGAATACCATCTGTTGGAAACAGGAAAACAGCCCTGATGTTTTCCTTAGGACTCATTTATTTATATAGTATTCACATTATTTTTAGTGAACTTCTCATACAAAATTGTACATAAGTCAGGATGCTATGGCCAAGAAAGAGAGACGACCAGGCTTAGAAGCAAGGAGGCCTTGGTTTGACTTTCAGCTCTCCTGTCTGCTAACTGTGTGACCTGAGCATCCCATGTCTTATCACAGAGAATAAGAACTCCCACATGTAGGAGTGCATTGTGTTGGCATCACAGCAGGCTGTCACATAGTAAGGACTCAGTCCCCCAAATATTCTCTTCTGCATCCACAGAAGCAGGCATGTCACTGTGGTCTTCGTGGTCAAGAGAACTGCCGGTACTAAATGATCAGACAAAAGATGTTCAATAACATTTGGTGGGCGGAATTGGACACATGTTCTTTCACGAGTCAGTTGACTTCCAGAGAAAACTGCAAAAGTTCATTTATTTTAATGATAATCAAAAGAGTGATCTGCCAACATTTATCCCACATCTAGAATCACGCTGAATTAAAAGTAGCATTTCCCAAAGTGTTTGAACAAGAGCTCTTGGAAAGAGGAGTCCAGTTCTCAAATGTTTTTGAAAAAGCTGGTGTTCTGAATATGTAATACTACACTCCCTCCAGCCCTTGCCACACACGCACATTTGGGAATTTACAGTCAAAATAACTGGTCTAGGACTCTATAAATGCTGCAGCAAAAAATTTGTTCTGCTGTGTTTAAGCCAGTAGTATTTGACCATAGCACCCTTAGAACACAAATTGAGAAATATTATTTTTGCAAGAAATGAAAGGAAGTAACAAGTATATATACTATCTTTAGATTTTGAAAGTCATTGTAAAATTTGTTTTAGAACTTTAGTCAGTATGATATGGAAGCAGTGTTTAGACATGAATAAGAAATTCTAAATAAGGCTTAAAAATAGAAAACTCAATGGGTACCCATGGTAGTGTTACTCATTTGCGTCCAACTCTTTGCAACTCCATGGACTGTAGCCTACCAGGCTCCTCTGTCCATGGGATTTCCCAGACAAGAATACTGGAGTGGGTAGCCATTCCCTTCTCCAGGGCATCTTCCCAAACCAGGAATTGAACTTGAGTCTCCTGCATTGCAGACAGATTCTTTACCATCTGAGCCACCAGGGAAGCTCCCAATGGGTACTGCTACCCTGGAAATAAAGTTCCCACATACTTCCACTCTCTTTCCCCAAAGATATTATCATTTAATATCTGGGGAGATTATAGATAGAAATGACTTAGCTTTGATCAGTGAGTGATAGATAATCATTCTAAAATAAATTAATACAAAATTAAATTAATGAAATAAACAAAAATAAATTAATAAAAGTGTGACTGACATAAAACCACAATTTATGAAATGACAAGACTAAGAAAAAATAAATATTTTAATATTTAGGAAGTGTATATGTGGTAGATACATTTTAATGTGAGTAGATTTACATTTCTAAAATTATTTCAACTAATATATATTCATTGAGTGCATATTATATTTCAGGTAGGGTGCTGGATTTCAGAAACAAAACAGTGGGGAAAAATTCTTGCCAGCATGGAGACTGCAGTCTACACAGGAAACAGATGCAAGCCTAATAATAAAAATAGGCATCAAATTGTGCTTGCAATAAGTCCTGTGAAAGACGACAGACTTGTGCTCTGATTTCTATTTGGACAGCAAGATTAAGAACCACACATGCCTTGCTTACTGTTGTATTCCAGCCCTTGGCACAGAGCCTGGCACAGAGAAGTTGCTCAATAGATATTTCTTGAATTATTTGAATGAATGAATGAATAAACAAATGAATGAATGAATGTAGGAGGATATGACTTAGTCAGAGTTGTCAAGGAAGAGACCTTAAATAAAACTAACTTCTGAAGGATGCTCTTTGAGTAAAGAAAGGAGGGAAGACTGTACAGAGAATTCATGTGCAAGGGAGGAAGCATGACACATATGAAGAAAGGCAAGCAGGCTGGGATGGTTGTCATAAAGAGAGAATGGAATCATCCATGCAAGATGGGATAGGAACCTAAGCAAGATAGGGAGTTCTAAGACCAACCGAAGGGTTTCGCTTTTATCTTAAGGTCAAAGGGAAACCACTGAGTACTTTAAGCCAGTGGGAATGGTAACACAATCAGATTTGTTTTTAAAATAGATATTCTGCCTGTTGAATTGGGATGGGGAGGAAGAAGGAGGAGGAGATGTGGGTGGGCTATGTGGGAAGCTGTTTTGTGGGTAAGTGGAATGATTTAGTTCAGTTGAGTCTCTAAGTCGTTTCTGACTCTTTGTGACCCCATGAATCGAGGCACACCAGGCCTCCCTCCATCACCAACTCCCGGAGTTCATTCCAGGATGGACTCACGTCCATCGAGTCAGTGACGCCATCCAGCCATCTCATCCTCTGTCGTCCCCTTCTCCTCCTGCCCACAATCCCTCCCAGCATCAGAGTCTTTTCCAATGAGTCAACTCTTCACATGAGGTGGCCAAAGTACGGGAGTTTCAGCTTTAGCATCATTCCTTCCAAAGAAATCCCAGGGCTGATCTCCTTCAGAATGGACTGGTTGGATGTCCTTGCAGTCCAAGGGACTTTCAAGAGTCTTCTCCAACACCACAGTTCAAAAGCAGCAATTCTTTGGCACTCAGCCCTCTTCAGAGTCCAACTCTCACATCCATACATGACCACTGGAAAAACCATAGCCTTGACTAGATAGACCTTTGTTGGCAAAGTAATGTCTATGTTTTTCAATATGCTATCTAGGTTGATCATAACTTTTCTTCCAAGGAGTAAGCGTCTTTTAATTTCATGGCTGCAATAACCATCTGCAGTGATTTTGGAGCCCAAAAAAAGAAAAGTCTGACACTGTTTCCACTGTTTTCCCATCTATTTCCCATGAAGTGATGGGACCAGATGCCACGATCTTCGTTTTCTGAATGTTGAGCTTTAAGCCAACTTTTTCACTCTATTCTTTCACTTCCATCAAAAGGCTTTTTAGTTCCTCTTCACTTTCTGCCATAAGTGTGGTGTCATCTGCATATCTGAGGTTATTGATATTTCTCCGGGCAATCTTAATTCCAGCTTGTGCTTCTTCCAGCCCAGCGTTTCTCATGATGTACTCTGCATAGAAGTTAAATAAGCAGGGTGACAACATACAGCCTTGACATACTCCTTTTCCTATTGGGAACCAGTCTGTTGTTTCATGTCCAGTTCTAAATGTTGCTTCCTGACCTGCATACAAATTTCTCAAGAGGCAGGTCAGGTGGTCTGGCATTCCCATCTCTTTCAGAATTTTCCACAGTTTATTGTGATCCACACAGTCAAAGGCTTTGGTATAGTCAATAAAGCAGAAATAGATGCTTTTCTGGAACTCTCTTGCTTTTTCAATGATCCAGCGGATGTTGGCAATTTGATCTCTGGTTCCTCTGCCTTTTCTAAAACCAGCTTGAACATCTGGAAGTTCACGGTTCATATATTGCTGAAGCCTGGCTTGGAGAATTTTGAGCATTACTTCACTAGCATGTGAGATGAGTGCAATTGTGCGGTAGTTTGAGCATTCTTTGGCATTGCTTTTCTTTGGGATTGGAATGAAAACTGACCTTTTCCAGTCCTGTGGCCACTGTTGAGTTTTCCAAATTTGCTGGCAGATTGAGTGTAGCACTTTCACAGCATCATCTTTCAGGATTTGAAATAGCTCAACTAGAATTCCATCACCTCCACTAGCTTTTTTCGTAGTGATGCTTTCTAAGGCCCACTTGACTTCACATTCCAGGATGTCTGGCTCTAGGTCAGTGATCACACTATCGTGATTATCTTGGTCATGAAGATCTTTTCTGTACAGTTCTTCTGTGTATTCCTGCCACCTCTTCTTAATATCTTCTGCTTCTGTTAGGTCCATACCATTTCTGTCCTTTATCAAGCCCATCTTTGCATGAAATGTTCCCTTGGTATCTCTAATTTTCTTGAAGAGATCTCTAGTCTTTCCCATTCTGTTGTTTTCCTCTCTTTCTTTGCACTGATCGCTGAGGAAGGCTTTCTTATCTCTTCTTGCTATTCTTTGGAACTCTGCATTCAGATGCTTATATCTTTCCTTTTCTCCTTTGCTTTTCACTTCTCTTCTTTTCACAGCTATTTGTAAGGCCTCCTCAGACAGCCATTTTGCTTTCTTGCATTTCTTTTCCATGGGGATGGTTTTGATCCCTGTCTCCTGTACAATGTCACAAATCTCCATCCATAGTTCATCAGGCACTCTATCTATCAGATCTAGTCCCTTAAATCTATTTCTCACTTCCACTGTATAATCATAAGGGATTTGATTTAGGTCATACCTGAATGGTCTAGTGGTTTTCCCTACTTTCTTCAATTTAAGTCTGAATTCGGCAATTTGACCACAGAACATGGTCCACTGGAGAAGGGAATGGCAAACCACTTCAGTATTCTTGCCTTGAGAACCCCATGAACAGTATGAAAAGGCAAAATGATAGGATACTGAAAGAGGAACTCCCCAGGTCAGTAGGTGCCCAGTATGCTACTGGAGATCAGTGGAGAAATAACTCTAGAAAGAATGAAGGGATGGAGCCAACGCAAAAACAATACCCAGTTGTGGCTGTGACTGGTGATAGAAGCAAGGTCCGATGCTGTCAAGAGCAATATTGCATAGAAACATGGAATGTCAGGTCCATGAAGCAAGGCAAATTGGAAATGGTCAAACAGGAGATGGCAAGAGTGAACATTGACATTCTAGGAATCAGCGAACTGAAATGGACTGGAATGGGTGAATTTAACTCAGATGACCATTATATCTACTACTGCAGGCAAGAATCCCTTAGAAGAAATGGAGTAGCCATTGTGGTCAACAAAAGAGTCCGAAATGCAGTACTCGGGTGCAATCTCAAAAATGACAGAATGATCTCTGTTCGTTTCCAAAGCAAACCATTCAATATCACAGTAATCCAAGTCTATGCCCCAACCAGTAACACTGAACAAGCTGAAGTTGAACGGTTCTATGAAGACCTATAAGACCTTTTAGAATTAACACTCAAAAAAGATGTCCTTTTCATTATAGGGGACTGGAATGCAAAAGTAGGAAGTCAAAAAACACCTGGAGTAACAGGCAAATTTGGCGTTGGAATATGGAATGAAGCAGGGCAAAGACTAATAGAGTTTTGCCAAGAAAATGCACTGGTCATAGCAAACACCCTCTTCCAACAACACAAGAGAAGACTACACATGGACATCGCCAGATGGTCAACACCGAAATCTGATTGATTATATTCTTTGCAGCCAAAGATGGAGGAGCTCTATACAGTCAGCAAAAACAAGACCAGGAGCTGACTGTGGCTCAGATTATTAACTCCTTATTGCCAAATTCAGACTTAAATTGAAGAAAGTAGGGAATAATCTAAGAGAAATCTAAAAGGCAAAATCATAGAAGGACAGAGAGACAAAGAAAGGAGAGGTATCAAGGAAAGCCCCTGGATTTCTGGTCTGAAAAACTGAAAAGATGGTGTGTCATTCACTGAGTTCAGAAATAATGTGAGGCCTGGGGGGTAGAGTCTCATGGATTCAGTTACAATTATGGAATGAATGGTTGTGAATGAATAATATAGGGCTCAAGCAAAGGAAACAGAAAATATTTATTTACCTCATTCTTTCTTGTTTCATATATAATTAGTGAGCACTTATTTTCTACTAGGTGGTAGTCATTGCTCCTTAAGGTCACTGGTAAGTGTGTGTCCCTGAATTTTTTAAAAAGTCACAAGAAAAAAATCAATGTGTAACTACGTGTAGTGATTGATGTTAACTTAAAGGTCCGTCTAGTCAAGGCTATGGTTTTTCCTGTGGTCATGTATGGAGAGTTGGACTGTGAAGAAAGCTGAGCACCGGAGAATTGATGCTTTTGAACTATGGTGTTGGAGAAGACTCTTGAGAGTCCCTTGGACTGCAAGGAGATCCAACCAGTCCATTCTAAAGGACATCAGTCCTGGGTGTTCTTTGGAAGGAATGATGCTAAAGCTGAAACTTCCGTACTTTGGCCACCTCATGCAAAGAGTTGACTCATTGGAAAAGACTCTGATGCTGGAGGGATTGTGGGAAGGAGGAGAAGTGGATGACAGAGGATGAGAT
The DNA here is from genome assembly GCF_003369695.1 of Bos indicus x Bos taurus. Taxonomy (NCBI): domain Eukaryota; kingdom Metazoa; phylum Chordata; class Mammalia; order Artiodactyla; family Bovidae; genus Bos; species Bos indicus x Bos taurus. The sequence continues at coordinate 34,747,772 of NC_040095.1, forward strand.
GGCTGGATGGCATCACCAATTCGATGGACATGAGTTTGAGTGAACTCCAGAAGTTGGTGATGGACAGGGAGGCCTGACGTGCTGCAATTCATGGGGTTGCAAAGTCGGACATGATGGAGCGACTGAACTGAACTGATTGATTTTTATCTGGTTTTTATTATTCCTTATAAATAATCTTCTAAAAATGTTGGGAAAGATTGAAGGGAGGAGGAGAAGGGGATGACAGAGGATAAGATAGTTAGATGGCATCACTGATTCAATGGACATGAGTTTGGGTAAACTCCAGGAGTTGGTGATGGACAGGGAGGCCTAGTGTGCTGCAGTTCACGGGGTCACAAAGAGTCAGACACGACTGAGTGACTGAACTGAACTGAACTGAAACTTACTGTGGTGATCATGTCACAATATGTACATATGTCAAATAATTATGTTGTACATCTTAAACTAATACAAAATTATGTCAATTTTATCTCAATAAAGCTAGAGGTTGAGGGAGCCGGCACAGTGTTGAGCATGTGAAAAATAATTTTAAGAGTCCTTATACTTTCCCCATACAATGATAAACAACATCTCTCTCTAAATGTGATTTAACATCATTCTCCTTTTAGCCTGCCTTTTTAAGAAGCACATAAAGGACTGAAAAATGACCATAGACATGCAAATGAAATAATGTATTGCTGAGGGTTAGAGATCATCTCCTAAAATTTCACTCAAAATACTGAAAACTGAAGAAAGAAAAGATAAAGTCCAAAGAATGATTAATAGAGAGTAGTAATAGTACCCTCTACACAGGGTTGTTGTAATGATTTTAACAGAAATAATTATAGGTCTATTGTATGTCCTAAATGTTATCTGCTGGTGATATTAGTATTACTAAACATCACATCAGGAAGTGATTTAGGAGACTAAAAGAACAAATTAGTTGAAAAATGTTTTAGGTAACTGCATAGTTGATGGACTCACAAGTATTGCAGTTCTTAAAGTGGATTAGCATGTTTGAGGTTGGGAAATACCATTGTGGCCTGTGATCATTGAGTTTAACCCATTGGGTAGAATTATATTTTATGCTTATTATTTCTCATTAATCCATTCAGGCTGCCTGCCCAAATACCAATGCCAATAAAACAGAATTGCACCAATTTCTGAACATAGAGGACTCAAACTTTCATGACTTAAGCATTAACTCCATGTGTGAATATTCAGCTCTAGAAATGTCATGAAAATCTGTTTATTCTCAAATGATTGCATGCTTCTATAAAAATCAGACTGTACCCCTCCAATTCTTTTCCAGTGAAGTGCTTTTCTGTCCAACATTATAGGTGCATAAATTACCCAGATTAAAAAGCATGTGGAAAGAGGAGGACATACTCAATTGATCTCATTGAACATGCAGTGGATTTAAAGGGAACTCTAACTCTTTTTGATTTATAGCATGCCCCGTAGGTCCTTCTGGAGCACAGTGGGGAAAGAGTCCTTTAAAAATACTTTACTTATTGACATCAGTTAGTCTGAAAAAGAACAATTTAGTACTTTCAATTCATTTTATCTCCAACAATTGTGCATTGAGAGTCAGCTATGTATCTGCCATTGTTCCAGGACATGTGCAAGGGCAAGAAGCTTAACAGTCAGTTCCTAGGTCCAATAAGTATATGATTGATTTGTCAGACAAGTCATACATACATGAAACAGAGCAATGTGCAGACTGCCATTTGACTGATTACCAAAGCAGCACTCACAGGAGATACCAAAGGAGGTCAGAGATGGGAATGATTGGCATTTATAGAGAACACCACTTGAGAAATTTTGACTTGGGCCTTAAAGAGCAATTGGATTTGCATAAATCTGGAAGTTGGAAGGTCATTCCTAGCCAAAACAACAAGAGCAAGCTGAAGGGGTGTAGATGACTTGGCATAATTTTGCATCTGCAGAAAATAATGGAAAAATTGTAAAATAGTATCTATTCATTATAGTGGGACAGGACCATGGGAAGAGTTTGACAATCAACTGAGGAGATAAGAATGAGAGAGGTCAGTGTGTTGGAGGAAAATGTATGGCTATATAGTGTATGATTGTATGTATGTATGGTTATATATGTGTGTGTGGTTATGTGTGTGTATGTACATGCATGTTTATTTAATTAGTTGGGGAAATTGTTGAAACTTCCATTTCAAACTTAACACCAGGTGATAATACTAACATATATTGTATATCAGTAGCAGCTAGCATGGAAACCTTGTTAACAATAAAAGAATTCTGCAGTTAGAATGTGTATTCATTCTACTCTTCCAATCAGGAACTCATATCTAGCAATATAAAGAATGACTCTTTTGACTTGGAGCTTTTGTCAGATGATGAAAAAAATTTACCTAAAATGATAGCATACATACTCTAAAATAAGAATCTTATGGACTTTAGTTTTTTGATTATAAATGATGATGTATAGAAGGCAGTCAACGTGTTCTACTAAGCAACTAGTCATAAGACTTGTCTACATGGCTAAGGGCTATGGAAACAGATCTGATCTTGTCTGATGCTTTTCTGTGTGTATGCATTTATTTGCACAATGTGATGTCTGGTTTGGACTGGAACGTCCATTCCTTTCTTCTGCCGGGTCCTTATTTCTTAGTTAAGGTCACTATTTATGCCACAGCGACTCTTTGTTGATGAAATTCTTCATAAAGTTCTGCTCGCCCTCAAATGCTGACCATGGCTTTGCTGCACTATATTCTCTGTCTGTATGTGTCTTCTCCCCAGCAGCTGTGTTTCCTTTGGAAGAGCAGTGGTCTTCTGTCTGCTGTCGCAAGCAACAGTCACTTCTTCTTGTAGTGAGAACTGAAACCAGAACCTCCATGTGCCATTTCCTGGCCACTTCCTATTAAAGTCCCCATCCCCCCCCCCCACAGAAGCTGTAGTTTAGAGGTTAGGAACATGGGTTCTAGGATCTGAACGTCAGCACTGCTGCTTGTGGACCACATATTCCTGGACATTTAAAATTTCTATATGTCAGCTTTCTTTTTTTAGGATAGGCTAATAATAATGCCAACCCACAGAGTCATTGTGAAAATTAACCAAGTTAAAATATGTAAAAGGGCTTAGAAGATTGTTTGACACATAACAAGAACTCAGTAGAGGTGAACTTTTCTTCTTCTGCTTCTTCTTCATGTTGTTATTATTGTTATTATTATATCTCCTTATGCCCCAATATCATATGAACATCACTCAATCACTCACTTTCTCTACTCGAAATTGATTCTAACACTACAGTCCATCAGCTAGCTGACACATCCTTGAACCTGCATCTGGGGCAAACTGAACCAATGCCAAGCAAAGTAATTCTTTTGATGATCTTGTTATAGAGACAAGGTTTTTGTGTATGAAAAACTTAAAAAGCCATTCAAAATTGAGAGTATTATGGGAGGTCAGGAAGGAGTGAGACCACATAGGCTTAAATTATAGTGTGAGGGATATAGAATAAATATCAGGAAACATTTATGCACAGTAAATGCTATTAAAATGGGGTCATTTACAATCTCCTTCCCCAAGAGCCCTTGCTAACAAATGAGGATTTAGATATAATCCTGTTTTAGCTCAATAATTCAATGCATACTTTAGAAGCAAAGAGAGTGGATTTGATTATCTTGGTAAGGGTCCTTTGGTCCTCTGATGCTGTAATTCTGAGAAAAATGGCTTGGTATCCCTAAATCTCACATTTCTCAATGAAAAATAGGAGAGCGGTAACTTTGTGTCTGCAGTCGCTCTGCAATCTTTGAGCTGAAGGTGTTAGAAGCAGCATGGATGTACGTATTTATTATTAACTGAAGAAATAGACTTATATGCAGAGTACACCAGGAGAAATGCCAGGCTGGATGAAGCACAAACTGGAATCAAGATTGCTGGGAGAAATATCAATAACCTCAGATATGCAGATGACACCACCCTTATGGCAGAAAGTGAAGAAGAACTAAAGAGCTTCTTGATGAAAGTGAAAGAGGAGAGTGAAAAAGTTGACTTAAAACTCAACATTCAGAAAACTAAGTTCATAGCATCTGGTTCCATCACTTCATGGCAAATAGATGGGGAAACTACAGAAACAATGAGAGACTTTATTTTGGGGGGCTCCAAAATCACTGCAGATGGTGACTGCAGGCATGAAATCAAAAGACGCTTTTCCTTTGAAGAAAAGCTATGACAAACCTAGACAGCATATTCAAAAACAGAGACATTACTTTGCCAACAAAGGTCCATCTGGTCAAAGCTATGGCTTTTGCAGTAGTAATCTATGGATGTGAGAGTTGAACTATAAAGAAAGCTGAGTGCTGAAGATTGATGCTTTTGAACTGTGGTGTTGGAGAAGACTCTTGAGAGGCCCTTGGACTGCAAGGAGACCCAACCAGTCTATCCTAAAGGAAATCAGTCCTGAATATTCATTGGAAGGACTGATGCTGAAGCTGAAACTCCAATATTTCGGCCACCTCATGCGAAGAACTGACTCATTGAAAAAGACCCCGACGCTGGGAAAGATTGGAGGTAGGAGAAGGGGACGACAGAGAATGAGATGGCTGGATGGCATCACCGACTTAATGGACATGAGTTTGAGCAGACTCCGGGAGTTAGTGATGCACAGGAAAGCCTGTGCATGCTGCAGTCCATGGGGTCACAAAGAGTCAGACATGACTGAGTGATTGAACTGACTGGAGGAATTGATAATTTGAAGAAAAAGGAGGAACTCAGAAATTTTTATATTTTTAAGTCTTACAGTTTCTTGATTTTAGAAATATTTACCTGTAACCAAAAACATTCTCAAGCTGGTTTTAGAAAAGGCAGAGGAACCAGAGATCAAATTGCCAACATCTGCTGGATCATGGAAAAAGCAAGAGAGTTGCAGAAAAACATCTATTTCTGCTTTATTGACTATGCCAAAGCCTTTGACTGTGTGGATCACAATAAACTGTGGAAAATTCTGAAAGAGATGGGAATGCCAGACCACCTGATATGCCTCTTGAGAAACCTGTATGCAGGTCAGGAACCAACAGTTAGAACTGGACATGGAACAACAGACTGGTTCCAAATAGGAAAAGGAGTACGTCAAGGCTGTATATTGTCATCCTGCTTATTTAACTTCTATGGAGGGTACATCATGAGAAACGCTGGGCTGGAAGAAACACAAGCTGGAATCAAGATTGCCTGGAGAAATATCAATAATCTCAGATATGAAGATGACACCACCCTTATGACAGAAAGTGAAGAGGAACTAAAAAGCCTCTTGATGAAAATGAAAGAGGCGAGTGAAAAAGTTGGCTTAAAGCTCAACATTCAGAAAATGAAGATCATGGCATCTGGTCCCATCATTTCATGGGAAATAGATGGGGAAACGGTGGAAACAGTGTCAGACTTTACTTTTTGGGGGCTCCAAAATCACTGCAGATGGTTATTGCAGCCATGAAATTAAAAGACGCTTACTCCTTGGAAGGAAAGTTATGACCAACCTAGATAGCATATTCAAAAGCAGAGACATTACTTTGCCAACAAAGGTCCATCTAGTCAAGGCTATGGTTTTTCCTGTGGTCATGTATGGATGTAAGAGTTGGACTGTGAAGAAAGCTGAGCGCCGAAGAATTGATGCTTTTGAACCGTGGTGTTGGAGAAGACTCTTGAGAGGCCCTTGGACTGCAAGGAGGTCCAACCAGTCCATTCTGAAGGAGATCAGTCCTGAGTGATATCAGGACTAAAGCTTAAACTCCAGTACTTTGGCCACCTCATGTGAAGAGTTGACTCATTGGAAAAGACCCTGATGCTGGGAGAGATTGGGGGCAGGAGGAGAAGAGGACGACAGAGGATGAGATGGCTGGATGGCGTCACTGACTCGATGGACATGAGTTTGGGTGAGCTCCGGGAGTTGGTGATGGACAGGGAGGCCTGGTGTGCTGTGATTCATAGGGTTGCAAAGAGTTGGACACGACTGAGCAACTGAACTGAACTGAACCGAAAAACATTCTACAGTATTTTAAAAGCATGTTATTATACCATATAGTTTTCCTTAAAGAAGAAAGCTGATAAAAACAAAACTCTAAGAACGAATCAAGAAGTATTTATTTTTTAAAGCATTATAATTATGTCCCCCGAAATGTATAGCACCATCCTTCACTATTAAGATAGAAAATCTATAAGGAATGTGTATCTACTACTGATTTAATGAAAAACCAGCTTTGATTTCTAGTTACACTGTGCACAAATTTGGAAAGTTATTAGAGGACTTCCTTATGTAACTTTCCTTTTGCAAACTTATAGAGAAAAATTCCTCCTCCCTGTATTTATTTTTGAGCACATAAAATATGCTAGATGCTGGCTTGGATGTGAACTAAAGAAAGATAAATGACAGAAAATGAACAAATAAGAAACTTTTGAGAATGAGTATATGCTCTGATGAAAAAAGAATGATGGGTTAGGATGTGTCCGGGGAAGGGTGACTACTTTAAGATGGGTGATATAACCGTCTCTCATCTGATTCCATTCAGATTAATTTCTCCCCTCTGGTCTACTTTGCTCAGTACCCGGGTAGAACTGACCTTGCAGGTTACATTCTATAGGCCCCTATGTCAGCTAACATATGGCTAGGTTTAATCAATAGAATCACTTGCTCTCCCTGCCTCAGGTTATGTCTTCATCGGAGACTACATCTCCTCCCTGGCTCTTGTCAGTCATGTGGCTCTAGCCTCTCCTGTGCTCCTGGACTTCAGCAAAACGACCTCCTCTTTTTGTCCCTCCAACCCAGGGTCGGTAGTAGCTTTCTGTTGTTGCCAAGCTCTGGGTTGTTTTTCCATCTTTTATTTGTTTTCTCAGCTCTTCCACCACATATGTAAACAATACTATGTGTAAATGTCCTGTTTTAAAATATTTAAGAGCAGTTTCATTTTCCTGGGTAGACTCTGACTGTGACAGAGGATCAGGTAAGACTAAGCTGAAGAAACAAGATTTAAGATAAGAACTGGAAAGCTAAAAGGATCCAGACCTATGATGCTCTAGAAAGAGGACAGTCCAGGCTGATAAACACGCAAGTCTATAAAGAATGAATAACCTTGGACTTTCTGAGAAGCATAACACAATCCAGTGTAGCATCAGGTGAACATGGACAATGATCAGTTAAAGCCAGAGAGACAAATGGATGCAGGATCACATAGGCTTTTATCCTAAGTGTGAGAGAGAGAAACAGATATAATTTGATTTGATTTGAACAAATATGATTCAAAGATTATCCTGGCTACAGTTACTCTGGATTCAGTACTGGAAGGGAAGATTGTCCAGAAAACAGCTAAGGAGATGAAGAAAAGTGGAAGAGTCACAAAGAATGTTTAGATAGAGTAAACTCAATGCATTAGTAATGTCAATATTAAGAATGAGAGGCAAAAAAAAGAACCAAAAATGACTGTAAATTTTTGAGCAACCAAGTGGATCCTGGCATTATCAATTGAGAAAAATGAGGAAGAAGCAAGTTGAAGAAGGAGAAACAGATAGAATTAAGAATTCTGCTTTGGTCCTGTTAGTAAGTGATGCCTCTTAGACCTCCCAGTAGAGATATGTAAGAGGAAGCAGGTATTTGAGTCTGGAGTTCAGGAGAGAGATTAGAGATGAAGAAATAACTTTGGGAGCTGTTGGTATATAATTGGTTTTTTAAACCACAGGTTTGGATAATGTTGCCTAAGAAGAGAGGGAAGTTGGAAATGATTTATTGCAAGCCATCAGTGATTGTTCTAAACACAGGATTTTGAAGAGAAAAAAAGTCAGTAGACATGACCATGTTTTAAAAAATAGACTTTTTAAAGAACAAAGAGAAACATTTTGCGTGTGTGTGTTTAAAAATAGTCTAAGAATCTAAAGGCTAGCCCTATATAATTAATTTGATTAATGTTGACAGCTTTTCAAATAGTTTAGGACACATGACAGATTGCACAAATGGTCTTTGCCATGTATATGGTCTCAGTGAAACAGACCCTAATTAGAAACTCTTTTCTCTCAGATATGTAAATTTCCCAGAAAACCAGTCATGTTTGATGCACTGTCTGAAATGAGTATACAAATATCAACTGACCCTGAAAATTACAAAGCTTTCACAATTCATCCTCCATGTCCTGTACCCTACCAAAGCAAGTCATGGATTATCTTTCAAGTAATGAGAAATGTTCAGCTTCTTACTGTTTTGGGCATTCCATGTTCAGTTAGTTAACCAAACACAACATGGGCTTTCTGTAGCTCATACCTCTTCTTTAGTCCAGATGCTACACTTCTAACCCTGTGGTTCTCACCGTATCTCATCAGGATCACCTTCCTCCTGCGGGGAAACCCCTTCTCAACACCATTCCCTTCACAAGTGCTCTCACTGCCATTCCCAGAGCCACATCTCATCCTGTTATCTGAAAATCCTAGAAGGGCTTGCTAATTCATTCCCGATTACATCTTCTGGGTCTCTAGTCCTCCAGAGCAGCCACACTGCTTTACCTGAAATCTCAACCTCTCGGACATATCCAGAACGTCACAAGCTGCTTATATCCATGGGATATCAGGTGATTCAGTGTAAAATGTTTGCTATACTTTGTTTAGCATGTGTTTTAAAACATCCAGAGAATAAAAGATGTAGTCCCAAAGTAAAGATCAACGTTTATTTTAAAGGTATAGAATTACAAAAGACGCTGCAATGCAAATCAAGTATTGATACTGTGGGGAGAGGAAAAGTAAAAGGGATGAGTCAGGCGTGTGTTTATTGGCTATGTGTGTGTGTGTGCTCAGTCGTGTCCCACTCTTTCTGACCCCTTGGACTGTAGCCTGCCAGGCTCCTCTGTCCAGGGGATTCTCCAGGCAAGAGTACTGTGGTGGATTGCCTTGCCCTCCTCCAGGGGCTCTTCCTGACCCAGGGATCAAACTCCCATCTCTTGGGTCTCCTGCATTAGCAGGCAGATTCTTTACCACTTCACTACCTGGGAAACCCTGTTGTTTATTGGCTGCTTTCTCCTAATTGAAAAGCATCTAAGGTTTGGAGGTTGGATTTAGCAATGTAGAGAGTAAGACTTTTTCCCCATACTTTTCTGATCATGCTAAGAAAAAAGAAAAAAACTCAAGGTACTCTAAGATAAATATAAGGCTTCCCAAAGATCATAAGACAACTCTATTTCTGACAGAGAAATATAAATTTTGAGAACTGAGAAACAGTAGAAGGTGTCAAAGGACCTTCAAGAGGTCTCAAAACCAAGCATTAGATGAAAACAAGGAAATATTAACACAACAAATAGTACAGCTGGATATACAAAAGGTGAGAAGAAATAAATTCGTGGTTGTAAAGAGGAAAGTTAAGGGTAACATGATGAAAAAAAATTAAAATTATTATTTATTTTTCTTATTAAAATTATATGTACAATTGTAATTTTATTTTTTAAAGTTTTTTTTAATGTGGACCATTTTTTAAGTTTTTACTGAATCATTTGAAACCGTCACACCATTGTTTGTTAATCAGCTATACTCAATACAAATAAAAAGTTTTTAAGAAAAGTCTTTATTGAATTTTGTTACAATATTTTTCCTGTTTTATGTTTTGGTTTTTTGGCCCCAAGGCATGTGGGATCTTAACTCCCCAACCCAGGATCAAACCTACACCTCCATGCATTGGAGGTGACGTCTTACCCAGTAGACCACCAGGGAACTCCTACAAATGTAATTTTAACAGTAGGTCACTTAAAGAGATCAACTAGCTTTGTCTAAGAAAATATCTTGAAAGTTTGCTTTGAGTAGAGAAAATAAGACCTCTTCCAAAACATGGTATATGAAATGAGAGTACTTTTAAAGAGTTAGATAAATTGTTCTTCATAAACATCTAACCATTATTTAGTGATTGGAATAAGGACAAAGAGAAAAGAGGGATGAAAATTAAGAGAAGGAAAAAGGAACTCAGAAATACAACAGGCAGCAGATCCTGTAGAAGCAGGGCTCCATGAGAAAGCCCAGGGGTGGGGGACTGGAGGTCATTTGTGAACAGCAGCATTAATGCTCCATTTAAAACCGTCTTTAGTGCCGCGATGGAAATCCCCCGCATTGCGCTAAACCATCAAAGAAATCTGCTCCACACGTGTGCACCAAGGCTTTAGAAAATTACCAAGTAACAGGCTTGATTCAAGCTTAGAATGGCCTGGAACAGAGAGAAAAGAGGAGCTTCACTGAATGAGACAGGAAGGGAAACCTAAGCTTTCCTCCACCACACCACCACTTCCTGGATGTATTTAGAGGAACAGTAAGAATATGGACTGAAGAGTAGAATCAGTTTGCATTTAAATCTTAAGTACAAGGAGAGATGACCCCCTTGACCTATGGGTTATATAAACACTAATGATGGTAAAATTCATTGAGGGAAATTATTTATTTCCAATGTAGCTGTTGAAAATTAAATAATTTCTCCCACTGTCTCATGTCTCATATTATGTCATGTCCGCATGTTTTTAGCTTGTAGAAACAGTAATTTACAATCATCCTTGTTGAAATCTTAATTTTTTTATGAAAAAGTTGCAATCTCTATAGAAAAAAAAAAAGAACATTGACTGACTTGTGGACTAAACCTTGAGAGACAGTGGTCTACGTTTTAGAAAGGATAACCTCTTGCTGCCGTATTCCTCGCCAAGCAGAGAATTTTAGTCAAAGTATCTAGGAGGAAATCATTATGGATGCCTAACTGTTTCCAGTTCCACTGACCTTTCAGCATCTTTTTTAAACTGTGGATCTTCCATCCAGATGAAAAACACTCACATGAATGCAAAAGTTTGCATAACATTTCAAGATTTTATTTACTGCCCTATATTTAAGAAACCCATCTGTATTGTGTTTGCTTTTAAAAAAACTGGGGAAATGTGGCTCCCTGGTCTGCCCAACCCCAAACCATGCTACTAATCCTGTCATTCTCATCAGTTGACTCCTGAAATCCTACCTCATCCACCCAACCTCACAAACTTATAAGAAAAAAAAAGCGGCGGGGGCGGGAGGGTGGGGAGGCCATTGCTTTTCTTTATCTTTTTGCTATAGGTTCTAGATTCCTTTTTTTTCCCCAACTATCTCTGTTTGGATTCAGTCACTATTGGTTGGATTGGTTGGATTCAGACCTATGGTTCAGAAAAAACTGGACTTTCTGTTTCTTGAATGCACTCAGAGTACTACCCCCACTGATGGAACCTGGAGAACATCATTTAGGCTCTCTGGGTTCTGTCTTATTCATGCAAAAAGGAAGTTTATGATTTCTTCTGGCTTTAACCTTTTATTTCTCATAATATAAAATTTTATCAGAATAGATAAACATTCTTCCTTCTGATCAGAAATTTCTGAAGTCAAAGTTGTGCCTAGTGCCTCAATAGTCCCTATTTTTAAAGTATATATGCAGAAGGACTTCCCTAGAGGTCCAGTGTTAAGAGTCTGCCTGCCAGTACCGGGGACATGGGTTTAATCTCTGGTCTGGGAAGATCCTACATGCCTCAGAGCAACTAAGCCCATGGGCCATAACAACTGAACCCACACACCTAGAACCTGTGCTCTGCAACAAGGGAAACCATCGAGATGAGAAGCCCATGCACCGCATCTGGAGAGTAGCCCCTGCTTGCCTCAACTAGATAAAGCCTATGCACTGCAATGAAGACCCAACACAGCCAAAAATAATAAATAAATAAATATTTTTAAAATATTAAAAAATAAAAACACAAATCCTAGGGGAAAAGAACAAAATTTAAAAAAAAAAAAAAAACTTGAAGTATATACTAAGAAAAACAGACTTTCCCGTTTATAGGCCCAGAACATTGCCCATTGGGGGTGAAAGATATTCAGGTCTACTGCTTCCCAAATACTATGTATTCTTTCATCACAAACACCACATTGCAGAAAAGTAAATCAGATGAATATACTGGTAGTGGTGCCATAATTATCAGGATCACTCTTTCCATCCAAATACATTCCATACTTCTCTGTACTATGATATCAGCAGTTCAGACTGTTTTCCTGCAAGCCAAGAATCTTGAAGTCAAGAGGGTTTGGTGCTGAGCTTGCCAGAAATTAAAGCCAAATAATACGTCATCTTTAGTCCTGAAATGTGCAGCAGAATTCTAAGTGCCTTTTAATAGGTGGTAGAACCTATCCTGGAGAAGGCAATGGCAACCCACTCCAGTACTCTTGCCTGGAAAATCCCATGGACCGAGGAGCCTGGTAGGCTGCAGTCCATGGGGTCTCAAAGAGTCGGACATGACTGAGCGACTTCACTTTCACTTTTCACTTTCCTGCATTGGAGGAGGAAATGGCAACCCACTCCAGTGTTCTTGCCTGGAGAATCCCAGGGACTGGGGAGCCTGGTGGGTTGCTGTCTCTGGGGTTGCACAGAGTTGGACACGACTGAAGCGACTTAGCAGCAACAGAACCTATCCTCCATCAGTGGCCCTTTGGATTGATCAATCCTTTTGGTGACCATATTATCAGGATGTATGAGGTTTTTCAATCAAATCATAAGTAATTAAACAAAGGTAGCTGAGATTCAGATGGGTTGAAACCAACACCCAGCCTTCTTGTCAGCAGATTGTCCTTTGAGGTTGCAAAGGAAAGCTGTGAGATAATATACAGGTTCAGTTGATATTACTTTAATATATAAAAGAGTTATGCTTGGAAGTATATATAAAGAATGCAGGCTCCCACCAAGTTTTATAACCTATAGAGTTATAAAACAACTCTAATAGAGTTAGGTAGGAAAAATCAGTTCAGTTCAGTTGTTCAGTCACGTCTGACTCTTTGTGACCCCATGGACTGCAGCACGCCAGGCATCCCTGTCCATCACCAACTCCTGGAGCTTACTCAAACTCATGTCCATCGAGTCCGTGATGTCATCCAACCATCTCATCCTCTGATGTCCCCTTCTCCTCCTGCCTTCAATCTTTCCCAGCATCAGGGTCTTTTCCAGGGAGCCAGTTCTTCACATCAGGTGGCTAAATATTGGAGCTTCAGCTTCAGCATCACTCCTTCCAGTGAATATTCAGGACTGATTTCCTTTAGGATAGACTGGTTGGATCTCCTTGCAGTCCAAGGGACTCTCAAGAGACTTTTCTAACACCACAGTTCAAAAGCATCAATTCTTCAGCACTCAGCATTCTTTATAGTCCAACTCTCACATCCATACATGACTACTGGAAAAACCATAGCTTTGACAAGATGGACCTTTGTTGGCAAAGTAATGTCTCTGCTTTTTAATATGCTGTCTAGGTTTGTCATAGCTTTTTTTCCAAGGAGCAATCTTCTTTTAATTTCATGGCTGCAGTCAGCATCTGCGGTGATTTTGGAGCCCCCAAAATAAAGTCTTTCACTATTTCCATTAGTTTCTATCTTAAAACTCCAAAAAATGGCTAAATTTCTCAAGTAATCAAGTGGATGAGAGATAAGGAATCCTTTCAACAGACCATAAATCTCTGCTACACAAGGTAGGATTAAAATATCAGCCTTCAAATTATGAAGTCCCTGTTATGAACTCTTAAACAGGACTCAGTATGTTCTGTCAGAATTCAGTGAATGTCCTGACCTAAATTTCTGGTTGTTAAGCAACCTCAGTCAAGCTGAGAAATCAGCTCCAAAAGTAATATTAGATGACATAATTCCTTTAGTAGCTAAGCATCTTTCAACTCTCAAAAAACTTTGGATTAAGTATAGAAGTATTTAAAAGGATCAAAACAATCTTACTAATGTTTTTGATTGATATATCCATGTTTGGAAGGAACTTGGCATATTAAAATGAGAAATGAGGTGGGTAGTTGCAATTTAAAATGTGTAATGAAATAGTTGATCTAGACTTGCAATTTTAACTCATATACTATAAATAAAAACTTTGGAGTATGAAAACAATTAAATTTCACTATGTTTATGTTCTTGGATTCTTTAAAACATTGTTTTTTAAATATTAAGTATTTGGGAAGTTTTTTCAGATAGACAATTGAGATACTTGAAAAGGAAGTCAAGCAGATGAACTTTACAATATTAACTTTAAAATATATGAAGGAATTTGGTTAACTAAGTGCATAAATGTGATTACACACATTTAAAATTACCCTAAAAATCGTTACTAAAATTATCCAGATTTACAGATAGAATAATAAATCTGTAAACTGAATTTAAAAGTTCAAGTAAGGGGTGGTGGCTCAGTGGTAAAGAATCTGCCTGCCAATGTAGAAGACACAGGTCCAACCCCTGGCTCAGTAAGATCCCATATGCCATGGAGCAACTAAGCCTGTGCTGTGCTGTGCTTAGTTGCTCAATCGTGTCTGACTCCTTGCCATCCCATGGACTGTAGCCCACCAGGCTTTTATGTCCATAGAATTCCCTAGGCAAGAAGACTGGAGTGGGTTGCCATGCCCTCCTCCAGGAGATCTTCCTAATCCAGGAATTGATCCCAGGTTTCCCACATTGCAGGAGGATTCTTTACCAGCTGAGCTACCAGGGAAGCCCAACTAAGTCTGTGTGCCATAATTATTGAGCCTGTGCTCTAGAGCCCCAGAGCCCCAACTACTGAGCCCATATGCTTACAGCCCATGTTCTGCAACAAGAGAAGCCATTGCAATGAGAAGCCTGACTAGAGAGTAGCCCCTGATCACTTGCAATAGAGAAAAGCCCACATAGGAACAAAGAGGATCCAGCACAGCCAAAAATAAATATACAAATAAAATTATATAAAAAGAAAACCCTATTTGAAAAATAAAAGCTTAAGTATGGTTTCAGATTTTTAACTTTAATAGATTAAATGCTACATTTTAAGCAAAAGTGAATCTCTGAATAGGGCTTCCCTGATACCTCAGCTGGTAAAGAATCCACCTGCAATGCAGCAGACCCTGGTCCAATTCCTGAGTCAGGAAGATCCACTGGAGAAGGCATAGGCTACCCACTCCCATATTCTTGGGTTTCTCTGGTGACTCAAATGGTAAAGAATCCTCCTGCAATGCGGGAGACCTGAGTTTGATCCCTGGGTTGGGAAGATCCCTTGGAGAAGGGAATGGCAACCCACTCCAGTATTCTGGCCTGGAGAATTCCATGGACAGAGGGGCCAGGCAGACTACAGTCCATGGGTTCACAAAGTGTTAGACACGACTGACTGAGTTTCACTTCACTTCACATACAAAAACTATTTTCAAGGCAAAAATATTCACACTTAAATAGTTGCCACCTGCATTATATCCCTTATACCAATATAAGAGGGCTAAGAAATAAATTTTTTAAAGGGACTCCTAATCCAACCACTAGTCTTATAAATAAGAATAGCCCATTAGAAAAAAAAAAAAAATAGCCAATTTTAAAGGAAAAAACTGCAAACAGCCAAAACGTATGAAAACGTTCTTAATCTCACTCATCATTAAAGACAGGGAAAAAAAATCAAAAGTGTGGATTCAGTGAGACACAGTCACTGTCATATGTAGCTCAAATGTTAACTAATAATGTTAGTGTTACTTTTTTGGAAGACAATTTGCCAAAAACTGTCATGTTTTAAAATACCGACTTGACATTTCCACTTCCAGGAATTTATCATATACACGTATTTGAATGAGTTCACAAAGGCCTTTATCCAAGAATGTCCACTGCACCATTGTTTGTAATTAAAGAGTTGGAATGACCATCAGTAAAGGACAAGTCAAATATATTATTAGATCCATGCAGTGGCTTAGTACACAGCCACTCAAGAGACCAGAGTAACATTGAGCGTATTGATTTTGAAAAATCTTCAATTATGTTAACTTAAAACTAAGGCCAAGTATAGAGCTGTTATGATATGCTTCCAATGTATACTGGAAAGAAAAAAATGATATTTATGTGTGCTTATGCATAGGAATTTTCTGGAAGAACATAAATACATGCCTTTTATAGGTGGTTGACTATAAGGAAAATGTATTAGCTTCCTAGGGCTGCTATAACAAAGTACCATAATAAAATTTGCTTTAACAAACTGGGAGGCTTACAAAATGACAGAAATCTATTCTCTCTGTTCTGGAGTCCAGAAGTCAGAAGTCAAGGTACTGGCCAAGTTCATTCCTTCTGAGGATTCCTTCTGTAAAGGAGGATCTGTTCCATGCCCTGCTCCTAGCTTCTGCTGAAGGCTGACAATCCTTGGTGTTCCTTGGTCTCTAAATGTGTCAATCCCGTTTCTACCTCTGTCATCACATGACTTTCTCCCCATGCCTTCATGTCTTCACATGGTCTTCTTTTATAAGAATAATAATTGTATTAGAGTTATCCATGTTATCCAGAATGGCTTCATTTTCCTTAATATCTGCAGCAATCCTATTTCCAAATAAGATCACATTCTGAGGTATTGGAGATTAGGACTTCTTCATATCTTTCTGCTGCTGCTGCTGCTGCTAAGTCGCTTCAGTCATGTCCGACTCTGTGTGACCCCATAGACGGCAGCCCACCAGGCTCTGCTGTCCCTGGGATTCTCCAGGCAAGAACACTGGAGTGGGTTGCCATTTCCTTCTCCAATGCATGGAAGTGAAAAGTGAAAAGGAAGTCACTCAGTCATGTCCGACTCTTTGAGACCCCATGGACTGCAGCCCACCAGGCTCCTCCATCCATGGGACTTTCCAGGCAAGAGTACTGGAGTGGGTTGCCATTGCCTTCTCCTGTCTTTCTGGGGAGACATAATTCAACCCATAACTGAAGGATATAGCCATCCGTGCTTGGAGTGAAACCTAAAGATTTGTTAATAAGGAAAGACTACTAGTTCAGTGAAGCAAGGATGATGAAGTATAATTTGTGTTCCTTGTCCCTTCTGAGATAAACATTTGGACAACAAATACCATGCTATATAAACTGATTTTCCAAACCTCAACATTCGGCTTTCAATTAATTTTAACAATGCTTCTCTCCTCTCTTTGGAAGGCTTCCTTTTGGTTGAAAAGAACAGGAAGTTAAAACTCAATTTCCTTCAAAAAATATTTTTATTTCATGGAATTTCAGAAATGAAAGAGACTTTAGAGACCCTTTTGTGTATGCCTGCAGTGCTCGACAGTGTCTTCAGCGAAAGGGCCAGTCTCTATGTGAACACCTCTAGGAATGAAAAAGCTACTGCTCTCTTAAGCTACCGTTTCTGTGCCACGGCAGTCCTGATGGTTAGAAAGCAGGAACTGAGCCAGATTTTGCCTTCCTAAAATGTTCACCAATCTGTCTGTGATCAGACATCTAAGCTTTGCATAATTACATGCAGATTTAATATTTTAAAGTACATGTGTGTACATATATGTGTATATGTATGTGTGTGAATATATATTTTATACAATGTATTAAAATATATTAAAATACACTTATATTACAACTATCAATATATCAAGGGACTCTTTGGGCTCCATCCCATGTCTTATTTGAGTGGCAGTTGCAACCACTTCTTAGAGTTAAATATCAAAATAACAAAAGTAGTAACCATATAAAGGAAAAATGCCAAAATGAAAGCATTTGATTACACAAGCAATCAGCTACCTAAAAAACAATAAGTGATCACATTCTTATTGCCATTGATCCTTTCAAACACATTTGTGCATAGAAAAGACTCATCATGTAATTTGATTAACACGATTAAGAAAACATCCAACTTAAAAGTTCTACAGCTTTTCCTTGAAGACTCAGGTTTTATTTCCAAGATATTCCTAAAGACACATATTCTCCTGGGGAGAAAGTTAAAAACAGGAAAGTTATCTCATGTATATATGGAAGAGCTGAAAGCCTTGAAAATAAAAGGGGAAGTTTTGTGGGAATTTTGCCCAAAAAATCTTTTAGAAAACTTAAATACTTTAGGCAGCTTGAACAAAGGCATGAATTCTGTGTGTGAAAGGATTCCATAAAATCATGACAAATTGTCCCTTTCGGTTACTCTGCCAAATATTGTCACACAGTATGAGAGACATTAATAAATATATGTCAGCTTGTCATCCCTTCACAGGATATCCCTTCACTCAAATAAATGGACTCGTTTGAGGCTACAATAGCCATCTTTGTCTAAGAAACACTGACAATTTGTAGATACTTGTTGTTGGCTTGCAGCACCAATTCACACAAATCTCTTTATACCTGGGCAGAAACAACACTGATGCTTCTTTGGAAATATAAAATATCTCCAGAATGCTCAGAAATCATATAGGAAAGTACAATCATGAGTCACTTGGACTTTTCAGAAACTGTCAGAAAATCAAACTTAAGGCACTGCAAGAATGAAGTTCTGTATCAAAGGATTTTTGCCACCCAGTTGCACAGTGAGGTAGCTCAGAAAATTGAGGGTTTAAATTTACCCTTTTTCTTTTATCAGTTGTAAAGGATACCATTTCTTCATTATCTCTGTGATTTCAAGAAAATATTCCCTGATAATTAAGGTCTGGAATCATAACTTCACAGTAGGGAAAAAAAAAAAAGCATCAGGTAAAAGATAAACATTCTACCTTTATGATATCTATGATTGACTTGTGATAAAAGCTAATGGTTGTATGATCTGTGAGCATGTTAATGATATATCCCACTGTATAAGGAACACTCAATCACGGGCCTCTCCTGCTATACTTTAACAGAATTTTGTTACCAGTGAACAGTTGATTCGGTTCCTAGGGGTGAGCTGTTTATTGCCAAAGATCAGTGTCCTCAACATTAAAAAGAGATATTATTTAGCCCTTTTAGAATTCACAATTTTTTAAAACACTCGTTAACACTGAATTGTTTTATTTATTTCTTTTTTACTGCACTGGATCTTTGTTGCATTGCACAGGCTTTCTCTCGTTACGGCGAGTGGAAGCTACTCTTGGTTGCTGTATGGAGGCTTCTTATTGGATGGCCTCTCTTGTTGGCGGAGCACTGGCTCTAGGGCGAATGGGCTTCAATAGCTGCAGCACACAAGCTCAGTAATTGGGGAGCTGGGGCTCTAGAGCACAGGCTCAGTAGTTGTGACACATGGGCTTAGCTGCTCTGTGGCAGGTGGTATCTTTCTGGGTCAGGAATTGAACTGTATCCCCTACATTGGCAACCAGATTCGTATCCACTGTGCTACCAGGGAAGTCCTAGAATTCATGGATTACAAAGTGTTTGTTGGTTACTTGTTTGTTTTCCACTTAACAATGATTTATTTTTTTTAGAACTATTCATAGATATACATCAAGAACCAAACAAAATCTAGACAAAATGTAAAAGATCAGAAACCTTAATAAAGTGATGGTGAAAGCAGTCAGAATAGCAATTAAATTTGTCCCAAGTTAAGTAGTATAGATTACTATATGTCCTACATCATTCACTGACAAAGGTTATTGATGGAAGTGCTGCTTATCTGGAAATATATACTATTAATTTGCTCACAAATTGCCAAAATACATATATTTTTTAGCCTAATCAAGTATCTAATATTATTGCAACCTGCCATAACTAAATTTCAGTAGTGGCTCAATGGTAGGGTATTTTCCTCATGGACTGAACATTTTGCTATTCTTCTAAAAACTACTTTCTAAATATTGTCTGTCACTTGATTGTACTCAGCCAGAATTGGTTTGGGACTAGGTTTTGCAAAATCAGGGGTTTTGCCCAACAGTGGCTAATTTGGGTTTTGGTTTGGCATTGTGGCCTATAAGAACATGGAGGGTTTCCACTTTCCAAGTTTTCTTAACTGACTGATGACGCATCCTGAAACAAGAATCCTATTTTTCTTTTCAATAACTTGTTCTCCTTTCTGGGAGGGTGGCCTGTGAAATGTAGTTAAAACTTGTTATTTTAACACTACTAAACAATAAGTCAACCTAAGCTTTACAACTTACTCTATCATAGATCTAGGTGACTGTATTGAGGTAAGGAGCTTTATCAACCTGTAACATATCTTTTTTATTTAGGAAACCCGCACAACTTCTCTACACTGCTCCCATTCTTCATCTGTGACTCTGTTTCCTCTTTTCTCTCTGAGCCAGGAAATGTTGATAGCTCCAAGTTCTTACAGTCCTCATTCCTCACGCTCCGTAAGTCCACCCCAGGACTCCCATTCTATTCCTTCCCAGACTTCATTTACATGTCACATGTGTGTGTGCTCAGTCTCTTAGTCGTGTCCGACTCTTTGCAACCCCATGGACTGTAGCTCACCTAGCTTCTCTGTCCATTGAATTTCCCAGGCAAGAATACTGGAGTGGGTTGCCATTTCCTTCTCTAGGGGATCTTCCCAACCCAGGGATAGACCTCTTATCTCCTGCTTTGACAGGCAGATTCTTTACCGTCTGAGCCACCAGGGAAGCCCCATACATGTCATACATACATATATTTAACTTATATGTGCCATGATTCATGAACTCTATGACTCCTTGATTGGAATATGCACCATTTTATCTACCACTAAAAAGATCAATAATACTACCAATTTAAAAATCTATCCAAGCTATCAAATGTATGACATATTCCAACTTCAGAAATATTAAAACATGAAAAAAGTTGTCTTGGGATCAATGAACTATATATAGTAATTTAAGGCAAGATAAAAAGGAAATAACTTTAAATGACCTTATAAAGGCAGAACTACTGTCTTTCATTTTGATTTCCTGATTGTCTTCAGCCCTACCTATCTCTTCCTTCATTTGATTTTTACATTACGCAAACAAACAAAAAAAAAGTGCCTACCATATATTGCATGTCCTCAGTACCTACATACTGAGGATATGCAATAAATAAGAGATAGTCTTTGTGCTTAAGACGTTTTGGTTTGGGGAATGGATACAGAAAACAGCTAGAAAATTATAATAGAGTGACTATCACTATACTAGCCAAAAGCATAGAACTCTATGGGAACACAGTGAAAGGTGATCTAATTCAGCCTTTCAGAAGTTATGGAGAGCAATGGAGCAAGGCAGCTTCTGGGCCACACTCTAAAGATGAATGAGAAGAGTTAGCCATTTGAAAGGACAAGGCAGCAAGAGAAATTTAACATTGTGTTCTGGCAAATGCAAAGGCGTCTGTAAAACTACAGAACAGGAAGAACTGAGGTGATCTAGGACCAGCTGGTGAATGGCCTCGCCTATTGTGCAGAGGAGACGAAAATTGATTCAGAGGACATTGGCGAGCCAATGAAGGTCTTAAGCATAAAGGGACAAGATCAATTTAACCTTCTATTTTACTTTGTCTTTCACTTTGTATTTGATAAGAATCAAATTAATCATGAATAAGTGGGTAATCTTTCTATCCTTGGCTTCTGAAGTTTCACTGAGATTGTTTTGAATACTCAGTTTTTGTTTTTTCCTTCTGGAGATGCCTATCTATCCATTTTGATAAATTTCCTTTCTTTCTTTATCATTTTCTTCCTCTAACATTTCTTTCTGTAATTTCTACAACTTAGATTGTTGATTCTCTAAATTGATTTTCTGTGATTCTTATTTTTTTCAAATATTTGAAAAATATTTTCCTTCTCTTCATCTTATGGTTCTACTTCAGGAAACATTTCCTAGAATTTATCCTCCAGTCCTAACACTCATTGTTTATGGAAGGGATAGAATGATCTTAGTTTTAATTTCTAAGAACGCTTTTGGTTTTCCTTTTACAGCAATCTGTTATTATTTATAAATTTAATAGCTTTTCACATTTCCCCAAGAATACAATTAAAGAGTTTTAGCATATGTATTACCCTATATTATCTCCATTTCCTTCTCTTTCTCTGTTTTCACCTTGTTTACTTTGGTTTCTCTCTCCATCCTTAAACATAATAGCAGTTCTTTATGTTCTGATGATCCAAGGTTGTTCATTCATATTTAAGAGTGGAGCTTCAAGACCTGAGTGGAAGTTCAGTGCACATGGCCAGAGTTAGCTGATTTCCCTCCAGGTAGATCTTGCAGGCAGCTGGCCATTCCATTAGAGCTTCCTAAGCACTAGCCTGTAGGAGGTTTTTCAGTTTTTCTAGAGACCATCTAATCTCTTGTCTTGGGGAAAGCTTCCTGATTGTGATGTTGTGTGCATAGACAGGAAAAGGGGACTGGTGGGATAAAACTATTCTATTGGTTTCCTATGAGAGTAGATTGTATTCGTTTCCTTGTGCTGAACTATGACTTTTCCCCTTCATTCATCCTTCACTGTTCCCGGTGTCTTATGATAATGATGGACAAAATCAGGGATGTGGTAGTTATGAATTTTCTGTCCATGGTGGGCCTTAGAGAGTTGGAAGGACCTGATTGTTAGTGTTCTATTCCCTGGAGAAAGGATCGACTTATATTATCTTATCTATTTCCCTGATCCAGTCCCATGCCTCAACCCTCCAGATATCTTACCAGCAACTGCCATGAGGTAAGTCTCTCCAGGGTTCTGCAGTGTCAGCTGCAGCTTTGTGATTATTGTGCTACCTGCAATACATGAGGTCTAGATTCTTCTGCCTTAAGAAATCAATATCTACACCTTCATCCCACTATCTATCAATCAGTGGTTTGTTCAAATACCTTGCCTGCTGAAGCCTTCTCCTGTTCTTTTTGTCCTTTTGGGTTTACACCTTTTGGTGGTGGTGGTGGTGTTTAGTCCCTAAGTCGTGCCCCATCCTTTTGCTACCCCATGGACTGTAGCCGGCCAGGCTCCTCTGTCCATGGGATTTCCCAGGCGAGAATACTGCAGTAGGTTGTCATTTCCTTCTCCAGGGGATCTTCCTGACCCAGGGATTGAACTTGCATCTCCGACATTGGCAGGCAGATTCTTTAATGTATAGCCTTTTACTCATTTAATAATAGTTTAGTGGGGGTTGGGAGGGTAACATGTGAGTTCAATTTGTCTTCCTTAACTGAATGCTATATTTGCGATTTAGATTTGCAATATTTTAACTCAATTTCTTAAGCTTACATATGGAATAAACATATTTTCTGAACCGTAAATTAATAAGCATGTTAAGAACATTATGAGAAACAGAATGGTAGAACATTTGAAATCAGAGCTACCCTGAAAAATTAGAGGTGTACAATCATAGTTCCTAATTAACATTTTCAATTAAAAATGCTTCATTTTCATACCTTTTATGGCCTTAATTAAAATTTCTAAAGTCATAAGCCAAAATAGAACAGTAATTCATCAGAAAAATTTGAACCCTGGAAACCCTCACTCCCAATCTCAACTTTCTCACTCTCTTCCTCCAGAGTAGTTTTATCAATACTCCAAGGAATTAATACATCCAATTTCAGACTTAGATGTATTTTTAATCTAGATAAGGGCCAACTTTTCTACTCTTAGCTCAGAAGGATATATCTTTTTACTTTTTCATATATGGCACAGCACAACTGAACCAACATCTAAGGCTTAAAAATCTGCATTTTGTAGTACATTTAGCAAATTTATCCAGAACTCACTATTTGCTTGCTCAGTTGTTTGATTTTTCCATCTTCCTTGTAACTTTCTCAATAAATGCACTCTAAATGGAGCAAAACCTGGAAAGAGCCTCAGACACCAAAAAAATTCAAATAAATATATGTATTCTCTGAAGTTAGGGGATAGTTTAAAATATCTTGATAAACCTTTGGGATGGATGAAAAGAACCTAAGGGCATGGAGAGGTTTGAAGTAAAATAGAAAGCTATATCAGCATGTCACTAACAAGAATTTAGAAGTTTGCATAATATCTTCCAAATCTTTCCATGTTTTGCAGATAGCAAAATTTTATTTTTTATTATGGCTAAGTGGTATTCCATTTTCTTTATCCATTCATCTGTTGAGACACACTTAGGTTGCTCCTAAATCTTGGCTATTATAAATAATGCTGCTATGACCATTAGGTTTTATGTATATTTTGGAATTGGTGTTTTCATTTTCTTCAGATATATACCCAAGAACAGAATTGCTGGATCACATGGTAGTTCTGTTTTTCGTTTTGTAAGAAATCTCCACACTGTTTTCCACAGGGCTGTACCGATTTACATCCCCTCCCATAGCGTACAAGTGCTCCCTTTGCTCCACATCCTCACCAGCATTTGCTATGTGCGGTCTTTTTGGTGATAGCCACTCTGACAGGTGTGAGGTGATCCCTCACTGCGGTACTGATTCACCTTTTTCTGATGATTAAATATGTTGAGCATCTTTTCTTGTACATTTTGGCCATTTGTATGTTTTCTTTGGAAAAAATTCTATTCAGGTCTTCTGCCCATTTTTTAATTGGACTGTTTGGGGTTTTTTTTTTTAATATTTTGTGTATAAGTTATTTATATACTTTGGATATTACCTCCTTATTGGTCATATCACCTGCAGATACCTTCTCTTTTTGTTTTATGGATGGTTTCCTTTGCTGTGCAAAAGATTTTCAGTTTGATTTGATTCCAATTGTTTATTTTTGCTTTTGTTTCCTTTACCTTAGAAGAGATCCAAAAAATACTGCCACAATTTATGTCAAAGATTGTTCTGCCTCTGCTGTCTTCTGGTTTTATGGTTGCAGAGACTCTAGGGAGAAAGCAGAAAAGATTTCTGAATACTCTGCATGTGAAAAGAATAGGAATTTGGGCTTAGGAAAAAGAGTATGACTCTACAAAGGAGCAAAGAATAAGACTTTCAATAATAAGGATTCTAATATTCAAATATACACTGTGTTGTATATATGTCAAAATATATATATGCATTTTAGTATCTATTAAGGTATATAATGGGGCTTCCCAGGTGGCACTAGTGGCAAAGAACCCCACAGCTAATGCAGGAGATGTGAGAGACCCAGGTTCAATTCCTGGGTGGGAAAGATCTGGAGAAGGAAGCGGCAACCCGCTCCAAGATTCTTGCCTGGAGTATCCCATGGACAGAGGAGCTTGGCAGGCTACAGTCCATATGATTGGAAGAGCTGGACATGATTGAAGGGACTTAGCACACAGGCAAGGTATATAATACATTTTTAATTAATATATGTGTGTCAGATAAAATATATATTTCAACATAAGTCAGAGAAAGATAAATTTTGTATGATTTCACTTATATATAGAATCTAAAAAAATAAAACAACTGAACAAACATAATAAAACAGAAACAGAGTTATAGATACATAGAATAAACAAGTGGTTGCTAGAGGGGGTGGGAGGAAAGAAATAAGTGAGGGAGATTAAGAGGTACTAATTTCCAGCTGCAAAGTAAATGAATCACAGACATGAAATGTACAGTGTGAAGAATATAGTCAGTAAGTATGCAATATTTTTGTATGGTGACGTATCATAATTAGACTTATTGTGGTGATCATTTTGAAATGTACAGAAATATCAAATCACTCTGTTGTATGACAAGAACTAAAATAGTGTTATAGATAAACTATACTTTGAAAACAAACAGAAGAACTCATAGAAAAGAGATCAAATTTGTGGTTCCCAGAGGCAGGGAGGAGGGGGAGGAAGAATTGGATGAAGGTGGTCAAAAGGAAGGCATTTCCAGTTATGAGTTACATTAGGGATGTAATGTACAACATGATGGCACCCTACTCCAGTACTCTTGCCTGGAGAATCCCATGGATGGAGGAGCCTGGTAGGCTGCAGTCCATGGGGTCACTAAGGGTCGGATATGACTGAGCGACTTCCCTTTCATTTTTCACTTTCATGCATTGGAGAAGGAAATGACAACCCACTCCAGTGTTCTTGCCTGGAGAATCCCAGGGACAGGGGAGCCTGGTGGGCTGCCATCTATGGGGTCACACAGAGTCAGACACGACTGAAGTGACTTAGCAGCAGCAGTAGCAGCAGTACAACATGATAAATATAATTAACATTGCTATCTGTTATGTATGAAAGTTGTATGTATGTTATGTATGAAAGTTGTTCAGAGTAAATCTTAAGAGTTCTCATCACAAGGAAAAAAAATTTTTTAATGTATCTGTATGAAACAATGCATGTTCACCAAATGCATGTGATGATCATTTTATGGTGCAAGTAAAATCATTCTGCTGTACAATTTAAACTTATACAGTCCTGTATGTCAATTAGATCTCAGTACAACTAGGAGAACCAAAAGTAAAGAAAACCTTAAAAAAAATAAATCCCGTTTTATTTCCACACACCTTCAGAAAAGACCACTGTACTCACAAAGATCTTTATTTAGATGTATTTCATATGCTATAGTGTGAGTTGATCAAGGAAGGATGTCGAGTTTGATGTGGTACAAAACAGAGATGTCAGACAAGGAACAGCAGGGTGAACCATGAACTGAAAAAAAAAAAAAAGTAGCAGAAACACGAGCTCCAAGTCAGCCAAGAAAACTGTAAATAAACTCCCCTCCAGAATCCACAGAGAGATAGGAAAGAAAGTTCCCACTCTAAGTTCATAATACATCAGCTGACATCTGAGTTAGTTTTATGCAATGTCTCTGAGTCTTTAAAACAAACAAACGAACTTGCAAAAGGAGACTGAATCTTTTATTGTATCTGTTTTTGATGAGGATCAAGCAGAAAAGATATTTAAGCTAAGTATGAATGGTGGTGTTGGAGAAGACTCTTGAGAGTCCCTGGGACTGCAAGGAGATCCAACCAGTCCATCCTAAAGGAAATCAGTCCTGAATATTCATTGGAAGGACTGATGCTGAAGCTGAAACTTTAATACTTTGGCCACCTTATGTGAAGAACTGACTCCTTGGAAAAGACCCTGATGCTGAGAAAGATTGAGGGCAGGAGGAGAAAGAGGCGACAGAGGATGAGATGGTTGGATGGCATTACTGACTCAGTGGACATGAGTTTGAGTAAACTCCAGGAGTTGGTGATGGACAAAGAGGCCTGGCATGCTGCAGTCCATGGGATCATAAAGAGTCAGACATGACTGAGCAACTGAACTGAACTGAATACACACAACAGAGTCCTCAGGAAATCCCTTTTGCTGAAAGTGTTCTAGGGTGAGTTCTTGGGGTGAGAGGGGATGGTAGAAGAAATATAAGACTTAGGAGATGGGACTGGGTGGGGTTCTTTAAGATCCTGAAAATCTGTGGTTCTGGGTACTATGTGGACTATTTCAATTTTCCCTAAACGTAGCTAAAGTTAAACTGATGTTATATTTAATGCCTCATAGTTCTCTTAGCAAAGTTCAACACCACCATATGATAGTCTTGTTCAAGCCAGTGGTGGAGAAATAAAGGTATTGCAAAAACTATTCCAATATTTCCTATTGGATAAACTCTATCATTCTCTAAAACACCGAAAGGAGACGTGAACAGAGACAGAAGTAAAAATCTTCCCAAAACAGGAGAGCTGAGCCAGGTTGGAATAGCAGGCCCAGCCTCTGATACAGAGGTCTCCTCCTAGTCGGAAGTAGGGTTTATTTCTTTGAAAAGGGCTGGCGTGCTAAATTATTATTTGTATTTATGAAGCTTTCTCATAAGCACCCTCTGGTGACTGGCATTTTAATTCAAGATGTGGTCTTTATTTTAGGGGTAAATCAGTAAAAAGGGTCTGCACTAACCTGTCATTTTCCTCTTCTATTTTGAAGCTCTCTGTATGGGAGTTAACTTCACCCAAAAAAAGCATTTGGAAAATTCCTAGTTAGGCCACTTGCTTGTTTTGTGAATGACGTTTGTGGTCAGCTATAACATATATAGCATGCCTTCTTCTTAATCCTGCCTTTTTCATGCATGTTTTTCTTATTTTGGCATTTTTATGGAAGTGATTAAATATTATTTGGTTTCAAGCTGGTGTAGAAATTGCAGAGATGTAGAAAATACTCTCTAGCTGAAATCCAGCATACACTTACCCACACGATCATAAACACACTCACATATGCGTGCAACATTCCTCAAAAATGTCCAGATAGCTTTTGTTTGATTCAGCTTGGTTTTCTTTCTTTGCTTTTTCTTCTTCTTCTTCTTTTTTTGTCTTTTGAGTGATAGAGCAAGAAAGAACGGGTGAGGACAATGAAAGTATGATTTTTAGCTCATTTTCGGGCTGCTTTCTAATAGAAGCAGCATTGTTTGTATGCCTAAGCCTCCTGTTTTCATCCAGAGTTAAATGTAGAAATGTTGTTTCCAGTCTTATTCGAAATAACTGAAATATTTCTATGAGGTGTCACCTTCCAAGCCTTCATTAATGTTTGGAGTTTCAAAGATAAATCATATTACTATAGAAACCCTTAAAGGAATATTCCTTCCCCACCCCACTCCACTCCATCCCACCACCCAAATAGCTTTAAGCTGAAGAGGAGTAAATCCTGAAATTTAAATCAAAAATTTCTGACACACTGATTGGTATTCAGTAACTTCCAAAAAGTATCCACAAGAAGCAAAATGTTTCTTATTCTATTACATCATGTTGTGTGATTACATCATACATGTTTTATGATAAAAATCTAACAATTTTAAGAGAATCTCTGGTTTTGGTTATTACAAACTTTCATTTCTATTGACACAAAGAGGAAAGTATAAAAGAGTAAAGTTGGGAATTGAGGCAGAATAAAATATTTTTGTGAAGAATCCTACAGCTGTGAGAAGAGTTAAAAAGTCTATTCAATATTGCATATCTGCCTATAGATTTATTAAGATAAAAAGAATCTATTTAATTTGATTACTTCCTAGAAGGATGAATTGGAATACTTGACTTCATTGCTACATAGTCCAGTATCTGGGTCTGCATCAGTCATGTCTGACTCTTTGCAACTTCATGAACTATAGTCTGCCAGGCCCCCCATCCATGGAATATTGGAGAGGGTAGCCATCCCCTCATATTAATTCCTGGCATATTAAAAAACAGAGACATTATTTTGCCAACAAAGGTCCATCTAGTCAAGGCTATGGTTTTTTCAGTAGTCATGTATGGATGTGAGAATTGGACTATAAAGAAAGATGAGCACTGAAGAATTGATGCTTTTGAACTGTAGTGTTGGAGAAGACTCTTAAAAGTCTCTTGGACTGCAAGGAGATCCAATCAGTCCATCCTAAAGGAAATCAGTCTTGAATATTCATTGAAAGGACTGATGTTGAAGCTGAAACTCCAATACTTTGGCCACCTGATGCAAAGAACTGACTCATTGGAAAAGACCCAGATGGTGGGAAAGATTGGAGGTGAGAGGAGAAGGGGACGACAGAGGATGAGATAGTTGGATGGCATCACCGACTCAACGGACATGAGTTTGAGTAAACTCTGGGAATTGGTGATGAACAGGGAAGCCTAGCATGCTGCAGTCCATGGGGTCCCAAAGAGACGGACACAACTAAGCGACTGAACTAAACTGAACTGAGCCATTCCCTCCTCCAGTAGATCTTCCCAGTTCAGAAATAGAACAGGGGTGGATCTCCTACATTGCAGGCAAATTCTTTACCATCTGAGTACCAGGGAGGCCCTAATGCTTATAACTGAAAAGAGATGGTATTTTGGATACATTTTTAAATACTCTATTTACATCTGTTATAATAATAATCATGATGATTAAAGTTGTATTCAGAATTTCTCTTTACCTATCCATAGTATTTAATTGCTAGGAGACAAATATGAATTATCTCACGTCATTATTAAAAGAGCAATAATCCACTTTCAGGGCTTTCCTGTGACTCAGTGGTAAAGAATCTGTCTGCAATCCAGGAGCTGCAGGAAACTCGAGTTTGATCCCTGCATCAGGCAGATCCCCTGGAGGGGGGCATGGCAACCCACTCTAGTATTCTTGCCTGGAGAATCCCATGGACAGAGGAGCCTGGCAGGCTACAGTCCATGGGATTGCAAAGAGTTGGACACAACTAAAGAGGCTTAGCATGCATGCAATCCACTTTCAATTTCACTGTGCTGGTTACTTTGGGACATGTATTTATTTAGACTCTGTAGACATATTGCATATTCAATGCAATACCAGTATCTTTCTCTGTCTGGTCTTTCATTTGTAATTTGGAGAAAAGTTAATAAACAAAAATCTTGCCCTAAAAAGTAAGATGATCTCTTACAAGACTCGGAGTTTTGTCAAATTATCTGCAATTTAAAATTTTGATGATTTACATGTATAATTTGAAAGCAAAAGCAAACTTGATATGTTTAATTCTCCTTCACATCAAAAATGCATAACAATAGAATAATTTTATATAACATTTCTGTCATGATTGATTTTATCTATTTTATCGTGATATGCAGAACAGGTATTTTTCAAATTGAAGAATGTCCCATGTGGAGATGGGTCATTTGCTATAGGACACAAAGTAGCAATTGGGTCGATATCAATCACCACCTCAGCTCTACCTCAGCCCAGTGTATCATCTATTGATCTGAAAAGGGTATCTCTTCTACTGAGAAATCTCAAACTTCATCCTTCCTTGTTACAAGTAAACTATCCTATGATTTCGTGTCCTCGTTACCATTTGTGTTCTTTGGAGTGTCTACTAATGTATTTTAAGAAGACCTATTCAGATAAATAACAAGTATTTTAACTCACTTCTTTACTTAACATCGTATTTTTATTGTTTCTTTTTTAAAAAATCCTTGAATTTTTGTTGTGGCTGGACTTATTAATAGTTCAGCTTGGAGATTATTCAATAATAATAAAGAGTACAAATTCTTCAAAAACATGATTTCAACCCCAAAGTTTTCCCAGTCCAAAGAGTAAGTTTTCCACCTGATTCATCTCAGGCTTTATTTTCTGTGTGACTAACACTTCTCTGCCAACCTCATGCTGTTTTCCTTGCTTGGATGGAAGACTCTGTCTCTTACTATGGGCTTTGCTTAGGACTGCCATGATCAGTGAGCATTCCTCACCTAAGAAGAACCAGATGGCCATGAAGAGAAGTTAATGCTCCCCTCACATGTCCTCTGGGCAATCTTCGTTCATAAAGGGCAAGTGTGCTGACTTATCACTTACTCTGAGATTTAACGTTAATCCAAATAACTAAGGACAATTTTCCTATATTGATAGCAGGCATAAGCCACAAGGATCCTACCTTTGGGCAGCAAGAAATCAACTTTTTTGAAGACAGCCCTGAACTGTGCCATATATACAGTACCAAAATAATGTTCTGATCCAATGAAAATATTTTAGGTGAAATAGAAAACTGATTTTACATTAAAACACCCATAGATTCTTGGAAATTAAAATGAGTATGTATCTAGCAAAAAAAAAAAAAAATAGTGATAAGATATAGCTAAGTTCATAGCATCTGTGCTATGGAGACATTATAATTTTAAAACCCTAATATCTAAATTCCTCTTCCTTGTTTTTCATCAAATGTTTAAGAGGTCATACAGAGTATTTAAAAGGTCACTGGATGGGGTAATAAGACTTAGAAGGATTGATTTGAATCTTGGCACCTTCACAAGCAATCTAATTGCACTTGAAGTCATTCCCTGAGTTTTCTGAGATACAATTGTATCATCTTTAAAATGGAGGCAATTATACTGGTTTAATTTGCAAGATGGCTATTAGGATCAAATAAGAATATATTTGAAAGTTTACTAAATTAGAAAGTTACACGCATAAAAATGCATAACCAGCATTATCTTCATCAAATTCAAACTAATTTCCAAGTTCTATCTCATTCCTTTTCTGCCCTTGGTAGAGGTGCCACAACTCTTGAGCAACAGAATAATAAGGAAGAGAAGTGAAGTCTCCCCTCTCCCCGCTCCAAATATCAGCAGTAACTTCATGATGTAGAAATGCTTTGGTAGCTGCATCCTGACTACCAATGACACCCCTGAAAGCAGATCTACTTGAAGCACTGTAGAGTAATTTCCTGACTTAATGAAGTCAGAAAAAAGAAAAAAACAAACTCTGGAACATCTTATCAGACAAGCACATGACAGCAATATGGGCCTCTTTCTAGGGCTCAGAAGCCAAACAGACTTTGTACCTATTTGTTTTCACCCCTGTGGTGTGAAGCCCACAGGACAGACAAGGTCATTTCTCAAATCATCTGACTCCAGCTTGAAATCAGTAACCAAGAGGAAAAAAATCTTGGGAGCATAGGGGCATCAAAGAGGGACCAGGCCCGGGCCTGCTGATAAAGCCTAATACTGAGTGGAGAGTGATGCATATGATTCACTTGATCCTTGATCCCAGAAGGCACTCTTCCATCACACAGATGTCTGGGTCCCCTCCGGAGAGGAATTAGGGTAAAACAGTCACCCTTCCAGACAAATGGTACTATTATATCCAAAGTCTGATTTCTGAGCTCAACACTGACAGAATATTCATTTTCCTATGAAATAGTTCCATGTGAAAAGCTCTCTGAGCTAAATCATGGAAATCTTAAGAGTAAGTTAAGCCTTATTTATCTACAGCTCCCATTTGTAACCCCACAGTAACTAGTACATGGAAAAGCTGAATGAATAAACTCCATGGAATACCTAATGGTAGCAGTCATTTTTGATTTTTGTATTATGGAAATTTTAAAGTATAAACTGGAACAGAGAGAATTGTAGACGGACCCCCCTATATACCCATCACTCTGCTTCAAGAATTTTGTTTTGTCTATTCTCCCTCAGTTTGGGGAATGGAGTAGATTATTAATATTTTAAAGAAAATCCAAAATACCACATCATTTTACCATAAACACTTAACATCTCTAACTCATAAGGACAATACATGCACACAACTTGACAAAATTAGTAACACCTTAACATCTTCTAAAATCCCAATTTTTCTGTCTCAAAAATATTTTTTAACGTTTGTTTGCTAGAATCAGAATCTATACAAGACTCACAAAATAGCACAGTATTTTTCTTGCCTTCATAAATCTATTGTGGCCTCTCCACCATCCCCCTCCATTTTATTAATCCTGCTGACTGGTTGGAAAAAGCAGGCTTTCTCATAAAATGTGCCACACTCTGGATTTGGCTTATATGACTGGTTGTCATTGTTGTTGTTCAGTAGCTCAGTCATGTCCGACTCTTTGCGACCCCATGGCTGCAGCACTCCAGGCTTCCCTGTCCTTCACCATCTCCCGGAGTTTGCTCAAACTCATGTCCATTGAGTTGGTGATGCCATCCAACCATCTCATCTTCTGCCGTCCCTTTCTCCTCCTACCTTCAATCTTTCTCAGCATCAGGGTCTTTTCCAATGAGTCGGCTCTTTGCATCAAGTGGTGTCATTTAACTCGATCCCCTATATGTATATCTTCCCTAAACTGGTAGATGTAGCTAGAGGATTGTTTAGAAGCAGTCTACTTCAAATGTACTTCATAGTTAGCTGAATGCTTCCTAGAGCATCTCATGGAATCTTTGAAAAAGCACCAAATGGCAGAAATCAATCTGGCCTGACTACATGCCAAGTATGAGTGAAGTCACTCAGTTGTTTCTGACTCTTTGTGATCCCATGGACTGGAGCCTACCAGGCTCCTTTGTCCATGGGATTCTCCAGGCAAGAATACTGGAGTGGGTTGCCATTTCCTTCTCCAACATGCCAGGTATGCACACCCATATTCTAGACTTACTAGAAATTCAATCCTTAAATTAAACAATATACACACTCTCTTTTTGGTCTTGTTTGTTTTATTGGATCTGTACTGGTGCAGTAACTACACACCTGGAGAATCCCATGGCCTGTACAATCCAAGGGGTAGCAAAGAGGTAGTTAGCCCATGCAAATCAGCTAACATAATAAAGCAGAGCTTTCTCCTCAACTACTCCTTCCCCCTGAATCACTGTGCTATGCACCTGATACTCACACCACATTGTACATTAACTATGCTTCATTATGAAATAAAATAATATAAAAAGTAATACAAAATAGAAACAGACTCACAGACTTAGAGAATGAACTTATTGTTGCCAGGGGAAGGATTGAGGGAAGGGATGGTTGGGAGTTTGGGACGGACATTTACACACTACTATGTTTAAAATGGATAGCTGAAAAGGACCTGCTGTCTAGCACATGGAACTCTGCTCAATGGTTACGTGGCAACCTGGATGGGAGAGGAGTTTGGGGGAGAATGGAAACAGATGTATGTATGCCTGAATCCCCTCACTGTTGACCTGAAACTGTCACAACATTGTTAACCAGCTATGCCCTACTCAACTGTACAAAATACCAAGTAAAAAAGGAAAACCATTCAGTCACAAAAGAAAATCTACTATCCAAAATAAAAACAAAGCTTTCTTTTTCAGAGAACTGGTTTACCAATATACTATTACCTATAACTCAGACTCCAATCACAACTAACTATAAAAGTGTGGAGGGGGAGACACAAAGAGAGAGAGAGTGTTATCAAATTGTTAGGTAGAGTTAATGTCTAACAGTAGCTTAAAAACTGCCTAATATAAAATGAAATAACAAAGTGTCGGTTTGACAGATAAATACATTTAAAGTTTATGATTACACGTTTCCCAGTTCACCTCAACAAAATGACTTTAGGATTTAGACATAGTCAGCTGCAGCTGCAGAGTTCTAGACCAGCTTTCCTCCTCCACCCAGACACACCTAGCCTAGCCTTGGCTGGTGGGACTTCTCCAGCAAGCTCACCTTGGTGGGCTCATTTCCTCCATGGAAAATCAAAGCCATAGCAGAGGCCGGCCTATTGCCTGGATGGCCTGGAAGAATGTCTTTCACCAAGGAGAGATTGAGGAGAGCAATCAGCCTGAGTGTTAACTAAGATAAGTATGCTTTCCTTGTCATGGAAAAAAGTCAGATTACCTCCAATCAAATCGGGTGATGACTTCTGAAAGCCAGGTACAAATTGTTTGAGGGTTACTGGTTCTTTTGAATCATCCCCATATCTTGTATCTTCTACCAGTATTTCTTGTAGAAATCAGCAGCTTGCATTTTGAACCAACATACACATGCACACACACACACACACACACACACACACACACACACACATGAACACATCTGCTACTACCTCTACTTCTACCCAGTCTCTCTTAAAACCTTTCTCAGAAACACTCCTTGCATGGCCTTGACACTGCAGTCCTCAGCTGGAGAGCAAAACCTCCCCTTTTCTTTTCTCTTCTCCCTCTCATAACCCTTGTCCAAAAGGGCCAGACCCAGGCTTAAAGTCAAGACAGAACTTTCCATTTATAGTCAATGCCCAGAGGACTCAGAGCAGACGCAGGAACGAGGAGGTGGAAGAAACAGGCACGCCTTCCAGAGCCCTACTGGAGAGTAGCTTTTTCATTTCATTTCTGGCAGCTTTTTCATTTATTCATAAATTCTATGGGAAGTCAAGACTGCATAGGAGTTAAGTCACAGACCCTGGACCCACACTACCTGGCTTTGAAGCCTGGTTTTGCCATTTATTAGCTCTGTGATGTTAATCAGTTGCCTCAACTTCTTAAACTGCAAAAAAGAGATAATAATGCAAGTTTTAACCCACATAATTATTACAAGGATTAAGTAAATTAATGTCTATAAACTTTTTAGAAAACAGTCTATTTAAAAAAGCCATAAAAGTTAAATAATAGATACCCATGTACCCTGCATTAAGTCTCAGGGAATAAAAATTACTACCATGATTAGAGCTCTCTTTTATTTATTCCTCTTATTTCTCTCAAAAGCAACCTCAATCTTGAAATTAAGATTCATCATCCCTAAGCCCCTGCCTCCTGAGAAATCTGTATGCAAGAAGCAACTGTTAAAATTTTATGTGGAACAACAGACTGATTCCAAATCAGGAAAGGAGTATGTTAAGGCTATATATTGTCACCCTGATTATTTAACTTATATGCAGAGTACATCATGGAAAATGTTGAGCTGGATGAAGCACAAGCTGGAATCAAGATTGCCAGGAGAAATATCAATAACCTCAGATATGCAGATGACACCACGCTTATGGCAGAATGCAAAGAAAAACTAAAGAAGCTCTTGATGAACGTGAAAGAGGAGAGTGAAAAAGTTGGCTTAAAACTCAACATTCAGAAAACTAAGATCATGGCACCTGGTCCCATCACTTCGTCACAAATAGATGGTGAAACTATAGAAACAGTGAGAGACTTTATTTTCTTGGGCTCCAAAATCGCTCCAGATGGTGACTGCAGCTATGAAATTAAAAGATGCTTGCTCCTTGGAAGAAAAGCAATGACCAACCTAGACAGCATATTTAAAGGCAGAGACATTACTTTGCCAACAAAGGTCCATCTGGTCAAAGATATGGTTTTTCCAGTAGTCATGTATGGATAAGAGAGTTGGACTATAAAGAAAGCTGAGCACCGAAGAACTGATGCTTTTAAACTGTGGTGTTGGAGAAGACTCTTGAGAGTCCCTGGGACTGCAAGGAGATCCAACCAGTCCATCCTAAAGGAAATCAGTCCTGAATATTCATTAGAAGGACTGATGCTGAATCTTGAACTCCAATATTTTGGCCACCTGATGTAAAGAACTGACCCATTAGAAGAGACCCTGATGCTGGGAAGATTGAAGGTTGGAGGAGAAGTGGTCAACAGAGGATGATATGGTTGGATGGCATCACTGACTCGATGGACATGAGTTTGAGTAAACTCCTGGAATTGGTGACGAACAGGGAAGCCTGGCATGTTGCAGTCCACGGGATTGCAGAGTCAGACAAAACTGAGCAACTGAACTGAAGCATTTTTATATTCCTTCATATGAATAGTTGTATCTCTTAAGTAATGCATAATTTTATTTTTTATATTTTAAGTCATATGTAAAGGCTTTATGCTTTATGTATTTATCTGTTCCTTGTTCTGCTTACTTAATTCATCTGTGTTGATATAAGCAGTTCTGGATCATATATCCAAGTCATTCCTATTATTGCTCTAGTATTCCCAATGGATGCCTGCACCATGATTTATTTATCTGCTCTCCTGTCAGTAGTCACTTAAGTTGTTCTACTATTTGCTATTCTAAGCATTCTTGGACATATTTCTTAGCAAATGAGTTAGAGTTCTAAGCTGATTTAGAAGTGAAATTTCTGAGGTTTAAGGTAAGCTTATTTCAAATTTACTTGATATTTTTAAAATTATTATTTTAAGGTTATTGGCACTCAGTGGTTAAGACTTCATGATTTCACTGGAGGGTTTGAGCCCCAGTAGGGGAGTTAAGATCCCACATACCACACACTGAGGTCAAAAAAACAAAACAAAAAAAACTGTTCTTTTAAGATATTTAGACAAAAATCATGTTATCATCAGCACTA
This sequence comes from Bos indicus x Bos taurus, assembly GCF_003369695.1. NCBI lineage: Eukaryota > Metazoa > Chordata > Mammalia > Artiodactyla > Bovidae > Bos > Bos indicus x Bos taurus. The sequence continues at coordinate 34,784,761 of NC_040095.1, forward strand.
TACTTGTGCTAACTATTACTGCAACTCCTTTGACAGATTCACCTGTTTAATCCTTATAACAACACTGTGTAGGAGGTTATTTCCCTAACTTTACTGAGGGTAAGTTCAGCAATTCTCAGATCTCACAATTGGATTCACACCTAGATACACCAGTTCCAGTAAGTAAGTAAGTAAGTGAAAGTCACTCAGTCATGTCTGACTCTTTTCAACCCCATGGACTATTCAATCCATGGAATTCTCGAGGCCATAATACTAGAGTGGGTAGCCTATCCCTTCTCCAGGGGATCTTCCCAACCCAGGGATTGAACCCAGGTCTCCCGCAGTGCAGGCAGATTCTTTACCATCTGAGCTACCAGGGAAGCCAAAGAATACTGGAGTGGGTAGCCTATCCCTTCTCCAGTGGATCTTCCCAACCCAGGAATTGAACTGGGGTCTCCTGCATCATAGGCATATTCTTTACCAGCTGAGCTATTAGGGAAGCCCCCAGTTCCAGAGTTGTGCTAAATGAAAATGAGGTAAACAAAAAAGCCAAGAAATTCTGACCGAAAAGCATCACAAAGCAGATAAAAAGGTTTAATTGCAGGAGATGAGACTTCATATAATCCAGTATGACCTCATCTTAACTAATCACATTTACATAGACCCTCTTTCTAAATAAGACCCAGTCTGAAGTTCCAGGGTAGACATGAATCTTACGTGGGGGAACACTATACAACCCAGCAAAGGATTCCCCTCTATCATCTGCGGCCAAAGAGAAGAATCTAACCTACTTTCCACAGAGTGAGCCTTCTGATACTCAGAAAGAGCTCTACTATACATAGATCTCCACTTCTGACCCCTGGCCAAATGTGCCCAATTCAGTCAGACCATGCTCGCTGGGCACCCAGTAGTTCTAAGTCACCAAGAAAATTCCCTCACTATCCAAGCAGCCTTACTCTGGACACCCTTCCATTTGCCAATGTCTTTCACATGAAGGAGTATCTACAACAGATATTGGACAGAGCAGTACAGGATCCAGTAAACCCTAAAGGAAAGAAAAAGGAAAGTGAAGTCACTCAGTCGTGTCCAACTCTTTGCGACCCTACAGACTGTACCCTACCAGGTTCCTCCATCCAAGGGATTTTCCAGGCAAAAATACTGGAGTGGGTTGCCATTTCCTTCTCCAAGTAAACCCTAAGAGTTGTTCTAACCACTATTGTTATGACTGGGTCATGATTACATAAGCCATACATTCTAGATTATTCAAGAAAGTTGAGTAATAGTTCTAGCTCTGTCTCCAACTTTGTAAACAGAAGTAAATCAAGGTTTCTGTGCTTAAATTTCTTAACCTTTAGAAAAAGAAATGCTTGCCCTAACTTGTTTGACAATGGTGTTGTGAGAACACACATCGGATTGGTACAAAACACTCAGATAAAAATGAACAGGAAGAATGTGACTAAACAACCACAGTGCAATGGAATTTAATTTTCTCTTATGCCATGGGGTCCTTGGATTATCTGGTGAAATCTATGGTTCACCTCCTCAGAAAATGCACATAAGCATGGGCACATACATATACTTAAGTTTCAGAATAATTAGGGAAAAAATTACCCTGGAGTCCAGACACAGTTTCTCTTCATTCTTTAATTAAGAGGTAATATTGAACCTGAACATTAGATGAGAATAGCAAATAGTATTCCCCTTTGGTTCACAAGTGGTTGCTCCAGTTTAGAACTGAGGTTACTAAGCCAACCCAGGAACCCCAGCACAACATGTGGCCAGAGTTGGAGCAGAGTGGAAATTTTTTTGTATTGAATTGTCTACAGGTCTCCAAAGTGAAAGAGTTTGGTGCCCATTTTCATATTTTCTGCCTCCCCCTCTCCCCTTTAATATCTCCATTTCAGCAGAAATTCACTCATCTCTCTCTGAGAGGATGAAACTGATCCGTTAAAGTAATCCTCACTAATTTGCTAGAAAATTAGGGTCTAGGATTAGCCAAGGGGTCAGTCTTAGGAAAATTCACTGCAGTCAGAGGAGCATCAGTATCTAAACACATGATTTACTAGTAATAGGATTTCTGATATTGGTGGTGGAAAAAATTTGGGGAAAAATTTCTTGTCCCCTCAAATAATGTATTTTTTACATAATTTTAACATAATTTTATGTCCCCCAGAAAGGCAGGCTACTCCAGTATTTTTGCCTGAAAAATTCCATGGATGGAGGAGCCTGGTGGGCTACAGTCCATGGGGTCACAAAAGAGTCAGACACAACTTAGTGACTGAGCTTGCATGCATAGTATTTATATAATCTCAAACTACCCAAAGGAATATATATAACTTCTTCTCCCAGGAATGTACATAACTTCTTTGTCTTCCCACCAAAAGCCAAAATGGGAAGGGAAGACAGGACATGCCCATTTTATACATAAGAAAATTGAGTCCTTTAGAAATTAGAAAACTTGCAGACATTTGCAGTTTAGTAGGAGATGGAGCCTGGACTTTACTCCAGATCTGATCTTAAACCCCACGTTTCTTTGCTGTATCAGAAAAACAATTGTATACATAAAATACAGTTTTAATTTTCAAATGGCCTCTTTGAAGGCAAGATGTAAAATGACTTCAGGGATAGTAGAGGGCCATCCCAGGAGTCAGAGGTCCTACAGTCTTCTCTCTTTATGGGTAACCTTAAACTAGGTGCAGGGCAGAGTTGACAATCACCTCCACTTGCTCAAAAATGGGAAAAAATTCTGTCCTTCACTAATGGATGCCTAAGATCTATTTAACACTGGCCAGTGCCTTTCACTTTCACAGTGTCAGGGTTGGAAATGCAAATACCTGGGTATAGGTGCATGCGAATGGCTAATATCAGGTCTTCCTCTGAAAACAAGTCTTGATAGGAGGCAGCAGGGAGAGAAGTCACCACCAGAACCAGAATACCACCTCAGGATTCAGAGAGTCAAGGGGAGGGAGAAAGGGCATATCTTATCCAACCAGTCCATCCTACAGGAAATCAGTCCTGAATATTCATTAGAAGGACTGATGCTGAAGCTGAAACTCCAATACTTTGGCCACCTGATGCAAAGAACTGACTCACTTGAAAAGACTCTGATGCTGGGAAAGACTGAAGGCGGGAGGAGAAGGGGACGACTAAGGATGAGATTTGTTGGATGGCATCACCGACTCTGCGGACATGAGTTGAGTAAACTCCAGGAGTTGGTGATGGAGACGGAAGCCTGGCGTGCTGCAATCCATGGGGTCGCAGAGTCGGACACGACTGAGCGACTGAACTGAAATGAAAAGACCAATAGCACTGGCTTCCTCTCACCCTCACTGTTTTCCCTCGACACACAGTTCTCAGAGCTCAGAGAGGAACAAACTGAGTGTCTTCTTGACCACAAGAGAAAAACGGTGTTTCTCAAAGAGGGTCCCCAAGACCACAGCCTCCAAATGACCAGGAAGAGCTGGTTAAACATGCAGATTCGCATGTACTGCATGCCTCGCCTCCCCCACCAACCCACCTACACACCTTTCCAGGCTCTGGGGCTGGGCCCAGGAATTTTCCCTGGAGCAAGTCCCCAGGAGGCATGTGGTAAACAGTAAAGTTTGAGAACTGTTGTTCTAGAGGCCAAAGAAGATGAGGAAAACACTGATGAGAACCCACTTCTGAAAGACCTAGAGGAAAACGCCTCAGAGAAACGCTATTTGATAGGATTTCTTCTACAACTCTCTTCTTTCCTGACCTGAACAATACTTGGTGTATTTTTTTCACCTTTTTTTTATTTTTATTTTTACCTCGATGGGTCTTCCCTGCTTTGCGCGGGCTTTCTCTAGCTGCAGTGAGGGAGGGCTACAGCGTCTTTGTTGTGGTGCAAGAGTTTCTCATTATGGTGCCCAGGCTTCAGGCGCCTGGGCTAAGCCCTCAGCAGTGCTGACTCGCAGGCTGTAGAGCACAGGCTCAATAGCTGTGGCAGAGCGGGCTTACTTGCTCCCCTGTTTGTGGGATCTTCCGGGACCAAGGATCAAACTTGTGTCCCCTACATTGACAGGCAGATTCTTATCCACTGCACCAACAGGGAAGTGCACCTGGAGTACATGTTTTTTAATTGTGCAAATCTAAGTATATATCCACTGTGTGTGTTAGTCGCTCAGTCATGTCGGACTCTGCGACCTCATGGGGTGTAACCTGCCAGGCTCCTCTGTCCGTGGGATTTTCTAGGCAAGAATACTGGAGTGGGTTGCAATTACCTTCTCCAGGGGATCTTCCTGAGCCAGGGATCAAACCTGGGTCTCCTGCATTGCAGGCAGACTCTTTACCATCTGAGCTACCAGGGAAGCTCATGCATATATCATTTCACTTATATCCACAAATGTGATCTATAACTATATCTGCATAAAGACTCTTTATATTTTTCTCTTTTAACAGCGCTCTCCCTATCTCCTCTCCTTGTTTATCCTCATCTCCATTGGGTCCCCAGTAATCTGTACTGCAGTCCAGTATCTGGTCTCCCTGATAACCATGTATACAGACTGACACACAAACACACACACTCAAACCTACATAGATGAATGTTGCTTTTTGTATTACTAAAGTAGAAACATATTTTACATTTTTTCTATATTTGCTTTTCTTACTCAATACTGCCTAATAGAAATCCTCCCATATTACAAGGTTCAGCTCCAATGTATTCTTTTAAATGGTTGCATATGATTTCAGAGTGCAGATGAATCATAAATTATTCATTCATTCCCTATTGACAGACATCATTTTTTCTTAGGTTCCAACTGCTATGGACACTGCGGCAATTAACATCTTTGTATTTTTTAGGTATGTTTTACTTCTAGGGGTTGCATTCTTGTTCACAGGATAGAGAGTTGTATAAGCATTTGCTACAATAATAATTGATATTAGCATTTTGCAGGATTACACATATTTTTAACAACTTTCTAACTTATTTTCCAAATAAGGTAGTATTTTAATGCATAATTCACAAGAGAACTCTTTTTCCCTTTACATCTCATTATAAAAATTTATATTATTAGCAAAATGTAGCAAGCTATGTATATCTATCATGGAATTTTTAAATGTTCTTCACATTACATCATTCTAGCTTTTCCAGGAACAATTGCATTTCACTAGTGTTTCGCATCACAAGCAAATAACAAATACTGAGTTCTGAAGTGCTATACAGGTGCTAGAGCAGGAAACAGCAACCCACTCCAGAATTCTTGCCTGCAAAATTCCATGGATAGAGGAGCCTGGTGGGCTACAGTCCATGGGGTCACACAGAGTTGGACACAACTGAGCATGCACGCCACACACATACAGGTGTAACCAAGAAAACAAAGAAAAGCAACCAACAAAGCAAAACAGAAATAGCCTGCCTTCAGTGAGACTATCCTCCACATATTTTGGATTTTAGGTAAAGAGATAGATGATACGGAAAACTCTCCAATATTTGCCCTGCCTTGCCAACAGCCAAATCTGATAGCGCCAGTTTAACTGCATCTATGAAGGTACAGAACAAATGAAGGTCAAAGAACATTTTCTGGGAACAATAACCGTTCTTTTCTTTTTTTTTTAACAACATTGAGGAGGGGAGGAAAAAAAAAGTGACCTTGTTAGAGCCACAGACTTCAACCAGTCCTTGTTTGATTAGAATATCTGGAAGCATCCAGCAAGGCACCCAGGTGCACAGATGGCTTACCCATGGCCAAGTCTAAAGAACCATTTACAATTCATGGGAAATGGCAGGATTCAAAATGGAATGGTTAAGGAAGATGAGAACAGTAGGGAAGGAGATAGAAGAAGGCCAGGAGCAAGAAGAAAGAAAGCCTTAGGTCTGCGAGCTGAAGGGGGAAAAAGCCAGCTTAATTATGGAAGAAAAGACATACACATAGGAGAGCTCACACAGGCAGAGTTGCTGTGGAAGCACATTCCAGGAAAATCTTAAGAGATTACTTTAATAATAAACCATGCATTCTTCAGCAAGCCATCACGAGATTAACTACCCCTTTCCTCAGCTGGGAACCGTCGTCAGTTTAGGGTTTTTTTTTTTTTTCCTTCCTTCTCCCTCCCAAGCAGCTTTTGTGCAAGGAGAGTCATGCAAGGACCATAGCTTTTCAAGCACTGCACTCAAGTTTCCTCACCTTAATTTTCTAAACATTCATTTCAGGAATGATAAGAAAAGACCACGGTTTAGGCAGGGTTACCATCTGGGTGGGCTTGGGTGTGATTCTCCAGCTGCGAGCGTGTTCATTTTAGATCCACTGAAAAGCCAACAGCTTCCATGAGACAGGGTACCCTGTCCTACCAGGGATAAAAAGGGTTATGTTTATTTTCATTCTTCTCTCTTTTTTTCTTTCTTTCTTAATGTGAGAAGGACAGTGAATTACTGCCAGAAGCAATATCAGAGCCCTAGAAATATAAAAACACACTTCAAATCAAATCAGAGCTCTCTACTGTCGACTCAAGATTTCTGTATGAAATGACAGAGCTGTCCACTTGAAGCTGTATGTATGAGCCCATTGCTCAAAAATGAAGTGTTTTCATCAAAATCTTCTCTTGAAACTGCAACTCATGGCAGATGAAATCATTTTCTCTGGCCTCTTAGACAAATCCCTTCCATTTGGTGGAATAGAGCAAACGTAAGTCAACATTTCTTGATAAGAGTCTTTCAATTAAAAAGAAAAAATAGATGCGGGTGGTCACTTCTGAGAAAGTGTTACATAGTGAGGTTAAAAGAGAGAACCTTTTTTCCCCCCTCAAATTATCAAAGCCTGTATGTACCTGAAATCAGCTGTCATTTTTCTAACTACTTAGCTTTGGGAAATGAAACCAACCTTCTGCACTCCTGGATCTTAGAAATAAAGCACCAGGTCCTAAGATATACAAGAATTAAAGTTCTCTGCATAAAAGTTATAATAGTCCCAAGACTGAATTTTATATACCTCTTGTCATTCACACAAAATCATTTTCTTAATAATAGTAAATTACCTCAGAGGAATATTGAAAGCTGTCAGCACCACCCTCCCTTCCCCTATCTCCCCAGATGTGAGGGGGTGAGACAGGTGGCAGAAACAGTGAAGGTCCAGAGAGGTAGTGTTCTCATTGTTACCGGGTTTTGCTGCTCTGCACCCCTAGCTCCTGGGCTGTTCCAAATCTGACCTACTTGAGAGCAGGGACTGTCACTCATACTGATTTGTCCCAAATTACACAGTGGCTTTGCAGTCGGGGCTAAGCTGGAACCACAAAATACATTCTTGGTGTCCCAGGAGCTCGATTTGAGCCCCCAGTTTCCAGAGATAAAATGCAAATCCAGTGTGTGTTGCTTACTCAATAAAATCAATTACCCCCTCCCATCCAAGTCACAGTTTAGTATTTTCACATTTACTGCACACTGGAGGCGCCAGTGGTAAAGAGTCTTCCTGCCAATGCAGGAGATGCAAGAGACATCGGTTCAGTCCCTGGGTGGGGACGATCCCCTGGAGAAGGAAATGTCAACCAACTCCAGTATTCTTGCCTCGAGAATCCCATGGACAGAGAAGCATGGTGGGCTACAGTCCATGGGGTTGCAAAGAATTGTACACAACTGAGCACGCATGCCAAACACTGTCTCAGACGTTTAAAAAAAGGAAGGAAACAGACACATTTTCACAAGGATAATTTCATAATTCTTAAAAAGCAGCAAAGCTTCTGGGGATGTTTTACAATTGTTCATGATTTTAAAATATGGAAAAGATGAATCCCCAGCTTGTTAAGGTCCACTAAGTTACAACTATGGAATGCCTTCTACTGCTGAGTATTGCATATCAATATTTTCAGTGTTTTTATTCTTTTTTTTTTCTTTCTTTCTTTTGGCCAAGCCAGGAGGCTTGTGAGACCTTAGTTCCCCCACCAGGAATCTAACCTGTGACCCCTGCATTCAAAGTGGAGTCTTAACTATTGGACCGCCAGGGAAGTCCTTTTTCAAATATTTTATTTCTCATATTTCAGATTTTTCTTAGAGGTATAGGAAACACTATGGAAATCAGATAAAGTCATATTAAATGTCTACACAGGGTTGCCCATTCTGCGGGGGAAGCCAGTAAATAATCTGTTTACATCAAATATATAGCTTACTTAGATAAGTTATATAGACCTGCACATTTTTGTTTGTATCAATTTCATAGAGTATTGTTTTATGTGTATATACAGGATTATATTTCACACATAAATGCAGTGTATTTTACATATACACACAGATTACCCACCAATTTACATATACACACAGATTACCCACATCTGCCCTGAAAGAGACATGAATTCCTTTAACCGGGGTGGGAGTGCGATCACACGTGCAACTGTAGAGACAGCAGATTCTGAGCTAGCATCCACTGCCTCTAGCCAGGAAAGTCAGGAGTAAAGGCAGCCCTTTGTTCCAAGGGCCCCATCGGGTTCAGATGACTTGGGACGCCACATCACTGGAAGCGGCAGTCCAGAGAAGGAATTTTTGAGATGAAGGTCGCTGGGTCCCACCCCTTTCCTGCGGGGTTTCCCTTTCCTGTCCTTAAGCGCACTCTCCCCGGTCCCTTGCCTCAGCCCCGCGAGCCTGGGCTGCGGACGGCGCCCCGACTCCCTACTCCTCCCCTTAGCTGGGCTCGGGGCGATCGCCCCCCGCTGGTGGGGCTCCCGGCTCCCCGGAGCCGGCTACTTTGCGCGGCCCCAGCTCGAGTTAATAAACAGTTAAGTTTGGAAGACTCAGCAGACACGTTGAGGGGGAGTTACCCAACCCAGGCAGCAAAAACATCCCGGCGCATTCCTGGGGAGTCCAAAGCTGCCAGCATCTGATTAGAACCATATCTCGCCGGGAGTGGCCCGCGGCTCCGAGGCTCCCGGCCGGCGGCTATTTAAGCGCGGCAGCCGTGTGGGCAGCGCGGCAGCCAGGAGGCTCGGGCACCGAGGAGTCATGCTCGCATCGCAGAGGCGCTAGCTAGACTGTGAGTAGCTCTGGTTCCTTCTTCCCTTTGGCCCCATTTTTGGCGACCTCCCTCCCTCCTGTGCTCTTTTCCCTTCTTGGGATGCAAAACTGGGACTGTTGGGGGGTCTTATTAAGAAGACGGCGGCGTACTTGGCCAGACGGGCGCTTTTGTGGCCTGACATCCGAGGAATGCTTCCACGGAAAGGCACGAAAAGCCTTTACCTTTGGGGTCGGACTCCAGATGTCCAGCTAGTGACATGTAACAAGCGCCTCCCTTGTGTGTGTGTGTGTCTGTCTGTCTGCTTGTTCAAAAGCCCTACTGGTGTGGCTGCTGACCGCCTAATTAACTCCTCCAAGAGTGTTTATTTTTGCCGTGTGACAAAGGCTGGGGACCTGGTTTGTACCCACGAGAAGCTTTTTCCCAGTGACTGACAACGTGTGGCGTTAAAATATGAACTTTGTCTTACACCCGCATTCTTAAGAAAGTATCTGCCCAAGAGACTGAACAAACTTGTTTGAAATCCTCCGGGGATTTAAAAGGTGTTTGCCTGCTTGCTGTAATCTAGGAAGATTAAGGATGAATTTTAGGAAGGGGGGAAAAGAATGAATGGGTTAACACCGTGGAGCCCCAGTCAGCATAGCCGGTTTCATAGCATGGAACTGACTGCGTTATTTGTTCCTGCCGTCCTTCCCTCTTGACTTAATTCTTAGCAAGGAATTCAGGTCCGCAGTCAGTTTTAGCAGGGAGCCCTTTGAGTCCAAAGGGAAATCTAACTGGATTAAATAAAAATGCTTAAAGAATCTGGATGTTATCTCCACCCCCACCTTATCCTCTTTTTTTTTTTTTTTTTTAGTTTGTGTTTGGAAGGAAGAGAGGCACTCTGTAAAACGAGAAGAGCAGAAATCAGCTTCCAGACACATGGAAAGACTTAAAAATTCTGGAGGGGCGACTTCATGAATAGTAAATGTTGTTATTGCGCTATAAAGTGACTTAATGAAAAAATTTCTGGCTCTAATCAGACAAAGCAGGGGAGTGGGGTAGAAGGAGGTGAGACAGAAGTAACTCAAATAGAAGGAATGGCTGAGGAAAAGAAAGCAGCTGCAAAAAAAATGCCTTCGAGATGTCCAATAAGGCTCTCGAAATAGCTTTGATGGGATTTTAATTGATCTTCCTGCAGGCTTGAGGTTGGCTCCCCACACAGGAGCATCTCCTGGCTACTGGTGAGGGAAAAACTACTGGGAACGGGGGAGCTTGACAGCTACCGAAAGGCTTGTCTCCCTTGCTCTGGATCACCTCCACCTGGCTTCTTAAACCAGCAGCCAGAACTTGATTAGGCTACTCTTCTCCGGGGCAGGTGCCCACCCTACCTCTCACCAGGTTCTGTCTCTTCTTTGAGGGGAGATGGGCCTCCATGACACTGTAAGAAAGTTTGTTTCCATGAGAATTCACCTCTTTTGGTTGAAGTGCTAGGTATGTGGCTACACCTAATACAATGTGCAATCTTGTCGGAAAAGCACAAAGGAGGCCTGGGGGATTTCTTTCCAGTGTGTATTTCTGGGACAGATTACTTCTAAATCCCTGGTCAGTCTCCTCCTAAGGCAGACTTGGATTCTTTCTCCTGTTGATGATGAATAACTTCATTTTCCCTTCCCTTCCCACTCCCAGCTCTCTTCCTTCTTATCCAAATGGATGCCCTAGAAATCAGTCCTTCTCAAGCTCTACCCTCCTCCATTTTAAAATAGAAGATAGAGGACTGTCTCCCAGCTTTCAGCTCTGACACATAGGTAGCTGCCATTCTGGTGGTCTTAGACACAAGCTGATTTTCTCCTGAGGATGTGAGAGATGGAAGGGGGGTCCCATTGCTTATTCAAGGCCTTGCCTCATTATTAAGGGCAGAAATTAGGATCTGCGTTTCCACTCTAGACTTTTTATAGTTGTGGATTCAACTAAACGTCCAAATTCCTGTGCCTTAGGCTTGCTCCTTGCTTTGCCTGAAAGGTCGAATGACTTTCAACCACCCTGTTTGGGTTGAACAGAATTGCTTTTGAGACGCTTGTTGGCATGAAGGGACCCCAGGAAGCGGCTGTCCAGGTGGTTGGGGTGACCTTTATTTTCCTGCTCAGCCATGCCTCTGTTACCTGAGGATTTACAGAGAGGAAGACCGAAGCCTCGGTCATGGCTCCTGGTCAGTAGGAGGCTTTGTGGAGACGTGGACTCTTGGTGGTAGAGCCAGTAAGTGCTGTTTTATTTCTCATCCTACCCTCATATGTCTATAAACCTACACTAGCTACCGCAGATATTTTTCACCTGGGTAGTTGTTTTTTTCTGGCTGCATTATGTTTGTTGCTGTGTGCAGGCTTTCTCTAGTTTCGAAGAATGGGGGCTACTGACTCTTTGTGGTGTGTTGGCTTCTCATTGCAGTGGCTTCTCTTGTGGAACAGGGACTCTAGAGTGTGGGCTCAGTTAGTTGTAGCACGTGGGGTTAATTGCTCTGTGGCATGTGGGATCTTCCCAGACCAAGGATTGAACCTGTGTCCCCTGCATTGGTAGGCGGATTCTTAACCACTGGACCACCAGGGAAGCCCACCAGGGAAGCCATAGTTTTGAAGGTTCCATATGTTTCCCTTCCTCAGTCTTTCCTAACTTGAGGATTTAATCAGTGTTTTTCTTAAAGACAAATCTAAGATACTTAAATATTTAAAAAGGCTACCAAAGACAGAGCTCCAGGGTGCTAAGTTGCCCTAAGGAGAAAAGACTTGAAAGTGGACTGGTTGAGGAAGTTTTGGTATTTGACCAAACGCCTAGGGCTCTGTAGGGCCCAGGAAGGTGGCTCAGAGGGTAAAGCGTCTACCTGAAATGCGGGAGACCGGGGTTTGATCCCTGGGTCGGGAAGATCCCCTGGAGAAGGAAATGGCAACCCCCTCCAGTATTCTTGCCTGGAGAATCCCATGGATGGAGCAGCCTGGTAGGCTACAGTCCACAGGGTTGCAAAGAGTCGGACACGACTGAACGACTTCACTTTCTTTCTTTCACTTTCTAGGGCTCTCTGCTCTCCAGGGGCTTCCCTGGTGGCTCAGTGCTAAAGAATCTACATGCCAATGCAAGAGACACAGTTTCGATCCCTGGGTTGGGAAGATCCTTGCAGTAGGAAATGGCAACCCACTCCAGTATTCTTGCCTGGAGAATTCCATGGACAAGAGGAGCCTGGAAGGCTACAGTCCATGGGGTCGCAAGAGTTGGACATGACTGAGCATGCACGTGCCCTCCAAGCAGAACCAGGATGAGGACTGGCAGTATGAAACACCTGAGGAACAGGATGTGATATCTAAAAATTCTCTGGTGCTGCTGTGTAATTCTAAAGTTGAAGCCGTGCCACTGAATTGCACAGAGGTTGGCCAAAATCACATTTAGCTGAAATAGCTGTAACCCCAGATCTCTGTATTTAAGGGAAACCTAACTCATGGTTATGTATCCTGACGGGATTAATCCTGTGACTCAGAAGGAAAGCAGGCCTTGGAGTCCCCTTCTTCTACAAAGAACACACTGATTTCCTGTGAGGGGAACAAATATGCTGAGAGTGAACACAAAGCGCTGGCCCACAGGCCGTTTCTGCCTCCCACCTAGCTAAGCCAGGGAGTGGTGGTGAGCAAGTGGGTTCTGCAGTCCTGTGGCCTCAGTTCAAATCCCAGGGACTGCACTGCTGCCTGTGTGACCTTCAACAAATTGCATCACTTCTCTGTACTTAAGCTTTCTTATCCAAAGAGAATAATACCTACCCACAGTTTTGCTGGGAAGACTGTTAATCTAATATGCTTAGATTCCTATACTCCATTGTTTTGTTTTCATTTTGCCTCCTGAACTGCTGAATTACATATCTTTAGTGAAAATTATAGGCAGAATGCGGAATATCTTTGTCAAAGTTGGACACCACCCATCTACCTGAAAAATGTTAATCCCTTAAGCTCTTCATATGAACAAAGCCAGGGAATTTGCTGTGCTTACACTAAACCAACTGGGAGTTACTCTCTGTTCTCTGCCTGGAGCTTGCAGTTTGGTTTGGTCAAGCTGATCTCTGGTCTCATTTCAGTCTTTCCCCCCACCCCCAGACTCCCTACAGAGGGGGAGCAGTCCTTCCCTAAGAAGTCAGCATTGGAGTAGAAGGAAGGGGGACGGAGGGACCCCTGTACTAAACTGAGGAACTAGACTAGAAATAAAAAGCCTTCTAAGTACCTAGGGCCCCATACTGTTCTTGCCCATAGAGCTGGGCAGGTTGCCATGGTTACTCCCCTTCCCAAATCTTTTTCCTACCTTGGAAGGAAGCCTGCTACCTTAGGGTAAGCAAAATCTGAACAAATTGCTTCCTGGTCTAAAAATGGAAGTTACTTTTTTTTCTTAAGTGAGATGGAATGTCCTCTCTACCTACCTCATCTTTCCCTTCTAAACTTATTTTAATCCAAAACTTTACTCCTAATTGTCCAACTCCAGCTCATACTTACATCATCACAGTAAAGAAAAAACATTAAGACTTATAAAATTTCAGGAACATAAAAGCTGCTGCCTCAAGGTAGAAGCAGCCCGGCAGTGTCTCTCTGCTGCTATAAGTTGTAACTTAGCCTCTGGGATAGCTAGAGGCAAGTGACCTTTAACTTCTTCAAACTGGTAAGAACTTTGTGTCAACAGAGCAGCGGGAGTGAATGTTCAGCTGCAGGGAAGTTACCAGGAGGCAGAATGCATAAAGGCTGTCTCTTAGATATTTAGGTAACCACAAAGGAGAAGGAGCTGCTGGGTTGAAAGTAAAAATACTGGAAAAGCTGGGTTTGAAACATTCTCCAACCTGGAAGAGATTTGGGCAAGGAATTTATGATTGAATGTTTCCTCTGGCTAAAAAGTGACCCCATTTCTCTCTAGCAATGTGTTACTCTGAAACAGACTTAGATCTTTGTGTGACAGGTAAACTGCTAGAAGTTCTTATTTAACAGTTAAATTCATTCATTCTTTCAGTGTTGGACACTTAGCTAGAGTGTGTAGTTCACAGATAGAAAGAACTCATCTCAGACTAACTCTCAGAGTGTAGTCCCCAGATCAGCTACATCAGCATCACTTGGCAACTTGCTGGAAATGCAAATTCTTGGTTCCTATCCCAGACCCACGAAACCAAATATGAGCAGTAGGGTCCATCCAGCTGTATTCCAACAAACCCTTCACATGATCTAAGAGAAACTTTCATAACTCAGTTGTTCAATGGAAAGCATAACAAAGTAACTGAATTCCTACAATCATGGAAATAATAAAGCAAAGCATTTAAGCGGAGCTCAGTTTAACTGAATCTTAAAAAGATGAAAAAGCACAGATCCTGATTTTTTTCCCGCTATCTCAAGTACTGCTTTTTTGATTCTAGGAAAACCGATCTACTCTTTAGTTCTATATTACCACCTCGCTTCCAAATTCTTTTCCCTCTTCTGGGGTTTTAAAGGAACATAATTAATCTCCATTTATTAGAAAACTGTCCCAGTTACTTCTTTTTAAAAAAAGACTTCAGTAAACTACATCATTCTTCTTGAGCCAGATGGTTTTCTCTAACCTATAAAACGTTTTATTTTGTTTTTTCATGCCATGCCCAGAGTACAGATGAAGGCCTCTCCATCATGGTAAATGAATCTGTTGCATTTGGTTTTTATAGTGCTTTATGGTTAATGCAGTACCGTTCTTCTCCCATCTGACTTTCACTTTAAATAACTTAAGGTAGAAACAATATCTCCATTTCTTTGCTCCAGTGTGATCAATAGATATCAGCCTGCCCAAGGTCATTCCAGTAAAGTGGTAGAGTCAGGATGAAAGCATGAATCTTTATGATTAAAATCTTGATGTTTATCAAAATACTTAGTAAATACCTTTATGTGAAGTATGTGGCTAGGCTAGCAATGGAAGACCTCCCAGTGAGTAGGAATCTAGAAGAAAGTTTGAGTTACATGAAGGAAAGAGAGTAGACTCTAGTCCTGCAGTGGAATGACAGCATGGCTGCTTCTTAGGCATGATACTCAATGTCTCTGACCCTGAGTCGCTTCACTCACCTTGCACAACAGTCCTAAGAGTGACCGGTGTTAATCAGAGAGACGGGTGTTTAGCAGAGGTCGCTTCTTAGATTGAAAGATACAAGGGTGTGATGTAGGAGAGAATTGGAACTCTGAAGAGGCAGCAGAAGTTAGTGGTTAAGAACCTGGGCTCTGAACCACAAATGACTGTGTCCATAGTAACTAAGCTGATACAAATGGTCCTGTTTTCATTGTTTGTGGTCTTTAAGCAAACTGAAATCTAGAGATGAATGGATTCGGGCTGCAAACGAGAAGCCCATCTTTCTTACATACCGTGAAACTATTAAACGTGAGGATCAAGCAAGAAAATGTGGCAACGCTTCGTAGACCAGTCCAGGCATACAGATGTTAACTCTTAAGGCACCTCTCAAATGTTCTCTGGGCAGGGCAGTTGCGTCCTCCTGAGGTTAACATTAATCTATGCCCAAAGAACTGGAAAGTGAAGAATAACTTCCTTAATGGATCTGTGCTGGGTGCAACTGCCCTCCTTGTTCTATTGATAAACATTTCACCCAGTGACCTCACTTATTCTTCATATTTTAAGTGTCCTATTAAGGGAACAAGACCTGTTCTAATCTTCTATAATATGTAGTGCAGATTCTAACACGCTCTTTGTCACCATTTAGTGCAGCAGAAATAAGCCACATGTGTGTGAATATTTGTCAGAGGGTTCACATAGTCCTGTGAAGATTGCTGAACCAGTCTGTCTTTGGGACACAACGTTAATCCTGATGGGAAACATATAACTTAACTTGTAGACCAAAGGATCAGAAATTGGAATGGTACAAATAGTAGGTGCTCAAATCTCCCTTCAAAGAAAATATCAGCTGTGCTTTACTACATCAGCATTGAGTGGTGGTGGTATGATTTTGGAGTTTCATTTTGGGATTTCTTTTTTAAACCTTTGCCTCTGAAGTCAGACATCTTAAATAAAACCCCAGCTTCAAAGTAGAAAACAAATATGTAACTGATCGAACAGGCTTTTTTGGCCATAGGTGGTTGACAGTATGGAGATTTAATATTGATTGCTCCCTGGACCAAGGTTTGGCTGTTAGCTGAAACTTTTCAGAAGTGTTCATATACTTGAATTGAAATGATAGTTTTATTTAATGTCCAACCTGTCTTCTGAAGGATATATTGATGCATAGATATTTGCTTGGCTGCCTTATAACTTGTTCTTGGGGGTTTTGATTTGTCAGCTGGTCTGAAATTTTTGTTGATTGTAATTGAAATTTGGATAAAAGTATTTATATCTACTTTCTAGTGGTAACTTTAAATGGTAACTTTAATTGGGTAACACCCAATAGGGAACATGTAACTGTCAACAATTGCTTCCTACAAGAAATTTAAAGAAAATGACAACCGCTCAAGTAATATATTGTTTTATTATAATTAAATGGTATACAGTAGAGTCCAGAGAAAGAAAAGGACTCATGTGATGATGGACTTGGTCTTTAAATGAATGGTGGAAGTCAGATCAGCAAAGCGAGGAAGAAAAATGCGTTCTAGGCAGAAGCTCATAAATATATCATGCAGATGTATGCCCAAAGAATACTGACTGGCCAGTCTGAACAACAGAAAGTACAAAATGGTAGAGAGGTCAGAGGTGATAGATTTGAACACAAGAGCTGTATTGCACTGAGCTTTGGATGTCAGGGCAAGAACTTAGATCTTTATCTGCTAAGCAGTGGATCCCTTTATTAAATCAGGAGAACAAAATGCTGACTCAGATCAATTAACCTAGCTATCTTGGCAGTAAGAGTTTGAGTGGTGATTGCTCAGCTGTTGAAGAAAAACCTGTATTTCATGAAAAATCAGAAAAGTAAAGATTTTAATATTAAGGATCAAATGGAACCTTGTATTACCCCTAATGTTTTAAGGGCACTACTGTTTACCAGACTGGGGGTGGAGGGGCAAGGGTGGGAGTCAGTTCAGTTCAGTCGCTCAGTCGTGTCTGACTCTTTGCAACCCCATAAGCCGCAGCACGCCAGGCCTCCCTGTCCATCACCAATTCCCAGAGTCCACCCAAACCCATGTCCATCTAGTCGATGATGCCATCCAACCATCTCATCCTCTGTCATCCCCTTCTCCTCCTACCCTCAATCTTTCCCAGTATCAGGGTCTTTTCCACTGAGTCAACTCTTCACATCAGGTGGCCAAAGTACTGGAGTTTCAGCTTCAAAATCAGTCCTACCAGTGAAAACCCAGGACTGATCTCCTTTAGGACAGACTGATTGGGTCTTCTTGCAGTCCAAAGGACTCTTAAGAGTCTTCTCGAACACCACAGTTCAAAAGCATCAATTCTTTGGCACTCAGCTTTCTTTATAGTCCAACTCTCACATCCATACATGACCACTTGAAAAACCATAGCCTTGACTAGACAGACCTTTGTTGGCAAAGTAATGTCTCTGTTTGTGAATATGCTATCTAGGTTAGTCATAACTTTCTTTCCAAGGAGTAAGCGTCTTTTAATTTCATGGCTGCAATAGCCACCTGCAGTGATTTTGGAGCCCAGAAAAATAAAGTCAGCCACTGTTTCCACTGTTTCCCCATCTATTCGCCATGAAGTGATGGGACCAGATGCCATGACCTTAGTTTTCTAAATGTTGAGCTTTAAGCCAACTTTTTCACTGTCCTCTTTCACTTTCATCAATAGGCTCTTTAGTTCTTCTTCACTTTCTGCCATAAGGGTGGTGTCATCTGCATATCTGAGGTTATTGATATTCCTCCTGGCAATCTTGATTCCAGCTTGTGATTCTTCCAGCGCAGCATTTGTCATGATGTTCTCTGCATATAAGTTAAATAAGCAGGATGACAATATACAGCCTTGACAGATTCCTTTTCCTATTTGGAACTAGTCTGTTGTTCCATGTCCAGTTCTAACTCTTACTTCCTGACTTGCATACAGATTTCTTAGGAGGCAGGTCAGGTGGTCTGGTATTCCCATCTCTTTCAGAATTTTCCACAGTTTATTGTGATCCACACAGTCAAAGGCTTTGGCATAGTCAATAAAGCAGAAATAGATGTTTTTCTGGAACTCTCTTGCTTTTTCAGTGATCCAGTGGATGTTGGCAATTTGATCTCTGGTTCCTCTGCCTTTTCTAAAACCAGCTTGAACATCAGGAAGTTCACAGTTCACATATTGCTGAAGCCTGGCTTGGAGAATTTTCAGCATTACTTTACTAGCGTGTAAGATGAGTGCAATTGTCCAGTAGTTTGAGTATCCTTTGGCATTGCCTTTCTTTGGGATTGGAATGAAAACTGACCTTTTCCAGTCCTGTGGCCACTGCTGAGTTTTCCAAATTTGCTGGCATATTGAGTGGGATGGGGGTGGGGCTAGAAAAGTAGGATAAATAATTCCCCGACCTCAACATTTCATTGAATTAGGGGAAGATTTCTACATGGATCAGAGGGCAACAATAGGTCAAGTGTAGAGAAATGGTAGGGCTAATGAGAGATCAGTGAAGACCTCAGACAATATTTCTTTTTTGTTGTTGTTATTTTTTAATTGGAGGATAATTGTTTTACAATGTTGTATTGGTTTCTGCTATACAACATGAATCAATCATAATTATATATTTGTATATATATATATATACACATATACTTACACCCTCTTCTTCTTTTCTAGTGAGTTGGTTGTTTGCGTCAGGTGGTCAAAGTATTGAATCTTCAGCTTCAGCATCAGTCTTCCCAATGATTATTCAGGGTTGATTTCCTTTAGGATTGACTGATTTGATCTCCTTGCAGTCTAAGGAACTCTCAAGAGTCTTCTCCAGCTCCATAGTTCAAAAGCATCAATTCTTCAGTGCTTAACCTTCATTATGGTCTAACTCTCACATCTGTACATGATTACTGGAAAAACCATAGCTTTGACTATACTGACCTTTATCGGCAAAGTGATGTCTCTGCTTTTTGGGAGTAGCAGAGGGTGAGATGGTTAGATAGAATTACCGATTCAATGGACATGAATTTGAGCAAACTCTGGGAGATAGTGAAGGATGGGGAAGCCTGTTGTGCTGCAGTTCATGGGGTTGCAAAGAGTCAAACAGGACTTATCGACTGAACAACAAACAGCCCCTTCCTCTGAGCCTCCCTCCAACCCCACCGCCATCCCATCCCTCTAAGTCATCACAGTGCCAAGCTGGGCTCCCTGTATTATATAGCAGCTCCCCACTAGTTATCTATTTTGCACATAGTAGACACATCTTGGATGGACTTTGAATGATGGGTAGGAATACAAGTAGGTAAGGCAGCAAATGCTACAGCCTAGGGAGATAATAAGAGAAGGTATTGTGTGTGTGTCCATGGTAAACAGAAGTGATCAGCCTCTCCAGGGAACAGGTGTCTATGTATGTATTTAGTGTGCATTCTAATTATGCAAGGCTTTGAATCTCAGGTTGACTTTGAATGGAGGGACTGAACACTGATGCCTGATTAATATAAAATCAGGAAACCCTGAGGTCTGATAGGGCACCACTACAAGAATTCAACCATGAAAATAGGTCAGGGACAACTAAAGTCTCTTACAATTTAGATTCTCATTGCATCCTTTTGAGAAGATGAAAGGTAGAATTCACCCCACAAAGAGCTTCTTTACTTCAAATATTCTACTATTATGAAATACCTGTACTGCGTGTATCAGTTCAGTTCAGTTCAGTCGCTCAATCATGTCTGACTCTTTGCAACCCCATGGAATGCAGCATGCCAGGCTTTCCTGTCCATCATCAACTTCTGGAACCTGCTCAAACTCATGTCCATTGAGTCGGTGATGCCATCCAACCATCTCATCCTCTGTTTTCCCCTTCTCCTCCCACCTTCAATCTTTTTCAGCATCAGGGTCTTTTCTAATGAGTCAGTTCTTCGCATCAGGTGGCCAAAGTATTGGAGTTTCAGTTTCAGCATCAGTCCTTTCAATGAATATTCAGGATTGATTTCCTTTAGGATTGACCGGTTTGATCTCCTTACAGTCCAAGGGACTCGAAAGAGTCTTCTCTAACACCACATTTCAAAAGCATCAATCCTTTGATGCTCAGGTTTCTTATGGTCCAACTCTCACAGCCATACATGACTACTGGAAAAACAGTCCATTTTTTTTTTATTAAAAAATATCAAAATAGCACTGTGTTAAGAGTTGGCTAATTTTGAGGAGCAAGGTATGTGCCACAAGGGAGTACAGCTTTTTTGGAAGCAGGAATTCAGGATGGTGATGAGGGAGGATGGGGAAGGAATGCCAGAAGTAAGTAAAAACAAATTCGCTTTTGGTGGAGAGGAGGAGGGATGAAAATGAAGAGCAGTTATGGAAAATAGAGGGCCAGAAGTGTGCCACATTCAGTAGATATGTGAACAGTCTAAGATACAATCTTAACTTCATTGTGGATCTTTTAGGTATATCCATGAAGAAAAGAAAATCTGTGCTTCCGTTTCCAGATAGTGTGTAGAGACACAAATGTTCAGCTTTCCATACGAGAACTCTGTAATACTATAATAGAAACAGTGGATGCAATGTGCACTGCTTTAGGATCCAGATTCTTGTATTTCATGCAGCCAGCACTTGTTGAGGGCCTTGCTATTCAGGGTGATGGTAAGCCATTTTCCTTTAAAAAAAAAAAAAATTATTTACTTTTAATTGAAGAATAATTGCTTTACAGTATTGTGTTCATTTCTACCAAACATCAACATGAATCAGCTGTAGGTTTATCCATGTCCCCTCCCACTTGAACAGCCCTCTCGCTTCCCTCCCCTTTTCACTTCTCTAGGTTGTTACCAAGCCCTGGTTTGAATTCCCTGAGTCATACTAAAGCCATTTTCTTGATGAAGGCTGACCTTAGCAAAATGTTACCTAATATTCTCTTGCTAATGCTTTTGTAAACGAAGTAGTGCTCTTTAAAAGAACCAAAGATACTAGTAGGGACCCATGGTTATATTTTCAAAATATTGATTCATTTACATCCACAGTTCAGTTGTTTGGCCTGATCTGAAAGTGACACTGTTGTACTCTTAGAAAAACCTTGTAATTAAGAGTGCCACAGACTCTTTTTGGTTCTAGAACATAGTGGTTTGTGTCATCTCTGAATTGCTTGTGCTCCTGAAGTGACAAAACTGCTGTCAAAGGAGCATGGTGTTTCTTTCCCATGTTTATGAAAACAGCATTGATTCAGGGCTCTAGTTTTAAGATACTTTGCAGGAAACGTTGTTGACAGTCCTTAATGATCTAACATATCACAAGATTTTTTTCTTCCCACTGGCTCTGTCACAGAGATGCAATATTGTCTTCCAGATTGCAATATTATTACAGTGAAAAGTGTTAGTTGCTCAGTTGTGTCCCGACTGCTCCTCTGTCCTTGGAATTCTCTAGGCTAGAATACTGGAGTGGGTAGCCATTCTTTTCTTTCAGCTGATCTTCTTGTCCCAGGGATTGAACTTGGGTCTCCTGCATTGCTATCCAAGCCACCAAGAAAGCCCAATATTGTTATAGAATACTCCCAAATATTCAATGTAAATATCCCCCGTCTAATTAATGTTTTAAGTAAATGTCATCATTTTAAACTGTCTTGAAAAGGAAAATTATGCTCTTAGACAAAATTTTAATCTTTCCATGGTCAATATTTAAAAGCGAGCAATTTATAGAATTCCTTGAAGTAGTCTAATTTTACCTTCTTTTACTAAACGTTATTAATGGCAGTGAAACTTTATAGCCTAATTGGAAATATTTCATCTAAAATACTCAGCTTATTTTACATGCTTATTTTCTCTCCTCTGCCTACACTGTAAGCCCCTTGAGAGCTGTATCTATTTTTGTCACTGTATATATAGCATAATACAGTGCTTAGTACACAGCAGGTGTTCAATAAACATTCACCAGGTGAATGAGTGACTCAAGCTACTCATCTGCAACATTATTTGGAATTTATTGTAAATTGAGCAGATGGGGAGCTTCAGCTTGCCTTATCTTCGGTATAAGCAAAATAGTTTTAAGTCTTTTTTTTAATTTTAAGGTTATTTATAATGAGCAATATCCCTAGGTTCCTCTAAGTTATATCAGCACAGGGCCTGAGAAAGGCCGACAAGCTGTTACTGAAATTTAACAGATAGTGTGTCCTTTCAAGTCCTTGGTTTAACCTCTTCCACTGGAATGGTCATCATGGCCCTCAAATCTATCTGACCCCATGAACACAATCACTGGCTGATAATAATCATAGAGGTGAATAGTTCTCAACCTGGTATTTCCTCCAAGGACAGCTTCTTATTCTTCTCCTGTTTCTCCTTTTAAAAGCATCCACCAAACTATTTACTAAAGAACTAATAGAAATTGAGAAAAATAAATGAAACCTTTGGCTCAGTACTGGATAATTAAGGTTATCCCTTTCATAGCACAATTTCTGCTCAAATCAAGGAAGCTGAGTTTTAATTTGGGTGTGCAACTATATTACAGGTAAATATTTGATATCCATTAGGCTTTTTAAATGCTGACTTTGGTCTCCACAGAGACCTCACTGGATCTAAGGAAACCAATCTGGAAATTGGCGTTAGGCCATACTCTGACCAACTTTAAAAATCCTAGCTTAGGAGTTTTTGTCAAGCCATAGTGAGCATTTGATTCAAAACTTACTGTTCATTTGCTTTAATGTATCAGGAGCTTTCCTCAACACCTTTGGATAAGTAAACGTCAGTTAATGAAGTCTAAGATGACAGTATGGAAAGCTTGCTGTGGGCAGCAGTCCACATGCTTCCAGAGATGTTCAAGTTCAATTTGTAGGTTCTTTTAGCTTTTGAGTTTAATTTCAGGTGACTGATCCTAGAGTAGCTTCATGGTTCTGTCTTTAGCCCAAGTTAGACTATAGATTTACCTACATTTTAAATATTGCTATATGACAAATTAGCACTTCTCTAAGGAATTTCATTTTAGAAATGCAGAAAGGCACATGTCACCCTAATATCACTATTCTAAATCTATTAGAAGCAGAAATCTGGCTCTCACCCTACTGTCAGTCTTTTTAGCCAGCATTTCCTTGGTATTGATCCTTCTAGTCTCTCAGTGGTTTTATAGAGAAACATATACACGATGGGAGAATGCTATATATTCTGCTTTAAACAAGGAGCTCTAATGACATGACTACTTTAGTTCACAGTTGCCTTTTACAAAAGTTGTCCCTTCAGGTGCTCAAATTGCAAATATCACTTTACTTACGTAATAAAACTGACTTGAGAATTCTTCTTTTAGGTTTTAGAATGAAAGTTATAAGACATATTGCCCCCCCTCTTTTTTTTTTAAGCCATCTTTAGGACACACTGTTTATTTGAAGTTTGAGGGTCACCAAGCATCTTAGCTTGGTAAGATGGGATAACCTTGAATCTGACATTTAACATTGTCAGACCTTAACCTTTCAATTAAAAGGCTTTGTTTCCAAAAGATTAGCCACGTAAGTAAATGAAAGAAACCGGCAGTGTTGAATCACTCAAAATGGCAAGTTCATGCAACTCTCCTACTACAAAGCTATCTGGCTCTTTGATGCCATACACAGACTTGTCACCACCTCGACCTCCACACCGTTGCTCAAAATCTACAAGTCTTCTCAGTACTGTCTAGACAAAAGAGAGTTCTGTAAATCCACTCTAATCCAGTCTGACCCACTTTTCAACCTTTTTTTCATAATATAACCCAGCACGCGTCCAGTATTCTAGCCAAGATGACATAAATATCCTTTTCTCATTGCTATCACTTCCTCTTTCCCAAATGTCTTATCTGGCTAACATTCATTCCACCTATCAGAAGAGCTACAAAAATCCTCTCTTTTTGCCTGTATTGTTCTAAAACAAAGAAATTCAGAGCATAGATATTAGATGCATGTGACTTTCAGGGAGCTGATTGACTTCTGTACTTCAGCATCCACGCTTGTCAAATAGAGAGGACAATACTTTCTTCTAGGACTAAATAAGAGATACATAGCCTCACACCGGGCAAGTAATAAATATTCAATAAATTTAATGCTGAAAAATATGGTATTCCTTCTGTGTTTCTAAAAAACCTATTAAAGCCATCCCCAACCCTGAACTCCCAACCTACTTTACTCTGCTGTCTTTTTCCAGACCACCTGTCAGCTTCTGAAACCCGTAGTCCGTTTATGGGTTTCCTGTGCTAGAGTGTAAACCCCATAAGGTAAAAAGGAATGAATTTGAGTCAGTTCTAATGAAGTAGATGGTCTTAGAACCTATTATACAGAGTGAAGTAAGTCAAAAAAAGAAAAACGAATATTGGATTATTAATGCATATACACAGAATCTAGAAAGATGGTACTGATAACCCATTTGCAGGTCAGCAGTGGAGACTCCGACACAGACTTGTGTACACAGCAGCGGGAAGGAGAGGGTGGGAAGAACTGACAGAGTAGCACTGAAACTTACATTACCACATGTAAGATAGATTGCCAGTGGGAATTTGCTGTATGACTCAGGGAGCTCAGCACAGTACTCTGACAATCTAGAAGGGTGGGATGGGATGGGAGGTGAGAGGGAGGTTCAAGAGGGAGGGGACAGATGTATACCTATGGCTGATTCATGTAGATGTATGGCAGAAACCAACACAACAGAGTAAAGCAATTATCCTCCAATTAAAAATAAATAAATTTAATAAATAAACTCTATAAGGGAATAGATCTTTATTTCACTCACTGATGTATCTCAAGTGCTAGAAGAGTGCGTGGCACATAGTAGGGATGTAGATTTATTACCTTGTTGGCACTAATCACTGGCATTCAGGGGTTAACTTTGTTTCCAGGCTCTAAAGTGTAATGGCTTTGAGCAGGTATCAATCACTAAACCCTTATGCTTTCAACAATAGCAAAAAAAAAAAAAAGCTGCTTATATTTGAAGGCCTTTTGAATTTTCTAGTAGCACGGCTTCAGAGCAAAATCTAGGGTAGCCAATGATTTACCATCTGTGGAGTCACACTGACTAAGCACAACGCTCTTAAGAGTCAACAGGGGTGGCATTTGACTCTTAAGAGAATCTCTTAGTTGAAGATGAAAATGTAGAATGCAATTTCAGTTAGAGAACCTCAACTCTGGAGAGGATGGCCAGATATTTTATTCACATCCTACTTGTGATGAAAATGAAAGTGAAAGTCACTCAGTCATGTCCAACACTTTGCAACCGCATGAACTATACAGTCCATGGAATTCTCCAGGCCAGAATACTGGAGTGGGTAGCCTTTCCCTTCTCCAGGGGAATCTTCCCAACCCAGGGATTGAACCGGTGTCTCCCACATTGCAAGTGGATTCTTTACCAACTGAGCTGACAATTAATCTTAAAAGTAAAACTTTGCTTATCTTAGAGAGACTAAGAAAGCATGTTATTGTTGTTCTTCTCACTGTTTTCTTTGGTGAAACTCATTGTCTACATGCTTCTATACATTCTGGTTTTTAAAGAGATTACAACTATATTACCAACTAATATATATAAAATAGATGAACAACAAGGTCCTACTATAGAGCACAGGGAACTATATTCAATATCCTGTAATTATCCATAATGAAAAAGAAAAAATTAAAACTATAAATATATTTCTAATTTCAAGTTTTACTGCAGTAGCAGACATCATTGGATTATAGAAAAGCTTTATCATTGCTTTTTTTAAAGAACTTGTCTTAACCTCCTTGTGTACAATATTGAGTCTTTTTAATAAAGATTGGATTAGGAACTTAATAGCGGCTTTCAAAGACTTGTCTTTGCACAGGGCTATAGAGTTCGGCTAAGGAAACAAATGATCTAATTGCATTCCCTCATGCTAAAAATGCCTACATAATGAGACTGGAAAATAGCAGATGCCACTGTGGAGTGACTCTAAAGACCAACTCTAAAAACCAACTAAAGTTCCTTTTATTTAATGACCATATATAATAAGGATCATAAAGAGAAACTACAAATGGAGTCCCTTTCCAATCACTTATATCCATTCATGTTTTCCTTAAGTGGTGGTGGTGGTTTAGTAGCTAAGTCATGTCCGACTCTTGGGATCCCACGGACTGTAGCCTGCCAGGCTCCTCTGTCCATGAAATTCTCCAGGCAAGAATACTGGAGTGGGTTGCCATTTCCTTCTCCATTTCCTTAAGTATTTAAATGTCAATTGCCTAGCAGACACAATTTTACAACAGGTCATTAATTGTTCAGATAACAGATGAGATTGCTCTAAATGCTAATGAAACCACTTGCTCAGTGAATCATTGATGTTGACTGTGAAGACTAATCAGAAACCTTTTTGTAGTTGAATATAAATATGATATCTCATAATGGGTCAGAAGGTTTCAGTAGAAGCCCAACAAAGTGGCTGGTGATAAGGAACCATGCCCACTAGTTCATGCGTGCATATTATGTCGCTTTAGTCATGTCCAACTCTTTTCAGCCCTGTGGACTATAGCCCACTCTTCTATCCATAGGATTCTCTAGGCAAGAATATTGGAATGGGTTACTATGCCCTCCTCCAGGGAATCTTCCTGACCCAGGGATCAAAGCCACGTCTCTTATGTCTCCTACATTGGCAGGTGGGTTCTTTACCACTAGCACCACCTGGGAAGCTCTACTAGCCCTAGTCTACTAGCTCATCTCATGCTCAATCTGTAGAGCTGTGTGGCACACCCACGATTTGTCGTCTTAAGAAGGCAATGAAAACCAACAGGGATGGTGTACATGCAACAGGCCTGAGAGCAGGGAGAATTCCCATTTCATCAGCTTATTCTGGGAAAGTCTTCCCATAGCAAATTAAATTTTTGAGCAATTGTTTGCCTTAAAGTCAAGGCTTGACCATGAGGTGACACTTGGTAACTATGAGTGCTAAGCAGGTTATAAATGGTAACTTAATGCAAAAGACAAATATTCAACACAATTTCTTTTTTAAAAAATTTTATTGAAATATACTTAATTTACAATGTTGTTTTAATTTCTTACAATTTGTAGTCAAAGCTCTGAGAACTAGAAAACAGATACAGTTCACAGGCTTTTAGCACAACTGTTAGACAATACAGTACTCCCACTATTAAGTTAAATTCATTTAATTGGAAAGGATAGAGGGTTACCCAGTATTAGATTCACACTATCTTGAGCTGCAGATGAATAACACATTTTAACAGACACAGAGACAGATCTAATAAATGTCTTTATAGTCCAGAAAGCCAGAAAAATTATATAGATTGTCCTAGTATATAAATTTATCATTTCAAATATGTTAAGCTCTTTGGGAAGTAGCAGTTCCTTTGCTTCTATGTGAATTGATGGTTTATTTAGTTAATGCATTTATTGCCTTTATAAAATTTTTAAAGTAATGTATTTATTTTTTACTGTCCTGTGTCTTCATGCTGCAAGGGCTTTTTCCTAGTTGTGGCAAGTGAGGGTCACTCTCTAGTTGTGGTGTACCGGCTTCCCTTGTTGCAGAGCACAGGCTCTCAGGTTCATGGGCTTCAGAAGTTGCAACACTGGGACTCAGAAGTTGCAGGTCTCTGGCTCTAGAGCACAGGCTCAGTAGTTGTGACACATGGTGCCACAGTGGCTCAGTGGTTGCGCCACAGCATGTGGGATCTTCCTCGATCAGGGATCTAACCTGTGTCTCCTGCATTGGCAGGCAGATTCTTTACCACTGAGCCACCAGGAAAGGCCCATTGATACCCAAACTATGCTGTTTAATCAGGCTAATAATATAGGTTTATAGGAAACAACCGGAGAAGGCAATGGCACCCCACTCCAGTACCCTTGCCCAGAAAATCCCATGGACGGGGGAGCCTGGTGGGCTGCAGTCCATGGGGTTGCTAAGAGTCGGACACGATTGAGCGACTTCACTTTCACTTTTCACTTTTATGCATTGGAGAAAGAAATGGCAACCCACTCCAGTGTTCTTGCCTGGAGAATCCCAGGGACGGGGGAGCCTTGTGGGCTGCCGTCTATGGGGTCGCATAGAGTCGGACACGACTGAAGCGACTTAGCCGCAGCAGCAGCAGCATAGGAAACAACATATTGCATTAAATATTACTTCATGTAAATATAAAGTTAAGACACTGATTACTTCTTCAATCTTGCAGAAAAATATCTAGATCAACTGTAAAAAACAATCATGTTGGAACTGGACAAGAAAAGTATCATTTTTCTAGGCTCCTCACAAAGTCATTGGTTAATGCCACCTCAGGAACTTATCTTTTGAAAAAGAGAAAATAGTAAATGAAACATTCAAGACTTGAGCCTTTGAAAATGCGTATAATGACATAACCAGGACAATTTTCTTAAGTACCTTTTTTTTTTTTTTTTAATGCAGCTGGCACAAGTTTGTCATTCCCTCCCCACCCACGGAGCTCTGGGATGGTTTTAATATTAGCAGAGATGACTTAAGAAAACAATCCAGTGGACTATATGTGTTAGAAAATCTTCAAAGTCACTCTTTAAATCCCAGAGTAAACTTTTCGACATCTGTACAGATTAAGGTGATACTTGAGATTTTTCCTTGTATTTCTTGATTAGTACAACCAAGAAAGAAAACCAGTAACCTGTATCTTCATTTTCTAACAACTCTTAACTTAGTTCACTGAAACACCACCTCCATTTTAACTTAATTTGCAGAAGTCACTTAAATGATTGCTAAATGTCTAATAGAAATTGACTTCCTGAAAACTTCTTTAGATTATTAACATTTAATATTTGGAATATATAGAAGTGGCTTTTACCTAAAGGCTTTAGTAGGTATGCTGCTGCTAAGTCGCTTCAGTCGTGTCCAACTCTGTGTGACCCCATAGACTGCAATCGGTCTTGCTTAGAGGCTCCCCCATCCCTGGGATCCTCTAGGCAAGAACACTGGAGTGGGTTGCCATTTCCTTCTCCAATGAATGAAAGCGAAAAGTGAAAGTGAAGTCACCAAGTTGTGTCTGACTCTTAGTGACCCCATGGACCCCATGGAGGAGCCCATCAGGCTCCTCTGTCCATGGGATTTTCCAGGCAAGAGTATTGGAGTGGGGTGCCATTGCCTTAGTATCCATGAATTACTCTTCCCAACTTGTGAATTATATATCAGGATTGCTAAGGTAGATGCCTAGAAATGTTTGTGGAAGGGAGGACCAGTTAATGATGACGACTTACCTAATAGTAACAGGTTTAATTGGCTGCTTTCATGTGGATTTATGTATAGAATTCATGAAACAAAGTGTCTCACCTACTTAGACTTTAAAAATGAAAGTCTGGTATTAAGTGGTAGATCTTTTTCTTGTAATTGGAACTTCCTGTGCTCATCTGTCTCTGCAGTGAATGAACCATATATACATATTTTGATACTTGGAACACTTTACTACAGACATTGTTCACTGTAGTTGCTTCAACTGCCCAGCAATTAAAATCCCAAAACTGTTTCGTTTAGCATGAATTAGTGTGCTGCTGTTTAGAATTTTTCCACCCCTTGGTTTAAAAATGCATTGGTTTATCCCTATATACTTATTTGGTCCAATACCATTTCCCAAAAGATGAGGGAATAATGACGGAGTGTGAACCTTAGTTCAAGGATGCTTGTGCATTTCCACTACTTCCTCCATCTCATTCTGCAGCAACCTCTTAGACTATCTATGTGCTCACAAGTTCAAAGCAGGTGGTCTAGCTATTTCAGACCATTTTTAGAACCTGTCACCTAAATTTTCAACACTTGGGTAATATTAATATATCATTGCAAGAAGCAAGAAAGCAAGTTGGTAGGTTCACCTTTCTGCTTATCTAACAGAACCAGCAATTACCTAGGGATTTCGTATCTGTTAACTTATCTAATTTGGCCAGTAACCAAGAAGTAAGCAAATGAGTGTAAATGCATATTTCTTCCAGATGAGTTCCCCTGACCTTTTAGATTTCATTCTGGTGACTTCCTAACCTTCAGCAAGGTAGATTGCTGATGTTGGGAGAGGAGAGGGCTGGTTATCAGGTTGCTGTTTCTCTGTCAACCTGAAATTCAACAAATATTAATAGATAGAAAATTCCTTTTTATTTTTAAATGATTCATTTTTCCTTTATCTTATTTAAAAGCAACCAGATCTTCCTAAAGGAAATCAGCTAAATCATGAAGCATCACTCTTAGAGTGATAACTGATATATCAAGTACACAGGTAATAGTTAACAGTAAGTTAACTTACTGAATCACTGTGCTATACACCTGATACTAACACCACATTGTAAATCAACTACACTACAATAAATAAAATAGTGTAAAAAGTAGTGCATACATATATACATCAAATGATATGTAGTAGAATGTTCATAGAAGCCCAATTCATAACAGCTCCAAATTGGATAAAATTTGTGGTATATTCATATAATGAGATATGTTGTAATATAATGAACAAGATACAACATAGCTGGAACTTCATAAATATTGTGTTGAGTAAAATAAAGCAGATGCAGAAGCAAGAAAAAAATTAAGTAAATAAAAAAAAAATACAGGTGCTTCTAAATAATGTATATTTTTTTCCTGAATTCTTCTAACATTCAAAATGACTCCTCTACCTTTCAAGGTGACTGTTGTAATGGCAATCAAGTAGAAAGTGGGACCTGTTTAACAGTTAAGATTTATGTGTACAAGAATCATAGGTGAAATCACAGAGGGGCGCAAATGTATAAACCATGTATCCTGAAGTCCATGTGCTGGGTGTACCACATGGCCGGGCTGACTTCATTCAGGATTGCTTCATTTGGGAACGAGAAAGCACAAATTGATGCTGTGTGTTCTAGGAAAGAAACTGCTAAGTTTCATCTGTATGATTTATTTAAAAGCTAGCTTGAAATTAAGAAGAGGGATGAGTTTTGTTAAATGAACTTGGGAAGGATAGATATGAGAGCAATGAAGTATTTACTGGTCATTTGGGAAAAGTATACCTAGATATGAGGGAAGGTTATTGAAGAAGGTATGAATAGTGTTCAGTTCAGTTCAGTTCAGTTTAGTCGCTCAGTCGTGTCCGACTCTTTGCGACCCCATGAATTGCAGTACGCCAGGCCTCCCTGTCCATCACCATCTCCCAGAGTTCACTCAAACTCATGTCCATTGAGTCGGTGATGCCATCCAGCCATCTCATCCTCTGTTGTCCCCTTTTCCTCCTGCCCCCAATCCCTCCCAGCATCAGAGTCTTTTCCAATGAGTCAACTCTTCACATGAGGTGGCCAAAGTACTGGAGTTTCAGCTTTAGCATCATTCTTTCCAAAGAACATACACTTAGAAATCAAATGTACGACACTCCTTTTCCCTTGTTCTGATTTATTAGTATTTTGACTACATTTTCTTGCAAGGGACAAACATAATATCCACTGTGCATTTAGGTACAAAATTCAAAGTAAAAATCATATGTTTCTGTGATTTTGTACGAGCTCCATAATGCTTCTCAAATTACTTCCCCAGAGGCCCTGCAATAGAAGAATTTCAGATACTTCCATGTTAGTAGTTTGGTCCTTAAAGAAAAAAAAAAAAAAACCTTAAAAATATTTCATAGATTGTTTATTCTCTATTCTAAAGAGAGTATTCTACTCTCTTCCTTTGCCCTTAGGATGGGAGGGAAGCAGAATGAAATATAGTATCTTTTACTATCTAATAATATGAAGTAAAGTTCTTCTGAATTCAGATTTTAAAACTACAGCTCGTTGTCCCCAGCCTTACAACAGCACCTAGGGCGAGTTACTGTGCTACCATGACACCGTGATGACTTTTGTCCCTGAAGCAAGTGCACTGGTGACTGAGGCAGGGGCTGCTGTCTCTGGTCCCGCCAGGCTGTCCCAGGGTCAGGGGAGAAGTGCTCTGCAGGGCTCTATCATGTCCCCACAGGCCCTCAAGTCACACAGCTCTTTCAGCGTGCTCATACGTACCAAGCCAGGGTATTGTGTGTTCAAAAGTCTATTCAGTCATAACCCTATGGACTGTAGCCCACCGGGCTCCTCTGTCCACAGGATTCTCCAGGCAAGAATACTGGAGTGGATTGCCATGCCCTCCTCCAGGGGACCTCTCCGACCCAGGAAGATCTCTTATGTCTCCTGCACTGGGAGATGGGTTCTTTACCACTAGCACCACCTGAACCAGGGTACTGAAGCCTGCCCAAAGTGCCAGCATGTCTTCCTGACTGGGTTAGCTGGGGACCCTGACATTGGAGCCCAGTCTTTTTTGAGGGGTGGGGTGGGGGAGAGGGGGCATTGCACTGGGTCTTCATTGCTGTGCTTTCTCTGGTTGTAGCGAGCATGGGCTACTCTTCATTGTGGTGCACAGGCTTCTCATCGTGGTGGCTTCCCTTGCTGTGGAGCATGGGCTCTAGGCACGAAGCCCGCAGCGTTGCAGCATGTGGGCTCTGTAACCATGGTGTGCGGCTCCAGGACGCATGGGCATCAGTAGCTGCAGCACACTGACTTAGTTGCCCTGAGGTATGTGGAATCTTCCCAGAGCAGGGATCAAACCCGTGTCCCCTGCATTGGCAAGTGGATCCCCATCCACGGTGTCACCAGGAAAGTCCTGAGCCCCGGTTTGAATCTAGCCTTCTTATTTTTTATCTGTTCCTCAGACATAAGGAGTTTTCCCTCCCCTTCTTCCCATACCTCCCCCCACGTTCCCACTCCATGTTGGACCACTTCAATCCACTGGCCGTTTCCAGATATGTCTTACCTTGATAAACAAATTTACCTACTAAGTTGCCAGCTACCTCTGAGCCTAAAGCCCAAGGTGTATGGAGAAGGGTAACCTTTGTTTCCAAGCCCCTCCTACCCCCTCAAATTTCCTTTCCTCCAGAACAATGGATTCCTAACTGGCGCTAGTGGTAAAGAACCCACCTCCCAATGTAGGAGACATAAGAGATCTTCCTGGGTCGGGGAGATCCCCTGGAGGAAGGCATGGCAATCCACTCCAGTATTCTTGCCTGGAGAATCCCTTTCCTTAGAATTGAGAATCACTCATGGCTCCTTCCATAGGTGATTCGTTATCTCTCTAATAGAGAAGCAGCTAATAAGGTGGTTCAAGATGGTGCTTAATGAACCATCTATGAACTTGACTCAAGGATGTAGTCATTACCTCTCTTCCCCACATAGCTCCTGAGGCATGAGTAAAAGGAGGTGTTAACGTTGAGACAGGCGTGCTCTGTAAGGTCAATTAATCCAATCCTAAGCATCATGCATACGTATTCACAAAAACTCTACACGGTCCATAGACCACAGAGATATTCCAACAGCACCTTCTTTCCTAGAGTTTGACTAAGTGTAAGGAGAGATTCTAGAGTCAGTTTGCTGTGTCTTTGTTCACACAAACATATTAACTTGTGCCCAGCTTGCACAAGTTACTCAGTGAATCTATACATTCTACCTTTTCTAATCCTAGTGAAGTCTTCAAAATAAGTCATTGCACTTGTAAAATTGATCATCTACAATACCTCAGTTCACCTTGTGAGTAATTTTTAGACATTTTTAGTGAATTGGTTGCATTGCACAGTCTAGGGAATAGGCCTTCATTCAGATAATAACATATCAGATATTACATATCTGTTATTATTCAGATAATAACATTAAGCCTATTTTGGGGGCTTCCCATATGGCACTAGTGGTCAAGAACCAGCCTGCCAATGCAGGAGACATAAGAGACTCAGGTTCAACCCCTGGGTTGGGAAGATCCCCTGGAGGAGGGCACAGCCAACAGCTCCAGTATTCTTGCCTGGAGAATCCTGTGGACAGAGGAGCCTGGAGGGCTACAGTCCTCGGGGTCACAAAGAGTCAGACATGACTGAAGTGACACATGCAAGCCTGTTTTTAAAGTCTTAAATTCTCCTAAACACTTTTATTATGATGACTGTTCTTTAGGCTCAGTTAGGAAATACTCCTAATAAAAACTTATTTTAAAAACAAAATGGGTGGAGGTGGGTACAAAATTGAGAGGTCATAATGAGTCAAGAATATTGGAAGTTGCCAACTGAAGAACTCAAACTTCCTACCAGGCTTTAGAAAAAATAACTAAAAGGCCAAGTACTGAGTAGCAGAGAATGTACTGAAATAATGTGAATTCTTTGATCTGTGAGTTGCGTCTCAAGCCTAGCCAAATACTTTCTTCCAAGCAACCAAATTAGCATTTGTGAGCTAGTTTGACCAGGTAGGACTCCAGCTACCCAGCAAAAGAGGATCTAGTGATACCCTATTGTTAGACCCCATAAACTCTTTTTTCTGTTTTGGTTCAGAAAACATCGATTCAAGCTATTCTGCTAATTTATCTTCCTGTTCTTTGGTATATCTATTAATTAGTTCTTGGTTCAGTCTCAATATAATGGGCCTTGTATGGACTTCTTAAAAATTGTTTGTTTTTTTTTTTTTTTAAAAAAACAGACTCATACACTCTAAAAATAGGACACTCTAGTCTCATTTTAGGACTAGATTTTTCCTGGTACCAACTCTTATCTACAACCAGCTGTTTAACAGTTAGACAAGTTATATATTCTTTCTTGCCCTCAGTTTCTTAATCCTTATAATGAAAGGGTATGACGAAATTATTCCCTAGGTTTCTTGCAGCTCAGTAGTCTAACCCACTTGGTGTTTATTTCTTTAAGGCAACAAAGGATTGTGGAAGTTAGACTTATCCCTCAAACTTGTCAGTGTTTTAGAATCATCTGCGAATCTTTAAAATATATTGGTGCTTGCATCTCTTTCCATATAGATTCCAACTTAAGGGATCTGGGTGTGTCACGGACTTGGACATCTTAAGAGGTCCTCTTAAAAGTTTCCCAGGGGAATGTGAGGTAGACCTTTTACACTGCCAGTGGTGATAATGGAGGCCTAGATTTGACTCGGAATTCATTAGAACAGGCCTCTCTGGGTAGCTTAGTGCAGCTTTTATTCCCATACTTCTACTCCTGGCAGATGTGTGTGTGTTAGTCGCTCAGTCATGTCCGACTTTTTGTGACCCCATGGGCTGTAATTCACCAGGCTCCTCTGCCCATGGGATTCTCCGAGCAAGAATACCAGAGTGGATACAATTCCCTTCTCCAGGGGATCTTCCCGATCTAGAGATTGAACCCAGGTCTCCTGCATTTCAGGCAAATTCTTTACCATCAAGCCACCAGGGAAGCCCATTCCTGTCAGAACCTACCTTCTACAGTCACAAAGCCAGAGTTGGACAGGAGGTGGTTTAACAGTGTTTCTACTTATTAGCGATTTACTTATTGGTCCCACTTGTTCTAAAATCATTTAAGCATTTGATGTGGAAAAGCAATGTCAACTACAACACAAGACTGCATACCTGACACATAGTCCACGGCTTGCTACAGTCCATGGGGTTGCAGAGAGTTGGACATGACTGAGTAATTGAACTGAACTGTCCATGAAACCTACATGTGATTTAATCATAGTTGCCACTTGTTGAGAGCTTTCTGTATTCGAGGCACTGAGGTCTCTACATCAGTTATTACTGATTTCTTATAACAACACTACAAATTATATTCCCATTTTACAGGTGAAGAAATGAATATTAGATAGATTGACTCAAACCATAGAGCTAGAAAGTAGTGAAAATGTGAAAGACTTCTTAGCCTGAACTCTGACCTGCTACACTATCTGGCCTCTTTCCCAAATTAACTGTCTGGGGAACTTTTAACTCTGGTCTGACTTGGTTTCAAAGGCTGGGAGAAGTTTTCCAGTTCAGAGCTTTCTAAGTCCTATCTTTCTGCAGCATCCTTCCCAGGGGTTACAGACAATGATATGTGCTCTCTGTAAATGCCTAACCAGTGCATACCTCCTCAACTCAGGCACATTTTGTTCCTGAGGCCCCTACAGCAGTGTCAGCATTTACAAGAAAATCTCCTAAGGACTCCTTTTCAATGTGTGTTAACATAGTCTCATTTCCCCAATTAAATAGTCTGCAAAAATCTTACTGTCTACTCAGCTTGGTCTTTGCAAAGTAGAATCAGTTTTCCTAAAAGCATAGGGATTCAAGCAGTTAAGGGAGACTAGTTTTGCACCAAATGTCAGAAACTTGGCTGCATCATTTCTGGCAAGGTCCCTTATTCTCAAAAGGCTACTTTGAAGATAGTGCTGAAGGCTGTTTGCTGCCCTCTTGGACCCCCAGATGTGCCCTAGAGGTTAATATTTCACATGTCCTAGTTCAGGATCTCAGCTGAGACAAGCAAAAGGTTCCAAAGGACAAGGAAGCACACTTCTGACCCTTCCAAAGTGCTGGACACTAGCAAAGACATCGATGTTGCTTTGTCCTTGATTCTCCTTAACTCCCTTTCCTGTGTCTGTTTTATGTGGCTCTTTCTGGAAAGTTAACTGATATGTGAAAGTCCATGGGATTATGACTCTGAAAGCAGCTGGAAAAATACAGGTTAACATCAGTGGAATTAAAAAAAAAGATAAGAACAGCAGCATATATAAAAAGAAAGGGAACACAGATCATGTTCAATTAAAGCCCATCAGCTAATTAGTGATTGATCTTGTGTTACTGAGTCTATTTCAGTATTCATAAGATGTTCGAAGGGCTTGGTAGGTTTGGGGTTTGTACTATTCCCCTTAACATTAAAAACAGGTCCTCTATCATTTGTAGAATGGGGCCACGTTTAAATAAGTTTTTAACTCAAGTTATTCCTTTTACCAGCATTGAGACTGACCAGGAAAATTCCTATCTGCTCCGAATAATAGGTAAAAAGATAGACTGGGAGGGAGGTGGCAAACTCGTGTCATGATGTTGCTCTAGAACCCTGTAGTCATTCATCAGAATCGTTGCTGATGCCAATACTGTTCCTCCTGATGGAAAAGGTGAGGAGGAAAAAGGAGGCACCAGGCAAATTTGTCCCTGCACAAGTGTGTCCCTACGCTCAGTATTGCAAGGTTCTAAATATTTGCATGAATCACTTTAAGTGCTAAATAAACTATAACAGATTGTTTTCTAGTGCAAAGGACATAGTCATCTTAAGGTGACTCACACAATCTTCTGGTATACATTTCTCAGAACTTTCTCAGAAACCAAAAAATGTTGCAAAATGTCTCCTGATCATCTGATTCTTGTGCTGTGGAACGGGGAAGTCCCTACATGGTTTGCATGAAGTCCAAAATCCAAGTTAGAGATCTTCACTCAAATGAAGCTCATTTTTTTGACTTAACATAGTTTTCATTTACAACTTTATATTCTGTATTAGACCTTAAAAGGGGGTCAAAATATATAGTAACTTTAGATTCTCGTCTGTTTTCAGATGTATCGTCTTATTTCTCTTCTCGGGCATCTAAAGAAGTAAACAGATCATTCTTAAGAACTAGACTAACAAACCAGCTAGGTTTAGATGGAGTGGGGGGAGTGGGGCAGTCCATGTGACTTTTTGATTATGTTTTTGGACTTTATTAGTAATCCATGTTTTATGATAGCATCCTTTGTGTATGTTTCCTGATTAACTTTTGGTCCTCAGTCAGAAGGACTATCCTTGCTGGTTGTACTACACCCAGTGGTTCTCCTTTAAAAATAAAAGTTAAAAATCTTTTTTACCTTACTAGAGCTTTAAAATAGATGCCTTTTTTTTTTTTTTAAACAATACCCTAATTTGGGAAAGCAGTCACAGAAAATGGTAGGGCCTCTTCTCGTCCTCAGCTTCCTTTTTCAGGCCCAAAGCCTTCCCAAAAATCAATTCATTATAAAATCTATTAGAGGTTTTATGAGCACAGTTGACAATTCTGTAACATTGTTGGAAGGAGTATGCATTTGAATTTTAAACACTGGATTTAAGTTGATTATTCGTACAGAGGGACCTCAGTTTGGAAGCAAGACTTCCTCTGTCTCCCGCAGGTCAAATGGTAACTTGGGCATTTGGGAGATCTGTGATGAGGGACTTTCTCTTTAAAGCTGTGGAGAAAGGTGAGTGTTTATCGCTCTCTTATACACATAACACCCCACTCCAGTACTCTTGCCTGGAAAATCCCATGGATGGAGGAGCCTGGTAGGCTGCAGTCCATGGGGTCAAGAAGAGTCGGACACGACTGAGTGACTTCCCTTTCACTTTTCACTTTCATGCATTGGAGAAGGAAATGGCAACCCACTCCAGTGTTCTTTCCTGGAGAATCCCAAGGACGGGGGAGCCTGGTGGGCTTCCAACTATGGGGTCGCACAGAGTCGGACATGACTGAAGCGAGTTAGTAGCAGCAGCAGCATACACATAACTGGTTGTACGCTTTGGCTAAAAATTTTTCGGTAAACCTTTAATGTTTCTTTATAAAGAGATTTATCTTTGAGTCTTGGAGCCTGTGGGCAAAATCTACCTTCCAATCATTTCAGGGAGCACAGATAACTTTTAAATTGTATGGCCTGCAATAGAGACTTGCCTTTGCCTATTACAACCCAACAGACACATGGCTTTTCTTCAAAAAAATATGCTAAGATGCTAAAGGAATGTTTTATACCTATTTTTTTTTCTCCCCTGCTCCTTGTAACTGCTCATCCCCAAACCGTGAAAGGATATAGTCAAAGAATACCAAGTACCTTAAAATAACCCTAATGCTATGAATGTTGAACTTCAGTGTCTAACAAAAGAAGTTTTTGCCATAAAACCATGGCAGCACCACTCACTGTAGACCTCTTCCATTTTGAAAGCTGTCTGCTGACACCAGATTTAATGCCTGGTCTTGAGTTATAATGTTGTTATGTCTTGTATCATTTTTATGACTAAACCACACACCACCATTCCCTCTCCCAAGCCCCCTCAAAATGCTTTGTGGCATTTCTCAAATTCCTTTAAAATACTCACTTTTGAATAAAATTTGCCATGTTTAATGAGCTAAGACTTTTCTTGTCAGCAATAATATCCTACAGAAAAATATGATATTAGACTTCAAAGACGGGGCAACAGATTCTTATGCCAGGTTCTTTCCTGCCAGAACTGAGCAGGAAGGAGTGAAAGTCTTCAGGGACAAACAAAAAACAGGAATGGGTAGGAAAATGAGAGAGAAGGCAGCTCTGCTAATTCAGAAAGGAAAGGAGTCAAAAAGGAAAAATTTCTGAAAGAGATGAGAAATATTGGGGTTTCTATATAAGAATGAAAGAAAAGGATATTAAAGATATGCAGGAATATGAATTGGAACAAACTCCGGAAGATAGTGAAGGACAGGGGAACCTGGTGTACTGCAGTTCATGGGGTTGCAAAGAGTCAGACACGGCTTAGCAACTGAACGACAGAAACAACAAGGGGTAAAACATTTGATATGAAATGACAACGTCTCATCTTTGTCCTAAGTGCAAGAGGGACCCCAAGGTTAAGTGGGAAAGCTTTACTTTAAAATTAAGAATGCCATCATTAAGAAAAAATTCAGATTATCCTAATTCAATGAACATAAGCCATGGACTGGAGCTTCCTGATTGTCATGGGAGCAAAAAATGGGGGGAAAGGGGCTCACAAAAAGGTATAGATGTGTGATGCATGCAGTCAGATACGCTCAAAAGAATGAAAGCAAAGTAATTGGATTTGGTCAGAAGAGCCATTAGCAGTTGGAGCTGACTTTCTGAGATTAGCATTAAGATGAATAGTCCTTCGAGAGGAAGAGAGCACCAATTTTAGATGTTTAAATCATGAAGCGGTAACTGGAGGACTGCGGGGTCACATGGAAGTGTTTTCCTTATTTCTAAGATACGATGAGTAACTAAGAAAGGAAAGGGCCCAAGGGGAGAAGCTGAGGATGCAGGAGGATGGATGTTGATGTTTCTCCTTAGATCAGAGCTTGGTGTCACTGCCTGATGTTGTTAACATGGGGAAATAGCCTCTTGATTTGAAAGAAGAGCATTATTATTGGCTTCCTGAAATTAGAAGACTAGGAATATGACTAGGAGATTTATCACATTGCTGGAAAATAAAGCTTGGAACCACTCGAAATCAACCAAGACACACACAAAAACAGAGGTGTTGTATTAGTTTCCAAGGGCTGCCGTAACAAATTACCAAAAACTGGGTTACTTGAATTTATTCTCTCATGGTCCTGGAGGCCAGAAGCCCCAAATCAATACGTCATCAGGGTTTATTCCTTCTGAAGGTGCTGAGAGAGTACTCATTGCACATCTGTCTCTAAGCATCTGGGGGACATTGGCCATCCTGGCATTCCTGATTTGTAGATGCATCAATCCAGTATCTACCCCTGTATTCACATCACCTCTGCAGTGTGTCTCTGTACTTCTTATCTCCCCTTGCCTTTCTTTTATAATGACCTTTGTTATGGAATTTAGTTCAGTTCAGTTCAGTTCAGTAGCTCAGTTGTGTCTGACTCTTTGTGACCCCATGAATCACAGCACCCCAGGCCTCCCTGTCCATCACCAACTCCCAGAGTTCACTCAGACTCACATCCAAAGAGTCAGTGATGCCATCCAGCCATCTCATCCTCTGTCGTCCCCTTCTCCTCCTGCCCCCAATCCCTCCCAGCATCAGAGTCTTTTCCAATGAGTCAACTCTTCTCATGAGGTGGCCAACGTACTGGAGTTTCAGCTTTAGCATCATTCCTTCCAAAGAAATCCCAGGGCTGATCTCCTTCAGAATGGACTGGTTAGATCTCCTTGCAGTCCAAGGGACTCTCAAGAGTCTTCTCCAGCACCACAGTTCAAAAGCATCAATTCTTTGGCGCTCAGCCCTCTTCACAGTCCAACTCTCACATCCATACATGACCACTGGAAAAACCATAGCCTTGACTAGATGGACCTTTGTTGGCAAAGTAATGTCTCTGCTTTTGAATATGCTATCTAGGTTGGTCATAACTTTCCTTCCAAGGAGTAAGTGTCTTTTAATTTCATGGCTGCAGTCACCATCTGCAGTGATTTTGGAATTTAGAACCCTCACAAATCAAGGATGATCACAACTCAAGAGCCTTTACTTGATGACAGTTACAAATAACCTTTACTTAGATAAGGTCACATACAAAGGTTCAGGGGCCAGGACTTGAGTGTATCTTTTTTGCGGGGAGGTGAGGGACACGACAAGTATATAATAGAACATCTCTATGGCCAACATGAGGTTTCCCCTATGAGACTCAGTGTAGCATTTGAGGAACTCTGGCTTGGGGCCAGACAGCCTGGATTGGAGACTTGGTTTTAACTCAGCAGCTGCGTTGTTTAAAACCTCTGTGCCTTGGCTTTCCCTCTGGAAAAGTGAAATAATACTGCATCGTACTACTCACAGGGTTACCATGAGTGTTCTGGAGTTAATGCAGTTAAAGGGCTGATAGTACCTGGCCCCCAGCTAAGTCATGGCTAAATGGGACTTCAGGTCCCCTAATGTTGTTACCTGTAAATAGACTGTCTCCCCAGGTACCTACCAGTCAGGTGTCTTTGAGCAAAATCAATTATTTTATGTATGTGTGTGTGTATGTGTTTCAAAAGACCGTTAAAATCGCAAAGAATGAAACTAGCTTTGGGGGTGAGACTAGTGGACGAACCCATAAGTGTTCTTCCCAGGATTACACACTGTGAGTGGCTTTTCTCTGCCTTTTGTCTTCAGTTCACATAGAAAATTAACCTTCCCTAGCTCTCTCTGGTGCAGTATAGAAATGTTCACTCCTGAGAGGTGAAAGAACCTTTTAAAATGTTAACTCACTTCTGTGTGCTTACAATGACTTCTCTTTTTTGTTTTACCCACTCCAGTACTCTTGCCTGGAAACTCCCGTGGACAGAGGAGCCTGGTAGGCTGCAGTCCATGGGGTCGCTAAGAGTCAGACACGACTGAGCGACTTTGCTTTGACTTTTCACTTTCATGCATTGGAGAAGGAAATGGCAACCCACTCCAGTGTTCTTGCCTGGAGAATCCCAGGGATGGCGGAGCCTGGTGGGCTGCCATCTATGGGGTCGCACAGAGTCGGACACGACTGAAGCGACTTAGCAGCAGCAGCAGCTGTGATACATGGGGGAGCTTTATGGAGAACTAAACTGTTTTGTGTGCTGAGTTGTGTCTGACTCTTTGCAACCCAATGGACTGTAGCCTGCTAGGTTCCTCTGTCCATGGAATTTTCCAGGCAAGAATACTGGAGTGGGTTACCATTCCAGGGGATCTTCCCCACCCAAGGATCAAACCCACGTCCCTCGTGTCTCCTGCATTAGTAGGTTGATTCTTTACCACTGTGCCACCTGGGAAGCTGTTTAAAGGATAATAATGCTAAATAATAGCACAAACTGTGTTCACTCAGTGAGAACATTTTTTCGACATTTAAAAAATGCTGTAATTTTTATTTATTTGGCTGTGCTGGTTCTCATTTGTGGCATACAGCATCTTTGTTGTGGCATGCTGCAGCATGTAAGCTCTTAGCTGTGGCATGTGGGATCTAGTTCCCTGACCAAATATTGAACCTGTGCCCTCTGCAGTGGGAGCCCAGAATCTTAACCACTGGACCACCAGGGAAGCCCCTACATGTGACATATTTTGATCCCTATCTTTAATACTAGCTTTTTATCCAAAGTTCCAATACGAATTTCTTAGCCAGATAATAACAGTTTTTATTTTATTGAGATGTAGTTGATTTACAGCATTATATGTTTAAGATGTACAGCATAGTGATTCACAATTTTTAAAGATTTTACTGTTTATAGTTATTATAAAATATTGGCTGTGTTTCCCATCTATACAATATATCCTTGTAGCTTGTTTATTTTGTACATAAGAGTCGTACCTATAGTCACAGTTCAGTTCAGTCGCTCAGTCGTGTCTGACTCTTTGCGACCCCATGAATCGCAGCACGCCAGGCCTCCCTGTCCATCACCAACTCCTGGAGTTCACTCAGACTCACATCCATCGAGTCAGTGATGCCGTCCAGCCATCTCATCCTCTGTCATCCCCTTCTCCTCCTGCCCCCAATCCCTCCCAGCATCAGAGTCTTTTCCAATGAGTCAACTCTTCGCATGAGGTGGCCAAAGTACTGGAGTTTCAGCTTTAGCATCATTCCTTCCAAAGAACTCCCAGGGCTGATCTCCTTCAGAATGGACTGGTTGGATCTCCTTGCAGTCCAAGGGACTCTCAAGAGTCTTCTCCAACACCACAGTTCAAAAGCATCAAATCTTTGGCGCTCAGCCTTCTTCACAGTGCAACTCTCACATCCATACATGACCACAGGAAAAACCATACTTGACTAGACGAACCTTTGTTGGCAAAGTAATGTCTCAGCTTTTGAATCTGCTATCTAGGTTGGTCATAACTTTCCTTCCAAGGAGTAAGCATCTTTTAATTTCATGGCTGCAGTCACCATCTGTAGTGATTTTGGAGCCCAGAAAAATAAAGTCTGACACTGTTTCCACTGTTTCCCCATCTATTTCCCATGAAGTGATGGGACCAGATGCCATGATCTTTGTTTTCCGAATGTTGAGCTTTAAGCCAACTTTTTCACTCTCCACTTTCACTTTCATCAAGAGGCTTTTGAGTTCCTCTTCACTTTCTGCCATAATAATTACTTAAAGAAAATTACTTAAAGAAGTAATTGCATAATTACTTAATTACATAAAATTACTTAAAGAAGGTAAATACCTTCTTTCCATTTTGGCAACTACAAAGGAAACAGTCCTACCCACTCCCGTGCTGTCAGAGTTCAGTTTAACAGAGAAGAACAAAATGAGTCTGAAGAACTACACTCAGCAGTACTGGTTGTGGGCCTATTAGGACATAAAGTCTGGGTTCGCTGTGTTGTGATCTCATTGTGCCTCTAAACTCTGCCCACAGGCGTCTGTAGCAGGCTATGTTTGTTTGAGACGACTCCATCAGGGATCGCCTGCTGCCACTAAGAGTCTCCTGGTGCTGGAGCTGGCCGTCTGCCTTCTTGCCATGTCTAACGAAGTAGAAACGAGTGCAACTAATGGTCAGCCTGACCAACAGGCTGCACCAAAGGCACCATCCAAGAAGGAAAAGAAGAAAGGTATGAAGGAATCTTCTTGAGCCCTATGAGGGGACCTAGTGGTGGTTACCAGTGAAGAAGGATGACGTTCAAGGGAAAGTAAGATTTGGCCCTTGGCTTGATTCAATCTCAGCCAAGTCTCAAGTTCTCCTAAATATGAAAGTAAGACTTTGGCAGAGGAGATTGGTTCAATTCCTCTATGATAAGATGAATATATATATGAGCCCAGTAATTGCCTCAACTTGGATCCTGCTGGGAAACTTTCATAGATATTATTCAGTTGGGAAGTACACCTATGAAGTATTAAATGG
This sequence comes from Bos indicus x Bos taurus, assembly GCF_003369695.1. Taxonomy (NCBI): domain Eukaryota; kingdom Metazoa; phylum Chordata; class Mammalia; order Artiodactyla; family Bovidae; genus Bos; species Bos indicus x Bos taurus. Next base: position 34,828,939 of record NC_040095.1, read on the forward strand.
TTATCTTTCAGTAACCTATGTATGATTTTGCTTTACTGAAGTAGCTGTTTTATAAAAGTCAAGGTCTTTATTTTATAAGACCCTCTTCTTTTGTCACAAAAGGACCACTAGAAAGTGTCGGCATCCTTAATCATTCATAGTTTGAGAATATGCCATGATTTCTTTGCCTTTCACATCCATGCTCTAGAAATGGTAATAAGAAGAGAAGCAAAAGAAGTTATATTGATGAAATAATCATCTCAATGGTTTTCAAGGGATTTTACCCACAGTTCTGTTCTGCTTTATTGACAGTTCGAAAATTTTAAAAATATTTTTACAACTATGATGAAGAATATCCCAGAATATCCCCCAATCCTATCTCACATATTCCCATAAGTTTCCCATAATTCAGCCCATTCTGCATCATTAAGAGTTTATTTTTTCTCCACCCCAGTGCCATACACAGTTTTACAAAGTGTGATTTTTTTTAACTCAGAGGAAATAAGGATAACAGTAAAATGTTGCATTGATCAATTGTAGTATAATCAAGATTTATGTAACTCAGATTTTTAGATTCTACAGCATTTTTGGTCATACCTGGGGCTGATATTTCGGCACATGTATGAACTTGATCCTCTAACTTTTTCTTTTCTCAGGCACTGAAAAGACAGATGAATATCTTTTGGCAAGATTCAAAGGTGATGGTGTGAAATACAAGGCCAAGCTAATTGGCATTGATGATGTGCCAGATGCAAGAGGGGATAAAATGAGCCAAGATTCTATGATGAAACTAAAGGTAACAGAGGAAAGCATAATTTGTTGCTATGTTAGGCAGATGTCCAACAGAGGGAGTGATATTAGAAATTTGTATTTATTTATGGCTTTCCTGGTAGCTCAGTGATAAAGAACCTGCTTGCCAATGCAGAAGACTGGGGTTTGATCCCTGGATTGGGAAGATTCCCTGGAGGAGGGCGTGGCAACCCACTGCATTATTCTTGCCTAGAGAATCCCCATGGACAGAGGAGCCTGGTGGGCTACAGTCCATGGGGTAGCAAAGAGCTGGACACGACTAAAGCAACTTAGCATGCAGTCATGTACAGAAGGACCCGAGATGCCTTTTCCTTTGAGCAGACCAAATTTCAGAGCCTGGAGGTATACGGGTAAAATTCAGGACTCTTCTTTGAAACTAATGCTATTTAGTGTTAGTCCTTTAGGTTTTTTTAAATTTTTAAATTCTAATACTGCCACACTATGTACCTCATTAAGGAAGTAATACTCATTAAATAAGACACGGCCTAGAAGAAACATCTTTGAAGACATTTGAAGATCTTCTGGTTCAATCTTCTTGTCTTTGCCAGTGACTCTTCAGTGGCCAAGGGAATTAGAAGGACTTGCCCAAGTTCACATAGCTAACTAGTGATCTCCTGGCTCGCTGTCTTCCATTTAATCCTGCTGTCTCTTATAAAGGATGCTTAATCCTTTCATAGATGGTAAACCAAGCTGAAAACAAAGCTGATTGTCTTTTAAAATTTTAGAATCAGAGGCATCATAAGGTGCTTTTAACTAGAATTTTTCTTGTTCTTTCAATCTCATCAGGGAATGGCGGCAGCTGCTCGGTCTCAGGGACAACACAAGCAGAGGATCTGGGTCAATATTTCTCTTTCTGGAATAAAAATCATTGATGAGAAAACTGGGGTAAGAATTCACTTTCGCTGGCACCTTTCTGACCATCTGAGTCTGACAAATAATTTGTGGCATAAATTTCAGCTGCCATTTTCCCTTTTCAAAATTCTGTAGGAAAAAAAAAAAAAAAAAGTACATATTGCTGCACTTTTCCAGGAGTAACAGGCAAAAAACAGACAGGATAGGAGGTGAGGAGTCATGATACTTTACTTTGAAATTTATTTCCTGTAACAGATGTGAACCTCAAGTCAATAAGTCTAACCTCAACACTGGTATACCATAGATACCAGTATCAGTCAGGTATTTTTGTGGACTAAGAGATTAATCCTTACCCCTTGTTTGTGATTCTGTCATAGATCTGTGTATGGGTCTATTTTAATATATTGGTCATGGGTGAACTTGGTGAACAAAACATCTTCCTTTCTTTTTCCCTCTCCCCTTCCTTCTCACCCCATGGGTGTAACCTTGCTCATTTTCTGTGGTTACTGTTATTCTATCACATGAATAGTCTTTGTTAATTTTGGTTTGTTTGAGTTTTATCAAAAAACTATCATACTTCAAGTGTTCTGGGATTTTTTTTTTCTTCCCTCTACTCTATATAACATCAGATTCATCTATTTAAAACGGGTTTTCATTGCTACACAATAGTTTATTGTATCAGGATACTGTGCGGAGATCTCCCATTGCTATTCAACCCTTCCTAGAGATTCTCATTATTTAATATGCAAAAATCCATTGGTCAGACTTAGGGCCCTGGAATCCTGGTACAGCTTAGCCACCCTGCTACCTTCATGCACTGCTGTCTCTACTGTCCCTGATCTTTTGACTCTTGTTTTCATAAGCCTGCCAGAGAATAGTGACAGGTTTCCCTCACAAGCATTCTCTTATTCCCAAACCTCCTAATATGCCCAATACAAACTTTCAGTGGCCTTAGTTACTGAGAAATAAAAGCGAAGACACATTCTGGGCAGCTAAAAATATCACTCAAGAGTTGAGGCCTACTGTCTACTTGAAAGGATCAAGAGAAAGGAGAGTAGGGAACTGAGGGGAAGGCAGTACTAAATCAATAAGCCTCCTTTATATGACACTCGTGGATGATGACATGAACATCTAAGTGAGGTTAGTAAGTACTTGGTGACAGAATTTGGTGACTTCCAGAATGTCCCAGGGGTAATTGCCCCAATAATACTTATGGTGGTTCTCTGACCTGTCTGAGCCATTGTCAAAGGATCCTTGTGAACATTCCTCTAGCTTAGATATGCCGTTCACTTAAGTCTGAGTTGGTAAAGTCAGAAGCAGAAGCTATTAAGAGGTGGCAAAAATACACAGAAGAACTATACAAAAAAGATCTTCATGACCCAGATAACCATGATGGTGTGATCACTCACCTAGAGCCAGACATGCTGGAATGCAAAGTCAAGTGGGATTTAGGAAGCATCACTGTGAACAAAGCTAGTGGAGGTTATGGAATTCCAGTTGAGCTATTTCAAATCCTGAAAGATGATGCTGTGAAAGTGCTGCACTCAATATGCCAGCAAATTTGGAAAATTCAGCAGTGGCTATGGGACTGGAGAAGGTCAGTTTTCATTCCAATCTCAAAGAAAGCCAGTGCCAAAGAATGCTCAAACTAGTGCACAACTGCACTCATCTCACTGCTAGCAAAGTAATGCTCAAAATTCTCCAAGCTAGGCTTCAACAGTACATGAACTGTGAACTTCCTGATGTTCAAGCTGGATTTAGAAAAGGCAGAGGAACCAGAGATCAAATTGCCAACATCCACTGGATCATTGAAAAAGCAAGAGAGTTCCAGAAAAACATCTATTTGTGCTTTATTAACTATGCCAAAGCCTCTGACTGTGTGGATCACAACAAACTGTGGAAAATTCTGAAAGAGATGGGAATACCAGACCACCTGACCTGCCTCCTGAGAAATCTGTATTCAGGTCAAGAAGCAACAGTTAGAACTGGACATGGAACAACAGACTGGTTCCAAATCAGGAAAGGAGTCCATCAAGGCTGTATATTGTCACCCTGCTTTTTTAACTTCTATGCAGAGTACATCATGAGAAACGCTGGACTGGAAGAAGCACAAGCTGGAATCAAGAATTCTGGGAGAAATATCAATAACCTCAGATAAGCAAATGACCCAACGTTTATGGCAGAAAGTGAATTACTAAAGAGCTTCTTGATGAACGTTAAAGAGAAGAGTGAAAAAGTTGGCTTAAAACTTAATATTCAGAAAACTAAGATCATGGCATCTGGCCCCATCACTTCATGGCAAATAGATGAGGAAACAGTGGAAACAGTGTCAGACTTTATTTTGGGGGGCTCCAAAATCACTGCAGATGGTGACTGCAGCCATAAAATTAAAAGACACTTGCTCCTTGGAAGGAAAGTTATGACCAACCTAGACAGCATATTAAAAAGCAGAGACATTACTTTGACAACAAAGGTCTGTCTAGTCAAAGCTATGGTTTTTCCAGTAGTCATGTATGGATGTGAGAGTTGGCCTATAAAGAAAGCTGAGCACCAAAGAATTGATGCTTTTGAACTGTGGTGTTGGAGAAGACTCTTGAGAGTCCCTTGAACTGCAAGGAGATCAAAGCAGTCCATCCTAAAGGAAATCGGTCCTGAATACTCATTGGAAAGACTAATGCTGAAGCTGAAACTCCAATACTTTGGCCCCCTGATGGGAAGAACTGACTCATTGGAAAAGACCCTGATGCTGGGAAAGATTGAAGGTGGGAGGAAAAGGGGAGGACAGAGGATAAGATTGTTGGATGGCATCACTGACTCAATGGACATGAGTTTGAGTAGCCTCTGGCAGTTGGTGATGGACAGGGAAGCCTTGCGTGCTGCAGTCCATGGGATCGCAAAGAGTCGGACACAGCTGAGCGACTGAACTGAACTGAACTTGGAAAGTAGACCTACTTGGAGTGCTTTAGAGGTTATATGCCCCATCTTTGCTTTAGAAAATCTTGGTCTTCTAATCCTCAGTTCTTCCTTGCGATTTGGTATCATGTCTTTGGGACAGAGAGACTCAAGTATGGAAGTATAAGAAGGATCATTCTTTCTATTTCTGTTTTCTACTCTTTGTTGTTAGTTTCCTTTTTTTGTTTGGTTGTTATTTGTTTCCCATTTTGAACCCTTCCTAGCAAGGATAAATACGGCCTTCAACCAGGAGGGAAAAATATTGAGATGTTTTAGCCTTTTCATATATGTCTAGGTATCTGATACTTAGTTATGCTTGCTTGAAAATAGATTGTAGTTTTCTCAATACATCATTTTTGATGTTCCTTTTTAAGGTTATAGAACATGAACATCCAGTAAATAAGATTTCTTTCATTGCCCGCGATGTGACAGACAACCGAGCATTTGGTTATGTGTGTGGAGGAGAAGGCCAACACCAGTTTTTTGCCATAAAAACAGGGCAACAAGTAAGTTCTGATCCTCAAGATATGCCTGGAGGGGGACTTAAGCAAAAGGGTGTCTGTCTCTCAACTAGAGAACTTGCTGGAAACAGATATAGGAGGACCTAACAATGCTTCAGAGGATGACTCTCTTTAATTGGTCTAAGGGATCTTCTTTAAATGTCATTGATACCCATGTAATGTGTGGCACAAGGGCTGTCAGAATAGAATTTGTCATAAGGTCATTGCTGATTTTAGAACAATAGTGAATTATTCCCAGAAAGTTTGAAGGCACTTGGAAGATTATATTAATACTTCTTGTTTTATCTGTATACTTTATGTTTCTGGGAATAGGGGTGAGAGTGGTGGAGATCTCCAACAGACCAGAGGAGGGTAGGAAGGAGCTTTAAGAGAAAGGAAAAAACTAATACTAATCAGAAGTGATGGGGAACAAAGGGAAGAAAATAGATTAAAATGCTGATAAAGATGCTTTGTCTCGCTTCAGGCTGAGCCGTTAGTCATTGATCTGAAAGACCTTTTCCAAGTTATCTATAATACAAAGAAAAAGGAAGAAGAAAAGAAAAAGGCAAGTACTGTCCCATACAGGCCTTATTAAACTTGATACAATATTCAAGACTGTGTCTAACATTATGTGAACATATGTCCTCTCTGGAAAGTTGGCTTCTATGTGGCTCTTCAACGTGTAGAATGTAAGGAAATGTATTTCTCTTCTTTCCAAAGGGCAATGGATGGGTGTTATAGTTAGGCCTTTCTAATTTCCAGTCCCTGACTCTTGTCTTTTATCCTTATAAGTTTCACATTGATTCCAAGGACTGTACATGAGTACCAAGTCTAATAGCTCTATTTAAATCCAGTATTGATATGAGGAGGGGTGGGGAATGTAGGGTAGAAATCAAATGCAAGACTCTCTTATGCCTTATGCCTGTGAACCCATAGGTATATTTATTCTCCTTTTGAACTCCCTTTGGGCTTCCCTGATAGCTCAGTTGATAAAGAATCCACCTGCAGTGCAGGAGACCCATGTTCGATTCCTGAGTCTGGAAGATCCGCTGGAGAAGGGATAGGGTACTCACTGCAGTATTCTTGGGCTTCCCTTTTGGCTCAGCTGGTAAAGAATCCGCCTGCAATGCGGGAGACCTGGGTTCGATCCTTGGGATGGGAAGATCCCTTGGAGAAGGGACAGACTACCCACTCCAGTATTCTGATCTGGAGAATTCCATGGACTGTATAGTCCACGGGGTCGCAAAGAGTCGGACATGACTGAGCAACTGTCCCTTTCACTTTGAACTCACTTTACCGATAATTTATTAAGATCATTGAATTTGTGTCTCTCTTTTTAGATGGAAGAAGCCAACAAAACAGTAGAGGTAAAAGAGCATCTTTTGTTCTTGTGAATTGCATGTGTCATATATATAAGCCCTGTTTGCCATCTACCCAAGCAGACTTCCCTCCTGGCTTATTACTGTGTGTTCATGACCCCTCATCTTAGAAGATGTACAGTTGAATGATTAGCACCAAAATCTTAACTGCTAATAAGTTAATACACTAGGAAATTAAATTGCATAGAGAAAACTCGCCAACTGACTCTTTAATATTTGCCATCTTTTCAGAATGGGAGTGATGCCCTAATGAATCTTGATGACCCACCTTGCAAACTGAAATTGGTATGTATGTGAATTTTTATGATTCTTACTTACCTGAACACAGGTTTTACTTCCTAAAGATGTTGCTAATACCGAATATGTATGGAATCTGTATGAAGATCCAATTGTGACAACTCTTTAACCATCAGTATAACATTTATGTCAGTATACAAAGTAATCTTTTTAGTAAAAAACTTCTGAATCTAATCCAAATACTTTTTTAAAAGTATACATCAGGTGGATTTGTCTGGGGACCTGTCTACACTACCTGACCTAACTAACCTAATATCAAATCTATATTGGATAAGTGAAAATCCAATTGTGACAACTATTTTCCTAAACTTTAGCTTAGGAAACAATTACAACAATATACAAAATAATCATTTTTAATAGACACATCTGAATCTAATCAAAATACTTTTTTAAGGGTGTTGACCAGATGGATTTGTTTGGGGACATGTCTACACCTCCTGACCTAAGTAGTCCAACAGTAAGTGTCTGTTTTTAAATTTGCAATGTAATAGAAATGGCATCTATAACTCAAATTGGCAATTCACCAGAAATCTTGAGGGTTTCATTGAAACTTGGAAGGTGACTATTGATTTTTCTGCATAAAGTGTAAATGGCTACTAGAACAAATTTGTATCTTAAGTCACCATAGGAGCCTATCAGCACTACAACAGATACATTAATATTGCTTAGAAGTTAAATCTGAGCAATAGGTCAGGCAATGTAGTCCATCTTGGTATTACTTAGGATCAGAAGGAGGAGCTGAATATTAATCCTTGATGTAAGCCAACTTGAAGGAAATATGTTTGTTAGATGACTGATTGTATAGACTCCTGGCCTCTTCTTGTTTTCTAATTCTTTTGTTGTAATTTGGCAGCATAAGCGTGGTATAAAGTGAGACCAAACAGTTAAGAGGCTCAGTTATGTTTAACCAAAGCTTGTCTTTGTTTAAAAAAATGCTCATTCTTTACAGGATATTATAGTATATCGAATCTTCTTATTGTTGATCTGTAACAACTCTGAGAATGGAGTGATATTTTCCTTTAAAAACAAGGAAATGGTGATTAATAAACCTCTCATCTACCCAAGCAGAGGTTCAGTTTCAATGCTTAAGCCTAAGTCTCAGACCTTCCAAAACAGGCTTCAAGTGAAATTACTTGTAATTTTGAATGCTTCTTAAAACTTTTTTGTTTATTTAACAATTTCTTGAGTATCAGCTGTTTGCAGGGCACAGAAATGAGATTCATAATTCAGTGACATCATGGAGTTTAATGTCTATCAGGGAGATCAATGTTAAAATAATCACAAAGCCTAATAGTTGATGTTACTTACAAGGATTTTATTTAGTTTAGAGGTTCAGATAATGCCTCTGAGTAAGTGAGTTTCTGGACTTGAACATAAATTATGAGAAAGCACCTAGACATAACTCAAGAAAAAAGGTGTCGGTCTAGAATGATGGGAAGAATGTTTATCTGGGAACCTCCTGTAGAACTGTCAAGCAAACCTCTGGGATCAAAAAGGTCATAGGAACTAGAGCAACAGCGGATTGAGAAGTGGTGAATGTCTTGCTTGGTGGAGTACTGTAGAGAATGGCATGCTTACGAAACTTCACACAAATACCTAGGCCCAGTGAGATGGGAAGGAGCAGGGGCTGCAGATATTCATCTCTACCCCCACCTTTATGAGAATCAAAATGCATAACATAGCATTTTAGCAACCCTACAAAACCTGCAGAGGAGAAGCTCATTTAATATTCTTTCAAGTAGGAAGTCCTGACTCATTTGTCTGTGAAACCTTTCATTCTTTGTAATGTTTGTTACTATTGTAAAGATAAACTTTTTGAAATACCAGATTAGATAATCCTGAAAGGTCCACCCTTGCTCTGAGGGTGTTTGGTTGCTAGGCAACTTTGCCCCTCCTTGAGAAGCTCCCTTCCCAAAGTAAATTGACACCTGAACAACCTTCTTTCCAACAACATTCAAACAACTAGTATACCGGAAGAGGTCAAAACACTCAATGTATGTAAAATTCCAATGAGATGAGATAGCCAGGGAAGCACTGAATGTTTAATGAGCTTCTGTAGACTTCTAGAAAGTTCTAAAAAATGAAATGAAGAAAAACAAGAGTAATCTTAAGTCTCGTTTATATTAGACTTTGTGCTTTCTAGGAATTTTTGGCTTGTAGAAATAAAATGCAAGTTTTAGTTAAACTAACAGTAAATTTAAATGATAAATAACATGAAAGTGATGATATCTGTAAAAGAATGTTAATGGTGCTAATTATGTGCTCATTAGACTTTGCCAGTGTGTTTCTACATATGACTCCATATTCATAAGTCATGAAATAGATTTATTTCTACTCGATAAAACCAACCTGTTTAAAAATTTTGAAATCTCACAGCAGTTGCTCTGAAAGAGATGAAGAGAGGCAGAAATCTAAATTACCTAGACTTTATGAGCAGTTTCTTAACCCATCTGTGCCTCCCTCCAACATTTATAAGAATAGTTTTTTTGCATTTCAAGTAAAACTCATGCTGCAAACTAAGTGACATGCCTTACAGCATAGTTTTTATCACAAAATCGCTTGAACAATATTTTTCCGTGCTGTATCTCAAAAGAAGAAGGAAAGAAAAAGGGAAAAAAAGAACAAACAAAATGACCTTTAACTTTAAAAACTTCACCATTTGAAAGCCTGGTTATTAAGAAAAAAGGCATAAGATGTGGTTCCCCCATCAAATCTGATATGGGGGTGGGATCAGGGCACAAAACACAGTGTCGTGTATATATAAGATGCAATGGATGGGCACAAGTGAAGCTGAAGTAGAGGGATCAGTGGGGAAAAGCTTTGTAGAGAATCTGAACTTGAGTTAGGTCTTTGAAGTATGTAGGAGAGTAGAAAGTAGTAGTTAGGCTAAAAGCAAGTGACCCATGTGGGTCATTTTGAAAGTCTGGTTAATGAAGTTTATTTTGATATAGGGGAGCAGCAAGAAGTCCCCAAAGGCTTTAAGCAGGGAGTCCCAGGGTTTGGTAGGCAAGATGAATTACCTGAAGAAAAGCTAGTCTACTGAACTCAATATTTAAAACCTTGTCTGTGTAGACACCTTCTTGGTTGCCTGCTTGCCCTTTCTCAGGAGCCTCTTAAGAGCGGGGACTATATTTCATGTTCATGTCACCAGTTCTTGTCTCTCAGGTGCCCACATGACAGCCCAGTGGATGAAGTGTTTACAGCTTACAGTCCAGTGCAGAAGTAAATAAATGCTGACGGAGGAGGTAGATGAGGAGTCTTACATTTTTCAGTTGTAGTCTATGAAGTGGGTTTTTAATTTTGAATTAACAACAAACGCAACCTGAGGAGAGCCTTATACATTTTACTTATAGGGTGACTATTCAGAAGTCTAACATTGTGGCTCCTGTTTCGTGTCCTCAGAACTTCTTCTGAAGTATTTGAAGGAGAACTCTACCAGCTGTGAACACCCAACTGTTCTAATCCAGAGGTGGCTCATAATAAATGAATAAATATTGAAATCACAAGCTTTTGTAATACATTTTGTCCTACCTTTTGATTGTTAAAGATCCCTACATTGAGATCTTCCAATCAATTTCTTTGATTTTTTTTAAGGTTTTTTTGTGTGTGTGTTTTTTTTTTTTTTTTTAATCACAAGCTGTCTCTTCTGACAAGTTCTTCTGGTTATCAGGAGAAAATATGGCTTTTAACAAATTGTATCTTTATCCCTAACAGTAAAGGAAGCCAAAAGATAAATACCAATTGGACCTAAAATTTTTAAAAATTTATTCTTTTCTCTTAAAGCTAAGAAAGCCTATTCAATCTCCCTTTTTATTTGCTGGTTTGAGAATTTTATATTCCCTTGAGGATGTCTTGATCATTGTCCCAATGACCAAAATATTTAATAATCTGCCCAGGCTAATGATAGAAAATTAGCTTCCATTTCAGTTGGGCAATTTTTATTGTTTATTTTCTTCTATGGCTAGCATAGTTAAGTATTTAAGTGATCAGTCAATCAGAAGGAAGGTCTATCAGTATGACAGCTGTATCCTAGGGTGACTCTTAATTAGTTGTGTCATTGACCTGAATAAAGACATGTCAGATTTATCAAATTTGCTGCTTTTATGTTGAGAAGAATATCTTATCTGACAATTGAGAACTCAAATAATTAACATATCTGAAAAATGATAGAGAAGGAATAGAATTTGGTGTGTCTTTCAAATTAACTCTTAAACCCATGTCTCCACCTTATACATAAATTAAAGATGACTTTAAAATTGGTTGAATTTATCCATTGAGTAGATGAGATTACTTAATGGTATTATTGACAGAAATGGACACGAGTTTGAACAAACTCCAAGAGATAGTGAAGGACAAGGAAGCCTGGTGGCTGCAGTCCATGGGGTCCCTAAGAGTCGGACGCAACTTAGCGACTGAACAAAAAGAGATGAGATTACTGTCACAACACAAGCATTGCTAAGCTGTATTATGACAAAAGATATAATTATTAGATTACATCAGTATTTTGAGTATCATGTTCTGAGAAGGATGTAGACAAAAAGTTATGTCCAAAAAAGAGACTCAGATGATGAGAATGAGAGATCCAACTTGGCAGCACCTTCAAAAAGATTCTCAGGTATTTAAAGAGGCATACCTAGCAGGCTGTGATGGGAGGGGACAACCTTTTTTGACCCCCTCCCAGAAGAAAACCCAATTATAGGGAAATATATTAAACTTTATCACAGCCAAAACTATAAAATATGAGTATGTTAGCCAGTGGATTCACTTATTGAGAAAGGTGATGGTAGGTGACTCTAGGGGTATAATAGGAGTGTACAACAGTTTTGAAGTGGGTTTAGGTGTCTAAGGTCATTTCCTTCAAGTTCAATTATACTTAGTCACTTGGAATGATATACAATCAGTTCCCTTTAAGACTTTCAAAGGCATAAATTGAAACAATGATTATGAGCTCAGTCAGTCTGAAAGGGTGAGGGGAGACGTGTAAAACAAACCCAAGTTTTCACTGAATGAAGGGTGAATGAAGTGGAAACCTAATTAAAAGGGCCTGAGAGGTGCAAGGAGGACCTATTCTATAAACTCAGGGACGTGATGGGAGGAGGTAAGGGTCAACCAGTAAGACTGAAATATAATGGAAATTTTTGTAATCCTGGTCATCAGTATGTAGCTTTCTCATTTGAAGTCACAACATGGACTAACCCTTTCTTTTTTTTTTTTCTTTCCAAATGTGATAGGAAAGCAAAGATATCCTGTTAGTGGATCTAAACTCTGAAATCGACACCAATCAGAATTCTTTACAAGAAAATCTGTTCTTAACAAATGGCATCACCTCCTGCTCTCTTCCTCGACCAAAGCCTCAGGCATCTTTCTTGCCTGAAAATGCCTTTTCTGCCAATCTCAACTTCTTTCCCACCCCTAATCCTGATCCTTTCCGTGATGATCCTTTTGCACAGCCAGACCAATCGACACCCTCTTCGTCTGATTCTCTCAAATCTCCAGATCAGAAGAAAGAGAATTTGAGTAGCTCGTCTACCCCTCTGAGTAATGGGCCCCTGAATGGGGATGTTGATTACTTTGGTCAGCAATTTGACCAGATCTCTAACCGGACTGGCAAACAGGAAGCTCAGGCAGGCCCATGGCCCTTATCAAGTACTCAAACCCAGCCAGCAGTGAGAACTCACAATGAGGTATCTGAAAGAGAACAGAACGGCTTCCATATCAAATCCTCCCCGAACCCTTTTGTGGGAAGCCCTCCCAAAGGACTGCCTGTCCCGAATGGCGTAAAGCAGGACTTGGAAAGCTCTGTCCAGTCCTCACCACATGACTCCATAGCCATTATCCCACCTCCACAAAGTACCAAACCCGGAAGAGGCAGAAGGACTGCTAAGGTGAATTGTCTTCTCCACATAGCCATTGGCAGAATGCATGTGCGGTACCAAAGGGTGGTGTGATGCAAGCTCTCTTTCCTGCTGCTCTTGTAGATTCCTGTGTGGCTGTAAAATAGAAGGTGGGATAAGGCACATCGTTCTCCAGGAACACTTTCCTCTAATCGACACCCTTTTTAAGCTTCTCACTCGGCCGTGTTTGTCACCCTCTGCTTTCCGTTTGCATGTCTTGTCACGTATTATTAACTAAACACAAGTTTTTCCATTTTTAATGCTGCTATGCTTCTGTACCTCTGGTAAGTTTGATCGTCATGTTATGGGAGGGGAGGACAAGGGTTCCTGTGATTCCTTTTGTACCCTCCCCATACTAACCCACACCCCCTACACACACACCCCCTTATATTGCATTCCTGTCCAGGTGGTGGTATAAAATTCTTGTCTGTCTCCTCTAATGCCAGAATAATCCAATGTTTTAAAAGAAACATATATTTACTATTACCACTTCATTCAAAAGCAATTTAAAATGTGGTTTATGTAAGTTTCATTTAAAAAATCTCATTGGAATATGCAAGCTGGCTCAATGATTAAACTACTGTATCATCTTTATGCAGAATGATTTAAATCCAGAATGACCGAAATATTTAAGCTACTCACTTATAGTTGTCCTTTCACTGCCAGCTTCCAGCTTTTAGCTGATAAGGAGGTCAGACAGATACAAATGTGTGAACAAGCAAATTAGATTTCACTTTGAGTTTCCTCCATTATATCAGTCACCAAGATCCAATATTCTGTCCATTGCCCAGATCTGTGTCTTTTTTGTTTTGTTTTGTCTTTTGGGGTTTTTTTGTAGTAATTTATCAACAATAGGAAAAAGTTTTTCTTTTCTTTTTGTGTACCCAAAGTCTAGTTGGGTACAGACTAGGAAACCGAATAGAGCTTTATTTCACTGTTCCTGAGTAACTCCTCCATATCCCTCTCTGTCCCATCAGTCTCCAGCAAAAGACTTACTTGCAGCAGACATCTTTGCTCCTCCCATCTCAGAACCTCCAGGACAATCTCCAGGACAACCTGCAACCCTACAGACCAACCCTCTGGATCTCTTCAAAACAAGTGCTCCTGCCCCATTGGGGCCCCTCCCGGGTCTAGGTAGGTGTTTAGAGATGGAGTTAGGTTTGGCTCTGTTACTTTCATCAGATGGTAATTCATAGGAGGAAGCACTTCATATCCATAGGAGTACCTGGGGCATATAATTTGAGCATCCTAGGGAGCGTTTCTTCCACTTTTACTTCTTACAATCCACCTCCATTCGGAACTCTTGACTTGTACTGGAATGGGCTCCTTGAGTTAGCATGTGAGAAGAAATCTGTTTCCAAGTGTTGCACCTACCTGAACTAACTAGTCATGGCTTACTGGAGACAGTTGTAAGGGATTCTGAAGCTCAAACCAGTTTCATTGGAGAAATGGGGTTGAGATCGTCTCCATTTGAAAAAGTAATAACATGCATGTCTTCCATGTAATCTTGTCATTATTAAATCAAAGCCCTATTATCCCCTGTTAAACTAATGCCCCTCTTGGAAGGGATACGCACCTCGACGGGGATGTAAGTGAAATCTGAGTCAAGTGTAAGTCACTGAATGAAAGTGCAGGGTTCTGAGCGCAGCTCTGTTCTTCGGCATGTGGTGGGTGTGAGAAAGGCATGTATCCTGATCGGTCTCTGAATTCTTAAGCCTTAGTAGCTCCTTGCTGATATTCTGGTTAGTTGTGTGGCTTAGTAGTGTTAGAAGATAAGTCTACAGTACAGAAACCTGAAGGTGAAAAGAACACAGAAATAATGGAAGAGATGGAATTTTATCAGATACCTAAGACATGCTGCTGCTGTCAAAACCAGCAGCATTCAAAACCATGTCATTAGCTCACATGGACCACTGAGCCCCTCTGTGGCAGGACTCTGGGAAAGGCCACGTGGCTGAGAGCTGGTCCTGCTACTTTTTGCCCACCACCTCCGGTTCTTTCCTGCCTCCATGGAACAGTTCTTTAGAAACTCTGACAATGGTTTTTGCTGTCCTACTGGGGATTCTGTTTGTTTTCCTACTTCTTTCCTACTCCACAAGCCCCAAATAGACTCTGTCTCTTGAGAGAGCTAAGGAGGGCTATAAATGAAGGGGCCTTTCTCCCCTATTTTATAAAAGTTGACCGGGGATTTTGGCTTTCTCTGCCTCCTGCAGAGTCTGTTATCAGGACTCTTTCTTCCTGCTGTTTTCCTGCAAAGGAAAATATTTTGATTCTGTCATATTATATCAGTTCAATCATATCTGGAGTGTGGTGGCAACAGGGAATTGGTTCCCAACTGCTGAGTGGCTGCAAGCCCTGCAGGTGTGAAAGCCAGCTCATTTCAGGTCCCTGCTTGGCATTTACACCATCAGGAAACTCTCCCCAGGCACCTCAGATTTCTTGGGGTCTTTCTGTTTCTGCAGCCCTTTCTCCTACACCCCTAAGGGGAAGCTGGTTGGTGCTTTCCCTGCAGAAAGGTAGAGAGCTTGCCTGCAGTGCCTGTGATGAGATCACATCACAGAGCTTTGTAGTCTGATATCAAGGCCCTGAAAATTTTTCACAGCCAATATTTAACAAATCAGCCTGAAAACACAGCTGGACCCTATAACTATTAATTTATGCAGATGAAGTAAAGCTTTTTCGCTAGGTGCCCTTGTTGAGGCCTTGGAGTATACAACTGCCGAATACTGATGATTCTTCTAAGTTTGAACTTGGGACTCAAACTGAACCCTACAGTATAGCCCCTGTCCACTCGCAGGGATCCTCAGCCAAGCCATGGAAGGTTGTAGGTCTGGCTTCCGCTGGACCAAGCTAGGGGACCATCTCCTCTGGAGAACAGGGGTGGGGAAAGGGTATTGTAGAAAGCTTTGACTAGCTTCCCTGTATTTTAATATAGCATCAGGAAGTTAATAAAATTAACTTTTTATACCCACACTTTCTTTTTCCTTACTTTCTCCAGCAGGGCCTTAAATATCTTGGAAACACAACATGTGGTAGATGGGAATGAAGCTGGCCTGAGTATACACTAGGAAAGTCTTTGAAAGAAAGAAAGTGAAAGTGTTGGTTGTTTAGTTGTGTCCAACTCTTTGTGAACCCGTGGACTGCAGCTTGCCAGGCTCCTCTGTCCATAGAATTCTTTAGGCAAGAATACTGGAGTGGGTTGCCATTCCCTTCTCCAGGGGTTCTTCCCTACCCATGGATTGAACCCAGACCTTCTGCATTTCAGGCAGATTCTTTATTGTCTGAGCCACCAGGGAAAGTCTTTAATTCCTGGCAAATATCAATATATTTTTCTCCTTTATCACCACTCCCACTAATACTATCTGTGACCAAAGCTACACATTTTCCTAAGGGAAGGCAAGTCATCCAAGCTGAAAGACGGTAAAGTTTTACCCAATTTGTACATCCAACTGGAGTAAATTATTAGTGAGTGACTCTGGCTTCAGTTAATAAAGTTTAAATTATTTTTTTTAAATGATAGCAATAACTTTGTTTAAACTCAACCTACTTCAAGAAACCTGTATTATCGAATCTAAGAGAACTGTTCCCTTGATTGGTTGTAAAAGGAATGCAGGCATACCTCGTTTTATTACACTTCATTTTATTGAACTTTGGAGACAGTGAATTTTTTTTTTTTTTACAAATTGGTGGTTTATGGCAACCATGAGTGAAGCAAGTGTATCAGCACCATTTTTCCAACAGCATTTGCTCAGTTCTTGTCTCTTTGTCACATTTTGGTAATTTCTGCAGTATTCCAAACATTTTATTCTCAAATGGTGATCTGTGATTGATGATCTTTGATGTTACTACTGCCAAGAGATTATGACTTGCTGAAGGCTCAGATGATGGTTAACATTTTTAACAATAAATTATTTTTAAGTTAAGGTATGTACTTTGTTGTTTTAGCCATAACACTATTGCATATTTACTAGACTATAGTATAATACAAGCATAACTTTTATATGCACTGGAAAACCTAAAAGCTTGCTTGACTCACTTTATTGTCATATTCCCTTTTATGACAGTCTGGAAACAAGCTTGAAATATCTCCAAGGTCTGCCTGTGTGCATATTCTTTGGTGTAAATGAAGTCTAATTTCTGTATACATGTAAATAAGTATTTGAGGGACTTCCCTGGCAGTCTAATGGTTAAGACTCTGTGCTCCCAATGCAAAGGCACAGGTTTGATCCCTGCTTGGAGAACTAAGATTCTGCATGCCACACAGTGTGGCCAAGAATAATAAATAAGCATTTTAATTAACATTCCAATAAAAAATATAGTTCTGTTCCTTGATGTCAAGGAGACAGAACAGGAGGGTAGGGACTGGAATCAGTGGTATGCCTGAGTTTTGGTCTCTATTGCACACTGTGACCTTCCCAATTTTAATAATTAATATTCTTCTACCCAATTTCTTCACCTCAAAAGTAAGCATATTAATTTAATAAAATGAGCCACCACTTAAAGCCACTCACTCTTCATGAGTACACCTTGTGTGTTGATGGTCAGATGGAGGGGGTTTGTGACGACAGAGCTGAATCAATTAACACCAAGCTCCAAGCCTAAGAAAATTCGAGGTAGAATATCTTGCTCCATCAGCCCCTGAACACCATTTCAAAATATCTCTCCCTCTGGAAACAAAAACATTCCTAACCCAAGTCTGAAGGCCTTTTCCTTCTTTGGTTAGAAAGTGTTCATAACTAAAGAATTGCTCTGCTCCAAAGCCCAAAGCAAGTAGGTTTTTGAGAGCAGAACATCATTTGTGAAGCAGTATGAGGCTGAATCTAGGTTTTCTGTTAGTGGTGACAGTTTAACTGGATTATTAATACACTTGGGAAGACACAAAAGAGAAAATGTCCGACATATTAGAACAAGATGTCAGGAATGAGCTTCTCAAGAAGAGGAGGGTGAGCACTGAAGAGACCTAGATTTTACTGATTTAATTAATTACAGATCAACAATGGCAGGGGTCTGGTGACGGAGCCATTTCCCCACAAAGAGCAGATGCCTGGACAGGTGTAGTTACTCACATTGCAAATGTTTTTGTTTCCTGTTTGTTTGTTTGGAGTTGTTTTGTTTTGTTTTGTCTTTGTTTTTCCTTCACGTTATCTCCTCTCCCTCCTAACTTCTGGCAGAGTTTAGTGAGTGACACATGGCAGGAAGCACTTTTATTTGAAACAGCTCTCCTAGGACAACCAGCTTTTCCTCCATTTTTGAACGTAAAAGTCTAAAACTATCTTGGCATAAACCAAATGTTACTACCCTTTTATATAGCTGTGTCAACCTTGGCAACATTTAAAAGAAAAGAAACTTTGAAATGGTTTCTTCAGGATGTAAGCATGCTAAAGCCTAATGTATATGCCTAACAGCTAGTCTCCATAAGACTCCAGACCTGAGCCATTTGCCAGATGAAGAGATTACATCAATGACTCGAGTATCCAATGGATTATCTTAATTAACTACTTCATAATAAGCATGGCTTATATATGTCAATGTATTTACTCAACCTGTAGATTCATACTACTGACAGGCTCTATTCTAGCTGTTTGAATTACATCAATGTATGTATGAAAAGGGCTCATTTTCTTTTATGACTTGGTACTTGACTGTATTACCTATCTAATGAGGAAAGTTTAAAAACATGTGGTAGAAAAACAGGGCTTCGAAGTACAACAAACATTTGAATATGTGCCACAGCTAATTCATCTTTGAAAAGAAAGTGAAAGTGTTGCTCAGTCGAGTCTGATACTTTGCCACCCCATGGACTGTAGCCCACCAAGGCTCTTCTGTCCCTGGAATTCTCCAGGCAAAAACACTGGAGTGGGTAGCCATTCCCTTCTCCAGGGCATCTTCCTGACCCAGGGATCGAACCTGGGTCTCCTGAATTGCAGGCAGGTTCTTTACCATCTGAGCCACCAGGGAAGCCCAGTTCATCTTTAGAGTGATTTAATCTAATAAGAACCATGTCAGCCTCAAGGCTTAATAAAGGTTGGCATGTAGATGCTCTCTGTAAATGCTCTCCAGAGAGCTGACTTTCTGGAACTCGAATCCTCTTCAAGCTGGTCTTCTGATTTAAGTCCTCTGTCCTGCTTCCTTCCTTCAGGTGGAGTGCCGGTTCTATCTGCTCAGGCAGCACCATGGAGCCCAGCACCTTTAGTCTTCAGTCAGTCCCCTTCAATGGTCCCGGGCGCCATGATGGCTGGTCAGCCTTCAGGATTCAGTCAGCCAATCGTCTTTACCACAAGCCCAAGTGTTCCGGGTTGGAACCAGCCTTCCTCTTTCGCAGTCTCAGTTTCCTCTCCACCCCCTGTAGCTTGGGGCACATCAGCATCCATAACACCCAATACATGGTCAGCAAACAGCCCTCTGGGGAATCCTTTTCAGAGCAATGTTTTTCCAGTTCCTGCTGTGTCCACCCCGCCCCCTTCTATGCTCTCCTCTCTCCTGGCCACTCCTCCTCAACCACCTCCCAGAACTGGCCCTCCAAAGGATGTCCCCAGTGATGCCTTCATTGCCTTGGACCCTCTTGGGGATAGAGAAGTCAAGGAAGTGAAAGAAATGTTTAAGGACTTCCAACTGCGGCAGCCACCTACTGTGCCGGCAAGGAAGGGAGAACAGAACTCCTCTGGGACCTCGAGTGCCTTCTCCAATTATTTCAACAGCAAAGTTGGCATTCCTCAGGAGAATGCAGACCATGATGACCTGGACGCTAATCAACTGTTGAGAAAGATCAATGGTAAGCTACCTACTTCTCTGGCAACTGCACCCATGAGGATTTCAGTCGTATGAATCCAGAGAGTCTCTCAGAACCCTCTCCAGACCCTTAATAGCTGTACTCTTGCTTTTTTCATCTATCAGGGGTTATGGAGACAACTTAACCACTTAGCTTATGGAGTTAACAGGGTGCCTTAGTTAGCTATTTCTAAGGACTGGCCCAGTGCTGCCCTCTTGTGGCAATTCTTAAAAAGGGCTGCCGAGAGCTATTGAAATTCAATGGGTTGTGGCACCCAGAGCACTGCAGGTAGGTATGTAGGGCTGTAGGCTCATTTTTTTCATTAATAGACATGCATGGATCATACTACCCATCTAACGAGGGAAGTTAAAAGGCATGGTAGAAAGAAAGAGCCTTGAAATGCAACCAGTATGTGAATGCTAGCTGTACTTTTATTAGTTAATCTATCAGGTAATTGAATCTCTGCTGCTGCTGCTGCTGCTAAGTCGCTTCAAGTCATGTCCGACTCTGTATGGGCGACCCCATAGACGGCAGCCCACCAGGCTCCACCATCCCTGGGATTCTCCAAGCAAGAACACTGAAGTGGGTTGCCATTGAATTTCTAGAAGCCTTTATTTCTGTGTTGGCCTCAAGGCTTAATGAAGTTTTGCCACGTAGGTGCTTTTAAGTGAGGAAATTCTGAATCTCTTCCACTTCAAGTGAATGTGCCTGGCTTCCTCTTCCAAGAAGGGATGAATTTGCTTGTGATCATCCTGGTATTTGGTGTGATAATTTTTGTTTGGTCAATATCAGTTTCAAAAATATGGAACTTAATTTCTAAGATAAGCCTGACTGGAGGACTTGTGCTTGCATTGGAGGAAAGCTTGCTTACTGACTACTTTCTCACCTTCTAGATCTACCAAAGCCGGCTCCCCGACACAGTGCCCCGCCAGTTACCAAATCTGCTGACAATGCATTTGAGAACCCCTTCTCTAAAGATTCTTTCCACTCATCACCAGCCTCTGTAAGTACCAACTATTAGAAGCTGATATTCCAAAGTACACACCACATAGAGTTATCACCTCCTGAATTAACCTTGCTTGTATCTTTGACGGTAAAGGACATTTGAATAAGATTTATCACTGAGAACCACTGCAGTGTAAACCTCAGCTCAAACGGGAAGGATTATTTTTACAGGAACTACTCTCTTGAATTTGAGAAGCAAATATCATATAGAAAAGTCCTTTGTCTCTCACTTAATCTAGCTTGGGAAAGCACTTTGAAAGAAAATTGAGCCAAAACACTATGCTTAAAAACCTTTCAAACGTTTAATTTCCTAAAGCAAAATTACTGAGCTCATAAAAATAATATTTTGCATTTTGGGGGAATAAACATAATTCTGAATCTTGCTTTTGATGTAAATATTAAATATATATCCATCACAAGTAGGAAAACACAAATCATTGTAGACCCATACAATATCTGATTAGTCTGTGACCTAAGTGATTTTTAAAGGAATCTGAGAAGTCTTAATTATAGGTATTTTCTTATCATTGTAATTACAGTTATTGACTAGGTGGTTTTGTTTCCATAGATGGCTTCTCTTCAACCCACATCATCCGATATATATAGAGATCCATTTGGAAACCCTTTTGCCTAACTTCTGTAAGTAGAAGATCCTGCTAAGCTTAGGCTTTGTAAGAAAGGGTGGCACAGAGAATAAAGGTGAAATTTTAATTTTAGAATTGGAAAGAATAAATTCTTCTGAAATGGAGAAGTAAAAGATATGGAACACTATGCTTAACTAATTCAATAATGACTAAGCTGAGTATTTATGAATAGAGTTCTTACACATATTAAAAAAATAGTAATATACTCATGGATATAGGTTTCTGTCCTGTGTTTTTAACATTTCACTTCTGTACAGAAGTAAAACTCCATATAACACATAACAGCCTTCTAGATTTTTGATCTTCATATTGAAGTGATTGCAAAGTTTCCTAGTAACTACTCAGTTTTCTATAGAAGCTTCAAATTCTGAAGGCCTTCTGAAACCACCAAAGAGGTCAGCCAAACAAATCATGATTACACTTTTGCCATCCAATTCAATATGCATTTCTTTGTGAGAGGGCCTCACAATTGGTCTGAAATTGTCTGGTGATATTAAATCTCAAAGTGGTGACAGCTTCCTATAACCCCTTGAAAGGCAAGTTCAGATGAGTCCACTGGTGGGTTTTATCCTCAGTCAGTTACTGTGTGTTACCACCTTAGACTTGGAGAAGGAAATGGCAATGCACTCCAGTATTCTTGCCTGGAGAATCTCATGGACAGAGGAACCTGGCAGGCTACAGTCCATGGGGTCGCAAGAGTCGGACACGACTTAGCCACTGAACCACCACCACCATCTTAGATTGAGATCTGGGAGTGAAGATGGGAGTGTGCTTCTTCCTCACCAGTTAGTAGAAACAACTTTATCTCATCTTAAAAGATTGCAGTTTGTGGAGGAGAAGAGGCTTATCTGCATTTTAGAGGAAGTAGGGGATAGCTGGAAGAGGAGAAAAATAGGAAGAATGAAAAGAACCCAAGCCCATTTTTTTTCCCAGTTTTGCCCCCTGGCCCCCATTCACGTGGGCCTACCAAACTCTCTCGACCCAAACTCTCTCTCAACCCACGTAGAACTTAATTATTTTAAATAGATACATATCTTAAGTCTGATACTAACAATAAGATTTGAGTTTACTTGCAATTTGGATTATCTCCCTCACTCCACTTCTGTAATTACAGTCTTTCTGAAAATGCTTTTCCATAAAATAGGCTACAGAGTGAGATTATTGAAAAGGCAAATTCCTGGGCCCTAGCCCTGAGGAATCCCCCTTGGTGCTGAGGAAAAGCTTAATTTTAGCAAGCATCCAGATGAGTTACAATGTTAATAAAATGGTATGATATATTGAACCTTAACAGAGACTCACTCTTGCCTCCTCTCCCAGGGAGGCACCCATGAACCAAGCACAAGGAATAACATGCACTAAAAGTCTAGGAGGATTGTTTGCACCTAATTGAATTGACTAGAGTTCTCTCTGGAAGCCCTTCCTTCTTTAGGTCATGAAGGAAGGGTAATTCTAGTTAACCTGCTAAATGGTAGGTTGGGGCGTGAGTAGAAGAACTACAGTGGGACAAAATAGCTAACATTATTGAGCACTTGTGTTAATCACTTTATTACAGATTCTACATCAGTTGTTTTATCCTCTTGAATCAGTCCTAGGAGATATTATTATTAACATAGATAATGACTTAATGTTTACCACATTAAATATTCAACCCCAAAATTCTAACCATGGTTTTTTTTCTTCTCCATACTTCTCTAGGAACTTGGCGTGCTGACTGTCCAGAGAAACAAAGAGGTTGGCCTTGGTAGTCAAGGACAAAGCTAATTGGCAGACAAGTCCTGACTTTTGCCCTTGTTCTAGCTTTGACATATTATCAGTTGCCTTATTTCTTGCAGCCTCTCCCACTTGTAGAATACCTTCTACTTTCTGTTTTGCTAAACTGAATCTATGGCTTTAAATAAATTAAGAACCTAAACTCACTAGCCGAATGTAAGCGAAGTAGTTTTCCTATGTGGACCCTTGTCTATTGTGACCCTAGAACCTTCTGGAACCCATGTGACCCATGTACCCTCTGGTTGGGCGATGCAGCCACCACAACCCCTCAGATCATACTGTTTTGAATAAATTTTGAAATCCCTACTGTTCATAGTGTTTGGGGGTTCTGTTTCAGAGCATTAAACCTAAAGATTGTAGAACAAGGCACCTGCTTAAATCTTGCTTCAGACCGTCACTTACAGAGCATTTTTAAAGTAAACTAGAAGCAAGTTCAATTTCTCCTTAGGAGAATCTCCTTGGAATCTGACACACCTAAGAATGTTTTTAAAGATGCAACTTTTCTTTCTGAAGATTCATTTTCTCTCAAGGGTGAGATTGTCCTTTCTCTTATCTCTTGCTAGCTATTGCAAAGGAGGGAAGAATCATTTTTTAATCTCTCCTCTTCTTTCCCCTCCAATTCTCTTTTCAGTCATTTTTGCTCCTGGGCTTCTCTCTTTCATAAACAGTTGAGTTTTATGGGGCAAAAAAATCTAATGATTCACAGGTCTGAAGCCTCTATGCTCTACCTTCTCAGTAATCTCTAATCTCAGTAACTAGAGTTGCAAATGCACACAACCTTTATCCTTTCTATGGAATAAGAGGCTATCTTCTTGAGCTGAAGTTCCAGAACAGTTCACGTTGAGGAAAAATTGAACTCAACTCAGAAATGAAGGACTGCATTCCTAAGAGAAGCACATCAAAGTTAAATGTGATTGTGCCAAACATGTTAGGTGCTTATTTGGGGTCATGCCAGACCTTTATCAAGTAACTGGAAAGCTTTCTTGATGCCACAGTCTCACAGTCAGAAGATAAATGGGTGGTGGGGAGGGGGTGGATTCTGTAGAGCAAGTATTTGGTGTTATCATTAAAAATTTAATGTGTGCAGTGTTTGTCTCCTCACAATCTTGGAAACTCTTCCAGCTCATTTTCAGTCCTGTTGTTGGCACGGATCTGAAGGGTTTGTTCTTGCCATAGTGAGTTTTGTTTTATTTTGTTTATGTTGGGTTTCTAATGTGATTTCTTGACCCCTAGTGCTCAGGTTCTTGTGGGTGTTAATCAACCACATACAATATTATCTTTAGGTGGAAGAAGAGGATGACTGCTCAGGATCAAAACAAGATGGTGGCCTCACGAACCTCCATTGATTAGCCCCAAGTAGTCCAGGCTAAAGTCCTATGGTTTTATGTTGAATGGTAATAGCTGATCATGTATGGCAATGTCTGACTTTCTACTCAGTTATTATCAACAGACTTGAAATAATATTTTATATGTCTGAATACCTAAATGTGCTAAACTGGAGGCAATTATTTCTAGATAGTTTGAATTTTTGAAAGTAGACAAATTTTTTGAAACTGATGACCAGCCACACAATTGTTTTGTACATACTTATTTTCTTGTGCACTTTTCTGTATGCAAAGAAAGCTATAAATTTACTCATTTCAATAAACTGGAATGGCAGAATCTCATGTGTTACTGTCAGTTCATTTGACCCCTGCTCTGGGTTGATGTGATAGGGTCAATATATAACATATACTAGTGTAAGGTGAGCAAATGTTAATTATGACACATTCTGAATTGTCACCAAAATGAAAAAGTAGAAATCTGTGAAATAGGACCACGGGTAAATTAATATCTGATGCCTTTCAAGACTCAATTTTCCTCTCTCAGACCTATACATTCTCCTTTCCTGGGAGTTTACTGGGAGTCCAGTGGATAAGACCTATGCCAGAACAACCTCAATTATGTCTAGTATAAAAATCATTCATTAGTGAACTATTGGTTCATGCCTTTTACCCTTTCTTCCCCTGTTTTTAATTCATTGCTGTTTGACTTCATCAAAACACAGCTCTGTGGACTGGTTCAAGCTTCTGTAAGCTACTTAGAAGAGCTTCTAAGTTTCTAAGTCAGGTGGGCAAGCTTATGGTCAAATGTCTTTAGCACTAGGACACTCTTAAACACTCTCCCTTATTTAAAAAAAAAAAAAAATGCATTCAAGGCTCTCATTCATTTCAAGACCTAGAGCAACAAAACAGATGACCCCAAAGCAGACACTGCTTGAGTGTAGAAGTCTTGGTGTTAAACTTGACATCTTCAGGTAATCAGATGAACTTGATGGAATAAGTGTCTTTGATTGGCATTTATTGTTCTGGGATATTTGATAGTACTGCCTTACCTTTCCTTTTAACTGAAACATTTTATCTGTTTCTGAGTAGAATATAGAGAAACAGACTCCACGCGTAAGCAGTTTCCAGTAAACCACAGATGAGCTGGAAAGGGCTGCTGATAAGAATATGTTGCACAAATTACACAGTGTATCCAAATGCTCTGCAGTTTATCTAACCCATTGAACCTGTGTGATATTTCCATGTGGTTTAAGCAAGCTCTTGCCAAAGGTTTATCCTTGTTCATGTGTACAAGGGGATGACATTCACTTCAGTGCAGTAGTAACTACTGTTAACCAAGCAGAGGGAGGTGCCTCCTGAAGTGTCCCTGTGAAGTGGAAACAGACCTCTTTCGAGTCTCTTAGTAGCAGCAGTAGCTTCCTTGGTAGCTCAGTTGGTAAAGAATCCGCCTGCAATGCAAGAGACCCCGGTTTGATTCCTGGGTCAGGAAGATCCCCTGGAAAAGGGATAATCTACAACTCCAGTATTTTGGGCTTTCCTGGTGGCTCAGATGGTAAAGAATCCGCCTGCAATGCCGGATTCAATGCCTGTGTTGGGAAGATGCCCTGGAGGAGGGAATGGCAACTCATTCTAGTATTCTTGTCTGGAGAATCCCCATGGACAGAGCAGCCTGGTGGGCTACAGTCCATGGGGTTGCAGAGAGTCAGACACGATGGAGTGACTAAGCACAGCACAGTAGCAGTGGTGTTTACACCTGGAAGCCGGGAATTCAACTTTTACGGTAAAACTGTTATCCTTGGGAGAGGGTTTCATTGAAGCATCACATAAATCTAAGCTAAAAGCTGAACTTTAACAGCCAATGTGCCTTCCAATCTCTCACACATAAGCGATACAAAGAGAGAAGGTATTAATTTTCTCAAAATAATCTTGCATTTGTGAAGTACTTTACCACTTACACAATATAACTTCATTCTCTTGCCACTGCAATTCAGCAAGATGGGATCTATTACTGTTCCAGCTCATCTGAGAATGGCATTGTGCTTTAAAATGGCTACAATCTGCTTCAATTCTTTAAGTGAGTGGTTTCCATGGTATATTACTGTAAAACTGTGTCTTAACTACCTTTACTATAGAAGTCGGTAAAGCTGAAAGCTTGATCTCCCAGCCTCACTTGTTCCTAGCAGTGGTCACCTGACCATATTCTGGCTATTGAGGTCTTATTCAGCTATGTAGGGAGATCTTTTCAGTCAGTGGTTTCAAATTCCTCCATCAAAGTATTAGCACTGTGTCTCAAGAACCAGAGTGTGATTCTGTGTCTTTCCTGTGCTGACAGCAGGGAGGGGAAAGAACAGAGGATGTAGCTAACTCAGGCATTTGGTTGACCCTGCAATAAACTGATGAGTGAGGACTCTGACCCGTATTCCTGGAATGGGTTCAATATGAAGTCTCCTAGTGAAAGACAAGAGCTCCCCAACAGTCCTTGGTAAATATTTAAGCTATTGTAACCTTTGCAGGAGATTGCTAAATAATAAAATGCTAGATTATTGCTGGGAAATGTTATATTTTAACAAACTCCCTTCTGTTAAAAACAACTAAGTCTCACGTTCTAAGTTGTTATGCCAGTTGTGGACACACACAGGCTGTGGTGGCAGCAGCCCTCTTAGTGGGTCCTAATACAGTAGTGCTGATGAACAAGGCTCAGCCTGTATTCTCTCACTCAGTGAGGGACTTAGCCCCTCATTCACTCTTGCTTCTCTGAATGTGCTTAATTACTAGACCTCTGCTGCTGCTGCTAAGTCGCTTCAGTCGTGTCCGACTCTATGCGACCCCAAAGACGGCAGCCCACCAGGCTCCCTTGTCCCTGGGATTCTCCAGGCAAGAATACTGGAGTGGGTTGCCATTGCCTTCTCCAACCTCTAACATGTGCTAAAGATCATACAAGTGCCAGTCTCCAGGGAGACAACCGTGGTGGCTACTCAGTGGCAAAGAAACCAGGCTTCTGTCATGACCAAAGATTATACAAGAAAAGAAAGGTTATACAAGAAAAGAAAAAAAAACAACTCACCTCTGAAAGTCTTCATGACTGAGTTTTCCCTAACATTGGTTGTGGAGTTTTTTGTCAATTCATTTTTATTTGCTTGACTTCAGTTCAGTTAATTTCAGTGCAGTTGCTCAGTCATGTCCAACTTTTTGCAACCCCATGGACTGCAGCATGCAAGGTTTCCCTGTCCATCATAAACTCCCGGAGCCTACTCAAACTCATGTCCATTGGGTTGGTGATCCCATCCAACCATCTCATCCTCTGTCGTCCCCTTCTCCTCCCACCTTCAATCTTTCCCAGCATCAGGGTCTTTTCCCATCAGATGGCCAAAATTTTGGAGTTTCAGCTTCAGCATTAGTCCTTCCAATGAATATTCAGGACTGATCTCCTTTAGGATGGACTGGTTGGATCTCCTTGCTGTCCAAGGGACTCTCAAGAGTCTTCTCCAACACCACAGTTCAAAAGCATCAATTCTTCAGCGCTCAGCTTTCTTTATAGTCCAACTCTCACATCCATACATGACTACTGCAAAAACCATAGCTTGAACTAGACAGACAAGGGTCCATCTTGTCAAAGCTATGGTGGGAAAGATTCTTTTCTTGTATAACCACATCATCTTTGGTCATGACAGAAGCCCGGTTTCTTTGCCACTGAGTAGCCACCACGACCAGTGAACCTGGTTCACTGAGTCTTGATGGTGGAAACAAGAGGGCTAAAAACAGGAGGAACTGCCTCTTTCTGATGAAAGACCTTGGGCAAGGCAGGCAGTTTATGGTCCTTATGTCCACTCATAATGAACAGACAATAGTAATGGAAAGGCTCATAGTGGCTAAAATTAATAGGGGTTATTTTTTTCCTATAAAAGTCTAGACTGATGGCTGCTGATGCTGCCTCAGCAACTCAAAACGACCCTCAAGGACACAGACTCTTAACTTTTCACTCCAACTTTTGTAGCTTTGGCTTCCTGTTCTTCAGTTTGTTTCTTAATGGTCACAAGATGGCTGTGTAGCTCTTGAGTGGGATGTTAGCCATTCAAGGAGAGCAAAAGTGAAAAGGTGGTGCAGTCAATATCTGCTCCTCATACCAAGCATTTCAGTTTTCCCCAAGGCTTTCTAGTGGACGGCAACTATGGCTCATTGGTCAGAATGTGGTCACATGGTCACTGTGAGGTGCAAGGGAGGCTGGGAAACCATGTTTTTAGCTCTACCAGAATGGCAAACCACTCCAGTATTCGTGCCTGGAGAATCTTACGGACAGAGGAGCCTGGAGGGGGCTACAGTCCATGGGGTTGCAAAGAGTCAGATATGACTGAACAACTGAGCGCAGAACATGGTAAAGGGAGTTAAGGAAGAGGCAGCGCTGGCTGTTTCATTCGTGAGCCCCAGGGCAAAATACAAATGGAGGAATCTCCATTGTTCAAAGCAGGGTAAAAGCGCTATTAAAGGCAGTAAAATATAAAGCTCTCTCCTTTCTTATGAAATCTCTCTCTTAATATGATGTATTTTGTTTGCCATTTAATGTTGTTCTAAGTAAAGAAAAATTAAAATGTTAAAATATTAGTATGAATTTTACCTATAATCTTTAATTTATATGTGGAATCACTGAAATTATACAATTTATATTTCATAAGTCATATATGCACATGTTGCTATTGGTCAGTCCCTCAGTCATGTCCAACTCTTTGTGACCCCATGGACTGCAGCACGCCCAGCTTCCCGTCCTTCACTATCTCCTGGAATTTGCTCAAACTCATGTCCATTGAGTCAGTGATGCCATCCAATCGTCTCATCCTCTGTCGCCCCTTCTCCTCCTGCCCTCTTTTGCATCCATTTCATTCCTACCAGAACCATTAGAAACACTGCACAAAATTAGCTCGATTGTCTTTAATTCACTTCTTGATACATGTATATCTCACCAGCATATCTCGCTTATGAGCAAAACAGACAGAAGAAAAGAAACCACGTGTTGCCCTATCTTTTTCCTTCCTTCTATATTGTTGCTTTCAGTGTTCAGTTCAGTTCAGTCATGCAGTCGTGTCTGACTCTTTGCGGCCTCATGGACTGCAGCATGCCAGGTTTCCCTGTCCATCACCAGCTCCCGGAACTTACTCAAACTCTTGTCAATAGAGTCGGTGATGCCATCCAACCATCACTTGCAGCGTTACATGGATGCTAATGCACAGAAGGAACACTAGTAATAAAGTGTTCCTTTATTGATGTTTCCTGGTCATTTGTGGAGTTTTGTGTGTGGAAAATCCCATGGACAGAGAAGTCCATAGGGTTGCAGAGTCAGACATGACTGAGCACGCATGCAGGTGTGTGTTGGAAGCAAGTTCTGGTTCAGAGTGTGACCTCTCAGGGCTGTCAGTGTCACCTAGCCCCCACCCTCACTTAACCCCCCACTTACTCAGTCTTAAACGTAATGTGTGTTATGTCTCACCTTATACTCACTTTTACTTTGATTCACTGAACTCCACACATCATAAATCCACTTGAATCCTTGAATCCTATGCTCACAGGGCAACATAAACACTGTGCAAATGGGGCGCCATGGAAGGAGGAGTGCACAGTGCATATTTCTTCTGCTTGTGCACATGTTCCACTTTACATCAAACTTAACTTTCAACACAAGAGTCCCAACATAAAATTCAGAATTTCAAGATGGCAGCCGCCGGAGCATTAAACCAAGCCTGAGGCCTGCCCGAGTGCTGAGCCCTGGGCTAGCTCACATGGTCTTGAAGCCAGTCCTGGCCAGAGAGCTTAGAAATGGATGATGGATTAGCTAATGTGCTTCCCACAAGTCTGGGTCATTGTTTAACCCCAAGTTGGCTGACCTCCCAAGGCAGGTGGTGGCAGTCTTTGACTCCACAACACCCTAAGGGCAGAAGAGAAGCACTTTCAGAGAGCATATTCAGCAAAGTTAATGGTGAGGCACTTTAACTAGCAACTAGAAGCTAAAGAATGCAGAGGACTAGTCTCTGTGAGTTAATACCAGGAGGTTACCAAACAGAATCAAATAGAAGGGGGCGGGGAACTACAAATCTCTGCGTGGGAGGCTTTAATGCTAATACAAACCTAATTTGAACTCAAAGGGATGTGCCATTTCAGTTGAAGGGATCCTGAGGGGAGGACTGTGAAAATCCTGAGTAATTACTTTCTAAACGGCTTTACAATTCTTCATTTTACTTCACTGCAAGCACAACACTGCCAGACTTGAAAAGCAAGAGGAGTGGATTCAGGGATGGTCCACAGAAGTCATGGAATGATAACAGCAAACACCTACCCAGCATTTATCACAGGCAGAAGCTCTTCTGAGAGTATAACAATAAACAATTTAATTTCATGTTAATTCTATGACGTGGGCTGCTGCTACTGACTGCAAACATTTCCTAGAAAAGGACACTGAGGCACAAAGAACTTGAGTCATTGCCCAAAGTCACATAGCCAGTAAGTGGCTGAAGTGGAAACCCAACCCTGGGCCGAGTGTCCTTGCACTGAACCTCGAGTTAACCACTCCACTCCCTCCAAAAACTGGTGTGATTGTCTTTAGACTGGTGTGTCTTATGTTTACCCAGACCGTATTCTTTCTCCAGTATTTCTCTCCTCTTCCATGTCGTATAACCAAGATGCTTACAAAATTGAATGAAAAAAAATTTTTTTTCATTCCATTTTTTCCTTTGGCTCTTTCAGAGCTCATTTTTGGGATAAAATAAATTATCACTTCAAAGTGTAAATTTTCTGGCTGTTACAAATGCAACAACCATCTTAACCTCATGCTCAGTTTATTCTAATTCAGATATTTCCCATCAGCATGTTGAAGTATTTTTAATCAGACTGCTCACAGTGAATGATGAGTTATGAGTAATATTCTTCCAATTTCTTCTACATTGAAAATAGCAAACTCTCCTGCATCATCTCATGGTCAGACCAGGTGCATGGTTCACAGTCAGTTAAGAAAGCTGTTCACACAAGTTCACACATTTTATAATAGGACTACTGTTATAAAATTGCACAACTGTTTTACAACCCAGCGTCCAGTTAATGTA
Organism: Bos indicus x Bos taurus; assembly: GCF_003369695.1. NCBI lineage: Eukaryota > Metazoa > Chordata > Mammalia > Artiodactyla > Bovidae > Bos > Bos indicus x Bos taurus. The sequence continues at coordinate 34,860,200 of NC_040095.1, forward strand.
TCATGTTCTTCGTGAAGTGGATCAAAGCTATGGGTTGATGACAGGTGGTTTAATTATTCTTTCTTTACAGTGCTTTCTTATTCTCTCCTCCTCAGTTCTTCAGTGGTGGCAACTTTCTTCATCTTCTAATTTGATAAACACAAACTCTAGACTTATAGAGAATGGAAACTAACCAGGTGAACTCAAAGCAGGGAGATTTCTTACAGTCCATCAACGAGTCATACAAAATCCCAAGACAAGGAAAAGTTCAAATCAGTAGAGAGGGAAAAAATGAAGACAATGCTGGACCAGAAACAAGATGAAGTTCCTGACTTAAATCATCTATAGCTATGGACTAGCCCCATCCCTAGAGAAGAAGGATTAGTAAAACATGTCTAGACAAGACAAAATTTTGCTTACACTATATTTAGGTGCTTCCCTGGTGGCTCAGATGGTAAAGACTCTGCGTGCAATGCAGAAACCTGGGTGGGATCCCTGGATTGGTAAGATCCCCTGGAGAAGGAAAAAGCAACCCACTCCTGTATTCTTGCCTGGAAAATTCCATGGACAGAGAAGCTGAGGGGCTACAGTGCATGGGGTCGCAAAGAGTCAGACATGATTGAGGGACTAACACTTTCAGTCAAGTGCAGAAAGAAAAATGTATCCACATTCTTTTGTCTCTTCTTTCCTTCCTTTCTTTCTCCTTCCCTCCATTCCTTTCCTCCTTCCTTTATTCCTATGAATCTGGTCTTCCTTACAAGTCTCCACTCTCCTGGATGCAGAGTTGGGTCCTAGAACCTCAATCCAGTCCTTAGGGTTTCTGTGCTAGGTAACACTATCTCTTTCTCATACGTACACATCGTTTTAGATTTCTTCCCCTTCTTCCTGCTCCTCTCCATGATGCTGTTTAGTTTTCTGGGAGGTGTGAAAGGAGGTGTTGAGAAAGAAGTTTAGACCCTCAGGTAGGTCCTTAAACAATCTTCCTTCCAATATTCACAGCATTTATCTCATCTACCTTGGCACTAACATCTTGGTATCTGTAGCTAGAATTTTTGACTGAAGAATGTCGGATCTGTTCTTCTTCATGAAATTGGGGGAGTCTACAGGACCTGGTGGACCACCCTGCTGCCTGGACCCTCACCTTGGCCCTCACTGATGCTGACTCCTGAGATCTGACTGTAAATGCCTTCCTAACACTTCTCTCAGCTCCAGAGTCACTCTGTCCTTGACACAGCAAGCCTGACACTACCCACCTCATCCCTCCTCAGGACATGCATGCATGCTTGTGAAGTCACTTCAGTCGTGTCCGACTCTGTGCGACCCTATGGACTGACTGTAGTCCCCCAGGCTCCTCTGCCCATGTGGATTCTCCAGGCAAGAATACTGGAATGGATTGCCATGCCCTCCTCCAGGGGCTCCTCCTCAGGACAAAGGGGAACAAATATCCACTGTGACACATGGCAGTCAAAGAAACTTAGGAAGCCAGATCTGTCGCTCCTTCTCTGCTCAAACATACAGCACAAATACTTTTATTTCAAGTTAGCTTTTTGCCCCAAACTGAGAAAGTCTGGAAGTTGTTCTCCAGAGTTCAAAATGGCAAGGACTGAAGCATCTGTCTTTGACCTCAACTTGCTTAACATATTGGCCTCATTGTGGCCTGAAATAGTGACTCAGAGCTCACATCTCCAAGCCTGCTCCTCTCACTTCTAGTTCTTTCCTTCTTATAATCTTTGAGGAACAGCATTCTCTGTACTATCGGCTGTGCTGTCCACAGTGCTTTGATATTCACTGGTAATCAATTGTTTCTGTATTTCACCATCCTCCCTGGGCATGCCTCGGTGTTCAGTCCTGAAATTGTGAAGTGTCAAGAAAGCATACTTTTAAAATAGAAAATGAAAGAGAATTTAAGATTTGCAAAGCATCATCCCTTATTCTATTTACCTGGGTTTACATACTGTTAACTAATGAGTCTGTATATAGTTTGGTCCTCAAATACTAGTTCCTTTTTGTCAAAGTCTCAGGTTCCAAAGCCAAATATATAAATATCTGAAACAAATGAAATCAACCGATCATTAAGTAACTATAAAATAACTATGAAGTAACTGCTTAACATTTCATACACTATCAGAATAGTAAGGCAATAAAAGACAAAGATGACTTTGAGATATAGAAACAGAAAAGCAGGGGAATGGTGACTCATTAATGAAATAGGGAATATAAGAAGAACTTCCTTGACAGGGACAGGGCAAGAAGTATGCATTTGACTTTAGACATGACAAGTTCAACTTAACACAAATTAAAATCCTTTTCTTAGAAGTACTTGTTAAGCTGGAAAGTAACACAATACATTTTACGTCTTTTAAAATGGTCTCTTCCAGATGATCTATACTTTCAAAACAAGAACCCAGAAGATTTTGGTAAAGGAGCTTCAGCAGACCACCTTTTGAGACTTCTGGTTCCAACAGACCACCTCTGGAGACTGCTGGTTCTAAATGATGGGTGTAACCTTAAGAGTAGATAAGAAAAGTAGGTAGAGATTGAGGAAAGAAGGAGAATCATAGCATCTGCTGGATGGACAAGGAGCATCTGATAGTAGCATCTGATGGACGAGGGAGTTGCTGTTCAGTCACTAATTCATGTCTGACTCTTTGTGACCCCAAGGACCGTAGCTCGTCGGACTTCCCTGACCTTCAAGGCAGAGGAGTTAACAAATGCAAAGTGGAAGAACAGGAAATGTTGTATCATAAAAGCCAAAGAAACAGAGAACTTTCAGGCATAAGAGCAGCCAGTAGGGTCAAATGCTTCTATGAGACAAAGACAGGGCCCAAAAAATGTACCTCAGATTCAGCAATATAGAGGTCTTTAGTGGAGTAAAAGGCAGGCTGCAACAAACTGAAGGTAAAGGAAGACCATGTGGTAAAAAGACACGGGTTCAATCCCTGGGTCGGAAAGATCTCCTGGAGGAGGAAATGGCAACCCACTCCAGTATTCTTGCCTGGGAAATCTCATGTACCTTGAGGACCAAGAAGATCTTGGCAGGCTACAGTCCAGGGAATTGCAAAGACCTGGACCCAACTGAGCACAAGACCAGACGAATTAGAATAGTACCAACAGAACTGATGAGGTGGTAGGAAAAGCCTAAGATTCATCAAGTTCAAATTCCAACTACTCAGCACTGAGGGTGGGTGATGCTGGACAAATGAGGTTATCTCAGTGAAGCTCAGCTTCCTCAACTGTAAAATGGGTTATCTTGAGGATTACATGAGATGACACGTACACAACCTGGCACATTAGAGAAGTTTCATAAACATTTATTCATCCTGTTCTTTGGAAGCCACCAAGTGTTACCAAATTTAAAATGTTATCATTTTCATTTCTCTGGTCCAATGCATCACGATGCCTCATTTCCTTGAGATTCACATGGAAACACAAATCTCATTTCAAAAAATGTCTGATACATGATAGCTGTTAAGGGCAAAGAAGAGTTAAAAATGCTACAGAAATGTAAGACACACTACATTTTTATAATTATTATTAATACAGTACATTATTATTATACTTTGCCACTCCCATTACTTTGCTTCATTACATTTTTCCTGAACCATAGGGGAAAAAAATAGCTTCTACAGAGCAATTCAATATTTAAACCAGTCAGCTAGGAAATACCCCTATTCATTTCCACCTCCAGTGAGTCAGTCTCCAAGGAGAGAGGTGACTTTTCAATCTCCTGCGGCTGCTTAGTCACTTCAGTCATGTCTGACTCTGTGCAACCCTATGGACTGTAGCCTGCCAGGCTACTCTGTCCATGGATTCTTTAGTCAGGAGTACTGGAGCGGGTTGCTATGCCCTCCTCCAGGGGATCTTCCCAACCCAGGGATCGAACCAGCATCTCTTAGGTCTCAAGAATTGGCAGGTGGATTCTTTACCAATAGCACCACCTGGGAATCCCTTTCAATCTCCAGTTACATCTAATTGATCAGTCAATTATCACAAAGTCTAATCAATTAGCTTTAAGTCTAATTAGCATAAAGCATCATTCTACCATGCCTGCTTCCAAGACCTTCTTTCCACAAATATCCTGGCAGGGTTCAGAGAGGCCATGTAAGAGAGGGGGCTCAGCACTCCTCCATTATATCTGAAAGATTTACACTATATCTACATACAGCCCACTTGTCATTAGCAAGTATTCCCAAGCAGAGTCCTTTGGGCAAAATTTATTCATCAATGTAGTTACAAGCGTCATCACACATGTTCGAATTGCCTCGTTACTTAGCAATTCTACAAGATCTACATATTGACCATGTAAATTATCTACACAGCAGACTCGGGAACTGATGAAATTAATCCTATTAGAAAGCTCTTGCTCTGTATAAAAAAGAAAATAAAATTTTTAAAAGAGGAGGCAGGAAATGGGGATGAAAGTAGTTAACTCTTACTCTAGATAAGATAATAGAGAAGATGCAAAAGGTAGGCAGTACTGGAAAACCAGGTCCCCAACTCTACTCTCTGTTTTGCCGGCCTTGGTATGTACTAATGTTTGAAATTTGCCTATTTTTAATTAATGAATACTTATGAAGTCCCTTTGTTCTGTGCTGTGCTTAGTTGCTCAGTCATGTCTGACTCTTTGTAACCCCATGAACTGTAGCCCACCAGGGTCCTCTGTCCATGGAGGTTCTCCAGGTAAGAATACTGGAGTGGGTTGCCATGCCCTCCTCCAGGGGATCTTCCCAACCCAGGAGTCAAACTAGGGTCTCCTGCATTGAAGGCGGATTCTTTATCAGCTGAGCTACCAGGGAAACCCATGAAGTCCCCTTAAGTGTCAGCAAAACTTTTAAACATCAATAACATAATGTATCTCCTGTGTTTTTTCTCGAGGTGATCATTTAAAATCTCAACACTGGTCACACATTTGAATGACCCAGCAAAATTTAAAAAATACTGATGAAAGACAACCCCAGTGGCACAGTGGATAAGAATCCACCTGGCAGTGCAGAGGACATGGGTTCAATCCCTGGTCCAGGAAGATTCCACATGTCATGGAACAACTAAGCCTGCGTGCCACAACTCCTGAGCCTGTGCTCTAGGGCCTGTGCTCTCAGCAGGAGAAGCCCGAGCACCAGAATGAAGAGTAGCCCCCTCTCGCCGCAACTAGAGAAAGCCCAAGCAAAGCAACAAAGACCTAGCACATCCAAAAATAAATAAAATTTTAAAAAATACTGATGCAGGGTCCCATCCTGGATCAATTATTAGTATCAGGTGGGAGTGGGCTGCCATCAGTGTTTATTCACAGGTCCCCCAAGTCATTCTCTTATGCAACCAGTGTTTTAAACGCAACTGTGATATCCCCCTTCTCCAGTACTTCCAAAATAGCATGGCTTTTTCACAAGTTCTGAAGAATGTGAAAATGAGGGGAAAAAATTCTTTCTGATGGGTTGGAGCAAGTAATTCCATCTTAGAATCTATCTTGCTGACAGGTGTGCTTCTTAGATAAAGACACCATGTCCTTCTGAAAGACACTGGAAAGGCCTTAGGGAACGTACCTGGATTCTTCAAAATGACTCAGTTCACTTATAAAAAGACGTCGGTTTGTAAATGCATTTTACGATCTGTCCATGTGGAAATACCATACAGTTCATCCTCAGAGGGCAACAGCTATGTCTGTAACTGTTTCTAGTCAGTGCAATTCTTTTACTAATTTTGAGTTTCTGCCTCTATAAGAATTATCCACAGACCTTTTTCCTCCAAATTACAGTCCCCCATGATCCGTCCCAGAGTCTCTGAAAATGCGAACCACTGGAGTTGTCTGTTGGGTTTTTGTTTTCAACACATCTCAGCCATTTAGCAGTCATGGGCTTCTCGCTTGAATATACAATTGATAAATATACTCTTGGCCAAAACGGTAGGCCCCAAGTTACGAAATGACTCTCCTTTGATTGGACTTTGACACCCAGGAAGCCCAATTCTAAAGAAATCCTGAGCAAAAGCAAACAATAATTGTTCCCCAGTCCTTTGCAAATTAGTGTCTTCCAGGAACTGTCTGGGCATTCCACTCCGGGAGCTATCTCGCTAGTGCAAATGTCTGCCGGCCAGAGGTTCGCCTTTGCAATATGCATTCTAGAAATAAGTCTCCTGAGAGCGGGGCCCACTCCCAGGTGAGTCACTTTTCTCTCTGTCTCTGGAATTTCCCTGCGGGCTTTGCCATTTCAGAGTCTGCTTCTATAGCAGCGAAGTAGGTAAAATTTTTCACTCACATTAAGGTATGGAACCAGAGGATCTAAACTTTGAAAAAGAAAGAGAAAAAGCTCAGGTATGTCTTTCAGAGTTTTTCCAGGAAACCTGCTGCCATTTCCAGGGATTTCTTTTAAACAAGGTATTTAAATGTTAAGGCTGAGATATTCTTCAAATACTGGACTTAAGAAACAAAGCTGGTTTTTACTAGGATATAATAAACCTGGGTTTATCAGTTTCTAGGGGGCTTCCCTGGTGGCTCAGCGGTAAAGAATCCGCCTGCAAAGCAGGAAATGCAGGTTTGATCCCTTGGTTGGGAAAATCCCCTGGAGGAGGGCATAGCAACCCACTCCAGTATCCTTGCCTGGAGAATTCCATGGACAGGGGAGCCTGGTGGTCTAGTCCACTGGGTCGCAAATGACTACCACATATGCACACATCAGTATCTAGGGTCTGAGAAGTTTAAGCAAATAAATCTCTCCCTCACTCTGCCTCCATGTCTGCTGCTGCTGCTGCTGCTAAGTCGCTTCAGTTGTGTCCGACTCTGTGCGGCCCCATAGACGGCAGCCCACCAGGCTCCCCCATCCCTGGGATTCTCGAGGCAAGAATACTGGAGTGGGTTGCTGTTTCCTTCTCCAATGCATGAAAGTGAAAAGTGAAAGGGAAGTCGCTCAGTCGTGTCCGACTCTTAGCCACCCCATGGACTGCAGCCCACCAGGCTCCTCCATCCATGGGATTTTCCAGGCAAGAGTACTGGAGTAGGGTGCCATTGCCTTCTCTGGCCTCCATGTCTAACACTCTCAATAATTGGCTACATCCTGCCTTTGCCTCCACACCAGGCAGAGGTTGGCCAATTTCCTTCTCTTCCTTGACATCCCAAGAGGTATCCAGAGGCATACATTTTGTCCTTAGGTTTAGGGGAGTGTTTTCTTCCATTCAGGAAGAATCACCATGGTGCAGACCTGTAAGCCAGGCTTCCAGCAAAGACACTTCTCTTCTTTTGCTCTGATCCTAATTGGGAACAGGAAGCCCGTTCCAAGCCAATCCAGAAAATAAACCAACCGAACAAGATGTGCTTATTGACCATCTATGTTGTAATTCAGAATGGTTAGAGAACACACAGTCCTGTGTCATCTGATACAGCATGATCCCACCTGGTGACAGTATTAAAATATCCCACCCTTTGACAATACAGCCTGGGGAAATCAACTACACTGTCCCTCTGCCCGATGTGACTGTGACCTGTATTCAATTTTCCTTCAGTCATATGGCTCAGTGATGGTGTTCAGTCGCTCAGTCATGTCCAACTTTTTGCCACCCCATGAACTATATAGCTCACCAGACTCCTCTATCCATAGGATTCTCCAGGCAAGGATACTGGAGTGGGTTGCCAGTTCCTTCTCCAGGGGATCTTCCTGACCCTGGAGGGAATGAACTCAGGTCCCCTGCATTGGCAAGTGGATTCTTTACCACTGAGCCATCTGGGAAGCCCATTTGACTCTCAGGTTCACCAATCTGGGTGCTGGTGCCCATCTCAAGCACATCACTGCCTGTCTCCCAGCTGCCGTGGAGACTACAATTCTGTTTGGGCCCCATCAGACATGTGGAGCCTGCTCACACGGATGCATCTTCCAGGAGGGGACACACAGACATGCTACACAGACCAGCCCGTGCTTGGGGGGAATGCTTCACCAGGCTTTCCTTTATCCCATCACTACCTCTTCTCATATTATCTAAGAAGCATTATTTGCATTTACTAGACATCAGGTACAAAGGGGTTTGAGGAAGCCAGTTACTGAAAGTTGTTTTAGCCCTCTTGTACTTACCCTGACCCTTTCTTAAGTTAAAAAATAATTTAAACAACCCACATTCTTAGATCATGACTCCTGCTGATCAAGAATGAGAGGCCTTTGGGAAGGCTTCCATGGCTTTGAAGTTTGGATCCCGTAGGTTCTGGTCATGCCCTGCAGTTTCAGAGAGGACCAGAGAGGACCAGAAAAGTCCCTTGGCTGCCCCCCAGCTCTAAGCAGCTGCACTGGCTGGGGTTGGGCTGCAGTGACTCTCATTGCCATGCCCTCAGGAGGCTGGTAAGGCTGCCCCGTTCCGAACACTGTGCTCAGCCCTTTGATACAGGGTTGAAGTCAAACAGAGTGTTCAGACGAGTCATGGAGTGAGACACATAGTTCAGCCAAATAAATGTGTTTGCAAACAATTTTAAAATACAAATTTGATCAGAACAGAGCAGTCCTCTGGAGCCAGACTTTTCAAGCTCAAATTGAGGTGCCATTATTTACTTACTAACAATATAACTCTGGGCAACCTTTCTGAACTGTTACTCAACCTCTCCGTACCTTGGTTCCTTCATCTGTAAGATGGGGTGTGTGTGTGTGTGTGTGTACGTGTGCGTGTGCACACACGTGTGTGTGTGTGCTTAGTTGTTCAGTCATGTCTGACTCTGCAACCACATGGATTTTAGCCCACCAGGATCCTCTGTCCATGGGGATTTCCCAGGCAAGAATATTGGAGTAGGTTGCCATGCTCTCCTCCAGAGGATCTTCCTGACCCAGGGACCGAACTCACATCTCTTATGTCTTTTGCATTGGCAGGCAGGTTCTTTACCACTAGCACCACCTGGGAAGCCCCAGTGAAAATAGTGGTTCTTATCTAAGAAGGTTCGATGTAGACATTAAATCTCTATTCCTGTAATTGACTTACAGTATCTGTGCCCAGCATGCTATAAGAACTCAATAATTGTGAAGTGTTCCTTCAAGTAATAACCTTGGTATTCCTTTCACTTTGATATGCTTTCTGGTTTAGGAGAGGAAGGGAGGGACTTACCGCCAGTCTTCAGGGGAGAGACACTGCAGACACTTTATCTGAAGCGATTGCTATTGCAACTGGTGAACCATTGGGGATTTTCAGTGATCATTTGTTTGCAAACACAATCGTGCCTATGAGACCAGCTCATGGCACATCATCTCTTGTGAATCCCAAGGTAGACTAGAAATATTAAAAAAAGCAAAACAACAAAAAACATCATACAAGTAGAATAACAGCTCATACTGTAGGTTCCAGAGCCAGGCAGCTTGAGTTTGGGGTTTACAGTTTACTAGCTATGTGACCCTCGGCAAATTCCTTAACTTCTCTAAACCTGTTCCTAGCACCTGCATAAGGGAAACGCCAACGTGACCTGCTGGGAGAAAGCCAAGATAACAAATGCAACGTGCCCAGCAAAGTGACCAGCGGGCAGAGTACAATTCTGTTTGGGCCCCATCAGACATGTGGAGCTTGCTCACACGGCTGCATCTTCCAGGAGGGGACACACAGACATGCTACACAGACCAGCCTGTGCTTGGGGGGAATGCTTCACCAGGCTTTCCTTTATCCCATCACTACCTCTTCTCATATTATCTAAGAAGCATTATTTGCATTTACTAGACATCAGGTACAAAGGGGTTTGAGGAAGCCAGAGTATGGCTATTGTTAGTTTCTTCCTTTTCGTTTGTAAATACCAAAACGTGTACATGGTTCAAAGATCAAAAAAATAGCAAATAAACACTGAGAAGTGTTGACTTGTCATGAGGTTTGTGTTACATATAAAGTACTTAGAACACACCCTGCCTCACCTCACACCTTCCCAACAGGGACCCACCTTTTCAGCTTCCCGTGTGTCCTGCCAGTATGTCTTTATGTGGATTAAAGCATAGAGCCGACTATAATCCTACTCTCTCCCTTTCTTTCATAAAAGGTATCATATCATATACACTATCTTGTACTTTGCTTTTCTTCTCTTACATTTTGCAATATATCCTGGAGACTTTTCTACATCAGTCGAAAGGAACTTCCTCCTCTCACAAATGATTGATTTTCCATTGTAGGTATATACAGTTCAGAGAACTTGTCTTTTATTGACCAACACTTGGGTTGTTTCCAACATTGTATTATTAATATAAGCCATGTTGCAATGAATATCCTCATTCACAGAGCATTTTGAAAATGGATAATTGTACCTGAGGATTAATTCCCAGAAGTGACATTAATATATCACTGGGTCAAAAGGTTTTGCTTCGAGATTTTGCTGAAATTGCCGCACAGTCCCACGGGTGGGTATTATTTCGCACTTCTGTCAGCCGAGTATAAAAGTGCTTGTTTCTCTGAAGCTTTGCTGTAGGCCAAGTTTTGTATTTGCAGAACTCATAGGTAAAAAATAGTATCTTGAATAGAATTAATTTGCCTTTCTCTTCATCAGGCTATACATCTTTTCATATGTTTAAAGGCTATATGTATGGATTGTTTTGTTTTTCATTAACTGTATTCTTTGCCCATTTTTCAGTTGAGTCCCTTAGAGATTTCTATGATGACTTTATATATTAGTCGTCCTTTATTTCTGGTATGAATAATAAACATCTTTCCCAGTTTTGTCATTCACCTTTTGGCTGTATATGTGGCATGTTTCTAGTTGGCATATTTACTTTATTCTTCATTTTTCTAACAGTTAAGAAATTCTAGACTGGGAGTTAGGAATCCAGAGAGTAGCTGGGTATGGCAGTTCTGGAGATGAATTGCCTGGGATTGAATCCCAGCTCTGCCACCAAGAAGCTTCTATGTAACCTGAGAATAATTACTCATTGTTACTGTGGCTTAGTTTATTATCTTTCAAGTATGATGATACTAGCAGAAGATACCTCATAAGGCTGATGTAAAAATTAAATGAGATAATAAATATAAAACTTAGAAGAGATTTTGACATAAACTAAGCACTCACAAAAGTTAGCAATTATCATTCAATTCATTTTAATTAAACCTAGCAATCTGGAAAAATACCCAAACACTCATTAATAGAAAATTTAGGCCTGACTATTAAACTGAAAATATCTGGGGAATTCCCCTGTAGTCCAGGGGGTAGGTCTCTGTGCTTTCACTGCAGGGGATGTGGGGTTAATCACTGGTTAGGAAACTAAGATCCCATAGACCATGCAGCACAGCCAAAAAAAAAAAAAAAAAAAATATATATATATATATATATATATATATATATATATATAAAATATCCAAAATCTCCTTGTTTGGCTGTATCCATCTGTGTTTTTAATATCCACATTTAATACAAGTTAATAGATATTTATTTATGAACTATTCTTGGCCAAGTATGGTCTTTTATTTATTCACTCATTTAATACAGGAGTTATTTTTTGACTTTGCAACATGGGCCGGGTGTTGCTTCAGGAGATATAGTGTAATACAGAGCCTGTTACTGAGGTCTCTGCCCTCAGTGGGCTTACAGTCTAGTGAGGAATATCAACAAGTAAATGGCTAGAGCAATTCAGCCAAATTCTCTGAGGCCCACAATGCTAAAGGCGACACGTTCCCTGAGCCTAACCAGTCACTTGTGCACTGGCTTCATCTGCTTCAGCCTCACTAAAAACTGCTCCTTTTTTTTTTTTTTTTTAACTGCTCCTTTAATTCTACCCCCTCTTGGACATCAACAGTATCTCTCTTTGTACCAAATCGTTCCCATCAGCTTTCAGACATGTTGTAACATTTCCTTTAAATGTTGTCTCAGTCCTCAGCCTTACTCCAGACGCACCACCCACTTCTAGTCTCATGGTGAGAAATGTCACCTAACGTATATTCTCACAATTCTCAGGTTTATATCTAGGATACAGATCTATTTCCTGAGCCCAATCTCCAATTACTTAGTCAACATCTTTTCTTGAAAATATCACAAGCATCCCAAACCTAACATGTCCAGAACAGACTTACTGATTTCTCCACCCATCCCCACCCAGCCTGCACCACTGGTCACGGAGTCATGTTGTCTGTGTTGTGTGAGCTCAGTCACTCAATCATGCCCTACGCTTTGCAACCTCATGGACTAGATAGCCCACCAGGCTCCTCTGTCCATGGAATTTTCCAGGCAAGAATATTGAAGTGGGCTGCCATTTCCTACTCTAAGGGACCTTCCCAACCCAGGGATCGAACTTTCATCTCTTGTGTCTCCTGCATTGTCAAGTAGAGTCTTTACCTCTCTGCCACCAGGGAAGCCCTACTACCGAGTTACTAAGTCAAAACCTGGGAACCATATTTGATTCCTCTATTAGTGTCATTGCTACATGCAATGTAACTGCATGTCTGGTTGGTATTACCTTTAAAATATGCCTCAAATCTGCCCAATTCTCACTGTCTCTACTGTGACTACATTAGCCCAAATCACTATCCTTTCTGCCCTGCATCCACTCTCGTCCACTCTGCAATAGTCAATTACCCATCCAACAATCAGGAAAATCTTTTGAAAACGCAAATCTGAGTGTTGCTACTGTTCTCATATTCCTCTAAGGATTCCCATCAAGCTTAGGATCAAATGCAACCTCCTTGTCATAGGCAACAAACCATGAGCTGCTCCTGCCTGTTTCTCCAGATGCATCTCACTCTCCTTTGTGGCCACTCTGCTCCATTTGCCGTACCTCCAACATGCCATCTCAGGCCCTTTGCACTTACTCCTTTAGCATAGAACACTCTTCTTCCAGACCCTCACATACCTTCTCTCTGAATTCATTCAGGTATCGAAACAAATAGCAGACCCTGTTCTCATCATTTTTTTCCTTTACTGTGTAACAAATCATTACAAAACAGGAGCTTAAAACAATACCAATTACTTCTTTGACTCGAATTCGGCATTGACGTGGCTCAGTTGAGTGGTTGTCGTGGATCTCTCATATGGATGCAGGCAAATGTGGTTGGGGCTGGGGTCATCATGACAATTTCACTCATGTTTGTCACTTGAGCTGGGAAGACCCAAGCAGCTGGGGGACTGGAGCAATTGATTCTCCTTAGGAATCTCTTGTGTATGGGTGTGTGTGTGTACTTTCCACATGGTGGGCTTAGGATAGCTGGCTTCATACATATTGGTAAAAGGTTTCCAGGGCCAGTGTCTTTAGATAAACCAGCAGACCTTGCATGGGCTTCTCTAACCTAGCCTTAAAAGTCATACAGGCTCACTTCCCCTGTGTTCTACTCATCAAAGGCATTGACAAAGACACCACCAGCTTCAAAAGGGGTCACATAGATCCCATCTTGATAGTCTTAACATGAAAAAATTTGTGAACACATTTGTAAAGCATGACCATGGACAGAGGAGCCTGGTGGGCTATAGTCCATGGGGTCACAAAGAGTCAGACATGACTGAGTGACTGAGCACACACACACCCCTTCTCTGAGAGGGTTCAGTCACCACCCTCTGCAAAAAACCCCACCTCCACCCCAGCCTATGGCACTTTTTGTCCTCTTACCCTGGTTTATTTTCCTTCACAGCTCGCATCTCAACTGATACTGCATATTGCATTTTTAGGATACTCTTTTATTGTATCTCACCCACTGGAACATAGGCTCCATGATGGTCAAGATGTTATCTTGTGGCCCCAGTCACCAGGACAATTCCTGACCCAGAGCAGATCCTCCATAAATATTACTGAATGTTGGCTCATTGGGAGTACATGAGAGAAGCTCTTAACTAAGACTTAGGGAACCAGGAGATGATCTGAAATTTTCGAGTAGTGACCACAGCCGTTATATTTTTTCTTCGTCCTGATGAACCACAGGAACTAAACAAGCTGGAGGATCCATGGGTTAAGAATGCAATCCTGTGTTAGTTTATATTTCTTCACTCAAAGGAGCCACACTGTCTTATTTATTGACAAAAGGATTCCTTGCTACAGCAGGCGTTTTCTTGCCTGGGCCCACCACAAAGTGTCCTGGGTGTGAACTACTCTCCTGAGGTTTTCATTTTCTGAAGCTGGAAACCTCTCTTCATGGCAGGGAGATGCGACCAGGTGTACCTCAGTGGCTCTTCATTTACTGCATTTCTGGTCCAGATTTAGACCCCCTGCCAAGTTGATGTACATCTCTTTGATCTAGGAAATGACTTTCAAGCTGAGATTGAAACACTTGGAAGTAGGCTTTACTTGATAAACACATTTCATCTAAGAATCCAGAAAGTGCATTATAAATACTTCTCCACTCAGCCTAATAGCTCAGCAGGGTGAAAGGCAGGTGGTAGACTTTGTACAGACACAGTCTTTGTGCTACAAAAGACTGTCTGTCTAGTGAGTTAAAGGGTCTGGGGAGGGGGTACTGGGCACAAAAGGAGCTATCCAAGATTACTCACCTTCTTTCTTAATATTTATGGAGTGCTTTCATTTCAATAACACATTCCTCTTGCATAATCTGTTATTTCCTCCTAATAATTCCCTCAAGCCCTACCTTTATTTTGCCTCTAAATATCCAGGTATCTGGTGCAATGAAGGCAAAACATTCAGGTGTTCACACACTTTTCAGTAATTTTCAGTTTTGTTTAATTTGACAACATTTATATATTGGGTTGGCCAAAAAGTTCATTTGGGTGTGAACTTCATGGCTAACCTGAATATAAGCTTTAAAAATACATTCAGGCAAGAACTAGACTGCCTAATTGCTGACCTTCACATAGAGCTGCTATATTTAAAAAATAAATATATCCTTATTAACTTAATGTGTCTCTAAATGTCTAACAATCATCAGACTATTACATCCATAAACTGTGGACTAAGCTATGATTCTTTAGATTATTTCAAAGAGGATTTGAGATGGGGAGAAAAGATAGCATAAGAGAGGAAGCGAAAGTGTAGCTTTGGCTCAGTGGCAAAGAATACACTTGCCAATGCAGGAGACCAGGGTTCGATCCCTGGGTGGGAAAAATCCTCTGGAGAAGGAAATGGCAACCCACTCCAGTATTCTTGCCTGGAGAATTTCACAGACAGAGGAGCCTGGGGAGCTATAGTTCATGGGGTCACAAAAGAGCTGGACATGACTTAGCAATTAAATAGCAGCAAGAAAGAGTGGCGAGACAGAAATTCTTAACCCAGTTTTGCTACTAACTGTCAAACTTTGAATAAGCAGAATAATTTTCTGTTTTTAGGTTCCTGTCTGTAAAATATAACTGATAACACCTGTAGAATTTACCCTCAGTGGTAAAATAAAGGTTTTTTGAGAAAATAAGCTTTGGAAATGGTCTAGAAAAAGTAGTGGAAAACATAAGACACTGCTTAATCAAAAAACTTTTATTGAGTGTTTTGGACTGAATTGTGTCCCTCTAAAATTTATATGTTGACATTCTAACTCCCAGTACCTCAGAATGTGACGGTATTGGGGGGTCGTTAGGGCAGGCCCTAATCCATTATAATTGGTGTCCTTATCAGAAGAGTGACTGTGATCACACAAAGGTGCCAAGGAAAGATCAAATGAAGACACAGGAAGAAGACCTTCACCTACAAAGCAAGGAGAGAGGCCTCAGAAGAATTCAACACTGCAGACACCTATACATTTCTGAGGTTTAAGCCTGTGTACTTTGTTATGGCAGTCCTAGCAAATGAAAAAATACGCTGAGCCTGACATTTAGAGGGGTGTAAGTCCTTCTGAGGCAAGAGTGGGATCTGTGAAGAACTACCCATGGCACCAGGTTGGATCATTCAGAGGATGAATTGAAATCATGGTCTAGGAGGGCAATAAAAGATCAAAGGCAAAGATCTGGTGCTCTGTTCTAAGTCCAAAGTGTGAGTCAATTAGTGTGCACATTGTTAATGCGGGGCTACTATTAATGTGAAGGGTTTTAGAGAAACTTCTATAATTAATGCCAGTATCACGGGAGCAGGGTCCTAGTCACTGATGTGTGACATCATTAACAGTCTTTCTGGTTGGTCCCCAGTACTGACTGCACTCTAGGCTTGCCAAACAAACGACTGTAGGTCACTCTACAGTATTTGCAGTGAGTTTTACCTTCCATTCATAATCCCTAAGTCTGTACCACACTCTCTGAACTAGTTATTCACTGAAGCTGGTCTCAATGGCAGGTGAGAAAGATTAAGGTGTCATGTTGTTCAGTCTCCCAGTTGTGTCCAACTCTTTGTGCCCCGTGGATTGCAGCACACCAGGCCTCCCTGTCCCTCACCATCCCCTGAAGTTTGCCCAAGTTTGTGTCCATTTTATCTGTGATGCCGTCCAGCCATCTCATCCTCTGATGCCCTCTTTTCCTTCTGCCCTCAATCTTTCCCAGCATCAGGGACTTTTCCAATGAGTCAGCTGTTCACATCAGATGACCAAAATACTGGAGCTGCAGCTTCAGCATCAGCCCTTCCAACAAGTATTCAGGGTTGATTTCCCTTAAGATTGACTTTTTGTTCAAGGGACTTTCAGGAGTCTTCTCCAGCACCGAAGTTTGAAGGCATCAATTCTTTGGCACTCTGTCTTCTTTACAGTACAGCTCTCACACTGTACATGACCACTGGGAAGACTATAGCCTTGACTATATGGACCTTTGTCAGCAGAATAATGTCTCTGCTTTTCAACACACTATCTAGGTTTGTCGTAGCTTTCCTGTCAAGAAGCAATAGCCTTTGATTTCATGGCTCCAGTCACCATCTGCAGTGATTTTAGAGCCCAAGAGGAGGAAATTTGTCACAACTTCCCCCTTCTCCCCTTCTGTTTGCCATGAAGTAATAGGGATGGATGCCATGATCTTAGTTTTTTCGATATTTAGTTTTAAGCTGACTCTTTCACTCTCTTCCTTCACCCTCATCAAGAGGCTCTTTAGTTCCTCTTCGCTTTCTGCCATTAGAGTGGTACCATCCAGGTATCTGAGATTGTTGATGTTTCTCCCGCCTATCTTGTTTCCAGCTTGTAACTCATCCAGCCTGGCATTTCTCATGATGTGCTCAACATATAGGTTAAATAAACAGGGTGACAGCAGACAGCCCTGTTGTACTCCTTTCACAATCTTGAACCAATCAGTCGTTCCACACAGGGTTCTAACTGTTGCTTCTTGACCCACACACAGGTTTCTCAGGAGACAGGTGAGATAGTCTGGTATTCCCATCTCTTTAAGAGCTTTCCACCATTTGTTATGATCCACACAGTCAAAAACTTTAGCATAGTGGATGAAAAAGAGGTGGATGTTTTTCTGGAATTCCCTTGCTTTCTCTATGATCCAGCAAATGTTGGCAACTTGATCTCTGGTTCCTCTGCCTTTTCTAAACCCAGTTTGGACATCTGGAAGTTCTTGATTCACATAATGCTGAAGCCTAGCATGCCAGATTTTAAGCAAGACCTTACTAGCATGGAAGATGAGTGCAATTGTCTAATTGCAGTTAGAACTTTCTTTAGTAATACCCTTCTTGGGAATTGGGATGAGGATTGACCTTTTCCAGTACTGTGGCCATTGCTGGGTCTTCCAGATTTGCTGACATATTGGGTGCATAATGTGTCATACCACTGGTATATTTAGGGTGTTATTTCTAAAACCAAGGAATTAATCTCTTTGGGGAAGACACTGAAACAAAATGCTAACATGATATTATAAGTGATAAATACAAAAAAGACAGGAACAAATAATCCAGTTGAATGCAGCAGGCCTAACTAATACTAGAAAAGCTAGATTTGTAGATTACAAAGATCCGTAAGTACATTAGTAGGTAAACCCTAGATTGATTCCTAAAACCAGTGATAAACCAATGCAGTGACTCAGGTCAGTGGTGATCTCAAGCTTGGGTTATGCAATGTAATGGACACCCCCTTACACCCCAGATTTTATAGATATCCTCCAGATAGTGCCAAGCTGTTTTTCTCAACTTCATGTGAATGTGAGAATAATCTGGGATACTTTTAAAAAACATTGGTGCCTGAAGCCCATCCTTAGAAAGCTTGATTTAATTAGTGTGGAATGGGGGATTATAACTTTACAATTCCTATTTTCACTATTGGAGGATTATGATATGTAATCAGTAGTGAGACCTTCCTGTTTCTCTAGGTCATAAAGGTGCATCCACCATTGCCTCTTGGTTAGGGCTGGTCAGTTCCAGACGAGGATTTAGTTTAATGGAAAAGTTCTCGAAGAGAATTTTTCAGCCACGTGATCTTAAATAGATGTAAATATTCAAACTTCCATGAAATCAGGTTCTTTAAGGAGTTTTGGCAGCTTGTCTTAAATGTTTTTAACCTGTACTTTTAGAAGACTGAAGTTTATCAAGTGTCCTGATTTTCTGAATGATATAGGCAAAGGTCAGACTTACAAAAATGGTATCTTCAGTCATGAAGGTTGCTGAATGACAAGCAAGTCTTGTAAGAATATAATATAAGTGGTTCACCAGATCAGAGCCTAGAGAAACACAGACCTGAGTCTGTCCTAGACCAAAGATCAAGAACTTTCTTCTTCTTCATGTACTTATTCATTTATTCATTCATAAAACATTTGCTGAGTACCTATTATGTTCCAGACACTTGATATGCAAGCTGAGCAAGATTGAGAATTTCCTTAGCTCACTGATGTTTTTATCTAGGACATAAGTTCTGTTAGTTGGAAGATCATGGTTTCTATTTTTGGTTGTTTTGCATACCATTGTATCCTTAAAGCCTAGAAAACAGTTGACAATAAATATTTGATGAATGAATAAAAAAGTGAATATATAAATTGATTAAATGAAATATGTCATTGCAGAGGCACTTATGATATAGGGAAGAATAAGATGCTATAAGAATATGTACATGGAAAAGTAAATTACATGAAGGGTTAGGGGAAGTTCTCTGAGGAAAAAATCTATGTTGAAAATAAGATCAGTGTGGTGAATAGGAAACAGTAGATTTAAAAGCCTAAGATGGGAGGAAATGTGCTTATCTTGGGCCTTTCAAGCTCAGTGTAGCTAGAGGGAAAAGCGGAGTTGAAGAATTAGAAAGAAGATGGGCCATGTAGAGTGCTCTAAACCACATGTCTTAGTTTCCTATTACAGTTATAGCAAGTGAACACATATTAGTGGCCTAAAACAACACAGATTTATTATCTTACAGTTGTATAGGTCAGACGTCTGAATCGGGTCTCACTGGGCTAAAATCAAGGCTCTGGTGGGGCTAGAATCCTCTCTAGAGGCTCTAGGGGAGAATCTATTTCCCTGCGTCTTCCAGCTTCCAGGGGCTGTCTGCATTCCTTGGTGAAACTCCTATCTTCAGACCCAGCAACAGTGGGTGGAGTCCTTCTTCATGCTTTGAATTTTTCCTGCCACTCAGACTGCTTATCCCTCTGAACCACTCTTCTGCTTTTAAGACTCACATGATTGGAATGGGCTCATCCAGATTAAATACAGAATAATCTCCTCTTAATCACATGCTCAGAGTATCTTTGTGAAGTAACATAGTCACTGATTCTGGGGATTAAGACACAGATGTCTTTGGGGGTTGTTACTCTGCCTACTGTATCATGTCAAGAAATTCAGACTTTATTTTCAAAACAGAGAGAAACTACTAAAGAATTTCAGTAAGGGAATGAATGATCAGCTTTGCATTTTAAACATTTCTCTCCGGATGATTTCTGGAAACCAGATTAGAAAGAAATTGTTGTCATCTAGGAGAGATAAAATGTTTTTGTAGACCAGAGAAATGTCTGGAAAAGATGAAGGGTAGAAGGATTTGAGAGTCATTTAGAGTGATAAAGAAAATGTTTTAGTGGTTGATTCTATTTGGGGGATGAGGTTCGATAACACAAATACCACTCTAGTCTCTGGTTAGGGTGATTGTATAAATGAAGGCACTGTTTACCAAGGCAATAAATACAGGAGGAACAACCTTGAGAGAGGGGGTACTAGGTTTGTTTGGAGAAACATTAAGTTCATGGAATCTTCCATGTAACTCAGATGGTAAAGAATCTGCTTTCAATGAAGGAGACCTGGGTTGGATCCCTGGGTAGGGAAGATCATCTGGAGAAGGGAATGGCAATACACTCCAGTATTCTTGCCTGGAGAATCCCATGGACAGAGGAGCCTGGTGGGCTACAGTCCGTGGGGTGGCAAAATGTTGAACACATAGAAAACATACACTCTTAAGTTCATGAGCCATGAAGACATTCACACATAGATGTCCAATTAGGGGTTATATCCAAGGGTTTAAAATTCAGAAGAGATTTCTGGGCTGCAGACTTATCTCTGGGTGTCCTTAACATATACAAGGACACCAAAACCTTGGAGAAAATGTAGAGAGAAAAAGAAATCCAAGGATGGCAACTTGAGAACAAACAGCATTTCTGAGACTGTCAAAAGACAAGGAACCTGCCCAGGAGAGTAGGAGCAAAGGACAGAGGGGAAAGAAGCAGTGAAAGGGGCCTGGTGTCATTCAGTCCAAGGAAAGAGACTATCTTAAACAGCAAGAGTGGTCAACCTCATTGATGGCTGTGACGTGGTCAGTGAGGTAAGGACTGAAGGGGACCAAGGGAGAAGGCCTCTTGGAGTCACTGTTGACTTTGGCAAGAGCAATGACCTTAGGACAGGGGAGGTGAGCTGTGATTGGGTGGTAAGGAACAAAACACCAGAGTGCAAACTACGTTTTCCAGAAAGCGGGCCTAAAAATGATGAGAGAATTTGGGAAGTGGTTAAAAGGAGGAACTGAGACGTATTATTATTTTGGAACAGAGAGAAACAAAAATATATCTCTAGGAATTCCTTAAAGTGTCATTGTGAAGACCGGGGGGGAAGTGGGGGCAGCTGGAAGGAAATGTAAAGTTCAGAAAGAGTGTTCTATTTGTTCATTCACTTGTTTATGTTCATGTCAAGGACTTGAATACATTCTACTACAAATGGAAAGGAGCTGGTAGTGAAGGAGAATTTTTAATGGAAGAAATACTCAGTTAACAAGGGTTCAAAGAGATGCTGACAACTAGAGCTTTGGAGGAGGGATTGGCCTTACCATCCCTCCAAAATAAAAATTAAAAGCTGCATTATGAAAAGGACAGGTGCCACTTCAGGAAAACGGGGCAGGAAGTTTATAGGATTATTGTTTCATACCTTCTGTTCTTGGTTTTCTTTCGGCCATTGAATAAGATAGCAATTCAAGGTGGTGTTTCAACCGGAAGAGCCTGGAATGGAGAACCAAGACAGAAAGAAAAGTTCAAAGCCAGAAAAGCACAGCTAGGGGTGCGAGGGAAGGTTAAAAGTGCCAAAAAGTATACATTGAAATTCAAAAAGGATGAGGAATGAGTCCTGATGTGGAGTGTGATGCTGTAAGTTCAGGACATACAAATCACAGGGGTGGGGAAGCTTGATTTATGAAGTGCTTGCCACAGGAATGGCTGGGTGGACTGGCTTAAATTTGCAAGGAAATAGGACAACTTGAAATTTTGCCAGACTCTCTGAGGGGCACAGAGTGAAAGATTGTTCCTAGCTTCAGTGAGTCTGTACACTTTTTGAAAAAATAAGACTAATCAGTGAGAAATTCCTGAGTTGGATGACTTACTAGTTTTCTTCAACTTAGGCCGAAGGTTAAATTATAATGCAATAGAAGAATTAAACAAAAAAGTTGAGTTGAAAATAAAATACAACTTGTGATCAAGTGTCAAATGAGAGGTGGAGTAAAAGAATAAGTACTGAGATTCAAAAGAGAGAAAGAAGTAAATAAATTAATCTGGTTTGTGAAGACTTCTTGGAAACAAGCACACATAATGGTCATTATTAACGGATATGTTTTATTATCGTAGCTACGACCCAGCAGAAAGACAAGGCACACCATTGCCCATAGACTGCAGGATGAGCTCCTGGAGTGAGTGGTCGAAATGTGACCCTTGCCTCAAACAAATGGTAAGTATTCTTTTCCATTCCCCACGGGTGTCCCCAGATGGCAACTGTATTGCCAGGAAAATGACAAAGAGATAGGAGCCTCACCTCCCCACCCCACCACCACCAACTGTGTTCTGAACTCAGAATGAAAGGGAAATATCTAAATGGATTAGGCTAACCTTACTGGGAAACCTGAATGCTGCCCAGTTGGCTGAACAAATGTCATGAGGAACCATATTCTATACAAGAGCCTGCCAACCTCACCACATGATGTGTTCCTCCAAGTGAGGTCAGGGACTACGTTTCAGGCTTCCATCCTAAAACCTTTGACTCAACCGGAGGTTGGAGGTTTGCAGTGGTGTGGATCCAGTTTTAGATCAGAAGCCCTTTTTGGCCTTAGAAAAGCTAACATTTCCGCTGTTTCTGTGCAGTTTCGTTCAAGGAGCATTGAGATCTTTGGACAATTTAATGGGCGAAAGTGTGTGGACGCCGTGGGAGACCGACAGCAGTGTGTACCCACAGAGGCCTGCGAAGACCCCGAGGAGGGCTGTGGCAACGATTTCCAGTGCGGTACAGGTAATCCTCCCGTGGCTGGTGAGGGCTTCTGCGTGCCTTTATAAGCGAAAAGAAGGAAATGTGCTTCCTGACCCTCATACTTCCAAGTGTGGATACAAAAAAATCCAAATATAATGTGTGATCACTCCTCTCTAACTTTAAAGGATGTTTGATAACTTCAGAAAGAAAGAAAATTTGGCGTGAGATACACAGTGTCTTTCTGTCTTTCCTGATTTTGATTGCAGGCAGATGCATAAAGAATCGACTTCTGTGTAATGAAGACAATGACTGCGGAGACTATTCAGATGAGGATAACTGTGAACAGGATCCTCGTCCCCCTTGCCGCAACCGAGTGGTGGAAGAGTCAGAGCTGGCACGGACGGCAGGATTTGGGTCTGTACTCCACTTGTATACTTGCAGATGAGGATGAGTGAAAATGATCCCCACCTCTCTTGCCATACTGGAGTGGTACATGATTGAGCTAGTACAAAGAGTGGACTCTGGCTCTGTATTCTGTCTGAATTATATTTGAGCTTGAAAGAAGTTAAGTGCTGAATCAGCATCTCAAGATAATTTGGACAAACTGCCTGGCTTCAGTAGGTGTCTACGGAATAGATTAGACTATCAGGATAATAGGTGATTACTTATGAGGTCAATAGGAGAGGAGATCCCTTGGTTATCAACCTCTAGAAGATGATAGCAAGATTGAAATGACACATTAACTTTTGAAGTTGAATTGCCAGTGTTAGGTCTGGTAATTCAATTCAAATATTTGAATGCCCAGGAAGACTGGAAAAGTTCTGTTGGAACTTGTCTTGGATCTCTACCTGGGTGTAAGTTCTCAGGGCATCCCAGCATTCTGGAGTTTGCCCAAGAGGTAATGATCAGAGGGAGCAGTTCTGATGCCATGTGGGGCTGGTGCTGAGACTCTGCTTCTCATTACAGAGCTGAAGTTTCACTCGTTTCCCTGCAATTACTGCTTTATGTGGAATCTACGGAAGTTTTCTCTCTGAACTGAACAAACAGACTCCAAGCAGGGCATTACTTGTGTTACGGATTCTCGTTTGATGCAGATCTACATCTGATTTTATAGGAAAAGGATACAGAAATTGTAGCCCTCTTGGCTGAAAAACAATCATTTGCAATCTAAAGGTTTCTTTTGTACATGAAGAGAAAATTCATTCTATGATATCTGCCAGGGAGTTTCCCAATGAGGCATCCCAGAGAGCAGCCAAGACTCCTTAAATACCTCCCGCCTTACCTTGATCAGGGCTGGTGATGACATCACAGAGCTGAGCCTGCAGGACTAAGTGAGAGGGTGGGGCCCAAGCTGTGTAGAAAGTTGGCTAAGATGTGGAAAATGAGGTAGGCTCTGATAGAATCAGCCCACCAACCGTTTTAAGATCCCATTACCATGAGCAATCACCCGTAATTAGTCTTCATAAAGCTATTGTTCTCTGACAGCTTTCATTTGCATAATACTTTAAATTTTCCCAAATCTTTTTGCGAATTCCCTCTCTTAGCTATTCATAATAATCCTGTGAGATAGTTAGGGGCGGCGTTATATTCACTTTATAGATAAGAACTAAGTAAAATCAACAAGGCCTTTTGGCATATTAGTTGCTGCTGCTGCTAAGTCGCTTCAGTCGTGTCTGACTCTGTGCGACCCCACAGACGGCAGCCCACCAGGCTCCCCCGTCCCTGGGATTCTCCAAGCAAGAATACTGGAGTGGGCTGCCATTTCCTTTCCAGTGCATGAAAGTGAAAAGTGAAAGTGAAGTCGCTCAGTCGTGCCCGACTCTTAGCGACCCACAGACTGCAGCCCACCAGGCTCCTCTGTCCATGGGATTTTCCAGGCAAGAGTACTGGAGTGGGGTGCCATTGCCTTCTCCAATATTAGTTGCTAGCAGAACTAAAACCCAAGTTTCCCTGACAGATAGAAAACTATGTGTTTTTTTTTTTCACCATGTAACCTAACCCTCTTTCTTCCCACATTCCCCTCACTACCCACATCATTCCTCCCACATCACTACAAAGCCCATAAGTCAACTCCCTAACTTCAAAGCATAACTAATCTTAGAAAATGAAACTCCTTAAGTAGTTATTTATTACCCAAATATTTGAATTAAGACTGTAGAGAGTAGTGTAAATCAGTAATTAATATTTAACAATCGATTTCAAAATAGCATGCTTTGTTATATCAATAATGATGGTATTCTTCAATACCATTGATGTTACATATTTATGTATCAATACTATATATCTCCATTATGCTTATATGGGGCTATGGGACTATACTGAAATAGAGATAATAGGAATAAACAAACTAATCATAGCTACATGCTTATAAACTCTCCAGTTTGGAAAACCTCACCAAGTCATATCAGTCATATACAGTCAGATTCTTTTACACATGAAAGTCACAATCACTCATAAATTAATTAAATTTATAGTTGTTTTCATTTGAAGGACTCTCATTTAAATTCTCATGCCAGGAGAATTCACTTGTATCACAAATATTGCAGCCTCTTGGTATCTGAGATTCTTCAGAAGTGTTTAAGGGAAATCCCCAACCCATCTTGCAACCATTGGAAAAAAAAAAATTCAAACCAGCTGTAAATGATGTGCTATACACAAGGAGTTACTTCTGTGTGTGATCTAAGCATAACACCACTTCTGTGGAGCGAGCCTGCTCTTCGGCTCACCTGGTAAATTGGAACTGCCTTGGGTTTTAGGTGCAGGTGTAAAAACAGCCATCTCCAAGTGCTGCCAAAGAACACATGCTTTTTATTTCCCAAGCGATGACATTCCATCCATGAGAAGTTTTCATGTTTCTTGGCAGAAAGAAAATTGGCTCATTCTAGACTAGACTGTCTGTCTCTGTAGTGGTGGAGCCAAGTCAAAAGTTTTGAAACATTTCTTCCCTAGCAGTCCTTTAGTCTGTGGATCAGCTTCATTGTAACTTTCCAAATGGATCCAGCCAACTGGGCAATTTGCTGTTCCATAGAACAAAACCCTTCAAACTGGGATAATCTTACTGTGGGGTGCAAAAAGACTTTTCGGGGGGGGGTGGCGATAGGTGAGTTTTACAATAACAGTTTCCCCAACTATTAGTTACTTAACGAATGTAACTAATAATAAATCTTAAATTCCTTACATACAGATTTTTAACTGATAAGCTTGAAGATTCAGGATCATTCATTTAGTTGTCAAATCCATTCTCCTGTCTCACCTCTTCTTTTACAATCTAACTCCCACTTCCTAAAAGAAGAGTACATCCCTCACCCATCTCATATTTCCCTATGAGATAGAAAAACCAAGAAACAATTCCAAATTTTGTACTCAGTTGTACTTAGACTCTAAGGCCTTGTAAATCAAGTGGTCTCCAATTCTTTTTACCAACAGCATTTAAAGGTCCTAATCAATTATCAGGTAATGGACTATAAAAATAACAGTTAACTAAAGACTAGTCTGTGTTCTTTTTTTGGCATAAAACTCAGAAGATCGAGTAATTGAGTGACATTGCTATGACAAAATTCCTTCTATTCTTATCTACTTATTTATGTGCATAAAGTTTCTCAGCAGTTACATCTATAAAAATGAAGAGTAGAAATGAAGTCAACACTGCTATGTTTTTTCTAGCAGTAAGTAATATTCTAACATGGGTACAGTTCAGTTCAGTCACTCAGTCATGTCCAACTCTTTGCGACCCCATGAATCACAGCACGCCAGGCCTCCCTGTCCCTCACCAATTCCCGGAGTTCACTCAGACTCACGTCCATCGAGTCAGTGATGCCATCCAGCCATCTCATCCTCTGTCATCCCCTTCTCCTCCTGCCCCCAATCCCTCCCAGCATCAGAGTCTCTTCCAATGAGTCAACTCTTCGCATGAGGTGGCCAAATAGTAACTAATCAACTAATTAAAAAGAAGCCCCATTCATTTCACTGAGAGATGCTTTTCCAATAAAAATTTTATGTTTATTAAATATTGCTAAATTTTAATTTGTTTAAATGTACTACTAAAAATGGTAACTCAATCCAGAGAATTTATTAAACACTTAGGCCTTATGGTCAAAGAATATTTAATGTTTTTAAAACTTCAATTAGTATCTTTTGAGTACATAAAAGTGTGAAAAAGTGATCAATTAAAACTTCCATGCATAAAAATCCATTACCTTAGGTTAAAATGCTATAGCAGAAATGAAATAGAAATATAGATTAAAGCATAAAATGGAGTGGGAGAATATGGGAACTCTATTGTCTACTTATTTTGCCATGAACCTAAAAATGCTCTAAGAAATAAAGTTTATTTTTTAAAAAAGAAGAATCAAAAGGAATACCATAAAACAACCAGCTGTTAAAGAAATATAAACATTGTCATTACTTAATATCTGCTATCACTACAGAATTTATATGCCATTTGTTTTTAAAAGAAGCACAATAATTATATTTTAAAGTGTAAATATTTACAGCATGCTGGGAAACGTATCCTTTAGTTCAGTTCAGTCACTCAGTTGTGTCCGAATCTCTGTGACCCCCTGTGCTGCAGCACACCAGCTTCCCTGTCCATCACCAACTCCCAGAGCTTGCTCAAACTCATGTCCATTGAGTCAGTGATGCCATCCAGCCATCTCATCCTCTGTCGTCCCCTTCTCCTCCTGCCCCCAATCCCTCCCAGCATCAGGGTCTTTTCCAGTGAGTCAGTTCTTCACATCAGGTAGCCAAAGTATTGGAGTTTCAGTCTCAGCATCAGTCTTTCCAATGAACACCCAGGACTGATCTCCTTTAGAATGGACTGGTTGGATCTCCTTGCAGTCCAAGGGACTCTCAAGAGTCTTCTCCAACACCACAGTTCAAAAGCATCAATTCTTCGGTGCTCAGCTTTCTTTATAGTCCAACTCTTGCATCCATACGTGACTACTGGAAAAACCATAGCCTTGACCAGACAGACCTTTGTTGGCAAAGTAATGTCTCTGCTTTTCAATATGCCAACCTTTTCACTCTCCTCTTTCACTTTCATCAATTTATCCTTTGCAACTACTTAAAAGGAAATATTTTAGATGTCAAACTAAAACCACACAAGGAGGCATGATTTATTAGAGTAGACAACCAAAAAATCTGAAGACCACCACCCCAAAATATGCTATATATATTTCTACCTACAGAACATTTTTAATATTTTAAATGTACTTGGCTGCAGTAGGTCTTAGTTGCAGCACTCTGAGATCTTTAGTTGTGGCACAAGAACTCTGAGTTGCAGAATGTGAAATCTAGTTCCCTGACCAGGGTTCAAACCGGGAACCTCTGCGTTGAGAGTGCGGAATCTTAGCCACTGGACCACCAGAGCAGTCCCTCCACTTACAGTATTTTGTACACTCATTCCTTCTGCCCTCCAGACCCCATCTTCAAAACTCAAATAAAATCCTGATACTCCTTCTAAAACCATTTTTACGACCCTGCCATGGAGACCTCTTCCTCTTGGGAACTTTGTACATCACTTACCTGTACTACCCATTTGGTACATGCACATTCATCCTTGGACTATTGTTTGAAATTGGTAATTGTATCTAAACCCTACCTTGAATATAATGTTAATGAAATCAAAGACTATATTAACTATCTTAATATTACCCATTGTTTATTACAAACACTACACTACTCATAGATACACAGTCACCTAGGAGTTCATCACCATTGTTGTTGTTCAGTTGCTAAATCATGTCCTACTGTTTATGAACTGCATGAACTTTGTGAACTCCATGAACTTCAGCATACCAGACTTCTCTGTTCTTTACTGTCTCCTAGAGTTTGCTCAGAGTCGGACATGACTGAAGCGACTTAGCAGCAGCAGCAGAGTTTGCTCAAGTCCATGTCCATTGAGTCGGTGATGCTATCTAACCATCTCATCTCCTGCTGCCCTCTTCTTTTGTCTTCAATATTTCCCAGCATCAGGGTCTTTTCCAATGAGTTGACTCTTTGCATCATTATAAGCCAATTCAATGTCATTATTCATTAAATACAAAGAGGTACAGGGTCATTGTTAATAAGATACATGGGAGACAAGTTCACGACAGAATAAAGTACTTGAGGTCTTGTTTAAGAAACAAACACAGATCACTTAATTCCAGTTCACGACAGAATAAAGTACTTGAGGTCTTGTTTAAGAAACAAACACAGATCACTTATTTCCAGTATTCTATGTATTTGTATCTAAACCTTAGCAATATTTTTTAAAATATTTATTGTTCACATGTCTGTGAATACAAGGATGGGTGAAAAGCCGAAGACATTCAGATATGGGTTTTAATGACCCATTGTTTTCTTCTTCTTTTTTTTTTTTAAAATTTTTTTATTTTTTTTTTATTTTTTTTTAATTAAAAAAAAAAAGCCAAAGACAAAATTTTAATCTCCCGTCCAACATAAGATGTTTAAGAATGTAAACTAGATATATAGAGTTTCTTTTTTTCTCTCTTCCTTGTTCAACTGACTAAGTCTACTGTTTGGCCCTTTACTAGAAATTTAGGGCCATAAGTACTTTTCATGAAAGGTACTTTTGGTGGGGCAAATAGTGAGAAGGAGTTAATTCTAACTATACAATCAGCCTTGAGAAAGATATTACTAAATCATTTCCTTAACTTGCCTTTCATTAAGTTGAGCTATAATGTTCATCTTCTTTGTAGATTCAAAGTTTATTAAGAATGTGCTGTTTATATAAAGATGTTGTTGTTAACTAACCCATTGGAAATAGGATACTTTTCCAATTATTTTTCTTGCATTAGCAATGGGTTTACTATCCAAACCCTTTGACAAATTGCTTTTGAAACCAACATTCAGATTTGTAATCCAGCTCATTGGACTCAGGGATGTGGTCCAGAGCAATAGCTTTTGCTTAGAGTTTTGCTTAGAGCATATTTATGCTTTTGTGCCAAGCTACATTATGGATATGAGAAGCAAACCTCTATTTTGGCCTCTCTGCCCTGGGGCCATTTATTCCAGATACAGTCTAGACAGCAAGGACTGTTTCACCAATTAGCACTTCACAAAGAATGAACTGTTTCTTGTTCATATATTGATTTTTGGCCTACAAATCAAAGTCAATATTTTTTAGGCTAAACAAGATTCTTATTTCTGAATTAAAGTTTGCCAAATAACAATATTTTGCTAGGAGAAAAAAGGAGAACTTTTGAGAATGCCTTGCCGGATGATGACACTTTTGTGTTCCTCTTGGAAAGGGTAATAAGAGTAAAATAAGTCTGGAGGGAACAAGGTTTGTGACAAACAATGAGACAGCTGGAGGAAAATGTTTAAAGAGAATGGGGAGAGAAAGAGGCCCCATGTTGATTCACAGATTAAAAATCATATGCATATGTTATACTCCCCCCTGAGATGCTCTGTTCTCAGATCATTTTAAGAGGTGATATTGTAGCATTGGCTTATAGTTCACCAAGGGAGGTTAGCTAAGAGTTACATCAGTGAGAATTCAACTTTAACAGCCAGATGGCCCCTTGCTTCCTACTTATTGAATTTCTTTCTTTGGGCTCAACAGTGGCCTAATTGCCTATAAGAGTTTATAAGACCTTCCTAAGGTGTACTTCCCACCCCGGACACAGAGTAGAGGTGACCAGGCCCTTGCTTCTGTTCCTGATTCTATCACACCATCATACGGTGAGCTGAAGCTCTCCTCTCCCAGTTCCTGAGGGCTGCCTGGCATTCGCTCCAGGTATCTCCATGCCTGATGCTACTCTGTTCACTCTCAGGATCAACATCTTAGGCATGGATCCGCTCAGCACCCCTTTTGACAACCAGTACTACAATGGACTCTGTGACCGAGTTTGGGACGGCAACACCTTGACGTACTACCGCAGGCCCTGGAACGTGGCTTCGCTGACCTATGACGTAAGTCTTCTTAGAAGAAAATACACTGTTCAGCTTTAGCTGACCAATTGTTTCCATAAGTTTCATTCTAAATGATGTGAAAAATTCAGTAGAATGAAAATTCAATGTGAACATAAGATTGACTTAAAGAAGAGGTGTAGCTTGAGTCTCTTTAGATAATATACAGCAGTCTATGATCAATCCTCAGCAGCATGCAGTTAGTGGTAGAGTTTTGACAAATACCTCATCTCTGAAAAGAATCATCTAAGATTCTGATGAAACTAAAAATTAAATTAGTGCTGACTTAAGGACTGAGTACCCTGCTGCCACGCTCTTGAGGGTAAGTTTTGGCTAACCTACCAAGAACATCTCTAGATTCATTTTCCTTCATCTCCCCTTTGTAACACCTGCTTGACTAATGTGAGTTTTGACCTCAAAACCCCCATGCTCAGTTCTAGTGAAATTATTTCCTAGAGTGATTTTTACTCTACAAAATGCCAGCTCAAGCCTACTGCCTTTCTGTAAGTCACCTAAATTCTCTAAAACAATCCACAAACTGTGCCTGCCTCCCTTCAAAGGAACAACATTTATCACTTTTAGAGATTAGTTTTTGTTTTAAACAAGATATAGTAAAGAATAATAAATAACTTACTCTGATCCAGTAACTACAATAATCTGTTTCTTTAAATGGTTCTGTTCAGTTCAGTTCAGTTCAGTCGCTCAGTCATGTCCAACTCTTTGCGACCCCATGAATCGCAGCACGCCAGGCCTCCCTGTCCCTCACCAACTCCCAGAGTTCACTGAGACTCATGTCCATCGAGTCAGTGATGCCATCCAGCCATCTCATCCTCTGTCATCCCCTTCTCCTCCTGCCCCCAATCCCTCCCAGCATCAGAGTCTTTTCCATTGAGTTAACTCTTCGCATGAGGTGGCCAAAGTACTGGAGTTTCAGCTTCAGCATCATTCCCTCCAAAGAAATCCCAGGGCTGATCTCCTTTAGAATGGACTGATTGGATCTCCTTGCAGTCCAAGGGACTCTCAGGAGTCTTCTCCAACACCACAGTTCAAAAGCATCAATTCTCTGGCGCTCAGCCTTCTTCACAGTCCAATTCTCACATCCATACATGACCACAGGAAAAACCATAGCCTTGACTAGACGAACCTTTGTTGGCAAGGTAATGTTTCTGCTTTTCAATATGCTATCTAGGTTGGTCATAACTTTCCTTCCAAGGAGTAAGCATCTTTTAATTTCATGGCTGCAGTCACCATCTGCAGTGATTTTGGAGCCCCAAAAAATAAAGTCTGACACTGTTTCCACTGTTTCCCCATCTATTTCCCATGAAGTGATGGGACCGGATGCCATGATCTTTGTTTTCTGATCCATAAAATTTACTTTATTTAGTCATGACAATGTCCTTTATTATTGCTGTCAATCCCATCAGTTTGAGAAACATATTACTTTTCCATAATTGTAGTTAGTATTCCTTTTATTTCTATGTTGTAAATCAGTCCCTACCCATTGCAGCCGGAAGTGATCATCCTGTCTTGTGAATGTTCAAGATGTTTAATGTCTCAAGTATTTGACTGACATTCTTTCCCCCATATGCACGCTGTCATATTTCTGGTACCCGTAAGTCCAGAAAAAAATCAGTTTTCCACAAAATGTTCAGGGAACATTCTGGATTATTGATGTTTCCCATCATGCCAGGTTAACCTTCGTTAAGCATATTTTTTGAAGAGAAGTTTTCGTCTTTCTAAGAAGTATTACACATGTTCTACTTTCTTTGAAAGAGTATACCAAAGAAGGGAAATTTTATCATTGCTGTTGCAAGAAGTTTTATTGTGTTGTTTTATTTTATTTTTTTTTTAGTTCTCAGGTCTGTGCTGTTCAGTTTTTCTTTGTCGCTGTCACCAGCCTGTTAGCTTCTCTGTAAGGTTAGTAACAGGTGTGAACCAAGAGATGAGGGCTAGAGGGTTGCTCAGGACAGATCTTGAAGCTACATTTGGAAAGTAAGCAAACTGCTGTCCCTTATCTACACCTCTGGAAACAGATGTGTTTCCTAATTTGGAAGGTTTTGAATTTTACAAGGATGATGTGGTACTTATCCTGTATATTACTTACACCCCAGGTGGAATTGGGAACAGCATCATAGAATCAAATGCATTCACATATCTATGGCAAAATGAACTGATATTTACAAAAGGTGGGAGAAATGAAGGCCATAAGTAACTTTTCATCAGTTCAGATCAGATTAATGCCTCCAAATGAGTTTTGGCATCAAGCTTCTAAGAAAGTTGATAGGGATTGTGGACCTGAGTGTTTATTTTGTGCCACCTGAGGAAGGATGTTGATGGAGTTGGCTGGCGGCCTGTTAAGAAGTCCCCAAACCATCCCCCGCACTTGGTGCTAGTAATGCTAATGCTCCCAGTGTCCTAATCTGCTCAGGTCCACGACGAGCTCAACAGTAAAGACCTTGAGTTTATTGAATGAAAATCTCTATTTTTACTTTTTAGGAAAGGGTTATTTTCTACGCCTTCTAATCCTCTTTGGCATATTTTACCTACTTTTTCATGTATATTCTTATTATAGTGCCTAAAGGCAGAGAATGCGCATTTCACTTCCTTACAACCTATTACCAGTTGTCACTCAATATGTGTGTAAAATAGGTGCTCAACAAAATTGTACTGGATGACAATTTTTAAAATCTTGGTTTAGTTACTTACGGGCAATAATTTACTATCTTTCATTTTTTGAAAGAATTCTATCAACCTATCATTCCATGGGGACGATTCCTTAATAATGACATCTTACTCTGACACATTCACTTTCCCTCAGTGCTGCTGCTAAGTCGCTTCAGTCGTGTCCGACTCTGTGTGACCCCATAGACAGCAGCCCACCAGGCTCCCCCGTCCCTGGGATTCTCCAGTCTTGTCTCAAATGCAGCTTTGGCTCCAGAGCACACTGCAGAGTTTGGAATCCTAGCCTTTGGGAAGATTACTTCTTCTCATCATGGCTCAGTTTCCTCATCTGTAAAATAGAAATAATAATGCCTACCCTGTAAAGATAAATGAGTCTAAATAGGTGAAACATTCATGTTACTGACACACAGCAAACACTCAATAAATATTTGCTATTCTTTTTAAAAGTATAAACAGAAAAAGACTTAGTTCTGATTAAATGCAGTTCTGGTTAATTAGCAGTTACATTCTCACTCAAGGTTTAATGGTTACCGTAAATCAGAAGTGATGACCAAGAACAACTGAAGCCTGCAATTATAGAAGGGAAAAAAAAGTGATGATTACATGTATGAATTAGTTCCTTTTCACTTGTTTATCTTTAGTCATCTCTACTTTTGTTTGTTGAAAGTAACAATTTGTAAATCAGGTTTCAGGTTTTCATTACAATTCTTTTGAAATCTGAATCTCCTTGAGAATGTAAGATTTTGGAGGTTAGCAAAGGTTTGGAAAGTGCACCTGGATTATAAGCATCCTTTCCACCCCAAATCCTAACAAAATACTGAGTGATTTTACATCATGTGCATTGCCAGGAATTTCTTGTTGCCTCTTAACTTCCTATATCTACTCTAGTAGAGTCACTAATTTTCTAGACACATCCTTAACCTTGTATTCACCAGAACTATGCTGCCTCTGAAATCTGAAACTTACGTTTTGCCTCATCACAACTATCCAGTCGCTCAGTTCTCATCCTCCCTTGTGACCGCTAATCTAGTCTTAAACCCCATCTAGACTTGTGACCACTAATCTAGTCTTAAACCCCATTTAGACCCAGTTTTGGGAGAAGGAAATGGCAACCCACACTGGTGTTCTTGCCTGGAGAACCCCAGGGACAGGGGAGCCTGGTGGGCTGCAGTCCATGGGGTCGCTAAGAGTCAGACAAGACTGAGTGACTTCACTTTAACTTTTCACTTTCATGCATTGAAGAAGGAAATGGCAACCCACTCCAGTGTTCTTGCCTGGAGAATCCCAGGGATGGGGGAGCCTGGTGAGCTGCCGTCTGTGGGGTTGCACAGAGTCGGACACGACTGAAGCAACTTAGCAGTGGCAGCAGCAGACCCAGTTTGGGGTCATCTGTTTTCCTTCCAGTCTGTTTTGCTCCTCCTATGTCCAGTTTTTTTCCTCTAATCAATCTATATCCATTTTTGACCACTCTTGATAGTATTATCATTGTTCTTGCTTTCTAGTCCTTCAAGAAAAGCTCCATCTTTGGATGAACCCTATTATTTTTCTACATAAACTTACCTTGCTGGGCACCATAGAGAAAATCATGCTAATAATTCAGGAATGGGTAGCGTTATAACCACACCCAGGTCTTCCACCCTTCTCAACAGGTCCACACACCTCCCCACTCTCCACAGGGTAATTTAAAATGTTAGACAACCTCCTCCAGCTATTTACCTTATTATTCTGCCTACCTTATTAGATGGCAGGAGCTCCAACTGGACAGAGAAGATCCAAGCCACAGATAAGAATCTTCTCAGGTTTGTTTTTTTTTTTTTTTTTCTTCAAGGTTGTACTTATGTACAAACTTGTTTGATGCTCAGTTCAACCTCTGTCTCCCTCATTTTCCACCTGGTCCTTAATACACAAATATCTTTAAGAGTCCCATTTAAAAAACAAAAACACAGAAAGGATGCCCTCATCTCTACATACTCTTCTCATCTACATCTGCTACCTCAATTTTTGTACTTCCCATGAATTCCCCAATTGGATTTGTTTCCTAGGGCTACCATCACAAAGTACAAGTTGGATGGTTTAAACAGCAAACATTTATTTTCTCACAGTTCTGGAGGCTGAAAGTCTAAGATCAAGATGTCAGTAGGGTTGGTTCCCCTTAGGTCCCTCTCTTTGGCAGTAGGGAGCTATCTCCTGTATCTCCACGTGGTCTTCCCTCCATGCTGGACTGATTCTAATATCCCCTTCTTATAAGGTCACCGGTCATACTGGATTACAGCCCACCTAACGACCTCATTTTAACTTAATAACCTTTTTGAAGATTCTTTCTCAAAATGCCATCACATTTTGGGGTAATTGAAATCAGGAATTTTAGCATGTGGATTTTGGGGGATCACAGTTCAGCCCATAACACCAAACGTCTGTTATCTTGTTACCCAAACTGTTTTCACCAAAGTTCATCTTAAACTTCATTGAGTTCTCTTTACTTGAAACAGCCCTTAAATATTGCTGCTACCAGAGTTGCTATCTTATTTCACAGTCTCTCTCTATAGCGATTTCATTCCCTCCTGTGGGTTTAGATTTCCCCTCCATCCTGATGGCTTACAAATACTGCATTTACAGCCCAGGTCTCCCTCTGAACTAGGTATCTGTGTAACTCAGTTCAGTTGCTCAGTCGTGTCCGACTCTGTGACCCCATGGACTGCAGCACGCCAGGCTTCCCTGTCCATCACCAACTCCTGGAGCTTACTCAAACTCATGTCCATCGAGTCGGTGATGCCATCCAACCATCTCATCCTCTGTCATCCCCTTCTCCTCCTGCCTTCAATCTTTCCCAACATCAGGGTCTTTTCCAAAGAGTTAGTTCTCCACACCAGGTAGCCAAAGTATTGGAGTTTCAACTTCAGCATCAGCCCTTTCAACGAATATTCAGGACTGATTTCCTTTAGGATTGACTGGTTTGATCTCCTTGCAGTCCAAGGGACTCTCAAGAGTCTTCTCCAACACCACAGTTCAAAAGCATCAATTCTTCAGCACTCAGCTTTCTTTATGGTCCAACTCTCA
Source organism: Bos indicus x Bos taurus (assembly GCF_003369695.1). Taxonomy (NCBI): domain Eukaryota; kingdom Metazoa; phylum Chordata; class Mammalia; order Artiodactyla; family Bovidae; genus Bos; species Bos indicus x Bos taurus. The sequence goes on from NC_040095.1 coordinate 34,896,214, forward strand.
CATCCATACATGACTACTGGAAAAACCATAGCCTTGACTAGACCTTTGTGGGCAAAGTAGTGTCTCTGCTTTTGAATATGCTGTCTAGGTTGGTCTGTGTTGTGGCTCAGCTAGTAAAGAATCCGCCTACAATGTGGGAGACCTGGGTTCGATCCCTGGGTTGAGAAGATCCCCTGGAAAAGGGAAAGGTTACCCACTCCAGTATTCTGGCCTGGAGAATTCCATGGACTGTATAGTCCATGGGGTCACAAAGAGTCAGACAGGGCTGAGCGACTTTGACTTTCACTTTCAGGTTGGTCTGTGTAGCTAGTTGACTGCAAACATCACACAGTTCACATATCCAAACCTTATATCCCATCTTATTCCTAATCCTCTGTTTCTTGCTCTTGAATTCTCTAGTTGGGAAATGAAACAATATATTCCTAATCATTAAACTCAGAAGTCTGGAAATCTTCCTAAAGACCTCTACAGGTGCATCTCCCTCAAAGCCCACAACATCCAATCAGTCAGCAAGTTCCATTATTTTGTAAAGTCTGTTATCTCTGTTTCTTCTTCTCCATTCCCACTGCCTTGCCCACTGCCTTGGGCTCTCATCATTTCCATCTGGGCTACTATCAGTCCTCCCATAAGTCTGAGACCCCTAGTTTTGCTCAGTTTCAATTCATTCCACTCACTTCAGTATGAAGATATATGATAAATCTGACCTTATCACTCTGTTGCTTACATTTGGTGTTGTCTCCCTATAGCCTTCCAGATAATGATCAATGTCCTTGGCAGGGAGGAAAAGGTCATTCTTCATCTGGCTTTTAATGGCCACACCACTCTCAGCTTTCTCCTCTGAATCTTTTGTTTTGAATAGATGCCTTTTCTGCAAATTATGCAATAGCCTTTGCTTTTTCTTTCTGTTCAGGTGTTGATTTTGCTGTATCCTATCTAGCTTTAGCTGAGTTTCTAGTCATTTTATTTACCATGGAATCCTGAGAAACTAACATCATATATCATATATCATGCTAAATAAATAATTGTGTGTTCAGTCATTCAGTCATGTCTGACTCTTTGCAACCCCATGGACTATAGCCCACAAGGCTCCTCTGAACATGAGATTTTCCAGATAAGAGTAGTTTAGTGGGTTGCATTTCCTCCTCCAGGGAAATAAATGATTACTGAATTAGTAAATAAATGCATGCAGAATACTGACACTCTTGCTTTAGAAAGCAAATGCTTTTTTTTAATGGAGGGAACAACCCATATTCAAGTGAACATATAATTGGAATTGCCATCAAAGTTGACAGGAAATGAAAACAGGCTTAATAAACATTCCAACTACTCTCTCTACAGGCAGTTTGAACCCATTTAGAAAACTTGGCAGTGAACAAATAAAATTTATTATATACTTACATGCTAGTTTATTTGTTATGTATTGATATTCTTGGGAAGCAAGTAAAACTATGCCTATAGAAGCTTCTATCTTGAAAGAAACTATAGTCTACAATGAACTTATTATGGATTCAAATTTGGAGTCATAGGTAGGAGTCAAATTATGAAGATACTCATATGCCATACTAAGTAACTTGGGCATAATCCTGAGGATGAAAGGAACCACTGAGGAGCGTCACACGGTCAGAGTTCCATTTCAAATCTTTGTGTTTTGTGGAGACGAATTTTGAGGAGACAACAACAGAGATAATAACTGAAGAAGGTTATTTTACGGTCCAAGGAGATGATGAAAAACTGAACTGCATCTGTAATACTAGAGGCAGAGAAGGAGATATGAGACGCAGCTCAGTCTTAAGAACTAACGGTTCAGTAATGAATTGGAGACAGTAGAGCATAAGGTCAAGTGCTCAGTTCTGAATAAGACTCCTTGGGTTTGAATTCTGATAAATTCCTTCACTTAGCATCCACATGACTCCAGGCAACTTAATTATCTTTCCTGAATCTTAGTTTCTTATCATAAAGTGGGGTAACAATAATACATACTTCATAGGAATTTGGAAAAGGTTAAATGTGTTAATAAATGCAAAGTGCTTAGAACAGGGTCCAGCACAAAGTAAACTCACCATAGATGAAAAATATGGAGACAGAAAGTCAAAGGAGACCTCCAGTGGATGGTAGCCCATCAGAGAAGATCTGAGATATATGTGTGTGTGTGTTGGAAGGGGAGATGGGGAATCTTCCCAAAGAAGAGTTAATTCCAAGAAGATAACGATTGACTTCTGGGTAGAGTTATCTTGTCCAAAATAGATTATATAAAATATGTTAATGTGAGGGTGGAGTTTGAACTGGAGACAGAAATTTAGGTACCATCAGCATATACCAGAGCATCACTGAAGTCTTGAGAGTCCTTAAGGCCAATCCAGGAGGTGTATAATGAGAGAGGAAAGAAGAGAGAGAATGGAATCCTAGAACATACCAATATTGAAGACCTAGGCAGAGAAGACCTTATGACTATACAGTGGAAGTGAGAAATAGATTTAAGGGACTAGATCTGATAGACAGAGTGCCTGATGAACTATGAATGGAAGTTCGTGACATTGTACAGGAGACAGGAATCAAGACAATCCCCAAGAAAAAGAAATGCAAAAAAGCAAATGGCTGTCTGAGGAGGCCTTACAAATAGCTGTGAAAAGAAGGGAAGTGAAAAGCAAAGGAGAAAAGGAAAGATATAAACATCTGAATGCAGAGTTCCAAAGAATAGCAAGGAAAGATAAGAAAGCCTTCCTCAGCAATCAATGCAAAGAAATAGAGGAAAACAACAGAATGGGAAAGACTAGAGATCTCTTCAAGAAAATTAGAGATACCAAGGGAACATTTCATGCAAAGATGGGCTCAATAAAGGACAGAAATGGTATGGACCTAACAGAAGCAGAAGATATTAAGAAGAGATGGCAAGAATACACAGAAGAACTGTACAAAAAATATCTTCAAGACCCAGGTAATCACGATGGTGTGATCACTCACCTAGAGCCAGACATCCTGGAATGTGAAGTCAAGTGGGCCTTAGGAAGCATCACTATGAACAAAGCTAGTGGAGGTGATGGGATTCCAGTTGAGCTATTTCAAATCCTGAAAGATGACGGTGTGAAAGTGCTGCACTCAATACACCAGCAAATTTGGAAAACTCAGCAGTGGCCACAGCACTGGAAAAGGTCAGTTTTCATTCCAATCCCAAAGAAAGGCAATGCCAAAGAATGCTCAAACTACCGCACAATTGCACTCATCTCACACGCTAGTAAAGTAATGCTGAAAATTCTCCAAGCCAGGCTTCAGCAATTCATGAACCATGAACTACCAGATGTTCAAGCTGGTTTTAGAAAAGGCAGAGGAACCAGAGATCAAATTGCCAACATCTGCTGGATCATGAAAAAAGCAAGAGAGTTCCAGAAAAACATCTATTTCTGCTTTATTGTCTATGCCAAAGCCTTTGACTGTGTGGATCACGGCAAACTGTGGAAAATTCTGAAAGAGATGGAATACCAGACCACCTGACCTGCCTCTTGAGAAATCTGTATGCAGGTCAGGAAACAACAGTTAGAACTGGACATGGACCAACAGACTGGTTTCAAATAGGAAAAGGAGTACGTCAAGGCTGTATATTGTCACCCTGCTTATTTAACTTCTATGCAGAGTACATCATGAGAAACGCTGGGCTGGAAGAAGCACAAGCTGGAATCAAGACTGCCAGGAGAAATATCAATAACCTCAGATATGCAGATGACACCATCCTTATGGCAGAAAGTGAATTACTAAAGAGCCTCTTGATGAAAGTGAAAGAGGAGAGTGAAAAAGTTGGCTTAAATCTCAACATTCAGAAAACTAAGATCATGGCATCCGGTCCCATCACTTCATGGGAAATACATGGGGAAACAGTGGAAACAGTGGCTAACTTTATTTTGGGGAGCTCCAAAATCACTGCAGATGGCAATTGCAGCAATGAAATTAAAAGATGCTTACTCCTTGAAAGGAAAGTTATGACCAATCTAAACAGCATATTAAAAAGCAGAGACATTACTTTGCCAACAAAGGTCCATCTAGTCAAGGCTGTGGTTTTTCCAGCAGTCATGTATGGATGTGAGAGTTGGACTATAAAGAAAGCTGAGCGCCAAAGAATTGATGCTTTTGAACTGTGGTGTTGGATAAGACTCTTGAGAGTCCCTTGGACTGCAAGGAGATCCAACCAGTCCATCCCAAAGGAGATCAGTCTTGGATGTTTATCGGAAGGACTGGTGAAGCTGAAATTCCAATGCTTTGGCCACCTGATGCAAAGAGCTAACTCATTTGAAAAGATCCTGATGCAGGGAAAGATTGAGGGCAGGAGGAGAAGGGGATGACAGAGGATGAGATGGTTGGATGGCATCACTGACTCGATGGACATGGGTTTGAGTGAACTCCGAGAGTTGGTGATGGACAGGGAGGCGTGGCGTGCTGCGATTCATGGGGTCCCAAAGAGTCAGACATGACTGAGCAACTGAACTGAACTGAAGGCAGAGAAGATGATCTTTTGAAGATAATAGAGAGCTATATTCATTATCTACTGTTACCTTTCAAATTATCCTGAAATTTAACAGTTAAAAGGGGATGTGGTTTGGCTAGGTACCTTAGTTGAGGATGACTCATGAGGTTTCAGGCAATCTGCTCTTTCCAGGTTCCTTTTGTCAATTAGTGAGAGATCCCCTTAATAATAATAGTAAGTAATGTATGGTTTTATTCTTTATTTGTACATACAAACTTTTAGTGAAACTTTTAATAATCTTTTCTCTTTAGTTTTTATTTCCACTCTCTCTCCAAACCTCCTCAGTTTGAACTATGGAGTATTTTCTGAGGTGTTCTATCTCTTCCATTCCCAGAGCCAGAAGTAATGTTTATTTCTATTCAGGAAGCATCAGTTGATAAGTTTTTAAACAGGATAGATTTCTCTAACCCCTACAAAGACCTTCTGGAAGACACAGCCACACTTGCCTCCTCTCTGATTTCAGCTTCTCCAACATCTGTTTATTTGATTCTCATAAAGAAACTTACTTCCATTTTTGTGTCTTCCTACTTTCTGTAATCTTGCCTCTTGACCTCTATTCAAAGGCTTTTGTCCTCTTCAGAATGATCCCACTTATTGGTCCATCTCTGAATGCCTATCATTGGGCTCAGACTTATTTTTGAATGGATGGATTTGGGGCTTTTCAATCTAGCTCTTGTCTCTAGGCTTTCTGGGGGGTGACCCAACCCTCACTATTTCAGGCTTTACTCACTACTACCATCCTAGCATAGTGAAACAGGACCATTCAACAGCATTCTAATTGACACCCTGACTAATATTCCTTTATACCAGCAAGCAGTCCTTCACACTGCTAAGTTGATCCTTATCGCAGGGCTAGTCCCTTTCTAGCCAATTCAGATGTAAGCACAAGAGCCTACAAATTATGCCACTCTAATCCTACAACCAGTTAGAAGACAATGAACTAGGAAGACCTTACCTTCTAGAAGAGTTAGGGAGAGAGAGTTTTCTGGTGCCATTTTGTTCAGCTTTGGCACTTCTCAGCATGGAAAACTGAGTGGAATTGTCTTCAATTGCTTCTACCAGCCTTAGATTTCAAGGCAATAGAAATTTATTCATTTCTCTTTTTGTTAATTGAAGTATAGTTGATTAACCATGCTGGGTTAGTTTCTGGTGTACAGTAAAGTGATTCAGTTTAATATAACATATAATATTATCGCATAATATATATATGCATTAATATTTCAAGGCCAAATGTTCAAGAAAATCTTTTCCATGAATCTTTTCTTCATTTACCACAGAGAATTTGTCAAGCCCTCTTTGGCAGTATAAAATAAAAATGAACAATTCTGCCCTGAAATCAGACTTCCTGGGTTTCATTGCTGACTGGGCCACTCCCTAGCTGTGTGATCTTGGACGCATTTTTTTTAACCTTTATCTTCTTATCTGTAAAATGGGGATAATTTGAGAAATTAAAAGATAGGAAATTAAACATTTATGTAAAATACTTTTAGCAACTACTGACACAGAGTAAGCACTCAATACATATGTTATGTTAGCTATATTGGAACTGCATATTAAATTTAATAAATTTTTTCTTGTCATCCACTATTCACCAGGCAATTTACTAAATGGTGAAACTATAGTCGCATGTGGGTAAGATGGGTATGGTCCCTGAATTCTAGGAGTTTACCATCTGAAGGTCTATTAAATAAGCAATTATAAAAGGGAAGAGTTTTTCATTTTGTAAGAAGAACCATGAGAGCTTATAGGAAACAGATTTGTTAGTCAGTGGGATGAGGAAACATCTCCCTAAAGAAGTGATGTTTAAGCTCAGACTTGAAATAGTAGTGGGGATTCACCAGACCAAGGGATACATAGTACATATTTGTGTATGAGTGTGTGTAATGTTTGTGTAATGGGAAGGTGGAGGAGGCAGGGGAAGTACAGAAGTTTCCAGAAAGTAAACACAACATAAAAGAGCCCTGTGATGGGAGGAAACATAGGCGGTGGAAATGGAAAGGAGATCAGCGGGCTGGAGTATAGACAGGGAGAAACTAACTTGGAACAAGACTTTATCTCAAAGGCAGGGAAGACAAAGATTTTAAGCAGGGAAGTGACATGGTTAGGTTACTCTTCCCCTTTGCATTGAGCACTTTCCTTTAAAGAAAATTATATACATTTCAATCTTTCCCATTAGATGATAACTTTGAGTTTCTTGTCTTAGTCTTCTTGGATTGCTATAATGAAATACCAGGGACCAGGTAGCTTTGAAACAACAGAAATTTACTGCTCACAGTCCTGGAGGCTGGGCATCTGAGATCAAAGTGCTAGCAGGGTCAGGTGAGGGCCCTCTTCTGGGTTACAGACTTCTTGCTGTATCCTGACATGGTTTCCAGGGACTAGGGAGTTCTGTGGAGTCACTTTTATAAAAGCACTAATCTTTTCATGAAGGCTCCTTCCACAGGCCCCACCTTCTATTAATAACACCATCCCATTGGGCATTAGGATTTTAACATATGAATTTAAGGGGAGACATACACGATCAGACCTCACCATTCACCGTGCATAAAAGTCACTCAATGTATGCTACTAAGTCCCCTCTGTGTCAATGACTAAAGAGATGAGTGTCTTTTTCCAGACAAGAGTTGCGGCCTGCTTCAGGGGACCTCTGGAAAGAGAGTTTAATTGTCGAGATTAACAGCTCTCCCACTGCTGCCTGACAGTAACCAAGTTGGCAAAGAAAGTTCTGTTTTATTGAAGTATAGTCAAATTACAGTGTTATGTTAATTTCTGGTGAACAGAAAGCTGATTCAGATATATATATATATATTCTTTTTAAAATTCTTTTCTATTATAGATTACAAGATATTAAATATAGTTTCTTGTGCTATACAGTAAAATCTTGTTGATTACCTATTTTACATATAGTAGTGTGTTATCTGTTAAACCCAAGCTCCTAATTTATCCCTCTCCCATCCTTTCCTCTTTGGTAGCCATAAGTTTGTTTTCTATGTCTGTGAGTCTGTTTTGTAAATAAGTTTATGTGTTTTAATTGAAAGTTTTAATTAAACAGCTAACTAAACATCTAGGTTGTTTTAGCTAAACTAGTTTTAACTAAACAACAAGGCTGTTTTAACTAAACAACTAGGTTGTTTAGTTCAGTCTTTTTCGTGCAAAAATGAGCGCAGTTAAAAAAATCAAAATGTCCAAACAACATAAAAGATAATGCAAGAAAAAAAGCAAGCCTGCCACTACTCCAGAGATCTATCTATTCACAGTTCCCCTTCTCAAGGGTGAACAATCTGTGGGTTGTCTATTTTTCCAGTAATTTTCTATGCACATAGAAGTTTGTTTTGGGGTGTTTTTTTTTTTCCTATTAGGCAGTGGAGTGAAAAGGTTAAGAGGCAGAACAGGGCTCAAGTCTTGAAACTTCTACTTAAATTAATTAACGTGTAAAATGCTCAAAACAGTGCCTGGTATATAAGGCTTCTAAAGCGTTAGCTTTATCATTTCTTTTCTTTCTTTTTTTAACACAAATGGGAATATATTGTACATCTGATCTGTTATGCAACTTGCTTTTTAATTATTGATATGTTAACTTTTGAAAGCTTGCTATGTTCTAAGCCCTTCGTATGCTTTATTTCATTGATTTCTCATAACAACCTTTGGGCCAGGTGTGGTGAGTATCCCTATTTTATAGACTAGGAATCAGACTGGGCACAGAGAGGTTATTGTGTAATGTTCTCAAGATTATCGAATCTGTATTTAAATACTGGCAGTCTCACTTTTGTGCCTTCACTCTTAACTTCTTTGCTCTACTCTCTTTCAAATAAATTGCCTGATTTTTGTCTTTTCCTATTTATTGTGGGTGGGTTTTTTTGTATATTTTCTCTTAGACCAAAGCTGACAAGAATTTCAGAACTGAAAATCATGAAGAAAGCATTCAGATACTCAGAACTATTATCGAAGAGAAGAAATTAAATTTTAATGCAGGTTTATCTGTAAAATATACACCTGTTGAAGCAATTGAAAAGAATAAATGTGTAGATTTAGAACATTCTGACAAAGGAAGCACCTCAAGTCCTTCCAAGTTGGCTGCTGAGGCTAAGTTTCGATTTACATATTCCAAAGATGATATTTACAGACTGTTGTCGTCATATTCTGCTAAGCAGGTAAGATCAAACTTTAGTATAGAAAATATAATGGAATATTTTGAAAACTAACCAAGCATGCTTTTTTAAGTTTAATTGTTTAGAAAAGATAGTGCTCATAAGATAAAGAAAAATAATACTCAACAAATCTTCAAATGCGTAGGTAGCTAGAGGGTCCAGAGGAAGAAAGTTAACTGGAGAAAAATCCCTTCAATTCAGTTGTAATGTGAGTGTTTGTGGTTACAAACAGAACAAGCATATTAAGAATTCAGAGCACACTTTTGGGGACTCCCCTGGCGATACAGTGGTTAAGACTTTGTCTTTCTGCTATAATGGGCACGGGTTAGGTTTCCTAGTTAGGGGTAGCCAAGATCCCACATGGCTGTGGTGCAGCCAAAAAAAGAGAGAAGAATTCAGAACTTTCTTTTTGACTGAGATTGTGGTAGCAGACTATTTAATCTATATTCTCATCAGAATTAACTCATGCTCAGGAGTTTTTTGGTAATTCATTGCAACATCTTAGAATGATGACTACTTACTGTAAAGTGTATTTCTAAAGTAACAATGCCATGAAATTATATGCATTGCATATGAAATTGTCTGCTTACTTTGTAATCATACATTTAATTTGAGACTTTGAAAATGTGTTTGTTTTTTAATATTTAATCCAGATTTAGTGGTTTGTTTCATCTTTGGACGGCTTCCCTGGTGGCTCAGACGGTAAAGCATCTGCCTGCAATGCGGGAGACCCGGGTTCAATTCCTGGGTCAGGAAGATCCTCTGGAGAAGGAAATGGCAATCCACTCCAGCACTCTTGCCTGGAAAATCCCATGGATGGAGGAGCCTGATAGGCTACAGTCCATGGGGTCACAAAGAGTTGGACACGACTGAGCGACTTCACTTTCAATTTTCACTTTTCACTTTCAGGCATTGGAGAAGGAAATGGCAACCCACTCCAGTGTTCTTGCCTGGAGAATCCCAGGGACAGGGGAGCCTAGTGGGCTGCCGTCTATGGGGTCGCACAGAGTTGGACATGACTGAAGCGACTTAGCATCAGCAGCAGCAGCATAGCCTATTAACAATGTTGTGACAGTTTCAAGTGAACAGCAAGGGACTCAACCAAATATATATACATGTATCCATTCTCCCCCAAACTCCCCTGCCACATAACACTGAACAGAGTTCCGTGTCCTATACACTAGGTCCTTGTTGATTATCCGTTTTAAATATAGCAGTGTATACCTGTCCATCCCAAACTCCCTAACTATCCCTTCCCTCCATCTGCCCCCAGTCCCCAGCAACAATATAACAGTTTTTTATAGGTCAGTACATTGCTTCTATTCACATGCACACTCACTCAAAGAGTACAGTTGGAAAATCCTTGAAGTCATTCAACAACTATTTAATTGTGGACTTACTATGCGGCTAGGCACTGTTCTGGGTGCTTAGAATACATTTGTGAACCAAACTAACAAAGATTCTTATTCTCATGGAGCTGAAAGTTTAGCAGGAAAGATAGATTAAAAATAAGCATAACAGCAAAAAAGGGAAGCTATAGACTATTTAAAAAATGACAGGTGCTATAGAATAAAATGAAGAGAGAGTAGAGTAGCATAAGGCAATCAGGAGTCCTGGGCAGATGGCAGTATTTAAAAAGAAACTTAGGGGACTCCACTGGCAGTTCAGTGATTAAGCATCTGCCTTCTAATGCAAAGAACTTGGGTTCAATACCTGGTCAAGAAAATAAAATCCACATGCCACTTGGCAGCTAAGTTTGCACACTACAACTACTGATCCTGTGCACCACAACTAGAGAAGCACACTTACTGCAATGAAAACCCAGCTCAAAACAAAAAATTAAAATAAAAAATTAATAAGAAGTTTAGGATAGGCTTCACTGAGAAGATAAGATCCGAATAAAGATTTGAAGGACAGGAAATTGTCAAATATAACTGGCAGAAGGATCTATTAAAGACAAGTCCCTAAGATGGGAACATACTTGCACATTCAGTTCAGTTCAGTTCAGTTCAGTCGCTCAGTCGTGTCTGACTCTTTGCGACCCCATGAATCGCAGCACACCAGGCCTCCCTGTCCATCATCAACTCCTGGAGTTCACTCAGACTCATGTCCATTGAGTCAGTAATGCCATCCAGCCATCTCATCCTCTGTCATCCCCTTCTCCTCCTGCCCCCAATCCCTCACAGCATCAGAGTCTTTTCCAATGAGTCAACTCTTCACATGAGGTGGCCAAAGTACTGGAGTTTCAGCTTCAGCATCATTCCTTCCAAAGAAATCCCAGGGCTGATCTCCTTTAGAATGGACTGGTTGGATCTCCTTGCAGTCCAAGGGACTCTCAAGAGTCTTCTCCAACACCACAGTTCAAAAGCATCAATTCTCTGGCGCTCAGCCTTCTTCACAGTCCAACTCTCACATCCATACATGACCACAGGAAAAACCATAGCCTTGACTAGACGGACCTTTGTTGGCCAAGTAATGTCTCTGCTTTTGAATATGCTGTCTAGGTTGGTCATAACTTTACTTCCAAGGAGTAAGCGTCTTTAATTTCATGGCTGCAGTCACCATCTGCAGTGATTTTGGAGCCCAAAAAAATAAACCAGAAGGAGAAAAAGTTAGTGAGGTTACCTTGAATCAGATAATAAAGGGCCTCACAGCCTGTGATAAGAGTTTGATTTTTTTCAATGAGTGACATGAGGGACCATTGGAATGTTTTGAATAGAAGATTGACATACTTTAATATATTTTAAATGACTACTCTGGATATGGTTGGGACAAGATTATGAAAGTTAGTAGCAAAAGGAAAAAGATTTGTTAAAACCTATTGCAAGAATCTAGGTGAGAGATGATGGCATTTCAGAAAAGGACAGTTGTAGAGTCAAACATGACTCTGTTTTTGCTCTGAGCAACCAGAAGAATGGAGTTGCTATCAGCTGAGATGGAGAAAACTTCAGGTAGAGCAGGTTTGGAGAAGACCAGTAGTTAAGTTTTAGATTATGTTTGAGATGTCTATTTGGCATTCCATTGGAGACATAAAGTAGTAAGTTGATGTTATGAGTCTGACATTTGGGAAGGAGGTCTGGAATTAAGTTTTAAGTTTGAGAAAATATGAAAGTCGCTCAGTCATGTCTGACTCTTTGAGACCCCATGGACTATGCTGCTGCCGCTGCTAAGTCGCTTCAGTCGTGTCCGACTCCGCCTGACCCCATAGACGGCAGCCCACCAGGCTCCCCTGTCCCTGGGATTCTCCAGGCAAGAACACTGGAGTGGGTTGCCATTTCCTTCTCCAATGCATGAAAGTGAAAAAATAAAGTGAAGTCGCTCAGTGGTGTCCTACTCCTAGCGACCCCATGGACTGCAGCCTACCCGGCCCCTCCGTCCATGCGATTTTCCAGGCAAGAGTACTGGAGTGGGGTGCCATTGCCTTCTGCGCCATGGACTATACAGTCCATGAAATTCTCCAGGCCAGAATACTAGAGTGGGTAGCCTTTCCCTTCTCCAGGGGATCTTCCCAACACAGGGATTGAATCCAGGTCTCCCACATTGCAGGCAGATTCTTCACCAGCTGAGTCACAAGCTGTTAATAAATATATGGTGCCTAAAGTCATATGATTTAATATTGCATAAGGATGAGGAATGTTAGGTCCAATGAATCAAGGTAAATTGGACGTGGTCAAACAGAAGAGGACGAGACTGAACTTTGACATCTTAGGAATCAGTGAACTAAAATGGATGGGAATGGGCAAGTTTAATTCAGATGACCATTATATATACTACTGTGGACAAGAAGCTCTTTGTAGAAGTGAAGCAGACCAAATAGTCAACAAAAGAGTCTGAAATGCAGTAACTGGGTACAATCTCAAAAACAATAGAATAATCTCAGTTTGTTTCAAAGGCAAACTATTCAGCCTCACAGTAATCCAAGTCTGTGCCCCAACCATTAATGCCTAAGAAACTGAAGATGACTGGTTCTGTGAAGACTTACAATGCCTTCTTAGAACTGACACTTAATTTCAGATGTCCTTTTCATCATCAGTTCAGTTGCTCAGTCATGTCCAACTCTTTGCAACCCCATGGACTGCAGCACGACAGGCTTCCCTGTCCATCACCAACTCCTGGAACTTGCTCAAATTCATGTCCACTGAGTCAGTGATGCCATCCAATCATCTCATCCTCTATCATCCCCTTCTCCTCCTGCCTTCAATCTTTCCCGCTTCAGGGTCTTTTCTAATAAGTCAGTTCTTTGCATCAGTTGGCCAAAGTATTGGAGCTTCAGCTTCAGCATCAGTCTGTCCAATGAATAATCAGGACTGATTTCCTTTAGGATTGTTTGGTTTGATCTCCTTTTCATCTTGGGGTTTAGAAGGCAAAAGCAGGAAGTCAAGAGACATCCAGAATAACAGGCAAGTTTGGCCTTGGAGTACAAAATGAAGCAGGGCAAAGGCTAACAGAGTTTTGTCAAGAGAACACACTGGTCATAGCAAACACCCTTTTCCAGCAACTCAAGAGATGACTCTACACATGGACATCACCAGATGGTCAGTAACAGAATCAGATTGATTAAGTTCTTTGCAACCAAAGATAGAGAAGCTCTATGCAATCAGCAAAAACAAGACCTGGAGCTGATTGTGACTCAAATCATGAGTTCCTTATTGCAAAATTCAGGTTTAAAAAGAAGAAAGTAGAGAAAACCACTAGGCCATTCAGGTATGACCTGAATCAAATCCCTTATGATTATACAGTGGAGGTGATGCATAGATTCAAGGGATTAGATCTGATAGAGTACCTGAAGAACTATGGATGGAGGCTCATAACATTGTACAGGAGGCAGTGACCCAAACCATTCCAAAGAAAATAAATGCAAGAAGGTGAGCTGTTTGTCTGAGGAGGCTTTACAATGCTGAGGAAGGAAGGGAAGATAAAGGCAAAGGAGAAGGGGAAAGATATATCCAACTGAATGCAGAGTTCCAGAGAATAGTAAGGTGAGATAAGAAGGCCTTAAATGAACAATGCAAAGAAATAGAAGAAAACAATAGAATGGGAAAAACTAGAGATCTATTCAGGAAAATTGGAGAAATCAAGGGAACATTTCATGCAAGGGTGGACACAATAAAGGACAGAAATGGTAAGGACTTAACAGAAGCAGAAGAGATTAAGAAGAGGTGGCAAGAATACAGAAAAGAACTATCCAAAAAAAGGCCTTAATAACCCAGATAACCATGATGGTGTTGTCACTCACCCAAGGCTGGTCATCTTGGACTGTGAAGTCAAGTAAGATTTAGGAAGCATTACTACAAAAAAGCTAGTGGAGGTGACGTAATTCCAGCTGAGCTATTTCAAGTCCTAAAAGATGTGGCTGTTAAAGTGCTGCACTCAGTATGTCAGCGAATTCAGGAAACTCAGCAGTGGCCACAGTACTGGAAAATGTCATTTTTCATTCCAATCCCAAAGAAGGACAATGCAAAAGAATGTTCAAACTACTGTAAAATTGCACTCATTTCACATGCTAGCAAGGTTATACTAAAAACCCTTCAAGCTCGGCTTCAGCAGTCCATGAACTGAGAAATTCTAGATGAACATGCTGTGTTTCAAAGAGGCAGAGGAACCAGAGATCAAATTGCCAGCATCCATTGGATCATGGAGAAAGCAAGGGAGTTCTAGAAAAATGTCTATTTCTCCTTCACTGACTATGCGAAAGCCTTTGACTGTGTAGATCACAGCAAACTGTGGGAAATTCTTATATAGTTGGAAGTAGCAGACCACCCTACCCATCTCCTGGGAAACCTGTACATGTGTCAAGCAGCAAGAGTTAGAACTCTACATGGAACAACTGACTGGTTCAAAATTGGGAAAGGAGTACAAAAAGGCTATATATTGTCACCCTGCTTATTTAACTTATATGCAGAGTACCTCATGTGAAATGCTAGGCTAGATGACTCACAAGCTGGAATTAAGATTGCTGGGAGAAATATCCACAACCTCAGATACACAGACGATACCACTGTAAGAACAGGAAGTGAAGAGGAAATAAAGAGCTTCTTGATGGGGATGAAAAACAGAGTAAAAAAGCTGGCTTGAAACTCGACATGAAAAAGCTAAGATCATGGCATCTGGTCCCATCACTGCATGGCAAGTAGAAGGGGAAAAGAAGGAGAAGTGATAGATTATCTTTCCTTGGGCTCCAAAATCACTGCAGAAGGTGACTGCAGCCATGAAATTAAAAGATGCTTGCTCCTTGGGAGGAAAACTATGACAAACTTAGACAGCATAGAAACATCATTGTGCTGACAAAGATCCATATAGTCAAAGCTATGATTTTTCCAGTAGTCATGTATGGATGTGAGAGTTCAACCATAGAGGAGGCTGAGAGCCAAAGAATTGATATTTTGGAATTGTGGTGCTGCAGATGACTCTTGAGACAGCAAGAAGATCAAACCAGTCAATCCTAAAAGAAATCAATCCTGAACATACCTTGGAAGGACAGTTAGTAAAGTTGAAGCTGCAATACTTTGGCCACCTGATGCAAAGAACCCACTCATTTCCCTGATGCTGGGAAAGACTGAGTGCAATAGGAGAAGTAGGTGGCAGAGGATGAGATGGTTAGATAGCATCCCCAACTCAATGCTCATGAATTTGAGCTAACTGTGGGAGATGGTGGAAGACAGAGGAGTCTGGTGTGCTACAATCCATGGGTCCCATAGAGTGAGACACAATTAAGCAACTGAACAACAAAATATATAGATGGTGCTTCAAGTTGTAGGCGTTGGTGAGACCACTAAAAAATTAGTGTGGTTAGAAAAGGGAAGATCAAAGACTAAACTCGAAACTTCAATAGAAACTGGTCTGGGGAACAAGGAGTGAAGGAAGAAGGTAGCCAGGGTGCCATAGAACCTAATTACTCAAAGTGTGTTCTGTGACCAGTAGAAGCAATGTCTCACTGGGAAGTTTAGGATCTCAGACCCTACAACAAACCTACTGAGTCAGAACTGCATTTTGACAAGATTCTCTAGATGTTTATATTGTATGGTTTGAGAAGCACTATCCTAGATGACAAAAAAGAAAAGAGTGATGAACTGTCAAATGTACTAATATATGCAAGAGGATATATAGACATGACCACTGGCTTTAGCATTGTGAAGATCACTGGCACCTTCAGAAGAGGTTTTGAATAAAAGAGAAGTTTTGTTGGGAGTTGAGAGGGCAGCAGCACGACTAGGTTAGATTTAAGAGAAAATGGAAAGAGAAGAATTGGAAACAACCAGACTAGAAAACTCTTTAAAGGAATTTTGCTTCTAATTGGGCTTCCCTGGTAGCTCAGCTGGTAAGGAATCCACCTGCAATGCAGGAGACTCCCGCATTCAGGTCTGAATGCAGGTTCAATTACTGGGTTGGGGAGATCTCCTGGAGAAGGTATACTGCAGTATTCTTGAGCTTCCCTGGTGGCTCAGATGGTAAAGAATCCACCCACAATGCGGGAGACCTGGGTTCAATATCTGGGTTGGGAAGATCCCCGGAAGAGAGCATTGCAGCCACTCCATAATTTTTGCCTGGAGAATCCTCATGGACAGAGGAGCCTGGTGGGCTACAGTCCATGGGGTCACTACGAGTCGGACATGACTAAGAGACTAAACACAATGAGGGCAAAGAAATGGATGGCAAGTGGTCAGACAAGTAAAACCAAGAAATTACTTTTATTCCCTTAAGATGGAAGAAACAAGGATGGATTTGGATGGGAATGATCTAAGATCTATCTCTAAAATAAGCTGAACCAAAGAATATAATGTCTTTCTGACAAGATACACCTCTCAATTTTAGCAAATGAAAAGAAATTCAAATATGTTTTGTGCGTCTTTGAGATTCTGTTAAGAATGATTATGCAATTCACCAAATGGAAAACATATAAATATGGAATAAGTTTCTTTAAGATTCTTGTTAGATACTGAGTCACCCAGCATCGGTTGAAGTTAAGTCCCACAGTGTAAACAGTTGTGCTTCTAAAACATAAAAAATTTGCTGTGATGTTCATACATACCAAGATTCACCTTTAAAAAAATCATAAAATGTTTTAAACTCCTATGCAATGAACACGTGTCCACCACAACTACAGCAGGAAAATTTTAAAAGAACCTGCCACAAAATCATGGGATCTCAATTGTGGTTTAGTTTTGCCTGGGACAGTCTATAGCATTGAATCGCATAGCTCTTTGTCACTGCCCCTGTTTCCCTTGGGAAATGTAAGCCACCATCCCTGGAAACATTTAAGTGCTGAGGTGTTTAGATTGACTTTGAAAACTACTTCTTCAAATATTGTCTGTCTTTCCCTGTTATCAAAGATTCGGAGGACTTAGGAGAAGACACAGAAAGGCCTGAGACCCAGGTTTTCAGTATCAATCTTTGCCACAGATTTGGTGAAAATAATTTGATACCTTTGTATCCCAGTTTCCTTGTATGTAAAATAAGATTGGGCTTCATATATAATGCCTACATATCCTTCCATTGTTAACATTTTAAGTCACCTTAGTGAGGTATAATTTACTTAAAATAAAATGAAAATATTTTAGCATATAGTTCCATGAGTTTTGATTGTTATATCCACCTCCTTAAACAAATGCAAAATATTTCCATCACCTCGAGAAAATTCCCTCATGCCCTTTGAATCAATCCCCTACTGCCTAGGAGGCAACCACCTAGGAGACCAGATTTCTCTGACCACAGCTTAGTTTCACCTGTTCTAGAACTTTATATAAACACAGCAGAGTCATATAGTATGTGGGCTTCCCAGGTGTCACTGGTGGTAAAGAACTCTCCTGCCAACGCAGGAGCATAAGAGACAGGTTCAATACCTCGGTTGGGAAGATCCCCTGGAGGAGGGTATGACAACCCACTGCAGTATTCTTGCCTGGAGAATCCCATGGACAGAGGAGCCTGGCGGGCTTTAGTCCATAGGGTTGCAAAGAGCTGGACATGACTGAAGCAACCATACACACACGCATACCGTATAAACTCTTTGGTGTATATTTCACTCAGGAAAATGTTATTGAGATTTATTTGTGTTGTTGCCTGTATCAGTAGTTCATTCCCTTTTATTGCTAACTAGTATTCTTTTGTGTGAATAGACTACAATTTGTCTATTAATTCTCCTGTCAGTGGACATTTGTCATTTTCCATTTTAAGCTACTCTGCCCAAAGTTGCTATAAAAGCCTCTCACAGATCTTTGTGTGAACTGCTCTTACTGATTTTATGTAGAAATGAATTTGCTGGCCATGGGAGTGTGGACTTTTTTAAGACACTGCCAAACAGTTCTCCAAAGTGATTGTACCATTTTATCCTTCCAGCAGCAATGTGTGAGAGTTCCAGTTGTGTACATCTTCATCAACACTTTTGATAGGATTTTAAGTTTCTCATTCAAATGGGTTTTCTAAATTTTTTGTGAGTTTTAAATTTGAAATAAGGGTGATAAAATTCATGTTTCTTTTCTTCTGCTCTGCAATAAAGGAAAAAATGTTTCTGCATGTAAAAGGGAAAGTTCACCTAGGAAGATTTGTGATGAGAAGTCGGGATGTCATGCTGCAAACAACTTTCTTGGATTCTATAAATACTCTGCCGACTACTTACGAAAAGGGGGAATATTTTGCATTTTTGGAAACCTATGGAACCCACTACAGTAGCTCTGGGTCTCTTGGAGGACTCTATGAACTAATATATGTTTTGGATAAGAAGTCCATGGAGCAGAAAGGTATACTGAGAAATAGAGCTCTAGCTTCCAATGTTGTTTGAATCAACCACTATTTCTAGCACTAACCTCTTCCAGTGGTTAGCACTAAAAACAGTGGTAGAGTTCTATAACCTGCTTCTTTGCAAAAATTCATTCCCTGCCTTTTGGCCTCAAAAATCCTATCAAACAGCAAGTTGACTTCCACCTCAAACAAGATAACTTGGCCATGTACTACTCATCAAGGCTACTGAGAAATGCACAAATTCGTATTGCAATATAATGTTATTTGGTGATGCTGCTTTTAGTGAAGCACTATTTACAAAGGGCTTCCCAGGTGGGGCTAGTGGTAAAGTACCCACCCGCCAATGCAGGAGACCTAAGAGATGCAGGTTCTATCCCTGGGTTGGGAATAGACCCAAGGAAGGCATGGCAACCCACTCCAGTATTCTTGTCTAGAGAATCCCAAGAACAGAGGAGCCTGGTGGGCTACAGTCCATTGGGTCACAAAGAGTTGGACCTGACTGAAGCGACTTAGCACAGTCCACAGCACTATTTACAAGGTGAAAGAAAGTACAAGAGACATCATTTATATAACCTCTTGCTTAATCTGTAGACTGGTTCAATTATATGTGTGCCAATTATCTTCAAAGTATTCTTGAGAATTGAAAAGGAAATGTCATAAAGTTTCTCCCAGAGTGGAAGGAAAAAGCAGTGGTAACAACATATACGTCTAAAGCAAGAGTGGAAAATTAGTTTTACCTCATATGATGACAGTTCTAACCATAGAGTGGTAGTTGAATTGGGTCCATATTGAGTAGGCTTCTGACCACAGTTGAAATCATAGAAAAGACTCTTATTGATCATCAACGTCTGCCGTATGTACAGAATAAAGTGTCATGTATTTAAATCATCTGCCCAAAACAGGTTCCTTAACTGTTTCATGATTCTGTACCCTCATCTGTAAAATGAGGATAAGGATAAAGCTTACCTCAAGAGGTTAATGTGAGGTTTAAGTTAGTTAATTCCACAAAATACTTAGAATGATGCTGGGCACATCATCATTCAGTACATGTTAGACATTGTCTCCTTTTTGAGTTCAGTAATAATGTCTAGGAATCTAAGTCAGTATGTTTCTTACAAAATAACAAAATTGGAATTTATTGATGATATTGACAGATATTATCGAATAATTTCCAACTAAATATATTAAACAGATATTGAACTGAGGGACGTACAGAGATGCCTCGGGTTTGATCTGGATTTGTCTCTGAAGGTTGGAGTTGAAGTTACGGGAAATTTTGATTCAAAACTTTGCTCAAAGAAGGGTATGGGTCAAACAGGTAAGTATGACTTAACTTACCAGGGTAAAAAGAAGGAAGAAATGTCCATGAGAACGGCCCTGTCACTATGAGTCTTCTTTATTGTCTCTCTTCTTTATGTAAAAACAAAGCAAAAAAATAAAAGTGTTTAAAGCTATTTTACTTTTTTTTTTTTTTGGCTGAGCCACACCAGCTTGTAGGATCTTAGTTCTCTGGCCAGGGATCGAACGTGGGCCCTTGGTGGTAAAAGCATATAGTCCTCACCACTGGACTACCAGGAAATTCCCCAAAACTATTTTATCTTTATAGTGTTTCCCAAATGGCTATAAACACAAGTAACCTGGGGACATATATTCAATGGCTGAGCCCTGAAGTGCACAGCTCTGGTGGTGGTCACTGTAGATTTGTATATTTACCATGACAATGGTAGAATACCCACAGTAGAAAAATATCTTGAGGAAAGTTTTCTTTATTTTCCCCTAATTTTAACAAAGCTTCTGAATGGCCTAAAGGAGGTGCTGTCTGTGTCCATCAAGAGAGGAGAAGGCCAAAGCCATCTCCTTAACACCCTAATTTTCCACCTGACTCAAAATCCCTAATTCATCCTCACCCAACTGGTCAAAAAGTACAAACTTCCAGTTATAAGATAAACACATACTGTGGATGTAATATACAACATGATGACTCTAGTTAACACTGCTGTGTGATATGTTCAAAAGTTGCTAAGAGAATAGATCCTAAAAGGTCCCATCATAAGGAAAAAATCATTTTTGTAACCATACGAGGTGATGTGTGTTAACTAAACTTTGTGACAATCATTTTGTAATATATATATATGTATGTATGTCAAGTCATTATGTTGTCCACCTTAAACTTACACAGTGTTGTATGTCAATTATATCTCAATAAAACTGGGTGAAAACGGAAAAATCCCTACTCCATCCTTAACATTAAGTCAGTACATAACTTTTTAAAGAAATGTAAATTGCTTGGTATAAATATTACTTCTGTTGCTAATCATTGGCAGATTTATAATCAAGAGTGGTGCTGGAGTTCTCAATTTTTCATTCTGACCAGAAATACTTGAGAGCATTCTCAGAAATACAAATGCCTACGATTCACCTTTAAAGAGTCAGCTGATAGTGGAGAAGTAGAGGAGAGGAAAACCTAATATTTTTAAAAGCATACCAGTCACGAACATGTGGTCATGAATGGAAACTACTGCTGAAGTGAAAAGAAAGCTGACCTTGCCATCAAATGTCCTAATTTCAAAATTTGACCCTGAAGCTTACTATGTGGTCTTGGGCTCGTCACTCCACCCCTCTGAGGTTCAGTTTTCTTATCTATAAAAATAAGGAAGCATAAAAATATCATCTTGAAATTAGATTTTTAGTTCAAAAAATTCACAATTCTAAATGATTCACCCAAATCTTTTTAAAGTGGTTTGGTCTGGGAGAGACTGAGGGAGAAATATGCAAAAAAAAATGTGGTGGAAAAAACTGTGCTTTTTATTTTATTCTTTTTTCATATTCTTTGATATTTTATAATATTAGAATAGTCAATGCAAATGTATACAAAATATAAAATATAATTATGAAGGTAAGTCTTCAACAAAAAATGCATGCAATCAAGGTTCATGTTGGACTTCCCTGGTGGTCCAGTAGTTAAGAATCCACCTCCAGTGCAGGGGATATGGGTTTGATTCCTGGTCTGGGAAGACTTCACATGCTGTGGGGCGACTAAACCTATGTACCACAACTCCTGAAGCCCATGTGCTCTAGAGCCCATGCTCCGCAACAAGAGAAGCCACTGCAATCAGATGCAGTTGCAACTGGACATTAGCCTCTGCTCACCACAACTAGGGAACGCCCATACAGCAACGAAGACCCAGGGCAGCCAGAAATGAATAAATTTATTTTCTTTAATAAAAAAGTCATGTCCCCATGTGTGCCCATGCTTAGGTGATGAACTTTAAATTATTGTGTTGCATGTGTTCATCTAGTCACGTCCAACTCTTTGTGACTCCGTGGACTACAGCACAGCAGGCTTCCCTGTCCCTCACCGTCTCCTGGAGTTTGCCCAAGTTCATGTTCATTTAAATTCTTAATGTATCTTAAATATCATTCCATTTATATTTTCTTTTAAAAGATTGAAATCTATAATTGTCTACTAATAAAAATTATCCTTGGATCTCTTCTTGGCCTTTTGGCTAAAATCAAGTGTAAAAATTACCCTTGGAGATTTGGGGTGAAAAAATTACCTAAGTAATATCTATAAGTAAAATTCAATAAATGTACTAGAACTATACCTTGTGAAAGGGTTCAATAAATATTTATCAAATATCACACAACTATACACACTTTACTTATGTCTTCTTTCTCTTCTCAGAAACGAACCCAGAGGCTGACCTCTTCGATGATGTTATCACCTTCATAAGAGGAGGAACCAGAAAATACGCAACTGAACTGAAAGAGAAACTTCTCAGAGGAGCCAGAATGATCAATGTGACTGACTTTGTAAATTGGGCCGCTTCCTTAAATCATGCTCCGGTGCTCATAAGCCAAAAAGTAAGAAATACTTATTTTCAAATAGAAGATTTTGTCATTTTTCTGACTAAATGTAACTTCATCTGAAAGGCATGTGAATATCAAAGTCACTCACTCACACCCCATCCCTGAAAGCAGCATGGCATAGAAGAAAGGTGGGGAATGGGCATCAGACCCTCACAGTCTCTGTTCCTCACTAGATGTGTCATATTTTCTGACTTCTGCAATGCTGAGTTCTACAGGGCTTCATGTGTACTTTAAGACTTAGTATGATTGCTTATATAGAGACTATAGCACAGATTGGTACAAAATAGTTGCCCAGAAATTGTCAGTTCCCTTCCAACTGAGCTGGTTGTTCCTTGCCTTGAAGTGACATCATACCACCCTTTTCAACATAGGAGAATCATATTTATCAAGGGCCTGTGTGAAAAAAAAGTTCATAAGTCCTCAGAAAGTAAGACCAAGGATGAGAAATTCTCGTGGTTAGGAAATCCTTTCCTTTTTGTTTCTTGATCATAATAGTCTTCAGTTTATAAACCTTTTGGGACTTTACAGTCTGGTGCATATTCCTAAGGGGGAAAAATGGCATTATAACTATTAATAAAAAATATAACTGTCAATGTTATTTAGCCTCATCATTCTCTCCCCAAACTAACTAAAAAGGTATATGTTTTCCTTTATTGCTTATTTTCTTCCTGATATTGTTAGAAAGTATTTTTCCTACTTTCTTCTATGAAAGTGAAAAGTAAAAGTTGTAGTTGCTCAGTCCTGACTCTTTGCAGCCCCATGGACTGTAACCCACTAGTCTTCTCTGTCCATGGAATTCTCCAGGTAAGAATACTTGTGTGGCTAGCCATTCCCTTCTCCAGGGAATCTTCCCAACCCAGGAATCAAACCCAGGTCTCCTGCTTTGAAGGCGGATTCCTTACTGTCTGAGCGCTTTTTCCCTGTCAGTTTCACAATTGTCTTCCCTCGGGTCAAATTTATCTTTGATTGACCCATACTTCCATTTTATTAACTCGAGCTATAAACATGTTGACATTTTTGATAGGACTAGTTATTGGAGAATTGGGTTTCTTCATTCTTCATTACTGTCTTTAAAGGGAGTGAAACCACCAAAGCTACCTCATTTATGTGATTGAGAAACTCAGAAACTGCAAAATTATGATGGAAATCTATGAAAATCTAGCCAGTTGTAAATGTGCAAACACATCCATGAAAGACTTCAAATATTTTGTTCAAAAGCTAGGATAAAGAGAAGAAAAAAGCTAACCAAAATTAAAATCAGAAGAGTTCACTCTTATTTTGTCATATTTAAATAATATTTATACTCATTATCTTGAACTCAGTGAAATAAATCTGTCAGAAGATCTTAAACAGGAAAATAATTGGTTGAGAATTCCCTGGTGGTCTAGTAGGTTAGAACGCTGTACTCTCACTGCCAAGGGTCTACATCTGATCTCTGGTGTGGGAACTAAGATCCCACAAGCCGAGTGGCCAAACAAACAAAAGAATTGATTTAAGTAGAAGTTTACATTCAGTTCATGCATTCATTCGTGCTCAGTCATGTCTGACTCTGTGACCCTATGGACTGTAGTCCACCAGACTCCACTGTCCATGGAATTATCCAGGCAAGAATACTGCAACAAGTTGCCATTTCCTCCTCCAGGGGATCTTCCCAACCCAGGGATCAAACCTGTCTCTTGTGTCTCCTACATTGGCAGATCAAGTCTTTCCCACTGTGCTACCTGTGAAGCCCTTACATTCAGATGGACATCTAAAGTGACTTGTCTTCTCATCTCTACAAAAAAAGTTCAACTGTTCTTGTATGGATCCAAGATTGTTCTCTGAGGAGGTCTTAATAATAATTTATCATATTCTGTTACTGTTGTTGTTCAGTCACTAAGTCATGTCCAATTCTTTGCAACCCCATGGACTGCAGCATACCACGCTCCCCTGTCCTCCATTATCTCCCGGAATTTGCTCAGTTTCATGTCCATTGAGTCAGTGATGCTATCCAACCATCTCATCTTCTACCACTCGCTTCTCCTTCTACTTTCAATCTTTTCTAGCATCAGGATCTTTCCCAATGAGTTGGCTGATCACATTAGATGTCCAAAGTATTAGAGTTACAACATCAGTCCTTCCAGTGAATATTCAGGACTGATTTCCTTCAGGATTGACTGGTTTGATTTCCTTGCTCTCCAAGGGAGTTTCAAGAGTCTTGTCCAGCACCACAGTTCAAAAGCATCAATTTTTCAACACTCAGCCTTCTTTATGGTCCAGCTCTCATATCCATACATGACTGCTGGAAAAACCATAGCTTTGACTCTATGGACATTTTTTGGTAAAGTGATGTCTCTGCTTTTTAATATGCTGTCTAGGTTTGTCATAGCTTTCCTTCCAAAGAGCAAGTGTCTTTTAATTTCATGGCTGCAGTCACCATCTGCAGTGATTTTGGAGCCCGAGAAAAGAAAATCTGTCACTGCTTCCACTTTTCTCCCTTCTACTTGCCATTAAGTGACAGGACCAGATGCCATAATCTTAGTTTTTTTCATATTGAGTTTCAAGCCAGCTTTTTTACTCTCCTTTTTCACTCTCATCAAGAGACTCTTTTAATTCCTCTTCACATTCTGCCATTAGAGTGGTATCATCTGTATATCTGAGGTTGCTGATATTCCCTCTGGCAGTCTTGATTCCAGCTTGTGAGTCATCCAGTCTGGTATTTTACAACATGTACTCTGCATATAAGTTAAATAAGCAGGGTGACACTATACAGTCTTGTCATACTCCTTTACAATATTGAACCAGTCCATTGTTCCATGTCCACTTCTAACTGTTGCTTCTTGACAGGCATACGGGTTTCTCAGGAGACAGGTAAGGTGGTCTGGTACTGCCAGTTCTTTAAGAATTTTCCAGTTTGTTGTGATCCACACAAAGGCTTTACATAGTCAAAGAAGCAGAAGGAGATGTTTTTCTGGAACTCCCTTGCTTTCTACATGATCAAACAAGTGTTAGCAATTTGATCTCTGGTTCCTCTGCCTCTTTGAAATCCAACTTGCACATCTGGAAGTTCTCACTCCATGTACTACTGAAGCCTGGCTTGAAGGATTTTGAGCATAGCCTTGCTAGCATGTGAGATGAGAGCAATTGCACAGTAGTTTGAACATTTTTTTGTACTACCCTTCTTTGGGTTTGAAATGAAAACTGACCTTTTCTACTCCTGTGGCCACTGCTGTGTTTTCCAATTTTGCTGACATATTGAGTGCAGCACTTTAACAGCATCATCTTTGGGATTTTAAATAGTTCAGCTGGAATTCCATCATCTCCAATGGCTTTGTTCGTAGTAATGCTTCCTAAGGCCTACTTGACATCACACTGCAGAATGTCCTAGAGCTGCTGCTTTTTTTAAATCTCAAGTCAATAAAGTACCTGCTGAATTCTTACTACTGAATTTACTGGAATTATTCAAAGACCTTCATCAGCTCTGTCAGCTCAGTACTACTGGCTGGATGCAAAATACAGTTTATTCTATTTTTAAGGACAACTATTGACTCCCATATTTTTAGACTAGTAGGCATTTCATCTTCCTGATGGCTCAGTTGGTAAAGAATCCACCTGCAATGTGGGAGACCTGGATTCGATCCCTGGGTTGGGAAGATCCCCTGGAGAAGAGAAAAGCTACCCACTCTGGTATTCTGGCCTGGAATATTCCATGGACTGTATAGTTCATGGGGTCGCAAAGAGTCAGACATGACTGAGTGACTTTCACTTTCACTCAGGCATTGTATCTAAAATATCTGTATGTTTCTTTCTTCAAGAATTGGAAGCTTGGATTTTTCATATTAATGTTCTCCCTGAGAAAAAGTCAACCATAGTGAGTCCACCATGAAACATTTCTTAAATTCATCTTATTATAGAAGAAATTCAGAAAATAGTAAAATAATATGAACTCTTTGACTCTATATGGCTTTTAAACCTCTAAAGAGACTTGAGATAAAGCTTAATTTAATCTTGAAATAGATTCCAAGTTATTTTGCTCTTATAAATGTAAGGTCCTTTGGTTAACTGGCATTTCCATGAGATAATTGAACAATCTATAGTCATGGATTTATTCTTTGGTAATTGAAGCATTCTATTGTCTGTGTATTATGACATGTCCAACTACTGGGATGACCATAATAAAACAATTGGCCTTTCTAGTCAATTATGAAAAAAATGGAAAAACCCCTCCCTACCCATATTAAACTGATTTATATTTAATTCACTGTAGCAATCTACATCAATTATCTAGGTATTTATGTTGCAAATAGTTTCTCTTGGAGAAAACATGAGAAAGTTACATCAGTCTAAATTAAAAGCTGCTTAAATATATTGCTGAGATTTTCTAAGCAAAGCACTTGGTTTTATTTATATTTATTTTCCACACTAAAGTAACTATGACCATGCTATATTGGGTATAATACTGTGACTTTGATTACCCTTTTGTTTGTGTGTGCTTCAGCAGACCCCAGATCACTTCTTGAGGAGTGTCTTGGCCCAGCCCAAGAATTGTCCTTCAGCCCTTCTCTGAGGAGGAGATAAGCTAGGTCACCCTTCCAGTACTGGTTTTGTCATAGTCTTCAGCTTTCATGAAAATATACTATTCCCATTTCCCGCTTGCCTGAATGTTAACATAAATGGCCCTACATTTTGCCTCAATAGAATACCTGAATTTTGGTTTCTTTAGCTTATTGCCACAAACTAGTTATTAAAATGTCAGCTGAGTGAAATTACATTTAGTAAGGATTGCCTGAGAGATATAAAGTTTATGATTTCCTCTAGAGCAGTAGTAGTAGAGATGAATCAGTATAGGTAGCATATAGCATATTGACTTCCTGCAGAGTTTTATTTTTGCATTATAAAAACGAATTTATGCTTGCTTTATTTACTGAAAGGATATTAGATAATACAACATCCTCTTTATGAGAAATCATGGGAGATATTACTCTTCATTCTCAGTGTCAAGGATCATTTTGTTTCTCTTGAGAATCAAGTGAGCTTTTCTTGCATGCATGTAATTTAAAATTCAGTTGTCTTATTCAACTTGCTAGAATTTATGAGTCACTTCATGCACTGATGGGTCCTCCTGCATGACTTTTGTGCCTTTTTGTTGCTTTTGCCTTCATCTTGCCTTCGCCATGCATTCTCAATTCTCCTTTCCCTCATTTCCCTCAGCAGCTCTTATCCACCCACATATCAAGTTCTATGAAGCTCTTTCTGGAGCAACTTTAAGTAAGAATGAATTAATTGATCTACCATTTTTGTTTATCATGCAACTCTTAGAACGATGCACCAGATGTTAAAAAAACATCAGAAGAATTTTAAAGAGCTGTGGTACCAGCGTTCTACACTATAGTCATTACAGTTATAGTGACGTCATCCCTAACTCCCTTGTATAGCAGTTTAAAACAAAACACTTTTTCAACACACTACATTTGGTTCATATAGTTGCATTAAGTGGACATCAAGAAACTTAAGTGTAGTTAATATCAAACTGTGTTGTGAATTCATTGTATTTTAGCATGTCACATGATAGATTACATCTACTGAAAATTCATAAATTTTATGAATTAGCAGTAGGATTCAGATTTTCACTATGACATCTTTACTTGGGAGAAAGAAACTTCTACTGAAAATGGTAGAAAGAGAACAGTTAGCCAGTATGAGAGAACAATGAAAACTGTTTTTTTACTTAACAGAAGGCCAAAGTTCATCAAGGGGGAAAAAGTGTGGCTCTTAAAGCAAACTTCAAGAAGTGCATTTTCACTGTTTTTTGTCTTCTTTTGGGATTCTTGACTCCAGGGGTTCCTCTAAAACTATTTACCATTGCATGTCCTTCCTTTTTATCTCTTTGAACACTGTTTATGAATTTCATCCAAACTGTATTTTGGATGTGCCCCTCTAATCCTGTATCTTCAGTTATCTGGCCTTGACTTTCCTTTGAAGGGTAAAAACAAGATGGATTTCTTTTCTTGAAAATCAAAATAACGCCACCACATACTTATGCTGTTTGTGCTAATGTGGCAACACTGTTAAGAGGTTTCTTTCTTCCAATTGAATATGTCAGAGTTGGAATCTGAATCCTACGTGCTAATTCATAGAAGACTCTACTGAGGGACAGTTGTGGGGACTTTGTAGGAGTTCTTGATGTGTTCAGGATATGAGCCTATTCTAACAGTGTTACAGACGTCTTCTTTCACTGCAGGACTCTCACCCTCCAGTGGCATTCTTTTTTGTTAGTTTGTTTTTATTGGCTGTGCCATGTGGCATGTGGGGATCTTTGTTCCCCAATCAGGGATCAAACCTGCATTTCCTGCAGTAGAAGCTCAGACCACCAGGGAAGCCCCTTTTCTAGTTTTTTATTTTATTTTTTATTTACTTATTTTGGGCTGTGTCAAGTCTCAGTTGCAGCATGCAGGAACTTTCATTGTGGCATGTGGGCTTCTCTGTAACTGAGGCACAAAAGCCCCATGGCGTGTGGAATCTTAGTTCCCTGACCAGATATCCAACTCATATCTCCCACATTACCAGGGATTCTGTCAGAGTAGCTTGAGGCTTGAGGTGATTTTATTTTCTTCCAAAGAAAATACATATTTATATTTAAAAAGCTTCTGGGGTACTGACCCAGGATTATGTTTAAACTGGCTGCAGTCTTTGCCAGGGCTTCCTCAGTTCCAATTCCCGCTTACTTCTGGGGCTCTAGTCCTTGAGTCTCAACCGAAAACACAATTTGTTTACTTTTGTTGTTTCTGAATTCCAATCTTTTTCCCAGCCCAGTAACATACTGCCTTACCTCTTAGCTCCTCTTCCTGATTTAGGAAATGTATCAAGGGGACTGTTAACCCAAAAGTACTGATCTCACCTCACTGAATTTCCACCACCTCCCTGGTCTTAGCTTAGTCATTTTTTGTTATCTTGTTAGTTCTCTGGGGTCTTCAAGTGGATTTTTAAACTTCACTTTTATTTACTTGTTCAGCTTTTCTCATTGTCCTCAGAAAAAGGATTGGTTAACATTATTTAATCTATCATTACTCTTCTGCAGGAATTTGTGATATATTTTTTAATCTCATCTTTCTTGAGTCTTTAGATTCTAATTTCTTCTAAATTTTGCTATCTCATTTCAAAGTACTAAGCCACCAAAGGGTCTCATTTTCGACCCTATGGACTGTAGCCTGACAGGCTCCTCAGTCCATGGGATTCTCCAGGCAAGATTACTGGAGTGGGTTGCCATGCCCTCCTCCAGGGAATCTTCCAAATCCAGGGATTGAACCCAAGTCTCATGTCTCCTGCATTGGCAGGTGGGTTCTTTACCTCTAGTGCCACCTGGGAAGCCTATATATGGTTTATAAAGATTTATAAAACATAACTCTATATATTCGATATGTGTTATATATGTAACAGTACTGTAAGAATTTTTTTTTAATTCTGCACTATATTACTAGTCTTTTTGTCTTTACACCCTCAAATCTCAACTTCATAGTCATTTTCTCAGGAAAGCTTTTCCAAACTTCCCTGATTCAATTGTGGCAACTGTGTATCTTACTTCAGGAATTTAAGGGTACAAAATAAATCACTTTGCTTCATTTATTTAAGTATAATTAAATTTGACATTTCCACCCTTCCATGCTGCTGGAAAATTCATCCGTCATTCATTTGCTGGATGGGTTCAGGGTGGTTCTTGTTTGTCCAGATGTTTCGCTTTGGTAAATAAGGATAGGATATATAAGTATTTAGTCCATTGTGGTCACCCTGATGACCTCATGGTTCAAGTTTACAAGTTTACTTGACATCAATGGTTTCAAACGTTCCATGCCAAGATTGTGCATTGGAGACATTGACAAATCTGTAGCCTGGTCCCTGATAGCCACCTTCCCTAGGGGCCCTTCAAAGATTTCACTACTTGCCAAAACAGCTGTTAGAGATCTAGTTATGGTTCCTGCTACTTGAAGTATATGCTAACTCTATCCCCTTCCTGGACTGGAGGCAAGCTCTCCCTCAAAGGTAATAAGAAATTTGTTTTTAGAGACATTCTGGACTTGGCATCACACATAAACCTCTTCTTAGACAAGAGATCCAAAGCACTTGTCTACCTTCTGGAAAGGGGAGACAGACAAAGAGCAGCAAAAAGGATTCACAATAAATATGTCACTAAATTATCCTGCAGTATCAGTCTCCTTTCCTCAGTAATGGGCTTCCCTGGTGGCTCAGATAGTAAAGAATCCACCTGCAATGCAGAAGACCCAGGTTTGATCCATGGGTCGGGAAGACCCCCCCAGAGAAGAAAATGGCAACCCACTCCAGTATTCTTGCCTGGACAGAGGAGCCTGGCAGGCTACAGTCCATGGGGGTCACACAGAGTCGGACATGACTGAGTGACTAACACACTTTATCTCTATAATGGGATCTTCATGGTTACAGAGATCATGGCTACTTTTGATCACTAGTATAGGCTTAAAAACTAACATCATGTTGTTGTCAGTCACTCAGATGTGTCCAACTCTTTGCGACCCCATCGACCATTGCCTGTCATGCTCCTCCATCCATGGGATTTTCCAGGCAAGAATACTGGAGTGGGTTGCCATTTACTTCTCCAGGGGATCTACCCAACCAGGGATTGAACCCAGGTTTCCCGCATTGCAGGCAGGCTCTTTAACATCTGAGCCACCAGGTCTTAAAAGCTAACATTATAGCTGACAATAGTAATCATTCAATAAGCCTTTGTTGAATTAATGAATCAAAGAATAAATAATTTAGTCAAAAATATTACATAAACTAAAATATTAGTCAGTAGGAAAAGACCTAAAATTAAACATTTTTCTCTCTTGCAGCTAGTTCCGATATATGATCTGATTCCAGTGAAAATGAAAGATGCACACCTCAAGAAACAAAATTTGGAAAGAGCCATTGAGGACTACATCAATGAATTCAGTGTAAGAAAATGCCAACCGTGCCAAAATGGAGGGACTGTGGTTCTGCTGGATGGAGAATGTGTGTGTTCCTGCCCAAAAGAGTTCAAGGGAGTTGCCTGTGAAATAAAAAAATAGAAAATTTATAAAGGTGAGAACAACCTCTTAAACATCATTAAGGACAAAAATATGCATTTGGGAACTATTTAATTTGAAAGCTAGTTCTTCAGTTAATTTGCACTAAGCTTCTAGATTAGCCATATAAACAAAGGATAAAAATGGAATGAATAGTGGAAATGGACAAATCAGCCTTTATGTGTCATTTAGCACACAGTTAACCTCTACCTCTTCCTCTAAATAGAGCTATAGACAATAAATTGTAATGATCGCGTTACTTTTTTAGTTATAAAAATTTTACATAAAGGGAAAAGTTTACAGAAGTCTAACAAACATCCAGAAACTCACCATGTGAATATATGTGTGTGTATATGTAAATATATATATACAATAAATACTTCAGAACCCCTTTATAAGAAAAATAATCACAGATACAATAGAGTACTTCGTACCACATCATCTCCCTGCAAAAAGCCCAAGTTGATTCTTGTCTCCCACACAACTCAGATACAGTTACTGTCTTCTTCTTCCCGTTTTATTGATATAGAATTGATGTACAGCACTGTATGAATTTGAGTATAGCATAATTATTTGACTTACATTTCACTTACCAGATTATCACAGTAAGTTAGGTGAACACCCATCATCTCATCTATTAATACAAGATTAAAGAATTAGAAAAAAAATGTTTTCCTTATGATGAGAACTCAGGACTTTCTCCATTAACAACTTGCATATAATGTGTAGCAGTATTAATTATATTTACCATGTTGTACCTTATATCCCGAGGTCCTCCCTGTAGCTCAAAAGGTAAAGAAGCTGCCTGCAATGCAGGAGACCTGGATTCGATCCATGGGTCAGGAAGATCCCCTGGAGAAGGAAATGGAAACCCAAAGTAGTTATTTATCTTCTAATCGGAAATTTTTACCTTTTTGACCATCTTCATTCAATTTCCCCTCTTCTTATCCCCATCTTCTGGTCACCACAAATGTGATCTCTTTCCCTATGTGTTTGTTTGTTTATTTGGTTGGTTTTGAAGTGTGCTGCTGCTGCTAAGTCGCTTCAGTTGTGTCCGACTCTGTGCAACCCCATAGAGAGCAGCCCACCAGGCCCTGCCATCCCTGGGATTCTCTAGGCAAGAACACTGGAGTGGGTTGCCATTTCCTCCTCCAATGGTTTTGAAGTATAATCAACCTATAACGCTATGTTAGTTCTTGTTACACAACATAGTTATTCGATATTTCTATAAGTTTCAAAAGAATCACCATGATACGTCTAGTTATCATCAGTCACCATACAAAGATTAAATAGTTATTGACTGCATCCCTTACACTGTACATTCTGTACCCCTGACTCATGCTTTGTACTCCTTAATCTCCCTCACTTATTCCTCGCCTTCTTTTACCCTCCTCCCCTTACAGTCACTTTCATTAAGTTAGGAGTATTTCCTTCTGGTCCATATTTTTCACTTTTTCCAAATACATCTGTGCCAATGGGAAAATATCCAATGTTGTTTGGGATGGTTTTTTAATTTATATACATGGTGTTCACTGAATTTTAATTTTTTAATTTTAACTTTCCTATCCTCCCTGGTGGCTCAGATGGTAGAGTTGGCCTGCAATGCAGGAGACTCAGGTTCGATCCCTGGGTTGGGAAGATTCCCCTGGAGAAGGAAATGTCAACCACTCCAGTATTCTTGCCTGGAGAATCCCATGGAAAGAGAAGTCTGGAGGGCTCCAGATGAAGAAAACTGAGATTCTTCACTTTTTACAGCTAATCATCTGAAATTATATTTCAATATTTTGCTTTCTTCAAGGAGGAACGACTTTAGCCATCTTTCTAAAACTGAGGATTTACTAGGTCTTTCATTCTGGTAGAATTAATTAGAATCCTAATAGATAAGTAAGATTTAGCTCAACTGTTAATTATCACAAGATTAGCTAGTTGGATTAATTTCTTTTGAAAATCATAACTTACTTTTTTATTGAACAAGCAGTTTCCTACAACAAAATGTCTGAAACAATTATTCAGTTTCCTCAAAGATTTCACGGCCTCAAGTTTATCATTCAACCATACTTTCAACCATACTTTCAACCAAGGTCCA
The DNA here is from genome assembly GCF_003369695.1 of Bos indicus x Bos taurus. NCBI lineage: Eukaryota > Metazoa > Chordata > Mammalia > Artiodactyla > Bovidae > Bos > Bos indicus x Bos taurus. The sequence goes on from NC_040095.1 coordinate 34,929,622, forward strand.
TCTAGTCAAAGCTACGGTTTTTCCAGTAGTCATGTATGGATGCGAGAGTTGGACTATAAAGAAAGCTGAGCACCAAAGAATTGATGCTTTTGAACTGTGGTGTTGGAGAAGACTCTTGAGAATCCCTTGGACTACAGGGAGAACCCACCAGTCCATCCTAAAGGAAATCAGTCCTGAATATTCATTGGAAGGACTGATGCTGAAGTTGAAACTCCAATACTTTTGGCCACCTGAATGCAAAGAACTGACTCATTTGAAAAGATCCTGATGATGGGAAAGATTGAAAGTGGGAGGAGAAGGGGATGAAAGAGGATAAGATAGTTGGATGGCATCACTGACTCAATAGACATGAGTTTGAGTAAGCTCCGAGTGTTGGTGATGGACAGGGAGGCTGGCGTGCTGCAGTCCATGGAGTCACAAAGAGTCGGACACGACTGAACTGACAGAAATTTTTTTTTGTATTTACAAAGAAAATTTTAAAATTGTCATATTACAAGTGTCTTTTGCCCTTCTTAGCAAACACAGAAACTCAGGAATATGCTAACAATATACATGTTAATATTTCTCAGAAATTTTAGTATAACTGATTTACCCTATATACTAACTCTGTCTCTCACCTATCTAAAGTGTCAATCCTATGTTCTGTATTCCAAGCAGCATTTGTAGCAAAAAATTCATACTCAGGACCTCTGTTTTCTACCTGTTTCTCTATATGTGGAATATTCTTCAGCTTTCTGTAATTTCTTCAGCTCCGTCTTCTAATTTTTCAGTTATTTTTTTTTCAGCTGCATATAGACTATATCCTATAACCAATGAGCATTTTCTCAAATTTATTTTCATTATAAACTAATTATAATTAATTATAAATAAATTTAATTTCTATTTGTTTGTTTGTTTGTTTGTTTGTTTTAAGTCTGTTTTTTTCTTTCCTGGCCTACTGGATGTTTCCCATTTCTATTTCTTTGAACATGCTGGAGGTGGTTTAGTCTCTAAGTTGTGTCCAACTCTTGTGACCCCATAGCCTGCCAGGCTCCTCTGTCCATGGGATTTTCCAAGAATACTGGAGTGGGTTGTCATTTCATTCTCCAGAGGATCTTCCCGACCCAGGGCTCAAACCTGGATCTCCTGCATTGCAAGCAGAATCTTTACCTACTGAGCTATCAGGGAAGCCCTTTGAACATGCTAAACATGTTCACATAAAAGTCTCTCTCAGATTGACCTAGGATATATAGTTTCTACACGTACTCATTCTCATGGCATTTTTTTCTTCCTTGAGTATTAATAGTTTTTTGTATCTCAGGCCTAGTCTTCAGTGAAATTTGTTTCCTGTGGGAACCTTGTATATTCTGGCTAGAGATGGTAATCCTAGGGTTGTTTGTCTCTCAGGATATCCTGTTGTTTTTATCACTTTGCGCCAGTTTTTCATGTAAATTTCTTGATTTGGATTCTACATTTTGTATTCATGGACAATGACAATCAAGGTCCCTCCTCCTATATATATCACATGCTTGAAAACACTGGTGTCTTCTGGCTGACTTTTCACACCTGACCATGAGTTCCTCACTGAGACTCTAGACCACAGGGAAACCTTTCTTGCTGACTCTTTCCTTCATGGAAGCGCTTCTCGGCATCCAGTTTTCCACAGAACGTTCCGTTCCACATTTCCACATACACTGGACTGACCCCCACCATGAGGCTGAAAACCTTAGGACGTCATCTTTCTTTTTGCATACTATTTTCTTAGGGTGGAAGACTCTGCAACTTTATCCTCCTTAAACTAATCCAACCTCCCTCTCCTTGTGTGTTTCTACTTCTCCCAGGCCAATGGCTCTCAATCTAGTTGTTAATTGTATCAATATTAACCTGATATTAACCTATTAGCTTTTTTAAAGGGCAAAATAGAAATATAACAAAACAGATATCCACCCCCAAACCAATTAAACTGGAACCTGTGTGGTGGATCCTGGGTTGCCATGGTTCTTTTTTTCTTCTTTCTCTCCCTCTCTACCTTTGCTTTTCTTTCTCTCTTCTTTTAAATCCTCTGGTTATTCTAATCTATTTAGCCAAGGTTAAAAACCTCTATTCTGGACCCAGGTCAATTAACACCTCTGATGAAATCTCCTCCAGCATCTCCAGGCATCCGTTCTCTATCTATGTGCTGAGCACGTCCCCCCTGCTCTTTTAGCACTAATCACATTTACTCTCCCAACACCAGATGAACATCCCCTCTAGTTTGGAAATGCATCTTATATCTTAAACCTCACTGTCTTCCCAGCACCTGAACAGTATCTGGTATATCATAGTTCAACAGGATAAAAGGATGAGTAAATGGATGGGTGGATTGACCCAACACTGAAGCTCTATTAATCATTAAGATTTGATAATTCTTTTGTTTTTCTCTAGGATTGCAGTTGAAAAAAAAAGTAGAGTTGTTGGTTTCCCTGGGATCATATGGAAAGAAAAACACCAGCACCTTCCAGAGATAGTTCTTGCTGCCAAATGAAAAGCAACATGCTTCATGAAAATCCTACCAACCTCTGAAGTCTCTCTCTTAAATCCACAATGCTTCTTTTTCTCCTTCAATTCCCATGATGTTTCCATTTGTTATTCCCTAATGAGGAGAGTCAGCAGTGAGGTACGCCAGGACTTCTTTCCCACACAGCTAATGCCAATCTCTGGCTAGCAAAACAAAATTGAATTAAAAAGAGAATGTTGATTTAAAAGACTTTAAAGTAATTGTCACAGTTCTTCATATGATGAGTATGTTCCGCCAGTTCCATTACCATGAGTCTGAACCATGCAATTTTGCTCTTGTTTACATTCCTGTGTCTTGTTCAGTCATTTGTGAATACGAGCACGCATTCATTCTGCAAATACTTGCTGAACACCTACCACAAGCACCGAACTCTGCTTTTTAAGTCTTAGCTTTGTGATTTAACTCTACACCTCCAGAGGAAAACATGTATTTGTAACCAAAAACCATTAACTTAAATCATATGAAATTGTCTCTATTCAGTCATATTTTACCAAAAACAAAACAAAACCCAGGAATTTCATATGGCCAAACTTAATATGTAGCCTTACATAATTCTATGTAAGATAAGTCAACCTATATAATAAGCTAATCAACAGAGCTGATTGTACACTTTTATTCATTAGATAGCATGGTGCTTAAGATCTGAGAGTTTTTGAAAAGGTCTGACAATCCTTAAATAAAAAGAAAGAGGAGAAGAAGGAAAAGGAGGAGCAGAAGGAGAAAAAAAGAAGAGGGCTCAAACTACAAGGGAAAAATGCAAACTCAAAATTGATAAATTTTTAATTAAATGTCAATAATTAAATGTCAATTTAATTACTAAAATGCTAATTTATAATTAATAAATAAATTTAATTAAATTCAATTCTCATGTCTTCACTAATTTTTATTCTTTTTATTAATAAACTTTTCACACTTTTGTAAATAAATTTAAGTTCGTTTTTCTCACTTAACAATTTTCAAGAATGTACATGATTGTTGAGAGATCACAATACAAATAATTTTAAAAGCAAATTTTTTCACTGCTTCATTTATTGTTTAATTGGAGGATAATCAACACAATGTTGTGTTCATTTCTGCCATACATTGACATGAATCAGCCATTGATATACATACGCCCCTTCCCTCTTGAACCTCCCTCCCACCCCTCTAGGTTGTCACACAGCACCAAATTGAGCTCCCTGCATTATATAGCAAATTCCCACTGACTATCTATTTTCCATATGGTAATGTCTATGTTTCAATGCTACTCTCTCAATTTGTCCACCCTCTCCTTCCGGCACTTTGACCAAAGCCTGTTCTCTATGTGTGTCTCTCTATTGCTATTCTGCAAATAGGTTTGTCAGTACTATTTTCCTAGATCCCATATATATGCATTAATATAAGATATTACAACTTCTTTGTCCATTTGTCTCTCAAGGGACATCTAGGTTGTTTCCATGTCCTGGCTATTGTAAATAGTGCTGCAATGAACATTGCAGTACATGTGTCTTTTAGTATTGTGGTTTTCTCAAGGTATATGCCCAGTAGTGGCATTGCTGGGTCCTATGGTAGTTTAATTCCTAGTTTTTAAAGAAATCTCTGCACTGTTCTCCACAGTGGCTGTATCATTTTCATTCCCACCAACAGTTCAAGAGGTTCTTATTTTCTCCACACCCTCTCCAGAATTTATTGTCTGTGGAGTTTTTTGATGATGGCCATTCTCACCAGTGTGAAGTGATACCTCATTGCATCTCTCTAATAATAAGCTATGTTGAGCATTTTGTCATGTGTTCATTGGCCATCTGTATGCCTTCTTTGGATGTCTGTTTAGGTTTTCTGTCCATTTTTTGATTGAGTTGTTTGGTTTTTTGATATTGAACTGCATGAGCTGTTTGTATATTTTGGAGATTAATACTTTGTCAGTGGCTTTATTTGCAATTAATTTCTCCCATTCTGAGAGTTGTCTTTTCATCTCAATTATGGTTTCTTTTGCTATGCAAAAGCTTTTAAATTTAATTAGGTCCCATTTGTTTATTCTCATTTTTATTTCCATTACTTGTAGGAGGCAAGTCATAGAGGATCTTGCTGTGATTTGTGTCAGAGGTTCTGTCTATGTTTTCCTCTAAGATTTTTATATTTTCTGGTCTTATATTTAGGTCTTTAATCCATTTTGAGTTCATTTTTATGTATGGTGTTAGGAATTGTTTTAATTTCTTTCTTTTACATGTAGAAGTCCAGTTTTCCCAGAACCACTTATTGAAGAGGCTGTCCTTTCTCCATTATGTATTCTTGCATCTTTTGTCAAAGATTAGGTGCCCATAGGGGCATGGGTTTTTCTCTGGGCTTTCTATCTTATTCCATTGGTCTATATTTTTGCTTTGTGTCAGTACCATACTATCTTAATGACTGCAGCTTTGTAGTTAAACTGAAGACAGGAAGATTGACTCCTCCAACTCCATTTTTCTCTCTCAGGATTTTTTTTTTTTTTTTTTTTTTTGAGATCTTTAGTGTTTCCACGGAGAAGGCAATGGCACCCCATTCCAGTACTCTTGCCTGGAAAACCCCATGGACGGAGGAGCCTGGTAGGCTGCAGTCCATGGGGTCGCTAAGAGTCTGACACGACTGAGCGACTTCACTTTCACTTTTCACTTTCATGCATTGGAGAAGGAAATGGCAACCCACTCCAGTGTTCTTGCCTGGAGAATCCCAGGGACAGGGGAGCCTGGTGGGCTGCCGTCTATGGGGTCTCACAGAGTCGGACATGACTGAAGCGACTTAGCAGCAGCAGCAGCAGCAGTGTTTCCACACAAATTGTGATTTTTTAAATTCTAGTTCTGTGAAAAAATGCCATTGGTAATTTGATAGGGATTGCACTGAATCTGTAGATTATTTGGGTAGTGTAGTCATTTTCACAATATTAGTTCTTCCAATCCAAGAACATGGTATATCTCTCCATCTGATTATGTTGTCTTTAATTTCTTTCATCAGTGTCATAGTTTTGTGTATACAGGTCTTTTGTCTTCTCAGGTAGGTTTATTCCTAGGTATTTTATTCTTTTAGTTGCAATGATGAATTGAATTGATTTTTTAGTTTCTCTGATTTCTTATTGTTACTGTACAGAAGTGCAAGGGATTTCTGTGTATTGATTTTGTATCCTGAAACATTACTAAATTCACTGATAAGCTCTAGTAATTTTTATAGCATCTTTAAAATTTTCTATGTTTAGTATCATGTTGTCTGCAAACAGTGAGAATTTTACTTCATTACCAATCTGAATTCCGCCTATTTCTTTTTCTTCTCTGATTGCCGTCATTAGGACTTCCAAAACTATGTTGAATAATAGTGGTAAGAGTGAGCACCCTTGTCTTATTCCTGATCTCAGAGGAAATGTTTTCAGTTTTTCACCATTGAGAAAATGTTTGTTGTGGGTTTGTTATATATGCCCTTTATTATGTTGAGGGGAGAAGGCAATGGCACCCCACTCCAGTACTCTTGCCTGGAAAATCCCATGGGCGGAGGAGCCTGGTAGGCTGCAGTCAGTCCATGGGGTCCCTAAGAGTCGAACATGACTGAGCGACTTCACTTTCACTTTTCACTTTCATGCATTGGAGAAGGAAATGGCAACCCACTCCAGTGTTCTTGCCTGGAGAATCCCAGGGATGGGGGAGCCTGGTGGGCTGCCGTCTATGTCTTCAGTCGGACACGACTGAAGCGACTTAGCAGCAGCAGCATGTTGAGGTAGGTTCCTTCTATGCCTATTTTCTGAAGAGGTTTTTTTTTTTTTTCATAAATGGGTGTTGAATTTTGTTGAGAGCTTTTTCGGCATCTATTGAGATTTTCATATGATTTTTATCTTTCAATTTGTTAATATGAAGTATCACACCATTTGTGATTGATTTGCAAATATTGAAAAGTCCTTGCATCCCTGGGATAAGCTCAACTTGAACATGGTGTATGATCCTCTTAATGTGTTGTTGGATTCTGTTTGCTAGAATTTTGTGGAGGATTTTTGCATTTATTTTCATCAGCGATATTGGCCTATAATTTTCTTTTGTGTGTGTGATGTCTTCAGCTTTGGTATCAGGGTGATTGTGGCCTTGTAGAATGAATTTGGAAGGGTTCCTGCATCTGCAATTCTTTTGGAAGTGTTTGAGAAGAACAGACATTGGCTCTTCTCTAAGGATTCTTTGACAGAATTCTATCAAAAATTATTTGATATAATTCACCTGTGAAGCCCTGGGCTTTTGCTTTACTACTACTACTAAGTCACTTCAGTCGTGTCCGACTCTGTGTGACCCCAGAGACGGCAGCCCACCAGGCTCCCCCGTCCCTGGGATTCTCCAGGCAAGAACACTGGAGTGGGTTGCCATTTCCTTCTCCAATGCATGAAAGTGAAAAGTGAAAAGTGATAAGTGAAAGTCAAGTCGCTCAGTCGTGTCTGACCCTCAGCGAACCCATGGACTGCAGCCTTCCAGGCTCCTCCATCCATGGGATTTTCCAGGCAAGAGTACTGGAGTGGGGTGCCATTGCCTTCTCCAGGCTTTTGCTTTAAGGGAGACTTTTTTCCTATCACAGTTTTGATTCCAGTGATTGTGATTGGTCTGTTCAAAATTTCTATTTCTTCCTGATTCAGTCTTGGAAGGTTGAACTTTTCTAGGAATCTGTCCATTTCTTTCAGGTTGTCCATTTTATTGGCATATAGTTGCTCATAATAGTCTCTTATTTTGTATTTCTTTATTGTCTATTGTAACTTCTCCTTTTGCATTTCTAATTTTGTTTGAGTCTTCTCTCTTTTCTTCTTCATGAGTCTGGCTAATGGTTTGTCAATTTTTTTTTTATCTTCTCAGAGAACCAGCTTTTAGATTTATTGATCATTACTATTGTTTCTTTCATTTCTTTTTCATCTATTTCTGATTTGATTTTTATGATTTCTTTCCTTCTACTGACTTTGGGGCTTTTTTGTTCTTTTTTCAGTTGATTTAGGTGTAAGGTTAGATTGTCTTTCCAATGTCTTTATTGTATCTGGAGATAGGATTATATTACTATAAACTTCCCTCTTAGAACTGCATCCAATAGGTTTTCAGTCATCACACTTCATTGTCATTTATTCTAGGTATTTTTCATCTCCTCTTTGATTTCTTCAGTAACCTGCTGGTTATTTAGGAGTATATTATTTAATCTCCATGTGTTTGTGTTTTTTACAGTTTTTTTTTTCCTATAATTGATATCTAGTCTTATAACATTATGGTCAGAAAAGATGCTTGATATGATTTCAGTTTTCTTAAATTTACTGAGGCTTGATTTGTGACCCAAGATGTGATCTATCATGGAGAATGTTCCATGTGTACATGAGAAAAAAAGTGTATTCTTCTGCATTTGGATGTACTATCCTGAAGATATCAACTGGTCCATCTAAGGCAATGTGTCACTTAAGGCTTGTGTTCCCTTATTAACGTCCTGTCTTGATGCTCTGTCCATTGGTGTTAGTGGAGTGTTAAAGCCCCTACTATTATTGTGTTACTGTCAATTTCCCCTTCTGTGTCTGGTGGGGTTTGCCCTGTGTACTGAGGTGCCCCAATGTACATAAATATTTACAATTGTTATGTCTTCCTCTTGGATGAGGCTTCCCTGGTGGTTCAGTGGTAAAGAATCCACCTGCAATGCAGGGGACACAGGAGACACAGGTTCAATCCCTGGGGCAGGAAGATGCCCTGGAGTAGGAAATAGCAACCCATTTTCGTATTCCTGCTCGGAAAATCCCATGGACAGAGGAGCCTGGCAGGCTACAGTCCGTGGGATCGCAGAGTCAGACACATGTAAGCATGCATATGACACAAATTGGTTCTACTCACTTCTTTCAATTTTCCCTCTTATTTCTGCTAGTGTTCACCTTATTTGTTGAGATGCCCCTATGTTGGGTGCATAAATATTTACAATTGTCATGTCTTCTTGTATTGATCCCTTGATTACTATGTAGTGTCCTTCCTTATCTCTTGTAAGTCTCTATTTTTAAGGTCTATTTTGTCTGACATGAGAATTGCTTCTCCAACTTTCTTTGGATTTCTATTTGCATGGAATTTCTTTTCCCATCTTCTCAGTTTCAGTGTGTATGTGTCTCTAGATATGAAGTGGGTCTCTTGTAGACAGCATAAATATAGGTCTTACTTTTGTATCCATTCAGCCAGTCTCTGTTTTTTGGTTAGAGCATTTAACCCATTTACATTAAAAACAATTACTCACATATATGTTCCTATTGGCATTTTCTTAATTATTTTGGATTTTTTTTTTGTTAGTCTTTTCCTTCTCTTATGTTTCCTACTTAAAGAAATTCCTTTAGCATTTGTTCTAAAGCTGATTTGATGGTGCTGAATTCTGTTAACTTTTACTTGTCTGTAAAGCTTTTGATTCTGCCATCAATTTTGAATGAGATCCTTGCTGAGTGGTAGATTTTTGGTTTGTTGTTGTTATTGTTCAGTCACTAAGTCATGTCTGCCTCTTTGTGACTCCCTGCAGCACATCCTGCCACTCCTTTCTGGCCTGTAGAGTTTCTACTGAAAGATCAGCTGTTAAGCTTATGGGGTTTCCCTTGAATGTTACTTGCTGCTTTCCTCTTGCTGCTTTTAATATTTTTTTCTTTGTGTTTAATTTTTGTTAGTTTGATTAATATGTGTCTTGGTTTGTTTCTCCTTGGTTTTATTCTGATGGGACTCTGAGCTTCTTGGACTTGATTGACTACTTTCCCATGTTAGGAAAGTTTTCAACTATAATCTCTTCAAATATTTTCTCAGACCCTATCTTTTTCTCTCCTTCTGAGCCCCCTATAATTCTCATGTTGGTGTACTTAATGTTATCCTAGAGGTGTCTGAAACTATCCTCAATATTTTAAATTCATTTTTCTTTATTCTGCTCTTCAGCAGTTATTTTCATCATTCTATCTTCCAGCTCATTTATCCATTCCTCTGCCTCAGTTATTCTGCTCTTGATTCCATCCACAGTATTTTTAATTTCAGTCATTGTGTTGTTCATCACTGTTTGCTTTTTTCTTTATTTCTTCTTGGTCCTTGTTAAATGTGTTAAGTATTCTTGCATTTTCTCCATTTTGTTTTCAAGATTTTGGATCTTTACTATTATTACTTTGTGTTCTTTCTCAGGTGGTTTGCCTATTTCATTTATTGATCTTGTGGATTTTTACCTTGTTCCTTCACTTGCACAATACTTCTCTGTCTTTCAATTTTCTTAACTTACTGTCTTTGAAGTCTCTTTCCCCAGGCTATAGGGTCATAGTTCCCTTTGTTTTTGGTCTCTGCCCTCAGTGAGTGAGGTTGGTCCAGTGGCTTAAGAAGGCTTCATGTTGGGAGGGACTTGTGCCTGTGTTCTGGTGGGAGGAAGTGAGTTTATCCCCCTCTGATCGGCAGGGTTGTGTGAGGCGGTGTGTTTTGGGAAAGCTGTTGATGATTGATTAAGTTTGTGTTCTTATATTGCTTGTTGTTTGGGTGAGGCATCTTGAGATGGGTGCTGCCAGCAATTGGAGTGGTGCCAGGTCTTGGATCAGAGAAGGCGATGGCACCCCACTCCAGTACTCTTGCCTGGAAAATCCCATGGATGGAGGAGCCTGGTAGGCTGCAGTCTATGGGGTTGCTGAGGGTGGGATACAACTGAGCACCTTCACTTTCAATTTTCACTTTCATGCATTGGAGAAGGAAATGGCAACCCACTCCAGTGTTCTTGCCTGGAGAATCCCAGGGACAGGGGAGCCTGGTGGGCTGCCGTCTGTGGGGTCACACAGAGTCAGACACAACTGAAGTGACTTAGCAGCAGCAGCAGCAGCAGGTCTTGGATACAGATGAAAGTCTTTGTGGGAGTTCTCATTGATTAATACTCCTTGAGGTCAGTATTTCTTTAGAAGCCTAGTGTCCTGAACTCAGTGCTCCCATCCCAGAATCTCAAGCCCAACCTCTGGTCAGAGAATGAAGACCCAACAAGCCATTTGTTATGGCAATAAAGGGTGTTAAAACAAACAAAAAACTAATAAACAAACAAAATAACAAGAAACAAAAAACAAACCCCAGACAAATGGTGAAAGCAAATTCAGACAAATAACAACAAAAACAAAGGAACATACACACACACACACACACACACACAAAACCAAAACAGACCAAAGAAAACAAAGTACAAGAGAGTGACCCAGTAAACAAAGGAAACCAAAGATATCAGACAATTAAAAACGAACTAAAACAGAAAAAAAGACCAGAGCAGAATGCCAGGTAAGGAATAAAGCAAAGGAAAGAAAAGAAACAAACACAGTGAAAAAAAGAAAAGTGGAAAAGCAAAGTTAAATAAAAATATATTTAAAAAGATCTATCTATCTATATATATACACATATATATATATATAAAATAACAAGGAAAGAACAGGAATAAAATAAAAAGAAACATAAAAATGCAGAACTGTAGAAAGCCAAAGTTGAAGTAGAAATATAAAAGGGAAATAAAAAGTGTGCTTAAAAAAAAAACAAGAAAAAGCTCTCAAATGCACAAATAGAGATAACAGTAATAAATCAGCAATCGCAGGAACAGAGAAAAAAATCCAGAACTACAGGACAAATCAAAAGATAAGAATACTAATAACTGTCTTTTACGTGTTCCATAAAAGGACAGTCCATGTCCTTTTCCCAGCTGTGAGCCATAGCGCTCTGCCATCTAGGAAGCCCTCCAAGATGGCATTGGAGGTCTGGTCTTTGAACCTGCTGTGGGACTAATTAGCTCAAACTAATCTGACCCTACTCCTGCGTGTTCTAGCCTCCAATGTCCACAGCTGCCAGAGCTAGGATACTTTCTTCTCTGGGAATGCTCATTATCATTATTTATATGACATAGACACAGTCTGCTTAGGTGATTGCCTGGATTTAATCTTCAGCTTGTACAGCTGGTGGAAAGGTTTTCAAACCTCTTCCTTAGCCATTCTATCCCTGGATCTCAATTGTGGGGGTGCTTCCTTCATGGATCATATAGTAACAAATCTGTCTGCAATGCAGGAGACTCAGGTTTAATCCCTGGGTTATCAAAGTACCTGGAGAAGAGAATGGCAACCCACACCAGTATTCTAACCTGGAAAATTCCATGGAAAGAGGAGGCTGGAGGGCTACAGTCCATGAGGTTACAAAGACTCAGACCAACTGGGCAACTAACACTTTTACTTTCCCTTTCTATATATGGGTCATGCACAGAAGTTTGCTCCTGAGGCTGCCCTGGAGGACTTGGGTCTGCTCCAGTGAGGACCATTTGTGAAGGTGGTGTGGCTGCTTATATAGTGGGGATCCTAGTGGCACCACGTGCTCAGGGAGGCAAGCAACCACAGGCACAGGAGATATGGTGCTATACGGATTCTTTTCTAGCCTCCGGCAGCTCTGCCCCAGTGAAGACCTAGCGTGGAGGTGGTGCCACTGCTTGTATTGCAGGGATCCCAGTAGCTCTAGGTGTATAGGGAAGCCATCAGTAACAAGTGCAGAAGATATAACACTATTAGAATTCTCTTCTAGTCTCTGGTAGGCGGTGTTTAAAGGGCCTCCCTGACTGGTCCTTCTCTATTGCTCAGCACAGGAGGCACTCAAAAGGCACCCCTGGCTGGGGTCCTTTACTATTGCTCAGCGTGTTAGGCATTCAAATGGCCACCCTTGCTGAGGTCTTTTTCTATTGGTCACTAGTGTGTGGGGAGAGAGAGGTGACCATGATGGCTCCACCCCTTGCGATGACTCAACACCCTGCCTCCATAGCTGCCCAGCACTCCTCCAAAGGCACTCCTCACCACGGACTTCCTCACTCCCATCCCCTCTGGTCATCTTCCCACAGTCAACAGCTGTCCTTGCCTTGGGATTGCTCTCCAATCCCCATGCTCCTGCTCTCAGCCACGGTGCATTTCAGTGGACTTGCCTCCCTGTTCAGGGTACGTAGGACCACAGCATGAATTGTTTCTGTGATTCTCAATCCATTCAGACTGTCACAGATCAGCTGCTTCACTCTCTGACAGCCTCAAATGCTTCCCTTTCTGTCCCAACTGGTTGACCTGCATGCAAGTGTCTCTCCTGCTTCAGCTCACCCACCCCCCAGGTACAGATCAGGTGCTACTCACTCTTCTGCTCCCCCATCCCCACTTCCTTCCTTCATCCTACCAAGTTTTGCATGAAACTATATTTTCCTTTCTGATGGTCAGGGACTCCTGCCAGTACTCAGCTGGTTCTCTGTGAGATCCTCTGCATCTGAAGATATATTCCTGACATCTTTGTGGAGAGACATGTACTCAGTTTCTACCTACTGCTCTGTCATCTTGTCTCCCCTCAAAAGAAAAATTTAAGAAGCAATTTTCAAGTTTTTTTTTTTTTTTCCTAGCAAAGGAAAAACCTGTTGGATATGACATGTATTTTAATATTAGGTAGGACACAGGGATGGTATTCTAAAAATAACAATGTCCAACCCTTTAGGGTATAAAATAGCATTGGCACTCAAGAGAGTACCTATTTCCTTCCCCCAGAAGTCTGAGTCAATCAGAAAGAATTAGGATGTTCAATGCATAGAAATACTACACTCTATTCCTAGACAATCCACTGTTGAAAGAATTTCTAATGTAGAACCTTTGAATCAAGGAAGAGTTACCATACTAACTACTGAGAATTCCTTGCATCCTTGTGAAATGTAAATGTCAAACAAGAAAAGAGCTGAGCCTTGATGAGATTCCCTGAGGGTCAGCATAATGATTTATCAGAGTCCCTTTACTGGAAATGGGGGGAACAGTGTAGGTTGACTGACTGTTGATAATGAGACTCTCCAACTTCCTCCAGAGGTGGCGTTTCTGGTAGAGCATTTCCAGCAGGGTGCACCATTGAGACACCAGAAACTGCCCAACAGCAATCAGCACAGAGGATGAATCACTAGAAACTAGGGGAGAGGAAGACCTCTGGAGGCTAAGGCTTACGTGGTTCAGCTTGGATTGAGGTTTCCTAAGAAGGGAAGTCCTCACTTTTCCTGCCAGACTGAGCACAGTATAACCGGCCCTCTGAGAGGCCACCCCACAAATTCAAAGAGACAGATGTGTGGGGGGAGTAGTCCTCTGACACTCAGGCTTTACACTCAGTTCATTTTACTGAGCTCCAGCCATTACCAAAGGACCTGGGGAAGTTGGATGGGAATTCATGTTTCCTTGCCTAATGGGCAAGAAAGCTTCAGAGAATCACTACATTTTTACTGTTTTCCTTTTTCATACTTAAAACTTCGGTTGCTTATTTACTCTACTTATGACACAATAGACATATACCTGTATCACTGCCAAGAGATATCTTGTTTTACATCATTATCTCCCCAAGGCCTTTTGAGTGTGTATTTGATTGTAAACACAGCAGAATACTGCATCCAAAACCCCACAAGAGCAGCTCCTGAGTTAGTGTCTCAATATTTATGAAAAACTGTCCCAAATGGTGAATAAAGACTAGACTCAGCTTAAGTTTAGTTTAAAAGAAAATAAAACTTTTTGTCTCTCTGTCTCTGTTTGTGGATGTGTCTCTCTCTCATACACAAACACACACAAGTAATTTATAGAACAACCATCTATCCTTCTGTTCACCAGTCCCCGTCCCAGCCCCTCCACCCTCACCTCATGTTCAGTTCAGTTCAGTTCAGTCGCTCAGTCGTGTCCGACTCCTTGCGACCCCATGAATCGCAGCACGCCAGGCCTCCCTGTCCATCACCATCTCCCAGAGTTCACTCAAACTCACATCCATTGAGTCAGTGATGCCATCCAGCCATCTCATCCTCTGTCATCCCCTTCTCCTCCTGCCCCCAATCCCTCCCAGCATCAGAGTCTTTTCCAATGAGTCAACTCATAGCATGAGGTGGCCAAAGTACTGGAGTTTCATTACTAACTACTATACTGAGAGTAGTGAAATGGTTCAAGAGAATGGAATGGTGTGGCTTTTTAATAGTAGATAAGTTACTGAACTCTTAAACCCCAAGACACACCCAGAGATAATAATATCTCCTTCATAGAATTGTTAGGTTGATTCATTGAGATAATGCATATAAAGACCTTGGCACCAAAGAACAATAAGTGGTTGCTGTTGTTATGTTATCATGCAAGGCTATTGATATAAATCTTTTCAAATTTGTCTCTAATGTATATGACATTAGGCAGCCAAGAGGATTAAACCTGAAAATGGAGGATAACAATATATGGCAGAGTGGCTTAGTACTCTCCTTTATCTAATTGGTGGATTCAGTGATTTTTTTTTTTTTTAAGGGAGGCTTTTTTGTGTGTGTGAGGCAAAATACACATTATATAAGATTTACCATTTGATCAATTTTTAACAATACAGTTTAGTGGCATTAAGTACATTCATATTGTGCAACCATCACCACTATTCATCTGCAAACATTTTTCATCATCCCAAACTGAAACTCTCATTAAACAGTAACTTTCCATTCCTTGCCACCCCAACAATGGTAGCCACTATTTTACTTTCTATCTCTGTGACTTTGACTTTGTTTTAAAATAATAGCCATCCTAATAGGGTATGAAGTGGTATCTCATTGTGGTTTCAATTTACATGTCCCTAATTAATTGTTAATGATGTTGAGCATCTCTTCGTGAGGTTATTGATCTTTAGTACATTTTCTTTGGAGAAGTTTCTGTTTAAGTCCTTTGCCTGTTTGCTGTTATCATCGCTGTTGAGTTGTATGCATTCTTTATATACTCTGGAAAGTAATTCCTTATCAGATACATGATTTTCAAGAAGCTTTTAAAGTTGAAGTCTAAGTCACCTACTTTTCCTTCTGTTGCCTGTGCTTTTGGTGTCACTGAATCCAAAGTCAATGTCACATGAAGCTTTCCCCTATGTTTTCTTCTGAGAGTCTTATACTTAAGTTTAGGTCTTTGATTCATTTTGAGTTAATTTTTGTATATGGTATAAGGTAAGGTTCCAATCTTATTCTTTTGCAATGTGAATATCCCAGTATCATTTGTTGATCAATGATTTTTTTTAACCATGTGCTAGCCTACTAAAGTCAATCTACTTGGAAAGGATAAGAGAAAAGAGGATCAGGATGACACTGAATCATGTCACAGATTGTGTTTTGTTTGTCTTCATAGCTATATTATAGATATTCCTACATCCTCCATATAGCATTATGAAGTAGTAGTATTTTGTTCCAAAAAGTACTATAGAGTTGAAAATAGAAATATTACTATCCTTCTGACCAAAAAGAAAATTGTTACTAGTTTAACTCAGGTATGGCCAATTTTGAATTAAGTCATAAATAATTTTGTATTTAGGAAGATTTCTTGTCTGACAAATCTTGATTTGAGCAATAGGGTGCAAAAAAGATTAAGGTTGAATAATCTTTCAAATGGAGAGAATAGAGTAATTTTAAAGTTAAAAAAAGGAGAAAAGAAAGAAATTCAAGTAAAAAAAGTATAAACTGGAGATGCTATTAAATCAACTATTATAATATATAAATATATATAATATATATATTTGTGTACACACATATAGTATATATATGTGTGTACACTCTTAGAATATATTTCAAATTTATATTTGAAATATATTCTAAGAGTGTACACACACAAAAAAGCTGTATGGCTTCATCATTATTTATCCCATACTAAAATGGAAATATTTCTGTTTTAAAATTGAACAGGGAGGATGCAAGGGAGGCTCAAAAGGGAGGGGATAAATGTATACTTATGGCTGATTCATGTTGTTATATGGCAGAAATCAACACAATATTGTAAAGCAATTATCCTCCAATTAAAAATAAATTTAAAAAGTTAAACAACAGACTAAGAAAATGAGAATATTCACACCTGCAGTTAATCGACAGTGGGACAGGATAACAACTCTAGAATGGGATAGTGATCCATTTTCCCCTGTGTCATCATCTCAGTCTATTCATTCCTGAAGCCCATCAACTTATTTTCCAAATCTTTCTGGCTTCACTTTTCTGTTTGGAAGGAAAATGGGAACAAATGAATGAATGGAGAAGGACAAAAAGGAAAACAGATCTATTTTCATGTAGGACCTTTTCTTTCTTTTATTCATTAAACTGCAATAGTCATTAACACATTTTCAAAGGTAATGATCAACCCAATGAAGGTGTATATTTTGATGGTGCCAGTTAAATGTTTCCTTAGAGACCCAGTGAGATAAAAGGATTACAAAACTCAGCAGAATCCTACAGAGCTGTGTATCTGTTAGTCGCTTAGTTGTGTCCAACTCTTTGTGACCCCACGGACTGTAGCCCACCAGACTCCTCTGTCCACGGAATTCTCCTAGCAAGAACCCTAGAGTGGGTTGCCATTTCCTTTTCCAGGGGATCTTCCCGACCCAGGGATCAAACCCAGGTGTCTCACATTGCAGGCAGATTCTTTACCATCTGAGCCACCAAGGAAGCCCCAGCAAAACTTAAGGAGTTCCCAAATCTCAAGAGAGGGTAAGATACAAATTATACACAAAATAGGAAAGTTGTAAGTAAATTAATATATAACATAGAATTCTTCCAGGGGCTTCCCAGGTGGCACTAGTGGTAAAGAACCCACCTGCCAATGAAGGAGAGCTAAGAGGTGCAAGTTCCACCCTGGGTTGGGAAGTTCCCTGGAGGAGGGCATGGCAACACACTCTAGGATTCTAGTCTGGAGAATCCCATGGACAGAGAAGCCTGGAAGGACAGGAAGCTGCAGTCCATGGGTTCACACAGAGTCAGACACGACTGAAGCGACTTTGCACGCTGTATGACTTTCTTGACACAAGAGAAATCATTTTCTGCCTTAACCATTTTGTGCTCTAAGCTTGGCCACAATGTTTGTCCTTGAACAGGTCTCAGTAATTAATGATCTTAAGAGAACAAAATAATGCAGTTCAGTGGGAGTCTTTCACTGGGAGTGGTAAAGATTAGCCTGAAGCCCTCAACCACCAGATCATCTAAGAGGGACTCTTGAGAGTCCCTTAGACTGCAAGGAGATCAAACAAGTCAATCCCAAAGAAAATCAACCCTGAATATTCATTGGAAGGACTGATGCTGAAGCTCCAATACTTTGGCCAACTGATACAGAGTCAACTCATCAGTAAAGACTCTGATGCTGGGAAAGATTCAAGGCAGGAGAAGAGGGGAATGACAGAGGATGAGATAGTTGGATGGCATCACCGATTCAATGGACATGAGTTTGAACAAACTCCAAGAGGTTGTGAAGGACAGGGAAGCCTGGCGTGCTGCAGTCCTTGGGGTTGCAAAGAATTGGACATGACTGAGCGACTGAACAACAAGAGATGATGATGTTGACCTTTGATGACTCTCGTGACTTCAGCCAACTAAAGCTTGGACTGTTAACTGTCCAAGCTGCTTCATGAATATATATTAACCCTTAACTTAAAACTTCCCCAGCATTGTTGTTCTAGCTGATACTGCTTTAGGAAAGATCCCCAGTGTTCTCCTTGTTGCAAGTAAAAAAATCTTCTTTCTCCTATGCTTTGGCTTGGTATGTCTTTTGGCTCGACACTTACCAAGAAGCTAACCCAGTTTTCAGGTAATGATCCTATTGAAATATAGGATTTCTCTTTCTATTGAAAGAGAAATTGATTTTTCACTGGTGTAACAAGTTATTTCTTCCCAGTGCATGGATATTCTGAAAGGGTTAAGGCCTCCTTTCATCAAAAATAGAAAGTACAAGAGTGAAAAAAAAAATTTGTTTTCAAAACGAAAAGTGAAAGAGAAATAAGCCAAATCAAGGAGCTACCCATTTCCTCCTGCACAATTTTTTAAAGCGTGCCTGTTCTTATCCTGCTTTTTTCCTGTTACTTTTCATTTGGCTACTCCATATCTCCATACACAGGGAGACTAGAACTTCCTTGAATTTCTATGAATCTATTTTGTGAGTTTGAGTTGTTCTTTCCTGGCAAAGTTCAAATGCATGTTGATAAAAGAAGACAAGTTTACAAAATAATGAAGTTTCAGCTGACCAGTTCCCTAATTTGGAAACTTAAAGGATCACTGAACATTTCTGTGCTTTCATTTCATCATCGAAAAGCACCAGTATAGTGATTATCTCCTAGCATTTGAAGATACTTTAGCCAAGAGTTCTCCTACAGCTTCCCAGAAATGATGGGCTTCAAGGAAGGCTGTGCACATGCATAATTAGTATGCAAACTATATACTGCTTTTATCAGATTCTGAAAGGAACCCATAAGCCAAAAAAAAAGCTTTAAAAAGAGTAAAAGCTACTCTATGCTCTTAGGGTGACAGAAGGAAGTACAAAATTTAATTCACACTGGAGGAATTTCAGATCTGGTTAGGGAGCCAAACTTGATGCAGCCAATACAATGGGAGCACCATAAAAGGCAAACATATCAAAGAGCTTCATTTCCAGGTTCACTCTGCAGGAGTCCAGGAAAAGGGGGAGATGAATGAGCCAGCAGCAGAGAAAGCTTCCTGGAAGAGGTGAGACTCAACATCCTCTTGTTCTCCTATCTCAGGGGTCTTGTCCAGTCCTGTGAATGTTGAGCACGTAAAGTAGATGATCATTTGTTTCTTTTCTAAAATGTTAGCCATTCAGGTTACAAAGCTGAAATCAATCATGTAAGAGTTTCTAAGTATTTCTAACCCTCTATGCTAACAACTGCAACCATGCTCCTTTTAAAACCTGATAGATACAACAACGCCAGTGTTTTCAAATAAGGAGCATAAGCAGTGTGACTTACATTGTTATTAGTGGTCCCTGCCTCCATCTTGTAAACTGACTTAAAAAAAATGAAGCTGGATTTGCCAGCCCCTCCACCCCCAACTTTGAGTCTCACAGTCTCCATCTAGCTGTCACTTTGTACCAGGGACACAGCTTAATTTTACCACTGCCTGAACGTAAATAGTTCTCCAGAATGCAAATTTATGAAAAGAGATTTGAAGAATTATAACCACATTTGCATTCTCTAAGGTACTTCACCCTTCTGCTAGCAGGAATAATTTCAGTGCCTATACCACAAAAAAAAAAAACAAAACTTTATCTTCTTCAGATGGTATCATTATATTGTGTCAGCTTTCTTGCATTTCCTGTTTCATCTTCCTGCTCAAGGATTTGCATACTTAATTGACTTCACAGGAAATGTACTCACGTAAGTGATAATTGAAATACATGTTTTTTGAAGTGAAATGATTATGCTCCAAAAACTAAACACTTATTGGTGGATTATGAGTTATGGATGGGAGCTTTAGCCTGTTTCTTCTTAGCCAAAATACCTCTCTTAAATATACTACATTTAGAAATATTAAACACAAACTGAAATGGAACTCGAATAAATTGAAACTCAGTGTTCATTTAACCAGAGACTTGTACTACATTGTGAACAGAAATTTCTCAGATTTTGTTTATCATGTGATTTTTGTACAACTGACTGGCCCAGAGAGGAAAGTCATGAAATGATCAAGAAAAAGTAATTATTATGTAGTGCATGGTGAAAATATGTTGGTAAACTTAATAGTAAACAGTGTCAGAACACCAGGATTATTTCCACTGGCAAATCTTGCCTGCTAATCTGTCATCTCCCTAGTATGTCACTTGCTCCTCCTTTTAGAGCCCAGGCTTGCCTGTACCTTGAAACTACCTGGGGAGCTGTATTAAAAAACACTGATGCCTGGGGCTCAAAACTAGAGATCTTTATTTAATGGTCTCAGGTTAAACCTGAAAACTTGGATTTTTTAAAACTTCCCAGGTGATTTTAATGGGCTGCCAGGTGAAAAGCTTCTGCCTTAGAACCTAATTTGTATTATTGTTTCAACAGTGGATGAGAGGCTTTCTGGTTATGCTAAAGAATGTCTCCCTTTCAAGGTCTTCTGGCAATGTCTTATTGTCTAAAAGAAATGCCTAGTTTTCTCATGCCTGCCTTGCCTTGATCTTCCTCCTCCATTCATTCATTGAGTACTTATAATGTGCCAGAGACAGTATAATTTCTGACTACTCTTCTAGCTCCAGAGTATCCTCAAGCCCCTTTTTAAAAATACCTACAGTCTCAAGGCAATCTCAAATTCCTTTCTACCTCTGGGAACTGACCCCTGCTCTGCCTTTCTGTCTTGTCCTGGCAATGGTTCTATCCATATTTCTAACCACATCTCAATTTTGAAAAACATTTTGTTTAAGAAATAAATAAAAGGAAACATCCACTTACTAAAGAATTTTTATTGTCATGATAGTAATTAGTATTAGTTCAGGATCAAACAAAAAAAACTGATGCCCCTCTACTAGGTTAATGTGGTAATACACACAAGATTTAGAAATTTGCAACCCCAAATTAAGATGTCAGTTGCTAACAAATATTACCAAAAAATTAACGCATGAACCTAGACTGTTATGTACTTTATATTTTTAATTAAATGAATAACATCCTATGATAAGGTTAAAACATGTCCTGCATTTAAATATTGATGAGATAGATTTAAATGCATTGAACTTGATGATTAAAATTATTGTTATCACTTTATTCTTTTTAAGATTATAGTTCTGTTTTAAACAAGTATTATATACTCAAAATTGAAAAGTCAAAAAGTCAGCAAAGTACAAAACAAGGATTATTTATAATAATGTCACCACCGAAGTCAATCACTGTTAACATGTTAATATGAATCCTCTACAAACTCATTTTATATATAAAATGGGTTAATAACATACACAGAATTTACTATTCAGACACTTTTTAAAACTTCTGTGTCAATCTTTAAGCTCTACCTGTAGCTGTTTTCATATCAGTGAGGCATAGTAACTGGATAAACCTGGCCAGTTACACAAATGTTCTGAGGGCTGAGATAATATGCAAATAAACCTTATATATCAATGTGTGAAAACTGGACAGACCACAGGGTTCAAAAAAGGAAGTACTGTCTGCATAGCTAACTTGCACATTCACTGTCCAAGTTACAGCATCTTCGGAGTCGCCGTGTGCCACGCACATCAACTCTTTCATAAAAAAATGGTAAGTAAGAGATTTTATGACTCTCCTTGGTCTCCTAGCAAACATCTGATCTTTTCTACATAGAGCAGAGAGGGCCGGGTGTGCCTCACGGGCAGGTCCTCCAAGCCTCTGGAATTTTTTGCTTATCTCATCGTCGTTCCCTTTGTTAAAAAAGTTGCTAAGGCGTTATACCAGTTGAGAGACTGTGGCTGCAGGAGTTCCCTTTTCTGATTCTAGCTTCCGAACAGAGGAAGAGTTACGCCTTAAAGAAAGAAAAGCTACGTTCTTTGTCTTTGCTTCTTAAGATGGTTGGTTTAGAGCCACAGTGCAGTCAAGTTTCCTTTCATGAGCACTTTGGAAACCTGAAGAAAACTCCCGTGATATACATTGGGCAATATTGCTGAAGATGAGTGTCGTTTTGACAACATAGTGAAGTTTTACAAGAGGAGTTCTTTTGTTTAGAAAAATGCAGTTTAGGGGCTTTCCCTGGTGGTCCAGGTATAAAGACTACGCACTCCAAGGCGCACGTTCAATCCCTGTTCTGGGAACGAAGAGCCCACATGCTCCTACAACATGGTCAAAAAACAAAATTTTAAAAAAGAAAGAGAAAAAAATTAATTTGGTTATTTTAATTAAGAGAAGCAAACAAAATCCAAATAGTCCAAATCTTAGGGACAGTTTGTGTTCCAAATTTAATAGAAAGTCCTAATGTGGAGCACAGTTAAAATCATGACCGGGTTGCTAGTGTGCCATAAAAACTAGCTTACCCCATAAGGAACCTAAACTACAGCATTAATATTCTGCTAGTTTCCTATTATTTCTCTGTATAATTGACTGTGTTCTCATACATGTGGTGTTCTTAGGCTCCCAAAGTCCAGAAGAGAGATAACTTTTTAATTCCGCACAACTTTCCCCAACTCTACAGCTCACACAAGACGAAACGGAGAAGGAAACGGCAACCCACTCCAGTATTCTTGCCTAGAGAATTCCATGGACAGAGGAGCCTGGTGGGCTACAGTCCATGGGATCACAGAGTCGAACACAACTTTGTGACTGAAAAATCTCTCCGTATGGAGAAGATGACAGCCTTTGCCACCTCCCCGTGGGAAAATGGGGATGAGGCGATGATCCCTACAGGTACTCGGTTGGGGTCAAGAGTGCACTCTGTAGGCACTGGAATGAACAGGGTAAAGAATTCATGGCACAAGTTTGTAGTCTGAAATCCTGTGAGCCAAAATGGGGAAAGTGCAGAAGTGGCTCAGATGGTAAAGAATCTGCCTTCAATGCAAGAGACCTGGGTTTGACCCCTGGGAAGGGAAGATCCTCTGGAAAAAAGAATGGCCACCCACTCCAGTATTCTTGCCTGGGAAATGCTATGGACAGAGGAGCCTGGTGGGCTTCAGTCCATGGGGTTGCAAAGAGTCAGATACTACTGAGCAACTATCATTTTCACTAATGTTTCCAAACTCTGTCTGCAGATCTAGGATTCTTAGAAAAGATCTTGACCTTAATTGCCATATTCTCTTCAAAAATAAGTGAGGGCCTTGTGGTTTACAGGGTTATTTGAATTTTCTTAGGGAACACAAGATGGTAATAGAAGAAAAAAAGAAAGGTTTAATTGGATAGTGTGTTTGATGTCTTACATAATGTTTTCTTAAGAGAGTACAATCTTATTGTAAAAGTAACACATTATTAAAGAAAATTTCTTAGAAATATAGACATGCAGAAATGACACAATACATATTTTCTATAGTTCTATCACCTGGGGCAATCATTGCTAAATTAGTATAGATCCTTCTGAAAGTGAAAGTGAAAGTGAAAGTGAAGTCACTCAGTCGTGTCCGACTCTTTGTGACCCCATGGACTGTAGCTCACCAGGCTTCTCCATCCATGGAATTTTCCAGGCACGAGTACTGGGAGTGGGTTGCCATTTCCTTCTCCAGAGGATCTTCCCTACCCAGGGATTGAACCCAGGTCTCATGCGTTGCAGGCAGACGCTTTATCATCCTTCTAGAATTTTGTCATTTAAAATGTATCTTATAAATTTTCTGTAAGTACTATCATACTTTATAAACCATTCCCTTATCTGCTTTTTAATTTAAAATATCTTGAATAATATCTGAGTTATGAAAGCATTTTTAATAATGAATCATTTTTAATGACTGCACTGTATTCTGTAATTTATTTTAATTGGTTCCATATAGTTGGACATTGAGATTGTTTTTTGTTTTAATTTACTTTCTTTATGGTCATACAGATAAGACTATCATAAACATTCATTTATGTTAGTTACCTAATTATTTTCCATTGCAAGAAATGCTAAAAGAATAAGTAGATTTAAAAAAACAGATATATTTTGACTTTTAACCAAGTTACCCTCTTGTAAAACAATATATTTTAATTTTACCTCCTATATAGTGAAGGCTTCCCTAGTGACTCAGTGGTAAAGAATCCACCTGCCAATGCTGGGGATGCAGGTTCAATCCCTGGGTCGGGAAGATCCCCTGTAGAAGGAAATGGCAATCCACTCCAATATTCTTGCCTGGGAAATTCCATGGACAGAGAAACCTGATGGGCTACAGTCCATGGAGCTGCAAAAGAGTTGGACACAACTTAGCAACTAAACAACAAAAACAACAAAACTATATAGTGACATGGTGCACGGATTTCCCAGTTGCAATAATGATATATGATGCCTATCTTTGTGGCTTATCAGTTCAGTTCAGTTCAGTCGCTCAGTCGTGTCCGACTCTTTGCAACCCCGTGAATCGCAGCACGCCTGGCCTCCCTGTCCATCACCAACTCCCGGAGTTCACTCAGACTCACGTCCATCGAGTCAGTGATGCCATCCAGCCATCTCATCCTCTGTCGTCCCCTTCTCCTCCTGCCCCTAATCCCTCCCAGCATCAGGGTCTTTTCCAATGAATCAACTCTTCGCATGAGGTGGCCAAAGTACTGGAGTTTCAGCTTTAGCATCATTCCTTCCAAAGAAATCCCAGGGCTGATCTCCTTCAGAATGGACTTATCAAGGTTATACTTAAAAAGGAAGTAGATTTCCTTTAGTTTCTCTCTCTCCAACATTGCCTCTGACATTCTATAACAAGTTGCAGAAAGACAGGTAGTATATAAAAGGAAGGAAAAAAACTACTTTTTCTCCTTGGGAGACATCATAGATCAGTCAAAGGCTGTATTTCTACCTTCTTATTCTCTGCTTTCTAGTTGCATGGTTTTTTCATAAATCACTTAAGCTCTGAGTTTGTTTCCTTATCCAACAATGATGAAGATGATGATGATAGTATCTTGAAGGGTTGTTTTAAAGAGAAATAAGATTGTAATTATAAAGCACCCATTAAAGTGCAGGCAGCCGCCAGACACTGAATGAATGTTGGTTTCTTTCTTTCTAGCCCCAAATAAATGATTTCCTAAGGAGGTATAAAGACTCCTAATGAACACAGGAAGATGATAATAATGTCCATTAACATTTGTGAGCCTTGGCATGAAAAAGTAGTGAAAGCGTTAGTCACTCAGTTGTGTCTGACTCTTTGTGACCCCATAGACTATAGCCCACCAGGCTCCTCTGCCCATGGATTTCTCCAGGCAAGCATACTGGAGTTGGTTGCCATTCCCTTCTCCAGGGGATCTTCCCAACCCAGGGATCAAATACAGGTCTCCTGCATTGCAGCTAGATTCTTTACCATTTGAGCCACCAGGGAAGCCCAGGCCTTGGCATCCACCATCTCATTAAATCCCTAACAGGTCAGTTCAGTTCAGTTGCTCAGTTGCGTCCGACTCTTTGTGACCCAATGGACTGCAGCATGCCAGGCCTACCTATCCATCATCATCTCCCGGAGTTTACTCAAACTCATGTCCATTGAGTTGGTGATGCCACCCAACCATCTCATCCTCTGTCCTCCCCTTCTCCCTCTTTCAATCTTTCCCAGCATCAGGGTCTTTTCAGATGAGTCAGTTCTTCATATCAGGTAGCCAAAGTATTGGAGTTTCAGCTTCAGCATCAGTCCTTCCAAAGAATATTCAGGACTGATTTCCTTTAGGTTGGACTGGTTTGATCTCCTTGCAGTCCAAGGGTCTCTCAAGAGTCTTCTCCAAAACCACAGTTCAAAGCATCAATACTTCAGTGCTCAGCTTTCTTTATAGTCCAACTCTCACATCCATACATGACCACTGGAAAAACCATAGCCTTGACTAGACGGACCTTTGATGGCAAAGTAATGTCTCTGCTTTTTAATATGCTGTCTAGGTTGGTCATAACTTTTCTTCCAAGGAGTAAGCGTCTTTTAATTTCATGGCTGCAGTCATCATCTGCAGAGACTTTGGAGCCCCCCAAAATAAAGTCTGCCAGTGTTTCCACTGTTTTCCCATCTGTTTTCCATGAAGTGATGGGACCGGATGCCATGATCTTAGTTTTCTGAATGTTGAGTTTGTTTTTTTTTTTAATTTAAATTTATTTATTTTAATTGGAGGCTAGTTACTTTACAATATTGTATTGGTTTTGCCATACATCAACATGAATCTGCCATGGGTGTACATGTGTTCCCCATCCTGAACCCCCCACCCACCTCCCTCCCCATACCATCCCTCTGGGTCATCCCAGTGCACCGACCTCAAGCATCCTGTATCCTGCGTCGAACCTGGACTGGCAATTCATTCCTTATATGATACTATACATGTTTCAATGCCATTCTCCCAAATTTAGTTCTTCTTCACTTTCTGCCATAAAATCCCTATCACCTCCTTGCAAACAGTTACTGCTATTGTTCCTGTTCTCTATCTGAGAAAACTGACTCTTGGGAAGGGTGACTCCCTGACTCACAGCCACACAAGCTGCTGAATGCTGGGACTGGAATTTGAGCACAATTCTGTCTGCTCTCAAGGCCTGAGCTTTTCTGTATTATGCTGCATCTGAGGAAAAGTAGGTACCAAGGAAGATAGTGGTTTAAGAAAAGCCCGGGACTGGTTTTTAGGAGTGCCAAGGACCTTTCCTGAGGCTGGTGACCACCTCTGTTAGATCTGGGAGGCATTGCTTGTAACTTCTGCTAGTACCATTATGAATTATCCTATTGTCAGAATGATCACTTTACAGAAATCTTCTTGCAGAGCTGTTGGGGTGGGAGACTGAAGGGGTCGCTGGCTTTGTGGCTCTCCACCCCAGGGCTCAGAAAAAGGGTTTCAGTGATCAAATACTTAGTCTTTCTGTAAGCTCTCTGTTACTGGTGTAACTAAGCCCGCCTCTTCCAGGTTAAGTGCCGGAAGCAGGTATTAGAAAGTGGAACCACATGGTGGCCCAAGTGGTTATTGAGAAATTCACCTGTTATCACCCTCTTCCTGTAACTTACTGGTAGAGGAACTGTAGAAACTTGTGGGAATTAGGTAGAAAAGTACATGGGGTTTTGTGAGGACAAGGACATAAGCTATAATGAACAATGGATTTCAGCTACCTGGTGGCAGGGAGTGCTGGCTTTACAGTGGGATCTTGACTCAGTCTTGCCAGCTCTTTCTCAAGTCGCTTAGTAAGGGTAAAGGATTGGCTACAGATTCCTTGATGTTCTTTATAATATGATTCTACATTTTAGAAGCAGAAGGACAAAAAAGTAAGATTCTACTTCTTAAATATCTGATCCTGTGGAAATTAACTTAATTTGAAACTTTAAACAAAATATCTCACTTCACAGCCCGAAATGGAAATAATAGAATGATAACTGTCCACATGACAAATACTTTTAGGCACATTTCAAGTCATAGATTTCCTGAAAAAGAGTGAGGAGAAAATAGTGAATCATGCACAGATTTTTGTAAGTTCATAGTTAGTGGGGGGAAACATCTTTTACCAATAAACCTTAGAATGTTTAAGAAATGAAGTATAAAATTGGTTTGAGGGTTTTATTCATTTGTTTTGCTCCTTTCAGTCAGCTCGCAATTTGCATGTGAGCTACTTACAGAAGAAATGTGTTACCACTCTTTATTTAATGAAGGCTTATTGAGCCCTTGTTCCTTGTTGGACTCTGCTGGACAAGAATGCAGGGTGAAAAAGATGGTGAGGGCCTGACTTCTTGGAGCTCACACTGAATGTGGTGAGTCTAACTTTAGCACACATCTGAATATCCGGAAGGGTCGGAGATGGAGCCTGAAAATTTGCATTTCTAGGTGATATTTTCAGGTGATGCTGATGCTGCTAGTCCAGGGACCACACTTGGAGGACCACTGTTCCCTGGAAGATGGAAAGCTGATTCAAGTAAAGTCAAGCGAAAGTGTTAGTTGTTCAGTCGTGTCTGACTCTTTGTGACATCATAGGCTGTAGCCTACCAGGCTCCTCTGTCCATGGAATTCTCCAGGCAAGAATACTGGAGTGAGATTCCAGGGGATCTTCCCAACTCAGGGATCAAACCCAGGTCTCCTGCATTGCAGGCAGATTCTTTACCATCCAAGCCACCAATTCGAGTAAACATATAAGTAAAATACCAGG
Source organism: Bos indicus x Bos taurus (assembly GCF_003369695.1). Taxonomy (NCBI): domain Eukaryota; kingdom Metazoa; phylum Chordata; class Mammalia; order Artiodactyla; family Bovidae; genus Bos; species Bos indicus x Bos taurus. Next base: position 34,957,598 of record NC_040095.1, read on the forward strand.
TAGTGAGCTCTGAAGGAGGTAAATAAGGAGCTGAGACAGAACATAAGAAGGAAACATCCTCTTTAGATACCAGTCTGGTCTTTGATGAAAGGGAAGGGAAGTCGCTCAGTCGTGTCCAAATCTTCGCGACCCCATGGGCTGCAGCCTACCAGGCTCCTCCGTCCGTGGGATTTTCCAGGCAAGAGTACTGGAATGGGGTACCATCGCCTTCTCCGGGTCTTTGATACAGTAATGTTTAAACTAAAGCCCTGGTTTTCAACCCTGGTTGCACATTGAAATCAGGTGATTACCTTATAAATCATACCTATTCTCAAGGCCCCAGCCTAGAGTGGTTAAATCGAAACCTTAGTGTATAAAGTGGGGCCTGGTGCAGGTTGAGAATTCTGGCACCAAAGATTGAGAATAAGCTGGGCACAGGGAATGTGGCAGTAAAGACCATTTCAGGCACAGGAAATGGCAGGTACAAAAGACAAGAGGTAGGAGAGAGTTTGGATCTGCAAGAATACATGAGGCAGGAGGAGAGGAGAGGGGCAAAGAGGTGGCTTCTAGAAAGAGGCAACTGTCACAATTTGCTGGATTTCCAGGGCCATGACAAGGAATTTGATCGTATTTTGTTCCCCTCTGGCAGCCACTGGAGACTCCCAAGCAAAGGAGTCCGTGTCATTGTCTGATTCACATTTTTGAAAGGAGGGTTTTTTCTGAACTGATGCACATCCTTTCCAGATGTCCTTGACCATGATAGGGGGCTTCATTAATTCAACTTTTCGAATTGACTTCAAAAAGTCAATACTGACTTTTTCTCCCTCATACTTTAAAACCGTGAGCCTCAGATTTAAACACAGCCAAGAGTTTAAATTGTGAAGGATTTCTGAGGGGAATTAGTTTTTGATCCCATAAATAATTTGAGGGGCTACAATGGAGGCTCAGTTGAGAGCTGGTATCCCAGGCTAATTAGAGTATGAAATCTGAGCTATAAGAATCCCTCTGGGAACTAGGTTTCCTACCCAGTTCTTTCATGGAGGGGGAGAGCAGTGGTTCTTGTCTTTATCATGTAAGTTGGAGGGGGTCAGTCACAGTTCTGAATGATAGGCTACTGTTCCCCAAATAGAAGTCCACATACCTCCACACACTCCCTTCACATGCACACCTACTCTCTACTCTTGATCTGTATATCCTCTGCTTCTGCAAAACGGACTACCTCCCTTTTGCTGCAAGATCTGTACCAACGTGTTTAAAAAAAAAAAAAAAACTCCTCTGTTATGACAAGCAAGTTTTGAGCCAAGATTGAAAAGTTCAAATTATATGAGATCTCATTCATCACAGGTCAATGCACGGAGGAGGAAATGAGAGGCACTTTAGAGCACATTTGTGTAGACACTAAATGCTCAGCAGCCTTGCTCTTGAAGCAAATGGGTGGGGGCTCCAGCTCCAGGTTTGGTAACTTCAATATAATATCACTTCCCTAATTCTTAGAGATGCATTTCATCTGCCCTTTCTTTCCTCCTGTACCCTTCTCTTCTTAAAATACTGTAGCATGTTAGGAAACAGCGTGACAAATGTTCGCATACTCACACCCAGAGTTCATGCATATTATTGTACCATTTTGTCATATTATTGCCATTTTGCCAACTTTTCAAAAAGTAAAAAAGGCAAAGTTGAAGCGCTCATTTTACCCTCCCCAGTTCCATGCCCCTCCCTCTACAGGTAGAGAAATGTCAGCTCTGAGAGTGACACCTCACCTTCCCTAACATGTTTTTATATTTTTATTTAATCTGCCTGTATCCATAAGATACCATATAAGAGTGATTGCCCACTTTGCTTTTCTATGATTTCTGCATTTGCATTCTTTTATCTTGACATTGGTATGTTTTCAGTATATATGCATTTGGACACATGCAGCTCTAGTTCCACCTATTTTATTTCTGTGTAATTATATTATTTATTTAGTCATCTATTATCCGATGTTGAATTTGTTGTCATTATTTTCCATCTCAAACAGTACTAGAATAAATATTCTTTTGCATAAGGAATCTGGGCACCTTTAAATTTACTGAATTTAGCAAACTTTTCTCTGAAATCATTGTAACAATTTATCTCTTGCTCATCTTTTATGAGATTTCCCATTTCTCTACATCATCCCTAAAACTTGGTATTGCCAGATTTACTGATAGAGTTTTGAGAATTTATTATTATAGGCAAAACTTTATTCATTAAAATTTTTTTAAATGAACTGTACTTGATTTACAATACTGCTGTTTCAGGTGTGCAGCACAGTGATATATCTATATATATTCTTTTTCAGATTGTTTTACATTATAGGTCATCTCAAGATACTGAGTATAGTTCCCTGTGCTATATGGTAAATCCTTATTGTCTATCAATTTTATACATCGTGGTGTATATCTGTTCATCCCAAACTCCTGGTTTATTTCTTCCCCTCCTTTCCCCTTATGGTAACCATAAGTTTGCTTTCTATGTAAATAAGTTGATTTGCATTATTTTTCTCGATTTTTTAGATTTCACATGTAAATTACATCACATAATAATTGTCTTTCTTTCGCTGACTTTCTTCACTTAGTATAATAATCTCTAGGTCCATCCATGTTGCTGTAAATGGCATTGTTTAATTCTTTTTTTGTTACTGAGTAACATTCTATTAAATATAAATATAGATACAAATATATCACATCTTCATTGTTGACTCATCTGTCCATGGACATTTATGCTGTTCCCATGTCTTGGCTATTGCAAATAGTGCTACTATGAACGTTGGTTTTTATGCATGCTTTTTTAATTAGAGTTTTTGTCTTTTCTGGATATTTGCCCAGGAATGGGGCTGCTGGACGATATGGTAACTCTATTTTTAGTTTTTAAATAAAACTCCATACTGTTTTTCATAGTAGCAGCACCAACAGTGTAGGAGGGCTCCCTTTTCTCCACACCCTTTCCAGCATGCTTTCTGTGTAGACACTTTTTCTTTCTGTTTGTTTATGTACCTTGGCTGTGCTCTGTCGTTGTTGCTATGCGCAGGCTTTCTCCAATTGTGGTGCACATACCTCTCTAGCTGTGTCTCTCAGGCTTAGTTGTCCTGTGGTATGGGAGATCTTAGATTCCTGACCAGGGATCAAATTTGTGTCTCCTGCATTAGAAGGTAGATTCTCAACCACTGGACCACCAGAGAACTCCCCTGTAGACTTGATGATGGCCATTCTGATCGGTATGAGGTGATTCCTCATCATAGTTTTGATTTGCATTTCTTTAATAATTATTGATATTGAGCATCTTTTCACATGCTTGTTGATCATCTGAATATCTTCTTTGGAGAAATGTCTGTTTAGGCCTTCTGCTCATTTTTGATTAAATTGTTCATTTTTTTATATTGACTTGTATGAGCTGTCTGTATATTCTGGAAACTAGACTCTTGTTGGCATAGCAAAACTCATTTTTGTTTCAATTTTCCTGATTACTACTAAGATGGAACATGTTTTTGTAAGTTTATTGACCATTCAGGTAACCTATTCTATAAATTCTCCTCATGTGCTTTGTTCATTTCTTATGGATTATCTTTTCATGTTGATTTATAGTAATTCCTTATATATTCTAGGCATTAACTCTATGTCATTTATGAAGGGAACGTGTTAGTCACCCAGTCATGTCCAACTCTTTGCAAACCCATTGACTCACTGTAGCCCACCAGGCTCCTCTGTCCATGGAATTTCCCAGGCAAGAATACTGGAGTAGGTTGCCATTTCCTTCTCCAGGAAATCTTCCCAACCCAGGTGTTGGGTCTCCTGTATTGCAGGCAGATTCTTTACCATCTGAGCCACCAGGGAAGCTCATGTCAGTTACATGCATTGTTAATTTTATGCTTTGAATCTATGGCTTCTTTTTTATTTTATTTTTAGTGTCGCTGTTTTATATGCAAGTTTTAAATCTTAATGCTGTCAAATTTTAAAATAAGTCTATCATTTCTGCTTTGATGTCAGTTTTAAACAGTTATTCCCTACTCTCAAATATTAAAGCTATTTTCCTCACCTTTCCTCTAAATATTTTAAAGATTTTATTTTCACCTTTAGGTCTTTAATAATCAGGTCTTTATAGCTGTGAATGACTGATTGTCAAGTACTATCTAGTTCAGTCTCTTTTTTCACCTACTTCCTTCTGTTGCTTCCTTTGTCGTATGTCCAGTTCCCATATATGTGTGACTCTGTTTCTAAGCTCTTAACTCTCATATATTGTTCGATCTGTATACTTCGTAAAACTCCATATATAGCATTATTCCTCACATCTTACTCTTGGGCTCTGGATTCATATATCTTCTTACCCAAGTACACTAGCTCTTACTTATTGTTTAACAATTTCTACTGCTTTTTAGTATTTCTGTTTTTATTCTCTCAAACACAACAAGAATCTTAATACAATGCAATTACCCATTGAATATAAACTTCCAATCCAATTCCTAGTTCTTAACACTTTTACTTGGAAGAAATGTACTCCACTTTTATCCACATTTAATCAGCCAGAATAAATCGTGTAGTCATGCCTCAGCTAAAAAGGACATAGATGTAGGGAAGTATAATCTTTATGCATTCAGGGTAATGGCAGAGATGGGTACCCATTTGAAAGAAGAATAATATTATATACTACAATGTATATTGAGTTTTGTATGACTAAAAACTGTTTCATTTTAATTTCAATCTTAAATGATAGCTTAGCCATATATAAATATTCTAAATTGATATTACTTTTACTCAACACTTTACAGACTCACCTCATTGACTTCCAGTGTTGCTGAATCATGTGCTATATAAGTCTAACCGTCTTACCCTGTAGGTAAAATTCTGTCATTCCTTTCAAGATGTTTCTTTGTCTTTATGTTTCACAGCTTTACTGTGCTTCATAGACATGTGAACTGATTTTTATTTATCCTTCTTGATACTCAGAGTTGCAAGTTAAAGCAAAGATCTACAATATTTCTGTGACGAGCCAATAGTAAATATTTTAGGCTTTTTAGGTTTTGTGGTCTCTGTTCCAACTATTCAGCTCTATCATTGTAGCATGAAAGCAGCTGAAGACAATTCATAAACAAATGGCTGTGGCTGCATTCCAATAAAACTTTATTCACAAACACTGGTGGCAGGCTGGCTTTGGTCCATGGGCTATAGTTGTCAACCCCTGATGTAAAGCCTAATGATTTTCTTTAACTCTATAAGATTCTAAGCTATTACTTCTTCAAAAACTATTACTCTATCATTTCCTCCTTCCTAGATTGTTTTTTTCTCTAGCATCCCTGTTACTCTAGTGAAAGCTGGATAGATTCAATCTATCCTATGTGATTATAATGGCTCTTTCACATTTTTTTATCTCAATGCCTCTGTGATCAGTTTATCAACTTCATCTTCCCATTCACTTCATCTATGTCTAGAGTGACCAACAGTCTCAGTTTGCCCAGCACTTTTCCAATTTTAGCACTGAAGTCCCATGTCCCAGAAACTTCTCAGTCCCAGACAGACCAAGATACGTGTTCACCTTACCTGTGTCCAAGCCATAGTTCATCCCATATACTGAATTTATGTTTCAATGATTAAGTTTTTATTTCTAATTTTTAAAATTGGTTCTTTTTGGTAATCACCTGTTCTTATCTAATGTCTGCCCATTTTTGTTTCAAGTATTGTCATACTCTCCTACAGATATTATTCATTTATTTTTTTACTTGATGTATCCTTAAGGTCACTTTCAGATTGTCCTATTATTTTAGCTTAAGTTGAGGCAAATCCATCTTTCAGTTGTTGATTTTGTTGGGTTTTGATTTGTTTATAGTCTTCTTTCTGTATTTTGGAGCTATGTGGTAGCCCATTTGAGATGGTTCTGTTGGTAGATTGCTTAGTTCTTGTTATTTGCTGTCTCCAATGTTGTGCTTACTTCTACTTCCTGAGGTTCCTCCAGCCCAGAAACAGGTCTATATTGATAGCTGATTCAGGCCCCCAATAATTTTGCACATTTAGTATATTCCTTACTAAGTCAACTGGCACCTTGGCCCAGATTCTGGTTCTAGGACTGTGTCTAGCCCAGCATCTCTCCACTTTAGCAATGTTGTACATTGCAGGAGGTTTAGCAGCATCTCCGGTCCCAGCCCTCTAGCCAGTAGCACCTCTGTCCCCCTCATTGTGACAACACAAAGCATTTCCAGATATTACAAAATGTGCTTCCTCGTCCCCTTACCAACTTCACATCCCCAGTTGAGAACTGCTGGTCTATCCTCAGGCAGTTCTTAGCGTTGATCATTTGGTCATCTTTCATGGCACTGAGGATGGGAAAAAGCATATCTGTCCCCTTGGTTTCAGAGATCAGCCATAGCTCAGATTCTCAGATTACCTGTAAGAGATGAATCAATAAATACTTCTGTACCCTAAACCAACAGCCCACCTGACTACCCCTCCAGTCTTGCTCTCACTCAGTTCTATTCTGTTTCTGATACAGAAAAGAGCATTTCTTCTTGAGGGTTGCTATTGTTGAATTTTCTCATTTCATATTCTGTCATTGACATGTGGTTAGGCCAGTAATTCCTCTTCTCTATCTCATGTCCCTCATTTCCCTTTAGTGTCATATCTTTCCTTTTTCTTTTCTCTCTCATCCTCAATCAATGTTATTGTGTAAATCAACAAACTAGAGGAAATGTGTCAGCATCAGGGTTGATGAGATACTTGAAGAATTAGTCCAGTTTCTTCTAGGTCTCTATTACCACCCTTATCCCTGTCCCAACTTATTAAGACAGTATTTTTCAAAATGTGGTCATTAAACCAGCAACATAACTTCATTGAACTGGATCCTTAACGAAAATTCTTGGGCTCCACCCAAGACTGACTGAATATGTTCTGGGAGTTGGACCCAGCCACTTGTACATTAAACACACCCTCCACGTGATGCTGATGCCTGCTCAAATGTGAGATTCCCTATAATAAGATGGCTAGAAACTTGAACCAGTAGCTCTCAACCTGGTAGCACATTGGAACTGGCTGTTTAACTTTCAAATATACCATTGCCTGAGCCCCACCTCCAGAGATACTGATTCAGCTGGTCTGATCTGGGGCTCAGGTACTTTTTTCTTGTAAGCTCCCCCAAAAGATTCAAACATCCAAAGTTTGCTTTAGTTATTTGTTTACTGCTTAACCCATTTTGATGATCATGTACACCAAGTCTAACCCAGTATAACAGGAACCCTAAGTGAAAAATGGTAAATTTTTAGTGAATAGAGTTTAAAGTGAATGTGGTTTGGGGTTGGACTTCCTGGATTTGAATCTCAGTGCTGCCCATTTTCAGCCATGCAATTTTGATCAGTTTATCCTCTCTGTGCCTAAGTTTCCCTGTGTGTAAAAAGAGATGAATAACTACCTACTACTTATTAAGGTTGTTATAAGGCTTATGTAGTTTTACATATGAATAGAGTAATGCCTGTTGCATAACAAAAGCTATACAAAATTTTTCTAAAACGATTATCTGTCTCATAAGTAAAATGTACAAAGAACTTGCAAAACAAAATTCAGTCAAAATAAGTGTTTTGAGAATGGGAATTTTAAAAGCATTCAAATTTTTTTCTCCTTTTTTTCATATTAGGATCTTTTACTTTATATGACTAATTTCCCCAAAAAACTACTATATGCTCTTTAAAATATTAATTCAGTAAAAACTAATTTTATTAACATTTTTCAGAATTTTACTATATACCTTTTATTTTTTTTTTTTTTTTTTTTTTTTTTTTAATTTTATTTTATTTTTAAACTTTACATAATTGTATTAGTTTTGACAAATATCAAAATGAATCCACCACAGGTATACATGTGTTCCCCATCCTGAACCCTCCTCCCTCCTCCCTCCCCATACCATCCCTCTGGGTCGTCCCAGTGCACTAGCCCCAAGCATCCAGTATCGTGGATCGAACCTGGACTGGCAACTAGTTTCTTACATGATATTTTACATGTTACAATGTCATTCTCCCAAATCTTCCCACCCTCTCCCTCTCCCACAGAGTCCATAAGACTGTTCTATACATCAGTGTCTCTTTTGCTGTCTCGTACACAGGGTAGAATTTTACTATATACCTTTTAAAACCAGCTAGTGGAACTGTAAAACCAGAGCTCAGAATCGCTAGTTTCTAGTCAGATTTTAACTACAAAAACTGATAAGCCAACAATAAATTGAATCCTTATGTAAGTACTGGCAGAGATCAAAAGAAGTTGAAATAAACATCTGCTGAATTTGATCTATGACAGACATTTAGTTGAAAGAATTCATGTGAAATCTAGTAAAAACTCTCTAATGGGAGGTTTAGGAGGCTTAACTTACATTAATACATTTTGGTTTGTCAGTGTACAGGCATACTCCAAAAGAACTACTGGCAATTTTATTCATTATAACTTTGAAAGTAGTTGAGTTGACTTTATCACAAAAGGACATTCACCCGAAAGAACCTAATTTTATCACATGTACTCACAACTGCATGAGACAGCATTTCAGGCCTGGGTGGATTCTGTTTTTTTTTTTTTTTAATAGCAGAACTAGCTATCCCAACACAGTAAGGCTGAGATACACACTGTCTAATAATTAGTTCCCTAAGGGATGGGGTTGGGGGAGGGGTGAGTTTCCAAACTATCTGTCCTTAATTATCAAGCATACAAAGGAAAGACTGTGAAGGCGGATTTGTTGTACCTTCTGATTTCTAAGCAAAGTCCACCTGTAGCTACTGCACAAATGAAAAGTAGATGGTTTCAATTCTCCATAGATGTAAAAGTTAGCTAACCTGAGCAAACATTGATTGAATTTGATAAGCAGGGCAAGGAGAGAGGAAGTTTCAGAAAGCAGGCGAAATAACCACATCTAGGTGGCTAATGGGCATGAAAAAGCAGACATAATATCTATACATCCTGACCCTCCTACATTCCCTTTTTCTCCGCTTCCACACAGTAACTCCTGCTATTTAATTTGCAAGCCACACAGACCAAAAAGAAAGGGAAAAAGAAATCTGCAGGCACATTCCTGAGAAATGACGCTACATTTACCCTTTGATCAGTGAGAAAACTGGTTGTTCTCTTCTGGTTCATTACGGACACACGGACAGGTAGTTAATCCACCAGAGATGAAGGAATATTCCCTTTTTGGGCAAGCAATGTGGAAAAACTAGAAATATATCACATCTTTACATTTGCAATATGTGTGCTACTGTTTGCACTGTTAAGATCTGTATTTAACTGTAGCTATAAAGTCTGCATCTGTAAGTAATTTTAATTAAAGGAAGATTCTACTTAACAGTGTACTCTTTCAGTTATTCTAACAAATGTGTTTCTTTAAGTGTGCTAGACCCACAGAGGAGACAAAAAGAGCTGTGGTTAAAATGCCCGGCCGTTAGAACCGTAGGCTGAGGCTGGGAGTCTTGCCCCAGGGTCAGTTCTGTTTTCTCAAGCTCCCTGGGTAGTTCTGTTTCTCCTTGTGGCTTCCCCACAGAGAGTCTCCATTACTAAATCCACTGGATTATTTTACAGGAGACACCCACTTTTTAAGCTACCTGCTTAATTCCTGGAAACATTGGAGTTGGTGAGCCCAGATCAGATAGTTTCCTTTCTGGCTTTAATATTCTAGGAGTTGAATAAATTCCATAGTTCTGGGTATATAGAATCAGGGTAAAGTTTGGTAAATGGTCTTCTGGGTAAGCAGCTGATACGGGATGTGTTTGGCTTGGAAGCGGTATCTAGATAAGGGAAGTGCGATCAGATTTCAGTGCATAACAACCAGCTGAAAGTTCTGGACTAGTGTGTGTGTGTGTACAGAGGAAACTGGTGAGTGGTTAAAATTTACTATCAAAGAGGGTATTGATGTCTGCAACTCACTTTGAAATGCATCCAAAAAAAAAAGATGAATGGATAAATAAATAGAAAGCAAAAACAAGAGTGGAAAAATGCTAACAAATGTAGACTCTGAGGAGAGGGGGTGTATTTTGGTATTCACTTTCAAAAAACTTTCAGATATGCTTGTAATATTTCATAAGAAAAAGTGGGGTAAAAAGTTTAAGTGTCAAATAGACTGAGCAAACAGAGCTGGGAATTTTAGTACAATACTCCATGTCCTATATTCTTAACCAGTGTGTTTATTTATACAGCTTCCATTTATCTACTGAGATATCAGCAGAAAGTATTTTCCCCTGTAAATGTATATAGCCTTATTGTTCTCCCCCTTATAAAAATGATATGCATGATGATAAATATTTTTTTAAAATATGAGAAAGTAAAATGTACAGACAGTAATAGTTTCACTATCTGAAGAAAATCACAGTTAACATTTTAGTAATAATTTTTCAAGACATACCACTAGAGAATGTTTAAGATCTTCTATATATGCCTCTTGTAGCTAAGCTGTTGCTGCTGCTGCTGCTAAGTCACTTCAGTCGTGTCCGACTCTATGCGACCCCATAGACGGCAGCCCACCAGGCTCCTCCGTCCATGGGATTCTCCAGGCAAGAGTGCTGGAGTGGGGTGCCATTGCTGTCTCCATTTTCTTCTCTGCCCACCCAGTTCTGACCCTTCCTTTAATGCATGGCTCTAATTTTTTTCCTTTGAGAAACCTTCCACTTTTCACTCTTGCCCCACTCTTACACCCCCTTGACTTGCCATGTCCTACCTTCAGCATTTCTCTTGTCAATGCCTTGAAATTCTCATCAAGCACCTCTAATATCCAAATGCATTTTCTCCCAATTATTCTGTATCCTACCATGCTATCTTGCATACCCCAAGCTGCCAATACATGTTTGCTGTCAGACTCATAATTTTACTGGAGCTTAATCTGATTAAGGCAAACTGTCCTCCTGATTTAATGAGTAACTTTGTAGTTTAAAACAAAATTCTCACTTGATTCAAAAATAAGGATAACTGTGCCAATCCATTTCAGCTAAATCATGGAAAACACAGAGATTATAACACATAGAATTATTTCAGAAAACATAAGCCAACCTCTCTGCAAGTTTTATCTTAGATTTTGTCATTGACATTTCCCAAGGGCTTAAAATGAATGATTGGTACAGTCTCTAACAGAGCAGGGGAAGGTTCAGGCACCCTAGATGGGTATTGGCAGTTTTTATGGCTATTTTTATTTCATGGAAATAAAACTAGATTTTTGATTCTTTAAGAGCAAAAAGAAATATTCTTTTCTCATATTTGAAAATTGTCTTTAGTAAATCTACTTCAAGGAGTTTCCTTGAGTTCACCTTTTTGCATTGTAAATTTTTAAATGGTTTCCCATTTTATAGAAACATCTTAATCCTATTAAAAACTTTCAGGGAATCTCAAATAATAGATTAATAGGCTAGATAATCTGGGTGATAAAAAGTATACTTTTCTTTAAAACTATAAAAACAGATTTTTTTTCTATCTCCCTCCTTTTCGTATAGCACTGTCCTGAGCTATATGGATATTTGAATCACTTAAGGAACATAATAACAATGGCTAACATTTTACTAAGTGCTTCCTATATACCAGACAGTGGTATGTTTTAAAATATCAGTTCAGTAAATTCTTACAATTCTGTGAGATATACTACTTTACCCCGTTTTATGGATCTGGAAACCAAAGGCTAAATAACTCACAACCAGTAAATGAGTGGTAGAACTAAGGTCCAAACCCAGACTTTCTCCAGAGCCTGTGCTTGAGCCATTCCACTTGGCTGACTCTAGACGACAAAGAAATGGCACTAGAACAGCCTAGAGGTAGAGCATGATGGAACTCACTGTTTCATGAATTAAAATGTTTATCTTTCTCTAGGTGGGTGTTACTCGGTTAGTATCAGATTACTAGTTAACTGCTAAATGGATGTTGTGAGCCCTTCTTTTAAGACATATGCTTTAACCTTCTATTAAAAAATGCTTTAACCTTTTATGAAAAACATCAAGTTGACTTCTGCTTCCTTCCCTCTTCTGTGCACAACAGATTTTTTTTTTTCTTTTTGTGTCTGTTAAGCAAAATATATTAAAGCAAATTTGAAAAGAGAAATAATCCACAGTCAAAACTATTTCCCTCATGTTGTATGACCATTCATTCTTTATCTACAAGTAAATATATAAATATTCTAATATAATTCTCATAGCTTTTTTTCACCTAAGGTTAATTCATGAGCATTCTTTCATGCTATTACCTGCTGCTCATAGTTCTTTTAATGATTTAAGTTAAGATATCATAATTTACTTAGACATTTTATTTACTGCCGGGATTTTTCCAATTAGAAAACTGTAATAAACCTTTTCTTACATATAATAATGTTGGTTATTTTCTTAATTTGGATGATTTCCTTAAAGTCATAAAGGTAATTTAAAAAATTAATTTTTTGGTAGTTTATGGATATAGAAACACTGAAAGAATAAGAGTCTTTATTTTTTCACGTTAATTACTTAATAGTAAGACAATATTAAAGAACCATTTTAAATAAATTTTCCTTAGTTGCTGTTGAACACTTTCAATTACATTAGATTACTATTTCCTCTCACAGAGGATTTATGGGTGTACAGGGAGTGAGGGGCTATCTATTGACATTTAATGATATCTTCATATTTAAATTCTTAATTTAGAATATATTAAATTTTGATCACATTTGTGCAAATAATTTATATATTTTGTATTCTATTTATTTTATTGCTGTTGTCCTTTGTCACATGGCAGGTTTATCTCCTTTATGACCTGGTCTCCTCTGCTGTAAATTCTCTAGAAGTCAACAACTTTCTGGATAAAAACTGTAATCGATACTCGGCTGATTTTCCTTTTAACTCTACTCTCTATTTTCAATCTACTATGGAGAAGGCAATGGCACCCCACTCCAGTACTCTTGCCTGGAAAATCTCATGGATGGAGGAGCCTAGTGGGCTGTAGTCCATGGGGTCGCTAGGAGTCAGACATGACTGAGCGACTTCACTTTCACTTTTCACTTTCATGCATTGGAGAAGGAAATGGCAACCCACTCCAGTGTTCTTGCCTGGAGAATCCCAGGGACGGGGGAGCCTGGTGGGCTGCCGTCTGTGGGGTCGCACAGAGTCGGACACGACTGAAGCGACTTAGCAGCAGCATGACTTAGAGATGAAATTCAGTGTGAAGTTAAAATAATATTTATGTGGATATTCTATTTCCCTGTTTTTGTTATTTTTAGGTATCGCATATTATGGCTTTCTTTTGAGCCATCTATATCTATGCTTGTATTATTATACCTTTTCAATTATTATTGTATAATATATTCTGATATCTAATAGAGCTAATCTCCTTCACACCCTCCATCATTGCTCTTTTGTCACAGTATTCATTGATGTTTATACCCATGTATTTTTCTAAGTAAAGTTTATAATTAAGTTCTTCAAACATTACTGTTGTGATTCTGTCACTCTTTCAGTATCAAAAAAAAAAAAATAGTGTACAGTATAAAGCTTTCCTTTTCAATGTAGTTCTGTATAGAGTTCAATTTGCTTTTTATATATCACACTTTAGAGATGTTCTTGTCTATTCAAGTGGCCCCACATATTCTCAGAATGACTTTTCAGTTCAGGGCAGAGTCTTGCCAAAGAATAGAGAGCAGTCTGAACAGAGAATAAAGTTAGCCTTCAGTAAAACTCTAGTGCTAGATAAAACTGTACTCCAGGGACTTCCCTGGTGATCCAGTGGTTAGGACTCAGCACTTCCACTGCAGGGGGCATGGGTTCCATCTTCGGTCAAGGAACTAAGATCCTGCAAGCTGCCTAACGCAACCTAAAAAAAATGATGAAACTGTATTTCCGTCTACCCTGTGAGCCAACTAGTCACTGGTGATGAAGAGGCTCCTTCTTTTATTTGTGTTGTTGTTGTTATTATTATCGTATTATCGTCATTTCACTTCACTTTTCCCTTGCTGAGAGGTAAAAGTCATTTAAAGCAAAGAGAAATGTGTGTTCCTTAGATTTTCATGCTCTTTAAAGCAATTCCTTCAGGAACAAATACCAACTCTTATTCTCTCATGAAATACTCTTAAAAACCACAAGCATGTTTTTGTCAGTTTTTCCATATTTTAAGACAAAATTTTAAACAACAAATCATGCAAAGCTTGAGTGAGTTATATTCATCCACTAGGCATGTAAAATATTTTCCTAATATAAACCTCTTTGAGGTGGCTATAAATCATCATTTGACACTCCTCCATTGGAGGGGTGACTAATTCTTTGACCATTAAATTGTGAAATGGAGCACTCCCAAATCATATGATTCTGTCTTAAAACTGTTATTTCATTTTTTAATTATTATTATATGTACCAAGTGTTTATTACATAAAACTCCAGGGTCCCTTGTGAACACACACATGCACGCACACACACACGTGCACACACACACACACGAAAACCAAGAACATGAGAAGTCACAGCTATTATCCCACTTAATCATATTTAAAAGGAGTTTCCTTATTATTGGGGGTAATAAGAAATAAGATATATTGGATTGGGATTTTCCCATAACATCTTATGGAAAAACCGAAATGAATTTTTTGGCCAACCTAATATATCTTATTTCTGAAATCTATTCTGGAAAGCACTCGAAAAATGACTCCCTAGTTGCCAAACGTAATGGAATCTTTTTAATCTTCTCAATAGCACTTGAAAGTCTTCCCTTGATTTCTGCAATACCATCCTTCCCTGGTTTTCCTCCCTGTGCCAGTAACAATTCCTTCTCAATTCCCTTTGAACATGTCTTCCATTTTGGTAACACTCAAGGTACCATCATTTGCAAGCACTCTGCCTGCCCTACCTCCTGGGTATTTTCTGTCACTTTCAAAGCTTCGGCTACTACCCTCTGCTAATGACTCACATGTGTGGCATCTCAAATGCCACCTGACCCAGTCTGAAGTCATCACCTTTCCCCAAATCTGTTCTTCTTCTTATATTGTATTATTTGGTGCAGCCAAGATGATGTACAACCAACTACTTAACCACCCCGCCTTATATTTCTATGTTATTTAATATCTCTCCGTTGCCACCTAACTTAAAAGCACATGCACATTCCCTTGTCTCCAACCATAGTCCATAGGCTGCATTCGGAATTCAGGCCCTTATCCTTTTGGACCGGACTATTAGTCTTACATCTCACACTCCTTAAATCCTTCTTTACTCTGCTACTAGAATGGTTGTTCTAAAGCACACATCTAATTATGCAACTCTCTGGCTTCAAACCCTTCAGGGGGTTTCCTAATGCCGTAGTGCAGGGTCAGCAATCTGTGGTCTGTGGGCTGAATACAGCCCATTGTCAGTTTTCACAAATCAAGTGTTATTGGACCATGGTCACACTCGTTCATTTCTCTATTGACTGTGGTTGATCTCAGGCGACAACAGTAGAGTTATACAGTTTCAACAAATACGATGTGGTCCCGGGAGCCAATAATATTTACAATCTGGCACTTGACAGAAAATTTTGCTCATGCCTAACCCAGTGGGTACAGACTGAACTCTGAGATATGACACGTGAGACCTCCATCTTTTCCCTGCAATCCCTACCTCCAGGCTTAGCTCTTGCCACACACCCCTTAAAACTGACCCTCCAGCAGTGCCCGTCTGCTTTGTTTCCCAGCACTGAAAGTAGACATTTCTGCAGTGATGGAGACATTTCTGCGGTGATGGCAGGTGTGCCTGCACTCTCCAATGTGATAGCCACTAGCCACGTGTGGGTATTGAGTGCTTCAAATGTGGCTAGGGAAACTAAAGAACTAAAGGTTACACTGTATTCCACTGTAATCAATGTAAGTTTAAGCAAAGCCACATGTGACTAGTGTCTACTACGTCAGACGGAGTTATTCCAGACAATGTCACCAGCAATATCTTTGTTCACTGTAACGGGAATATTTAAAATATTTAGAATATCCTATCTGGGAGCCACATTTCAACAGTGAATTAAGGCTCACCTTTTCTGAGGAGGCTTTTCTGACTTCTAAGCCCTGGTCTCTTCACAAAGAACTGAGGGTTTGTACTGTGTCCTCATTTATTCATATGATCAGGAAAAAAAAAATTCTTAACTCTAATCTATCTCCCCTAACCAGAGTAACAGTCCCTGAATGCAGAACCTGGCCCAACTCATCTTTGTCTGCTTAAAAAGCCCTTAATCCAATGGCTAGTGTGTGCCAGAAACCTAATTAATACGGTCAAATAGGTTAATTCCACATTCAAACTTCTTTTTCCACATGCCAGTCTCTTTTCTTCATTGAGAGCTCTTTGACAAATGAAGAGTGGCTGCTTGTACAAAGTGCTAAAATATCCTAGTAACCCCTCCCCCCTCCATGACATGTTGACTTCTTTCTGGGAAAAATAGCTGATTACAATCCCCTCAGCCACCTGACTTTGTTTACACATTTTAAAGTTCACTTTCATAATAGCATCTTTGAGACTTAGAGTCAGAAATGCCACATTCTTCTAAAAGTAGTAATGAACAATCCATGACCATTCCACCAACCTACTTGTTTGACCTCTATGAAATCTGTTCGTTGGGCCTTTTTTGAGAACATACTGGTTACTTGTGGCTTCTGTGACCCCTTAGCTACTGTAGCTAACTGGTTTTTTATTTACTCGTAGCAAATTTTAACATGATCTAAACTAAGGATGTCAAGGAACTCTAGAGTTTGAGTTTTCTACCAGTGTGAGCCCAGTGTGCTGAGTTGTGCGTGTGACACAAATGACAATCACATTCAACAGTCCTTAAAAGGAGCAGCCAAAAAATGTCAGTGTCGGTTCTGAGAGTTTTGGAGAAAGTAGCCCAGACAGGTGGATTTCAAAGTCAGCCAAAAATCTACAACTCCACACATTCGCAGGGTTCAGAATATCAAAGCAAAGCTTCCATACACTTCCTTTTGAAGCTCCACCATAAATACTGATAATTTTAGGAACTCCTTTTGGCTTGTGTAGAATTAAGAACGCTTTAAGACAAATTACTTCAAGGTGCTTTACACTTTCTCAACACTGACGTGTTTTCATTTGTTGAGTTTTAAAATCAGAAGATTTTAATCCATTTCAAATGGTTTTTAAGGTTCTACTATCTTTTTTATAGTCTAATGTCTTATCCCCGTAGGATCAAGAATATAGGGAAAAAGGATAAAGTAATGCATGATGAGGGCGCGGTTTGTTTAGCAGATCGCTTCTCTTTTTATCCTCTCACCAAGTAGTCAGTGTTGCCCATACGCGCTCCTAGGAATCGTCTGCGTCCTGGATCAGCACAGTGAATGGTCTCCAGGGCCAGACAGTCTGTGTACAAATCCAAGTGTTACCTTCTGCTACCTCCTTCCCCTTTTGCAAACTGCTTCACCCTCAATGGTCCAGTTTCACCTTCTGTAAAATAGTGGCAAGGACAGCCTTCCCTGTGGATGCCAGTGAACATCAAATGAGCCAACACCGCAAAAGCACTTAGCACTGAGCCTACCCCAGAATGGGCGCTTATGGGACGTTTTATATTTTGTCTTGTTTAAAATGCTTCAAACCTCAAATGCAAATACTTTCACAACCTTAAAGTCAGAAAGTTCTTGATTCCCTTCAAAATGGTTTTGAAGGTTCAAAATTCTTATTAAAAAGATCAGTATCATACTTTCCAATAATGCTCAGAAACAGCTGGGATTTCTTGGGGGATGTGGAAGACAGAACCAAATATTATCAGTGAACTTGAGTAGGAGGCTTTGAGTTTTAGAAAATGAATTATTGCCATGGCATGTTTCTACTTGACTCCTGATCTACCCAGAGAGTGGCCACAGAGAAGGGACCCCCTTAAACAGGAACAGTTTTCCTCCTACTACACAGGAGCTACCAAAGAGGTATGCTTTGGCTACTTCTAAGTTGCCAGACCAAATTCCCAAAACCTCAGAAAAGGGACGATAGTCTCTCTGAAAAAATATAGAAAAGTACACCCAGAGCTTAGAAGAGGACACATTGCTAGTGGATCAAACTTTCAAATGTTTCTAAGTACTCTTTGAGACCCTATGGACTGTAGCGCACCAGGCTTCTCTGTCTATGGGATTTTCCAGGCAAGAATACTGCGGTGGGTCGCCATTTCCTCTCCAGGGGATCTTCCCGACCCAAGGATCAAACTCAGGTCTCCTGCAGGCAGACTCTACTATCTGAGCCACCAGGGAATCCCAAGAACAAACTTTACTAAAAGCACAGTATGACTCTAGCATATGTGATACATGCTAAGTCACTTCAGTCATGTCCAGCTCTTTGTGACCCTAAGGACTATAGCCCTCCAGGCTCCTCTGTCCAAGGGATTCTCCAGACAATGGAGAATGGAGTGGGTTTGCCATTCCCTTCTCCAGAGGATCTTTCCAACCCAGGGATTGAACCTGGGTCTCCTGCATTGCAGGCAGATTCTTTACCATCTTAGCCACCAGGGAAACCCCTGTAGCATCTTCTTAATAGACAAATAATATTCCCTTATCTCGATAATACTATATGTTGTTTAACCTTTTCCCTCTATATGGATTTTGAATTTTATGTTTTTCACTATTTTTAACTCTCAGAACAATTGCTTGTATGACATAAGAGAGGAAACAAGTGAAAAGAGTATGTGGACAGTGTAACCTGGAGCTCTCCAAGGAGGAAATGATATTTTGTGTGACAGGAACTTAGCAGGGTTAGAATATTGATGTGGAAAAATTGCCTGATCATTTGAAGTTATCATTATGATAAAAATGAAATTGGCAGACAACAGACCTAAGCTGATTTGTAATCATACAATTATGTTTATTATATACTATATTCCCACACATTTATTTGGTTATCATACAAGGGGAAAGATAGTTCTTATACTTGGGCTTTTACAAATGACAATTTTGGGGAATTCTCTGGTGGTCCAGTGGTTAGGACTCTGTGCTCTCACTGTCAAGGGTCCAGGTTCAATCCCTAGTCAAGGAACTAAGGATCCCACAAGCCACGCAGCACAGCCAGGAAAGAAAGAAAAATAAAAATGACAGCTTTGTGATTTGGAAGACACAGCGACGTGCTCATGGAACAGTTCTGAGGTTAAGGTCTCTCTTTCCCACAGGAATCCTTTTCCATTTGCCTTTAAGCTTCATCCTTTAATTTAGGGTTTTCTCATGCTTATTCTCTGAGCCACCTGTCCACCCCAAAGAGAGGTACACCGCTGTATTTTTTCTCTGTATATTAGGCATGGACAAAACAAAACAGAGGGGAAAAATGTTTTCTTTATCCCTTTGACATACAGAGTAGCTGTGAAATTTCTAAAGAAGAAATTAGAATTCTAGTGGAAGTAAACAAAACGGCCCCCTCTGAGTCTTATATGCAGTGTTCTTTGAAGAAGGATAGTCTAGGAGCTAAGAACCTTGCTTGTCAAGCTCTAGGAAAGCCTGTCCCTCCTCCTCCTGCTGGGACATCCCAGTCAAGGAAGCCTCTTCTCTCAAGTATTCCTAAATGCAACTCCAAGCTCTGCTGTCTCCGATCCAAGGCGCTGTTGCAGGGGACTTCCCTTGTGGCCCAGTGGTTAAGACCACCAGGGTTTGATCCTTAGTGGTTGGGAAGCTAAGATCCCATAAGCCTTGCAGCACAGCCAAAAAAATAAGGAGCCAGTGGGTCATGTAAGACCATAGAGAATTCTCAGCTAGAACTCTCTCATCTAACCATCATCTTATTCTTGCTTCTTCTCAAAAAAACCTGATAAATTATGTTTTCCATCTCCTTCACCTCACTCTTCCAAACACACACACATACACACACACATACACACATACACACAAACACTGACAAATATAATTACTAACAACTTTAGTGCAGAAATTTATAGCTATTATGATCACATGTCTCATTTTGAGTTGGGAAAATATTTCTGTACAAATTAGACATATCCCCTCCCTCAATTCATGCACACACATTACCCTTTTTAAAAATTAATTTTTAAGGAAATTAACTCTGGATTCCAGCATTTGACAGCTTTGAGAAAATTGTTGAAGTCTATTGAAAAGAAAAACTTTGAGGCAACCTAGGAGAGTTGGGATTACTTGAACCAGAGTGGGGTGAAAAATCAATAGGGAAATGATTTAACGATTTCTGGAGTACAAAAAAACAACCTGAAGGATCTTAGCAGCATAACCTCAGGATGACTAAAAAAGTAGGGGGCTGGGGGTGAATTACAGCCAAAAGGGAGCATAATGCAAAATTCTTGGCCTGATAAAACTTCCTTTGGGGTTTTAATGTAAATTTACAAGAGAATTGCACTTTCAATAACATTCTCTGAACAGAATTATAAACAGATACCCTCCAGCAGTTAAATGTAGAAGAAACAAATCAGATGAGCCAAAATGATAAGTCTCCTTTTCATTCTCACTGGCAAGTGCTTCGCTTTGCACGCCACACTGAATGGCGCTCCCTGAGGTTGTGCAGAGCACAATCAGCTCAACTGTACCCGGTGCTTTGCCTGCACAGAGCCACCCTTAGAAATGAGAGAAAAAAGGAAATAAGGTGGAAACCCCACCGAACCTCATTCCCCTTCCTTTTTACCACCTCTTTATCACTCTAGCAGCAGCAGTAGCAGCATCATTCTAGGTTTTGAGGAACAAGAGTAAAGGGGAAGTGGAAGAGAAGGAGGTGGAAATAAATGGGAAATTGGAGGGGCATACTGTGAGCTGAGAACACATAGCTCCAAAGCCCAGGAGCAAAACTGAAGCCCATGTCCCTTCTACTTTGCTCATCTCCCGACAGCAAGCCTCTGAGAACCCCCAGCTGATGACACTTCCGTTAGAGTAACTCCACTTATGCCCAAGGCTCCGTAAAAAAGTTGGGCTGACCAACAAGACACATTGGCATTGCAGAAATCTCCAGCATGATCTAACAGAACAAAGAAGTTTTTACGTGTTAGAGGGGAAGTGGTTTCAAAGCCTAGTTGTTGGAGCAAGAAGTAAACAAAACTCAAAGCCTCATTCTGATATACTCTGACCTTTGCATGTTCTTAATAAAAGTTTCTCAGCTAGGCTCCTTCATTTTTGTTTGTTTATTATCCTGGAGGAGTCGCTAGACATACTTTCTGCCGATTGGATGGAGGCTGCTGTAGACATCGGAGACATCGGAGAAGGCAATTTCAACCCACTCCAGTACTCTCACCTGGAAAATCCCATGGATGGAGGAGCCTGGTGGGCTGCAGTCCATGGGGTCGCTGAGAGTCAGACACGACTGAAGCGACTTAGCAGCAGCAGCAGCAGCTGTAGACATTAAGCACAGATAATTAGAGGGCTTGAGAACTCTTTTTTTTCTCTACCTGAGCCCTGGTAAGAGTTCTGTGTCTGACCACAGAGAGAGCATAGTCCTTGTCCAGTTTTCTGCTAACACAATAGCTGCTGTTTATTGCCCCTTCTTCAGGAGGCAGGTGGACTGGCCCACAGTAGTGATGCAAACAAGTTGCTGCTGCTGCTGCTGCTCATTAGCTTCAGTCATATCTGACTCTGTGATCCCGTGAACTGCAGCCCGCCAGACTCCTCTGTCCATGGGATTCTCTAGGCAAGAACACTGGAGTGGGTTGCGTGCCTTCCTCCAGGGTATCCTCCCGACCGGGGATTGAACCCAGGTCTCCTGCATTGCAGGCAGGTTCTTTTACCTCTGAGTCACCAGGGAGGCCCTGCAAACAAATTGATCTTGGCTTAATTAAATATTATGATCTTTGTCAAATTAGGAGTGACTTATTTAAGGGAGATCCAAAGGAAGAAACTAAAATATTTACCTAGCAAAGGGCAAAGCATTCTCATTTTCTTCTAAGGCTTCCTTATGACTTACATTCCCCACCCCACCCCCAACCACAGTAATTTTATATATATACATACAGTTAAGTAGCATCAAGTACATTTGCATTGTTGGGTGTACTTGTTTTATTTTTATCTTCTTAGTTTAGGGTCAACAAATCATTCCAAATCTTGATTATATCAACCACTGTTTTTAGCTAGTTCTCCCATATTTGTATGATTTGTAAATAGCAGAATCCTTCCATATCTGTGCCTAAACATGAAGATTAAAATAAATAATAGAACAAACCTAAAGACAATGGAGATTGAGACAAGTTGATAACAAACTATTAATTCACATCCAATGAGTAGGGTTTTAAACAAATGCAGTTGACTATATGCCATTATCAATTGAATTTGGTTAAAACCCTACTCAGAGGATGTCAATTAATGGTTTGCTATCAACCTGTTTCAATCTCCTTTGTCTTTCAGTTCAGTTGCTGTGTCTTTGAAAGTGAAAGTGAAGTTGCTCAGTTGTGTCTGACTCTTTTTGACCCCATGGACTGTAGCCTACCAGGCTCCTCCGTCCATGGGATTCTCCAGGCAAGAGTACTGGAGTGGGTTGCCATTTTCCTTCTCCAGGGGATCTTCCTGACCCAGGGATCGAACCCTGGTCTCCCGCATTCCAGGCAGATACTTTAATCTCTGAGCTGTCTTTAGGTCCATTCTATCAATGCAATTGACTATATTCCATTATCAATAGGGGCTTTCCTGGTGGCTCAGTCTTTAAAGAATCTGCCTGCAATTCAGGAGACCTGGGTTTGATCCCTGGGTTGGGAAGATCCTCTGGAGAAGAAAAATGGCAACCCACTCCAATATTCTTGCCTATGGACAGAGCCTAGTGGGCTACAGTCCATGGGGTCGCAAGAGTCAGACACAACTTAGTGACTAGACCACCACCATATTATCAATTCAAATAATTTTTGTCTGTCAGATAGGTCTCAGGACTTCCCTGGGAGTCCAGTGATTAAGATTCTGTACTTCCACTGCAGGGGGCATGAGTTCAATCCTTGGTGGGGGAAATAAGATTCCATATGCTGTGCTGTGTGGCCAAAAAAAAAAAAAAGATAAGTCTCCTCTTTGTTCTAATCCTGTTTTCCCAACAACCTATTCACACAAATGTTTCACACGCACAGCCCCTGAAATACCCAAAACAAAATTCCCTAAACCAGTTCCCTTCCCTACTTATGCCATTTTCATCAACACCTCCCCATCTTGTCTTGGAGAATGAGAAGTGCTACAGTCATTTGAACTCTCTCTTCCCTTCTTTCTCTGTATCCTGACTGGCACTAAGCATTTTAGTTCAGAAATGTTTATGTCATGTCCCACATGGGAGATGACAATGCTAGATTGGCTGGGTAAACAAAAGAGGCTGCTTGTGTCTGAAAGTCATTGCCTGCTGATGGATAAGGGGTGCCCCACAGCCCCCAAGGCTTTGTGCACCAGTATCTCAACTGACCTGTAACACCTTGGCACATACAGCTGGGAAGTTCAAATTTAGTCCATCCCTTCATCAAAATGTCTCATATTTGCCCTTTTACTTCCATTTCTGCAGCTACCATCTTAGTCAATCCAGGTCATCATCTTGCATTTGGATTATTGTTAACATCCTCTTAGGAGAAGACGATGGCACCCCACTCCAGTGTTCTTGCCTGGAGAATCCCAGGGACAGGGGAGCCTGGTGGGCTGCCATCTATGGGGTCGCACAGAGTTGGACACGACTGAGCGACTTCCCTTTCACTTTTCACTTTCATGCATTGGAGAAGGAAATGGCAACCCACTCCAGTGTTCTTGCCTGGAGAATCCCAGGGACGGCGGAGCCTGGTGGGCTGCCGTCTATGGGGTCGCACAGAGTTGGACACGACTGAAGCGACTTAGCAGCAGCAGTAGCAGCTAGGCAATGGCACCCCACTCCAGTACTCTTGCCTGGAGAATCCCATGGACGCAGGGGCCTGGTGGGCTGCAGTCCATGGGGTCTCGAAGGGTCGGACACGACTGAGCGACTTCACTTTCACTTTCACTAACATCCTCTTAACTGCTTTCCTTGTCTTTCCCCCAAGTTTGTCGTTGGTGGTGTCACTGACTAATCTATTTCCCCACTGCGTCTGGCATGAACCTGTAATTGTTTCCCATCACCAATGACAGTCAAACCTAAATTCTTTTGTCAATATTTCATTAAGGAAAAGAAATGATTTAGCCCCATCTTACCTGTTAAACTTAATCTCTTACAAATTCTTCCAACAACCTCAATTCAAGTTAAATTCACATATTCACTGCCTATCGCCAACAGCGTCAGATTTCTTATATTTGTTCTACCTCCAGAAGATCCTGGTGGTAGTAGCGAATTCATAATTCCTTTAGTAGTTTGATAGTCTTGAGGACCTACTATGTGTTAGGCCCTGTGCCGGCTTTCACAGCAGTCTTTCCTGTTAGCTAATATTTTTTCAATTTTTTAAAGAAGAAAGTTGAAACATAATCAACTTGGTCAAAAAGAACAAATGATCATTAAGTGAGGACCTAAGCCTTCAAATCTCAGCCTAACTTTAGACAACACATTCTTTCCACTGCCTTTGTCCAGTGTGAGTTTAGCTTATGCTGAACCCACAACATTTCTTTCCAAACTCCCAATTGGGCAATTAAAATTTTGGTATCAGGTGATAATCTTTTGACTGTTTTTGTTAGTCTCTCATTCTTACAATTTCATGTAGCTGCCTGCCTGTTTGTCTTCTGTCATCTGTGCAACTGTGCTGAGAAACTTTGACTGCAAAACATGGGTCCCTTATAGATCTTAGGTGTCACTTGTCTCTGTGGATATGACATCTCAGTTTCTGAATTTTTGCCAAAGCATCATAGTATCTTTGGCCCGCTTGTGCTATGTAACACTGAGTCCAAGTAATTGAATTTACATTAATAGCCTTGATTTTCTGCATTTGCCTTTACTCTTTTGCCCAGTTACTTAATAGCTTAATTTTTCAGTTCATAGATTATAATATAAAAAAGCCCCAATGCTTTCTTTAGCTTATGATAGTCCAGGCTGTCTGGCAGATTTTACAAAAAACTGGTCACTTTAAATGAGAGATCTAGTTCCATAAATCTTCTAGTAATTATTTCCAAATCTATTCTTAATTTCTGAGGAAAGTAAGTAGTAAGCTAAGTTCTCATTAACCCAAATTTGGGCCTTCATAATAATATGACTAATATAATTTCATATAAAAGTATCTTTTAAAATTCCATTACATGCCCAGAATTCATGATGCTGAGAGGTTTAGAAAACAAAGGTATGGTGTGTGATTCTGGCCCTCTAGAATGGCACTACCCAATTATGTAGCCACTAGCCACATGTGGCTCTTTAAATTTTAACTAGTGAGATGTAAATAAAATTTAAAATTCAGTTCCTCATCTGCACTAGCCACATTTTAGTGCTCAGTAGTGGGATATGGTTAACCCACTCCAGTACTCTTGCCTGGAAAATACCATGGATGGAGGAGCCTGGTGGGCTGCAGTCCATGGGGTGGAGAAAAGTCGGACATGACTGCGACTTCACTTTCACTTTTCGCTTTCATGCATTGGAGAAGGAAATGGCAACCCACTCCAGTGTTCTTGCCTGGAGAATCCCAGGGACGGGGGAGCCTGGTGGGCTGCCGTCTATGGGGTCGCACAGAGTCGGACACGACTGAAGCGACTTACAGCAGCAGCAGCAGCAGTGGAATATGGTTAATGGCTACACATAAGATAGCACAGATACAGAGCATTTCTACATTAGGAAAAAAAAAAAAAAACCCTATTAGCACTCCTCTAAAAGTTTATAAGTAGTTCTGTTGAAAAATATATGTTTGATGCAATTCATACCAACTGATGATATATTATGGAGAAGGACATGGCAACCCACTCCAGTATTCTCACCTGGAGAATCCCAGGGATGGGGCAGTCATAGGCTGTCGTCTGTGGGGTCGCACAGGGTCGGACACAACTGAAGTGACTTATCAGCAGCAGCAGCAACAAATGATATATTAACTACAAGTTCTGAAAAATAACCTAATTTAGGGCTTTATTCACCACTTTATTCAACACCTGGTGCTTAATAAGTGCTCAGAAATGTTTAACAAGTGCGTGTAGAATAAAGATGGCAGCTCCTATAGGGACACTCAGTTGTCTGCCACAAAAATATTATATATATAAAAAAAAACTAAATATTTAAGCAGCTTATGAGGAAGCAAGCTTTTCTATACACAAATAATCTACATTTCATGAATTCTACCAAATTCTAAATGCAGATTTGTGGCCAATTGTTGACAATCCCTGTGCCCCGTCTTGGACAGCTGTAAATGACACCTGCATCAAATCACCCAGGAGTTATTTATTTTCGAAATGTGCACTGACCCACTTCTAAGCCCAAAGGGTAGAAATGTCACCTTTGTTCACTTCTCAAGAAAAATATTTTTAAGATCCAGTGCTGACTGGGAAAGAAAAAGCTGTTCTTTGGGGTCTTATCCATAATTCCCTCTTCATTTCAAGCCTTCTGACAGTCATCACTTCTTGCCTCCATTCCTAGTCGTAAAACAAACAGGAAAGCAATTCCATTGCTTTACCAGCCAATTGGCCTCTTTTCTGCCATAGAATTTAAATTGCTTATTCAATTTGTGTTTATGAACTCTGTGGTTTTGTTATTACTTGTTCATATTTCAAGGACTATGAGCTTCTTGGCACAATAGGACTGTTTGATTCAGTTTTATAATCCCATTTCCTGGGACAAGGCCCCACAGGAGATAACCATTAAGTTCGTTTGTTTATCAATAAATATTTTAAAATACATAAACTAAACTAATAGATGTGCTAATTATCAAATGTATCTAGGATTAGTATTTCTCCTTACCTGAAATTAAGTCAAGACAATCATATTAATAATAAAACATAACTAATTAAAAACAAAACAACCTCTATGAGTGACCTTTTTTCAAATTCCTCCTTAGTTCAGTTCAGTTCAGTCGCTCAGTCACATCCAACTCTTTGTGACCCCATTGACTGCAGTAAACCAGGCTTCCCTGTCCATCACCAACTCCCACAGCTTACTCAAACTCATGTCCATTGAGTCGATGCTGCCATCCAATCATCTTATCCTCTGTCCTCCCCTTCTCCTCCCACCTTCAATCTTTCCCAGCATCGGGGTATTTTCCAATGAGTCAGTTCTTCGCATCAGGTGGCCAAACTATTGGAGTTTCAGCTTCAGCATCAGTCCTTCCAATGAATATTCAGGACTGATTTCCCTTAGGATGGACTGGCTGGATCTCCGTGCTGTCCAAGGGACTCTCAAGAGTCTTCTCCAATACCACAGTTCAAAAGCATCAATACTTCGGCACTCAGCTTTCTTTATAGTCCAACTCTCACATCCATACATGACTACTGCAAAAACCACAGCCTTGACTAGATGGACCTTTGTTGGCAAAGTAATGTCTCTGCTTTTTAATATGATGTCTAGGTTGGTCAAAGCTTTTCTTCCAAGGAGTAAATGTCTTTTAATTTCATGGCTGCAGTCACCATCTGCAGTGGTTTTGGAGCTCCCAAAAATAAAGTCTCTCACTGTTTCCCCATCTATTTGCCATGAAGTGATAGGACCAGATGCCATGATCTTAGTTATCTGAAAGTTGAGTTTTAAGCCAACTTTTTCACTCTCCTCTTTCACTTTCATCAAGAAGCTCTTTAGTTCTTCACTTTCTGCCATAAGGGTGGTGCCATCTGCATATCTGAGGTAATTGATATTTTTCCCAGCAATCTTGATTCCAGTTTGTGCTTCACTGGATCATTCAATCCTGTCCAGGACTTCTCATGATGTACTCTGCATATAAGTTAAATAAGCAGGATAACAACATACATCCTTCATGTACTCCTTTCCCTATTTGGAACCAGTCTGTTGTTCCATGTCTAGTTCTAACTGTTGCTTCTTGACCTACATACAGATTGCTCAGGAGGAAGGTCAGGTGGTCTGGTATTCCCATCTCTTTTAGAATTTTCAATAGTTTTTCATGATCCACACAGTCAAAGGCTTTGGCATATTCAATAAAGCAGAAGTAGATGTTTTTCTGGAACTCTCTTGCTTTTTCAATGATCCAACAGATGTTGGCAATTTGACCTCTGCCTTTTCTAAATCCAGCTTGAACATCTGGAAGTTCACAGTTCACATACTGTTGAAGCCTGACTTAGAGAATTTTGAGCATTACTTTGCTAGCATGTGAGATGTGTGCAATTGTGTGGTAGTTTGAGCATTCTTTGGCATTGCCTTTCTTTGGGATTGGAATGAAAACTGATCTTTTCCAGTCCTGGGACCACTGCTGAGTTTTCCAAATTTGCTGGCATATTGAGTGCGGCACTTTCACAGCATCATCTTTTAGGATTTGAAATAGCTCAACTGGAATCCCATCACCTCCACTAGCTTTGTTCGTAGTGATGCTTCCTAAAGTCCACTTGACTTCACATTCCAGGATGTCTGGCTCTAGGTGAGTGATCACACCGTTGTGATTATCTGGGTCATGAAGATCTTTTTTGTACATTTCTTCCATGTTTTCTTGCCACCTCTTCTTAATATCTTCTGCTTCTGTTAGGTCCATACCATTTCTGTCCTTTATTGTTCCCATCTTTGCATGAAATGTTTCCTTGGTATCTCTAATTTTCTTGAAGAGATCTCTAGTCTTTTCCATTCTATTGTTTTCCTCTATTTCTTTCTTTCTTCCCCTTCTCCAGGGAATCTTCCCAACCCAGGCACCAAACCCAGATCTCCCACATTGTAGGTGGATTCTTTACCAGCTGAGCCACAGGGGAGGCCCATAATTGAAAGTTGTTCAGTCATGTCTGACTCTTTGCAACCCCACAGACTATAGAGTCGATGGAATTCTCTAGGCCAGAACACTGGAGTGGGTAGCCTTTCCCTTCTCCAGGGGATCTTCCCAACCCAAGGATCAAACCCAGGTCTCCCACATTGCAGGCAAATTCTTTACCAGCTGAGCCACAAGGGAAGCCCAAGAATACTGGAATGGATAGCCCATCATTTCTCCAGCGGATCTTCCCAAACCAGGAATTGAACCAGGGTCTGTGGGGTCACACAGAGTCGGACACAACTGAAGCGACTTAGCAGCAGCAGCAGCAGCAGCTCCTACATTGCAGGCAGATTCTTTACCAACTGAGCCATCAGGGAAGCCCAGATTCCTCCTAGCTCCCTGCAAAATCAGACTATCTGACATATGTGTGCTGTGATCATGGGGACTTTATAATGGAACTAGGTAAAAGATTCTGTTAGAATACTTAGAAACAAGCCAGGAAGCCTGGATATCATACATTTGAAGTGTCTATTTAGTTAACCTGAAGAATCATCTATAGATAACAGGAAACCCCACATCCCCTGGAAATACATCTGCCCCACATAAAGCCAGAGAAAGGCTAGAGCAGAGATTCTCAATGTATGGTCTGAAGACCCCTGGGAATCAGCAACTCCTTTTCATGGACTCCACGGGATCGATGCTATCTACATAATACTAAGATGTTATTTGCCTTTTTTATTCTCATTCTCTCATGAATGTTCAGTGGAATTTTTCAGAGACCCCAAAATTATATGAAAAAGCTAATGTTATACTTCCCTTTTCCAGATACATATCTATATGAGGCCATATTTCACATATTTCACCCCCAAAAAAAAGAATATGTCACCACAGATTGAATGTAGACCAAATAGGAGAATATAGCTATTTTCTACTACCCCATACATTGAAGACATTTACAAAAATGTAAAACAGTGCTATGCTTCTCATGAAATTTTTTGTTTTAGAAAACATATTTTTCATAAAAGTGTTATCCATGCTAATATGTAATAATTTACTATTGTCATTTTAAATGAATTAATAAATGAAAATGTTCTCAGCTACTATCCACATTAGTGAAAACTATTTAGGATCTTCCAATATTTCTTTTGTTTTTTAAAGTATAGTTGATTTACAATGTTGTATTACTTTCAGGTATATGAGCTCAGTGATTCAGCTGTGTGTGTGTATATATATATATTCTTTTTCAGCTTCTTTTCTTTTACAGGTTATTACAAAATATTAAGTATAGTTCTCTATGCTGTGCAGTAGGTCCTTGTTGGTTATCTATTTCATGTATAGTGTATAGTATGTATGTGTTAGTCCCAAACTCCTAGTTTATCCCTACTCACCCCTTTCCTCTTTGGTAACCATAAGTTTGTTTTCTATGTCTGTGAGTTTATTTCTGTTTTGTAAATAGGTTCATTTGTATATATACATATGTATATATATGTAGATTCCACATACATGTGATATCATATGACAGTTGTCTCATTTGTCTTTCCTGGCTCACTTCACTGAGTATGATAATCTCTGTGTCCATCCTTGTTGCTGCAAATGGCATTATTTCATTCTATTTTATGGTTGGATAGTATTCCATTATATATAGGTACCAGATTTTTATCCATTATCCACTCATCTGTTGATGGACATTTAGGTCGCTTCCATGTCTTAAGTATTGTAAATAGTGTTGCAATGAACATTTTTAGGTGTGCAATGTAGTTTTGAAATCAAAAGCTTGAGAATCTTTGTACCAGAATATGGTGAGTATAAACAAAATTAATGGCCTCTGGATAATGATTAACTGAAGAAAGAAAAGAGCAAATTGAACCCTGTTTCTAAGCTGGACTAGACAACTTTGCTAAAAATGCTGACCACTGTTATATATCCAATCAACTAATTACCCACAGCTCTTTGGAGGTTGCA
The DNA here is from genome assembly GCF_003369695.1 of Bos indicus x Bos taurus. Lineage (NCBI taxonomy): Eukaryota > Metazoa > Chordata > Mammalia > Artiodactyla > Bovidae > Bos > Bos indicus x Bos taurus. The sequence continues at coordinate 34,988,164 of NC_040095.1, forward strand.
TCTAAGTCTTTACTCTTTGCTCAAAAACCAAACCATTCATTTGACAAATAGTTGTCAACTCTTTCCAGTTGCATACAAATTGTTTTATTTCATAAAATATTTAAAATGTCATACCTACAATGGTTTTCAATTGCAATTCAGTTTTTAAATTGATTTTTATTGGAATGTAGTTGATTTATAATGAAGTGTTACTTTCTGCTATATAATAAAGTGAATCAGTTTTACATATACATATATTCATTCTTTTTAAAATTCTTTTTCCATATAAATCATTACAGAGTACTGAGTAGAGTTCCCTGTGCCTTACAGTAGGTAATGACAATTCAATATTAATTTGAGAACATGGCATGTCTGTTGGCAACTTGGGCTGAGTGTGGTCACAGCATATGATTGCTACTTGTGAGACTTGCTGCAAATGTGAGTTATTGCAAAGAGAATGGATAGACTGATGTCCAAATTAACCCTGACTATCTTTCCAATGGCTTACTAGTCTGTTTAGCTTCACAGGATGTACTTTTAGGTAATATAGGCTATTAGGAACATTTATATTAAATTGATCCCTTTTATACAAGAATGCAATGTTCATTTTAATAAAAACTGACTATTGAAGAGCACTGGCATTCATCTACATGCGCCTGTGTGTGCATGTGGGTGCATGCACACGTGTGTGTATGTATGTGCATGTTCTCAAACAGATATCTTTCAGACTCCTTCTTTCAATCAGTCTTATCTTAGGCTCAGAGAAGGTTTGCCACTGCTAATTGCTCTACACTAATCCATGTCCCAAGATTCCAGACTAAGTCAAAATGTTTAATGATGTACTTCTCTGCTTCCTGAAGCTTGTCTTCTGGCTTGTCTCCTGCTTATAACCACTTTTAAAGTCTCATCAGCTAAGTAAAAAATCTGTTATTATTTTGGTGATCCAACCTTGCCTTACCCGCCTTCAAAGACTACACCGACAGTCATGTGGTCTAATGACTGTCACCCAGCCGGACAGGGTGCAGCTGGGAGTTGCTGACTCTGTGAGACTATAGACTTCTCTGTCTCAGTTCCCCACTCAGTGAAGAGAAATACTTATCTGTTTGTCTGCTCATCTGCCAGAATTATGTAGCCTCTGAGATCCTCCTTATTAGCATGCTTTCTCCCGTTGTTTCCACCATTCTCATCTTTCACCCCACCAAACCCTGCCCGCTCCTCAGGATCACTCCAAGTGCACAATAATTTTTCTTGTCTGGACTTCTTATTTGGTGCTTGAAATACACTGCCTGTAACAATCATTATACTACAAATTTTCAAAAAACGTGTTGTTGTTCCCCAAATAGCCTTGAGTTTCTTGAGAGTGGAGATTTTGCCTTATTTATCTTTGATTATAAATTCCTTGTAGCCTAAAAAGTACTCAGTACAGATGCAAAAGACTGGCCCAACATTTAGTCCATACATTCCATGTGCCAAGTACCATGCTCAGTGCCTTTGCAAAAATCATCTAATTTAATCCTTGAACCTGAGGCTCAAAATTAAGAAAGGACACATCCAAGATAACACAGAAATCCAAGAGCAACAACAGTTGTGGCTGGAAACTAGAGCTGTTTGGCTCTGAGCCAAACTCTATTGTCTATTTCATCACACTGTCTCCCTTAGTAAATATTTCTTGATTAATAGCTCTCACTCCTCCTCATCTTTATCTTCCTCCTCTCCCTAATCAATATCGATCAATATCATGATATAAAATGAGTATATTTTCCTCTTAAAATGAAAATATATTTGTACAAGATTATGTTGCATTCTTAGTATGGCTAGCCTGGGGCAAGCAGGAATCCCTGTCCTTCCACTAACACTGTAGCAAAGTAATTTCAGATTGCTCTGAGGAGTCTTGGGAATTTCAAGGAGATGAATCCATAGGTTGGAGTAGGAGAAATGAGTTTCTGACACCCCAGCTTCTACTAGAGTGATTTTAACTTATGTCTACTATTAACACAAATTTCATTTAAAAGAAAGTCTTTTACAGCTTTTAAAACTTTTAAAATCAGCTATAGTCCAATCTTGGGCTTCCCTGGTGGCTCAGACAGTAAAGCATCTGCCTGCAATGCTGGAGACCCTGATTCGATTCCTGGGTCGGGAAGATCCCCTGGAGAAGGAAATGGCAATCCACTTCAGCACTGTTGCCTGGAAAGTCCCATGGATGGAGGAGCCTGATAGGCTACAGTCCATGGGGTCACAAAGAGTCGGACACAACTGAGAGACTTCACTTTCACTTTCACTTTCATAGTCCAATCTCAGACCTTGGGTGCTGTGCTGTTACAGGCACCAGTCTCAGAAAGTGGTCAAAATATGGCCTAATTATTGCTAGGTGTCCCATGCTGTAGAGGTCAGAGCAAACACTGATCTAGGCAGGACTACCCCAGAGCCAGCCATATAGCTGTGAAGGGCAAATTCACTTCACCAACTTTATAACTTGAAAGATGCTACAGAAATTGACATGTGCCAAAATATTTCTGCTTTAGATCAGCGATGCCCATATCTGAATGCTTATCCACAGGGCTTGAAAGTGAAAATCACTCAGTTGTGTCTGACTCTGCAAACCCATGGACTATAGAGTCCATGGAATTCTCCAGGCCAGATTACTGGAATAGGTGGCCTTTCCCTTCTCCAGGGGATCTTCCCAACCCAGGGACTGAACCCAGGCCTCCCACATTGCAGGCAGATTCTTTGCCAGTTGAGCCACAAGGGAAGCCCTTGAGATATTACCTTGAGGTATTACCCATATACCTGTTTGGAGAGTATCTCTTCAGCCCTTAGATCACTCACTTTGTATTTCTAAACCTGAGTGCTCTTATCTATAAGATCGACGTGATAATCATTCTTGCACTCATGCTCAGTCGTGTCTTGACTCTGTGCAACCCTATGAACTATAGCCCACAAGGCTCCTCTGTCCATGGGATTCTCCAGGCAAGAATACCTGGAGTGGGTTGCCATTTCCTTCTCCAGGGGATCGTCCCGACCTGGGGATCTAACCCATGTCTCCTGCATTGCAGGTGGATTCTTTACCTGCTGAGCCATCAGGGAAGACATAGCAGTCATATAAGGACTAAATTAGATAATATATAGGAAGTCTCATCTGCCTTGCCCGAAACATGTTAATCCTTCAATAAAACATCGCCATAATTATCAATTTTACAAAGCAGGCCAAACATAAATTTAAAAAGTGCATCTCCAAGAATATACCTCAAACTCACTCCTCTTCGTCAGACTTTAAAGAGTTTAGGGTTCCAGCTGATTCTGCTGAGATTGCCGGTAAACTGATAGGAGAGTTCATAGTTTCTGGTGTCCTTTCATGGGGTTCTGGGTGATGGCTGGTTCCTCCTTGGGCTTTCTCCATTCACACTGCAGAGCCTGCGGGACAAATCAGCTTAGCATCTTGTGCGCACATCCAGCCATCCCACGTGGGAAAGCATAAACTCAGGCCCATCCCAATAAGGCTCATTGTCCTGCTAGTGTTTTAAGTTCTGCCATTAGTAAAAGAGTATCAGTCCTCATCTTCTAAAAGACTCAGCTCCCCATGCCTGAGACCCTAAACCCCAGATTATTTCCATCAGCCCCAGCTGCATACGAGCCCATGAAGCAGGATATTCAGTCCAAACTGAGCCCAGTCTTATGTGGCAGCCATACCCTTCCTCACAGAGAGATGAGACCCTCTGCATGATGTCACCACAAGATAAAACCTCTTTACTATCCTGCTTTATTTTCATGCATTACTAAGGTTTAGAATGGGCCAAAAGAACCCACCTAATTTCATAGTGCGAAAAGGCTGTGTTTAGCTAAAATCCCCAAAGACTCATCAATTGTAGTACTAGAACTGTGTTTTAAAATTTTATTAGCTTCCAAAATCAAAAAAAGAGGGAACATTACATCATAAGGGAGGGATCTTGCTTTATGAGCTTCCAGAGTCAGAAAAAAGAAAAGGGAAATTATATCATACATAAGAAAGATCTCACACATTTTCTGCCTTGTATTTTCCTTTCATAACCTCTTTATTTAACTACTGGGAAATTAAGGGGAAACTCACCATATCAAAAAACATTGACTCTAGTGACTTAAAATTAAAATCTGTGGTTTTTCATCTTCAGGAAAATGAGAGCTTATACTTCTACTTCTGCTTTCTTCAGTTCTGTAGGCGACAACAATTCCAAAGTTTTCATGTCCAGGACATGAAACACTTTCGAGAGGTAGAAGTAATATTTTGCTTTGTTTATTTTTGAGAAATGTTTAAAATAGGGGGAGGGGGGAAGCACAAAGAAGTATACAACAAACACCAATGGATCCATAACCAAGACTTTTGTTACATTTGCTTGAAGTCTTTTTTAATATGTAAAGAGTAAACTGTATACAGAAAGTTGAAATCAGTCATCATTCCTCCTCAGGCCAATTTCCCACTATGGCTTCCCAAAGACAGTCTCCATCATGATTTCACTGTGATTCTCTACCCACCAAGGTCAGTGCTGGCTTGTCCTGACTTGTGTGGCCAGGATCCCAAATCCCAGAAGATGGAGATGATAATTCCTCCAGTTAAGAGTCACCCACTGCTGCTCACTGGATCTTTCGCCTCATATCCTGATCTGGTCACTCTAGGCTCTGTGTGTATCAAGAACAGACACAGCCTACATGGCAAGTCCAAGCCTTCTGTTCTCTACTTCCCATTTGGCCTCCTCAAGGTGAAAGGTGAAAGCTTTCCCCAACAAAAGACACTGTAGGTCAGTCTTGTTGGATTTAAGAGACACAAACCTGCAAGAGAATCCAGGAGAATTTCGAGTTCTTGACCTCCATCTCATGAATTGCAAATAAAATGCCTCCTCTGGCTAGGGAGGTGATTTTAATGATTAAGTATGCATGCCTGCATGGTAAGTCACTTCAGTCATGCCTGATTCTTTGTGACCCTATGGTCGGTAGCCTGCCAGGCTCCACAGTCCATGGGATTCTCCAGGCAAGAGTAGTGGAGTGGGTTGCCATGCCCTCCTCCAGGGGAATTTTCCTAACCCGGGGATTGAACCTGTGTCTCTTGTGTCTCCTGCATTGGCAGGTGGGTTTTCTTTACCACTAGCGCTACCTTGGAAGCCCCATCTAAGTGTAAGCTGTGTGTGCGCGCTCAGTTAGCTTCAGCTGTGGCCGACTCTTTGCAACTTTATGGACTATAGCTTGCCAGGCTCCTCAGTCCATGAGATTCTCCAGGCAAGAGTTCTGGAGTGGGTTGCCATGCCCTCCTCCAGGGGATCTTCCCAACCCAAGGATAAAGCCTGTATCTCCTGCATTACAGGCAGATTCTTTACCACTGAACTACCAGGGAAGCCTCCTGAGTATAGTTATAGCAAATCACAGAAGCTCAGTGAAACTTCAGTTAATTTTTGAATCAGGTTTTCAGACTCTTCAAGGAAAGCCATAAATCTGAATAATTATGTCAAATCACTCTAGTTTTTACATGTTCCTCTTCAGCTAGACTCACCCAGTTGTTAACTTTTTGCCACGTTTTATGTATATGTATGCTACCTCCCGTGTAGCTCAGTTGATAAAGCATCTGCCAGCAGTGTGGGAGACTTGGGTTCAATTCTTGGGTCAGGAAGTTCCCCTGGAGAAGGAAATGGCAACCCACTCCAGTATGGGATCGCAAGACTCGGACATGACTTAGCACTATCTTTCTTTCTTTCTATGTATATGTATAAATGATTTCCTGAACCAACGAAAGTAAGTTATGCAAATCATGACAATTCATCTCTAGAAATTTAACCGTGTATCTCCTAAGAATAAGCGCCTTCTCCATTTTTAACTATAATCACACCTAAGAAAAGTAGCAATTTCTTTATCATTTAACTGCCCATATGAAAATTTCTCCAATTACCCCTGCATTATTTTATACATTTTTTTGTTCAAATCAGAATCCAGTCAAGATTTACATATTGTATTTCATTGTTATGTCTCTTTGGTATTTTTAATCTAGAAGAGTTCTCCTACCCTCTTTTTTTTTTTAATTTTTATTGGAGCATAGTTGCTTTACAATGTTTTGTTATTTTCTGAACACTCTTGTACGTAAATTGCAGCAAGATCTTTTTTGACTCACCTTCTAGAGTAATGAAAATAAAAACAAAAATAAACAAATGGAACCTAATTAAACCTAAAAGCTTTTACACAGCAAAGGAAACTGTAAACAAGATAAGACAACCCTCTGAACAGGAGAGAATGTATGCAAATGATAAGGGATTCATTTCCAAAATAAACAAACAGCTCATGCAGCTTAATATCAGGAGCTTCCCCGGTGGCTCAGTAGTAAAGACTCTGCCTGTAATGTGGGATACCAGGGTTCAATCCCTGGGTCAGGAAGGTCCCCTGGAGGAGGCCAAACCCATTCCAGTACTCTTGCCTAGAAAATCCCATGGATTGAGGAGCCTAGCAGGCTACAGTCCATAGGGTCATAGGACACGACTGAAGTGACTTAGCATGCACACATGCACAGCTCAATATCAAAAATACAAACAACCCAATCCAAAAAATGGGTGGAAGACCTAAATAGGTACTTCTCCAAATAAGACATAAAGATGGCTAAGAGGCACATGGAAAGATCCTCTTGTGTCCTTTTAAACTATTTTTAATTGTTAGTAACAAATATGATTTATATAAATTTGTGTATGTGTGTGTACACACCCACACACTCACTCATAGGCAACAAAAGCAGGTCCACAGGTCAGCTTCATACTGTGTGGGGGGGGGGTGGGGGAAGGGGGTGCATCTCTGTACCCAGGTGTAGTCTGTCAAAGGTCCCACTTCCAAAAGCAGAGTCAATATGGTCTGTCTTGGCCCATATTATGGGCCTCCCTCGTGGCTCAGTGGTTAAGAATCTGCATGCAATGCAGAAGACCCAGATTCGATCCCTGGGTTGGGAAGAACCCTTGGAGAAGGGAATGGCAACCCACTCCAGCATTCTTGCCTGGAAAATCCCATGGACAGAGGAGCCTGGCGGGCTACAGTCTATGGGCTGCCAAGAGTCAGACACGTCTGAGCAACTAACACTGGTCCATGTTAGTGCATTCGATTATCAGGTACGGAAAGACAAAAAAAAAGGAAATAGAATTCCTTTTCTCACTGCTATTACTGGAAGGTCTTAGCACTGCCTCTGTGCTAAACTCTGAGGAGGAGGTGGATGAGAAACACTTGGAAGAAGAATCTAGTTACAAATGCCCGTGGCTGGGCTCTACCCCAAACCTACTCAATCTGGAATTTCACTTATTTTAAAAACACCTCCAGCTATTAGTCTGAATATTAAAGTGTGAGGACGACTATTCTATAAACAGATAAATTAAGAATTGGACCCTAGCCCTGGCAAATTCTAGTGAAACTAAACCATAAAATGTTATCACTGACGCAATAAATCCTCTTGAAGCCCAGAGGGAAGATCAGAGAAGGCTTCATTGGGGGACATGGATTCTGAGTGGAGTTCAATGACGATATGGGTTAATCAATGAAGAAGGAGGGGGAAACCTCTGGAAATGAGAGAAGCAGATGCTCTGCCATGTGACATCCTACAGATTTGGCAAAGAGGATGAAGGAGAGTCTCATCTCATCCATGGTGAAGGGTTTCCATTTTTTTTTTCCTGAAGGATTGGAGAGCCACTGAAGGGCTTTAAGCAACCATGATCCAGTGGATCAAGGAAGAGCATGTTCGACAGGCCTGAGAAGAGAGGATTGGAGGCAGAGAAATTCCATAAGAGGCCACTGAAGCTACAGAGGCAGGAAGTGAGGGAGGCAGTGCACTGGGGCAGGAGCCGAAGGGCTCAGGATAGCGAAGCACCAGGATGCTCGGGGAGATGTGGACCTGGGAGTCAGAGAAAGGAGGCTAAAGCTGTTTCTGGGCTCTTGATTCAGTCTCCTGTGAATCGGTGACTGTGGTGCCTGTTGGACATTTAGGTAATAACGTTCCTTAGGTGGTTACCTGGTCAGGAGAGCCGTGGTGAGAGCCTCAGACCCAGGAGAGGCGATGCAGTGAGCTCAGAATGGGGTGAGGAGATGGCTGTGGATCAGACAGAGGGCGTGGCTGGATTTGCCTGTTAAAGAAAGCAAGTGGTTAACCCATTTGAATGGGTGGAACCAACCACAGGGGATGCGGGTTTTGTTGCTGCTCTGGGTCCTTGGCCAACATGCTCTCTCCAGTGGTCTCTTTCCTCTTCTCCAGTGGTCTCCTAAGTGGAGGACCCTCCAAAGGAGGGTTCAAGACAGTTTGTTGAAAATGAAGAGAAATTGTTATACATACTATACTTTTTTTTTAAATCTCACCTTTTTTACTTTTGTTTACATTTCGTAATGGATAAAGTGAATTCCCAAAGTAATGTAGATGGATGGATAGGTAGATAGATATCACTAATAAATAACCAGATATTAGGAGCACATGCTGAAATATATATTTTTGCTACCTACAACAGTGAAAAATCTTGAATGACCACTTTTCTGCATGACACAGCTCAGGAAAGGACTCAAGAAGGAGATGAGGGAACACGGGTGAAGGTCTTGCCGGCCCACTGCTCAGAGATCACTGGCCTCTTTCCAGTGGTTCTGCTCACTGATAGAACCCCAGGTGACAGAAAAACTTGGAAGGTGTTCAAGTCCCCTGCCTTTTCCTGTTTTGAACATATGTTTAGAATCTTAGACACTCAGTGTTGGAAGAATCTTTGAGGTTGATTAACTCGTTTTCTGCTTCCCTGAGAAGCAAAAAGAAAAAGGCAGGTTTGAGAAGAAATTTGGGGTCTGAGGGAGAAAAAGGAGAAGAAAGTGGAGAAAAGCCCCCCTTTCTTCACACATTAACCTAGAACTGGTCCTGACTCTTGCAGGTTATATTGTTTTTCTGGTTCTCTGACTTGTGTGCAGGCATTTTGGGGGGCGGGGAGGAAGGGTGGGGTTGGGAGTTAGCTGTTAAAGTCAAGAAAAATAAGCAGAACCTGTTTCTTGACTTGCCTGCTATGTGATCTGCTCTCATCCTAACTGCCAGTGTGTCTGGGAGTAGAGTGGTTTCTGACGGCAGGCGATGAACTCACTCCAGGAATACCCACCTTTGACCACCTGTGATCGTACGTCATTGGCTCAGGGACAGAACTCCTGGTGCCCAGGCGTATGTTGTCAGCAGGGCAGCCCCGAGCTTTGGATTCATTTGTGCCTCATCTTGTGCTCCTCAGTGTGGAGCAGAGCGAGGCTCGGACTCTCCTGCCAAAGGCACTCATGTGCTAAGCAAGCAGAAGGTAGAAGCCTGGGCCATCTGTCTTCACACTACACCCAGACCCTCCTGGGAAAGGAAGCCTTGGGATTGTGCGAAAGCCCAGCTTCAGGCCAAATCGTTTTCACTCCCAAACACGTTCTGACTTGTGTTCTGAGTAAATCTCAAGAGGCTTTAAAAGACACAGCAGAGTCAACACAGACACCAGAACCAGAATACCTCTCCTTGAGACACAGCAGGACTGGCCCTTGGCTTTGTGTCACTCACTCTTCTCAGAACTAGACTGTGGAGTTCATCATTTTTTATTTATTTTTATTTATTTTTAATTGGAGGATAATTGCTTTATAATGTTGCATTGGTTTCTATTGAGAAAAGTGAAAGTGTTAGTCATTCAGTCATGTCCGATTCTTTGCAATACCATGGACTGTACCTCTGTCCATGGGATTCTCTGGGCAAGAATACTGGAGTGGGTTGCCACTTCATTCTCCAGAGAATCTTCCTGACCCAGGGATCGAACCCAGGTCGAATCTGCAGGCAGATTCTTTACTGTCTGAGCCATTTTTATTAATTCTGCACAAAAACATGAATCAGCCATAACTATATATATTTATATATGCCCTCTCTCTGTAGCCTCCCACCCTCCTCCCATCCCACCCCCCTAGGTCATCACAGAGCATCAGGCTGGGCTCCCTATGTTAAATAGCAGATTCCCACTGGCTACCTATTTCACACATGATAATGTATATATGTCAATGCTACTCTCTCAATTAGTCCTAACCTCTCTTTCCCCTGCTGTGTCCATAAGTCCATTCTCTCTGTCTGCGTCTCTATTCCTTCCCTGCAAATAAGTTCATCAGTATTGTTTTTCTAGATGCCATAAATATGCATTAATATACAATACATCATTTTTTTTTAAACTGAGGGACAATAAGAATCATAACTGCTAAAGTGTAACAACAATAATACACACAGTATTTTAAAGTATTTAAGGGACTTCCCTGGTGGCTCAGTGGTAAGGAATCTGCCTGCCAATACAGGAAACATGGGCTCCATCCCTGGGTTGGGGAGGTCCCCTGGAGAAGGAAATGATAACCCACTCCAATCTTCTTGCCTGGGAAATCCCATGGACAGAGGAGCCTGGCAGGCTACAGTTCATGGGGTCTCAAAAGAGTCGGACATGACTTAGCAACCAAACAACAATAAAAACATTTTAATTTAGAATCAGAAAAGCACGCTTGCTCACAGGCTATACATATAAACAGGGCAGTGCTATAGGCGGTGATTACCAAATGGAGATAGGGTAAGATTGCTCAGCCTGGGGTAGAGGTGACGATGGGATGAGATAGGGATAGTAGAAGAATGTGCCTGGATTACAAAGACAGAAATTCTGATATCCTAACTAGGTATTGCTGCTGCTGCTGCTTCTAAGTCACTTCAGTTGTGTGCGACTCTGTGCAACCCCATAGACGGCAGCCCACCGGCTCCTCTGTCCCTGGGATTCTCCAGGCAAGAATACTGCAGTGGGTTGCCATTTCCTTCTCCGAACTAGGTACTGCTACTAGAAATAATGAGTTGAGAAAGCTGAATTCCTCCATTCTCATCACATTACCTCCCAACTCACTAATTTTCCTCCTGTAGTATTTTATTTCCTGGTGTTGCGCAACAAAATTGCCCAGGATGGGGAAGAAAAAGCCTGGTATTCAAGTGCACAAAGAATGAGCTATTCATTGAATCCTTCATCATTTGCTTAGAATTGTTCTTGCTGGGGGAGGAGCAGAGGGCTGAACATGTATTATAACATCCAGAAGCACTGAGGTGTTAGCTATGATTCTGTAGCAAATGCAATGTAAGAGCAAACATGTGATTTAAGAAATTTTTAAATGATTGTAATTTATGGAAAGCTTTAGGGAGGAGGTACAAAAATAAGGAAAAATAGATATTCAAATACAAACCCCATGTTACATTACTGATTTCTTTTTTTTTTTAGTTTAGTTTTATTTATTTATTTTTAATAGAAGGATAATTGCTTTACAGTATTGTGCTGGTTTCTGCCAAACATCAACATGTCATTATTGGTTTCTTAAAAAAAAGAAAATTGTACAACGAATTCTTTCAAACTCTACCTTCTGTTAATGCCATCTCAAGATGGACTATATGTGAAGAAAAATAGGCACCTCTTATCTTGTATTATTTCCTCTAAATGAAGAGGAAAAATACTACTGCTATATGATGTCTTGAAAGCCTTATATTAATTTTCTGGCTCAGAAAATTAGCTATATATACCAAGAGCACATGGTAAAAGAGGTTTACACCAGAAACAGTGGTTTTGCTCTTGCACTTACTGATTACAAGCTACATAAGATAGAGGAGGGAAAGGAGACACAAACAACTTTTTTATCATCATTATTATGTTATTGTTAGCAAATAATAATATATTCTTGCACATATTTTCCTTTATAAGGACTTTATAAAAATATGGGGGAAATTGAGTGTTTATTATTACATAATGATAAGCTCATCTCAAGTAAGATAGATTTGAGTAAGTATCTATACTTCCCTGATTTCAGGAACAAATAATCATGTTACTAAACTG